>NC_135196.1:7511847-8761847 GCF_050948175.1 Xylocopa sonorina | reverse complement strand
TAGTCAAGTAAAATATGCCTCTCGCGAACGTTATCGCGTATTGAATAATGAGTAATTTAATTTCGATTAAATTGTACAGATCCGTTGCTTTGTATAAAGCTCGGGAGGATTTACTTTCCAGCTGCAGAAGGAAGCGATTAATCACTGACGAGGAGCCCACGTCTTTGCACCCTCTGCATTGCTATGATTAGCGTCATATTGTAGCTGTCTCTTTCGAACAAGCACGCGATTTTTTACGCAAATGTTCTTCACTGAAGAGGGTTTTACTGCTTTACTTCTTTCGTGTACACCGGCGTAAAGTCTATTGCTGTTATTAAGACAAGAAAACAAGCGTATAAAAGTTTCTAAATTATACTGGGGACATGGTAGGCGAAGTTTAGATTAATCATCGTTTAGAGTGGCTTGAAGACGCGTTTCTGAACTATTTATCGTTACTTTTGCGTAACCAAGTTCAAGTCGTACACTCGTAAGAACAGAAGACATAGTTTTACCGTTTATGCAGAAAATACGAATAAAAATTTGGGATTTTCGAAATTCCCGATACGACCGCCAACTGCGTTTATAGGTTACGGTGTGCCGCGCAGATTCGTCCTGTTACCACCTGGGATGATTAATCGTATCGATTGGTAAACGGAACGCAACAACGGAACCGCGTTCGCGGCAGATGGCGATTAGCGGTTGGGAGCGAACTTTTGTCCTAAAAATATCAATTAAACCGCACGCGGATTGGCGAGGCAGCGCACGTGACAGTCAGCCTCCGTGATTCGAGGCAGCCTGACAAAAGGGGCGATTGTGCCCTCGCTCGAATAGAAATATGCGCTATAAAGTATCACCGTGAAACAGCCACGCGTGCATTATTGTTGTCTCGAAGGCATTGTCGCAGGCTACAATGCTGGCTCTCTCCGCAGAACCAATTAGCACCGCTGCGTGCCGCTGATTAATTACATCGAATTGATAGCTTCGCCACTGTAGCAACGTATGGACTTGCGAGTGAAATAAAGAAAAGTTTACTCGAAACGTAGAACTTAAGAGCGAGACAGACGGAGTGAAGAACAGCGACCGCTGCTCAATTTAATTGACCAAGTTCATTAGCCTATGGCGCTATAATTCGAAAGTTCTGAGACGTCCAAGAGCAACAATGTACGCGCGAGCAGCGATCGCCATTGAACGAAATTATTCATCGTTCGAATCAAAATCGCCGATACGAAAGGGTGCGTAATTGAATTCATCTGCAGCAGTTTACCGAACCGTTCGATTCTAATTAAAAGGTAGTCTGGAACGAAGAAGAAACGAAAGAAGTCGTCCTCTCGTCCGGCAGTCCAAGTCGTAAGAAGTTTCTTCGAGTAGCTTCAAAGAAAATGCCAAACAAATTTCTCACGAGTCCCTCTTGCCTCGTGGCCGCACGAAATTCATCGCGGAGAACGGAATCGTTCCCTCTGTCTTCTCGATGGACGCGACAACTGAAGCGTGTTTCCTTGATTACATTTGATCGTAACTTTTAATTGCACGGAGCTTGGTAAGGGTTGGAAGTTGCTGAACAATGATTGCCAAGTAAATATTAGTCCCTGGATTATGATGATTACACGTAGTCGGCAATTGTGCTGTGGGATGGTAGCCACGTGGTAGAACCGTGGAAAAACCCATCGAGTATAGTAACAAAGTGGTTTTGTTAATGATACCTTGATAGTTATCTAGTTAACGCATTACAAGTGTGAATCTCCCTAAATTCTACAGCAACCCTTAAGACCTTCATCCCTGCGTCTCTAAATTATGGCGATCTGAGATGTGGTGAACTTTGACTGCTTTCGTTAAAGTCCAGAATTATAAATAATATGTTACACTTAATAATTTAATGATTTTATATTCAATAGAGGCATTAAGGATCGTCTGATTTTATTTCTGTATCGGTCTCCACTTCTTTCTTCTCCACTCGGCGATCACGAGGAGAAATGAAGTTATTAGTATGCCGGGAGGGTTGATAAGATTTTATAAGATGAAGCGGTAATTTTGTTTACCCAAAGTGCCTTCTACATTTTTAATGACGCACGGTATTAGCTTGCGAAATTCGCGTCGGCGAATATTATCGTGCGCCTTAATCTTCTTAGACGAAATTGCTGTACGTTTCCTTCTGAGGAAGGGGTGAAAAGTTCTCAGACCAATAGAAGATGGCGTATGGATTTATTACCTCTACCAGCTCAACGTTTCTTATTGGCTGTATTCCTCTGTTAGCTTTGATCGTGCAGTAACGGTTGCCAGTAAATAGCTATGATATCATCGTGTATCTATATATACCTGAGAATTCTGACGTCATAAAGTATGAGGGCGCTCCTCGACAGTTCCTAATCAAACCTAACCTAATCATGATTTTTCAATACAGATCACAGGGTAGCGTGGAAAAGAAAAGAAGAATTTTATATGTCGTTTAATATTTTTGCTGGTTCACTGTGAATGTTTTTAGCAATATTGGAGAATTTTTCGACAATCTGTATTGTAATTAAACGAAACATAAAACGTCCGTGTGAAATTAATATTCCATTGAATACCGAGTAAACACAGCACTTGTTTTTGGTGCGAATTTTCATCGTTTATTGAGCACTTTCCAATTCGATTCCCATATTTCGTGCTTGAGAAATTTATATCGAGTTGTTCGGTGTAAAAATCGTAAAAACTCAAATATTTACGACTCGTTCGTTTCGCAATGGTTTACGTGCGCAACTTTGAATTACACGGCTTCTCGAGACTAGATTCTGCACCGTTCCAAAATTTGTGAAAATGTTTTCAACTTCTACGTCTTGTACTATTTCTACAAACCATCATCAATTTCGTTATTTCTTTGTTCGCATACAAGGCTTCGATCTAATTATTTTGCTGGAACAGTTGCGAAATGGAAAAAGAGGAAAATGTTATCGCGCGAGTCGAGCTCCTGAATTGAAATCTCGGGCGTGTCGGTTTTCCATTCAACTGTAATACACGGAGCAGGGTATACACGCGGCACTTCAATCGGAAATCCAGCGCGACACGCGACAAACACCGAAACTGGTCCAAGATCGACTTTCTCCGGTCGAAAAATTCGCGCGGCCCGTTTGTCTTTCATTTCCCCCGCGCTTTTCAGTAATTCTGACGAGGCACGTACGCGCGCGTCCACCCCACCGGTCACGTGCCCGCACACACGTACGAAAATATTCATTTTCCTCTTCGGGAAATCAATCGCGATCCCGTCGACGTGAAAGTTTGCTTTCTGTCCCCCGGATGAAAGCGCCGGAAAACTCCGCGTCCCTCTCTCTCTCTCTCTCTTTTTCTCTCTTTCTCTCTCGCACGCGTCACCATCGAAAAGCACCGCGGCATTCCAGGGTCGTACGACGAATTATGAACGTCCTTTACGCAAACATTTCCTCCCCCCCGATAAGCGCAAGAGCAAATAGACGGTGCAATTACGCGTTTCGGCTAATGAAGCAATCTCCGCCTCGTCCTTGTTATCTCGTTGTGCCCGCGACGAGAGAGTCGCGGAGGAACGCGTACGTTCCACGGCGATAGTGAACCATCGAGACGTTGGAAAATTTCCCGTGGGCCCGCTCATATTTGGTAGCGCCCCAGAGACGCGGTGAAATAGAAGGGAAATGCCGAATCGGTGGCCATCCAGCTGGATTTTCGACGCGAAGTTTAATGGCTACCGCGTGCATCAAGGACAGTGGTCCAACGGTGCGACTGCTCTGATAATTGAATTCATTTTTATTCTATAGTGTTTATATAGTAAATATACGCGTAAAGAGAATTTAAGAACTTTTGCAACGCGATACAGTCGAAGGGTATCAATGAGAATAAAAGTAGATCGGTAGATATGATACTTAAAACTTGTTGTACTCGATGCAAGCAGCAACTAGTTTGCCATTAGGGCGCAACAGAATCGCAAAAGTTGAAATTGCTTCCTGAACTCTTCAGCAACCGTAAATCAAGCGTAAGGTAAATAAAATTAAAGAAAAAAACTACAAATTTTATTACGCTTGCCGAGGGCAAACTTTACAGGGCAATTAAAGTATATTTTGGAGACTTTGAAAAATGACGACGACGGCCAGACTCGAGTCGTCGATGGTTGCAAACTAAGATGAGACGGCAGCGTTTTTGCGAAAAAAGCAGAAAGGTCGATGTTTAAAGCAAATTGTGGAATCCGATCGCGCGCGGAGCAAATATTTTACGGTATTATCGAAATATCGGGTTATTGGATTCCGGTGTGTCGTAGTATTTAAATACTAAACTGTTGCGAAACATTCGACTGGTGAAATATCGATACAGTGAAATAGTATTGTTGCAGTGCCATTTCGAAGTAACGTATATGGCGCGAAAATATTGGAGTATGGGAATATTTTGAATTTCGGAATGGCTAAATATTTCAGCCGCTGTTTTCCGATATGCTGAATATATTTCGATATTAAAATACCAAGACGATAAAATGTATCTATCGGTGACTATGATTACATTTTTAGAAAGTATTGGAAAATGTGGATGTAATATAAAAATTCAAAGGGAGTTGGAATATTAAAATATTTTATATTTTTTCATACTTCATATTTGTATCTTTGCAAATGCAAGGACAGATGAAACATTAAAGTATTAAATTTTATAAACTTTTCAACATTTTTATTTTAAATAATGATGTGGATGCTATTTGTATTTGATTAGAATTACATTGTTTGGACTAATTTGGGTTCTGTATGATCAAGGTTCAAGCAAATAATGATGTGGAGACCTACATTACCGACATTTAAGTTCTCCATTCACTTCTTACTATTAGTTAGTTATAGTTTGAATGTTACAGCTATTGTAAACGACGAAAAACTATACGTACGTCTCAAGAAAAAGAAAATCAGTTCAACAATGAAGACGATAAAAATTCTCAAAAATTCCTAAGTAATTTCATAGAAATTCTCTATACACGATTCTTCTGAACAATACTTCCGGAGTTACGACACAAAATAGCTATTCTGCACTTCTTCCCTTTCATCCATTGTTGGACGTAAATCGTCAAAGTCGCAAGTCATGCGGACGAACTCGAGAAATTCATAAGGAACGATGATACAATAAGAACAGCTTTTACATTCAAGTCTCAATGATCCCTGCGACTCTTGGCGCGATACTCTCATATGAAATTGCATATCGAAGCAACTCTCTTTCACCTTGACGTGCTCACGGAGTTTAAGCTTTTCACGCGTGACTGTTGCGTAAGGAATCGTCTCTCGTGAAACGGAATATTGCTTTCCATCGATATAACGAGGTTAGCGTGTAATCCTGAAATGTGAACCAATCCGTTACGATGAAAGCTGTGAGTCTCATTATCGAGTCCTTTACTATCGATTGCATCGAGAGACGACATCAGTAGTAGCCTCGTGTCTCTTGCTTTTTATACGCAAAGCGCGAAATTCATTGTTTCTCGTTTTATTCTTTACATTACTTTATTTTTCCTTTGAGATTTCCGTGAGACAAGTATTTCGCGGCTCCGCCATTTTGGTACCCGTTTGCCTCCTTTTCCTTCTCTTCCTTCGCGGAGAAATGACCGCTGGGACCCACTACTATAGCAATCAATCGAAGCTGTCAAAGACTGAATGATCGACTGGCTATGTAACTATCTTACCTACCCGGAAAGTTACGTTTCGACTTGCAGCCAGGGCCGTGGCTTCGTCGCCGGAACGGTCCTTTCTAAAGCAGTAAACCGAACAACACGCCAAGTTCCCAAGCGGTTACCCATCTAAGAACTAACCTAGTTTGACTCCGTTGATCGGATGAGAACTGGTGTTGCCTTTGTATTGCGATTGTTAACACAACTAAACTAACCCAACCGAACTTATTCCTGTCTTCAAACAGCACGAAACTTCCCGCAAATCCAACAAACGAGTACGCTGAGAACAAATCGATCAGAGCAGGACTATGAATCTTTCAATCGACGCGTGTCGATGGTATATTTTTTTTTTTTTTTTTTTTTTCGTACGCTTTTATCGCGAATCAATCGGTCGCGATACACCAGCTGTCTCACGCGTCCGCGCGAGTGCGGTGCCGATCGAAATTCGGTCGTCATTTGTATTTAGTAGCCAGTTTGCGGAGTTGCCTAGCTGGAGGACAAGGAGGAAACGAAATTCGAGGCATGTTAATGGGATTTATGCAAAATCGGGATTGCGCCGCGGCCACGATTATCCCGGCCGCTATGGCGACTAAATGAGAGCCAGCCGACGGCAGAACATACGCATTTCCGGTTAATTAGAGCCGATATACGCGACGCACCGGTATCGAACACCGGAAAAATTCTATGAAACGTTGATGAGCTTCGCTCACATTTCAAGAGCCTCTGATCGATGGATGAGGTTATTTAGAAAGCAAGTCGGTGGTACTTGAAAAGCGTGTTGACGAACTATTCAGATATTTCGCGATTAATCCTTTGCGCTCGAGAGGCGACTCTCGGTCGCCTACGGGGTTCCATACGGCGACACGAGTTTTTTCATCCACTGATTTCAGTTTCGAAGCCCTACAGAAAATGCTTTTCAGAAATGAAATTAGCTTCAACTAAGACGAATTCGATTTTCAACTGTTTCTATACACTGTCTGCGGTTTCTCGCCATGAGTTGAATCACAAATTTCTCCTCAAAATAATGCCACTCTTGGCAAGTAATCGAACGGCTAAAATGTGGAAAAAATCATCGTTGCAGCTATTAAATTGCGTTCTGCAACGCGTGGAAGCGGCTGTCGCGAGGTCGTGTGCGAAATGGCGCCGAAAGATTACAGCAGACAGAAATACGACGGAAGATTTGAATAGGTGGAACGACGCTCGTGTTGGACCATGGAAACGAGACTGGAACTGAAATTGCGAAGCGCCGCAGCCGCAGAAATTGTCTAACAGGCGCTTCAGAAGTTAAACGGTTCGCGGTGGAGAATGGCGGGAAAGTTGTTGCTCTCTACGCGGAAGCTGTATCTTCGCCTGAGAAATTAGCTCGACTGCTTCGTCTAATTGAACGCTGACATGTGTGGAACAAGCAAACACAATAAATCGTTTAATACTTCTTAAAAGTATGATGAATCGTTTCTTAGAATTAATGTGAGAACGCTGGTTGTTCAACGATAGAAATATGTAGCTACGAGATACTGGAAATATTACTCAATACTTTATACCTTATATGGCTGACTTCGTAACCTATGTTTACTAAGTGCACTCAACGATTTTTATTAAATCATGGTACCATAATGGCGGAGTCGCGTCTCAGATGCTGCGCTGTGCGTCTGAAGGTTGTTGTCCCTCTAATGGTGAGTGTCAGGGGACCGTAGGAATTTGTTAAATATATTAAATTAAGAATTCGTGTAATATTAGTATTTCCAAATTGTTCGACTATTCATTTGAATAATCAAAATCTGAAGGACTGCAGTACCAAATCGGGGATATTATCGGCAGATCGTTCTAAAACTGTTTCCGTGGATAATTCACTGACCGTTCGATCCATTGGCATTCAATTCGGATGCACTTAAGGAGAAAACCAATCAGCTCAGCGGAAAATTGCAACGCGTTCCCCGTTCGCGGAACTTACAACGAATTTTTCGCCGAGGAGTTTGGATCCTGTCCAGAGCTCTTCACTCTGGACACACTTGTAAACTCGTGCGCCGGAGCTATTCACGTTTTCGAGCCATTTCAAAATGGTTTCTACCTACTTTATTAATTCAGAGCCTCCATTCAGAGTCCCGACGACATTTTCATTATACGCTCGATTAAATCGCGAATGAAATGTTATTTTTCCGACGAGCCTCTCGTAGAAAATGTTCCTCCGCCCATAATCGCGAGACTGTTTATCAATTTAATTACAAACGGTCTTACAAAGTGAAGCAATTTAAAAGAGAGAAAGGCATTCGTAGCTGATTGTGTTAGAAGCGAAATTTTTATGCAAAACTTTGTTTAATCGTCGAGAAATTTTCAATTCGAGTTGCAATTGGTGTACTATGTTTTCGAAGGTTGGCGAAGAAATTTCTTTCATTTGTAATCGCGCGAAAACCAACGTCAGGCTAACGGAATTTACTGCAACAATAATGAGGTTCGTTGCTTTCATCTCTTAATTAATGCTGGGTGCGAATCGAGGAATTTCACAGTACCGTACATCAAATGATACGAAATTATTCAGAATTCTATTTCAAAAAATTGCGTTGCTTTCCACGTTTACTTTTTTTACGCTAACAAGTTTCCGTTGTTTAATTAACCGTGTGCGTAGTGGAAGTTTATTTGAATAATTTAAACTTCGCCCGTGTTACTTTGACAACGTGACCAACATGATGGTACTGTTGTTAAATTCAGATACGAGATATTCTCTTTCATTCCTATAGAATTGTACAATTATGAATGAATCTTGCAGCTTGCAGTTATTTCATTTTAAATGCTAATTGCACTGTAAAAGATACTTCAAAACCGTATACGTTCAGTCGTTTCAATCCCGAAGAGAACTAATCAACCATCGTGAAAAGTTATGAACAAAAATGTTCAACAACGAACAGCACCAGCAATAAAGAGATATTCTCTGTAAAACTAGCTAGCACGATTTCTGCTGCGCAGGATAATAAAGTTATTTCCGAGAGAAAACAGTTTTAGCGTGCGTTTTAATATTTGGGAGCACATGCGACGAATAAACTTTTACGGACGACCACGGTGGCCATTCTGGACGCCGTAAACCGGGGATTTTCGAAGGGCCTAGCAAACGACGACCACGATACCGTAGGTAGCGAGAAAATTCCGCAACATTCTGTCGCTTGTCTCTTATTACATAGTATAAATTACTATCAATGTTCGTATCGAGTCGGTGGTCGTTCGAATCGGATTTGCCGGTAAAACCAAGCGTCATCCCCGTTTCTTTTCTCGTGAAGACGATGAACCAGCAATTTAATGAACCAAACGAATTCAATTCTGCAAATTCTGAATCTTTTGGAAAACATTTTGGAATCGCTGAAGGAAAAATATAAGGTCGATCCATTTGTAGAGAAACTCGCTGTGATGCGCTTCACTGGGTACCATAATGGCGGCGCGATTTCATATTCTTCACCGTCCCTCGCATTACCGCCTTTTCACGCGCGACTCGTGTTTCTTTTCGGAAAACTTCCGACTGCTACAATCCTCCCACAGTGAATTTCAAGTATCCCATTGCCGATTATTTGCTTCCGTTTCACCCCTCTGCTATCTGCACGCAGCTTGTCTTCGAATATTTCGATACAGCGCTCCGTTCGGAACAGAAGTGCTTCCACTCTTGGTTACGATCATTTTTGTTCCTCCCCAGTTAAAGGCAACGTTTCATTTCGATGCGCGTTATTCAATGTGTTGCTTTTATTTCCGTGCACGTAGACTGACGATAAATCTCACGCGAACTAAAGTTACATAGACAATTGTAGACAAATGGAACATTGATTATCGAGCAACGAAACTCTGTATTATATTCTGGAATTAATAAGGTTTTGATAATCGAACGATTGCAATTTATCGCATCCCTTTCGTCGGACTTCGACAGAAGCGAGACGAGAAGAAATACAGAAGAATCCGGGTTTCTGAAAGGATACGACCGTAATCTGAGCCAGCTAATCTCGTCGAAATTGCTGTTGATTCAACCCCAGTCCCAACTTTTAATTTACTCGAATCGCCGGTCCGGATTTCGGTCGGTCTTTACATTAACCAGGGATTAATGTTTTCGCTCCGCTCGCCAGTAGTGGCCCCCGAGATCGAATGTTTGTTAGCCGAATTCGAACCGGGCGACTGGTTTCGTTTAACTTCCGGACGAACTTGGAATAACGCCGGCCAGAGTCGATTGTTCTTGTATAATATCGCTTTCGCAGCCGAAACCTGAACCCAACGTTAAGGTGGCGAGCCACGGAGAATTATAAGTCGAGTAATCGCGTAGGAGGACGGAAGGAAGGCCGCATTAACTTTCGCGAATTCAAGCGCGGAATATGGACGGGGATAAAATGGAACGGAACGAAGGCGAGGCGAGGCAGGATCCCGGGACGGGGGAAAAAGGATGGAAAAAAAATGGAGGGAACGAGGCGGGAATCTACGATCGGTTTCCTGCCAAGGAACGGGGACCGCCGAACAATGAAAATGATGCGGTAAGTTCCCGTTTTTAACGGTCGTTACTGCTGTATTACGATAATGCGAACCGTTCGAAGGCCAACTGGCGGCAGACAGGATGGGAGAGACCTAAATTCCCTGAAAAGGATTAGTACCGATGGAGGTTGGCGCGTGTTTACGGATGTGCCTCGGGAACCGCATAAAATGCCTAATCGTTCGATTTGTTCGATAATTCAGTCCACCAAAAATGCTGCCTGCTTCCAATTAACAATATATTTTAATCTTCTTCATTTAAGATTTATCTGATTTATTAACAATTATTTGGTAAATTGCATTGATACTGGATTTTAGCGTTATCCAGACTAGCTATTGAATTTTCAACTGTGATCATAGCAAGTTTCAATGAAATCACGTTGCAAAACGACTCGACAAGAAGATCCTCCCGATGAACCGACCGGAAGTCTCCGAAGCCACGAGCGAGTTCGTTAGAAACTCGCCCACCGACCGAGAACGGGCGTCCTCGACGTGTACAAGAGGACACCGGAATTATATTCGCTATCATGGACTGCTCGCTCGCTTCTATTCGTTCTGATTATTATTTCACAGCCTCCTGGCTACGTGCCGCCATTAGTTTCCATTCGTTAACCGGCTTAATTGTGTAACAAGACCCCGCGGGCGACCGCGGAAGTGTTAATAGTTGCGAGCGATTTACGCGTGCGCCGATCCGATGCACAAAGGACAGGATTCGAAGCCAGACTGCACGCGTATCAAGAGTCACGAAGGGCATTCGAACGGACGGGGCGTCCATTTTGGTTCCCGGGCCAGCGTGCCGCGCGAACTCGCCTACGCGATATTAATGCTCACGAGGGCGCGAAATGGCACGGCGTAATTGGGAAACTCCCGGCTCGGTGTCCTCAGAAAATCGACTAACGAACGTGCGCCAGGACGACAAGGTGCCTCGAGAAGATGCTAATGGGTAGAAACGAGGGTTGCGTATGGATACGTAGAATGTTTCGCGGGATGGTTGGGTAGAGTTTGCGGAATTGAATTTTGCAATGACCATTCGAAGGTATCGTGTAACTATTCTTGGAGCGACAGGAAAGTTTTTTCGTTTCTTAATTTCTGGTTATGGAAATCATTTCGAATTTCGCTGCTCGAGTACTGTATCACCAGTTTCTCATCTGTATTCGTGTAAACTTGGAGAACGGGACCAAAATCAAGGCGAATCGCAGAACCGTGTATCGAGTAACGACATACCGACAATGAAGCTTCGTTAAGGATTCCATAGACTCTGAAATTCGCATTGCAAAGCGTGGAACACGAGGCATGCATCGAGGCAAATTCGTCCGTTTTGGTATCAATATCTTCGTCTGTCGAGCTGTTCGGAGGTACGTTCGACAGATCGGGCCTGAGCTGACTTTCGAAATGGCCAGGCGTGGTACGCTTCGCGTTTTGGGGTAGAATCGACTGGAACCGCCGTCGATAGTCATCAGCAGGGAGCGCTTGTTTTCCAGTGATATGATTCTCTCTCGTCCGCGCGTTAAACGAACCGCGCACGCATGTTTTGCAATTTTTAGCCCCCCTCTTTCCCTCTGTCAGCTCGCTGGCTTCTCTTTGGCTGCGCTACGATCGATGGGATTGCAAACGCACGCGTAAAAAATGGCTGATGAGCAGCCGGTGAACCGGAAGGATTCGACTGTCAGCTCGCACCCTCGGCGCACCCCCGAAACAAATTCCATTACGCAATAACTCCCGGTAATTTGCGCTAATTTCTCTTTCTCCTCTCGTTCCTCGCCGCTTCGAGCAATTTTCTCCCTTCGCCACTCGTCTCTGATTCTCGTCCTCCCTCCCTCTTTCTCTCTCTCTTTTCCAATCCGCGGTTTTTATCGCTCGTCTGCGATCTTTACAATTTTTCTCGCGAGATTCACACGGCACGACGCATCGGTAATTAACTCTTTGCACTCGAGAGCTTCGGTGCGGAGCCATTTAAAACCTGTCTTCAAACTCGAGCCCCGATATGAGGACAATGCGAGTAATTTTCAGTTCATAACGTGAGAACGTTTGTTCTGGTTAGGAAATTACAAATATCGTGTAAATGACGATGCTGTTACTTTTTCTTCGATGTGAGAAGGATTAAAGATTCTCCCCTTTTGTTCATCGCGGTGTCTGTCATTCATTCGGAACGTATCGGGGTACTAATTTCGACAGATACGTAAACCTGGGACGTCGTGACGTTGAAGGAAGCTGAATGGCAGACGCGAAGTTGGCGCCGCTCGATCACCCTGATAATTAGTCGGTGACGTCTGAAAGGATCCGTCAGGATCGATGCTTGAATGGAGGATAGGAAACAGAATGAAATGAACGAGAAACGAATGAGATAGACGACCAACTCGACAACCATTGACGTGAAATAAACATAAAATACTTTAGAGGTAGCGATTACCATTTCGAAATTGGACCAGCAAGCGGATTGACTCGCGACTGCTTCGACTTTTTCTGTTTAACTAAATAGAAACTACCGTGTCCAACTTAAAGATAGATTAATCGTGTCAAATTTAAATACTCAGACGCCATTAGGTTACCGTTTGAAGCGTAAGATGCAAGTGACTTAAAATTATAAGCGTTAAACGTTCAACCATTTTACAAAATTGTAATACCTCGAAACTTTCATCGAAAAGTAAAAGGATTTAACTTACTGAAACTGCCAGACGTAATTTCCGTTGCAGTCCTATTAAGACGTACCTGAAAAAGAAGGATGAAACACGTTAGACTATCCGATATAACAATTGCTAGTGTACGAGTAAAATAAAATTATCACAGGTTTAATAGCTCAACGCATATTTATAATAAAATCGGTAAATAAGGGCTGGCTGGAGTAAAAATCGTGGAATTCAGACGAAGAATGGTGACAACGCAAGCCCGCGAAAGATTTGAATCGCGGATGGCGCGCGGTTTCACCGCGTGATTGTTTTCGAAATTCAACGGAGGACAATAGCGGCCGATTTGTTTGGCTGAATTCTTTCGAGCATGCTCCATTCAAAGCGGCCACCCGTGACAGGGCATTGTTCGTTATGTCCGCTGGTGATTTCGAGGCGTCTTGGTCCGACAATAAGAAGAGTCGGCTCTCGTGTGGTTGGTAATGGGCGCGGACGAAAAATCTGTCAGAATTTTGCGGCTGGAAGAAACAGGAAGTATCTGGACGAGGAAGAGCCTTTCTTCCTCGTGTCGGACCTCATTCTTCGCGGATTAGTGACACGCGACTACGCGCATTCAAGGCCAAGAAAGGTTTCCACAGGCTACTTTCATCCCGCTGTATACACGCGGGACAGTTGCCTAAAGGGGTGAAACACACGCTCACGGGCAACCATTGTATCGCGACAGGCTGTCTTTTGTCTTCCATTTCAATGGGAGACAAACAGTCTTCACGCGTCGCCATTTTCTCAGTGGCATATGCGAACAGTATCAATTTAAATATATACCAGCGGAGAGTACAATCTGCAATAATTTTCTGTTTCCATAGGAAATAAATAACGTAGTTAGATGGAATTTATAGGACAAAACAGCAATCCCCGTCGCATAATATTAGGTATTATATGGATTTACGAATGGCGTACTGGAATTACCAGAATTGCAAGGCTAGAAGATACGTTCGAAGAACGTGACGAAAAAAATTCAATGGCTACCCGTTTCATTGTTAAGCGGCTTGGCGCTGCTGTGCTTCTCGATTCAGCGATATTTCTTTTACGTCCACGGGGGACGTCTGTCGTCGCAGCTCTCGTAATTCACGCGCCGTCGTGATCCAAACGTGAACGGGTCCCGTAATTAATGTTACGATGGACGAAAGAAAAGAAATGGGACGCGGACATCGCGCTGGTCCATACGAGCGTGTTACGTAAACAACTTGGTAAATCTGCTGCAATCATCGGCGAGATTTAGCGACGGAATTACCATTTCTTGCTTAACTTCGCTGCTGCACTTGTTTGCGTTCAGGAATATTCATATTTTTCCAAGCATTACGCTTCTGCAAACAAGTTTACACCGCCACGTTGGTTAAAATTATTGCGACGCTTCGCTGATATCGACAATTTCATTTAACACACTGTTGACCGACAATTTTACGCAGAATCTATCTCATCTCATCGGCTATACTTGAATGTCACTGACTTTTCCTTTTAGTCTTTTTGTAATGATAGAGTTGTGATAAGAACCTAAATAACTTCGCTGATTATCACTCCAATTTTTCAATTTCCGACATCTGAAACCACGCCATCATCTCCCTCGTTGGTTTTATTTTCTCTATCTCTAATTTCTTCACGAGTACGATCGATCTCGTGTTAATTTCACCGCTGAGACCCATTTCTCTAGGTTTTCGGAACCTAAAATCAATCGACGAGAACCTCGAGTCGTCGCGCGAAACGCCATGGCTGACCACCAGACTCTCCTCTCGAGCGCGAAAGGTTAAAGTACTACAAGAGAGTTGAAACTCGTAAGAGGACGGGTATAAACGTTTGATCTAGGCCTGCGTAATGGTCCCGATATGGTAATTTGAAACAATAGAATACGTGGAACGATCGTTCTATTCGGGAAGGAGATTTAAATGCAGCCGTGCGGTTGGCAGCGACACTATTTCCGCGCTGCGAAGATTAAAGTGGAACAAATGTGGTTCTAGGAGCTCCCGGTATAACCGCGAAAATATTAATAATCCGGGATACAAAGACGGACGCGATAAATGAAATAAGTACGCCGCGTAGCAGTCACAAAGGATCGTTGGAGCTGCGCCGGCAGCCATGACAATAACTAACGAGAACAATATCTTGCCTGGAATAGAATGAATATTTCAGGCATTCTTTTTATAATTAACCGTCTCCTTTGTAACTTAAACGATACTAACTACTTGTAACTAAAATAAGAACTAGGAGGAGGAATTTTTAATATCGACACGTGGGTATCTTCGTTATTGACCGACGCGATGGCTGCCGTTGTAAGTACCTTAGGTCAGGTACCAGTATGGGATCCGTTCATCGTTTATCCCAGGTTCACGTAAAATTAATTTCGCATATACATTTTGTTTTGTTAAACAACAGTTGGCCAAATTTCAATAAGATAAATCAACTACAGTTTTATGGCATTTTGAACTCTTGCGGTTCTGGATTGAAAAACTCGGTAGGAATATCAGCGTAACTCTATTTATTTCATGGACGGGCACCTGTGTAACGTTTCATCGCTGATATTACCTTGTTTGCAAACTGGATTAATTACGGTGGGTTAAAATTCGATTAAACGCGAGCCAGAATTTCATATTTTACTAAAGCTACACTTACGGTAAGATACACAGTTATATATTTAGTATATTTGATTTACCTGCAGTTTAATTAATGGTTTTGCAACTTTTTCTACCGTTGTTTGCGTATCTCTTCTCGCGTATTCTATTGAAACAAGATTTATGCGGGTGTGCACATGTTTTTTCTGCAAAAATGTCATTTTTAAATTGGAATTGGAATGGCAAAATGGAATTGTTACTTGGCCCAAAGGAGAAGACCGGTCCTTCCAAAACGATATCACGCTAAGGACTACGTGCGTAGTTTTAAGTCATTTGCAATTCAACATGGCAAAATACATATTCTAATATAATATTTTAATGTTAACTAGATTAATATATTCGATGGCTATATAATTTCTACGAGGACTGAGTTAAACGATTCCATTTTCAGTAAAATATTCCATTGAAAATCACCATGTAACCAGTATAAATCTAGCAATTTGTAAAAGTTTTGTAAAAAAAATTAATAAAAAATGTATAAAAAATTATGTATACTACGGCAATAAGCTGGAAAAAGCATACAATTACCATAAAAATCTAAAAATTAATAAATTAAGAGCTGCCATAGTATGAAAATTGATTCTGACAATTCGCGATCTGTAGAGCGTGGGGGAGGCTGGCGCTAGTGGGGGAGGGTGTATAAAAGCAGTGCGGGACCGTCAAGGGCCTTTTGGCCGTCTGGACGCTGAGGCGAGAAGGTCAGGGTGACGATGAGTGTGGTCGCTTCTGGTGGCTAGCTGTGGAGGGATCAAGGCTAGTGGACACTGGTGGATGATTGTGGGCACTGGTGGACACTGGTGGACGGTGGTGGACGGCGAGTGGACGGCGAGTGGACGGCGAGTGGACGGCGAGTGGACGGCGAGTGGACGACGGTGGACGCTGGTGGACAGCGGTGGCGTAACCAAGGGTAGTGGATACTGGTGGACGATTGTGGACAGATGTGGACGGCGGTGGGCAGTGATGACAACGACTTTTGCCTGTCGATGGGTAAGTGAACAAAGAATGGGTCCCTGCGTAGTCACCTCCACGGGGTGGGCCTGGCACCTTGGTAACGTCTTCGAGAGACCGGTCTCTCGAAAACGATATCATGCTAAGGACTACGCACGTAGATTTAAGTACAGATGTAAATTCAACGCTAGAACTACCAAAGCATTTAAACTGATTGTCTTATATAGACCTTATACATTAATTTTTACAATTTTCTATTGTATTACATCAACTTAAATTTTTTTCTCACTTTTTATTTTCTATTCTTCACTTTCTCTTTCGAGTATTTTTACTTTTTCACGTAACTATCATTTTACTTTGTTCGCATGAAATTAAAATACTTTTATCGCGGGTAGTTCTAACGTTGAGTTAGTGCGTAAACTTTGTACTGAATTATAACTTGTATAGTTAGTTAAGCTAGAGTCTAAGTTAAGTTAAGATTAGGTTTTCGCCGATGGATCGCCGTTGGATCGCCGTTGGAGCGCCGTTGGATCGCCGCTGGAGCGCCGAGGGATGTTAATTATTAATATTTTTATATATTCTCATATATTTTTATGTATAATATTGTATATGTATGTAATTCCCCTATTCCTTTCTTATTTCCTTCTAATAAAATTGTAAAGGAATACATTGTCTTATCCAAAGTGAGAAGTAGCCACTTGTAGCCATCCGTTACCGCTTGTCTGTCAATATAGAACAAATTGTTCTATCGGTTCGCGTTTAGTCTTTGCTGATGAAAATGCATTACATACTTCCTCGAGTATTCTAATTTTCTGCTGCGTGAAATCGTTTCACGTAGCGTTTCTTTTTTCTTTATTCGTTCGAGATTCCGTCTTCCATGGCCACGCAGTGAGACAGTCGGGACTCAATCAAACTGATGTGGTTTTCGGAGACCATCGAGATTTTGCAGCTCTGGTCGAATACACCCGGGGTACTCGATCAGGGTATGGGCTTGGCACGGTGGACGTACCTCTTGATGAAGTCGCGACGTTGTATTCCTACCCCGTGCCGCTGGGGCTTCGGCCTGCTGTAAGTCGGTGCGGATGGTCTACTCGGTTCGTTCGTCATCGAGAGCAATGCGTCCACTTGCTAAGCCTTGCTAAGATCTCGATGGTATCCGAATGTACCATCAGGGAGAGCGTGGTTTCGATCGTCTCATCGTAAGACGTGGCATAACTTGTTCGCGATTCGCGTCGGGTATGGTTCACTTAGTGGCTAGTGCTGAACCATCGGGTAGAATACTCTTGCGAGAATGTAATGCAGGTTCATTGGTACTTGTTCGTTTCGGTCGCGTCGCGAATTTCATCTCAAGTTAGTCTCATTTCTTAACTTTAATTTAATTTAATTTTGCTTCCATTTTTACTAAGAGTCATCTTAAATATCGTACCGCAAAACGTTTTACTTCTTCTAAAGTGTCAGTAGATACACTTAGCAAATTTCACTTTGGGTAAGAAAATGGCATTTCTTCGTCATCCCTTGCGTAAAATCCATACTGCAATCTTTAAGATCTATGTTAGATTTTGAAGAATGTATTATGGATTCCGGTTGAATGAAATTTAGAAGTAGAGTCAGTCCTCGGTGCCTTCTGTACCGAGAACACACAGATGTAATGGAGGGTGGATGGGATTAGGGATTATTTTAGGGATGGGTCCCTGCGTAGTCACCTCCACGGGGTGGACCTGGGCCCTTGGTAGCGTTTTCGAGAGACCGGTCTCTCGAAAACGATATCAAGCTAAGGACTACGTGCTTAGATTTAAGTTCTGATTGTTTGTAATTGTATAATTCATTCTCTTATAGTTTAAGTTAAGTTAAGTTTAGGTTTTCGCCGCTGGATCGCCGTTGGATCGCCGATGGATCGCCGATGGAGCGCCGCTGGATCGCCGAGGGATTTTAATTATACATTCTTTTACTTGTTTTACTTGTTTTATTTGTTTTACTTATTTTACTTATTTTATTTGTTTTATATGTATGTAACTCCCCTATTCCTTTCTTATTTCCTTATAATAAAATTGTAAAGGAATACATTTTCTTATCCAAAGTGAAAGATCCATTTCTATAACCCATTACCGTCCGTTTATCAAAGTAGAATACAGTTATTCTCTTCTAAATCGGTTCGCGTTTAGTCTGTACTGATGAACATGCGTTACACACTCTCTTGAGCATTCTCGTTTTGTGCTGCGTGAAATCGCTTCACGCAGCTTTTTTTTTTTCTTCGTTCGAGATCTCGTCTTCCATAGTCACGCAACGAAATAGTCGAAATTCAATCAAACTGATGTGGTTTTCGGTGCCCATCGAGATTTTGCAGCCCTTGTCGATTGGTACGCCCGTTGGGTACTCGACTTGGGTATAGGCTTAGCACAGTGGACGCGCTCATCGCGGGTTCAAACCGAGTAGCTCCTACCCCGTGTCGCTGGGGTCTTCGCACCTGCTGTAAGACGACTCGGGGCGGTCTACGAAGTTCGTTCTTGTCGTTGGGCAATGCGTCCTAATGCTAAGTCTCGCTGAGATCTCGATGGTACCCGCATTCACCATTGGGGAGAGCGTGGTTTCAACTGTTTCGATGTAAGACGTGACATAACTTGTTCGCGCTTCGCGTCGGGTACGGTTCGCCTAGTGGATAGTGCTGAACCTTCGGGGTAGAATGCTCTCGTGAGGATGTAACGCAGGTTCATTGGTACTTGTTCGTTTCGGTCGCGTCGCGAATTTTATCTTCATATTCAACTTAGATTCATTTCTCAATTTCAGTTCAATTTTCTTAGTATTAATTTCTTTTTTAATAGAAAAGTAGAATTTAGATTATCGTATCGTATTCCCTTTTGCGAAACACTTTAATTATTCTTGTTGTGTTTGTAGAGTCACTTTAGAAATTTCACTTTGGGTAAGATAGTGGCATTCCTAGTCATCCCTTTCGTAAAATCCATACTGCAATCTTTAAGATCTATGTTGGATTTTGAAGAATGTATTATGGATTCCGGTTATTCGATATTCAGAAGTAGAGTCAGTCCTCGATACCTTCTGTATTGAGAACACACAGATGTAACGGAGGGTGGATGGGATTAGGGAAATTAGGGATGGGTCCCTGCGTAGTCACCTCCTCGTTGGTGGACCTGGGCCCTTGGTAACGTTTTTGAGAGAACGGTCTCTCGAAAACGATATCATGCTAAGGACTACGCAATTAGTTTAAGTAGACTGAATACTAGAACTATCAAAAATAGTTGAAATTACTTAAATTTGGTTTTCTTTTCATGAGCTCTTAATGCAATCCTACATATTCTTGGTTCAGTTCCGCGTATCAAACTATGTTTTATAAAAATTTCATACTCTACAAATATTTTACAATTATATATTTTTGTAGTAGTTAAAAGAGTATCGGATATTAATAATTCCGTTAGTTTCCACGGCAAGTGGAAGTAGAATAAAATACAGCAGCAGCAGCTTACGTAATACGAAGTGAACCGTGGATATGAAAGTTCTTCGTAACTGGGCGATGTTACTTAATTTACTCGTATTTTCCTGCTTCCTCTTTCAATCTCTCCACTCTAATTAGTTTTTACTATCGGGCATTATTATGCGAAATTTCACGTCCTCGAAAGAGATCCAATAACGGCAATCTACCGCATACTCCTAGCTCCGAGTCTGCAATTATCTTTTGCATCGTCTCCACCGTTCTATGTACTAAACGAAACGATTTCGACAGAATTCTAAAAAATTCAGATTTTACTCGAAACATTATTCAAATATTCTTGAAACCTTTAAGTGTGACTGCATTTCGTTGAAGACCCGACTGACTTTAACAATGTGGTAACTTTCAAAAGTTTAAAGTTTCAAGATCGTTTCTAGTGACTCCTAGAACTCGAGAAACCGATTTGATCCTCTGAAAAATAGGAGAAAGGGCAATTTTAAGCGGATGCATAAATTGGTGGAAAATGTCAGCACATATCGCAGACTTCTCGTATCCTCGTTATTATCATTTAGAGTGGTGCAGTGTAAAACAGCTGACCGGCGAGCAAAGCCAGCAATAAAACGACTGGTTCGTAACGCATTAAGTGGATCTGAGGGTTGATCGGGGCTGGTATTGAATGTCGCAGGGAGCAATCTTGTAACACGCGGCGGGCAGCGGGAAGCAAAGTTAGAGGCGGACGCCAGCAGGAGACAGCAAAGGCCGCAGAGCCTTCGGGCGACCGAGATAATAGGTTCACGATTAGCAAGAGACAGGACGCGCGTAACCGTCGCTGCGGCCGATCGAATATTAACGAGCGCTATTATTAATGTCCGATTTCCTATCACGGAATTGAGCTGTGTCTCTAGGCGCGTGGAAGCTGTCACGGTCGTTAACCTCGTTGATGCATTGAGCTCGCGTCCCTGTCGCGAGCTAATCGATTGTATTTCCCTCGAAAATTGAACGTCGACAGGTTCTAAGCCCGAGGCGCCGTTCTAATTTCGTTGCGTTAACAATCGGCATTAGCCGAATGAACCGAACGAACAGCACGGACACCTTCGAATCGATCCTCGACGCGTGGAATTCTATGACGAACGCTGTTAATTGTCGCGTGTGTAAGGAATTTTGGCAGCTGTTCGTATGCGGCGTTATCGTTTGGAAAATTGCAGTCGAGCATTTTCATTCCACGCACGCTGAGTCGATTCAGCGTGTGCGTTCACGAGTACCGAGCCGCGATCGAGTAGAGAAAGCGAACAAAATACAGATCGAGTGGGTAAATACGATTAAAAGAACTATCCTCCCATTAATGAAAGGTACGAATCGAACGATTAGTACGCGAGTTGATAAAACGGTCGAAACGTAAATCCAACCCAGGAGTAGACTGGTAGTTGATGAGTTTGCAAAGTGAAATCAAATTAGGTAATTAAGATGGAGTGGCGCACTAGGCGAAGCACTTATAGCGGAGAGCACTCGTTCGAAATTCCTGAGAAAATTTAGGCAATTAATGAAATCACCGACACGGCGTCGAGAGCCATAAACTTCGAAATACCAGTACACCGCGATAAATCCCCCGTACACTCGTCGCGCATTTAGATGAAAAATAAAATGACTTTATCTCGGTGCTCGAAAAAAAAATTGCTCGTCAAATTTCGAAATTCCATCGTACCTTTTTATATATCTTCCGGAATGTTTTATCGCGCAAACTTGTCGCTCGTAAATCACTCTGGTTGTTGATGTACGAGCAAATAATTTCGAAAGTGAATCCTCCTCTGGTATTTTCCGAGGGGATGTTCCTTAAAAATTCTTCAAAAATAATATCAGTTTTCTATATCAACCGATCGCGCAAGATGTTATCGTTTACGTAAAATTTCAACATTTACAACAGGCACGCAAGCTCGGCTGCAAATATTTTCTATCGCAGCGAAGGAAACGTCTTCATATTTGCACTAGCTCGATGTACATTCGCAAACACGCTGTTTCTCAAAGGAATTCAGAATTGGGATTGAAATAACTTGAAATCAGAAAAATGTTACCATACTTTACAAATTTATCATACATTTTTCTCTACTATACTATTATTTTCTATTAATCAACCCCTTTAGCGTCGAACAGTGACCTCATGCTTTAAGTCTACTTGGACGAGAAAAAAATTCGAAAATTTTAGAATTATATATAATATATACTACGATAAATAATAATTTAATCAAAGTACTATAATACACAATTGCATAGGTACACAGAAACTTTCCACATCTCGCGAAAGCACTCGACTGAACCGAAAAGAAACATTCGTGGAGCAACCCCCTAAGTATACTGCCTTAATCAAGCGAAGAGTACCAGGATCCCTGTTCGTTCTGCATACAACGTGTACGCAGATAGAACGTTTTGTATCGAAAGAAAAGCGAACTTAACCCTCTAGCTGTTTTTTCATTAAAAGAGTAGCGATACAAGATGGCAGGAATTCACCCTCGGAGTAGGTGCAAGACATCTTTATCGCTCGGGGCCGGAAAGGCGGAGAAAAAAAGAATGTTCCTTTAATAAGCACCAGTCCAGAATCCGCGCCGGCAGCGAAACAAATGAAATTTAACTGCAATCTCGACGGGATTACTTCGACGTGGCTTGGAACGAAGTTGATGCTCGCTTTATTCGGTAGCTTCGTTTACTACGAGGGCGCGAGCAAGAGAAAAAGGGTGGAAGAGAGATCCGAGGAATTTCCGCCGGTGAAACGGCAAATGATCCGTAACGGCGGCGTTGGAAATTCAAATAAGAAAGCCCTCCTGGGAGGTGAACTTTTGTGCTCGCGTTCAACACCGTTTAAACGCGACTCAACCAGCTGAAGAACGAGAGCACGATGGACGACAGGGCCCTCGAGCGATGATTTCTGTCCGCGTCGCGCTGAGCCGTCCACGACGATATTTTTTCTACAATTCAGTTCGTTAAGATCTCCTTTGAATGCATTATTGTTACACATATTCTCTACTTGCGAACAGACACGCTGAACTAATTTAGTATGCGGGGTGACAAAATGAGTAGGGGCTTGAAGAGGGTGGGACCTCTACGTTTACCAACTCTCGCCAATATTCCAATTTTACGATAAATCGTAATTCCGTAAAATTGCTCAAGTTAACTTAATAATCTTACAATTTACTCTTGTTCAATTATAAAATTGCTCTATCCCCTTGGTGGATGGGACTTCTCGCGAGTGAGTTTCAATTTGTCCTTTAAAACGATGAAGATGGAAACCTTTCCTGGGCTATGATTAAAGAATGTTGCTAAATTGAACTTCTGTTTCTCGAAAAATCTTTCCACTGCCTTCGAAGAATCTGTTTGCAAATTAGATTCGTATTTTCGATACGCAACCGTTACACGCAGGAAACGCGGAACCAGTTTTCGTGAATCTTGGAACGGTTAAAAAGCCAAAAGGTCGATGCCTTGGAAGAACGATAGGGTGTACGGAAAAAAAAAAAAAAAAAACGGACGGGAGGAGAGAGGACGGTTTTAGTCGGCGGGCTCGTAATGAATAACCCGGAAGGGCCTTCGGGCTTCGACCGAGATCGGACTCTCTCGCCTCAAATGCGGACTGTCCGTTCTTTTTCGAACGATCGCGCGACGGACAGACGCGGAGGTGAAAAAGAGACGTGGGGGAGACGAATCGGCGGTGGGGGTAATGGTCCACAAATCACAATGCGGGAGGACAAAAAGTTCGCCTCGAAAGAACGGAATAATAAATCTTTGAATATCTTTAAATACGGAGGGAAATAAAGGGGTCGATGGTTCGTGATTTATCTTCACATCTCGTTAACTGCGCCAATCCCGTCGCTGTATGGCCGAGACAGTCGAGGACGTTTCGTCTGCGGTTACCCATAGAGAATAGTCTTTTTTATTTATGGCTGAACGTTCCTGTAATTTATTCGTAGCAAACAAGAATGAATAAAGAAAAAAAAAAGATACTCTCTGTGACTGTGTATTAAGGAACGAAAGGAATTATAAATGTAAATCGTTTGGGTTAAGTCAGAGAGAACGAGAATAAATAAGAATAAATGATACGAGATCGGTATGGCTCTTTGGTGACTGAATAGATATACGATAGCAAAGGTCTTTTTCAATTTCTTCGATTTTTTTTCCATTTGGATATTAAGTAAATTACATCATTGATCGACGCATGTCACAGCAGGAGGAAAGGATATACGGTTTCGAATTTTTTTCAAGGAATCACAGTATCGATTTCGAAAATGGGGTTCTCCAGCGCGGCGAGGGTTCCCTCATTTCTGAATGAGAAACGACGGGAACGATTTATCCGTGCCGTCGATGCGGATGCAATCGACGTTGATTGGTTTTATTTTTCGCTCGTTCCCAGGAAAAACGACGCCGTGGAAATATCCTCCTAGCGTCGATGTTGCTTTTACACCGTTCAAAACGGCGTCTGCAACCTCTCTTCCGATGTTTTTCCGCCGCTGCCCCCGTCAAGACGTGTGTACCGATGAAAAGCCCTCGAATAAATGTCGCTACGACCAATTAGTCCATCGTCTTTGATCATTTCCACTTGATAAGTATCTGTTTTCTCGCGTAGTACATTCGAACAGTGTTGTGGTTCAGGCGCATCGTAATATTCGTATATCGAATTTCGCAAATTAGACACCCGCTTTTAACGCGGACAATTTCGAAATTAAACACCATGGTAACTGAAGAAAGGGCATAATCGATCGCGCATTAGGTCAACCGATAGAATTAACTCGCGAACCGACGCGCAGCCAGTCGCGGAAAATCAATCTTTGGCCGCGATGGCAGCTACGTTTTTCCGGTAATTTTAATCCGTGTCAGCATCAACGAGCGGCCGCCGCAATTTTAATTAGCGGCCATTGAAAATCGCGGGCGCACGATCGATCGAGCCGCTGAATTCGATGAATTTCTGGTGGCGAGGCCGCCTGATCGATGCGTTTCAAACGATCAATTCGCGGTACATCGAGTGCATTTGCTTGAAAGGATGAATACAGCGGATAGATTTAGAAATATGAAAAACTCGGCCTGCTTGTTGATTAACCCGCTATTAATCGGGTCTCGAATAATACCGTGTAAATTCAATTCGAATCCACTGTTCGCATTCAAAAGAAGCACGCAAGGAATTTCACGTATCCGTATCAAACTATTCACGGCTATTCGCAATGAAAGTCCAACAATTACGTTCCGACCTTTGCGCTGCAGGTACGGCCGCGTTTTTCCTTTTTTTTTTTTTTTGCTCTCTATTGTACTAATATAAAACAAAAGTTGTGGATCATAGGGGAGAACTTTTTAAAGTCCTCGCGGGCGGGAAGTGAGGAGAGGTTAATTTAGTTTCCCAGGTACGGCGATGCTTCTACGGTTTAATTTCTCATCCCCCTGAAATAGCCACGTTACCGGGCTACACGGGTCGTTCCCTCGACTAGCTACGTGTTGCAACTTTGACTGGGACGTAGTTAGAACCGTTTCTTCAAACGCAATTAGCGTGGAAAAGTTCGGGCGAAAAGATACTCGCCGGACAATAGCGCAGTTGCGTTTCATTTGACTTTATGATTACCCTTTAACTATAACCTTAAGGCTTAGGTTAGGTTCCCGCGGTAACAAGCCGCGTTTATGAACTTTTATTTCGTCTCTTTTGTGCGCCACGCTCAAAAAGTTCCAAGCACCCTTCGCTATTTGCACAGAGCAAGCTTTTTCATGCATCCTTACGTTTCACAAGTACGATACCGCGTAAAGGTAGCAATTACAGCGCAAAGATGGCAAGTTTCTACAGTCACCTAAGCGTGCCTCCCTCGAAGGACCATTCCACTTGTGGTGGGAACGAGTAAACCCAACGTCGCGACTCGAAACTGTTTGTCGAGATAACCAGCAATATTGTCTTTAAACCGTTTGACCGAACCATTGTCGCTGTGTTTTTATTAACGTCTGACTTTAGATTCCCTCTAGAGAAGCGACGACGAAACTCGCGGTACCAAGATGGCGGCAAAGCTCCAATAAACCCCGGAAACGCTCAAAGTGACGCGCAGCGACCGCTAGTTCGAAACGTTTGGCGATCACAAACTGGCTGGAAACTTGTTTAATTCACGACTACGGGTAATTTGTATTGGAAAATCAGAAAACGAGTGGACCTATTGAATTAAAAAAACGTGAAAATGTCAGGCAATCTTTAATAATCTCTAACGATTAATGTGTCCTTGGTAATTGTAGCAATTACGTATAATTGGAGAACGTCTAGGATGAGAGGAGAGATTCCACGTATCGTTCAGAATTTCAGGACGCGAAATGCATTTCTCTATAGTCGGGAATTATTGGCTTTTCGTGCTTCAAAGGCCGCACGAAGCAATGAATTCTTTTCACGGGGCGCAACGCGGCGAAATTAATTTAAATCTCGTTGACGTCGTTTCTCTCTATTTTCACCCCTTTCTTCCCTATTTATTACGAACTATTGATACTCGTATTTCATTCTACGATCGAAGGATACCACACTATACGTTTCACCACAATCAGCCTTTAATCACTTGCGCCAGCAACTAATTCACAGACGCTCCGCTGTAATTTTCAGCGAGGCGAAGTAGAGTCTTCTTACGCGAAGAATACCAATTTCATACGTTTCGCTACATCTACAACACTACGCGTATTATTTATTTATCGCCAACGAAATGGTCGACGCTGTGACGTAACGAAAAATTTGTGTGGCGGACCAAAACTTATGAAAAGCACTTAATCCGAACGGAAATGAATTCACGATGCATCGCGCAAAAGGAACGGTTACTAAATGTACGCAGAACACAATCGACGAACGCTGGCCACTCACATCGATGGATTTCCTTTTGTCGCGTGCTTCCGGCTCTGCCCGCGACCAGAACGCGATAGCACGATCGAACTCCCATTTGCTTTACAGGTCGTTTCATTACTGGAAACGAAGGCCATCATTTTTCGATGATTATCCAATTGACTTTAAAGGAAACGAAACGAACGCAAACAGGTTCTAAAGTACTTCGCGTTTAGAGTGCTATCGATCGATCCTCCGCGCGTCGCGAGAACGTCAACGGAAATAAGAGAAGACTAATGATCGAGTCGCACGGATTAATATCTATAATAAAGTGTATACTCGCAAAAGAATGATTAAACCTAGAAGCAGACACGTAGTCTGACTATGGGCAATCAAGAAGACAGTACTCTAGCGCAGTGACAGGTTCGTGTAACTACTTGACTAATTTAAGGTGCTCAGGGACTCCAAGTATTCAACGTCAAGATATTCTGACATGTGCCCTATAAGGGAATGCGAAACTCAGAGCGTTAGGGGTGGTTTCGCGTTCGTCATAGAGAGGATGGTAAGGCGAAAGAACGCGACATATACTCGAGGGTGTTGTGAATTATGCTTTTCTCCAGCAGCTCGACTGTTGCGCGAGCATAACGCGAGGGTATCTTAGTTTTTGCTAGATCGTCGATACGAGGGGATCAACTTTTACCATTTGCTTTATGTTCCATAGTTCTTATTCCACAATCGTGAGAATTCTTGTGTTTTATTTTTTCGAGCTTGTGGCCAATCACGAAGATACTCGTATCTTGGTTATTGTCATCTAGAGTGTGGAGCAGTGTAAACTAGCTGGCCACAGAGCAAGGTTGCTGGCCCACGATGCGTCAAGTGGGCCTGAGGGTTGATCGTGGACCAATGTGGAACGCCGAAATACTCTGGGTATTCTTCCAGTTTATTTGCCGCTACGTAACCCAACTTTGAAGCACGATGCCTGGCGCGCAAGTTCGTTTAACAAACGGAAGGCTCTCCGCTCCGAATTACACTGTTTACCAGAGGCTGGGCGCAACCCTGTCAGAGTTCAGGCCCTCCCTCGATTCCTGGCAGAACCGAGTCGCGTTGGAAATGAAACGAACCCGGGAATAAGAACGATACACCAGCCATTCAATGTCTGACTAGTTGAAATATTTGATATCCACTCGGTGTGCCGACGGTTTCGAGGATCCGCGAGTTTCGGTCGCTAGCGAAACAGGGGTGAAACCGTGTCGCTAAAGCTAACAGCGAGCCGTTTCCACGGGCAAAAGAAAAGGGGGCGATTGATGGTTTCCATTGTTTCGTTTAATTAAACTCGGCGAAAGAGGGACGCGGGAGGAGAAGTCGAACCTCGCGTTATTTCGATTCTCGCGCTGGATACGAGAGGACGATTAAGGCGCCGCTACGCTACCAAGTTTAACGAGGTTAAAAACTGAAATTAGGGGGACACACGCGTTGAGAGCGAGCCGAGTGAGCTTCCGTTCGAATTTGTTTCGCGGCCAACGTGCTTCGGCCGTTTCTAATCGCTTCTATTTCAGTTGAAACGAGTTTCCTTCACGGAGGATAACACTTAAGTTATTTTAGGCTGAAATGTGTATATTCCAGCAGCAATCTCTTTGCATATGGAGGTTCCCAGTTAAATCAATAAATATCTGCATAAAAAATTTGCCAACCTTTCCAATTTTTACAAACATTTATGCATTGGAAAATCTGATGGTAGAAAAATGGCGGACGCGGCTGTTCCATGATGGACCAGCAAAATTAATTAAAATACTGGGATAAAAGCAAACTGTTGACTCGTGATTTTATAAGTACCATTTGAAGTAGTATTCGAATTTCAATTGATTTTTATATTTCTTCGAAGACTGTAGTCATATGTGACAGTAAAAGAGAAAAGCTTTCGCAGTAACCCTCGTCAACTTCCTTTCGCGCAATCGAAGCCATTTCGGGGCCATTGGAAATTCTCGGACGCCAAAAACGATTTTGGGACACTCACGGCGCCATCGACACGTACCGCTTAGGCGTTAACAAATTTATCCAGTGTCCATCAGGGAAGCTGGGAAAAAGGATCCAGGTTTCCAGGCTGACGCGTTACACTGTCATATTCATATCCTGCTGATCCTCTCGTCGCGGAACAGGATTAAAAAAAAAAAAACGCGCCGAAGGACGCGCGTGCAGAGGTACGCGGAGACAATCCCCGATAATGGACCGAGCGAAACGGAACGTGTTTCTGGTGTCCCGTAATGGTTCCATTGTGCCGCGTATCGCAACGGAAGCGAGCACAGTTTCGTTTGAAGCACGAGGCCGGGGTGAAATCCGTGGAGGGTCGTTGCGTGTGCTACGCATCGCTCTGATCTGGAGCATGCCTCTACCCGGTGTGTCGCGTATACATACGCGCGCTTTCGTGGCTTCTACACGCGGCGACTTTGAATCGACTTCACGGCGTAACGAGATTGCTCTCGAGGCTCGTTATTCCG
The DNA here is from genome assembly GCF_050948175.1 of Xylocopa sonorina. Taxonomy (NCBI): domain Eukaryota; kingdom Metazoa; phylum Arthropoda; class Insecta; order Hymenoptera; family Apidae; genus Xylocopa; species Xylocopa sonorina. Next base: position 8,732,768 of record NC_135196.1, on the reverse strand, counting down.
CGTCCTCTGGTCATTTCCCTGATACTCTTCCATGACGATGTACAGAGTGTTCTCGTCGCCGTTGACGGAACATTTCCTGCGACGATCTGCCGGACGAAAATCGTGGCTAACCAAATTTCATTTCAGACTTTGCTTCCGAACATTTGTACAAGATGTACAAATTGATACGTATATGTAAAAAAAGTATCTAAGTATTCGATATTGCGAGCTCCTTTGTTAACACAGAATTGTTGAGAATTATTACCAATGTGACGGACTTAACATACGCAATACAGTTTTCTGTTATCTATCTGAGCTGTCCCTAACATCTCTGAGTCTAAGGCTCCGCCATTTTGGTACCCGTACTGATGCGTCCAGGACGAAGCGTTCTTCTTCGAGCGCTTCGCTAATATCGATTCATGTATTTTTTATTGAAGATCGCTTTTATGGGTGCAAAAATTTCATCTACCTTTATTCTTTAGCGATGATAACAGTCGAGGAATTATATACCTAATTTCAAGATTCCATTGCCAATTACGACGTATAGCTTTCAGTTTAATTTCCGCCCGTTCCCGTTAATAAACGTCGAATGTTCAGCCCAATTTTCGTCCGGTTCCTATTAATAAAAGTCGAACACCCAGTATACTGAATTTGCGATCACGTCTGGGGACGTCTTTCGTCTGTTACTCCGACGAGAGAGGAACGTAACGATGAACAAGGATCGCGGCGGAAAAGGGGGATGATAGCACGAGAGGAACGGTGTTGCGCGACGTCGTCTCTGTCATCGTAACTTCCGCTTTCCAGGGAATGAAGCTCGTTCCACGGAAGTAACGGTTCTGCTAATCGAGCCGAGCTCCTTCGGGATCACGGTTGCTCGAAGCTACTGTTTTCCATGCTACGTCGTCTCGCTCCTCCTCGTTTTTCCCTCCCCGCGTTTCTTCTCCTGATCGTTTCCAAACCCTCTGTCTCCCCTTTATCCATTGATAATCATCGAAGTCCGAATGCTCCTTTCCCTCGATTCACAGCGTCTGGCTTTTCTTTCCCACCGTTCGTTTCCTTCTCGCCGGCAGTATCGGGGGCTGCTAGTTCTCAAAGGCTCCGATGAATTATTGATTCCGTCTAGGTAAGTGGATGAACTAAGGAAATGCTAAAGGATGTCGTTATCCGGTGGATCAGAGATAGCAGGATTTAGTGTCCTCCGTATCGCTCGAAAAATATTGCCGCGACGAAGCGCCGATAACTAAAGCGCCAAAAATCAAACTCGTTCTCTCTTTTGATCGAGCGATTTCTATAAACGACGCGATGGACGAGATGTGCGTTTGCCGCCATATTGGGATGTTCGCACGGCGCAAGGTAGAAAATTAAAAATGTTCGCCTCCCCCGCGATATACGGAACGGCGTTCCATGAATTACAGGATCGTCGAGGCCCGGATGACTTACGGTTTTACGGCCAGAGAAGGTTATTTACTTTGAAAACTCTATCAACCGTTCCGCCATTCTGCGAGGGAGCATTACGTAGCTCGCGGTTACGATCGATCATCCGATGTAAAGGCGGGCTTCTTGAAAATTTTCTATAGAGAGTTTATTCGGCCATAAATCCAGAAAGTAATCGCCGTGGGAAGCGCGCGGAGGTATTGCAAATACCTTAAGTGCCCCGGCCGATGATCTCGATCCGACGTTGCAGCGCGGGAAATTTTGAAAATACCGTACAGCCTGCAGCTCGGCTAATCCGGGCTTCGCATCGGGAACTCTTCGTCGTTACCCCATTAAAGAGCTATGCGACTTCAAACTTATGTCTTGCCGCTCTGGTGCACGCGTACCGAGGCTTTCGCAATTAACGAGGTAACGTTAACACGAATCAGTCCGCGCGAGGCGATCCTTTCTTATCTTACGTCAGCAACGCGCTTCACAAATTATATTCACCGTTCTCTTTGGGCGACAGGGTGAAATAATGTCTCTATTACAATTTAATTTAGCGCGTTCAAGTCTTTTACCGTAAAAAATGAAAAATATACCGAGAGTATAATCAGAGGACTGTAACAAACGTTGCGCTGAATAAGGAGACCTCTCGAGAGGCTTTCGAAAGTTGTTATTTAAAGGGGGTTGAAAAGAGGAGGACGTGGATGGAATAGAGAAGGAGAACCAAGGCAGAAGTGGACTAAAAAATAACATGAAAATAGGGAAAAAACTGGAGGGGAAGAGAAAGCGCTGAAATGGGGTGAATAAGGGTTTGGTCTCCTCGGACTGTCTACTTAGGTGAGCAAGGGGTGGTTAAGGCCGTGCGAGCTTTCGAAAAGGACGTTCAGGATGGAAAGTTGAGAGAAAGTTCGAGGATGGCGAAATTGGAAACGAGGCGAGCAGAGACATTAACTAAATAAAAATATTTTCTCGAAAGATAGAAAAATAAATGGTCCAGCGGGCGATATATCCATGGCAGTGCCACATACTTCATTACTTCACAGTGTGACATTGATTCAGGATCGTAATTAAAAATATTTATTACCGCATTTAATCGAGATACTAACAAAACTAATTCCAGTGGTAATTAATGTCGACTGAAAGTTGCTCGTGTTACTCATGCGGCTCCGGAAATATGTTAGACAGGTCAATTTACACTATCTTCCAGGGTGAAGTTTTCGGTGGAAACGCAAAGATTACCTTGTCGTCGATTCCGCGACAAGATAACAGGGTGCTCGCAAACTTTTTCCCCGCTGGAGATTAAATTTACTGTCGGACTAACGCGCGCCGAGCTCGCGATGATGTTTTTCATGCAAAAGTCTCAAATTATCGTTCACCATATTCCGTTTAGAGATATTGAAGCGCGCGGAACGAGGTGACGAGAAATTTAATTAAATTTCAATCTGCTCATATTTATTAGACACCACGCGAACGTTTCCATGGGTTGTTGCTGCAGCTTGCGACCATTACGAAAGCCAATCTATAGCCTTTCTTTATTATATACACTTTGAAAATAGCATTCGATCTTAGCAACAATTATAGCGAGAGAGTCGTTACTTTAGTCAGAACTTCTAATTTTCCCTTACTGCTCTATTCGTACTTACGACAATAGCTCATAGTTCCATTAGTCCTGCCTGTATTATTTAAAAAAAACAGAGTTCCAACCAAAATTCCCTCCGAGTGCGTTCAGGGCCACCTATTCCGCCCACTTGTCGTTTTTTTCGAGACGCGCCGCCAGTTAAATGGCGGCAAGGAGTAATTTGCCGCTCTGTTTCCTCTATGGAGAACAAACCGTGTCTTTTTTTCTAAAATAAACTCACTGTTGCGGCAGAGAGGGTAGACGACTGGTACGCGCCGTGGACGTAATTGGGTCATAAATATGTATCAACGCGTGATCTCTTCCTCCCGGTGGCAGGTTGAGTTATGTATTTTAATTAGAGAACGGTTACTAAATATATGCTTTTTAATTTCGGCTTGGGTAAACAAATTAACGAGCGCGAGCCAGCACGCGTTTCCTTGCTTATCATATTTCCCAGCGTTAATTGCCACGTGACGAATCTCTCTCTCTCTCTCCCTCTCAGTGGTTGAGGAACGGGAGAAATTCTCAGGGGAAACGCGCATTTTTATTACAACCGTCTCGGTCATCGTTGGTTAGCATCCGTCGAATTCTAGTTCTAGAACCGAACTCACGAACATCCTCCATTCTATCCGCCGCTACCGAGCAACGTCTCGCTTCACTTTTAATGGAATGGGATTTACGTGTCTATCTTTGTGTCAAGGGAGCATCCCTCCTCCGATTTCAAAGGAACGCTCTTAGTTTTCACACTGGCTCAAAGCGATAAATAAATCCGCGAGACTCGAAGGGAGAGGCTCGAAAGGAGAATTCAACGCGGTGGTTCCTCCTAACTCCTTCGCGGCTTACAGGATTCGATTCCCCTCTACTAGCGCTGTCTTTGCGCTCCTCGATAAAAACAGAATCGTTCGAACTGTCATACCCTTCAACTATCGTTTTGGTCTTAGTTCCAGGATTTCACTGGTACTCGAACCCTCCCAAACTGTCGTGTAACTCGAAGCTTCGTTTCCCTGAAATTCTTCAACAGTTCTACCTTCCCATTTTTCTACTAAAACGACGGAGTCGCGTCTTAGACTGTGCGAGTGTTAGTATTCAACCACCTAATTACAATAAAAATCTAACCTTCACTACGTCGTCCTCAACGAAACGCGATTTCCGACGCGATGCAATATGACGAGATGACGAACAGTTTGGACCACCGAAGACGTCGTAAACTCGTGTCCAGAGTGTTAAGAACCATCGAGATAGAACGAAGTGGCAGCGGTCTATCTCTTTCTTTCTTCTCGACAGTTCCTACACTGCCAAAGCCCTTTCAGCTCGACGAATTAAGAACGAATAATCTACGGGAGACGTGGCAGGGCTTTGCTCGGGGTTCGCCTTTCATCGAACTTTAGAGTCGCTACGTTGCCGGCATTCCGAACGAAATTTTCATCCCTTCTCGGATCCGAGACTCCCCGGATCAAACGAATGGATTTACGCGCGCACCGTCTGATCCGCCTCTGTTGCTCTTCACGGTTTTCCGTGTCGAGCACAGGGCCCCTGCTGTTGGCCGAGTGATGCTTCGGGGTATGTATACAAGGGCGACGTTTGTTGTTGGCAACGATGGGAAACTTGGGAACCAAGAGGGACGGTTCACAGACGTGTTTTGTTTAAATTTTACCCAAGTTTTGCGCGCGCCACGGGTCGCACGGGACAGCGATGCGGGGATAAGCGGGAAATCGACGCGTGAACGTTTCAATAGTTCAAGAAACCGAATGCAAGCAGTTTGCAATGAATATTGTAACTGAAACTAGCGACAACGTGGAACGAATTTCAAATAAATACATTTTTTTCAGAAATCTGATCCTAAAGTGAGGAAAACCGATCAACAGTTGTGAATTGGTGTGGAATGTCAGGAGAAATAAAGGATAACTGAGTGGTTGAACGTTTGATAACTTCAAGCGCTTAAAACACTTCATAGTTGGAGCTTTTCAGGTTTAATTTTGCGTATACGCAACGCTACATGCGGATTTGAATAATTTTTTAACTGAAGTGAAGTAGTAGAAAGATAGATTTGAACAGTATTCTATGTTTAAGTCAATCGAAATCAATTAGATTCTGCTAGAATAAAATGAACAATAAAAATCGTATTTTAATAGCAACGAAAGTGTCTTATTAAAGAAGAAATTATATATAGGAACATCTCGGTGTTCACGTATAAATTGGAGTACCACGTAGTTGGAGAACATAGAGGAAATTATGCAAATATTTCACCTCACGTGACGTTTTTCGTGGTTATTAAATTCAAAACACGACTCTAACAACTCGTTGCTACAAAATTTAGCTCATATCGCGTTGTCAAGACGCACGCTGAATGTAATTAGCCTCGTAAACCCGTGTCGAACGAATGTTTGCATTTTAATCGACTCGTCTTGAATACAATACGTAATTTGTTCAACGTGAACGAACTGCGAACGAAAATCTTCCTCGCGACGCAATTATTGTATCCATTAAGTCGTGTATCGATTACTCTGATCTAGGGAAAGCTATTTACTTACTTGCTAACATTTTCATTTCCCTTGTACTTTGCGCTTGGATCTTCTTAAAGTGAAAAGAAAGAAGAGAGAGGCTCACCTGGAACAGAAAAGTAATTTCAAATGTTACTTTTAACAGATATTATTAAGGAACTAATTATTCGTGAATATTCATTGCATTTTCAACAGTGGGCTGACTGCAAGTTTTACTTGTGCTTTACTTGTTCTACTTGCAAAGTAGAACGCGTAAACGGTCGCCATTTTAATCTTTAAGAGCAAGTTTATGGTATGGACGCCATGACTGGCTATTTTCTTTATTAGTTTCATTTTCTCTAAATACAGAGATTAGAGCTTTAAAGGTTGCTTTGGAATTTGCGAAGATTCGCATCTTTAATGCCTTGACGCATACGTTACTGAAGCATAATAAACTCGAAACACTTGGGTACGCGTGATGCGCTATTAAAAATAAAAAATCTAGAAATAAAAATTAATATTGCTCTTCGGAAATACAAATATTTGAAATCCAATAGAAAAGAGGGGCGCGTATTAAAAGGTGATGAATGCACACAATGGAATGCTAGATAATCCACACCGAACATAATTGAGATTTTGAATTGGAATCGCCAGGGGGACGATTATTTCGCACGGCTATGTGCGATGCATTCCATACAATCCCAGATTTTCCATCGATAATAATGCTGTCTAACCCTTCATGATTTACGAGAATATTCATTTTCCACTAAACTTGAATTTTTGCCAATCAGCTGTACAAAAGATTAACAACTGACAAAAAAAAAATAACAGTAACATTCAACAATATCTGGTGAAAGATCATCGAAGCAATATTTTGTCGAGCAACGTCCGCACGCGTACCTTTCTTCGAGGATTCGAAAAATCTGCGATCAGTCATTCGAAAGGAGATACATTCGATCGCTCGACGACGCAACCCCCCGCCTCGTCGAGAGTAGAATTGATACGTTTCGCAAAAAGCGTTTCTTCTTCTTCTTCCAGCACGACTAGGTCGTTACGCGGTTCTGTAAAATACGAAGGTGGCACACACTTCGCGTGCGTGCCAATATGGCGATCGATTATCCTCGACAGATATATTAGACAGCCGTTTCCTCGAGGATTCCCGTTCGTGTCGTCGGTGAATGCGCGCGCGCATCAATCGAGCTGACTGAGTGGTGCGGTATACATAAATTGAACGAAAACCAACAACGTCACCGGCGGCCAAGCCGGGTCCGTGAATTATGGACTCGTTTTTCCGATGTTATTCGCGGCCACACGATTATGAGGACGCGCCCGGTCGCTCTCTCTGTTTTACGAGCGAAATGCGTACAAATCATCGCGCCCTCCTGGCCGCCTTTCGCATTGATCTTGCCTCGTTCGACGCGGATAAATTATTCGCTCGGAAGAAGAGCGAAACCGTGTTCGAGGTTGAAGCAGTGAAGCTCCAAGTGGATATTGTTGTTCACTTAGCGTCAAATCAGCCATTTCGTAGACGTGTCAACGTAATATGGTTATACAAGCTATGGATATTCATGCGGATTCATATTTTTATAGAGCTGAACTAGAGTGGAGTGGGAATAAATAATTGTGTCACGTTGCGCATACGTTGCTACCAGATATTCTGAACTGAGAAGAATGTCGTTACAGAACAGAACGAAGTATGGCGTTCTAAAGTTGGCACGTGAGATCAAGCAACGTGGATCGCGCGTCGTATACCGTCAGATAGGAAAACGCATGGCAAACTTTATTAACGGCACCGAGTAGCTCGCGACAACGTAATATTAATAACAATAAACAACGGCGTATCGGGCAGGCGCAGCTGAAATTCACTCGCGTTTAACGCGCACGCGATCGCTTTATCGTCATCGCGACTAAACGGCTCTTAGCGGTCGACGACGTTATAAATGAGCTCGAATCACGTGGGCTACTCGCGAACTTGCATCTCTAACAATTGAATGATCCACGAATTACGCTGTCATAGTTGTTTACTGCGCCCAGCCATCGACCATTTCCGTTCCATTTTATCGCTACATGTGTATCACTCGGATTTTCGTAGGACATTGGTATTCTGGAAGGCACGTGTATCATAATTGTGTCTTGTATATTGTAATTTCTATATTGCCATTTCTATTTAAGATTGCATTTCATTGATTAAAAGACGTAAGACAATAAATTCTATATCTCCAAATATCTTTTTCTAATTTCTCAGTGTACGACTTTCGTTCACCACTATGTACAGCCAAACTTTAGTTTTGTGCATGTTTCTAAAATTGTTTAAATGCTTGGAAACGTAAGTTTGATCACAGTTTAATGGTAAACGCTGAAGGAAGGGATAATCGAAACAATAAACTGTTTCTACGGATTCGTAATTGATTGGCGTACAGAGATGCCAGACTCGAAAGATGGATTAAATGGAAGAGGAAAAATTAGCCGGTTTATTGCCCTTTTTACCAGCCTCGTTTCCATTTCCGTTTGTCCTTTGTCTCGCGGCACCGCGAATCGCTTTTAATTAATTCGCAGAGCATCAACTGACTGGTCTCCGTTGCGAACTGGAGGATCCTTTGGGACGAACAACCCTTGATGACTTACCATCCCGCAACGTTAAGAAGCACTTCATAAAAATATCTCCGGCGTCTGTGTTCAACTGGGAAATGTTTTAGCGGGATATGAATTCACGACACTGCCACCTGATGCGTGCAGAGGCGGACTATAGAATTTATTTCGTTTAACTTGTATTATTCTTGCCGGCTATCGAGATCCAACAGACGCGCTTGATACAAGAGGCATGGCTGCCAAAGGACCGTGCATTAATGCATTCGTTGTCGTTCATTCTTGTCCATTTAAATACCTCTTCTTCACATTACTTCGCATTCTCTTATTTACCACGAACGAGAGAGAAGAGCAAGAATCTGATGCAAAGAATTTACTTGCACGGACTTTTGTTCCATTCAAGTTAGACACGAAAGGATAAGTATTAATCTTATACAGATTTCTGCTTTCTCGTGTTTGTAAAAAGTCAAACAAGGCGGCATAACGGCGATAACTCTGATCTTTGAATTTATAGAAAACTTTTCATTTGTAGAATGTATAGAATAGCCGTAGTGTGAAAATAATATAGAAAAGATTGACTGGAAGCACGCGTTACGCAGTGCAGTCGCAGAACACCAGAGAACGACGCAAGCAAGTGGTCATCAAAGGATCGTTACGTGATTAAAATAATAATAATCGCGAATGATTACAGTCTATCCATAACTTTACCGTGACATCGTGAAAAGTCGTAAAGAAGCACGCTTCAGAAACTAAGTAATTTTCTTCGACGTGGCGTTGCTCGCGAACAAGTTCAATTTGTTCTGTGAATACATAAACGGCGACGTAATGGGCCGTAAGTCTACGCGATACCATCGAGATATATCGTTAATAATCGTAAGAGGTAGCTGCTGTACGTCACGTGATGGCGCATGCAAATAATCGCGATGCATTCCATCGCAGTGCTCACGCGAACTTCTTACCGGAATCGTTGCACTCGTCGTATGACAGCTATTTCTCGATCGTCGTATCCAACGAGAGTAACGCGGAAGCTAATATCGTCTCTTCATTCTTTAAATTACCGATAGCTCTGAGATATGCCGTCGTCTACAGCTTCTTTTATGCTCGACGAAGACGTGCACGCAAATCAGGAACAAGAGGATCCCCGAGGTACCCATTTCAATCGCGGAACGTTTCGCAGCCAATCGTTCCGGAATTTTACGATCAACGACTGGAGCTGACGAGATTTTCTCCAATTTTCTACTTATCGAGGGATAATATTTAATTGCCCGTAGAAACAACGAATCGCGTTCGTCTTCGATGAACGTCAGCGTAAAGACGAAGGTAGAAGCGATGAAACGACGCGTAGAAACGAAGGTAGAAGCGAATGCGAGAAATGAAATTTGCACGAACCCTTGGGACACGCGCGTTACAAGAATGATAAAAGTTGCAGTGCAAGAATATTCAACGATGGCGGCCAATTAAATAAGATATTCATGATAATTGTTCTATGCACGCTATTAGCACGAATACGAGATAAGCTAAAGCGACGGTGCAACCATTCTGCGCGCTCTATTAAGGGAATAACAGTAGCCATCTTATCGGGCACAAAGAGCACCTAGTAACTTATCAGACTTTGCATAAAATTTCATGTTATCGTCGACAGAAATTAGCCGTTACGTATAATTATTGGATAAATATCGGACATAATTATTAAACATCCAATTCCCTTTCCTTCTGCTCACAGAAAACTCTAATCTACGAGGTATATTGTTTCCATTCATTCTCATTTCTACAATTTTTATGCTTTTGCCTTCAGCGTTGACTCATTGAGAAATGACGAATACAGAGTATCAATTAGAATAGCATAAGCATTTGGTATCATTCAACGTAGAATAACCACCCCACTGCGAAACGTTTATTTCATCCCTTGACTCTTCTGACACCCCGCGTATATTTCTCAGACGCACACGCGTGAATATGCAAAAATATGCTAAATATCCAAGATAAAGTCTCCATTTAACGAATCATTGTAATTTGTAAAAATATAAATCCGCATAAAAAGTCGCAGTTTAGTAACGAGTCTCGAGACACGACTAGCGCATTTTATTATGACGCGAGATAAAAGAAACGCGCGACGGAAATCGCTTGGAGTCGCTTTGACTGCAACCCCGGCAAAAGGCAGCCCTGAAAATTCGTGAAACGTTAACGCAGATAGTTGGTTCTTTACGTCCTCTGTGTCATGTCATTAGTACACCTCTCCGTGGCATATTTTAGGAACGCACGAGCTGGCGTCTCACCGTGAGCAGCCGATTAAACCGCCAAGACGAGGGACGCCGGAACCACAGCGCGGTGCAGCATGGCGTCTCAAGGTAAGTGCGTAAATCAACACTGGTATGACTTGAGAACGCGTTACCGGAAGCGCGCAGAGAGGACTTAGCCGGGCTTTCATCACGCGCTCCATCCCCGTAATTTTCCTCGTTCTTCGCCCGTCCCTATGCGCGCTCGCACGCCACCGGAAACGAAAGTTCCCTGGCTCCGTGCACCAGCTTGCACGGATCCCCGTTGACGTGTTCCGTGGGCGGACTGGGAACTTTATGGATTCACCTCGGGAACCAGGGTTTACAATTGAATCTCACGTCGGGAGCTGCCTTCCGATTTTCACTTTTCTCGCGCGAGGAACACCGTCAACCTGAATTTCGTTGATAAGAATAAGAACACAGCTGTGTATTCAGAGATTACCACTTTCGACCATTTTAATTTTCTACCTTGCACCGCTCGAGCTTCCGTTATGTTTTTTCAAGGAAGCTTTCGCTGGGCAAAGAGACGGAATAATATGATTTTTACAGTATAATTTTAATTAGCGGAGTATTGATTTGACGTAATTCGATTTCTACACGATAATTACTAGATTTAAATAATAAGGCTTCAATTAAAAGTCAATCGCGCAAGTTTCCTTCGTTCAATCTCGATTCAGGTTCTTAAAATGAGAATAGAACGCATCTTTTTGAACAAACTTGCCATTTTACTTTCTTCACCGTAACAGAAGCTTGCGGCAAACTTGAATTTCTAACCAGAAACGATATCGCTAATCTCGGTAGCGGAACTATAACGTAGAACAGATTTGCCGGAAGTTTCTGGCACAAATCAATCCAAGAAAGTTCCAAAGTCCGTGCATCTTTAAACAAATAGATGCGTTGGTAGCGGGGACACGACGCACGGATCTGCGAGGAGCAAACAAGTTAGATTAGCATTTTAATTGAACGCACGAGTTCCGAGGCACGTTTTTTCTCAGCGCTAGCTTAGCCACCATTTATATGGAGGAGGCATCGAGACAGCAGACGCGGGAAACGCGAGCAGGGAAATTTATCGGCGCGCTGTTTGCGCGCGCTACCAAGAGACAAACATAGTTAAGGAACTGGAAGGCATAATTAGAATTTCTCCACCCAGCAAGGGCATTAATTCATGGGAGCATTGAACAACTGTTTTGGATTATTAGCAAACGGACCTTGTTTCGGACTCGGAAACAGCGGTGTCGTAAATTGGAGCAAACAACTATAATTGATCGTATAAGCTAGATAAAGCTCCTGGTCAGATTAAAGAATATAAACGCTGATGAAAAATTACACATTTATAATTACGAAAATGTAGGAATAATCGAAGGAACGTTGCATGTGCGAAGACTAACTCTAACACGTATAAAATTTAACTAATCTCACATTTCTCCGGGTAACTGTTCCTATTTTCCGTTCAGACGCGAGCAGATGAAACGTTCGATACGAAAGAATAGTCTTTCGAGAAAGCCGTTCAAAAACACATCCGTTTTGTCGCGTGGCTTAGCCGAGGAGGGGACACATGATCAATCCCTTTGTAACGATATTGAATCGAAACCAGGATTGTACATTTATCCCCGAGATTTACCCTCGTCTTTCCGTCGAAAGTTCTGACATATCATAACGGATACGATCCATTGGACTCTGACGATCTCCGAATCGCGCGTCCGTTCCCGATGATTCTTGCCAGATTTCATCACGCTTGTACAAACGGATGTGGACGGACAGAGGCGGCGCTAACCGACAATGGATAAATGTCCCAATCGACCTTTCCTCGCCAGACACTGAATATATATATATACGCGGTTCATCTCAGATGCTAGAAATTTGGAAGCTGCCAATACGATCGCGTCCCGCGTCGTTGCGTTCGAGCATTATCTGGTTCTATTGCGAATTGGGTCGATGCTGTGATGAAAGCTCGAATCGAACTTTCCTGCAACCGCGAGGTAATATATAATAAAATTTATGTATATAGTAAAAATGTGTTACCGTGCGATCGATATTGCTCTCTATTTATTGTACTTAACTATTTAAAATTTTCAGATGTTACGTGAATTGAAGAGAGATGCAGACCAACAGGCTAAGACGAGTGCTCTATCGTCTTTGAACATTCGCTACGAGTAATTAGTGAAGTCCACGATCGTTATCTTAATGGATATGTATTACGATATGCGTTGTAGTAACAATTAATGGGACAGTTATTGTAGAGACAGGGTTCGTTGGTATTATCATTATCACGATCTTAATTGATATAGCAAGAGCGTTACAGCATCATATGGCATTACAATTACGGCACATCGGTAACTAAAACTCAGTAACTACCGTGCGGGTGTCCTATTTACGGTTTCTCGCGATTGGTTACAATTCGAACTGGCTGTACAGAAACGTCTCGGTTCATCTACATCTCGTCGTTCGCTATTAATGTCCGCCAGGCAAAACTGTACATCTTCCAGACGTTTGGTATTTTTTAACCGCTTAACGTACAGCGGCATTAGAAACGTCGCTCATTTCATTTATTACCGTAGACTTTGACATTTTCGAGACATGATGAACTGTTCCCAGCGGACGTTGCTCGGTATATTATCAGATTCTTCAATTATTTCACTCGTGCGTCGTTTCTGTTTTACATAGAACGCTCTAGATACTTCTTAAATAGCTCCACAGAATAGAAGATTTTTCTATCGAAAAATTTTTGCAAGGAATAGAAAAGCTGGTAGATCGTCAGGACAAGGTGGATGCGACATCACGAACTGTTCCTAGCAGACGTCGCGCAGTATATTATTAGATTATTTCACTCGTGCGTCGATTCTGTTTTACTTAGAACGCTCCAGATACTTCCTAATTATCTCCTCAGAATAGAAGATTTTTCCATCGAAGAAATTTCGCAAGGAACAAAAATACTGCTAGTCCGTCAGGGCAAGGTGGATGTGACATCACGAACTGTTCCTAGCAGACGTCTCGCAGTATATTATTAGATTATTTCACTCGTGCGTCGATTCTGTTTTACTTAGAACGCTCCAGATACTTCCTAATTATCTCCTCAGAATAGAAGATTTTTCCATCGAAGAAATTTCGCAAGGAATAGAATGAAACAGATCATCCAAGTTAAAAAATATTTTCTTTAACACGAAAGCTATTCGTGACTCGATCTAATAATAACGATACACGTCCGTTAGCGGATGTCGGGATTCCAGCGAATATTTTCGGCGCACCCTTGGCGTGCGTGGATATAATAAAATGGCGCGAGAGCGCAGTAGGGCAAGCCAGTCATACAGGCGATGGAGATTTACAGGGTGACTGTGGACACGGGGACAGAGCGCATAATTCACTCGCTGGGCCGCATACGTGCTCGGCCGTGTACACGCGTTTACTCTTCAACGTAACACGCGTGGACACGCACGCACGTGCGTGGCCGACAATAGGTCGACCTGGCTAGGACGGAGGCAAGGCCAACCTGCGCGACCATCGCGGCAACGGGCCGGGCATTAAAGCGACTGATTTATTATACCGTGCTGAGCGGATTTGCGAAACGCGCTTTGCACGTTCACGCCTCGAACTCCGGCAAATCCACCGGCTGTCGTAAGTCTGCCCCTGTGCCACTGAATTTTCACGTTCGCCACTCTATATCGACGTAACTCACCCCGTTTAATCGCTACCGCCATTAGAGCGGAACCCAGCGATCATTACGAATATCGCGTTTGTCTTATTTTTGTATCGGACGCGTTATTATTTATGGCTTTGTCGATGGTGACGCTAAAGTGAGAGGACTTTTTTTAATACCCTGCGAGAGAAATTTGTTTTCTGTTGCAATTAATATATCGATGTAGTCTATCTTGAAATTTGTTGTCGAAGCGAATATGTTGTTTTTGAAATTCTCCAATTTAGTTGGAAATTGCCAGTGGTTTCAGGGTTGGAAATCTTGAAACTGCAAGTGTAGAGACGATGTTGAAACGCAAGTGCGATGCGCAGCGCTGAGCACGTGTTATTGCACCGTTGTGCTGCCGCGGTGAACTCGAAATCCTGTTAAACCCCACGTCGGTAACAATAGAAACCCGTGACAATAGAAGTCGCGTAAACAAAATGAAAACGCGATCCTAATACCAGCTACGTGTAAGCCGCGATTCAAGTTGATTCGTAATCACCGACGCACGCTTCGGGAGAGTGCTTAATTAAAGTGCTTCGCGTTCCATCTTTCCCGGCATCATTTTGTATCGAACGGGTAGTTTTATCGAACGGACGCGGCTGGCTGAAAAACGGAATTAGCTGCGCTTTAAAAATTGAAGAAGATTATAGCGCGCAGCCACCATTTTTCCATTAGTTAATTAACGAAATGTAGCCGCGGAACGCGAAAGGATTATACGAAGATTTTTTTGCTCCAGTTACGTGCAGTTGTTTCGCGTGCAAGCATATTCCATCTAAATTAATCAATAACCATCAAATCGTGCGAGAGAATTAAACAAAACAAAAAAAAAAAATGGCACCTCGAGTCGAGGTTGAACTTAACTCGATCTATCGTTACGCGGTGCTGGAAAAAGAAGGAATTGAGATAACTTAACACGACGTGGCATAACGCGACACGACGGAATGGAGTACAATACCGAATATGGCAAGTGATATAACGTGACACGACATGACAAGACATGGTACGCCGCAGAATCGAATGAGACGGAGTAAGACAAGGGAGGAAGGGTAATCTTCGTAAGAAATATTTGATCGATGATATTTTGTTTCCCGTGCCACGCGCGATATCAAATTACATTGCGAGGAACAAACTAAATTACATCTCGAGAGACGGAAAAATTCTACGTTCGAATGAAAGACTAATACAATTTCAACCCTTTCCGCTCGAGAGACTCTTGTGCGTCCAATCTCGATCATCGAGCCGTCCTTCGCGAAGGTACAATGGACGCAACACGATCTTAATAAAAAGTTTCCAGAGTTTTCGAATATCCACTCAGACCGGCACTCGGAATGTTATTTCTGTTTTTTAAAAGAGGAGGAACTCGAGAAAACAGTTTCTGGCGCGTCGATCGAATTTATCGGGGGGTGGGCAATATGGATGACATTTACACATCAAGTCGTTCGTATCGCAGTCTTTGTAACGACGTATCGATTCGCGGTGGTATTCAAACGGGGTGCATGCCTCTGTTCTCATCGATTTCAACTGCTGTTGTAGTTACCAGCCGTTCAACGACGAAACTGTCGACCGTATCGCGTACAATGTCGGATGGGACGTTTTATACCGATATAAAAATTCACGTGCGAACACTACGAGTCCCTATTCACCGACAAAGTGAACGAAAGCGAACCGCGCTGCTGATTGTCTCCCAGCCGAGTCTGGGATCAACGGTATAATTAAACGCATGGTACACAATGCATAATAAGTCTCTGGCCCCCCCTATTGTAAAGGAGAATTCATCTCGCGCAACGTGCATTGTAGCTTTCAATCTAGATTAACGACGGTTAATCAACCAATTTGTGACAAAGAAAAAAAAGGTGTCCTTTGTTTCTAATTTGTTCATCGTGAAAACTTGCTCCTTTTAAGGTGCACTCGACAGACTTTCGAGTCGAGTCTTGCCGCTCGTGGACGTGTCTGTTCAAGCGAAACTACCTTTAGACGATCCATAATTGTATAAATTCTGAAAATGAGAGAGAAGCTCGTTCCAATTCGTTTCGCATTTTGCGTTTAAAGGTAGTAGAAGACTACCACGGTGTTAAAAGCCGATGACACGCGTTTAATATCGATACTCGCGTCTAGAAACCACGCTGATGCGCAGACACCCGTCGATAATTAATCGTCGCCGCGTTTTAGACGGACGGAACGGAACGTTCGATGGTATAACAAGTGTGAACGTTTCTTTGCTCGGTAACGAGCAAACGCCCGCCGTTCCCAAGGGCTGGAGCATCCCGTAGCCGTATTTGCGTTCGCGATGCCACGGGTTTTTAGCACCTGACGCGTATTTCCTCTATCCGGGCATAAAACAGCGCTTGGCGACTCGAGAGTGCATTCGCGTTCGCCAGCCGAGCGAACGTAGAATAAGGGCCAAAGAACGGACCAGTTTCTCTCCGAACCGCTGCCGTTTGCAAAGGAAATTAAACGATTCCACGCTATTTAGCTGAACGCGCCTTGTAACGAGTCGGTTTACGCTCTACCTGCGCCCGCGTTCCTATTTTCTTATCCACGTACGTACGCGAGCGTTTACGCCATTCCGCTCCCGTTGTCCCGGAACATCGGAAAAACTCGGATGCGTCGAGGATATTTAACGGACAGACCTGATTTACTCCTCCTATCGCGGTTGGTAAATAACATTAATAAGCGATAAAACGTCGAGCGAGAAAATTTCGAGAAACGATTACGTTAAGTTGAATCAGGTTTGTAGTAGTCTGTATTAACTATTCATTAAATGTAAAAGGAAAATCCAGTCGATTGATAAAACAAGTTTAAAATTAGAATGATTAGATGCGAAAGAGTTGGGTAACAGTTTCGTTTTCCGTCGGTGGGGATAAGATTGTTTGCTCAAAAATTCCAGGGAACTGGCTTCGAATTACCCGATATATAAATTGCACCTACTTTAAATTTGCTTGCACCGTCCCTAAAAATTTGCATGTTATGAGAAGTAGCACGTACGCTGATGGAATTTTTGAAACCACGTGTTGTGCATTATCATAAAGCGCTCTTTGCTTTTTCTTTCTAATAGATGATACGAGGCCGCCATTGCTTAGAGCCATCAAATTTCTGCAACTCTAAAAAAGCCCACCGTCCATCGTGGCTTGTTTGCAGCGGTTGACAATGCGTAATATAAAATTAAGCCGGCGAATTAATGAGGAGATTAGCAGGAATGAACGCTTATGCGAGGAATAAGCACCCCGAGCTGGCTCACAATGGGAGACGAGCTTCTCGATGGGGTGGACCGGTTAAATGACTCGCTATGGGGCCAGTTATAAGTGGCTTTACGAACGCTGCGAACGTAAGCTCCATTACTCGACTTCCACCTAGCCTGGGACTTCTCTCGATCGTGCTCGTTCGACTAATACCGTTAATTACTCTCTCGTTGAGGACGTACTTGGTGGCTGGAGCCGCCTAACGAACGCTAATTGGATGTCGCCGTGACATCGTAATGCCAAGAATACCCGGCAATCTGTCTGGCCCTGATACTAAAGATCGCTTCGATCGACAATGCATCGAGCCTCCACTCAAAACACCTGACCGAATCTCGGTGAAACACCCCAAGGGCTCGACTATTGGCACCCCTAGCGATTCGAGATCGATATAATTGTAAATACTTGCTAACAGTGTAACGTATCATTTTCTTAAAGTTATTATCGCAAACATTTGCAAATAATCGTGATCATTTTGGCGTGTTTACAAGCGTCAAGGTATAACGAAAGCATTATGACAAACACAAACGTCAAGTATAGTGAAATTTCTGTTGCTGAAAAGAAATTTCTCCTCGAAACTTAACCTAACTCCAATCTAAACTTCTCGCGTCTGAATTTTCTATTCGACGTTTGCAGCAGTTTGAGAGAAAATGGCTTGTCACGCTTTACGTGTTTCGCTGAATAGGATAATTACTTCTTCGCGTGTGGGTAATCAGAGGAGAAATGAAGTCATCGAGTATAACATATTACACACATTACTCGCGCGCTTTATCAGTAAACCCATGATAGAATAAAAAATGGAACTGGTTATCAGACTCGTTTAAAAAAATAAAGAATATCTACAATTCTCTTATCGTAGATACTAGGAGCTTGGTGGTAATAACTTAGTCTTATATATATATATATATATATACATATATCTGTATCAATTTCGATCAGAAGTCGAAAATCGAACGCCTGGATGTACGTTCCATCGTCGCGAGATTAATTTAAAACAGCAAAAAAATAAGAAACTCGAACATTTCCGTGATCAGCTTTCATCCGTATCGTACTTTTTCCACAGTCTTCCGCTAGAATTTCCCCCAAGATCTGCCATTTGTCACGAACCCGTGGCCAGCGGGGATCTCGACCGATAACCTCATCGAAGATAGCCAGGACCGTTCGATCGTAGCCAGGCTACGTGTAACTCATCCATAATCCATTCTGAAGCCGAGCACGTGCCTCGTGTAAGCAAATAACTAGACGAGATTCGGATATAAAGCCGAGGACGTCGCTGCGCCCGCGATCTCTCGAAGGTCGAGCGTCAACTCTAGCGATTTTAGCCGAGGAGCTTCCACTGATACCAGTGGCTGTTGGTCGCCTCTCTAAACTCTCCGCGAGAGGAACTCTCTCGCGTATGTACGTTTTTGGAAATAACTTCCCCTCGTCTCGTAACACTCCTCGATCGATCGAAGGAAGGATCGATCGTTCGAACAGCCATTGTCCTTGCAAAGCTCTGACCATCGCCATCGAGCAACCTCGGCTTTAGCCGAAACGCGGGCTTTGCGCGCGGGGTTCGATGGAACAGGAAAGGATTAAAGCAGTCTAGCTTGCGTAGACATCGACGGAACGCCTTTCGAACCTTTTACAACCCGTTTGATTTAGTTCAAAAGAGAGCGCGCGCCAGTGGCGTTGCGAAAGGCGAACGTTCAGGTGAAAAGAAGCCAACGCGGAAACTTGGAAAGATTGCCATTTCATGTATCAACGAGGAAAGTCCGTGGAAGTTTAATTAGTAGACGCCAGCGTGGCTCGCGGCGTATCAACATGGGGCGATTAGTACTTAGTTACCCAACGAGCTTCATGATCAATGCTCTCGGTTACGCGGGGAAAGTCTGGCAAGTTTATCTATTACACAGGCTCATTAACGGCGTATGCGTTTCGCAGCGGCAGAAGAGCTGCAAGAACACGTGTTCTTGTTAACGTTCGGATTAGTTAGCTGGCTGGGAACGAAGTAGCAAGTTTACTTGCGCACTTTCCCAGACAGCAACGCGATCAGCGTTGGATCATAGTAGGCGACGCGCACCGCTCGCGTCCTTCTAATTAACTAAATCTCATTATGCCCTCCAACCCCCCTCCCAACGCTGTAATTGGGCAATTTCGCGGAATTACCTAACGAGCTAATGGAATTTTTCTAATTACCTTGACGACAGGTTCAATCCCCTTTTGTTTCTTCTTCTTCTTCTTCTTCTTCCTGTACGGTGGACCGTTTCTGCACTTGAAAAACAGTCGTAAAAGATGGTGCTAAGTGAGGCGTGTGGATGAAACGAAGGTGCAACACGCAATTTTAGTACCGTATAACGCGTCGACTATGGAATAACAGTTACGGTTAAATTGTGAGACTTAAAAACTGCAAATGTTGAGGAATCTGAATGAGGATTCTTGTTTTACTTGTTCCAAGACAGGGTTTGAGAGCATAGGGGCGTGAGAATGTCGATAAAGGGTTTCTAAGTGGTTTGCTGAATTTTGCATAGTCTTTGCGCGAGTCTCCTTGACAAAGGCGGTGGATACAGGAATACCATTCTCCTAATTCCTTCAGATTGCTTCGCAAATAGACGATTTTCCTTGTCTGGGTTCGTTTTCGAAAATTTGACGTCTCTGTTGGTTCAATATATTATCGAGAGAAGCAGTTTCCAGCTCGTCGAGTCCAACTGAAATTCTGCAACCGTTTGGGTTAATAAATAGAAATAAGTTAACGCGATGGAGAAACGATGAAAATTTCTGCAAACAGTTTAATGCACTTCGATTGTTTTCGCGTGTCGAGTTCGCTGAATTACTTTAGAAAATGAAACGAAGCCTAGTGCACAAGAATGCGAACACGAGGCACGTAATGCCATTACAGAAGTTGCCACAATTGTAACGGACATTAATTTACCGTTCGCGAAGCGAGGGGAGCAAGAACGTTCGTATCGAATATGTTTGACGCGCGTCGTAATTTGCTTCGACGTGTGGTCCTAACATTATCGAACACGAGTCACGTCACACCTAATGGATTACTTTTTTGTAGCCAACGTCTAAATTGAAATTGAGAAATATTGTGGCCACGCGTAAAGATATGAACCAGGAGGATTTTGTTAATTTTGAGATTATTTCAAAGGTAATTGTTCGCGATATTTTTCCAGTTGACAAGATTTATATCGAATGATACTTCTCGTATATAGATATTACTTTAAGCAGGTGGCACGTGCGTAAAAGAAGTTTAAATTTCACGGAGTAAGTGATCCTCGCCACGTCCGCGCTCTTCGCACCTTTAATGGAAGCACCGGTAGAAAAGGAAAAAAAAAGAAGTTCGAACAGGGAAACGAAGCTTGTAGCTCCTAGGCAGGATCCACTTTGCATGGATCGCAAGAAACGTCCCTCGGTTTAGCATTTCGAAGGTCCACCACGTCGCTTGTGGCTTGCGCTGACTTTTAAGTGGCCGGGCAAAAGAAGCTACCCTTCTTAGCCATACATGCGTTTGATCTCGAGAGGAAAACTATCTCTGGACAGCGATTTTTGTTCGTCGATGCCACGCGTAGAACTCTTGATGTCTTGTTGAGAACTTTAATTACAATTAGACTAGAATTTGTAGAAAATCTGTAGAAAAATTACGAGTTCGACTCGTGGTTGTACAATTTGTAACTTTCACTTTCAACGATCGAGAAACAAAATCGTACTCGAAGAAAACATCCGACAATCTCAACAGAGAAATATTTCCCTTTCACGCAAGTTTACTTGCAATCGTTCTTTTATTTATCAGAACCACTTGTTTTAGCTTGACTCGCTGGAGAATGGAGAGTGCCACTGTGCATCGTAGAACAACGTCGGCTATTTTAAAAATGCTTCGATACGGTTCGATTAACTTGTTATCAGTGCGCGAAGATTTCAAAGGGCGACGGATACGAGTCAAAGGGACGAGAGAACGAAACGAAAAACGTCTCTCAAAAAAATGGAAGCCTTGATCCACTTACCATACGCGGCGCGTTGAATTATCGGGACCAGTCGTTTTCTGGAGCTCGTAAATTCATCGAGGAGTGGTCGAATAAGTTTCCGTTACCCGTAATCGTTATACTCGAGAGAATATTTCGAACGCGCAGCATCGGCTGTAACAGTGCTCCCTGCATGACAAAAAAGATTGCTATCTGAAACGAGTCGCACGGCGGATTCAGACACAGCGACCGAAAGGGGAGATAAAACGTTACTTTGACAATTCTGGCGAATTAATTATAAAAGGCGTGCGTTAAAGCGATATCTCAGGTTTGCATAGGCCCTTTACGTTGCCACTCTGTTCAGTAGACGCTATTCTTGTTCAACGGCTATAAAAATTGTTGCCACGGCTCGCGTATTCGTATAATCTAAGTGACTGGTACAACACGCGACGTATCTACCGTGTTATAAAAGAGTCCACTGTATTCATTATTACAAGTGCTTTGAGTCTAACATTTCCTCTAAAAAATGTCCAACAGATCTATACATGGCTTTTTTCTCTCGCTCTTTCCCGTTATTTCAGCCTACCCAAACCGTTCCTTCCATCAATCGTATCAAGATGAAGCATTTCCAGCCTTCGACTCGGCTTCCAGACGACGTATCGCTTTGGTCGAGTGCTGTTTGAGCGACAAAGCCGCGCGACACGAGCCAAAGAACTGTTCAGAGCGCTCTTTGCTGCTCGAACACGTATCTCTCTCGTGTGTACATTGCGCATACGATAGCTTCGAGCACTGTGTACTGTCCTCTCTCTTTTCCGCCCCCTCGGCCAACAGAACGCAACCCCTATCTAGACGAACGTATTCTCAGTGATGTCATAAAATGATCTTTGAGAGCAGAGTTCACGGATATTGACCGCTTTCGGCTATTCGAGAGCTCTATCACGCTGGCCATCGAACGAACGAAAAATTGCTGAACGTTGTTTCAAACGAAGAAATTGTGTTATTGTATTTTTTATGCGGTTGGATTACGTTCAAATTCGATTTAGAATAGATTCGTTGGCGAGGGTACCAATATGGCGGAGCCGTGGTCTTAGCCGTTGCGCTGCTTGTCCGAAGGTTGCAGCTCCTCGAAGTTTAAGGATCGTCATAGTGTAAAAAGCGTCTCAATTCGATGCTATTGAGGAAAGTTTACACTGTTAGACGAGCTGTAACGACTTCTCCAAAGTTGTTCCGCTGACAGTGTGCAGGGTAATCAAATGTTTTTCGCCGACGTTATTAATGATAGTCAAGAACCGCTATGTCGAAACAGATTAATGGCGCGAGTGTTCCAAATCTGTGCGAGTGGATGCCCCGGAAACTTAAAATTCAGACTAACTTCGTCTAACTTTGACGATGTATCGTCTAATAATGAAACAATTCTTGGTAATTTGTAATTAGCACGCTCTCCGTTACGTGTCTTGTAATTGTTACAGCGGTTGTTATCGTAAAATATCGATGAGCGTGTTTTCTCGTGAAAGCTGGCCAAAAATGAGCTTGAAATGAACCCTCTGAGGCAGTGTAGCCTCTTAACAAACTCCGAGGTTTAGTTCGACAGGAGTTACGGTACTTTTCGAGCACTTTATCACTTAAACTTGGTGATCCGCCATTGGTACAGGCGCGAGTAGGTGAGAGAATGTTACTTCGTTGTTAGGGCCCGTCCATCACCGCCGTTGGAGATTGAACGAAAAGTTCGATCGATCGGGAACAAACAAATTTGCATGTTTCGCCCTGGCTGTACAAAGTTTGCTTTCGATCAACCTCCGAACGCAGAAATAGATTCCGGTCTTCTTCGAGGAACCCGATTTTCCTCGCTAAATGTTGCAAACTAAATTCCAAGATCGAACTTGCGTGCATCGACAATAACTACGCCTCGAAAGAAAAGATTCCAACCTGAGAAATGAAACTTTGGGGATATTTGATGCTTATACGTCGCGTAATTCTTAATTTTCTTCTCGAGCAGAAACATAAAAATTACAGACACATCATTCAGATTTTTTATAAGCATTTCACAAGCATAATTCGAGTCATTGTCCAAAATTGAAGCTCTCCTAGAGGATTTATCGACTGCGACGGCCATATTGGTACACACGCGTCCATTTGAAGGTGCAACGGTCTTCTTCGAGTATCAATCGACATATACAATACAAAAATAGGCCCTCATTCAAATACACGGCCAATTTAAACCAGTTTACAATTGCTGTGCAATTGCAGGGCTTCGATTTCGAATACAACAATCGCGATTCGTTCTTTTTCCTTGGTTTCGACGTCGAGGAGTCGATCGCCGGGAAAACGAGGATCGTTAAGAAAGAGATTGATGATTCCCGTGAGCGAAGAGAAGAAAAGCCACGGGTCGCGACGATGGTTAATGATTCTCACTGGGGAATCCATGAACGGAAAAATCCTACTTAGCCGTCATTGTTTTATCACGATCGCTTTCTTTGGTTGACCGCGTGGCAAAGCAATGTCTGCTCAACGAAGAGGAAGACGAATCAGGGATCTTTTTGTTCGCAATCTGCCGCGAAACGACATTTTCAATCGATTCGAGTAATTAATGAGTTGGAAGGAAAAATTTTTCCTAACTATAAACATTATACATATTTTATGCGTTTACCTACTAAATAGACATTGGTTCTCAATATTCGATACAATTTAACCACAAAAAAATAGAAAATTTTCGACAAAAAACTAATTAAAACCCCGATTATCCCGTATTAAAATCATAAAAAATTCGAAGCTCTATATCTCCGAAGATAACCATTTCTCGGTAACGAAACTGAGCTCGATAGAAGCTGGACACCTTCCCCTTGAAATCGGTTTCCGAATCATCTCGATCCGACTTCCGGTTCCTGAGATATCGTCGTGTATAGAGAAGGGTAATTTTCAATCGGTTACTATGTCTGTCCTCGTCGAAAGGACTCGGACCTCTCACTCGCTCTCTTGGTCACTGACCTATCTCAATGATCAGTCACGTGGGCTAGTCTGCCAGACAGCTGCCAGACAGCAGCTGATTTTTACTATTACTATTAGTGCGTACGCATTTCAAGTTCATTCATAAATACCCCCACCATCTTGCGCGCCGTGAAAACTTTAAGTCCTTATATCTCAGCAACGGATTGAGATATCGGGATGAAACAAAAACTGAATTCATTGTCGTCATTTCCTCTGTCTATTCGAGGTGTTTTGAGTAGCAAAAATTTTTCGTTCTCTTTTCTGAGCTGTTTTATAGTATAGTCGTGTATAAATGTTTCATGGAAGGCGAAGCGAGGAGTAGTCACACTTAAACTTCAGTGGAACACGGATCGAAGTAACTTCAATTGAAGCAATTCGCTTCTACAGGCGAATCTTCAATAAGACTTAATTTTATAGAAGTATAGAAAAACACCGCGGACCGTAAACTGCAATTGAAATCGATCGATAACCAAAGACTGTTAACAAGGAACCTGTCAGCGTGCTTTCTTCCCGAAAGCTTCTCCCCTAGTTCTGCTTGGCGCAATCGCTTCGAGCTTACGCCGTCGTAGCCTGCCAACGTTCAACTTCCCGTATATATCATTCGCGGAGAGCGATTTAAGAAGTTGATAATGCTCTTTACAGTTTCAAACTACTGTGAAACAACGAGTCAAAAGTTACGGGCTGCTCGATATCTTCACCTACACGAAAGCGTCGTGGCTGTGCTGTTCGTGGCGGGACGGAAAGAGTAAGCGCAGAAACCGGGAACGATGCAATCATAAAACGATAATGAAGACATCGAACGACACGTTCGACTGTTCCGAGAAACCAGCTCGGCTTCCGGCTGTTCGCCACGCGAAAATCACTGGAGAACACGCTAACAGTTTCGAACTACCTCCACTTGCAGAGAATGCGTGTAATGCACAAATTACCGAATCGAAATTAAGAAGCAAAGTGATTAGAGAGAAACGAAACGTTGGGAATATTTTGGGGCTTGTGTATTACGTCTTTAACTTTTTTACGATCAGAACAGGTATCCTTTCACCATTTTAATATGGTTTTACCGAATACAACTTCCACCATTCCATTCAGAAGGATAATGTAGTAGCTGTGTGGTTTAATTGCGGTTCCGTGGAGTTATAAATATTTCCACTAAAGTTTCTACATGGAGATTAAAAAAATATTGCGGTATGCACACGGTGGGTGGATAATAATGCTCTCTGTGGAAAGTTCGCCTTACTATTTCATGCATCAAACCGTGGAACTATTAAATTCTAATGAAAGTTTCAAATCTGATGAATAATTACGGTCGTATCTACGTTTGGACAATGCGTTTAGCGAAAATAAATTTAACAAATAACAAACAAATATGTAAGTGATATATATCTCGTGTTGTTAATAAAATATTTAATTTCGTGTGCAACGTGAACAATTTTCCGCGTTATTATATTCCATTGAAACTGAAGTGTGAAACGAAGGTAAAAAATCGCGACATTTCAATAATATTTCATTGTACGCATTACGAAGCGTTATATTATTGACTCGCGGAGATAAAAGCACCGATGAAATGTATGATATCAACGTTATTCATCTTTCTTCGCACAGAGGTGATTTCCGGTTCCAAATCTATTTTAAACGAGTCGCCATTAACGCGACGCGAGAATGTTTCATGGAAAATATACATAACATTATGACTCCATCCGACTAAAATCGTTCAACCAAATGACACGTCGTAATGCATCATTCTATTGGCCAGTACTTTTCATTAATCAGAACGCCACTGGATTTACATACATGCATATTTATCTGTTGTATAATTTCATTTCCAGTGTACGTAAATCATTATTCATTATAGATTATCCATTATCCCCGCCAAATTTTTACATACGACTACGACTGTCAATCTCTAACCGGATTTCATTTCTCTGCCAAATTCCCTTAGATACAATATTTATTCAAAATATTCACCCTTTGACTACGACAGATTTTCATTGTCTTAAGATATTTTTGTGATTTTCTCCTGGCTTTATTTGAGCTATTTTAAGAGATTTTTGAAATTCTTTTCTTTAGTTGCTTTCTGCCAAGACATAAAAATATCGCAGTCTCTCCTCCCGATCATTCATCGACGATCGAAGAGGAGAATTTCAGCCATCATCTCATCGTCATGGTTCAATAGCTTTCTCGGTGGCAACGGGAGCCATCGCTTTATTAATGAAACACGGGGGCACACTCGTATTTAATAACGTCTGCCTTACCACGGTCTTTCGCCGCCATCGCAGACATCTAGGCGAAACTAAAACGCGATTCGAATCGAGTCGCAGCCTCTTTCAGACTTCCTCTTCCCACTTTTTTTCCATCCGCTGCACTCCTTTCTTTACCTTCTCCTCTTTTCACCGTTGAAGAACCTTTCGCCGCCGTATCTTTTTCAGTCGCGCGATTTCCGACCGCCCGCGCTTCCTGTGTACGTCTATCCAGACAAAATGTCGGCTTTCAGTTCGTTACCGCGGAAAGTTGATTTTTGACGTCCCTACGTGCATTGAATGGAGGAAAGGAACGCTTCTATTTCCCCGTGTACGGCCAGGAATTAATGTCGCGCGGCTGATTCGATGGTGGATATCAAACGAGTCCACTGGAATAATAATTATTCGATGGAGCGAGGTCCGCATATGCGCAGAGTACTCCTTTTGAACCGAGACCCCGACTGAGGGGTCGCGAACCTGATTTCACCATTCGAACGTAATTTCCTCGAGGAAGATTACGAGAAGAAATGCTTTGAAGTTCGTTTCGACCGGTTCAGATTTGGCAGGGTTTGTTTCTGCTAACATTAGCCGTACATTCGTTCGCAAAGAAACGAAATTACTCGAAGCACGAATTTTTCAGCCACGAAATATTTTCGTTGAGAAAAACAAATTTTTAAAGCTGCATAGAATTTCATGCTGTTGCTCGCTTAGGCGATTTTAATTATTTTTAATCGGAAAGGTATACGAAGTAAAAAAATTCCCTTTTTGGGATGCGACGGTTGGAATAGATTGGAATT
The DNA here is from genome assembly GCF_050948175.1 of Xylocopa sonorina. Classification (NCBI taxonomy): domain Eukaryota; kingdom Metazoa; phylum Arthropoda; class Insecta; order Hymenoptera; family Apidae; genus Xylocopa; species Xylocopa sonorina. Next base: position 8,705,535 of record NC_135196.1, on the reverse strand, counting down.
TTTTTAAACACTTGCGGGAATACGTGAGTGTATTTCATATCGAACGAACCTAGCCCAACCCCTATCCCTTGCGCCAGTGATACAGAAAAGAGAGAAAGGACGTATCCAGCTGGATAAAAGATGAAAAGGAGCGAGGCGAGGGAGAGACGGAAAATGGTAAAATAAACCGAGGAAGATGATCGTGCCACCTAAACGCTATCGTTCTTCGATTTTCCCGCGGACCGAAAGAGGAAACTTGCGGGCGAAAAGGAACCCTGTCACGGAAACGTATTAGTGAAGCGTACGTGCGCGGAGATTGGCGTACAATTATGCAAAGTACAGCTCATTTTAAACGTAGAAACGCGAAGTACCATTTATGGTAGCACCGGCACAACCACCTTCTCGTCACCAATACCACTTGAACGTACGCTCGAGGCACATCCTCGACGGTTGTACCGGGTGAGCCAGATAGAAAGCTCTCGCCATCGTACAATTTGAAGAACTATTGCGAATACCATGCGACGGAAGTTGGTTGCGCGACATCGCGTCGAGGGATACTGTTGAAAGGTAAAACGCTAAGAGAAAAGTCCATCAGTGTCTGCTAATGTTATAGCGAGCAGTCATCGACCGAGATTTCTCCTTTACATTTCATTTCCCTTCAAATTCATACGTATTTGGCAACCAGCTATTCATAACGGTAATAAACATCCAAGAAGCCATCGTTTCGAGTTAAAGTATAGTCTTTATAGCACGCGTCTATTAGAAGAGGAATTACACGCCTCTGCACTTTTATTTCACATCTCTATGTTAGCACATCGCGATTCTTACGCATGAAAGGTTATTTATCACTGTTTTATTTGGTCCACCCAGTAGAGTCGCGCGCGCGAACGCGACCACTGCGGAAGCAATACACGGTTCCTGGTTTTTCACGGAAGTTCATCGACGTCGCAGCGATCGTGAAATTATTCAGTAGCCGGTGAACGATCCAAGAGCGCGGTGGCTTAAGCTCCCTCGTTTAAAGAAGTTTGTTAAGTAATGGCGAAACGTAATCACCGACGGTTTTCGGGCGTCCCCCGCCGGTTTTGCATGCGAATGTTGACTTTGTTACCGCTGGCGAATCCGACCTGAGACTCTTAAGCGCGAGGAGCGTTCCTTCGCGATGCAAGGAACAGTATGAATGCATAAAAGGGGGTGAGGTGCTCGGTGCAATTAAAAATTGCGCCCAATTTATTTAACTCTGTCAGCATTAATAATAAAAATGGATATATGTTTAATAAAAAAAAAAAAAAAAAAAAATTGACACAGTTTGCTGTCATTCGTGAAATTAAAAATACATATTGTTACTCGAGTAAATAAATTTCCGACTCGTATAATGAACGAGATTATATAGAAAAAGGGAGACGGGGAGACGGTTGACGCAATTAAAAATTACGGCGAATTTATTTAATTCGCTCGACGTTAATAATAAAAGTGAATTTGTGTTTTAACAAAATTAGCACGGCTTGCTGTCATTAATTAAATATGCGAAGTTGAAAATATATATTGTTACCGAAGTAAACAAATTTTCGATTCGTATTTAGAGATATTTAGCAACGAGAAGTATAAGTTTGTATGAATCAAATAATGGCAAGATTTTAAACCTGATATCATTTAGAGCATTCATTTCAATTAGTTCCCGCGATCGTATTGCGGTATTAAAAATACACGGAGTTATTTTATTGAGAAAGCAGCTCGACCTACTTTTTTGCCGCGAGTTGTGTAAGGGCCACATAGTAAGTAATACCGAGAAAGATGGCTGATTCAGCGTCTGACTGCACGGCGCACGCTACTTGCAGCTACGGTGGATCAGTGACGAAGCACTGTTGAAAATTATAGTTTATTTCGAACTGCCATACACCACCGGAATTCCATCGAAAGGAATATGGTGTAACTGACAATCGAAACGAAATAATTTCGCTGAACCCGTTTCTTAATGCCGCATACCGTACAACCCAGAAGGGGTGCATGTAGATTTGTGTTCCGCTGTAAATCCAGCGTCCGAAAAGAAGAACCACCTACTGTCACACGGTACAATAACCTGCCACGTCGTCGATCACGCGAATTTCAGTCACATTCCACCCCCGTACCCGCTGCAAATGGTTGACTTTCACGGGAGCATAAGGCACGTCAATGGCGGGGGCGGAACTGATCGACGACCAGCAGAATCCAGCCTTCCAGTTTCGAACATGGAATTTCATTACCTGCGAAACTTTCCACATAGCCGGCAAGTTTTTCAGCAACTTTCATGCACTTTGCCAAGCCCGTGGCCCGCGCCAGACGACGCGGAAAACGGACATCAACCGGAAGGTAAAAACCTCATTCTTCCACGGAGGATTCAACGATGCGTGCGAACAGTCGAGGAGTTCCTTGGTTTCTCGAGGGTAACTCGAGTTAGCCCTCGATATTTATTAGCAATGTTTTCAATGCTGAGATATGAATACCATTGTTTCACGTACAACGGTGCGAATGGTAGAAATTAAGTCTGTTTTAATTAAGCAATACATTGTAAGAAGAAGAAGAGGGGAGAAATGCTTCGTTCTGGGTACCAAAATGGCGGAGCGGTGCCCTAGACGCTGTGCAATGTACCTGAGAGTTGTCGTCTCTCTAGCGGCGAGTGATTTAGAATAATTTGAGAAGACACGGCGATCTGTTTGGTGCCTCGAGTGCTCGCTTTGTTGATCGTGAAATTCACGTAGAACGCGAACGAAAGAATCGTTCTTCTTTTATATGGCCCGTACAAATAATTAACTCCCACTCGAGTCGGAAGGCTTTAATTAAAAACACGTCAACAACAAGGATCGAAATAAAAGAAACCTTCTCGTACGCCCCATGCGTGTCGAATAAAGTGCATATTCTGTTAAGAACACATGCTGGGCGCACGCTTCAGTTGGCAGGGGACAATGCTGCTTTTGACAGAAGTCACTAGGGACACCGAAGTTCTGTATAGTCCGGGCCAAAATAACCTGTCGCCATAAATTAAATGCTCAAGTGACGCCGTGGAATTCAAGAGCCATGCATTGTTCTCTGCTTTACATTTCAAGACGGCTTAACAGCATTTTATTTTTACATGAAATAGCAACAAGTATCGCAAACCTGATGCTTCGGTGACTTTTGAAGAATGGAAACGAAAAATAAAGCTACGTTTCCCGTCTGTTATTTCAAACGCTTTGATACTTTGTATTAATTTATCGATTGATCGACGAAAAGTCACGGTTTGCTTCGATTTATTTCACGCTATGAAATCGAACATGGAAAAACTCCAAGGATTTTATTACACCTATTTGGAATGGGATATAAAACACAGCTGTTGGCAATATCAATCAAGCTTTTAGCCAAGAAACGGTTAAGGGCTGCAGGGTTCGATATTTCTTCAGAAAATCTCGTAATGAAAACGAGCACCCTAAGGTAAAAGTAGTTCAATTGTTTCACGACTGGAATTTTAATGTATCGCTTAACGTACGATTAAAACTATAATTTCGTATCAACCCTTTGCAGTGCCATTCATTAAAGCGATTTGACATTCTTCAAGGCGTTCGTAATTCGGTTCAATTTTCATGTTTCATCCTTAATTAGTTACTGGTGTGATTAAATAATGTTCACAGTACCAAATCTATACGCGTCGAACCACCATCGACCATATTGATCTACCGTGCACCGTTACGCTTGTATTAAATCAATTTTCAGCAATAATGTACATCTCGTCGAAATTGATAGGAACAGGAGAGAGATACAGGACTTGAACTTAACCAAGCCTAATATTTTCAATTATCCGCGAGTCTATCAAGGCGGACAATGTTGAACTTGCCCCGCAGGAAGGGGTGACGTTGTTAAATGGCGACGTTCACCGGAGGCTTCGACGGTGTCTCGAAAATGGACGGCCGCACGTACGCACAATCATCTTCCAGCATAATATGTCGCGGCGATACACGACTTCCCCCAACAATTTGTGACCCGCGCGTGTTCGTTTCTGTATTCCGTGCCGCGGCGTGCCGAATGCGCGGCAGTTTTTGACGGAATAACGAACCAGCGCTCGCAAACTAACCGCTTTATCCAGTAAACTCCGCGCGGCGGAACTTTTGACCGTGGCCAACGCCGACAATGAAACTCGCGGTAAGTGCGGGGCGAAATTCAAAGCACGTAAATTAAATTGTTTTGACAGCATCCACCCGCCATCCGGGAAAAGTCTTCGCGGCGGAGGGATGTAGCGCCCGCGACAGCCAACCGGTGACTTTGGAAAACGCGCTACGTATTTCTATGGTCACTTTAGAAATTCCGCGCCCGCGTCGCGTTAACGCGAACTGAAAGGGTATTTTAATGCCACCTGTGAATAGGTGTGTCTCATCCTGGCGGGTGGGCTCTGAAGAAAAGATCATCCCGCGTTTGTTCCACGGCAAGCGTAGCGCTTTAGTTGAACGGATCTTGTTGTGAGATGAGAAAAACCTTGGTCTACTTTGTTTGCAGTATTGTAAATTTCATATCAGGTACTCCTACTTTAATAGTTTATTGTTAGAGAGCACCACATATAAGATAGATAAAAGGAAGTGATTTAAAAACCGTTTAAATAGAGACACTTGACTTGTGAAAGGGTGAGTTTGATTTGAGAAAGGGTTAATTTAAAATATCGATATTCTAAATCGAATATGATAAATAAGATTATCAGTAAAATATGATTTTCAAAGATATTGCTGCAAGAACATATTAACTGGATTAAAACTTTGTCGACGAAATTAAGGGAAGTTCATATCGTAAAGCACATTTGAAATATGAATTATTGATGGAGTGATTAAATGGAGGTACTCAAGTTCATTTCGAATGTATCAGGCGCTGACAAAAATTGATATACCTAAAAATTGAACGCGATTTGCCTGCACACTTTATCATACTTATATACCTAATTAAATAGTGTAAGCGGTCATTATGGGTAACTCCTGAAGGCGCTGCGAAGAGGGCGCGTCAAGTTAGCCGCGTGTTTCCCCTTTCAGCAATTATTTTAATTGCGCCCACGCGTAATTATAAACAATCATAGTACAAACTCGTCAAAGTTATTTTACTTTATCGAATTAATACGCAAAAGTTATTTACGTTTGGTAATTAAAATCAGTTTGATCGATGCGATTTTTCGAACAAATAAAAGGTTCGATAATCAATAAATTCATGAATTGAAGAACATGATACGTTGCATAAATGTTACGCTACATGTTCGGTATATTCTTCCGCTTCCGTTATTTAATTCACTTTCGTGCATTTTAATGACGCGAGACGTACAGAAATAATATTATAAATTCATATTAAACAGATTGCAGCCAAAAATTATATGATTTTATGTTCTCTGGTTTATCTCTTCGCTCGTATTCGACTAATTTACACAGCAGCGCGCTCGTTATAACAAACAATGGATAATCTCAAGGGATAAGTTCATTTGACTGGTTCGTTTCTCTTCTTTACGAAAACGAACGCGTTACCCGAAAACCTAACCAGAACGTCGAGGCATTGAAGCAGTGAACGGGCATCGCGAAGTGGAAGTCCGCATTCATTTCCTTCGTCCATACACTGAGTTGATTTGGCGTGTGTGTTTGCCAGTACGCAACAACAGTTCGCTAAAACGGACCGTTTCAATCCCCCATTCAAACGATTCTCGATTATTTCTTACGAAAGCAATATCAATCGGAGTGGAAATAATCTAACAGGGATCCAACGTTTCGCGAAGAAGTAGCGAAAGCTTTAAGCGTTGCAAAAACCACGGGACTCGTGTTTCGATCCACCAAATAAATGCAAACATGCGTCTCGTAACGATTTCGCGAAACGATTATCTTTTATCGTAAAAGAACTAACCAATTGCCATTGGTTAGGTCAAATTACGTTAAGTCGAAGCTAGAACTTTGCTTCTCTTCTGCATTTGCATACAAGGCACACTCTCGTTGTTATTAATCACTCCTTTCCAAATGGAACGTATCGTTTATTGGCAAGGATCTCTTAATGCGAGCACTTAAAAGTCTCAGAAGGAAATGGTTTTCACCGGCGATCGAAACGGTTTTCAATCGGGGCGAATTGGCGTCCACAAAGCTGGGAACGGAGTGTTTAATGAGCAAATTAATTACTCAAGGCTAAATTGACCAGGACTTCGGTATCGAGCTCGGTTTCAAAGCGAAATATACACGGTCTTTGTTGGTGAACGCTAAACGAAGCAGGCGCGAACCAAGGTTTTCAGTCCTTTGTCCCTTAACAATTCACATTTCTCAATCGTAAAGTTAACAAAACCAATATAATAATCGAATCTCTTAAAATATATCCAATTCCATCGTTAACTCAGTGTTAAAGGGACAAGATTGAAAAAAATTCAGCGCGCGAATCTGCCTGAAAAATGAATCACCAAACAAATTTCACGATGGCGTTCTTTTCAGTGCGTCGCCTGCGAAGGACCGAGGATGATCCTCGTCGAACGAGAAATTGGGCGCGCGGAATCCCGAGGAAGTACAGGGGAATACAACCGCCAGTAAGTTACAACAGTCGCGTACTATTTCATAGGTGAAAATTGCTGGGAAGCGCGGCGCGGAGAGCTCGCGCGATGAGGGAACGCGGAAACGCAGATTGGAACACCCGGGTCGGTAGAAAAAGGTAGAAAAACAAGGAGCAACGTGTCGATCCGTAACAAATTACTCCGTTTTTCATACGCCTTGATGCGATTCACTGCGCGTTATCGTATCGTCGCGAATCGAGATCGGACCTCGGTGGTCCTCCTCGGTTATTCTCCTCAAAACGTACGATCGGTGATGGAAAAATGGTTCCATCGCTTTTGCGCTCAACGTTCTCGATTTTATTCCCAACCAAAATATCTTGTATCTGAATTTATCGATCGTATAGATTTTAGAGATGTTTGGTAAGTACGAACGCGGTGGTCTATGTAAATTTAAAGGTAGCTTAATGTTATTACCTTGCTGGTTTGATTAACAACGGAATTTTCATTGATTTCTGGCATGAACTGCTCGACAATCAGTTAAAACGTAAACTGTTTCGTAAGCTCGCTAACTATCGAGGTGGAGGGTTCAAATAACTATAATTTCGTTAAGCGTTTATTTTGAAGTCTCTTGGTATCCTATAAAGTGAGAAGTTACATTTGTGAACTGCTGAAACATAGTGGTCGTTACTCGAGTTGATCCATTGTCGAGTTCTCGTCTGGTGTCAAAATTTACGACGTAACCTAATTAGGTTAGTTTAGGTAGGAAAATTGATCGCTTTCAATGGTTTCTCGTTGCTTAATAACGGTTATAAGATAACCAATTGATAGAATAATCCATTCAGACAACTTATACCTCATTTTTTTCCTAAACTCGTCCCATTGATTCGATAATCGTATCAACGTACCGCAAAATAAATTACTGGCGCGAGGTTATTATCGCGAATTACGAAGCAGGTTTGGTTGGGTTACATAGCAGGTTGGTGGCCATTGATAAACAGCGAGCTTCACTCGAAGAGTAAAAGTTTGACTGGCAGATGCTTTATTACCATGAAAAATAAACTCGATAGACAGGTTTCTAATAGCGACGAGTTAAGTTGCGAACTGTTTCTACCATCCATGCCTCCACGCCACTATAACCTGGGACGAAAACATGTTCACTATTTTTTGGACACTTTGAACGAATACGCGTTCAGAACACAAATAATACGACAGAACCTGCGAAGTATTCTACCATTTGGTCATTTTCTAATCTTCGTTAAACAATGGCAAATCATTGAAAACGATCAATTTCTCTATTTAACTTAAACTGACCTAACAGTTAGCAACCCCTTCGAGAAACGATTCGAATGGCTGACCAAGACTCACCTGTCGAGCTTGCAAAGAGTAAAAGCTGGTCGTTTCGCAACAAGGGAAGAAAAAAAGTGTGCATCTGAAAACGTATTTCACGGTGGAAATTCGATAGGAGAAGTGCAGTGGCACGTTATGCGCGCAGCCACTCAAGGTGTAAAGACTCACGAGCGTCGAATTAACCCAGATGCGTGGAAAAGGTGCAACGGTGCTCCCAAGATAATTCGCAGGCGTGCACTTTCCCGCCTCGTCTACGAATTTCCCAGCAGCCTCGTCCCCGCTCGGGTCACGGCCGTGGCGCACACGTTGACGGCTGCGAGCTTCCGGAAGCGCGCGTCGACGCGTCTCGAGGAGACGAGAACTGAGGCGGAAATGGTCCCGTCCTATTGTTTCTCTGTCAATGCGAACTCTTCCGAAAGGGATCGAGTCACTTTGCCCCGAGGACATTCGTCGGTTACGCCATAACGTATATATCGGATGTTCGACAGCCATTGCTGGATGTATCGAGAATCGATCTTACAATTTTGCCTCGAAGGACAACAGTTTTGATGTACGTGAAATAGATGATTCATCGAGAAGAGGGAAAGAGAGAGAGAGGCACCCTGTAAACTTCTTCTGAGGGGTCATCGAGAAATCCCATTGAATAAATCTGAGATGCATTCCAAGCTGCGACTCGAAAGGAAGCTGCGTCCCTCTGATCTCGACTCGAGCGGGTTAATCTGTCGAGAGCGAGGCCCCCCGAAGACAGCACGTTGAGTCAGACGGAAGTTCGACGATGGAGAGCAAGTGGAAGTAAAATCGTCTCACGGTTTTCCAGTCCGTTTACGCGACAAAAGAAACTGTTGCCTCCGGGAAGGAGCAGTTCTGCGACGGGACTTCCTCGAATTGGTTACGTCGAACCAGTGGAAAGACGTTACTTTACGTAAACCCGTCAGCGAATAAAAAGGACGCGCCGAGTTCGATACAACGACGGCCATCGTAAATTCCTGTCTCTCCGTCTCCCTCTGGCCAGTAAAGGAACTTCAATCCCCCGCGTGCACCTGACAGCGCAGCGAATAAAACGCCGTTGATAAATTCTCAAAATGTACCCACTGCACTCTCTATCTCGAAAAACAGTGCTCTCCGTTTAACGTTTACAAGCTGCGCAATGCATGTGTTCCACGCGATGATCTAGAAGACTCTTGTCTGGTTATTCGAAGGGAGAGATGCGTTGCTTCGCGGTACCAAAATGGCGGAGTCGCGTCTCAGACGCGGCGATGTTAGAGGGACAGTGGTAAAAAATTCTATTACGTGAGTTCTCGAAGCTCAAAAGGCAACTCGATCGAGACTGAAATTTCCTCTTCAGCTTCCCATAATTTTCATTGGAAATTCGGATACATTCTGCTTAGAGCATTAAAAAGGAGGATTCGAGGATTCGAATCGGGAACAAAAGGGCAGCACCGCGTCGTTACTCAAACATACGCGTCCGCACATCTGCGCAGCTCGGTTCTCCAGGCGTTGGCGTTCCATAAATCGAGGAATATCGCAATTTCTCATCGTATTTCCATAGGTCCGCGCTCCACGTCCGACAAATTGCTGCTGGACGTCGGTCAGCGTGCAGGTATGCGCGTGTAACGCTGACGTAGGAAAATTACGAAATTCGACTGGAATTTAAACGCGACAGCGGAACTCGCCGGCGGACGCGACACGTATTAATCGCCCGGAGACTCTTCATCGAACTAGCCACAGGGAAAATTCAACACCAGCTACGTGCCGCTCGCTCGAGACTTAACGGGAACCGACATATCTCCTACCTGTCGTTACGTTCTGTGCTCGTCGCGAGCACTCGCCTCTACCTCGCGACGCGATTCCACAGGGCAAATTTAATCGTGGGCTAGAATAAAGCTGAAACCTTTCTTTTCTAACAGCGATCACAGAGAAGCGTACAAGTTACCTTCTCAGCTAAGGTTTAGTCGTTACTTTCATTGCAAGTGCCGAAATTTCTGTACCTGTCAACAAAGATTTCCTATTTCCATTTATAACGCGATTGTTGCAAAGTTTTACAAATTTTGCGATTATTAAAATAGTTTGTAGACTAAGAGTACGAATACTGTAGTGGTTGATATATCCTAGGAAACTATAATAGATTTTATTTTTATCGTAGAGAAAATGAGAAAAAAAAAATATAGTTATTTCGGCAAAAGCAACAAGTTTCGTTAAAATTCGTCTCGCTGTACAAAATATGGCCTGGCGATATTTGCAATAAACACGTCCGCGCAAAGAGCTGTTGTTTCATAACATTAAATGCAACCACAGATACTCGAGTAGAGAATTACGTAAACAGAACACGGAAATTGTCAAACCGGTCTAATGTTGTATCACGTTCGCTGGTACACGTGTCCTGAAATCCCGATAACGAACGTTATTTGTTCGCACGCTTAATGACCATTACGATAATTACCGGTTTAATCGGCGCGCTGCGCTGAAAACGAGCATCGTTGATGCGTGCCGCTAAGTGGACAGTATCGATTCACCTCGGCTGTACGAGGGATCTTCGATTTAAACGAACGAATCAGGGAACTGATGGAAAAATTACGAGCTTCGATCGACGACACTTTTTTCTTTTCTGTACCAGAAACAAGCGACGCGAAGACTGGATGCGATCAAGTTTGAGAAGCTCAAGTGCGAAACAAGAGCGTTCGAGTACATTACAGAGAGATCCACCAAATCTAAAAGAAGTCAATTCCTTATTTGGCCATCGCTTAGCGTCTAACGAAGCTTCTCGCGTCTTTTCCCTTCAATTAGTCTACTTAACTCTCGGAGGAACGGATGAATAAATTCGCGAGCAAATCACGGCTACAATAAATCGTTGGGTGCGAACGAAATCCTATCGAGTCGTGACGTAAGTGTCAGGACACCAACTACCAATCAATCGCAGAAATTGACGTACACGATCGTCCGTTTCTATTTTCCGAAACTATATCACGTTCACGTCGAACGTCGCGATGAAATATCGCGCGGCTGTGTGTCCTCGTGTTCGAAATTTTTCTCGCCTCTCGACGAGTTTACTTAATCGAGTTACACGAGACGCGCTGATACACGGCTCGTAATCTCGTTATGCGGCCGAACGACTTCGCTCGCGAGAATATCGCATCGTACAGACGAGCTGAGACGCGTGTTCGTTATTAATACTGTGAGAACAGTCTCGAAAAAGAATCGTCTTATCCCTGTTTCTTTTCATTCTTGCCTGGAACTGATCAAAGTCTCTTTATCGAGAACGACAGTCTTCCTTGTAAAACGTCCTCTCTTACAATGTATCAAGCTAACCTGATCGATAATAAATAATGTACGCGCATATGTAAATGTGACGTGTACGCGTAGTGCGTATAACAAGCGATTAAAGTAGATATTGTAATCAAGTGAAACGTCCCCGATAAAGTTCCGGCGGACGGTCGACGAGCGGGGCATGATTCACGCGTTTTGGAAAATGATTTCCCTGCACCGAATCAGAGCACTCTGATTAGTAGAACGGACACCGATCTGCTCGATACACGAGAAACGTACAATTGAATGGCATCGACGGGGGCATTTCGCGCCCGTGCAATTCAATAACTGGCAATTATTATGATCTTCGGTGTTGTACGCCCAAATTGAATCGGATTAAACCGGGAGCATTGAATGTTTACCGATAATAGACGCTAAAAGTGGTAAACCTGATCTTGATCAGTGTCAAATCGCCGTATAATGGTAAGTTATTAAAGGACCCTATTGAAAAACCATACGATTTCGCCCCCAACCGATTTTGTTTAAACTTTGCATATTCGTAGATCAATATGTGTCTCATCAATTGCCAGAGTGCCTATCTGTCAGGCCTTTTAATAAGGGAGAGGGAGAGGGTTAAAGTACGCATTTGCCGAAATCTTTCGGATTCTATAACTTTTGATTGAAAAAAGAATTTTTTGCGATTTGAAATTTGAATTTTGCGTCAAACAATCACAAAAAATTATTATTGTTGTGATTGTTGTATCCTCGTTTCAATCGTAGACCATCGAAATGTTAATTAATCGAGGCCTTATCGAACGATAAAATTGCGATCCAGCGGAAGGTATAGAAAATTTGAAACGTCCTTCTCTTCATCGAACACAGCGAGACATTCAGGTGCACGGAAATTTTTCTTAACGTACATTTTTCTTCTAACGAGTTACATGTTTCGTGAATAAAACATTTCCTGTGTCTGCTACCGTACGCATTCAAATTATGTACATCGTGGACTGACAGGTAGTGAACTAAAGTAAAAAATAATAAGGAATGTTTCTTGGTTTTATAAAAATAGAAAATCTAATATTATATGAAGGCAAGGCAGAGGAGGAAGGATGTTTCTCTCTGGACCTGCTAGTAGACACAGTGAGGGTACCAAAATGGCGGAGTCGTGGCTTAAACGCTGCGCTGAGCGTCTAAAGATTGCTGTCCTCTTAGTGGCGAGTGTTGCAGGGTCGCCACTGTAGTTTCTCTTCGTAGATCAGCTTTTATGCAGTTGTTTCGAGTTGTTTATAAGATGTACCCGCGCGATACTTCCTACATTGCAATCGCAGGCAATGCAATAGCTTTCTGTAGATAAAATTAAGCTGAACTAACAGATTTATGCGAAGAACGCCTTTTTAGCCGAAGAATCGGTGGAAAATTGCGGAATTGTCCTTCGAATCTGGCCGCGATCCCTGCCCTCGAGGAGCATGTTTCACGATGAAGGTTTGTCGCCGCCAAGCCACGGTTTTCTCTAAAGGGTGAACGAAAAGAGACGGAGAAGCAACAGGCGGTAAGATATCGACTTTAGTGAGGGTGGCGAGAGAAAGAGCGACAGAGTTGAACGAAAAGGATCACCGTGGCCGGAAGTAACGACCAAAGAGACGGGATGTTGACCTCTTGTCGGAAAGCAATGGCGCGGGGCGTTTTGTTCAACTGAAATTCGGTAACTGGTAAAGAAAATTGTTTGAAACTTCAGTTAACATGTTCGAAAAGTTCGTATTACAATACAATGTCGTTTGTAATATCATAAATTGGAAGTTTCTATTTAATTAATCGAATGTGAAACTTATCGTGGAAAGGAAAATTTATCGAGAAGATGCGCGCATCGCAATGGAAAAGTTGAAATAATATTTTAGTGGAAAAACGAAATTGTAACAAACTCTCGCGTTCGTATGACACAATTACAGAAAACTGATCCGAACGAGGGAACTTTGAAGGAACGCGCACCGCTAAAATAATTATGCGACAGAGCAACGGTTCATTAAATCTTGCGGCACTCAAAGTAAGGCCGCGACCTGTTTTATCGACGTAATAACAAGATCACAGAGCACAACAGCCGTTGTACCGGGTTGACAAAGATCTCCGCGAAAACACATTTTCATTAACCGAAAAAGAGTGCTCGGCGTTGAATTAAATCAGCCGTCGAATCGAGCGCGAAAATAACAGGAATAACAGCTTCACCGAACCGCATAGCGGTCGACCGGAAATGTAATTAGCTTCGTCAAAAGCGGACCGCGGGAAGCATCGCGAACTTCCATTACGAAATTGTTTCGTACCGCGATAATTCACAGAGAGTCCTAGACGACACTGTCGCGACAATCCGCCACGCTGATCCAATTAGTTGAATTAAATCGATCAAGTACGAAACGCAGTCGCAATCCAGGAAATACCCCGAATCGCTATCGAGACTAGTAACCAGTGACGTTCCACGGAGTGGTGCCGTCTACAGGGCGACGTAAAACTTGCAGATTATTTCACGTTTATTGTCAACTATCCATAAATGTAAAATATTTCAATCGCGACCTCTCAGAATAAAAAAAAAGAACAGAAAATGTATTGAAATAAAATCGATTTGACAACAATACATGTACCAAAATAAGAGCGCACAACTACCTACAGTTTCGCAAAGCTACCAAAAGCACGCAAAGAAAAACTGCCATCCGCAGTTAGTGACCGAAACTAAGTAAACAGGATGCCGCTTAACTGGTGGAAATTGTGGATCAGCAAAATTTCTCGATTAATCAGAAGGAATATGGGTTTAAGCGCCCCTTTGTGCCGTTCGTGGCGTACCTGTTGCTCCTGCAGACTAAGCGGGACGCAAGTCAACCCCTTATTCGCTACGTGCTCGATTGTTCAAATATAGTTGCACACCTAGCGATCGACTGTTCGCCACTTCGATCGAGACGCGACAAAGGATTCCGTGGCGGTTTATTGCAGCCACGCTAAGTGCGTCACATGTCACGAGCACTAGAATCACCCTTCTCTTCCGCGTTCGCACCCCCTTCTCTCTCTCTCTCTCTCTCTCTCTCTCTCTCTCTCTCTCTCTCTCCCTCCCTCTCTCGCTTTCCGTCTACCCATCTCTCCCTTTTCGTTCGAATAGCGGTTGTCCTACGCATCCGTGACCCATGGTTTTCACCTTAATTGACTCTTCTGGTGATGGCGCGCGGCGCACCAGTGATCCGGCATCAGGGTCGTCGCGTGCAAACGCTGATGGTCGAAGCTCATCGTGTGTCGTCGCACACGTTGCTTTAGCCCTCCGACTGTTTGCCGTTGATTACATGGGCCGCGCGTGTTTACGGTGCAACGGACATCTTGGTTAACGTTGGTATGTCCGAGCAATTGGATGAAAGTCGAGGTAAACGCGAACTTGACACGCGAAATTTTGCGACAATCACCGTAACTAAGCCCAAGTCCACTTTTTAAAACAGTCCAGTCAGCTGTTTTAATATCTAAGATCGCAATTTGCTTTAAAAGCGGCTCGATATTCTTTCAATTTCTGCTAATATTAAAAGGCGAACCCTTAAATATCTTCGCTTGAATATAAACGCACTGAAGCTGCATGCAAAATATTTAGCCAGATTGTTAATTAAAATGATATTCATATGCACGGTGGAGAGTGTGCCACTTCTGTTTGGCATAGCCAGGCAATATGCATAGTTGTCGTATAAAAGGTTACGCGAACCTTTGCGGACAGGGTCTCTAGAAAAGACGATGACACTTCAACTAGCGGGATCGTCCCGGATATTGAGTTTCGTGGCATTTTCCTAACCGCTGCTGACGGATTATAGAAAGAGCGTCGTTGCTCGCGTTACTCGCAATTATTGTCAGGGCTGTATCCTGTTTCGCACTTTGAACGCTATACGCTTTCAAGCCATTATGCGTACACCCTCGATCTCGATTTGCCCCTTTAACCCTCTCGATACCGATTTATCTGAAAAGTCTTTCGCGCTTGGAACAGATTCAATTTTCTGATGCACGGAATAGTATATTTCTGCGCGAGAATCCATAGTAGAACGAGTATTCATTTGCAAAATAAATAAATTCAGAACTTTCTTTCGACTAAAATTGTTCTGCTTAGAACGCGACAGGGAACATGCACAAAAGGCAGCAAGTTGAGTGTCTAAGACGATATTTCTTAGTTAAAAGTGTTGCAATTTTGCAATGTGTAGGAGACACGTTGACTTGACATTGCGTAAATTAAAGCGTAGCTCTAGGAATTGCGAGGCTCGCACTCGAATAAGTAACAGGATGCATTTGAGCAAAGGGGTCAGGTGAAATTTAAGGTACGTAGGAACCAGTGGTCCACCCGATCTCTGAGGCTCGAAATTCAGGGTTTCATAAAACACGTTAATCCATCTCTGCGTGCTTGGCTTATCACCGCAACATTTATTGTTAGAGACGTGAAGCACCGCTGTTTTAGGCGCCATATCTCACCGCCTACTGCTTGACCCACCAAAACTGTCACTGCAGGGAGTTAGGGGCAACAAATGGGAGATTGAGAAGAATTAGTCGAACAAGTGTAGCCCTCGAATGAAGTTGCTCCATTTGTTTCCAATGTAATCTTAGCATCTGTTAATATTTTTTAGTTAACGCAGCTATGTCGAACTCGTGGTCTAATTTTTCCTTTTATGTGGCTAATGCTCTTTTTATGCATTAAAAAATCCAACAAAATTTCTAATTTACTCTGTATTTCGTAGGACGCGAAGAGCGCTGTCTATCTGTTATTAATTATTCGAATTTACTGAAATAGCCTGCCGACAGACCGCCAAAAAGCGTTAATTACTAGCATTAAGCACGGAATTGGAACGAAAATCACAAGTGCAATTAAATTATTTGACGAAAACGCGAAGTTATGCTCATCAGACTCTTTCAAATACAATCTTTTATTTGATTTTTGCTTTAAATCGTTGGACAAAGTATAGAGGCTCGGAAAAATGCATTTCAGTACAGCAATGCTCAATTTGTTTAATGGATATTCGTAGATTTCGTTCGAAACGTGCAGAAAACGGGTACGTTCTCTAAACATCGGTTGATAAATCGTAATGGCGATTGAAAGCTCAAAGGCTTCCGTTTGTTTCAATTGAACGGCGAAAGCAGCCACCGTTAGAGCGAACGTGTCGCGAATTCCTGGGATTGTAGATAAATTCCGTGAATGGACCACGACTATTTGCCAGTGTACTCCATTACAGTGGCTGCGGTTTATGACAATGCTCGTCGAAATTTAGGACAAAGTGAACGGCACTTACATTTCTGGTAATCGCGATTCGATGATTTGTTTGTCGCCCACGTACTGTGTTGGAACACGGCTAAGATAATCTTCAATCGAACACGTAACGGTAATTTTCACCGTAATGAGATTAGAAATTTGTTTAGAATTATTTTGCAAATTGTTCGACAGATCTGCAAAGCATTCTGCGATGGAATTATTTCGAGATCATATAAGAAATGGAAGACTATGTTCCACAATGAACTAATTTTGCTGATAAATTATTCGAGATTGCGAAACGAAAGGAAATGGAATAATCTTCCATGTTGTCTAATCTTCTGCTCTAAGCTATTATTACTTTTTCACCGGAAGTGTAACAATTACGTAGGCGAGTGTGCAGATACTTTATGACCCCCTTTTGTGCCACGTTTAATTACTAAACAGTTGTTTCTAAATTTGCATTAAAATCTAAAATGGACTAGAAAAGCAAATATTAACACGAGGATAAATATTAATAGTTAAATAGTATTATAGTAAATATCGTAGAAAAATAAATGTTAAGATGAAATAATATTAACAATTTCCTCGTTGGAATATTTCGAGGCAGAATAATGAAAACTTGGGGAAAGTTTTTATGAATTTCGCAGGTCCTGCAATTTCTACCGGAAGTTCACCACTTTTCATGAATTTATGATGCACCAATCGCCATTGAAAAGCGGAAAGGAACCGTGAGCCTTCGAAATACTAATTAAAGTTCAACCCTTTCTCGCTCGTGAATAACTAAATGCGAAGTTCGCTATTCCGCGACGATAAAAGTGATAAATTGTCTCATAAATTTCATTTTAATAATGTCGAGTTTAGTTTATACGAAAAGCTTGACGCGTTACGCGATAAACCGACTAGAACGTGTTAAAAAATACAGGATTCCACTTAAACATCGTCTTCCGTATTGCAAAATGCAAGTGGAAACAAGGCTTCTCTGACATTAATTAGGTCAACTTGCTTAGGTACAGATGCGGACGTGAAAGTTTAAGAAACTCTTAAGCGAAATTACACAATTTGATACCTCGAGCAGGAAATTTTTATTACTGACATATGAAACACGATAAATAATTGTACAAAGTATAAGATATCGTATGATAATTTCATAGAGAAGACAATGCCTGGCTGGAATCTATCCCATCGAACTGGCTCCTCTAATTACTAATCTCTGGCTGCTCCTCAAACGTAACCTAATCATCCGCCACTCTCGCCTCCTCTGACATTCTCCACGAACATATTCCAATCCGTTCCAATTTTCATTCCTCTCGAATTAAAACCGTCCAAATTAATATAATTACGTAGTCGAAGAACGTGCGTCACATTCGGAGTTACCTGCGAACTTTTCGCGAGATAGATGTTCCCGAGCAGGTAGCCGTCAGAAAGTTCGTCGATTCCACCCCATTTCCGGTTCGAAATTGCCACGCCGTGCCGCAAATTTTCTTACCCGACGACGGAAAATTCCCAACACGACGATGGCTCCACATTTTCTGCAATTTCTCGCGAACGAGTAGCTTCCTTTTAACGCTCGATTTTTCTTCGATAAACCTCCCATCGTCTCTCGCGAGAAATCAAAATGTCCGACAGTTAAGTAAGCAACTTACGGACTGTTCCGTGCTCGGATAAAGCGCTAGTGTCGTGCCAGCTATTCTCGATAGGTCAAGATAGGTTATTACTACCACTGATTTCTTATTTAATTGATCTAAACGTTGCGAGTTTAATATTAATTATAATACTTTTCTATTCTCTCATTAATTTTAACACTGCTCGATTGTTACTTTAATTTATGCACTCTTATGAGAATTTTCCGATTACCATGGACTTAATAATTCCACTTTCACCGAGGAGTGATTAACCGAAAGGAGAAAAAGGGTCCGACTCTTTCAGCGCTGATTTTCTTCGAATTATTCTACCGAGACGGCGTTGAATGAAGCATGAAATTAACTTTAACGAGATTACGTCACGCATCTAATTAAATGCAAGCTTTTCTGGAAGTAGACAAAGTTTTCTACTGTTACGTGCATTTCAACGAATGGAACGCACGTATACAACAGGAGGAATTAATAAAAAGTATAATTCATTTCAGATTAGAATATTTCTAATGACATTCGTTATATTAATATTAACCGAGAGATATTCGTCAATTAAATTTAGAATTTCATTATGTCATTATGTTCAATATTTATAATAAGAATATTAATTGGACTAGATCGAACACCGTACGAATCAGAATTGGTATTCAATTTTCCAACAGAACACTCAGATATTATATTTATGAAAATATTACTTTATGGATTTAAATGTTAACGATTGAAATTTATTTGAATTTATATATAGAAATGATCGCAGTTACGCAAGTTGATCAATAACGAGTGAACGGTATTAAACGAGTGGAGAGTTTGATGAAAGCGCGACTTCACTGGCCGACTTAATTAGGAAGCATCCTAACTGACATCGTGATACTTCTCGACTCGAGTCGTTGGGTAAGAACTAATAAACGTAACACGCGGATGTTACTCACGTACTCGCTGTGTTTTGCCCCACGGTGCTGCGGAAACTCACCTGGAACAAGAGAACAGGGCTTTGTTAATAACATCCGACTTACGTGACTTTCAGGGGATGAATGAAAACGGTGAAAAATGGACCGTCCTAAAGTTGAGAAAAATCAATTTCTAGCTTTTCATTCGGTGAAAAGTATCAAACACTTGGCTGTAATTCCGCAACGGATCTCAGATCTAAATTTTAGTCGAACAGTTCAGATACTGCGAGCTTTTGCGAATCAAGTACTTTTACATTTACGTCAATTAATTAGTTTTTTGAGTACGATGTTTCAACGTCCGACATAAATCAGTGGCCAGTCGCAATTACAGCATAAAATACCATAAGCTGTGTACGCGTGATTCGAACAACTATTCCCTGCCTCCAACAGCTATTTCTCAACACGGTCACATCTGCAAACACTTGTTGCAACGGGCAGCCAATTTACGAATTGCGGTTTCGGAAAATTCGCGTCCCATTCCCTGTAACGACTTTAACGTTGCCTCCTATCCAACTAATCCCATAGGCTAAAACTTTAGAATCAGCGTGATAAAAACATTTTACGGTGTGAAAAAATTCTCGAAACGCAAACGCCATGCAAAGTAACTACAAGCGGAGGCGAGCAAAAAATATCGTTCGTGGACGTTCAATTGGGAAGAAAGCATTTGGCTAAGCTGGCGCATTGGTTTTTGTTACGTTTAAGTTGCCTCTTCTTTTTGCATCCTTAGTATTTCACGTCTCCACGCGTCACTGACAAGAAGGTAACTTGGATAGTGCTCTAGAAGTATTAAAAGCTTGAAACGGTTCCTGAAAAATGGCTGGACTGCGCTAGACATTTGTTGCGAGAGGCCTATCGAAACACTCAAGGCTAACGAAAGAAAAATTTGAGTAACTCGGTGTCTAGGCATGCGCTCGAAGCGGAGCTTAAACGCGAAGAATGAAGCACCATCGTCGCGTTACGAAGAGAGCAGCGTCGTCGTCGTGACAAGCTCGTTATTCCAAGGTGGCTTGAATTTTTGCCGAATAAAAATGTATGTATCCCCCGCGCATTAGCGACGAATGATACTTCAACGCACGAGCCAGTCGTAATTATCGCGTGCCTCTGCTTCCAACGAGCAATTTCAACGCGCGTTTACATGCTCTCTCCTCTTCTTAGCCGGAAAAGATGAAAAAAGGGAAGAAAGAGAGGGAGACTCGGCTCTTGGTTGACTTTCGTCGACGAGTCACTGGACGTAGACGACATTCATGTTGGCGTGTTATATCAATTAATCTAACGCTTCTTACACAAGTAACCAAACATTTTGATGCTTCAATCGAAATGTTGAAATATTTCTTTGACAATCAACAAAGTTTCCCCGTTTCCATGAAGAGAAAGTGTTAATTGACGATCTTCTAATGTTCTCAATCCGTTCTAAACAGAATTCGAGGATGAAACTAAATCTCGATCGCCAACAATTTACATTCCCTTCCTTTTCGAAAGCAGAGGCCTGCGACTTATTCATTGAAACGGGGGGAAAAGAGAAGACAGGAAAGCAGAGTTTGAAAAAATGACGCCTTATTACCCTTGTAACCCCGTGGTCGTAAAATACCGACGGACGCGGAAAATTGCATGCCGCGGCAGAAGCTGGAAAATGCACGGCAACAGAGAGAGGAAACGACGTTACGTCTGAAACGTGTAATGGCGACCGCGCGTCCTCGTCCCTAGGGAAACCTTCCGTGGGAAGCGCACCCTTTTACCTAGCATTCTTCTCCTCTTGCATACGAGGAAATACAGACAACGAGCACCTCTCCGCGCGTATCTACACCTGCTCGACTTCCTCTACCATTAGTATCGAGCCCCGCCGACGCGACGGACGCTTACGATTCAAATGCAAATTGCGCGCCGCGAGAATTCTCGCTTCGAAACTTCGTACGCACCGAGGAATCGAAGATACGCTTCGTGAAACAACAGGAAGATGAGCGGAATCTTGCTGGTACGCTAGCTACGCTACTGATCGTGTGTATTTTAGCTTTGAGAGACGAAGGAACGGTACGAAAGAAAATTTGGAGGTGCGAGAACTAAACGAAGGTGCGACGTACATTTTTAACATCGAATGACAGTACCAATTTCCAATCCCTTTTCGAAGTTCGTACCGATTTAAAGCACCGAGATTCGCCATTACGTTATTTTCTTTCAGCAACCACGAGGGAGATACGGGAAAAAAGTAGATCTCGTCTATTAAACGCACTCAAGCGAGGCTCTGCAATCCACGTTGGAATACTGGAAAATCGAAACTGAAAAAGCTTCGCAACGGTTAGTTAGTGGTAACATAACCAAGCGTGCAGGCTGAAACCGAATCATCGAATTGTTTTGTTTGCAGATTTGCGGTACGCGTGGCTTGTTCACTCTTCGATTTCGTTCCTCTGTGAAAACGGAACGTTCGCTTCTGTATCGCAAAATAAATGCTTGTTTTCTTTGATTAACGTTTGTAGTCGACAATATTATTGTACGCACGAGTGTACGCGAATGTGAAACATTTCACTCGAACGGACTAACGAGATACAAATGCTAATCACTTCTAATTGCTAAATTCTTAATGTCTCGCGTAGAGTGTGCCGCGTAGGGGTACCAAAATGGCGGAGTCGCGCCTAAGACGCGATGGCGTTAGAGGCAGCTCAGAAATCCTACTTCTTAAGCTCGCTTTCGCTCTAGTGGCGAGAGTTTGTAGGTCGCCACAACTCTATAGAATAACTAACGAAAGAATTACCATTTTCTCTGACTCTTTTCCCTCGCATTACGTACTTCCCCACACTTTAACATATATTTTGCTAGAGAACTAGAAAGTCTAAAATTACATTTACTCGTTTAATGCGACAAAATTTAATAAAAAAATGTGAACAGTAATTGATAAAGTAGCAATTCTTTTTCTCGCTATTTATCTTTACTAGACGTGAGCTGATAATTCCGAAGTTTCGTGGGGAAGTCTGATCGAAATACTTGATCCGAATAGTGGAGGAGGGCGCGTTGATTGCGGAAGAATCCTGGCAAAGCTTACAAATTTCCGCGTTATCTTCGGAACGCAATATTCAGCCGCTCCTTGGATGGACGATATTGGTTAACGCTAAATAATGGCCCCGATGCGGTAGACACCGAGCGCGCTGGCACTACCGCCGCAAGTTTATTTCGGGTCATTCGACCACGATTTACGTTGACGCCCGATATGTGGAGGGACAATAAATTCACGGCGTTAGGGAAGGATCGCTGGTAAACGGGCCACGCTGTAAGGAAAGTCGTCGACGGATTGCGGCTCGTGCCTGCATGGCTAGACGATGGTTTAGTTACGCGCCTCCCACCGAAACTAGGTCCCCTACGTACAATAAGTATTAGTTTACGAAACCAAAAATGGAACTGTAGTGAAACTAAATGGCGACTGTGATTTGTAAATCGAAACGATGGTTCGAGATTGAACGACTGAGCTGAAGCTCGCGTTAACCCTTTAACTATAGCAGAATTCGAGACGCACTACAAGCAACGTACAATAGGGATTCTTAGGAATAATTTGTAACAAGTAATTTCAAGGATATCTGCTACGAGGTAGATTTATAAAATTCTTCTTCTACAATTTTTTTTTTTAGATAAAAATCAAATTTTTAAAGGTATCGTTGTTAATGGTGATCTTGAAATGCAGTTTCTTGTATGTATCGAGTTAACCGGGATTAATTAAGTCAGGGATGGCGGATCAGACGGTAAAAAGAGGCGCGTTGAAAAGTTTTACTTCTCCCACGAACGATCCAATTCTACGATCTCATTTAGCCAGGTGGTGAGAACAAGCGCTAGACGGCTGTGCAACTCAGCAACGTTGCCTTTAAACGATTTAAAATTTCCGCTCGGTGCAGCAGGTGGAGGAGCAAAAAGTAGAAAAAAATACAACGTCAATTACGCAGCCTTTAGGAAACGTTTCCTTACGAAACCGAAGTCGCTGAAATTTGATGCGATTTACGACCGTTTGCGCGGCAGCCACCGCGGTTTTCCTATTTACACGGCCGGTGGAAACTATTTACGGAAAGCGTGGAAACTCGTCGGTGTTCGACTATAAAACGCGAATGGACGGCAAGCCACGGGCCAAGAAAAGACGCAGGCGAGACTGGTGGAAAGTAGGGTGAGCCTGGGTGAGAAAAATAAAGGAGCGAACAGCGAAGGATAATGAAAGAGGGAGAGGAACAGAACGGGGTCGTCAAGTGGAAGGATGTGCGTGTGAATGTCAGACACCATATCCTACTTTACAATCCTCGAATTACATACCTCATCGAACACAAAATAATATTAATTATTTTCTCTCTTACTAAATTCAAAGGAAACTTGCAACACACAATATCGTATAACACCCCATAACGATGGAATTGGGGTAGTTTCGAAAAACGTGCGATGCTCGAAAGTTCGTACGGATCCCAACCTAACCTGGATCGAAGTTTTTCTACATCCCACGAAACATGGGCGTGCCATGTAACGGGTGGGTTCCAAAGTTAGGGCAAGTGGATTCGTCACGCCCAAGTTAAATGCAGGACGCAAGTGCAACGAACGAGTGGAGGCATCCCTCTCCGCGTTAATTGACTTCCTCGATGCTCTGCTCGATCCTCCGGCGAGTTTCTTCCCGTTTTCTCGTCGAGCTCCTGCACGCAGCGGTTCAATCCCATGCCGCGGTTGGAAATAAGTTTCGTTGCTTCGTTTCTCGCGGCTGGTAACCGTCCCGTCGTTAAAACCGGACGACCAGAGGGACGCGAACCTATCGTCGAATGGATAATTGAATCGAGGAGCGGGCATCGTTCCTCGGCAATTCACCGCGAAAGAAAGCAGGATGGAAACGAACCACAGGAGACAGGGTAATCGTTGCAGAGGCGCTCGAATGGGAGTCATCAGCAGGAGTGGATAGGCGAGAGACCCCGATGTACTTGAAACGAGCCACTCCGCGAGGTCCAACGGGATTGGACGCTCGTGTTCCGCGATACGTTCGAATCTAATTATATCTCTTTCCTATGCATAACAATTTCTTTTGTTAGGTGTCTTCGTACGAGGAGCACCGACTGGCCCGTGGATTTTCCCGGAAAATGAGATTGTCGCGAATTTTCAGCGGCGCTGGGAACCGGATGGTGTAATTGCAAAAACAAATTTGATTTCGTAATTTATACAAGAATTCGTTAAGTATCATACTTTCGATCTGTCGTTATTACAAAAGGGATTCAACACTTTGACGACGTCCTCCGCGTTTTTACCTTAACATTGCAGGCTAATTAAACGGATTGCTGAAAAATTCCGAGTGCACGAACTGAAAATTAAATTCTGCGGCACGGTTAATTAATTGTGCACAGCAATATCGTAAATAAGCAGGTCCAAGTTGTTTGCGAAAAAGAACATTCGCGATGTTATCAACAGCTCTTTCTACCAATAAATTAACAATTACCGCGATATTGCTCTTCCAAGCCTTTTAACAATTTCGAATGATCCTCTGGGATATCGTTATCACGTTCGTAGAATATATTACTTATCTCTGACATCGCGGCGAATCGCAAACAAGGTACGATAACAGGACTGTACACGTTGAATATCGTCGAAATTTAAACGACGAATTAAACTCGTTAGGCGAGACAAATGCGCGACGCGTTGATACGCCGTCAAATGTACCCAAAGAGTTAATCCGCGTGTGTGCGCCGCGGCGGGGTCGAAAGTTTCCCGCGCCTGAAACTCGCCGGAAACGCGGCGCGCACACGCTCGTAAACATTTTCTTCCCTCTCTCTTTTTCACTTCCTCGATGTTTCCGGTCTACCGAGTTCCGCGTTACGCGTTCGATCGCGGGCCTTTTCCAGTTAAGAGTTTCAAACTCGCCGCCATCCCCGCGGAAATGAAACCAGCCCAACTTCCCCACCGTAAGACGGCTCGAAACTTCCCCTCGAACACGCGCGCGTCGCGACGCCTGTACATACTTTATTCCCAGCTCTCTCCACCTCGCCCATCGCCGTTTTGCGTACAATCAACCCACCTCGGCCAATCTGGCCGGATTTTTCACCATCAGGAGTCTGGTTCTCGAGTTTTCCTCGTTCCCAGTCGATCTACCCTCCCCAGTCGCTAGCCAAAGGGTTGAGCGAGCGAGTTCGTACGTACGTGTCTCGAGTTAAGCACGTGTGCACGGCTTTTGAGGGTTCGAAGTTGATAGTCCCGCGGGAGTATGCGTGTGTATGGCTTTCTTTGAAGTTCAGCGGCCTACGGCTGGGTTACACGTTTAGTTAGATGAGATGGGGTGGAAGTTTGAAGGTGATGGATTTTATTGGGCTTCACTGAACTTCAGAGATTGATTGCTCTCTATAAAACATTCAGATATGTAGGGGAATTATTTGGAGTGGATTAAATAACTTCTCACGTCCGCTGCTGTGCTATATATATATATATAAGCAATTTGTAAAAGTAGCCGTGGCCAAGAATAAAGTAAAAAAAATTGAGATAAAAAACAGTATAATGAATGGCAAGTAACGATTATTATTAGTTCAAAGTATTTGTTACTGAACGTAAAAAGGAATTTGTAAGCACAGCATTTTTTAAGCGCTTTTCATCTCAAAGCGAAAAATGGCTGCTTATTCGTATAATAACGTGCTCCAACTTTTCCAATATGCACGTGAAACAAATGAAAATCCTTTGATGAACATAAAATTCCTAAAATTGCTCAGTTTATTCATAATTATACATGTGTATTATTAAATTCTAAAAAGTTGCAGTTCGTTTAGTAACATATGGATAAAAGTTTGAAAAACTGATAGCCGGAAATACTAAAATTTATTAAAATTGTTCTGAAATGATTCATTCAATTCACCGAATATAGAAATTTCAAACGTGAAAACTGAATTCACGAATTAAACGGAATCTCTCTCGCGTAGCCCTTTTAATGTAAAATGATAATCGAATATTTTCGAAACTCAATTATCATATGCATGAGTATCTTATAAAAGCATGATAATGGCCAGTGAAACCTTCGTCTGTTACATTAAACCTAAGTTACGTCTCGCAGAAAAATTCGAAAAATATGCGATTGAATAAAGTAAGAACTTGGCACTGTCACAAGAGGAAACCAGATTTTCTGAGGACTACTATTTTTATGCTTCAGAGAAAACGAAGAACTATAATCTCGTACAATTATTTTTCCCCCTGTCCAATTTCAAGCTCCATTACATCGATAAGTTCACAATTTTTCACAGTATTGGAATATGGCTTCTCGTCAAACGAAAAATGTTGAATCAAATTAATTTATTTTTAACTGAATAAAATTCTAGGCTGCCTGCAATAATTATTATTTGTAACGTTACATTGCGCTGCGACAGAGTACCAAAAATTGCAATCGCCAGCTGAGCTCTTTCGGACTCGAAATTTCAGTAACGAAATGGACACATAAAAAAAAGCTTCCTTGGCGTACAAGCATCTTCCAGCCACCTCGCAATCTCGTTACTTTCTATCATCGTTTAAAACACGCGCTTCCACTCTCGTGTTATCCGGCTCACGAAATCGTTTTCGAGGCGATCAAATCAAATCCGAGCGATACAGCGCCGGTCGTGTCGGCCCCGCGTTGCGAACGGCAGCCAAAATCGTTTCGCTCCTCGTACCGTTGGCTAGCAGTCGTCAAAGTGCTGATAACCCTTTAAAAAATTCACACGGCGCGGATGAAAATCCGCGTGTGTACACGCCGTGCGAAACAATGGAGTCACTCGTGTCCAGCCAGACGTCTCGAGACTACTTTCGAAACGTAAGGCTCCAGCTGACAATTAGCGCGGATGAGCGAGTTTCTGACGCGTGGCTGCAGGTTGCATCTTCCTTTACTGATTACAGTTGAAACACGGTTTCGAGTTGAAGGGTCGCACGTCTGCGTCGAGTCTGAAGTTAATCTAATTAAGAGAAATTTTATATTTTAGTTCGATATTCGAAAGAACGTTTACATCTTCGAACCAGGCTCTTGGAATGTTTGAAACGAGGCACAGTTGCGCGGTGATTGTTCGCAACAGTCAGTCTCGAGGAGAGCTTCGAGAGAGGTGGTTCGCAGAGCGCGTTTCAGTTGAATAAAATAAATGTCCCTCTCTTTTAACGTAAATCTCTCTGTTATTACTAAAATCCCGGTTGACGCGCATGCTATCCGACACTTTATTACACAGACTACCGCGTTCCCAGGACGCGTGATAGAATATGGTAAACGAGAAACAGAATGGTGTTATCACTGGCGTAGATACACGAGGCGAGCTGAGAGGTACGAGTATTTGAATAACGGGCTAACAACACCACAAATGAATCCACGAAACGAAGTACCGCGAAGAGTGTGCTGTTTGAGTGAATATTCTGGGTTTCGTTAGACACACTGCAAAGGGGGGAGCTACGAGGTGAGTAAATTTGTTCTATATTCAGTTGAAGCTTCTTTGCCCACGGTCTTAATAACCGAACGGGGGTTAAAAAAAGCGTTACTTTCACGGACTCTTGGTTGTAACAATCAGGAGGAACGCTCTCTGCCGTCAGAGGGTGAGTTTGCTCGAAAAAGGGGTCGTAGAAGCAGGTCGAACGAGAATTATTTCGTAGACGTAGAAGAAGAATCAATTTTTTTTAAGCAACTAGTTGAAACTGTAGACTCAACTTTCCACGTTCTAAAATGTCAATTATTCTCTAATACATATATATTTTTACACTTTGACAAGCTTTGCAAAACGAGGCGTTAGTAATTAACGAGTATCTATTCTTTTCATTCGGTTACGCAAGCTCTCAATTTTACACAGTACTGGCGTCGACTCATTCATTGGCTTTTATTGTACATAATCGACCACGTAACAGGTATTACGTTCGTTGTCGCATAATGCGGCAAAATTAAAATAATAGAGACACGGTGATTATGAACTAACGCGCTCTGTTGTGGTTAACGCGCTGATACGTATTATTGGTTATACCAATTACGTTTTCTGTATTCGATATTATGTCCCCCGCACATGCTGCCGGCGAATTTTAAACTATTCCATTATGCCACTCGTATACATCCGCGTACGAATTAATTCGACGTTTAACGAGGCCATCGTGAGTCAATTTATTTAGCTCTCTCCCCGGTCCTCATAGCCGAACATTGAAAAAGAATGCGTACCACTAAACCGGGGAATAGCAGACTCGGAAACTTCTCGTCTGTCGCGAGTTTTATTTCCTATATAAGCACGTGAACTATTTCATAAGCAGAGACTGTACGCTGCTCCCTTACTCGTAGCGGAGAAACATTTCTCAGCGGAATTTTTAATCAATCTCACTCCCAAAAAGTAGACGCGGTATTATATTCGCGTACGCAAATTCTTCGTTACCTTTTAGCAACGTTACAAAATTAAAATCAACAGCAGCGCTCCATTACAAAGATACTCGCACGAAAAGAGCGAAGACACGTGTTTCGCGTGTCGCGATGCACGATTCCATTTTTCCAGGTCTCAGAAATCCCCAAAATTCCGTCCATTAATAGCAAAGTGTCGCGATGTGCATTGATTCGCGACAGTTAAGAGGCGGAAGGAGCAATCTCGCTCCCAAAAAGTAGACGCGGTATTATATTCGCGTAAGCAAATTCTTCGTTACCTTTTAGCAACGTTACAAAATTAAAATCAACAGCAGCGCTCCATTACAAAGATACTCGCACGAAAAGAGCGACGACACGTGTTTCACGTGTCGCGATGCAAGTTTCCATTTTTCCAGATCCCAGAGATCCCCAAAATTCCGTCCATTAATAGCAAAGTGTCGCGATGTGCATTGATTCGCGACAGTTAAGAGGCGGAGGGAGCAATCTCACTACCAAAAAGTAGACGCAGTATTATCAGCAGCGTTACAAAATTGAAATCAACAGTAGCGCTCCATTGCTCGTACGAAAAGAGCAAAGACACGCGTTTCACCTGTCGCGATGCGAGTCCCAGAAATCCCCAAAATTCCATCCATTAATAGCAAAGTGTCGCGATGCGCATTGATTCGCAACGGTGGGAGAGGCGGAGGGAGTCGTCACGGTATGCTGATACATTCCTTTGATACGCGTATCGATCATTCCTGGAGTTGTCCTCGTTACTGCGTGACGCCGGTCTTCGAAATTGACCGGCTCGAACTGGAACGAAACGAACGCGTGTAAACGTAATGCGAGCCAAACGTTCGTTTTGTCCCATTCTTATATTCCCAGCCCGTCGCTCGGGGGGAACAATTGTACGCGCGGTTTGCTGATTCGTTTCCTGATAATTATTATTGTTTTATCCAGCCGAGTCGTGGGCTGTGTCCCAGTTGCGACAAAGGTGTATACAGGGGAAGGGAAAAGAGTGTCGCGGATTTACCGTCGGCCTTGTTTCGCGACTCGCCGCTCGGATCAGAGATAGGATTGTCGTTCGTTTCTGCGCTACGTTCACCGAAGCGTGATTGACGCGTAGCTAAAGGTAATTGGGTCTTTGCTATCCTTAAGCGTAAATCGATAGCTATTCCTCTGCGGACCTACTGTTTTCAATCGGTTAGAACGAATGTAGGTAGTTTATCCGCGGATACGAATATAAAGGATTAAACAATAAGTATTTTATAACAAACGAACCGAAAATAAATTTACTCCTATCGCGTCAGTCGATTTCTAGCCGACTTTAAAACTGCCTTCTCGTGCCTCGCTCGAGATCGCTTCTCTTCTATTTCGCGCACAGATCCGCCTCGACACGATATCCTCAACACGGATATTTTACTGTCCCTGAGTTGATTGAAATAGTAACAGATATAATTGGGAGCATATCATGCGAAGTATCGTATAAGGTATTAGAATCAGAAATGTAATGCTCGTGAACCGCGTCATCGCTAAACGCGGCGTTAATGTTACCGCTTTTCCACTCGCGCGTGAAAAAGAGGTGGATCTAGCATTCGCGAGTAGGATGCTGGAATGCATTCCTTTTAAAAGAAACGTCGAAGCGAGACGAATTAGAAGCCGTACATTGTAATTTCACGGATTCCGTCGTGCGTGTCACGTTTTGCCTTCGCGTAAGCGTACTATTCGCGTAACGTGGATCGTCGAGATATCGTAGAACCCTTTGTTCCATTTATATTGTGCATTACGCGGACGGGTTTATATTAAACGAGCAGACGGTGGATGTGAGTCGCGAGTGGGATGTACAGCCATTGTTGTGTGGTTAAAGAGGTCTTCCTGTACGTCTTAGATGAGACCCTTTGGTTTTCAATTACCATTTGGATAATGGAAAGGCTTTCTCCTGGCTCCACGGCTATTATGCCTCGCGTTCTTGATGCATTAGTGACCGTTCTTGGCACATCTTTGATACTATGGACATTTTCGTCGCTCGTATTATACGTACAGTGCAATGTCTGTAACTTTCGAGTCACACATCTGCGCGAAATATCGAAAATATCGAAAAGAGAGCGCAAACTGTTGAAAGGTAAGAATTTTAACGGTTCGCAGGTTTGAGAATCTGGAACCGATGAAGAATTAGACTGCGAAGTTCTATGCTCGACGGTAACCGTGTCCTACGCTCTTCGATCCCTCGAGTTTTCGATGTCAGATTCGATCTTCGGAACTGCGACGCCCTCAGCTCATCTCACGTGTTCCGAATTCATATCACGCGCCTTCTCACGCTCAGCATTCCACGCGCATTGCCGGAATTCATTGGGACACGAATTTCACTCGAATCCTTGTGTCCTAAACAGCTATTTAATCTTCTATTCCAGTGCACGCTTGTTATTCGTACGTCCCTCGTGAATAAGTTTGTTCACGTCCAACATATTATTGTGTTGAAATGTTCGTTTAGCTTTACAATTGATGAGACTGCTAACCTAGCCTGGGACCTAAACCGCCGGCACAACCGAAGCTGAGGAACGGCGAACGTTTTGGGATTACGAAAATGCAGACTAAAAAATTTAATCGCTAGTTAATCTAGTTAAAGTAATTCTCTATTCGTGCTCTTTCTCTCTCTCTCTCTCTCTCTGTGAAAATTGATTTCGATAATATATTTCAACGCGATCGTCGAATTTCGCGCGAAATTTAATTCGAACTGCACGAATTATTGTTGGAAAAGTCAGTAATTTAATATTCCTGGCGCGATACCGAATTTTAATGTTTTTCGTGGTACGTTTTTATGGTCTCTCATTTCGTTGGACCATGAAGGAACGAAACATCGACAATCGGGGGGTATTTTTAACCACGCGGTAACTACTTGCTTTTACATTTAATATTCAAACTGAAAGCTACTGGAACTCTGTACAGTTCATTGGATGAAACTTTTTAGTTGTTATTGAATTACGCGAGCTAAATTTGTTGGAATGCATTACGTTAAAAGCCAGCAACTGTAGAAAGTAAAAATATAATATCACAATGAATTCATGCGAATACGAATATTATCATAATATTGTATAATATAAATATTATCATAAATCATGATACTTCTACAATGTCTCAATTGTATTATTGTGTTTTTCACAAAACAATAAATCATAGCTGTGTAAATTTCAGACATTGTTCCAGCGATTTTTCAATCATTTTAGCACACGAATGTTTCAGGATTGGAGCGGATTACATTTGTGAATCTATAGCAAAGCTGCGTGCAACCACCAAGAAAGACAGCTTTCGACGAACCTGCAACGTGGATGCAGATCGACTTAACCGAACGTAACTTAAACGGTACAAAGCAGCTGAGAGGTATTTAGGCAATCATCGACGAATCAATGGCTTTCATTCTAAAACGAGTAACTTTGAAACCTTTAAAAGTGGATCTTGCGACGATTAAAACCTTTAATCGATGAAGAACTATGTGATGTGCATAATTCAATGAAGGCGTACATCGTCAAGTGTACTCTTTTTTTTACTAGAACCAAACAAAAGGACGTCAATTTTTCTCCAAGAGTTGGATTGCGAATCGAAGCAATGAACTTTTAAATACCCTGAGAAACAATCGTTTAAATTGATCAGCGAGAAACGCTAAGACGTTCAGATCGACGGGCGTTAATCGTCGATGTTCCGTCTTTGACAGCGTCGAGAATTGATACGCGCTGCTGGCGGAAATCAGCGTTTATGCAAAATGTACACGGGCGCATCGCAATTCTAGCTCCGATCGTTCTGGCACCGTCAACAGTTGCGCAGCATTGACGTTGACGTCCACGTTTAACCGTAACGGTGCCACCGACAATACGGATCGATCTCTTATACCCGGAAGAATGAAATATACAACGCGCACGCCGCTTGGGAATTGATAACGCCAGCCATAGAGCCTCGTCCGGTGGTTAACTGTTCTGGAAATTGGAATACAAAGTGTGTCAACTGTTCTGCGTTCCCATGTCGCGGTGCATTTTATTCTCTAACAAGGAAAACGATATTTATCAACCCTTTGACTGTGAAACGCGTGTATGCACAAGATTATCAAGTGAAAATCGCTAAAAATCACCAATTGTTTCGATACTGATACGTCTCTGCAATGTACATATTTAAATTCATTTCAATTCGTGATCGAGAACGTTTGGCCAGAAGAGAAGAAAGCGTTCGCGGATAATTGAAGCGACGGCTTCCTGGACCATTATTGCCGCCATCGAACGGAAATGGAATACGAAGGAAGAGCTTGGTGTTTCGCGACCGGTTGACATTACAAAATCACGCACAATTTCCCGTGTAAATTAGCTCGACACGAGATATAGAAACATCTCGCATGCAAGTGCGACGCGCAAGAAAGGTACGTACGAGGCTGTACAAAAAAGTAATTATCGGATTTTCTAGCAACTTTTTGCGTGGATAAAACGGGATTTGTAGGTGAGTAAATGTGTCGCAGCCAAGCTAAAGCCACATACCGTCTCACCAGGAAGCACGAGCCACTTGCACGAGCCGTGGACTAACGCTATAGGGTGGAACACGACGTGGCCGACAACGATCCGTCGTAACGCGCCACGTGTATTACGTACACCTGGTTTCGCAACTCTCTGAGGCATGATTAAGGTCTCTCGGAGACTGCAGCTCGGAAAAACCGTCTCCAGTCTCTTCATTCGACGGAGTAGAAAAGTAGAGGGCGGGAAATAAGGAGAAGAACAGCCGAGGTAGGCTCTTGATAAAGAAAAAAAAAGAAAGAAAAGAGAAGAAAAAGAATCGCGAGTCTCTTCTCTCTTTTGAAGCTTTTAGCTCGTCGAGTGCCTGCACGGTAGACATCGCGGCAAGGGTTAGGAGAAAAATCAGTTTACGAAGGTGCTGGCTATGCGAGCAGAACTCAGCCTTGAATGTCGCCTATTCCTCTCGCATCTGCTTTCCGTCCCTTTTGCCTGTTCGGTGTACCACGTCCCTCCAGCCTCCGCTCTCACGTCCGTTGATCTTTCCACTGGTTTCCCTTCTCATTGTCATTTCGTCTCGAAACTTTTCCTTGTAGCTACTCAACCCTCTTCCTGTTAGCTCTACAAGTCTCTCTTTTGCCGCCCTACCTATTTTCATTTTCCCTTAGTGGCCAAGTCGTTCGGACTTTTTCCTGCCCGCGCCTCGTTGCGCTGGTTACAGCGCAATTTTTCTACCAGCTGCAGAACAAAGATATGGATTATTGTTGTTCCTTCCTCGTATTCTAGCTCGCGATTCGAATGAGAACGGACCAAAGATCAATATCGAGGCGATGAGTCCAGATATCTAAGGAAATTTAATAAGATTAAGTACGATGGAGTGAACGTGATCATCTTAGAAATCGAGTCTGCGCTCATTCGTTACGATCGATGTAATAATACTCACTCGCGTGGCACAGTTTTAAGTAATTTATGTATTATATAGTTTGCAGCTATGTAATCAGAAATTTCAGTCATGGATGGATATAGTCGGCCATGTATCTGAAATGTCCTGAACACTCGAGAGATGTTCTAATAGGAGGTCAACCGAGTGACGTTATAGGGGCTGTTCCCATGCAGGCATCCATTTTGCTAGAAATAGAAACGAACAGTTGAATTATTCCAAAATTCATTTGTCGTCATTCTCTTAAATTCGTAACCGAAGGGAAAAACCATTCGATGGCCATTTCGCATTCGTTTCGGTTAAGCTGGACATTTTCTCCGCAATTTGAGGCATTCGTTGTTCCGATCGAAAAAAGAACTCGCGCTCTCTCTCCTCTCGAGAAACACAGATCGTATATTTCCGATCTTCCCCTTTTCCTTCTCCCAGCGTCGTTTCCGATTGCCTGGCGCGAAGTGTTTCTCCACTCATAAATCCATCTTTCCACCCCACCAAGCCCCCCGAACCCCGCCATTTTCCCGCCCCGTCCTCCTTTTTCCATCATAGAAAATGATGATACTTTATTTCCCAGTGCGTTCGTGGCTTCGCGATTAATTACCTAGGCTCCCGTCGTCCCAGCCCCGTTTTTCAATTTCCTGGCGAGCGGGACGCGAATCGTAATAATGGTAATCGAAAAGTTGAAGCAGTCCCTAATACACCCTCGCCGCTGATGAATGCCTCGGCTAATATTGTTGCCTTTAAATTGTCCCTCTCCGCTTTTTAGTTCGAATTCAGTGAGAGACATACTTTTAGCTGAATTTTATCACATACTACAGATGCGAGCAATTATTTCTCAGTGTTGCAAAAAGATGGAAGGAACGTCTAAACAGTGAATAACATCCGTGAATTATCAAGTTAATTAGAACGCGAGAATTTACGCGATCGATTTCAAACGATGATGTACGTAAAGAAGGAAGCATTTACGAAAATCGTTGGACAGAAAAGGATTGATTTTGTTTCAGCTTGTGGCAATCTGTACCCTGAGATCGCTTCGAGCTGTGTTCCGTGAAATGATCGGAACCAATGAAATTACTCGATTAACAGAAACAATCTCTTTGGGATACGTCCGGCCAGTACGCGCGCTGATGATTTTCGTTTGCGCAGCTAAAATCAACTTGACAGACGTCACATTGTCAATCCTGTTGCGCCCGGAAGCGTGTACAGACGCTCTCAGTGAATGCAACGCGTTCGCTTGGCGGAAGATTACACAGAGCCGCATCAATGGCAAAACGGGAGGCAAGAGAATTGCTAATCGGCGCCATCTGACGATGGTAAATAATTTCCGTCGCGTTTCCGACGCTCCGCAAGCATCTCGTGATCTTTGTGGATCGACACGCGAACCTGCACAGCTGTTGTTCGATTAATTACAAACGTTCGCTGGAACCGCCGAGCTATCGTTAAAACCATTTTTCCTACGGTTATTCTACCCCACACCTGGCGTAGTTCGAACGATATCCTTAATCTTTTAATATTACACATTGCTAATTTCTATTTTCATGGATAAAGTTAATACGAAACTGGAGTATGAAAATCCACCGTGGAAAGGTTTGGGGTGGAAAGGTACTCGCTCTGTCTCTCTCTCTGTCTGACAGACTCACGGTAATGGAAGCTTATGGTTGAGCAAAACGTGTTACACAACCTATTTTTCGCTTGCTTAGCATAAATTTCTTCCGTACTTTGTGCACTCTCGTCTTGAACAGGCATACGTTTCAGTCTGCGATCTTGTTTCACATTATACAAATTTGATTATACTATTAGCGAAGGGATCCATCGCGCAACTGCAACGCGAGTCGACAGAGCGCATCTTATCGAACTGTTCGAAAAATCGTGCACAGAGCGCAGAAGTGAATTGATCACAGAAACCGTTGAATTTTTTTCGTCCGAGGTTTCGTTTTCGAGAAAATTAAGTTCGGAAATTCAACGAGCACGCTTGATTAATTGATAACCGGGTATAATAAATGGAAAATTATTCCGCACCGAAAACGTAGAGTGACAATTTTTCGACGGAGCTTCGTTTCTGAGGAAAGATCCATTGAATGAAATATTCAACAGCGATTTAAATGGAAATGAAATTTGACACGGAAAAAAATGCGAATTTTCTTTTTAATACAGAATAACCTCGTATTGATTGCCCCACCCATATCGTACTTCGTTGCCGCGGAAATTTTAAATCTTCACGCTCGATTTTCCCAGAAACCTTCTTCGTTTTCAATTGATATTCGCACGCAGGATCGACCATTCTCATCACACCCTGTAAGAACCCAATTTTCTTATCGCTCTGTACACGGGTTTTTGGAACAAGAAAAAACATTTCTCGAAGCTCATACTCGTGACAAAAGCGAGTCAGAGAGTTTGTGCCGAATAAAACGAGTGCGCGTTCATCGAGCGGGTGCTTTTTCCCTCCGAGTTGCCACGATTTTCACACTCGCGATCCCACGGAGGAACGAGCACCCCTCGACTGTTTATTCACGGCACGCAGAGAATAATAATTGAGACCCGTGCGCCCTCGTGAGTGCCGTCTGTTTAGATCTAATTTCCCGATGACAGGGGATTGGAAACTGCGCGAACACGCCAGAGGGTAATAAAGCTGCTTTTGACGTGTTATTATTCCGAAGAAATATTCACCCTAAGATGGGATTTTTCAAATAAATTGCGCGAGCGAAACTTCGCTCGATGCGTCTCGAAACAGGCTGACGTTGCTACATTCGAGTTTTCGAAACAATTCCACCAACTATGACGACTTTTGACACAATGCTCCTTAGAGATTTCATTTCGACGTTCCCAATATCCGCAACATGCTACTTCCTTAAATTTGTATTAATTTTATTACGGGAGGGACTTCGAACGTGAACCAAGATGCAGATATCTTCCAACCCTCTTGAACGCGCGCTCTCGACGCACGAGAGCGAAGAGAATTCACCTCTTGAAATGTATATCGTTGGTCTAGAATGAGAAATTCTCATCTCGAGGGTGTAAATAAGTGAGGAACAGACGGAGGGAGCGAGACGAGACCTGGTTTTCGCAGTAGAAGGGCAGTTTATTCCCCCAACTTCGAAGCCACCCCTGCCACTTCATCGAAATCTCGTTCTACAGGAAGCGAGGCTTCGAGCCCGAGTCTTCTTCGATAAGTTCGCAAATCCAATAGACTTCAACGCTGGTATGTCGTTAACTCCCCTTCGCTGCTTTTTTCCTTGTCCTCCATTTGTTCGCGATACCTGAATCGCGTAACACGGCTGCTTTGACAGCAAGTTAAAATCAAACGAAGCGGAAATTTTCTATTTCGTTGGAAAGGGCCCTTTGGTTACGAGAAATTTCATTGATCCAATTAGACTCCGTTTGAAGAACTATCTCAGAAACTAAACCAAGCCTAAACTAACTAATTGCAAATGTTCGATGGCAATACGATATAATCAAGCTTTCGATTATGTATCAGGGAAAGAATACACGCATTTAAAGTTGAAATTAGAACTCAGTTATAATATCATACGAACGGCTTGCTTGTCAAGGATTGAAATTTAATCCTTAATTAAGAACGAAGTTGATTTATTACGTTGCGAGGCTAGTTTGATTTATAATGTTAAAATATAAAATGATCAGAATTAGTCCACCGTTCTGTATTAAAAGCAACTGAATTCAGACATCCTTCTACTCTGAATTAAAATCCTTTTGCTTCGTCCTTACATTTGTTTAAAGTAACTTAATTACAAGCCAATGTTTTAATTAATTTCCTTCCCCTTTCAAGACTTAACTGCGCCATGATATAAGAGCATCAGCCATATTTAATATATAAGCCGTTTATTTTAAAAGTGGCACAAGTCACTTTGTTTTTGAATCAATATCTAAAGGTTAACATGTTTTCGTACTTTTACACTTGATAAGGTTAGATTTGGTGTCATTGGTGATCGTTAAAATAGAAATAATTTCAAATTGTGGAATTATTAAATACCTTCTTCTCAGCGTTTCAACCAGCATTCTCTCGCGCGTATGTCTTCGTTAAATCACGACGGCTGCTGTATCTCATGACTCCGAAAATCATAGTTCGGCGCGTACATCATACCGTCTAACCCAATCTCATTCGAATTTCAAACGTCGTGGAGCCACTGTAAAATGCTCTTTAAACAATCTCGAGCAATTACCCGGTACACAATTGAAGCCCATGCCGAGTTACTAAATCAAAACAGCCATCCCAATTCCAATTGCGTATTCAATCCCTTCTGCCCTCCACCGCATCGTTCCGCCGAATAAACACTAGTTTATTCAACTCATTTTCATTCCCACCGTGAAAACGCGCATTGTTCACCGAGTGATTAACTCTCGTGCACTCTAAATTGTTTTTTCAATTTCGTTGCCAACAACTCCCTACTATTTCAAGCGTTTTACGCCAGATTCACATCAAAGACCAGAATTAAGATCACTCTTGGAAAGCCTCGAGTGCAAAGGCTATGATTTTGGTCGGCACCAGCCTTGGTTTCCCAATCTGTTGCTTTATAACCGTTCTAAAACGTAAATTCTTTCTATTTTATATCGGTTATTATTCCGTTTGAAAAACCATTTTGCGGAATGGATTCTCATATATATTTTACGACGACTGATACTGTCCATGCGTGGTTTATATCGAGAAAGATTCAACGAATTGGAGCGAGATACATCCTGAAGTTGGTTACAGATAGAAGACAATTTAATGTTAAGATTAAGATAACCAACTTTATCTACTAAATAAACATCGCTTCTCAATATTCAATAGACTTTAACTCCAAAAAAGTTGAAAATTTTCGAAAAAAAAACCATTTAAAACCCCGATTATCCCGTATTAAAATCATAAAAAATTCAAAGCGCTATATCTCCGAAGATAAATACTTCTCGTTAACGAAATTGAGCTCGTTGGAAGCTGGACACCTTCCCCTTGAAATCGGTTTTCGAATCATCTCGATCCGACTTCCGGTTCCCGAGATATCGTCGTGTAAAGAGGAGGGTAATTTTTGATCGGTTACTATGTCTGTCCTCGTCTAAAGGACTCGGACCTCTCACTCGCTCTCTTGGTCACTGACCTATCTCAATGATCAGTCACGTGGGCTAGTCTGCCAGACAGCTGCCAGACAGTTTTTTTTACTATTACTATTAGTGTGTACGTATTTCCTGGAAAAAATGTGGGTCAAGTTCATTCATAAATACCCCCACCACCTTCCGCGCCGTAGTAAGAATGCGAAACTTTCAGCCCTTATATCTCAGCAACGGATTGAGATATCGAGATGAAACAAAAGCTGATTTCATTGGTAGAATTTTCTCTATTTTTTCGAGGGGTTTTGGTGAACAACATTTTTCGTTTCCTCTCGATGCAAGAATGTAAAGCGTGTATAATTATTGGAAATGGAATATAAATGAGAAATACTTTATATTCATGATTATATCTCCAAGAAGACGTAAATTAATTTTGAAAATAAAGATAGCAACTTGCATATGTACGAGTTGGAACACTCGTTTCTTGTATATATGGAATTTCCGCTGCAACCAGATTAGTCGTGATACAGTTCTGTAAATAACCGTATTATTTGAAAATATTCATTCTTCAAGTGGAATACTGGAATAAAAACCGAGGACGTGAAAAATGTTGCGCAAAATTTGATTCTCCATACGCGACGGTATTTTGCGGGTCTATATACCGAACAATTTAATCGCTGGTTAATCCATTTAAGTAATTTCCATTCGCGGAAACTGATTTCGATAATATATTTCT
The DNA here is from genome assembly GCF_050948175.1 of Xylocopa sonorina. Taxonomy (NCBI): domain Eukaryota; kingdom Metazoa; phylum Arthropoda; class Insecta; order Hymenoptera; family Apidae; genus Xylocopa; species Xylocopa sonorina. The sequence continues at coordinate 8,666,149 of NC_135196.1, read as the reverse complement.
ATGCGATCATCGAATTTCGCGGCGAAATTTGATTTAAACTGCGCGAATTTTTATTGGAAAAATCAGTAACTTAATATCCCTGGTACAATACCGAATTTTAATACTTTCCGTGGTGCGTCATGGTCTCTCATTTCGTTGAACAGCCATAAAACGAAACACCAACAAACGGGGAGTGTTTCAAATATCGCGTAACGACTATTTGCTTTTCGTATTCCATAGTCGAACTAAAATTTGGCAAACTTAAACTAATTCTCGTCGAGCGTCCTATAATAAAGACAAGCGGGGTTTGTTCGAGGAATCGTGACAAGTTGGTGGTGAGAACGCGTGCCATCGGAAACAAACTCAGTTAGTACGAGCGCTGGTGTTTTCTTACGACGCCGTGAAATGAAATTACATGCAGTCATGAGGACACACTTGGCAGAGGAGCTGTCCCCATGCATTATGCATACGGTATTTTGTTAGAGCAGACACGACTCGAACCTCTGCCCTTCTTTTCTAACACGGTCCACGTTCGAACCCGGCAAAGCTTCTTTACTTCTTCAAGAAGTCGCCGCGATGGTCGTCCGTACCTGCGCCTCGTACGCCAGGGTCTAAGACTCCGTAATGCGATTGCAAATAGCGGCGATCTCGAGAAGAGCGATGTTTCTATTCCAGCAAGGCGATTCTAGTTAATCCCATGCTTTAACTAACCTCAACAGTTACGTACAATCTAAAATTGTTATCGAGCCGATAAATTGCCACGAATGTGAAATAAGCCACGAGGCAATAACTAAATTTAATTTCAATTTCAATTTACACTGAACAACGGAAATATTTTCTTTCGTCAACGTTGGATGTTGTTGAAAAAACGAAACACATCGCGACATTCTATATCGTACATTTCTACTTCATACGAAAGTTTTATGGAAAGAGATAAAATTCGAGGTCACGAAAGGTATGGAAGACACCAAAGGGATTCTTTAACGACTCGAAATCCTTGCTTTAGAAGCTGCGCGATTTGAAGGGGGACGGGCGTTAGTTCCCTTCGAAGATGGTCGTGATATTTCCAATGTCGTAAATTGTAATGGAGTAGAATTTTTCACGCGAGCGATTTTGCGCTATAAATTGTTGAGAAAATATTTTTCTGCCGGTAAAAATATTACCTTCGCAAATAGCCTGCCAACTGTTGGTTATATAGAAATAAAACAACAAATCACTTCACCCCCCAAACCATTCTGTGTATCTATCTACGCTATAGAAAACTTCGCACGGCTTAGATACAACAATTTAATTCACTTCTTTATAAACACCACGTATGCTGGTCTTTTATACCTTTTATATAAGTACGACGAATTGAAGATTATAAATCTTTTACACAAATGCATTCCTTTGCAGTTTCAAGCAAAAATTTCATTGAAAGCGTAGTCTCGATGCTTTTTATAAAAAATTCAAAAGACTGAACAAAAGTGATTCCATCAAGAATATGGAGGTTCAAAGTTTAAGTTAGCTTAGGTTAGATTCTAGCAACGGATACGAAAATAAGCCATGCAATTTCGATCTACCCCATTAATTTTCGCATCGAAAGGGCAATACACACGGAAAAACTGTGATAACCTTGCAAATAGAGAATTCGAAGTTCGACTCTGTCCGCCTTTAACATCCACTTCCGAACTGTTAAACTCGTTCATCCCCCGGGGGGGATGTTCAGAACCACGGTGATCGACTGCGAATGACCGCGATCCCCAAAGTTTGGCGTAATGGAATTACCAGCTGGTTTGGTCGATTGGTCGAGCCTGTTCCCACCGCGGGAGGAGCGTAAAACAGCTCAGACGAGAATTGAAATCGGATAAGAGAGGAGAGGAGTCGAGGCGCGCGGTCACGCTGCGGCGAACGCTCTGTCTCGCTTCCTCTGCAAGATCCAGAGAAGCCAGCGAGGCTGCCGGCTCCTCTCGGCTCGAAGAACCCCGGAAATCCTTCGAAACTCCCGGCAAGTCTCGCGCAAACTCAATTTTCACGGCTGAGGATCGGTATCGATGCGCTCGGGAACCGCGAACGCGCGCTCTTCGTGACCGGAATGATTCCGGTTGGCCAGTTTAGCATAATTCCGGACAGCCACGCAGCTTTGGCCACCCTTAAATCGCATTAGCCGGCCGTGGGAGCCCAGCTTTCGATCGACGAATCGACGGGAACGCGAACTCGCACCTCTATCGCGTCCGATCGGTTATAGAGCGTTCCTCCGTGCCTTTTTGCGGGAGTGGCTGACTCGTGAACGACGCTTTCTACTGCCAGTAGTAAAAGCGTTCTTCGATCCGACCCCACGTTGTAAAACGTGGACCCCTCGACGCGTCGCACGGCGGCAAATTCGAATTTACATCGCGTTGCGCAAAGTGTTGTTCAGTTTTATGTGCGTACAGTTGTACGCTGCTTTCCTGTTTCTTTAAATATTAGAACAGTTCAGCATTTTTGTTGAAAACGAATCTTTCTTATCGCAAGTGCAATGTTTGCTTCATTCGAGATATATATATATGTATATCGATGCACGGCTCAGAACACGTAATAATATAGCTAGTACAACAGTAAATTCTGTGGCTTCAAAGCGTAGTGAGGATGAATTACACGTTGCGGTGGCTATTACGTTACAATGAGATTGCAAAATGGAATTTGAAAAATAATACATTAACGTAGACGCAGTTGCAACCGTGAATCACTATTACATGAGATATAAACATTTTTGGTTTTAGTTGATGAACTATGAGGAAAGTGAACTGTAGGCTACGATAACTAAGTTAGAGGAACATCTATCGTCTACTCGGTACAGTTGCATCCATTTCGCATTTCAGAATCCATCTTGGGGAATATTACTTCATCCACAAGCATGAGCATCGTTCATGGACGCAGAAGAAGGGTCGAAAGAGAGGATTAAAGTCGCAACTACGCAGATCTTCGCGTGGCTTCTCCGTACGCTCTAAAAAACGTTAAGTTACGCAGCACTTGGCTTCGCAGCAAGAAGATACTCGCGAGTAATATCAATAAAACTGCCGTGGCTTATGTTTACGAGTATACCGGTGCACAACAGTGTTCACACCCCAATAGATTAACATTCTTATTCGTTCTTCTCGCCATTCGTTACGTCCCCGTCTACTCTGCTCGTTCTATTTCCATTCTCTTTAATTTCCATTCTCTTCGCGGTACGTCGCCCCGTTTTTTCATTTTGCCAATTTCTTGAAATTCTCTTTACTAAAACGTTATCTTTACACTGTTTCACCAACCTCTCGAAATTCTCTCGATGTTTGCACGATACTCTTGCATTCTCTGTGCTTGCAATTTCCAGTTACTGTGCTTCTTTGACCGTAAATAGTAAAATATAATTGGTCCAAGACTCCAGATTTTCTGTCGAGTGTCAATAATGTTCATCAGTCCTTGCGAAATAAAAATAAGATAAAATACGTTCTAGCGAGCGCGAAGGGATATTAATTCATATTTGCAATTACTCTGAAGCATCCACTGACCGTTAAGTCAGCGAGTGGAGCGAGAGTGTTGAAGCAAATCTCTTTCAACGAACTTCAAAAATCTTTGCAATAATATTCGAGGGCTAAAAATTCAGCGGACGTTCTCTTCTAGCTTCTTCGCTTGGTAACTCCTTATCTCTTGAACGCTTACTTCTCGCGCTTCCTCATCGTTACTATCTTCATTTCAAGTTACATCCACGACCCTTCTCTCTCGCTGTTTCATTTTCATCCTCGTTTCATCCTCCGCTCTGTTTTCTTTTGTTTTTGCTAGAAGCTACTAATTAACTGCTTCGTTTAATTCTATATTACCATCCGTGCCTTTTTTCCCTCCTCCTTACGCGTGGGCGATTCTATTTTTTCCCCGTTCTCGTTAGAAAGATTTTTTAAAATTTATCGGAAGCGCACAGACGTGGATAATATAATAACTGAATTGGAACTGATAAAGTTGAGAAATTAAATATGATAATATTTAAATATATTTCCATTTAACTCTTGAATGACGTTCATACTTTAAATTGATAAAATTTACTGGAAGTTATTATGACTAATACATATAAATTAGATACAGTAATTGTTTTCGAAAAAGTAGATCATCATATTTGTCGTCCATGATTAAGAAATGAAGGAGAGAATATAAGTAGCGAGTCGTAATTAACTAAAAGTACGATTTGACATATTTTGTATTAAGTTTCATAATACGCGTTACGACATTAACGTAGATGTTGCAGTTGCAACCGTGAATTACTATTAAATTATACCATAGTACATTATACATTCCTAGGGTCCATATTAAACTGTACGATACTGCGTTAGATGATTCTATATTCGTGTCAAATTACATGGGCACGTAATTACGCAAACAAGAGAGTGGAATATTAGTTTTAAAACGAATATAATAATCAACAACGGAAGCTATATACCGACTAACGAGAAATATTAATAAAATAATGTCCTTTTGCGATTAGACAAAGGACGGCGAGCAACTAACTCAATATTCAAAAGCGTTCATTTATAAAGCCCAATTGGAACTCGAATGATTGATATTAAAACATTTATTATCATTCAATAGCGATTATGAAATTCCTGTCTAATTTGCAGAGATGTTCATCGTTGCTGATAAATGCATTAATTAGAGCTACTTGCAACCCCGCTGGCAATGTTTCCATTTCACGATTGTTAAACCTGCAAATATGCATCTAGAACGCCGTTTTAACCCTTTGACAGCTGCTGACGCGTAAACGGGCTTAGGAGTCCAGAGAAATGAATAACGTTATTTTAAACGTGGCGGAATTCAGCGTTTCGATTATTTGTAACATACGCGCGAAGAGAAAGCTGGCTGGCCAAAGGAAAATGTCAGTTGTCGCGTAACTCAATTCACAACCCCCACGCGTCTGCGGCGCATTCGTTGAAACAAGAGTTTCCAACCTAGAAAACGGATGCCTCGACGAGCAAACTTTTTCTCGCGTCAAGCGTGGAACAATTAAATTTCTTTCCATCACCCTCGCCAGGGCACGCCTCGTTATAACACGCTACCACCACTCCCGTTTATTTTCTTTCGGCTGGCCTTTACCCTTTTTCAGGCAGCGACGTTTTCATGCCTGGCCACCAAGATGTCGTTGATCTTCTCACCGTGCCAGGTGAACAACCACGGCCGGTTTCCCGCGATAACGAGCCGCGGCACTTTTCGGCCTCGACTACCCGCGCCACCCTCTTCAACCCTTTCCGCCCGCTTATTCGCGTCGACACTTGGTTAAACGCGACCCTGCGCTTCTCGACTGCTGGGAATTCCCCCCAGAATGCCCGCTGCATTAATTAAAAACGTTGAAGGGTTGGAAAAAGTCTTACGTACGCGGACTCCAGGCTGTAACAATCGGGAAGAACGCTTTCCACAGTCAGAGGCGGGGTTTGAAGAAGCGGGTCGAATGAGAATTATTTTGTACACGCGGCGGAAAAGGGGACAAGCCGATTCTGTTGAAAGAAAGCTGAAACTTACGCGTGCGAAGCTATTGAAACTGTGGATTCAGCTTTTCGCTACTTCTCAAGTCTCGATTAATTTTCAAATGGATATCTGTTTGTGAACTTCGATGAACTTTGAGAACCGAGTAATTATCCGGTATCACTTTTTTTCTGTTCGATTTAAAGAGGTTTTAATTCTGTAGTTTACTGGCGTCGAATTTACTCATTGGCTTCTGTTATACATAATCGACCACGTAACAAGTATTCCGTTACGGACCGCATAATTCGGCAAAATTAAAATAATAGAGACACGGTGATTATGAACTAACGCGTTCTATTGTGGTTAACCCACTGATACGTATTATTGATTATAGCAATTACGTTTTCTGTATTCGATATTATGTCCCACGCACATGCTGCCGGCGAATTTTAAACTATTCCATTATGCCACTCGTATACATCGCGTACGAATTAATTCGACATTAATCGAGGCCGTCGTGAGTTAATTATTTAGCTTGTTCTTCAGTCTTAACAACCGAACACGCAAACCCTCGAGCAGAAGCATAAAAACGTCTGATTTTCCAAATTACGAGCACGTCGTTCGTTTGTTGAGCACACGATGACGGTATCCTTCACCATTAATTTAATTCGAGATTTCTAACAAACGTTTCGCAAGCTTAATTCGAGTCATTGTCCAAAGTCGAAGCTGCAAATATAATTAAGCGCACTTCAAGAATTATTCAACGATTTCGTAAAATTCTTCGTGCGGATATTATTTTGTATAACCGTTTTTTTTAATCCCGCAACCAGCAGAAAAATGACCCGCGCGCTATCCCCGCCAACCGGTCGGCGTTTCCAAATATTTACATTCCTAGCTTTTTCGTTTCACGGTTAAACGAATTACACTTGTTTCAGCAAATATTGCCGTTACACGGGCGTTGAAAAAAAATTGATTACGCTAAAAGCGAATTCCAACGCGATTGGAATGCGCGTTCACCTGATGAGAGATTTTAACGGTTCGCTAATGACGTTTGTATTAACGTAATGCCGATAATAAATTATTATTCCTGTTCATTTTCTGATTGCCAGGCTAGCTTGTTAACGAATTTTATCTCTTAATGATGCACGCGTTTATGTAGTCGCAATTAAGTTGCTTTTGCCAACAAGTATTAATGTACGACGTGGTTAAGGTGTAACATTTATCGTTATTAGTTTCCTGGAAAATAGAATCATGCTTCAGCGTTACTTCGTAATTCGTTGAGGCCAAGTTTACGGCACGGACGCCATAATCAGCTATTTTTTAAAACAACTGCAACGTCTACATTAACGTTCATGACGCGTGTTATGAAATCGAAGAATTATCGATCTCTATTTTTTTATTCCGAACCGTGCCTTGGGCAACGAATACTGTTATTTGAAAAATTCATCCTCTCCAGAATCGGTAGTATCGATCTCCAGGGAATCGCTGGTGAGAGGTTATTTCGTATTGTGGCCAGGCGAGAAAAGGAGGCCGGCGGTGTGTCAAAAGTAGAAAATGACGAATAGAAAAGTTGAAAAGATGTCTAAAGAGACCGAAGTAAGAAGTTTCGCGTTGCCCCGCGTCTTTTCAAGCCCGTCCCGCGAGTTGCGGTTTGATGTACCGCGAGCAGAATTAGAATCTAGACCCCGGCTTAGAGTTTTCGTCAACTTTACTTTTTAAAAAATGGAGCTTCCCTTCTTCGCGAGACGTTGACGAGAAGCAACTTTTTCTCTCTCTCGCGTTCTTTTTTTTTTTTTCTCGCGCGCCAGCCAACGATATTACGCTTTCGAACCGAATTTTATGGAACTCGCGTTTTAAAAAGCGCGGGAGAATTGAGAGCCTCCTTTTTTTTTTCTCCTCAACCGCGCGTTCTCCCCCAGCGAATTTCTAAAACGACGTGAATACCGCCGAGTGAATTCAGTTGGCGCGAGTTTGTCTAATTAGGTTGAAATGGATTTAAAGATAATACGAGGATCTTTCTTCGCGTTCCCTTCCTACTGCCGATGAATAATGGTCGTGTCATTCGCCAGAAAATTCTAGCACACGGGAAGAGAGCCGGTGCTTCTTTTTGTTCCCATAGAAAACGCAATTTCCTCTCATTCTAATAAGATCTGCGATGGGAAATTACTGGCTGAAAAGTTATTTTCGCCGAGACCAGAGATTAATCATTATAGCCATTTCATTTTGATTAATCCCGTTACTATTTTGCACTTAATACAGTTTGCCTGTTAATGCTTGGTTATAATCCATGAATTTGAGAAATAGCTTATCGATCTTTCAAGAATACTTATTTAGTGATCATGAATTACTTGTCTGTCTATACAAATCTACTGTTTCTGATCTACTCGACAAGCAGTCATGTTCGAACACGAACCTAACTTAAGGACCGTAATATTAAGGATCTCTCAGAGCCACAAGCAATAAGCACAGCTACAAAGGGCATGCTTTAATCGTGAATCGCTTGGAACACGTAATTAAGGTGGTTGTTCAAACTAAATAAATTCAGCGATTGGTGAGTGGCGTCGCGTGGAATACATTTTTCCGTCGTCTAACAGGGGGATGATGAAGAGGAAGGATTAATCGCGGTCCGAGTCCCCCTCAAAGCGGACGGGATAGAGCAAACACCGCAGGAACAAACCCGCTAATTTAGTTTTTCACCCCCGACGGAGCCAGAGGGTGAAACGTGTTCGCCAGTCGAAATTTGCTCCGCGGAAATGTATTCGCCCCGCTAATTACGATCGCTATTATTGCGCGGCGGATCATTTGTTCCATTTCGTTTCGGCGATGAATAGGCATCCCGCGCGAGAATGCCCCGCGCCCGTTTGACTGGCATCCCGACGAAAACTAATTGGGAGAAATTGGCCGAGACAAAGGTATATAGACACGGTTCCATTCAAAAATCTCCACGCGCGCACAGGCTTCATTATACCCCGTGGATTGTTGCGACCAAGCAACATTTATTATCGAATTCTATTACGCGTACGTCTTTTGTGCATCCTAGCCAGACATGAAATTGTATATTATATAATTAACTTAAATGGCGCGAGCAATTAAACTGTTTATATGACACGTTCGACGTTTCATTCACTTCACGGAGTCGACCGTCATCTATTTCTTTCAGATTTGTTTCGATACTTTATTTTCCCCTAGCGTAAAATGCTAATTAAGACTTTGCGGTGCTGACATAGTGAAACGAAAGGATAGTGTAGATTTTAAAAAATGTCCAACCTAAGTATAAGCAATGACGCGTTTAATGCTCGATAAATGCGATAAATATCATTCGGGTAACCTAAACGAGGAGGAATACGAAAGGGGCATCAGAAATCCAGGGGGCTGCAGTTTACCCTCGAAAGCTGCAGGTTATCTGGAGCGTTCCGTTTAATTACCCCGGAAGCTGGGAGCCCGTAATTGCCAGAGAAAGGCGGGAATGGAAAGGGGTCGCAAACGGCGGCGATTGTTGGGGAGTCTTAAGTCTTGGCGAGATCGCGATCCATTCGTTCGAATAGAGCGATTCCTCGGCGGTACGTCGAAGATGTCTCGGACGGTCGTTCGCATAGTTGCGAAAGAATTTTCTAACTATCCTCGCGAAAGCGGAACTGTTTTCGTTCCCGTTCCATCGCACTCCTAATCGAGAGTTGGCAATTTCCGGCGGAATTCACCGATGGCCTCCGCGTCGCGTCGCCCCCTGGCAATGATACGGGGTGGGGGTTGGGTTAGACGTTGAAACGCGCTCGCGTCGATTCATTTGTCAGCGTGTGTCGTTGAAGCTTGCCACGACCGGATGACTCCCTCCTGGAACGCGATCAGGGCGTTCGACAACTATGCGATCGTCCCCTCTTCCCGCGTTTCTTCGATCGCGTTTTACCTAACTGAGTGGAAAATTAAGGCCGCGCGACTTTTGTCATCCACGCTCGATGGAAATTTGATAACGCTTGAAGCTAACACTTCCATTCGAGTCTGCAAAGCGGTTTTGCATCGAACAAACTTTTTTCTCGTAAATTATTTTGAATCGCACTAAAATCGAATTGAATAAAGCGAATTTTCGTGGAACGGTTAATTAAGAAAACTCGCGCGAATGGCTCAGCGCGCAACGAGAGGAAGCGTTCCTCGCGAGGAGGAAAGTTTCGCGTGGCGAGTGGCCTCATCGCGGGAACTGAACGCGTATTTCAAAAAGGAACCCCGCGGACAACGGCCGCCGCGTTAATTATTTGTTTTCAACGGAGCTTCTTGCGCTTACCAAGGGATAAAGCGAACTCGGCCGGGCGAATTAGTTTCGCTAGGATTAATCGTGTCCGCGGTTAAAATGGCCGCAGGATTCCGGCGGTTCCTCCGGATTCAAACGAAGCCGTTTCGCGATGCTCGTCGCTGGATTCCGCTACTTCTACTCTGCACGGCGAGATGGAAAAAAACAGAAGAATACCAGACAGGTTCATTTGCGCGCGTTCAACTTCGAAAAGTTCTGTAACGAACACACAGCGTTTCATTGTAACGTTTCATCGATCGAGGAGCAGTACTTCCAAGGCGAATTTTCAAGGTGTTATTTAACTATTAAGGCTCGAAGAAGGCTCGTTTCAGAATAAACAGAGTATTTCTCAAATGAAAATCATTGCAGAAACAATCCTTGTTCGACTTGTTTCCAAAATAGATGACTACTTCTAAAAAGAGAATCTCGAAACTGTCATCGATCGTCCGCCACGGTTCCACTTGTACGAAATATGAATCTACAGTCCGATAATTACAATTTGCGGCGTTAAAAGTTTGTTGGAAGAAAGCAGACAGAGTTCTGGTAAGAAAGAACCGAAGTTTGTCCGTCAGGATTTCGGATTTTCGACTTTCAGGTGCTCAATGGCGAACCGATGTGTTGTAAAACCCGGGACTTTTCAGAGCGGAAGGGAAAAATAGTTTTTAACAGTTCCCAGGGATTGATGCAAGGATTCAAAGCCTTCCTCCAAGTTTCTTTCTTTGGCGTCGCGTATAAGTATCGCGGCACCCTTTCAACAGGCGAGCTGAGCACCCAAAGGAAACTGGTTTTAGAAAATATCGCGGAAGTTACTCGAGCTTACCTCGAGTCGGTTTTAGATAAATTTCTGTCTTACAACGACCACTGAATTTATAATTCCTCGAAACAGAATTAAATTCGTATCGAATAATTTCGAGATACTTCAAGAAGAGCCTCGAACGACGAAGGAACATTTCCTTTATATTTTTTAGCGAGGGTAAAATACGCTGTTTCATATTAAAATATCGCGTTCAAAAAATTAAAGGATCGCCCGCAAAAGGTGCACGAATAAATAAATCCGATTTGGGTGGGCATCGAAATTGCAAGATGTCCAACGAAATTCAATATTTAACTTGCCCGCCGAATAAATCTCCGCCGGATATTGTTCATATAAATGGAAAAACGCGGAGGAGCTGAAATCTGAATGCATAGAAAACTGTGCCGATTTTCGATGAAAACGATTCTTATTTTTGTTTATACGAACGTCGACGATCTATCGCGATATTATAATACAATAATACCCTGATTTATGCTCTTAAAGTGTAGAAGAGAGTCAATCGAACGTGAAACGAGGTTAATTATTTTTTAGAAAGAAGTCCTTGTATTTATTATAGCAACATTTATAGTCGTTCGATCTTAAAGGCACTGATGAGGTATTAAATTAGGTCAGGAAGCTAATTTCAAATGCATCTGGACTCTCGAAATGACAACGTTCGGTATCTGAATCTCAGCTGTAGAGGAATTGACAGGTTTCAGCGTGATTGCTTCAGATAATATCGACGCCAAATAATGCTGCTCGATACTTGATTGAACACGAGCTGCTGATCGCTTCGAAGATCGAGAGGGAAAGGCCCAATATGCTTTCGATACTGAATACCGATTGACCACTGACTAATTGACAATTGAATGATCGATTCAGTTCAAGATTAACTCCTTGCTATCCTAAAATCATCTTCCAATTTCTACTTCGTCTCGATAATATCAGAATTCAACAATTTTCCTGTGAACTTTGAAAATTTCATTTTTTAAGTAACGCAACGGTTGTCAGTTGCAGTCTGCGTTTGCAATTGTTGCACACGATGCACAGTTATTTATCGAATAAAGCTTTGTTGCTTCCTTTTCTAAACATAGTTTCAACAATTCTACTTCGTAATCGTCGATATCAAAAAGTTAAAAGAGAACTTCAATTCTGATTGATCTTCCTTTCTTCTGATTAATCTCGATATCCTTTCCTTGTAACAAAAGCTATTCGTTTCACTTAAGCTGTTATTTATCCAACAGGTCACTGTGCATTAGGTCAAACGATTCTCCTTGTAATTTCCAATTAATTGATATATATCGTATTTGAACGACGGGCACGATACATTAATTGCTCTGGTCCTGCAATTTTAGATCATGTGTAGGATGTATATAGTCGACATTCCAGCGATAATTACACGTTATTCCCAAAAGCAATTAAGAGACATTTATATAATTCCATTTGTAGAATACACGGGAACGAATTACAAATCATATAATTAATAGCATAAAATTGGATTACGTTAATCATTGAGAGACGTAAATTACTTTATCTACACTTTGAATATAGTAACTATAAAATGCAATTCCTATTATATGATTTAGTCATTCTCCTGGATTCAACCAATTACTACAATTTTTACCGAAAACCCGATGGCGTTTAAATTTTCCATGAAATCAAAGCATTTACGGCTTTGGTTTTTGTGAAAATAATTTGAGTTATTGGTAAGCCAACGAGTCCAAAAAATTTTACCCGACTTTTTCAATTTACAGCCACGTTAAGTCCTTCTATATAATTATTAATTACAATCCTGACGAAAAAGCGTGAAATTTATTGCGTTTAATACTGGCATTCATGGCAGCCATAAAATGTCGTCACCTTATGTAATGTATTTACCTTCGCGACGCTAATTACGGATATTCATTTTGGACGGCAAAGCGCCCCTTAATTAATCATTTTAGTTTTATTCATATTAAACTTGCTAAGCTTAAATTGCATCGCTTCGCGGTTGATTACCATTGGCGCTTCAAAAATCGAGGGGAAAAAAGGCGTTCTTACAGTCTACTGAGAATACGAGAGAACGACGACTTTGGAGTCGAAATTTACCACGATGAAACGATACTGGTTGTCTGCTCGCTTGTAGATGAGAAACCAGACGCGTAAGCGGCGGTGGCAGCCCTAACTCTGCAGCAAAAATGGCTGCATAGGGAAATCTCAGAGTAGTAATGGGAAGACAAGCCTTCACTTGTGAAATCTTACGCGTTCTGCTATACAGCATCGTACGACGTTATTTCTCTCGTGTGCGCGTTGGAATTTCGGTCGAACGTATCAGGACGACGCTTGGCTTTGAAACGGAAGTTCGAGCAACGATCATTTAAATCGCGTCTTTCCAGACAGGTGAACGGGTCCAGTGTTCCAAAGACTCGGGAACGTTGCTGGATTTTCCGCTCAGGGATCCATCGAAAAGTTAAAGTCCCACATTTGTAACGTTTAGAGACTGGCAGCAGTAACGATAAAGCGATATTCGCTGCGGAGAGATTGCTCGACGAACAGTTCGAAATAACAAACTGGAGATATCCACGGACCCATGTGTGCCACGTAACGAGCTTCTCCGCGTTCCTGAAACATCGATGAAACATGTTTAGTCCTGGTACAGCGGCAGGGAAATTCAACAGACGCCGCTTCGAGGGATTATCGAGGCGAGCGGACAATGGGGGGTAGCGTGGACCGGAAACGCGAGACGAAACACGACGCCCCGGATGGAAAACTGGGAGAAAAGGCGGGAGAGAGGGTGGTGGGACGAGGGTGCAAATTAAATTGACTTCGTTAGGCCGTTGCAATAATTGGTACGCGGTTACATTCTTCGGTGGCGGAAGAGCGATGGAAAGTTTCGTAACCCGGCGGCTGGGAAAGAAAAACGAAGAAAAAAGGAAGAAAAAAGCCGCTGTCGAATAAGGTCTGCGTGTCTGCATTAACGACTGCGGGAGCACCGTGCTGCAAGTTTTTTATTATGAAACGCGAGCTATATTTTCATTGGAGAGCACGACCACGGGGTTTCGAGCGGTGGGTGAAAGCAGATCAGCTGGGGTGAGAAGAGGAACGAGTCGGGGTTCGTTGTACAGGGTGTTCCGCGGATAAAAGTGTCTGGTAGAATTGAAAAGCTTTGAAAATCGCAACGGAATCTCGAGGAAAAATTAGAGGAGAATGGAGAGTGTCTATTGAGTGCGTTTCTTTTCTTTTCTTTTTTTTTTTTTCGTTAGAACAGGTGGATTCGTCTATTGCAATTTAATGGAATTGAAAAAAAAAGAACGCAGTGGAGGAGATAGTTTCCGTTTGGAAACGATTTGCAGTCGATCGACTGACGGACTACGGAAATTAGCGGCGCTCTCGAATACGGAAAATGGCTGTTACCTGCGACGGTTGAAAAATTGGTGCTCCTTGCGGTTACGGAACAATTAGTTGTGCTTATGGTTACGCGAAGATTACCGCTGTTTGCGGTCCAACGAACGAATTTTACCATCGTACTGGTTGCAATCGCGATCATTTTCCTAATTTCGAGTTAACGATACAAAAATTTCTCACGAAATAACTCGAGTCCCTTCTTACAACACACAGTAATCTTGCAGAAACACTGCAAAAGCAAACTTACTTGTACGACCACGTACACACTGATCAACTAAATACCACAAAATCCAATGTCCACAAAATTAGTACCACGTATGTGTAGAACAAGAAATCCGTTGAACAGAGCCTGACTAATTCCATTCAGACGTAATCCACGATCCAATTCGAACAGCAAGCTCTAACTCAAAATTACACGGTTATTCTAACGCGGAACTCAGGACCAGTGACAGAACGGAGATACATCAAAGGGACGAAAGTGTTGTCAGAATAGGCGGCCACGCAGTGAAATATTCAAACGCATCACGGATTCAACGAGAGCAGGTGGATTTCGAACGCGGCTCGAATCTCGTCGAGAAGATAATTTGTCGGCGGACAGCAAACACCGAGTTCGCTTCTCGGTTTCAACGAGTTCCCGACCAGTCCGCGGGTAAATACGTTCCCGGGGATTAATAATTAAAACCGAGGCCGTAGGAAGCCGGGAAATCCGTCGATAAATCAACCAACGATGATCTTTCACCGCGACACTGCTCGAATGGACTTTCCGTGCTCCCCTTTGCAACATTCATAACACTACGCGCAGCTGACGTCACGTCATTGCGTGCAAATATTTCCTTTCACTGTCAGCGCGGCTATCGTATGTGGGACAATTTACCTAGCCGGCTGGATGTTACTCGAAGAACACTTTCGGGAGCGGTATTCCAGGAGTAATTTAGAGACGGAGACGGTTTGTTTTACCGTTCGCGTTACCGTTTCTACCGGAAGATTTTATTTAGTGCAAAGAGCCGCTCTCTATGGACCATCTCCGACGAATTCCTCCGCCAGAGAGCTGCTGTTAGTAAATTACAAATTAAATTTACTCGGCGAAAGGTTCGTTTATGTAACTGTAAACAAAGAAAAAAAAGATGAACCGCGATATCAATGAAAAGGAGAACGCCGTGGAGATTGGACAAACTGTTTGCTCGAACGTTGGGCGAAATAATTACGCGGGTGCTATTCGAATTTATTCGAGAAATAGATTCCCAGCGCGACGCAGAGTTGCGCACGGTTCATTTCGAAGTCTCTCGTAAATCTTTCACTTTACACTCCGCCTATCGCTCTAGAACAAACCCCTCGCGCCTTGAAAACAAAAAAAAAAAAAGAGGAGAGGAAAAGGGAGGAACGAAGTAACTCGTCGGCGAACTAAAAAATTTACGACTGCAGAACTGTATAAGCAGATGCGTCACTCAGCATGGCGGATAGAGTAAGCAACGAGGCGGGCACGTGTACGCGCAGAGACAAGGCGGCTTATCGTCGTATTTGCGGGCGGAACGCGCTATCTCGCTATCGTTCCCATCCGAGGGCTCAAGGTATGCAAATTCCCGTCGCAGCCGGCCGAAAATCCGCGCTTAAGTTCGGTGGATGCGCGGCCATTTAACGGGGAACTTTCTCGAACTCGGTCCCGGCGGCGGTCGCTTTTATTTTTCGCCCCCGATTTCGGAAACACGCCAGAATTATGCGACCGCCGGGCGTAAATTTCAACAATTAAGAGCGGGATCGGTGCGAGCCGCGTAGCGGCGTTTTGCTTTGACTCGATGAAATTGAATCCGCCGGTTTAAATTGAATTTTCCCGCCAACACCAACTTCCAAAGTGTTTGCCTATCCTCTTACCAAGTTATTCTTCTTATCTCCCGTGAGCCTGTTGGCTGTTCCACCGCGTCAAGATCCTTGCTTCGACCTCCCTCGATCCTTTTTCCCTCTATTCCGATTCGAGCGAGCTGCTGAAAATATCCCGCGCAGCTTCGATTTCCAGACGAGTCCCTCTCGAACTTCTCCAACTCCGTGTCATCGTGAATTTACATATATCGCGGATATGAAAATACAATGGGGAATGCGCGAAGATAAAGTATTCGAAAGCTTGGTTACCATCACGACGAGAATGGTTAACCCCTTTGAAGAATGGTAACGAAATTTGAACGCCCACAGAGAAACACGTTGATAATTAAGGGAGCAAGGGATTGCAGTAGCACTCGAGGCGTACGCAAAGAAATTAAAGAACGTCTACGGAAATCATTGGTCTCTTAGGATTTGCAACTTGTCGTAACGGAGTAAATTCACAGCCTCGTCGTTAAGCCGCTTGTGCAGAATCGCGGTGTACCACTTCCGGAATCAATAACCCGCGAATCCCCGTTTTAAGCTCGAAATGATAGAAATCTGAAATGTATAAAACATCGCGACGCTTTATTCCACCCTCGAGTGCAATCTTGATGGCTGCGCCCGTCGCCAGGGACGCCGGAAGGCGGTATTGAAATGTTCGCCGATGACTGGCGAACGGAGGCGTCGCCCCTCTGAACATCGACGCTCGCGTGGACGTGGCAATAAAAGGGTTATAAAAAATTCGAAAGCTCCCGGTTCGAAAGCGGGACAATAACACGTTCCTCGCCCGATGGAAGACACAAATCGTGTTGGCGTTCGGCGGTCTTCGATGGAGGAACGTGGCCCCGTGGGAGCAGCTACGGAAGTCCGAGCACGAAGTGCACTTCCTTGTAGAACGTTCGCTGATGACGAGCAGGAAAAAGGGGCGGCGGCGTGCGGGACGCGGCTGTGTCCAGAGGTCAGGTGTCACGGAGCAACGATATTCGGAAACGTGGTAGCTGAGTGTTTCCTAAGGAGCCATTAGAGCGCGCAAAGATGGCCGCGAGAACGTGTTGCCATCGAGTATCCCGCCTCTAAAACAATTACCTAAGACGTTACGTCTAACTTTGAGCGGACGGTAACCCGTCACGCGGCGAATCGGACGTGTTACTCAATGCTTCGTACGGTTTACGGTTTTACTGGTTAAACTGTCTTATAAATTCGAATTCTCAGAAGCTTTATAGCTTCGCATTTATCTGATATTATTAGCGAACGTCCACCGACTGGAACGGAACAGGGAATTCTCGTTCTCACGTTTCCTCCTCGCGCCATTTCTGATTAGAGCAAGTTTGCGTTACTTCTGGAGCCTTGGGACGTCACTAAACGAATTAGAACGGCTGTGCCCCCTCTGTTTGGTAATTAGTATACGCACGTGCACATTTTCTCGTTTTATTCCGCGGGCATTCAAATCGAAACAAAAATCGCAATTATCGCGATACAGCTTGGTTACTCTAATGTTATTCAATAATTCAGGGAATCCATCATCGTTTCCGGCAACAAACGCGAACGATGCAACTATCTGTTTGAATGTTAATAAGATGTCCAAGGCGGTTCAAGGAAGCTGAATAAACAGTCGTATAAATGAATTTCATTAGCGGCTTTCATAGCCGAGCCAGGAGAAAAACGCGTACCGTGACGGTAAATTTCATAAAAGAGATTCTCGCTGTTCCGGTAACCGGAAGTAAAAGAAAAATGCCATTAACGTATCTCGCGACAACTTCTCTCGTTGAAATTCAACGATTCGCGCGGCGAGAACGAGTTGAACGCGCGTAGCGCGCGATCAATTTTATTTCGCGTTATAATTACTGAAGACTTCCATCGCTAACTTACGCCCGAGATACGTGCGAACGTACGTATTTACCCTGATCTTTCTTTCAGATGACTTTTACCAACTTTATAGAGCGCAAAATTCTTTACGACACTTCGCAACATCGCTTCTTCATAGTTAAAACTAATAGAAAGAACGTTGTAGAGGAACGTTGTGCACGTACAACTCGCAAGACCAAATTGCGATCGTCCATTCGCTCGCGAAGTAACACTTGGAGCGCGATTTTCCCGGGATTTGCCGGCATATCGCGGTAAGATTTTCGCCATGGGTAAAAGAAGAAACCGTTATTTAACTCCCGACGTTCGTATAAAAACGCGGATACGGTCGCGGTATCGCCGCGATAAAATCAAGCCCCGTGGCACACCGTAAATGTACTTATCGTTAACATAATTGGCTTCTTATTAAGCAATTTCACCGCTAACTCGCTGTACCGGAGGATTTCTCTTCGACGTTAGAACGGATAAGCCGAATACGCGGGACATTTAATAAAGAAAAAAAAGGCAGAGACGGACAATTTGAAATGCGATACCGTGGGATTAAATAAATTTGCATAGAAATAGGATGAAACGGCGAGCGAGCTCGGGAATCGAAAAAAATCGCGAACGCTGTTATTTTGATACGCGGTAATACGTGTTTGGCATTTAATTGGGGAATACCGCGATGCGTCTGGATTTTACTTCAACTATGAGGTTAATAACGCGCAGACTGTTATTATTACATCAGAATAATAGTGAGCTACGACCCATTTATATTATGTTCATTTTCTAATGGAATTGCTCCGCCTCTTCTCTACTTCTGCGAAACGTGTACTCGAAGGATCACACACGACGATTCGTCCATAGCAAAGAGTGTGGGAAGCGTATCTTCCCACGAGCGAATTTTAATTCGTCCTCTAAGACGATGGAGGTGGAAAACTTAGGAGCACCTTGCGGGCACCCCAGTTTCACCCCTGAGCGAGGCAAATGGTAATCTCGCGCGCCCCAATCGACCGCAGCGAAGCAGCGTCGCGACTTTTGACAAACTTTGACTAATATAGCTAGAGACTATTATCACAAGTATTAGAAATTTTGATTAAAACAACGACTTCTCCGCTAGGAAGATTCCCTGTCGCTGGTTGAACTCTGAAAATGGTAAACGCACAGAGTTCGCTGTGCGCGAATAGAAGACGTTAACTGCGTTAAGGATGAGAGGGTTGATTCTACGAAGGTGAGGATGTTGGCTAAGAATGCGAACGAGAAAAAGGAAGTTCTTTGACCGCTCAGGGCTATTGAAGGCTAAACGGTGCGATACCATTTTTCTTTTCTTTTGTTATTCTTCACTCCATGTTTAGTTTACTTTACGTTAGGAAACGGACTATAATTAGGTGCATAATATTTTAATTGCCAAGTAACTGGGAATTTTCGTTACACTACTCTAATATTGCATCTTTATTGTAGTGGTAGCACACATGCGGAATATGGTTCCATTAGGGAAATAAAAACGACGTTAAATGTCTGTTACTATTACCTTGCACTATATCGGAATTAAAAGTAACACAAATAACTTGACACGGCAAAAAGTGTAAAAAGCATTGTGCATTTCCATTTTTGCGATTAAAGTAAAAAGCTTGCAACTTTTTATACATGTAGATGATTACATACAAATTATTTAAAGGGATGCAAAAATCGCTGGTACTATGATGACATACATGAAATTATGGACGCATTTGGCAAATGCACGGAATATTTCGAAAATTCAAAAGGTTAGTCCACGAATTAAAACGAAGTTTCCGTAAAATCCATCGTATTTTAATGAAATCAGTCTTTGCTCGAAAACCATTGCTGAGAAAATTCCATCGACACCTTCTCGTGTTTTCCGTGTTCTAATTGTTGATATTGTTTCATAGAAAGAAGGTATTCTCAGTGGATAATTTCACACACACAAACACACACGCATGTAAGGCCGGTGTTCTCTGACAGGAACGAAAGCCAAGGTATAGCAGAGAAAGAAAATGGCCCCTTAAATAGTTGAAGGAGCGTATAAGAGAAGCTGGAGCTTCTTAAGCGGTGCAACAAATTTCCGTTATGCAGTCATTAAAATCGAAATTGCCCTAGGACGTCGCTACGTTTAACCTAAAATGGCTCCATTGCAATTCCCAACGAGTTTTAGAACTAATAACTTCCGCCAGTTATTACGTATTATACAATTATTACTTAATTCTTGTCGCACGATGTTACTTTGCGCGTCGTTCCCTATGAATATTTATTTGGAATATAATTAACTTGAAGCACGTGGAAGGGAAGAGGATTTCGACGTAGACTGATCGGTACGGGGCACCAAAATGGAGGACTCGCAGCTTGGACGCTAGTCGCCCCTAGAAGGCCGCGAAAACTCCAACGAATTATTCTTCAATTCTCTGTTGTTCTTCGAAATTTTGTAAATTCCTGGAAAGACGTCTCCGTGAAGTAACGCTATGCGTCTGGCGCAATAATGTTTTCATTTTATTCTTACACGCAGGAGCTAATTAAATTATAGAAGTTTCATAGCCGATGAAGTAAAGTTTTCTCTCCTTCCGCGAGCAATTTCCCTCCCTGCCTTCGTAAGTCGTGCGTTACGGACAATAACGTCGTTTGAGAGCGCAATTCCATAAAGTCAGCCTGAAAAAATACTTGGAACTTACATAGAATTTCTTAGAGGGTCGTTCCAGAGTTAAAGTAAACTGTTCTTTCCGGTACGTTAAAAGTTAACTGTCTAATTAGTGTGATTATGTTCTCGAAAAGAATTCCTAGGAAAATTGTTCTATCTTTTGCCACGGTGAAACAGCCCGGGGATGAAGTTGTTATTTTCAACCACGCCTCATACTTTTTAGGAGAGAAATATATAACAATTTTGATGAGGCTGGGTATACGTGGCAGGAAAAATAAATTGAAAGTGAAAGCAAGAGCATGCAAGGACAGTGACGCACACGTATACACGTGGCACGTGTAATTTTTTGCGAATTAAAATTGTTTCTGGTGTAAAAATCTGCTGGAGAATTATACCTGAGAGAATTTTCCAACGTTACGTAGCAGCAAAAAATGTATCTCTAAACAGGTTAAATTGTTTATGAATTCACTTAATTAATACTTGTATTACCTCGAATATTCTGCATTTTAATTTGAATTATAATTTGCTAAATTCTTTTAATTATAATCCGAAAATATATTCCAAAGAGTTCCAACTATTATTATTATTGAATGTAAACTTATTTTATCTTATCATGGCTTATCTCGCATTCCTAGTATCTTATTAGCCCGCTGATGATTTTGATTCGGACATAATTGATGTAGATACACGTGTCCCCCAAGGATTGAATATTTCGAGTGATACTGTTAATTCCGGAAACTATTACATATCTGTATGTGTATCAACTACAAAGATAAGATTAATGCAGATCGATCGATCGAGAGCTACCTCGATGCGTATGCTCGTTACAATTGCTGTTCCTTTGAGCATACTGGAGATGGATACGCGAATTTATACAGAAACTACGAATTTAACTATAGTTATATTAGTCAAATTAACACCACTGTATGTTCAATTTGTGTGTACGATATACTAAAGGTCTTACTTCCCAAAAACGAGCAAAAAATAAGGAGTTTATAAGATTCTAATTATAAATGTATTTCAGAAATTTTCCTACAAATTTTTCGCATAGAAAGAGATACACGACTCCACAAACAGATATCATAGTTGGTCTTCTATTTGCAGAAGAAATTACTCTTGTTAAACCTTCGAAAACAGAGTGGATTCTTCGAATGACAAATAGCTCGAGGGACACCTTGTATATTCCACGAATTCATTATCATTTGTCTGCCGTTCAATTAATTCGACAGCGTAGAAAGTACGCGCAGAAATGAATTTTAAACAATAAAGCGACCGAGCTGTAATTATTCCGAAACCGCGAGCCAAATAAATGTCCGTTCATTAGAAGACAAATTAGCGTTCCGAATCCCGAACAGAGGAATTATTGCGTCGCGATCGAAAGAGACAGGCTAATTATTCCTTCCTCGAGTTCTTAACGTTGAATTTCAGCTACGATTATTAGTGTCGCATCGGGTACCAACGAGATGCAACAGAAAAATTCATAATTAATTATTAAAAATGCAACGATAAGTTGGATTTACCACGTTCATTTCTCGTCGCATCCTCAACACCGTAATGAACCTAACCCAGATGTTTCTGGAAGAATAGCTTTGATGCCTGTTTCCCTCATCAACTTTCAGAAAAGTGCAATAAGCGAATGACACTTCCGCTATAGCATTCTAAGTAATTTCTGGTCAGTTCTCAGCGATTGCTGGCATCAGACACGCGTAGAAAAGCGTATATACTAATTTAAAAACACAGTTCGCTATATACAGCCCACTAACAATCGTAGGAGCGTCGTGACATTTATTCATCGACGCTGTGATGCAACAGGATGCATCTTGGATTCCGTGCCGTGGGCGACGATTGTTGTACACCGGTTCGGTTCGGTTCGGTTCGGTTACATCGAACGTGGATGCATCGATCTCCGTGTAATTCGACTGCAACGAGGAAATTTCTCTGGTAACAAGATCTCTAATGACCGAACTGGAACATTTCACTTCCCGTTGTACCAGGATTATCGGGCAACATTCACCCGCGGTAGCCGCAAGATCCTTCGCTGCTTAGCGAAGTTGCCCCTGGGCTAATCTACCTTCTACCTGGATGCGTTACGATCCATCAATCAGACGTTCCACCGTTTATTAAACAGTCTGACTGAGAAACTCCGCCGAATTTATCGTTACCATGTTCCGTAGTACCATCTACTATCTTTTATTACCCAGCTAACTAAACAATCGTCGCAAACAGTTTTGCGAATTCGAGACGTGTTTCTGTTGCGCGCGATATCAAGTCGAACGCGAACGTTTTGTTCTACCTTTGAACTTAACCTGACCTACACCGACACACATCGTAGCACAGTTTCTTCGTCTATTTGACTCAGTATCGCGGGCAGTCATATTAAGTCGACAGACAGTCATATTAAGTGGAACAGGAACTCTTCTCTTGTTGAGAATTCCTGTCGCGAGTGAATTCCTAACGTAAAAGGTCCCGTGCTCCCTCGACGGAACGCGTTCCCGTCGACGACTCGAGGAATTTCGTATTTTCCGATAGGGATTATCCGCGCAGCATCGTTTTTTCCACTTTGCTACACGCGGCCAACATGCGACTTCGACCCAATAAATACAACACCGTGAATCGTCGACCCCTCCTCGCGAGGGATTATTTCGATCTCCATTATTCGCCCGCCGTAAAGAGCGGAGATGCGGTTTTCTACGAATTCAGCGATTCCTGGCTGAATGGCGATCAATCGTTCATTGTTCGTCGAAAATGCGGACAATAATGCCTGAATGCAACCGGGCTCCGTGGTTTATTACCATTTGTCTTTATTCGATCGCGTGGAAACGGTCCAATAATGAATTCAGCCAAGGAATTATCATCGTTACGAACGTAACGGATACTCGTCGAGGTGGCCGATGCAAATCAGTTTTACGAACCGCGGTTCGCCTAGGTCAGGTTTACCCGTCGACGCTCCCAATTATTTTTCTATTTTCTCGTCGACCATTTAGTCTGGTTTCACACGAAATTTACTTCGAACGACAATTTCGAAGACGTCTAAAAAATTGCTTCGACTCCTCGAGCATTGAAAAGTATTTACTTGGCGCGACTTCTATCAAAGACAAATAACTAGACCAGAGAACGGACCGATCGAGCACAATACGGAAGTATAGAGAACGCGGCACAGTTGACTATATTTCCAATAAACTTCACTCAGATATGAAATATAGATTCGAAATCCTATCGAAATCTACAGTCTCGCCAAAGTCCGGTCGAACTGGCTGCGGTGGTTGTCCCGAATCCCGCATTTGCCATCGACTGATATCGATAGGAACATCGAAATGGAACTGTTAATAATACAGTCTTGTGTCGCGAATCAAATTTTATCTACGAAAAATAGCGAGAAGGAATAACAGCTGTCGAACCGTGTAACGAAATAATGTCGCGATAAAGCGCGAGGAAAAATGAAATATTAACAGTGCAGCGTAGCGCGCGATAAACGACTTTCTAAAGGTTAACCTTCGATTTTTACGCGCGACGCTCGACCCTCGAGACGCAACTGAAATAGAAACGGCCATTTCCATGTTACCAGGAAACGTTCCACTCATAAATTCGAAGATTCTAAGACAGGCCGGGAATAAACTCTGAGATTGAAACTATTAACCGTTGGAACGCGTTGACCGCCACGCAAGTTTTCCGTGCTTATGGCAGCAGGGTATGTGGAAGTTTGGCTGATCTGGTAAGCGCAACGGAGCGTGTAACATATGCGTGGATGTGTGCGCATAAGGAAACAGTTTACGGATGTCGAATGCATACCGAAGCAGTCGCGATTCAAATGTTGCGAGAGTGTACTTTTAACAAGGACTGCTATTTACGTTCGCCATCATAATTCCAACGCGTTTAACGACAATCTATCGTGTAATGTATCCTTAACCCATTTGCTGTCAGCACAAATCTTCGCGATTGCATTAGTATCGCCATCGCATTCTATATTTTTTTGCTGTCCAGTGCAAAGTATACTCGCGCCTGCCAGCGAATGGGTCAAACCACCACGGCTACGCGATGTACTTAATTACCGTCGATGCAAACTCGAAATTGCACCTAAAAATGTCTATCTCTGACTGCGATCCGCTCTTCTCGATGTAACGTAAACGTAGCGTAGCCAGAGTTCGTGTTGCGCGTTTTAATGATCTTTAGATGTGTCGCGATACGTTTCCAGCCGTCGACAGAAGGATACGGAATTTGCATAATTCAGGATCATCGCAAAAAGGGAAGTAGAATTTCGTCGATCAGATACAGCGTATCATCGAAACCGGTTCGCCGACAGTGTCGCCTCAACGAGACGCCCGTGGCCACTTGAATTATCGAGGCGAGTCCCGGGCACCGTGGCAACTTGACAGAGTGTAGCAAGTTTAATCGAGGAATGGCGGACAAGTTTTTCCCTCGGCCAACTAGGATCCTTCCGGCGAGTAATGAAGTTGCAAATCGGAGAAGAGTTTGCACGGGGATCCCGCTAAAAAGTTTCTGCTCTCCGACGTATCGTTCGTTCCATCCGTTTGCTCGAAAACCGGGGGCGAAAGCGGCCCGTTTCGATCCTGCGATCCTCTCGTAATGGCGGCCGACCGGAAGCACAGAGTTCCTCCGCCTGTTCGAAGCGCATTTTTCCGGCTCGCAGTTCGCTCGACGAATGGTGTTTTACGGAATTACTCTCGCGTAAGAGAGAACACCCAGTGTTCGAGTGTTACAGGAAATTTCGAGGGATCTGGAAGTTGAGGTTATCGTTGGTGTAACCGGAAAGACGCGGTGCTGTTACAACATGTTAGAGTGGGTCGTTTGAATGTACAGAGATAGAGTACCGCGATGGCGAACGTTTCGATGTTTTATTTCTGGGACACGCGGTAGCTGGAATATTCTTCTCTGTTTAAAAATCAGAAATACGATACATGTATGTATGTATGCCTTCGCTGCGTTCGGTTTCATTAAATTATTTTGCTGCGCAGAGAAGCTTCCCTGTTGTTATACAAATAATTAATCGCGAACCGTAATGCTTTCGAAAGAGATTTTTCCATATCGATCTGTTTGTTATTTATGTTCCAAGTTACTTAGCTTCGAATCAATTTCACGTTTCCCGTTTCATTAACGCGTCCACACGTCTGATAAATGTCATCCTTGTGCGGTCGAATTTAACGTGGCAAGAAATTCCTCGACTCGGATACGTATCTACAAGGTAATTTAAGGCCACCGCGAACCAGGATATGACGTGAAATTGTTTAAATCTCAACTAATCAAGTCGCCAGCTTTCAGAGGTGAAACGAGCCACGATTTATCACGGCGTTGATCGTATCGAGCGACGAATATGAACTTTTTGGTCGTACATCAACGTCCGTTTTCCTTTGTGAGCGACACACGTCTACGGTTCTCGTTTTTCTTGACCCAAATCGTACCGTGGACCTTGCTCAGTCTAACTTGTTATCACCTTTTCCAGTTAATTGCTTCGTCGGCCTCCTTAGAACATTTCTGATCGCGGACGTATAAATACGCACGAAGGTCGATCACCAGCTTCGACTATTGTCTCGAATCACGTGAAAGCCAGCTGTCCAGCGGGGGACACGGTAATTTCGTTTTCGAGAAGAAACAAAGAATGACAGGTTTTTTAAAATTTCTTTTACGACTTGGCGCGATTTCAACACCAATTTCTGGAAATAATCCAACTTTTCCGCGTATCCGCCCGCTATCGCGCGTAGTTGATTAGTTCGCCCGAACAATTAAACGATTAACCTCGATGAAGTTGATCGTTTCAGTTTTTAATGCGCAACGTCGAAGCAAGGATTTTATTTTACATCCGAGCGAAGTTTAGTATTTCCCCTCGATTTTCGCGATACATTTAAACGACAGGTTTGCACTTAAAATTCTGCAGTTTCTGCTATTTCTAGCGGAACAGCTTTGGTACATTTCCGGTTGCAACGCGCTCGTCGAACAGACAGAAGCAATGGGGAAATGCCAATCGAATGATCGGAACGTTTTGTCAATCAATCAGAGAGGATTTTTTCGATCGGCAATTTCTTTTTTTTTCGCGTGTAACCTCGCGTGATTGATTTTCTGTTTCATTAAAACTAGATTAACGTGTTTTATATTTAGAAATCCTTTCTTTTCTTCGTTTAGAATGAATTCGAGTAACTTTTACTTTTTCTTAGTAATCTGTTAATGCCACTAATCTATACAACTCTGTGTTAAAACGTTTGGAAGGCATATGGATCAAGGAGAGCAAGTCAACCATTTTTCTGATAAATCAACTAGTTTTTGGCAAACTTTTTTAGCCGATCGCGATCACCGATTTCTCTCGTTTTCGGTCGTTTTCAGTCGAACAATCGCCCTTTACGTTTAAGAAGGGATATTTTCAATTTAGGGTCGCGTATCGCGGCGAATCAGAGTTTCAATTAAACTGTGCCATCTATCTGGTTCAACGCGATCACGTAACGGTGGCAAATAGCGCGAACTGCCGGCTGTCGATCGTTTCCTTGTATCTCGTCGACACGCCGTGAGAAATTGTTGAGAGACGCAATTCGAAGTTCGAGAATTGCTCGTCCGGGCACACATCCCAGAACTCCGCCCCTGCTGATTGATCAAGCGACGCCGGAAGATGACGGTCGTACTCGCTGTCGTCATTTTTCTTTCAATTACACCACCCTTGGAAGAGCTGTATATAATTTACTTTCGCGTGCGAGAAATTTGAATGAGCCAGTGCGATTCTTGGATGAAAAAATTGATTCTGGAACGCTTGAGAGGCGGAGAGGGAAGGGGACTGCGATATTTTCATTTCACATTTCAAAAATACGATATTACGATACGCTTTTGCCCAGCGTACTCTTTTTGAAAGTCGAGGAACAGAGCGACGCGAATCCGACTTTAATGGGATCGCATAAAAACCTTTTACGTTGCAGCAATAACAACAAACAACAATTATGCATCGCAACATCCATGAAACCGAGCAGCTAAATCTCGCAACTGCGCTAGAAAAATGTTGTACGTTAATTCCATTCCATACTTCTACGGAAACGGGGGAAAAAATCTACGACTAATGGCAATAATGGCGTAAAACGGAATATATCTAATAACTGCGAGCCGTTCGGATGCAATACGGGAAATTAACGAAGAAAAATGGCCCCTGGAGGTTATGTTTGTCAGACAGAACGTAGCGGTGCCAGATGGCATGGCAGCCGCGAATTGGCCAGCCCGCAAAACACCACCCTGTATACTGTATGGCGTACAGATAAATGTGATTTTCGAATATGATTTAACGCCGAGAGGAAAGTACGAGTTAAAAGAGGCGGAAGGGACCGCTGGGAACTCCATTAGCTTCCGATATATAGCGGGGCAACCGAGTTCCGTTTCGTAGATTAATAACGTCCTCCCGCGGCTCCTCGGACGCGAACGATCTGTTGATAACGATACACGCCACCGTGTATGAAAGATGTAGCAGCGCTCGTGAATTAATACGTGACGAATGCTCGAGTACTTTTGTGTAAGTGATACGTATTGAAAATGAATTATTACGCGGAAGCTGTCGTCGATCTTTAACAGGTTTCGATGCACGTACGGCCGCGATACAGTATTTTAATGGGGGCATCGATTTTAAATGGAACGCGACGGGAAATTAGTTAATTAAATGGTTAATGGAAGAAATGAGAAACGTTAGCAGGCGAAGCGCGAGATCTTTTTTTTTTGGCCAAGTTTAACGCGAACGCTCTCCCAGACATGTAAATCCTCCCTCGCAGAGGAGGAAGCTCGAGGCGTTCTCCATTGCATGAAGTAGGTCATGGAGGTCGTGGCGAACGCGATGGACGCGCGGCCGCCGGAAACGCTCGTAATGCCACTCAGCGTTCAGGCAGCGAGATAAAGGAATAAATAGAGGGCAGGGTGCGAAGTCGATGGAGGATCCTGGCCTGGTAGATAGAAATCGGAATTGAGGGATACGAAGCGAAGGTGGAACGGCGGCAGGAAAGTGGAGCAACGTGTGGCCACTGTTATTGGTTTCTGAACTCGTTTACGAGAACAAAAGTGATCAGACAATTATGCGCTACTTATCTCTTCTCACATGCGAGATAGACTAAGAAACGCGATAAGTGCGAAACGATTTCTACACGTCAGATCGCGAACGTGTAACAAATTCGTTCCATCGTTTCATACAAATGATTTTTACGCGCGTATAAATCTGAGGATAAAATCAATACTATCCACAGGTACGTGTTTTAATAAACGTGTTATATTTCGTGTTGCAATTTACACAATGGAATAGAATTTTTTCTATGCTCTGAAAGACTTTACTTTTATTCTTCTCACGATGTTCTGGTATGAGTTGGAATATTGTTGCTGCCAATAGAGAATCGCGACTGAACGCAATAAGAAAATGATGTGTACATTCTCTATCAAAAGACATAAGCTTCATGTATGGATTATTTAACCACTATTGCAATCTCTTCTTTGACGTCTCGCGTACAAAACGTCCTGCAAGTGTCCTGCCACTTTTGAACGGAACTGTACGTCAAAGCTGCTCAAAATAAAATACTCTGTCTCGTTATCTTCCTGGCAACATCCTGCATTAACCCGGGACAGACGCGTTCCCGATAACCAGCCAGTTGCCCGGCTGTCTCAGGGCTGTTTTACAATTCCAAATACATAGTTCGAGCAAAACACCTCTTCTCCTTTCAGAGCACCCATCGGTCTCGTTACTCGCGATATCTGCGCGCGTTAACCAGACCCGCGTTCAAACGAAAAGCTTCTACGCAACGAGATAACACGCTATATATGTAAAACGATCTCAGTAAAGAATGTTCTAAAGCAGAGTAGTGATTCTATAAATCTAAATAAGGTTCTAAGCAACGATAGTAAAACCACGATAGAGCTTAGCCTTTGCAATAAAGATTGTCGCCAGTTTTATGATACAGGGTGCTTCAAAATTAATTTTTATCCGGTAACAAAACACCGCGAACACTGTGCACCAATTAGGACGATCGTCGATTCCCTCGCAAACGAAATTCCGTCGATTTTTCCCAAATTCAGCCCTCTCGCGCGCAGTCGGAAACTCCACGCGCTCGCCCAGTCGTCGATAAATTAACATTCCGTCGAGAATGATCGATAAACGAACTAGCCGGTGTCCAATTAGCCCGCTACCAAAAATGACCAACGACTAATTCGTCCGGTTGTCCTGCAGGAAATTACCGGTGGCTCGATTACGACACGGGGATTTATTATTCGCCTGTAATTGCCGGACCCGATCGAGCGTGACGCTCACGTCAATTACGCGAGAAAGGGAAGATGACAACTCATTATTCGGGCGTCACCAGCCGTCGCGATTATCCGCGGAGACGCGGGACAGTCGAAGAAAACGATCGATCGTTGTTAATAAAAAAGAGAAGAAGAAAAAAGGAAGACAAAAGGAAGGAAGAAAACGGGGACGAGAGAAGACGGGGAAACGAGGAGAAGAGTAGCCGCGAACGAGCGAGCCGGGAGGTTTTAATTAAAGCGACGGTAATTTAACGAATTCCATCGATGGCGAGCGTTGGAAAAATTGGAAACGTACGAACGATTTATCAGCGCGGATTCGTTCGACGACGAGGAAACTGGCTCCCTCGTAAATTACGCCCGGCACATACCGTGCACGCCGCCGCTATGCGCGATTATCCACGAGCAACTTGCTCCGTTCCGAAACGAACGCCCGAACGTTGGAAGAAGCTTCTTCCTGTGGATGCTGGCCAAAATCGGCCATCATCGCGGTCGGCGAACGAGCCACTCCAACGCCCAATGGCGCGGCGGATCTTGCCAGGACGCGAGTTTCCTTCGAAAACTTCTTCGGGTGCCTCGCAGACGTAGGCTCTTAACAATTTTCTTCGAGCCACACATCTGCTCGAACTTTCAGTTAAATCCACCGTACGAACAATTCGAGTAAAGGTGAGAGAATTTTCTTCGATCCAGCGACGAATTCGATCGAGTTCGAATTCGCCTTCTGGAGAGAATGTTATACGCTCCAAATAGAGAGAAATAAATCACTCCAACTATTAATTACACATTGCATGATCAGACAGTAAATTAGTTTCTAACCAAATGGTGAAGTTTGCACGAGCTGCTGGTGATGGAAGTTGCCCAATTCGATACACGTGCCAACGTACTGCTATTTTATATCACGTTGATTAATTAGGTTTATATTTTAATTGCGCGTGTAAACGAGGAAATTAAAATTTCTGTGGCGGTCCTCTGATACTCGCCAACTTCAGAGACGCAGCTCAACGTCTAAGGGTGCCAGGTCCGCCATTTTGGTACTATGGAGGCCAAGACAAAATATTCTTCTCTGCATTCACTATTTCTACTTTTTCGCTGCTAAAAGTTACGAATAAAAGAACGCGTGGATACGTAGAAAACATGATAGTTAATTGAGCGATAAGATGATTTGGTTAATTTTGGTGAATTTAATTGACTTAACGCGGAATTCTGACACGTATAATCATCATTACGATAAATACGAATCGCAAAGGTTTAAGTGTTAATTAAAAGTCGTATAGACGCGTTAAATTTCAACGAATGATACGAATAATTACATTCATTATGCCGTTGACGTCCCTCTCGATATCACGAATTTCCGATACAAAGCGCGAACGATCAATTTCACTAAATTCCTTTGACAATTCCTGTAAAGTGCGCGTGAATGAAACGGAATTATTTTACATACGATACGTGCTTCATTTACGACTCGATAATGCAATTTTAAATATCTTTTCACCTTTTCATGTCCTTTTAATTACCTCTTCTTAGTTTCAATTTAACTTTGCAAAAGGAATTTCAGAAAAATTATATAAAATAAATTTTCCGAGGCAAACACGAAAGTGTTTCAATCTCTCTAAGTGCAACAAATTTGTTGAAACAGTCCAACCTGATCTTCAACGTCGAATTTACCCTGGTCGATGGTGGCAATTTACCTTACAACGTTGTTTAACGAGCATTAAAAGCGATAGCTCTCGCGCGACGGCTCGTATTTTTTTCACAACTCCTTCAACGTCTTTGATGGACTAATTTTATAGCCTTTTATAGGTTTGCACCACTCTTTAACCAGATAACTATGTTTGACGAGTATACTCGTCGCGAAGAAATAGCAGTATTCCTGTCAAAAAGCATTTCGATAACGGCAACGCATACTTTGTGTTTGACGAGTATACTCGTCGTCGCTTACCTTCCACGAGCTTTTCAGGTACACGCTTTCCAAAAAGGTCGCGACAGCTAACCAGTTGAATGTTATATTGAGATTAATTGTGCTGAATGAATAATGAAGTTATCAATTGAAATTTCCCAGTGCGAGTGAGAGTGAATGCGGTTTTGTACCAGCAAGTTCTTTTCATTGTGATCTCAGTTGTTGGTCACGGTCTTTTGATTATTTGAATGAACTTTTCACAGAAATTCTCTTTCTCAGAAAAGGATCTCTACCATATGGCGCGCATGATTGGTGCGTATCAAAAAGTCTGTCGTAGTTGAAGGGTTAAAAAGGGTGTAAACGAAAAGAAAATGGTATCTCCTAATTATCATAAGTTTTACTGAACGCTGCATCGGTGCTCGTGGCGCACGTGCATATCAAGGAAATCAATTTCGTCGTTTCGAGTCTTATCAAACGGCATCGGTAACGATAAGAACGCATTGCCGTTCATCGACGATTTACGGCTGCGATACGAAACAATGAATCACAGGTTGTACGTGCACATGGTAACTATGCTGTATAAAAGATTGCGCGGACCTCTTCGTTACGTGAATAATTTTAATTAAAACGGGATTTCGCGTGCGAAATTGCTGATCGCTATCGTAATCAGCATCGTTAAAATTTAACATTAAAGCGAAGGTAAAACACTGGATAAAGATCTCTGACTTTATCATCTGGTTCTCAAAGTGTCATAAATCCTAAGGATCTAATAATCCTATTAGCTATCGAATCGAATAATCGATGAGAGAGATAAATTATGCGAATCGTGGGTTCGTGACGAATTCGTTTGACGCGAATACAACGATGCACTCGAGATTCTTCTCTCCTCCATTTTTTATTTTAATTGTGTAGAAATGAATGGTTCAGAGTAATCTGTTTAGAAATTGACAAATTGTAGCTTTACTGCGAAGAAAATAAGCAATTTCCTAAATAAGCAATCGTTGTTCACTTAATGAGAAGATATCTCGATCGACAATTTTTTTCCTTACGATTGGAAAGCTCGTCTAGCCTTAATTACAGCGGAAAAAATTCTGCTACCGTCTCGAATGCGCGGTAGAATTAAGAAGAAGGATGTTTTGAGAAAAGAGGATGAACTTACCGAACTAATTACCATCTCATCAAACGTAAAAAAAAAAAAGGGCGAACCACGAATGACACGAGAAGAAGCGCCACCAGTAAAGGAAGATCAGTCTCATCAAACTTGTACTTTTGAAACTTAGCTTGATAAACACTGATCGGCTTTTCAGAGAAATTTTTACCAAGAAAAGAAGCAAATGTATCGAACCACATTTTCTCGCAGTTTCACATTTCAGATTCCAAAATCAATTTTCTAATCTTTCTGTGAGACACGTGCAATTATTTTTTAACATTATTGATCCAAATGTTTGGTCAAAATCTGATTTCTTATTTTTATGAATTCATACACGAAGAAAAGTCTCTGGAAACTTTTCAAAATTACTGACAGGGTAATTGGTATCGCGAAATTAGGAGAAGATTAGACCCACTGGATTAGGAAACATGAAAAAGTCGATTACCACTGTTCCTCGAAAAGAGCCAGTGATAAATTTGGCTGGATAGGAATAAATTTGGATGGATAAAAAGAGAAGGGCGGAATTATGTGTGGACACTCACAATGGATTCCTGTGTTAAGTACGAGCCCTGTAAGAGTGCTCGTTCGGCTCAGACTCACCTGAAACAGAAAGATAACGCCGGTATTAATTATGCAGGCGCGGAGACGCGAGGTCTGTTCGGTTGTTATCGTCGGATTACCAAATTATTCGCTATCAATTACGGAGCAGCCGGGATTTATCGCGATCGTGATCAAATATTAATCCGTGCAAGGGCTCGCGATTTAACCTTCTATCTACTTTGACGTTTTACGCTTAAATGGAAATCGAACGAGCCGATTAGCTATTTAACGTCGCCATTTTGATCATTACCACAGCGTAACGATATTTTCTATGGAAGAGTAGATTCTTTGGATTAAAAATCAGAATGCATTCGTTCGTTCCAATTTAAGCTAAATTAAACGTTTATTCGAAATGTTCGAAATAAAGCACAATTTTCATCGATTCTGTTCCTCTCATATTGTGGAAATAAATTAATTTTCAACTTTCGAGAAATTACGCACTCAACGCCAGTGGGCTAGATAGAAAACAAGGAAAGAGAGATATCAATTTTTCCAACTCAATTCGAAGGAACAAGGCAAAACACGCACCGTCGATAATTTTATCGCTTATGAAAAATCCATAGCTTCCCGCGAAAGTACGTGCATTGAAAGACGTGACTGCAATAACGCCTTTTCGTGTGGGAAACCTAACGAGGAATTAACCGCCGCGTTCAGTCTCAATGGCGAAATTAACGGAAATAAATAGTTTCGTTGGAAACCGCGCACGACATCGCGCGAAACATAATTCGCAGGCTGTTGAGCACTCTGTAATACCTGCATATTAAATACGTACGAATTTTCCCATTGGTTTCACGCGAATGTAACACGGAGAAAATGAAGCGGAACGGCGAAAATTAATTTTTGGTAGTTGCGAATCGTACAACACGGTTTCGCTCCAGCACGACAGCATAAATCGCGGGAATAGAGGGATTCCAAGCTCGCCAAATCGAAGGCTTAACACCGCCAAAGATACATCCCTCTATCGGATATTCCATTGAATAAATAATCCATACTTTAATTAAAATGCTTCTTTGCCCGTAACAATAAAAGCTTATATTAAAATTCTTCAATCACCATTGGCATAGTCCACATATTTGACTTTCTGATTAAATCCTCTACATTCTTCTCGTATCGAATGGAACAAAGAGAAATTCTGATTCCGCTGAGGGAAAACGATAACACAGCCAAAGAATTACGAATTATCGTACCGCTTAACTATTAACTGCACGGCTCTACTTTCCTTCCTATTCTTTTGCTTGTCTAGTTTCACAAGCAAACGTAACAATAAAGGGACGAAATCTTTTCATTCTTCCGATTTCCCATTTAGTTTCCATATTATTTCTCATTTCCTCAAAGTTTCACTGTTACGAACACTTGTTAAGAAACCATTGAACCACCCTATTTCCACATTTGGCATAGCAGAGGGAACTAAATAGTACTTTAATTCCTCGCCCGTCGATGCACCTTGATTGCAGTCACGATTACAAAATGGTAGTCGTTTGGTCGTAGCCGTCTTCATTGATTCCGCAATCGACTTTCACGAGACTGGGCGCCCTTTCGCAACTATAATCGCAGAAAACGGCGGGCTCGAACGGCGCAAAGTAATTTTCGTGCCACGAAATCGACTACGAAACGGACGATGTCCAGTCACGAAAGGATTCCACCGCTGTCGTGACCCGGTTCGAGTCGATTACATTTCACGTGCAACCGGGGAGCCTCTGTCGTTCGCCGATCAAAGCGAACACTCGACCGTTCGTTTCTCTTAACGAGGTTTCAGAGTAAATAAATCGCTCGCAGAGCTTCGACGGACTCGAGAGATGATCGGCGGCAAGATATTATGAACGTTCGACCGGAAGAATATACTAACCGAATGCATTTTGTTTGATTGGAACGAGGATCGAATGTATTGGATTCGATCCTTTGCACATTTTTTACCGTTGAGTAATTATACCAAGCGAACGAGTAAAAATCATTACTTAGTTCTTCTTACTGAATGTTCGAAAATATCCTTTTCAAAGGGGGTTGCTTTTCTAAAAAAAAAAAAAAAATAGCTCGCACGATTGGATAAAATGAAATGAAATCTATTTGGGAAAGCTTTGGTGGTACGAATGAAAAAAGCTTCGAGTGCAAAGAATTAATCGATTTGCATTGTCTCCATCGAGGAGCCCTCGAGTTTGAAGACAAATTTTAAATGGCTTCGAGTGCAAAGTGTTCAAGTTTACTCTTCGTATAGGAAAAGTGAGCTTCATTTCGCAATAGACACACGAAAATACTTTTTCGAAAAGCAAAAACTGTCTTTCCTCCTCGCAGAACTTGAGGAACGGTTTTGAGACACTCGTGTCTCATCTGCAGCCTTGGCGAAACAAAAATTCCGAATAACGCCCACAGTGAGAACGTCAAGCAGATAAACTCGCGCACGCGAACAGCTACTGCGAGCAGAAATATTTGACACCCTCTCACCGTGCGGGTGTTACCTCGCTTAACACCGGAAACAGAACGGCACCGCCCAAAGGAGATGTTCGCGGACGACCGAGAACGAGGGCACACGGTTTTTTGCGAATAATCGAACCGCGAGGGAAAAGGCAGAAGCGGCATCGAGAAAAACGGGTGACGTAAAGACTTGATGCATTAAGGTTAACGAATCGGAACCACGCACTGGGGAATACCAGGTTCCGGTTAGATAAGGATGCGGATGGTTTATGACACTTCCGTTTGAGGACAGACAGTTTCCTTGCCTAATGTCCTTCGTCGTACCGCATTCTTATTCGCGTCCTCAGCGCTGCTAAGACGCCTAATGTCCCGCGGCTATGAATTCTGGTTAATCTGCTATTTATGAGCGTTAATTTCCGATAAACCTGACGATTTATGGATCTAGCGGGATGTCTCGTTTTATGCATTGAATTCGATGTGTTTACATTTGGATAGCCGATGAAATCTCAACGTTATAATATTTCATGCCCGCATAACCTTTAATCGTTCAGTTCCATCGTAGATACCTTTGATCAATTTTATTTGCGATCAAACTTGGGGGAGAAAATTATTTTCACGGAGATCGATCGCGCCAGCAGGATCAGCAGACGTTAACGGCGACGCTTTGACGTCAAGCGTAACGTCCCGCCATGTTTCGATTAATTTTCCATGTTAACGACAAATATTAAATTTCCTTATGACGCAGGCAACATTCATCCGATGGTAACTGATGGCGGTTCAAATTGAATATTACACGATCCTGATCAACAGACACACTCTCGTCCCTTGTGTACCATTATTCTATATTAAATCTCACATTCTATCGACAATGTTAAACATCGTTTAGCAAATATACCTCGTAGTATACATATATATTAGAAATTGTAATAGCCAAATTTGTAACAGAGCATTTTTGAGAAAGTACAATTTTAGAGGTACCAAATGGTACCTGACTTTTATCGTGTTTCATGTATAAATGTAACAAGGTGCCAAGTTGAAGTTTTACCCACCATTATTTAAGTCCTTTATGGTACTGATGCCATTCGTGGCAACGAGACGCGTTCCCATCACGGTTTCTGGTTTTATAGCGACCGCGACTAGCTGGTCCCTTGGTTTATGCTGGTTTCAGCTACTCTCCATATCTATATACTGGACAGAGCATCTGTGCCAATTAGGGAGACCGCCATCTTTGAGAATAAACCACTAGCGCCGCCTGAACGAGCAATTGTACAGAATTTGCTCTGCTTTTAGAAATATTCCAGGAAATACCGTGTAAACGTTCTGGATACACTTTTGTTTAAAAGTGTTAAGGGAACTTCTGTGCACAGAATGTGTTTGTAACGATTCTTTATCACACGAATTACACGTTTATTGCTAAATTAATCAAGTGTTTTAATAAAACTCAAGTATGTACGGTATCTTTAGAAATAGTAGAGAGAACCTATGCACATCTTTCATTTTCAAAACCGATTTCACATCTAATTAGAAAGAAATTGCGTTCAATTCACAAGATTATAGGGGGCTTCGATAATTTCAGTCCCGTATTGTTGCTCAATAATTTCCTCTTCCAGTTTGAGTCTCGTTTGTGTCTTAAGACCGGGCGCAGACTGAAAATTAGCGACGACGGACGCGCGTTAATTTCAAAGGATCAGCGGATGAATCTGCCGGTCGTCCGACAAAACAATTCGAGTGTCTTTGAGGCAGAAGAACCCCCGTCTACTCTGAATTCTTCTACCGACTTCTTTCCTCTTAGGAACGCCCAAGAGTGCTTACATCTTTTTCTAACTCACTTTCGTCCACCCAGCGCTCCTCGTCCCTCCTCCACCTTTTTCCTTACTTTGCGAGACGTCGAAAGGAATTTCAAGTAACGAACTTACTTCTCCACTGGTTACGGAAAAGTTATTGCGATTAATTGAACCATATTCCCGTCTCCTTTAATGATCGTTTCATCCACCCGTCGACGGACATCGTCGATGGATTTCGGTCGAGATGTACGGATCCGGATTGCTTATAAATGCTCCTGCCCTTTAAAGGATGCTACGCGAATAGCTGACGTTACACGAATAGAGAATCAATTGATCTGTTTAATTCAGAAATTAGTTTGAATTCTTTCTCGTTCTGCTTCGACTCGTAAGCCATAATTCTAACCCCCAAGCGAGGCTGTAACGAATGTCTATTACCGTGCACCGTAATCCAGCCGAACTTATAAAATAAACCGATCCTAATCCAATACTCCCAAGTGTATTAATTTGGCTCATGAGTATTGGATTAGCGTTGGATCCGTTGGTAAATCCAGCCGCCTTACGCCAGCCTATGCCTCCGTTACTACACGGAAACAGACATTCGTTACAGTGTTGTCACTTTGGATTCACTCTGTTGCGAATCGAGCACTTCTGCGTCTGATATTCTAATTAAGTAAGCAACAAATGTTCGACACACCCCGTCGCATTAATTCAAGACGCGTCGCGACGTTTCGGATATTTGATGAAAACTACACGAATATTCGAGATAGCCTGGAGGACAAGACGCTCGAACGAGACGTTTCGAGGATATGCAAGGATCCACTCGGAAACTCGGAAACTTTTTCGAGTTCCGACTCCGCTAAAAGTTTCTCTCAGTTCCAAAATTATTGCACACTCGATGCTCTTGATGCGTGCGCGCAGGATTCTACTACCGCCATTCTATGCCCAACTCTTCCACCATCGCTCGTAAAGATCCTCCGTTCATTGTCTAATATTTACAGAAACGTTTTAGCAAACCGTTCTACTGTTTTAGAGGAATTTATACAAAATTTCACAGCGGACGTTTAATTCTTCCGTACGATAACAATTCTTTACGTTTCACAGTTACGCGTGTTCGTAATAAAACAAGGCTCGCGTAAAATCCGATCTGGCTACAAATTAATTTCCACGCGATAGCAGCGCGAGCATAATGAATGAGTATTAACGTGTCGATAACGCCGGCGGACAGTTAGGTAATTATGCGCGTGAGAAATGAAGAATTGATTACAAGATATCGACCATACTTTTTCAGATTGTCATTCGCTGGAGAAGTCGATGTAATAAAATACATTTCATCGGCAAATAACTCGTTACTCCATATTGCACGGATAACGATGTTATCAATGATACGAAAATATAATTGGAAAAAGGATTTATTTCAAGTTTGTTTGAAATTACAAATAAAATGCTCGCGTCTTCGTTACCGCGAATACGGAGACGTATTATTTCCACGTTAATCCGACATCGTAATTAGAAGTTATTGTACTTTGATGCAGAAAACATTTTTGTTCCATTAAATTATGCATCTCTGCTTCTTTTTACTTTGGAAAAAGAAAAAGGGGAAAAAACACCGTTCTTTCGAAAGAACGAAATTAGAATTCCGATGAGAGTAAAATTGGCTCGATCCGTAAATCCGAGTGTTGACCAGAAAGGAATGAAAATTAATTTCAAAGTCAATTTCCGCAAAATGAACCGAAAGGCAGTCCAATCGTGGGATCTGCAACGAACGAGAAAACGCATCGCCGCGATTTCAGTGTGGAATCGTGTAGTGGATCGAGCAAACATCGAATATCAGGGGAGGGCAGGCGTCGAACTGATCCATTGTTCACGGCAAATAGTCGAGAATCGCGTCGAAAAGGCTAATCGATTAATAAGGTACAAGCTCGAAAGCAGCGGTGTCGGTGTACAGAATTCGTATAACTTTCGCGGTGAATAGCGCAGCGGTCGTGTATACACGCGACGTGCAGTGCGATCGTGCATTAATGATGCGCGGTTAATAACGCGAATTTAAAATCGAATAGACGCCGACCTAATTAAGCGAGGCGAACGCGACGTCGATTGGCACCAAAATCGGCTTTCAACCCTTTGGGTATCCGTTTATTCGCAACGATTCCATTTTTGTTCGCACGGAGTAATAATATATTTTTATGCGTAAATCCGCAGTAAAACAAACGTGAACTTATGAAATGAATAAATCCACAACTTTTTTATCGTATCTCCCAAAGTCGCTACTTTCGTTAAAACTTTCGTTATCGCTATCATAAAATATATTACTTATTTCTGACGCGATGGGCCAGTGTATCGCAAACAAGGTACATCGAAACAGCCTGTTACAACCGATACCAATTACTCTTGCACGAATATGAATGTTCGCGTTAAATATCGTCTAAATTTGAACGACGAATTGAACTCGTTAGATGAAATAAAAGGACGATGAATATCGACCGTCAAATGTAACCAAGGAGTTAATAAGCTTACGCGCGATTATATGATCGCAGCTCCTATCTCCAAGATGCATTGCATTAGCAATTCCGTGATATTCCGATTGCACTGTCACGTCCAATTTATGTTGTGGCAATTTCGGTTTGTTAATTGATATCTACCAGAGTTGACGCCTCTGTGCAGGTGAACTGGAATAGCTAACGTTAATATTTTAGGTGCACTATTTCTGGTCAATTGTAACTTCTCTTTATGACGAACGCTGTTAATTATTGCTTGAATCTTGTTAGCTGTTTTTATGTAACACTACTTGTTGTGTACCTATACGACGAAAGAGTGTACGGACGGTAATCGCTGGTAGTTTCTGAAACCAGGAAGCTGGAAAGTTCAGTCAAGATTCATTCGCAATTCCCTTAGCTGTTCCTCGAACGACAGGAAAAGAATCGCAGATGGCCAATTGTTCTTTGACAATGCTGGAAACGAGTAACAGTCGCGCGAAGTCGTGACACGAGGCAACGTTTTCCCTGGTGGCTAACGCACCCCGATGATTCACTGCTCGGCAATTTTATGAACTGATAATTTATAACCCAACCCCACACCCCACCCCTCATTGCGCCGGGCAATAATTTATCAATTTTTATCAGTCGTAAAACTGAAACTTTACGCTCCGGGGAAACGTATCGCCTCCCATTTTTTCCTACCCGTCGTGTTATTTATTTTTTAGAGGATTCTCTGGAGCCCCGCTGCAACGCCTCACCTTGCGATCCGACTGTGTTGCTGCGATTTGTACATCGATTTTCATTTTTATCGTCAATCCGTGTTAGTTTCGCGTTAGAACTGTAGCATAAAATACATTTTAATCGAATAATATACGGACCAATTTGTGCATAATTGAATATTTTCGTACTATTTTATCTCTTCTCTCTCTATTTAAACATTTTATTGCATCGTCTCTGTCTGCATTTAAAATCACCTGTCTATTCTCGCGGGTCACTTAAATTTCCACTGTCCCCGCGAACGTATTAAGTTTTACTTGGAATTTTTTTTCATTTCTGCCACTTTTTATATTCCACAATGAACTACAGTTCTATCCGGATCAATAGAAATTAAATGGTTATTTCAGGTACAATTTTTCGTAATTAAATCGTACTGGAGAGGATTGAGAAAACTTAGCGTCATAATTCGATACATTTCACATAATTGACTGCTGTTATCGTGCGTTCCACCCAATAAGAAAAAGGGGAGCAATTTTTAGTAGAGCAAGAAATAGAATTTTGTCACCAAATATTTGGCACAATCAGATGCGTGCAAATAAAGTATCCACGCAAGCACAGCGAAATTTCTCGACAGTAAAATCAAAATATCGGTTATAAACGGTATTTCAGCCGAATATGCGACACGGCGATGCGCTACCAGAAAAGCGTGAAACCGTGGAAATCAATCGAATCCGATAAATTCAATGGGTACACTTGGCCGGACCATTCAGCGGACATTTATGATCTTTTTCGTTTATTTTTCATATTTCGCGCGTCATATATGAACCTGTATAATGGAACTCGAATGAAATAAATTGAATACGAGTTATTAATGATATATACATACATACACTTCTACACTCGCGTACGACAGCGAAACTTATGCAAAAATAAACTTGGGCACTTCCCCTGTTGGTAATTACGAAAGCAGCGTGCAATTCTTCGAACGGATATCTAATATTCGATACACAACGCTCTTAACGTGCACACTCGCAGATGCACTATCGAACTAAATTACCAACTTCGATTCGTGGACTAAAACGATCGTCCGAGGGGAAGAACGATCGTGCAAACGGACGGCGCTTAACGCAAATTAGAAACGTACCGATAATTCGCGGTATATACGTATTCCGCTTGTGATCCGACTGAAAATTAACAACGACTTACAAACGCAATAAACGTCGTCGCCGTACCCCCCGTTTTCAATTCAAACACCAATTCGAACTGTTAGGTAAGTGCATAAATTCGCTCCGCTCGAATCGCTTAGCCTATCTGTATTTACCCGTACAATCGACGAATTTCGATCGTCGAACGTTAAATACCCCGCTTTATCGTCACGTTTTACCAATTGTTCATTCGAGAACGAACAGAATTTTTCATGGTGAACCCGTTAACAGTATCGCGTCAGACATTAACACACGTATAGAGACATTAATGAAACGATTTTCAAATTTAACGCGGAAACCATACAAAACCAGTTCGCATTACAAATCTATCGAGAATTTTTTCGATTCGTAAATCGT
The DNA here is from genome assembly GCF_050948175.1 of Xylocopa sonorina. Taxonomy (NCBI): domain Eukaryota; kingdom Metazoa; phylum Arthropoda; class Insecta; order Hymenoptera; family Apidae; genus Xylocopa; species Xylocopa sonorina. Next base: position 8,624,072 of record NC_135196.1, on the reverse strand, counting down.
CAAATCCGTAATCAACCCAGGATAGCAAATGACGATAACTCGAATTAGAATTGGACACACCTGCACCTACCAACTGTTTTGTAGACTCAATGTCTCGCATGAAATCTTTTCTCAGAGCATTCGCAATTATTTCTTCTCGTGAAACTACAGTTCGTTCCACTTGCAGTAATATGGGTGATCCTTCACAATCAACCGTTCCTTCCATTTCAAGGAAACGAAGATTTGTCGCGATTCCAGTTTATCAAGAGGGTAATACTCGAGATAATCTACATCACGTTTCAAGAGAACGAAGACGCATAGACGCATACGTGGCGTACTTATAGAGAATGAAATATGTATATTGTAACAATAAAAAATTTGCTAATAATAATAATAATAATAATTGTCAACCTCTCATTATTGTACCGCATCGTAATTTAGTCGGTACAACGGCTGGCATTTGGTTATACAGCTGTTGGCATTTAAAGGGGTAAATGCAAATAGACGAGCTAATTATATTTGTACATAAATGCAAATTACGTGGCCCCCTCCCTTATTTATGATGATACTACGCGTGTATTTTCAACAATTTGATTACACCGAGCAATTTTTCTCGGAAGCTAAGAATTGCAACGTCGAGGTGTCTGACTATGAACAGTACGCTTCTACTTGATTTACGGGCCTGGCGTCACGCGTTTATTTCTTTCCACTTTCATTTCAATGTTGACTCGAGCATTTTCTTCAACGGACATACCGTAAAATTTTCCAGAGAAATGAATAAACAATTGGTAACTTAAATAGTCGAATGCTAATACTCGGTCAATATGTTATTTAATAGAAAGAAGAAAAGTAACAAGCAATGAATTGTTATAAAAGAACAACGCACGAATAGATAAACGATTTCTAAAAAGAAACGGTTAAATAATTATCACTATATGCATCAAATTGCCAGAGGCGTATTTGCCGCTAATTTCCAGCGTTTTACCCAAAACCGAATGGCCCGAATGTCCTGCGTGGCGCACGGCTCGGACGTTAAACCTAAATACGTCAATAACGTGCAGAATCGTGACACGTGCGATATGTATGCAGTTACAGGAGCGCATTCTTCGTTTCCAACGTCCGCGCATCCTTGCCGCGTCACGGCTACCGCATAAATCGCGAAACGAGATAATCGGTACACGTCGCATGACTCGTCTATCGTAATGGATGCATCAATTGCCCGAAAGAGAATGTCGTTCCACCGCAGTTACATCAATAAATTCCTTTAACAAGTGGAAACGAGTGTTCACGTCGAAGATACAAAATATTATAACCAACAAACAAATGAAAAAATATCTTTCTCGTATCTTTGAAAGTCACAGTTGCCTCTAATATGGTAACTCCGGTTAAATTGCTCGATGTGTTCACGTCAACGAAGATACAAAATACTCTAACGAACAAACAAATGAAAAAATATCTTTCTCATATCTTTGAAAATCACAGCTGCCTCTAAAATGGGAACTCCGGTTAAATTGCTCGATCTAATCAACGAAGCTGCTGTTACAGGCGTCCAGTGGCCGTTTAAGTTCCTTTCGACGAAAGAAGAACGATTAAACGGCGAGGTAATCCCAGGTTCGCAACAATTTCGAGGGAGGGCGGGAAAACATCGACGGGGGGTTGCATTAGCACGTTGACGATACGCGATCGGTAACCACGAGAACAGAAGAGATATCGCGCCAAGGGAATACCGTTGGCCGTATCAGGGCACAGATACGCGATTGCGGACAGAGGAAACGACGGGTTGGCGTAAAACAGCCTTACGCAAAATGCGTTCGTTAGCGTGCAAATGGATCGGCGTAGATACGGAACCATAAAATAGTCTCGGTGGGGTGGCTCTGGCGGTGGGTCCGGCGCGTTCGTTAACCGTTCGCGGTGCCACACCAGCGGACGCAATTACCAAGGACAAAATCGAACCAACTCGCTGATCGACACGTACCAGAGCGCAAGCTTCGATGATTCTGATTGCACCACGCGCGTTACGCCTCTCTTCGTTCCCTACTTTTTTTCCCTGGGCCCTGTGGTTCGAGCCGAGCGATTAATTGCACTGCAAGGAACACAGCGCCGACTAAAATTGGGTCAATGCAATCCCCTGCCCGCGGAAATAAATTGTTTTCGACCCACTTCGTTACGCTTACGGTATTTCCGTGTCTCGTGAGTCCGTCGAGCGAAGAAGCGTAAGTGTATTTCGAAAATTCGTTCGACCATCGGCAGGTCTCTTGTCGCAATTCAAGGTAAACAGCTTTTATTCGAGAATATTTTCATGTACTTTCTTCTATTCCTTTTTTTTGATGTCTAGTTGAATAATTTTCTTTATTCATCTTTTTTTCTCAGACTTGAAACGTTCTTTATGGGACTATGTAAGAAATTCTGAAGCAGATAACGGACAGAGGAGAAGGAGAAGAAGGAGCATTTCGTTCGGAGCTTGCAAGTGGAATTATCAGTAAGACTCTCAGCAGACACGTGCCTTAAACGCGGAGACAGTAAAGAAAGATTAGAAAGTTAGTACATAGGATTAACTGGAAGGTTAAGTGAAGACTTGCGAGAAAACGATTGCAGTGCGATTCTTCTAGCGACGAGTGTAAAAGAGCCGCCATGGTTCTTATAGTTTTTGGAAAGCTAAAGAACACTTCGAGCCAAATAAAGTTAACGCTTGTGCGAGGATCATTTTCAGTCGACGTGTCGTCAATGATGCGAAAGAAACTCGAGTTGCTATAATCGTAGCATGTCTTGCTATCTACAAATCGACGATAATTAGCTTCATGTATATTCCAGCGAACGAACGAGCGATAATTACTAAAATATCGTTTCAAATTTCAAATGACTGCTATATTTATATCTTTACAACCATATGTTTAACATTTTCGCTACCATCGTAACGGCCAGATGTTGAAGCATTAAAAATTTACATGAGACTCCAGCAGGAAAAAGACATGTAAACTGTCACGTGCGACAACTCCAGTATTCCCCTGCGATAAAATAACCGCGTCTTTAATGATCGAATACGCGAAGACCACACAGAAAATTCCATCGGCTATTATAAGCACGTAAATTCATTCCAACCGAGATACTATCGACATACTAAATACAGTGGGACCGACAATTTTATGCGATTATCGATCAATTTCTCTGATATTACGACGCTGGCTGCTGGCAATAAATACGAAGCGACGCGAGCCACTTCTCGTAAATATCCCTCGTTTTTATTCAACCGTTAAACGAAGATAACCGGGAAAATGAATGCGATTCGTTAATTTTCTCCACCGTTTACACAATAGAGTCGCGTCGTTTAGCTACTAGGAATGTTCAACGTTGCCATGCTAATTATCATTAAACGGAAATTTACGTTAGATTAGGTACAAAATAATGTTATTTAGATGTTTAAATACATCGTAAGGTACCCTGTTAAATCTATTAAATGCCCGTTAATTGGCCTATGTAAGTAATTTGTATTTGTCCACTCGTAGAGTGAAATCAGTGAAAAGATAGAGGGAGCTTACCAAAACTTCTCGAGTCGAACGCGTCCCGCGTCGTTTCCAGCATCTTTTACGTGACACTTTAACAGAATAGCCTAACGACGTTACAGCTGCGAGTGGTGAAGGGTGACTAACGCGATTTTCCGCACAAACCGAGGCTCGTCTTAATTTACACCTCGAGGTCGCCAAACGGCCGAACGTGTTTTGTACGCGACACGCACCCGACGAATCTAAACAACCGGGCAAATTTCCTGCAAAATTTCAAGCCTCGAGGTATTCGTGGAAATTCCATAAAATCTAAAATTCAGACACTCTCGTATTTCAGCCGCCTAATAAATCATTTACATCGATAGGATTACTTTTCTATTAAAAAACAGGAGTTGTTTCGCGGTATAGTTGGATTACATACAAAATGAGAACGAGAATATCGTGCGTGTGTGCGTGAAAATGATTTAAAAAATGTGGAGTACACATGCTATCGATTTCTGAAATTCATACGATGTGTACGCATATAAATTTCATTTTAACGAACCTCTGTTCGCGTCTGTCATTTTTACATGTGTCTGAAGCTTAAAAATGAACGACTGATGATGAAACCGCTGGAAATTGATACTTTTGCAAAATGAATACGCACGAAATGATACGGGAGGACAAAGAAAATAATTGCTATGCTCCTCGATACTTTTCAGTGCGCTCGCTTTCAAGTTGAATTATTTACGCCTTCATTAAAATGCTTTTGTTATACCTTCAGCTGTGAAACTTGCGTCGAGGTTACAAAACAGAGAAATGATTTATCAAATTTCGAACGCACGATCACTTGCAATAAAATAGTAACAAAGTAGCTGATTCCAATGGAATTTGATTAATAACGCATCGAAAAAGAAAACTGCTCTTGAAAATCCTCGAAACGGGCAATCGTACACATAGCAATTTTATAGTTCAGCTGGAACGCTTCAAACACACACTGCACGTAGCGACAGCCCTTTCTACTCTTGGTTTATCCTATATTCTCGGTTTTTTTTTCTTTCTTTTTTTTTTCCTCTCCTCTACGATTCGTAGTTTCCGGCAAAAATAGTTGAACAGACCGAGGGCAAGCCTGTCGAAAATCAAAGAGCACCAGAGAGCATTGTACCGTGCACGGATGTGCGAATCTCCCACGGTGTCGTAGGCGCGAACAAATTCTAGACAATTTCGCGCGTGAACCGTGTACTACATTGAATCGAGAACGATTTACAAAGTAAATCCTCCTCTCCCTTTCTCGTCCTAAGCCGATTGTACCAACCAGGCCTAGCCAACGCAGATTGCGCCGCGGATAACCCCGGAAACTGCGAATTTTTCGCCCATTTCACACTGCTGGAACAATGTTCTTGAAAAAAGGGGGAAAAAACACGAGTAATAAAAGTATTCAGATATAAAAATTACGAATAAAAAAATTATTCGTTTCAGTTGTTCTGCAAACCGTGGAAATATAAATTTGAGCAATAAAACCAGAACTAATGATATAATCAGCTTTGTAAAACAAAATTGGTGACGGAATCTATGAAATTCTAATGAGAATTTCAAGTATACTATTGAAAAAACCGCGATTAGAACAGGGGAACGAGCATTTGTTATCGGCATGGTTAGAGATATGAAATAGTGGTCGCACGAGGAACCATCGACCCTTTCTCTCCCCCTTTTCCATCTCCACCACAGACCACTGTTCGACCCAGCGTTCCATCTCGCTGGAAAATGAAAATGCATCCCACGCGTACGTTCGCGTTTCGCTTTAATAAAATAGTAATGAGCCGCGGGAGACTGGTTTGCAACGCGGTTTCGCCAACGCGATTATAATTCCCTTTTCGACTCAGCCACCTTCGAATACCGCGATTAATCTCTCCCTCTCTCCCTTTCTCTACCTGGTTGCTTCGCTTTCCATTGTCCTTTTAATCTGCGAACCGGTTGCCGATTAGCAGATAAAACAAGCGATAGGTACGGCCCTCGGGCGGGCTGGAAATTCGACGATTCACCGCGATTTGCTTCGAGCGAATTCGGAGGGTTCGATCTATCCCCCTGGCGAGGCGCCTCATTATCCTTTTCAACGAGCGAAAACCTCGATGCCACGCAAACAACTTCAGTCTGGACGCGAACGCGAATTTTACGAGAGCGCTCGTTACACGCGATAAGCGTGTCCAAAAAGCAGCGATTGAGGTCGATACGAACGATCGTAACATCGTCCTCGATAAAGAAAGGAAGCTTTCGAAAAAATGTCCTTTCGATATCTGCACGCGTGTATTAGATAATACGAGAACGAACGAATTACTAAAGTTATTTCTCTTGAAAACGGAATTTCGAGACCAACTTTGTTATCGTATTTTTATTTTTCCTCTGTTTTTTGTAACTACAGTGTAAAGGAACATTAAAATACACATATTTTCCATTTGTTTTTAACAACGATACAGAGTTTAACTCGCATAAAAGATGTAAACGGTTTGGTATTACACTGCGAGTATTCAAAAGGTAAAATAGAACACCCTGGACGCATACGCGTGGTACAACTAGCCGCACCCTCGTTTCGACACCCTCCTTTGTGCTCGGATTCCCGTTCCCAACCCCAGCAGCCTTTACCCTGCGTATCGTTCATTCATTCCGGCGTTCTTTTTCACTGCGAATTTCCGAGTTCTCGGTACCCACGATCGACCAATGAATTAGGAGAGCCGTGAAAACGTGTCTATTAGGGTAACGGCTGATAATGCGGTCGGTTCGACGGCTTTTAACCGTTTAAATGGGGGCTAATTTGTCTGGACGCGACCAATTCACGACGAGGGACGTTCATTTTCGTTTTATGGGGACGTGGACTGTGTACGAATCGTGACGAAAATTTGTAACCAGTTTCCGTTTCCAATTTCTTCGTCCCCTTATCCCTTTTCATTCTTCGAAACGTCGCGGGAAAATAACAGGACAAATTTTCCTAAATGGTGCACAGGCGAGCCGTTGAATTTTCATTCGAACGGTTCATTCGTAATATCCACGCCAGTTTTGGAATTATCCGGAGCTCTGAGCTAGAAACCCGCGCATCGTTTTCGAAGAATATGCTGGAATTTCCACGGCGCGAAACTAAATTGTTGAAGGGGAAATAAGAATCGAGCCCCGCGTGGGAAATCCCCGAGAAACACTTTTGAGAGAAAATCCCGAGTTAGGAATAGGTAATAGATCAGCTTTTAAGCCTGGATGCGTTTTAAATTCCAGTGACCGAACTTTCTGAATTATCGCACTCTTGAACTTCCGGAAGTATTCAAACCTCCTAAGGCAGATTCTGAGACGTCTTAAACCTGCAATCCCGTGAACTTTAAAACTCCTCGAGCGTATTCTTGATTTCCGCCGAAAATTTCGAGCGCTACCAGCCCCGCTTTATTAGATTTCCTAAAGCAATATATATATATAAAATAAGCTTGAACAACGACTTAATCAAATTTTCACGTACCTACACAAAATTGAAAATTCAATACCTATTGATCTTCGTCCTATCGATAAAAGTGAGTGACTGTTCAAAATTTGATAGGATCATATGATCTATGATGAATATTCTAAGGAACTGTACTTGTAAAAGTTAAACGAAATGCGATTTCTTCGAAAATCACCATTTAGAACTTTTAGATGTTACAGCAGTTCGACTGGTACGAATGTAAGGGGTAAAATGAATGGGAAAAGGGTGTCGATAGAGGAAGATCGTGTCGTGCATTCGCTTACGTTGCACTCGACCAACAAACAATACATTATGTTGCTTCGTTGCTGAATACAACGTGCCAATTAGAGGGAATCTTGGAGTTTTGCGACTCTTTCTCTTCCTCCTGCACATTATTTTTTGTTTCTATACTCGATACTAGTCTTATCTTTGCAATAAGTACACGTTCAGTTATAATTTATATACTTTCATCGATTGAAGTGTGAACTATCTTCTTCTCTATGATAACGTATAAATTAAGTGAGTTAAGACACGGCTACGTGTGTCAGAAATATTCGTTACCTCCGTTAAAGTTTGAAAGGCGTTTTTCTTTACTCACATTTACTAGATGCAATTCTGTCATTTCCGTGCGATATGTACGAAGAAGTTTGTACAACGTACCTAGAAAAAAAGAAGAAGGCGTTAGTAGATGCATTTAACGCTCAGATTTAATTTCAACGCTTCAATTGCACAGAAAAACTCTGCTGCGATACGATCCTTCTAATAGCAAGTGTCCCCGCTGCAGATCAATCAATTTTATATATCAATTTTCTTTTTTTTTTTTGTTTCCAAATTGAAAAAGTAGAAAATTTTAACTACGCGTTCGATTGCATTGACTGCAGACAGCAACTGACAATAACTGGGAACTTCAATTGAATATTTCGTGCTTTCATATATTGCAGAATGTCAAACGCATTCGTGTCAAGGGAGATTACTTTGGAAAATAAAATGTTGCAGAATGTTATACCACGATCGCGAGATGTTTGTGCTTTTTATGGTCCATGAATTATATTGTCAGTTCTTGTACGCATTCGTATTGACACGCAATTTCCTCCGAACGGTTGAAACGTTGACTTGAAGTAAATTTCAAAGCCACTTAATCAATGTCTCTCTCTGCCTTCAACTTCATGTTGTAACAATAAATGCTTTTACGGTTACAACGTACTCTGACATAGATATTGACACACCCAAAATGCCCAAGTCTGTACAATTAATGAAATTAACAATCAGACTAAAATTCTTTGGCTATTAGAAATTCTGATGCTTAATCAGCATTAAAAAAAATCACTTTTGCGAATGAAATAAAATCGCATTAGCACTGTGCGCTCTTCCGGCATTGCAAAATAGAAAGAGCGTGTCCCCTGTTACGGTGGCATTAAAATTCCTAAAACGAAGATGACCTGGATCCGATTTCGAAGCCGGCGCGCTCATCTGCATTTCAAACGCGGGTTAATTCGGCTTTTTTTCCACGGTTCCCGAACGCAAAGCACAAATTCCTTAGGCATTAGAATGTTATCGCGCCGCTGCAACCTCTCTACGTGCGACTACCTTAAAGACGACAAGAAAAACTGCGAGCGATAATGTTCCACCCGCGCTCTTCGAATACTCGCTTATCAGAAGGAAATGGTACGCTTACTGGTTGACTCTGTAGCATCTGCACGCAAGAGTTCCAGAGCACTGTGAGTCCGTTTAAGTTAATTCTGATTCGTGGAAACGGACACCATTGCGAGCAGTGAACTCTCTCAGTGCGGAATAATTAAACGTAAGTCCCATAAATATAAATCGCAACAAAGTGTCGATTAAATTGAAAAATAATTCAAAGTGCAAAAGGTTAATTATGCACAAATGTCATTAATGTGTTTCGTAGTTGAACGATACGTTAAAACGGATTTGAGAACAATTTGAAATGCAAAGAGAACGATAAGAGATAATCATTTTTAGTAAAATCCAAAGGAAATATATGTAGATGAATGATTTAAAGCGGTATTAACTGAATCAACGTTTCATTTACCGAATAAATTTCATTCTCGCTAAAATAAGGCTTACGTTGATGCAAATGGGCGCAGCCGAAAATGCGTGTATCGTATTTACGCGATAAATGATTAATTAACCCGGCAGTTTGGAATTTCAAAGGAATATCCGTACCCAACGTGAACTCTGGAATTTAAAAAAAAAATCTTTTGTAACCCTCTTCTAAAACTCGTAGATCTGCGAATTACGAATTTTTCTGAAGCACGATCTAGCCATGAGTTCCTATATGAGCGTTATTTTCTAAAAGACTTAATCCTGTTACTTCTCCTTTCCCCGTTCGGGAATAAAAGAAAGGAAAGGAAACGGCGGAAATAAAAGAGCGAAGGAAAGAAGCCGAGTTTGATTGAAGCAAAGTAACAAAGGCAATTCTTTCAACAGCGGTTCGGTTGGTTGATTACGTGAAATTTCGTTCACAGTTTTCCAAGAGGTCCCGGGAACGAGGTTGACAGTGATGGATACCGTTTCCTTTGTTTCCGACGCTATCGCATTTTACAATTTAAGTACGTCGACGATTTCCCCATTTACAAGGTGACCTATACTGTACCAGCGATCAGTAATTGCGTAATCCAGTTGATCATCAGCGGTGATTTACATGCTATGCAAAGCACACATCTCGCGTTACGTGCGATCGCGGGTTGCTGGCAGCGAAAATAATTCCTCCACTTTTTACGGGGAACAACACACACACATAACGCAGTTTCGAGAATTCTTCAAGAACAGTAATTATTTTATAGCTTAAGCTGTACGCAATAAACCGGAGGTGCCCGCAGCGATTGAAACTTTTCTCGTTTATTACGACCGGGTCAAACGTAACGTGGATAAAAGCGACAAAACTTTCTCGCAGAATCGACGCGGAATGACGGATCGTTCGTAAATTGATGTTGCAACGATTTGACTCGAATGGGCGGCGAAAAAAATGCAGCTAAGGGAAAGTTTGAAATGTTCGATTCAATACCGATGGTGGATACGTACGATCCGGCAATTTTCCGGGAAAAATGTCGAACATCAACGATTCGGTTCTATTGGCGCCCTTCCAACTCGAAATCCATCGATTCATTTTATTTCTACGCACTTCTACCTGCTAATACTGTCTTCCACTTATAATTATTACTTGTATCAATCGGTGCGGTTATAACAAAGTACTAACTTTGGTTACTGAGTCCAACCCTTGAACACTCATCATTTTTCAGTTGCAAATCTAAAGAAATGATCTTAAACATATTCTTACACTAGGAAGACATTTTCTAACAGTCCTTAGGTCTCTAAAAGGAGTGATTTTTAAAACTAAAATAAGATGAAGGAAGCGTACAACTTCTAAACTAAAAGAACAACTACATATATTTATCTACAATTTATTTTTTGAACGCGTAACAAAGACAAAATAGAATAGAATTGCATATTTCAGAAAATCCCCGTTTAAGGTGACAATTCTACAAACCCTTCAGAAAAGCTTAGCCGAGGAACTAAAATAATCCGTCGACCAGAGGATAGTATACAAACGCGACATGGTTGCGAAATGCCCGATGAAAGCGCAGGAAATCCGACTTTTTGGTAAATTAAACAGGCAAAACTAATCCTCCACTATTCGACGGAGGAGGAAAAGAAAGGGGACGGAGATTCGCAGAGAATCAAATACCAGATTCCAGAGATATTAGATAGCAAACAGTGTGTCGAAAACATTGGCCAACGAACCGGTGAAAAATGTTCCGCACGAGAGAACAAATTCCCTTTGATTTTGCGTCCTCTCTGGCTCCTACTAAGGACCACGGCGAACCGTACGACACAAATCGGTGAGTGATCGCACAGTTTTCGATATCCGACCGACCGCAAAATCGTAATCATTCGGTCGATCAACAAAATCGAATCACTCGATCGACTAGAACAGCTGAAATCGTCATTTTTCACTCGTGTCCGTCGATCTGCCAGATATTTCCACGGAAATACTTGATACTTGAACGATTAAGCAACAACAATTACTTTCTATCGCGAGGGTTCCCAATGTTTCACGATAAACTTGGTTGAATCTGGAATTTTTGTTGAGTCTAGCTTTCAACTACTACGCAATGAAATCTCTTTTCAAAAAGAATAAAAAAGCGTGCCTTCTAAATGTAACAACGGCAAATAAAGTCGGAAGGAAGAATTCCATTAAAGAGCCGTGATAATCCCTTAAACCCTCGGGGCTCGAGTCGAGGTAGTTAAACGAAGTTCACCGCGCGATTCGTTAGAGAAACGAACAGACGTGCGAAAGATTTGAAGTCGGTGGAAACGCCTACGACAAACGCGGGGACGCCCACGCGTATGTTACAAGCCTCTTACACGATGGGCCAATTAAAGTGATTCAAGTTCGAGGAAAGTGCAACCACTTCGAAATCGTCACGCTCTTCGGTCTCAGCTTAACGATCCGCGAATAATGACCAACGCGTTGGCCCAACCGGTAATCAATGAACGCCATTCGGAATAACGAATCGATCGAGGAAATGAATTAGTTAAATACGAACAACATTTCGTAAATGAAAAGCTGTATTATTGTATCATCGTATTACTATTTTATACAACATTGTATGTAACGCCAAAGGTTTCGTACTTTCAATATGGCTGCTCTACGCTCGCTACTAGAAACTGTACGAGAAGCTGACGATAAAAAGAATTAATAAATACGATAAAAGTCAAAGTTTCATCAGAAATAGAACAGTCTAAATTTCGCGCTACTCCTTTCAACAATAAAATAGCAGCAATCGTAAAATTCATTACTGGCCATAAATGTAGAATTTATTAGTTTCAGCTGACAAGGAATTAACACGGAATTGCCACAACTAAGTGTGCATTATGGTACACAACGAGGAGAGAAAGATATTGGAGGTTAGGTAGCTTCACCAAAATTCCCGCGATAAAGTTGAGAGAGTAACTTTGTTCCGTCGTAAATTCAATCTTTACGAGCTCACTAAAACTTTTAACGCGAAGAGACATTACGATCAGACCGTACCTTTCCTCGACGATCCGATGCGAAGATATTTGTCATTTTCCATTCGGGAAAATTGGTTACGGCTAAATTTGTTTTCGCCTTATGCAAAACCGTCCAGCGGTCATGATTTTTTTACGAAGTTCGCGGGACTATTTACCTCCACCCTTGGTACTTGCGCGAGTGTTGGTAATTTTGAGCCGTCCACCGTAAACTGCGAGCAAGTGAAATTAGTCCACTAGGCAGGAGTACGTACGAACGAGATCCAGCAGCCATAACGAGTTAGAGAGGGCACCATTCGCCGTCGAGAACGGCGTTGAATATCCGTTTTATCGCGGCTTTGCTTTACGTCGAATCGTCGAATCTCACCTACAGATTTCGAGAATCGTCGGAGTTTCAAAGGTAATAGGACAGATATGGCCCATATCGAGGATCGATGCCTGGCGTCTCGCGAACGCTGCCCCGCTCTGGTACCGCAGGAAGTCGTCCTCGACTTCCATCGGTGGCTAACAATAAGAGACTCTCGGTCGACTCGATATCGTTTTTAACAGATGAAACGGCATCTTCTACGGGCAATTTAACGGGCCCGTAGACGTTCCAGGGCACGGTATGAATGTTAAAAGTTCCTCGTGGCCGCTGGAAAACACGCGCGATTTACCGTTGATGGAATATCGAGGAGAATTCCTCGCGGTTTTTGAAATTCAATGGACCCTTTTGTTAACTGTTCCTAATGGCGTGTGCCTTGGGAAACGGCGTACTTACGTAAAACTACAATTTTATACGTCCCACTTTACGCTCCCGTGTATCGAGAAAAGCGAAATTTCGCGGCACACAAATCACTAGCCGCGTTCCGTCCATAAAACTAAACCCTCGAACGTCGTTAGACAAGCAAATAACAGCGACAGATTCGTGGCATCGAGGTTCGCAAACGGCGTTCGCTGCGAATTACCGCTCGGACGGGGCGATTCGTTATTTGCGAACGGTCAACCGCGGCGAGGAGACGCGAAAAAGATCCACGGGACGATGATACGTTAAGTGGATCGCGGTCTCTTTTTAATTGCAACGCGGTCCAGCAGCGTCGTTGACTTTTGTTCCGCCTTTTTCCCGCGCGAAGAAATTAATTACCTCGCCTGTATTTTCGGAAGCCATTTATTCCCTCCGGCCGTCACAAACCGAAGTAAAAATACGCCTAGATAACCGGCGACCATCCCTTCCTGCGGTGGCTATCGGGCAATTATTTTATCTTCCATCCTTACGGCGTGAAATAAACGTTAATTGCTGGCCGCGTAAATCCTGCGCGCTGCGGTGCCGTTTCACGCCGTGGAAAGAGTTGTTGCGTTTCTGCTATCGCGTTGCATTCGCGAGCAACGCCTCGAAATTTCGTTTTTCTCCTTTTTTTTTTCTTTCTTTGATAATGGAAAAATATAAATTCTGAATCGCGTAAAAATTACTTTAGAATAATAAAAGCGTTGATTCTTTTTAAGCGAAAAGAAAGGGGAAGAACAGTATAATAAGGGTACCAAAATGGCGGAGTCGCGCGTTAGCAATGAAAAAAGAATGAACAAGTAAAATCAATGCAAGGAACTGATAATTTACAGCTAATATGAACTATAAATATGTGAAATTATTGTCTCCGTCAATAGGCAATAATTGTCAACGGTACGGACGACGCGCCTTTATTCACGATCGACAAACGATCCAATCTAGTCGACGGCAAATTTCGAATAATCGCGGCAATTATCGCGTTTCCTATATCATCGCCGCTCTCCGCGTATACGTAGCCAGTAAATTTCTCCGCGTACAATCCCCGCGTTAATTTCTAGAGTTCAAGCTCCTCAGTTTTAACAGAGGCTGACGCCTCATAAATTCGCACATAATCAAAGGCTTTAACGAGACTCCGCGTACCAACACACATCAGTTTTCCAGGATTGCTCGTGAATTATACCCCATTACCCCAGTGTTCCCTTACGTACACGTGGCTAACTTGCGTACGCGTTGTTGAACAATGGTTAGGATCGTCTCGAGAGGAACGTTTCAGTCAACGATCTACGTTTCGAATTTCCACGCGTTCATTTCGATAAAACGCGTCTCGTAGTAAACGAGGAGTTTTCAAACTCGCACGACCTTTCTCTCCATCCTTAGGCGATCCTCGCATGATCGATAATAACGTCAACGCCTGCCAATACTGACAGAGTACAGTCGATATTGAGGGATCGAGGTGAAAGCTATTAAAACGGATTGGCAATATTGTCGTCGAACCAGACTGATCTATGCTATCGATCGTACACGCTATCAAAGTTCGATCGTCCTCGTCCTACGAATATATCGCATTCTAGCAATAAAACTTGCCCGATGAGTGGCATCTACGCTTTTTACTGATTAGTTTAATCGCTCACCGTGACGAGCATCCGTTTACCAAGTACTCGAGTCAGTTCTGCGTAACTTCCGATACTTCGTTGACGAGAAATTACGCGAGCGCTCCGGCTAATCTACAGAGCCGAGGCTCGTTGTAATTACGGTAACGTTTTAATTTTCCTTGCGGACGATTGTTCGAGAATAATGGAAATTAGCACGCGACGAGAAACGAGAGGCAGGATTAGTAGCTTCTGATCGGCTGAAATTAATTGAAACCGGGTTCTTTCACGGTTCTAATTACTGCTACGGTATATTGATGCGAGTAGTAAATTCGCGCAACGCGTTCCACCAAGTATGGAAATATAGTTACGCATCCGCTGGTTTAACAGCAGATACTCGCGGACGTTGAAAAGTACAACTGCTTCTACTAAAATCCAACTTGCTGTCTCTTCAGTGGCAAGAGTCGGAGCTATGGTTTAAATAATGCTACCCTCTGAATATAACGATACGAGAGACGATAGTTTTCGCAGCGAGTTCCTCGATCGATCAAGCACAATTCGTAGGAGAGATCAAGTGAATTCGAAACCTAAACACCTCGATCTGCTTGACAGATCGTGAAATGCCGCGGAAATAAGTGCTCACGATCGTTCTTCAGACACCACGCAACTTTCTCTCTGGGCGTGTATGGCCTGTGTAGAAAGTGAAAAGTCGCGCACGCGGTTTGCCTACGAAGATTCGAGCCTTCGTTTGCTTAATCCTCTCGTTCGAATCATTTAGAAATATCTACTTGGATTATTGCTATCCAAGAAACTCGTTAATTACTCTGAAGTATGTTATTTTGAAGGAAACGCTGTCGAGTTATGTGAGTCGATCGAACTTAAGTATGGAAAGAATTTTCTTTTACAGCTGATTCTATATTCTGAGGGATGCTAGTAACGTTGGTGAAAAGCGTAAGGTTCCTAATTCTGAACTAGGAACTACTTTCTTAATATATGCTTTAACTTAGCTCGAGTCATCCTGTTTCTGAGTAATTTCAGCAATTTCCTCGGAAATTAACAGAAACCTGATGCTCGTATCTTCCGTGCGATTCAACGGAAATGAATTGAAACTACAGTGAGATACAATTTCTCGAAAGGATGCTCGGTTACGTAAATTCTACTTATGAGGCCAAGACTTCTTCGATCGTTACGGTAAGTGCGGATCCAACGGGTACAATGACACGCAATTACCCTACGCGACGCGCGGCTATGCGAGAGTTTGGCATGCCGCCTGATTCTTTCCCAACTTAGCGATGTAAAAAAGTTTCACTCAAAAAGTTCAACTTAACGCGAGGGAAATTAATTTCACTGTTAACGGGTGAAGAAGAAAATCATGAGAGAAAGATTAAGGACAATTTCAGTCGCAACTCTGACTCCTCTATCTTAACCTGTTAAAGGGATACGACGAAATATTTCAACTCGATAAAAATCAAGAGTCTCGTTTCCGCTTTGTTGTTCGAACGACGGATAACGAGAGTTCGTTACAACGTACTTATTCCTTGAGCATCATTAATGTGGCTGACTGTAATGGTAAACAATGCTGGCGATAGGCGTAATCGATTGCCCGCGATTTATACGATTGCTCGTATACGAAACGTATACGCGAGCATTACAATTACGGCCGAATAGCGTTTCGAACAAACAGTTAACTTCATTACAGACTGGCCAGCGGTTGAGTAACCTGGTGTAAAACACGCGGGGAAACAACGAAATAATTCCAAGCCTGTTTCGACCTTAATTCCACCGATTACTGATGCTAATCAAATTGAGGATGCTGCGAGATTACTTTAAACTAGATTTCTAGATGATAAATATTCTTCTCGCATGCCTTTTTGACATCGAGAGAAAACGTCGAAATAATAGCTTAATTAGAACTGTACATAGCACGTGGAGGTACTGACCTGTGAAGACCACGCCATTTCCTTAAACTACCACGGACCTCGAGGAGTCTTTTCTTCATTACCCTTGTCGGTAGGAAACCAGAGCCAATCAGAGTTGCGTTTCTGGCTGATTGGCTCAGTCTCAACTACCCGAATCCGTATTCATTACAGAGGACGATCGGAGAGACGGCTAAAACGAATTATTCCGAGGCAACAGAAAATAAAATTTCCCGGTGAAGTCCCGTTGATCAAGGCGTGCGCAATGAAAGGCGTCGAAAGACAAGCGAATTAATTTGATACGATAATCGAGGCTCCCGCTCGAATCCAGAACGAGTGCTCCGCCGATCGATGTTCTAATATAAGCGGAACGTGTCTTGAAAGACTTCCAGCGAACGTGCTGTCCCCGCCATCATCCTCGTTTGCTTCTGGCGAGGTTGTCACGTAAGATATTACGCTGGACCACGGACGAACGAGGAGGCAGAAAAAGAATCCCCACGGAAACGCCAAGTTAACCTGATCGTAAATTCTTCCCGACTGTTTGCAACTGGTTAAGAACTCGGGAGTTCTTTTATATCGCGCCTAAATGTGCGTATACCCCAAGGACCACCCACAACATCGAGTCTGGACAAACTAAACGTTCGAGCTCGCGTCAATGGATGACGAAACTAGAAAACTGTTTCTTTTGTTATTAGTTACTTTCACTATTTTTTGTACGAAGATTCAACGATCTTTCATACGGAATTCATGCGTGAAAAAGCTGTCAAGACCAGAAATCGACTTGGGTTTGCGCATCTTGCGTGTTATTACACAGCTACCCCAATAACTAACACCCTTATCTTCGTCGAGTCTTTCTCTCTTTCGCATCTCGCGACGAGGATCCCATTTAACCCTGTTTGCATCGCGTGTTTCTTCTTTCTATCTCCGGTTGCGTAAATGCTTCGCGTGTATCGCGATAATCGTGTTGCTGTTTTCATATACACTATTATTCTACCTAATTCACCTAAATATAGCTCTTGGAATGAACTGACATTCGTCGTAGACGCACGCGACCGCATTCTTCCTTTCGATAGGCAGCCTTCAACGAGTAACCTTGCATCATTTTCTACTATATTTAACTTGGATCACGCCTCGCGACACGAACAGGCATAAAACTCGAGCGAGGCGAAAATATTCGAACGACCCGAAGAGAGGCGAGGGTCTACGTTGCGTTTAAAGCGAGCTGGACGACACCAATCAGTCTTGCAAGTTTAATATATTAACGTACGAACGGTCGCGATTTCTGCTGCAACTTTGTCGCAGAGCTGAATCTGTCAACTGCAGCGGACAAAGCAACTTGTATTCTGGAAATTCGAATTTCAAATGTTGCCGGTTTGCAGAGAGGAGCTCAAGAATCTTTTGGCTACAATTCAGTTAAAGATGTTTCCTTGCTCCTTCCTTTTATATCTAACACTTTGCGCGCTTGATTTTTCAAAATAGCCACGACGAAAGATTCCTTTTTCTATCTAAAACATAAAAAAAGGAAATTAAATTTTTATTACATTCATTACCTTATACCTATCATAGTTTAAGAATAGACTAATACTTGTCTACATTTATGAGCTGTTTTCATCCCGTACGAATAAACTTTCCCAAGCTAAACGAAACTGAAATATTATACCAATCAAAGATCCATCAATTTTCAAGCTTGCCACAGAGTTGAGCGTAAAAAAAAAAGAGTAAAATCCAGAAAATCACGGTGAAAGATCTTCTTCGGAACGAACAAAGCGTAACGCGTTCCGCCTGTTCCTGCTCAGAATCGTCAGAGCCATTATTCGTTTGGGACAACGAACTTTATCCAGAAAACGGAAGGGAGGCTCGCTGTAAGGCTGGCTTAGGTCGGCGGAAAACCTCGCGAAAAATACCGTACAATTCGCGACACACGGCCAGGGACTGACTCATCGCATTTTTACGATCCGCTCGTCGCTCAGCGAATATCTCGTGTCACGCGGCAGAACGAGAGCATTCGTTATTCCAGATCACGAGCACGGCCGCAGTCGTTGATCTCGCTCGCAAAAAGAATCGCCAGCTTTTTCAGTACCATCTGCAGATTCGGCACCGCCTAAGAAACTCGATTGTTGGATCGGGAAGAAAACATCGATTGTCGCGTCTCAGCCCGCGAGATCGAAAATCTTTCATTGATCCACGGCGCTCGTTCGCCAGGTCGACGAACTTCAAAAACCCTTCGTTTGCAACGATTTCATAATATCAGCCACGCTCGCTCAGCCGAGGCAATCAATTAAACCAACAATCATTGAAAGGAAAACAATTACGCGACTTCTCGTAATGGCCGAATTACGCGAAAGCAAATCATCGATACCAACAAGTTCCCACCGTTTAAAGGGAAAAGAAAAAGATTTTGTAAGAATCGTTTGTTCCTTTATTTGTTTCCTAATGTCGAGTCACACTCGACGCAGAGAAGTAGAAGAATTTTTCTGTTTATCTATCTGTAAAACTTGTTAATGACTAGCAGGATTTATTGCAATACCGTAGTATTAAGAGTCACTCTTTGGTAACCTGTTTTACAAACGGTGAAGAAATATTCTCTGATTTAGTAATGGATGTTTTGTTATCCAGTCCATTATTAAAGGAACCGGGTGATTGATGGTCGAGTTGATTTCTCAATCAATTACTCGGGACTTAATTAGCTTTTACACTCGAGGAACTTCGTTAGTCATTATTTGACTGTCAGAATAGTCTATTTCTTGCAGCAGAGGAAGCGAAACACCGTTGACGTTATATCCACGTGAAAAGTCAATTGTCGTCGAAGAAGTAAATCTGATTAGTTCTTGCCATCGACTCGAGTCGCGATGCAACGCATTTGTAAGTTCGATCTTGAAATTCTTCGAGAATAGACAGAACCACCGAATCGATCTAAAATTCATAAAAAATAACATGCGCGCGTGAAGAAAAATCCGAAGAGTATCGCAGTTGAGACAGGAATGATTGAATATAACGCGACGGACAAGTTAGTTTCGAAATTAAGTGATTCCCTGTAAAGAAACGAAAAAAGGGGGTGCGCCGGAGGAACTGGAACAGGGTTGAAAAAGGAACAGGAAATCGTTCGACGGGAGCATCGCGATTCGATCTGTTCGATTTACTCTCGAAACCCAACGAACGTCGAAACGATTCGCATTCCAGCGAGCACAGGAAAATCCGTCTGGCGAGCCAATATCGTTGTTTCTTCGCCCGATTTCTCGCACGATCGACGGTCAGGCACTTAACCCTTTCGGATCCCGTGTTACACGCGACAAGGTGATACGGGCGTTCCCAGCTACCATCATACATCACGGATCTTTCATCGTCATTCATACAAAACCGATTCGCAAAAACATTTGGAAAATTCCAGAAAATTCGCCCTGAAAATATTTTATAACTTTATTTACAACGACAATTTCTCCAATAAATTTTATAAAATGTAACCATGAAAAGAGCAACATTTGCAATAAAAAAAACCCCAGTTAACCCCTCGTGAAATGATAAAAAATAAAAAACGGACATTCGAAGTGCGTCCACAGTGTAGCTTTCGGCAGGAATTTCGATCGGTGAGAATTGCCACTACAGTGGCTTTCATTACGGCGTCAGCTATCGTAGAAGCCGATACCGCGATCGATCCAGAATGCAGCGCACGTGCACATGGCACGCGTGTTCGCTGCGTTATCAAATTATTCCGCGTATTATATCGAGAGCGGATGCAATAGGCGCTTAAAAGCCGACAAATCGACCGAGAGACCACGCGTATCCGGCTTGACGCCGACAGTCGCGTCGATTATCCCCCACGGAGCTCGCCATCGCCCACCGTGCCACCCCTCATCGCGCTGTCTCACCTTATTCTCTCCAATTTTAATTAATCCTCCTCTAACGAGTCGTCAAATCGAATCCGCGTATAATCGAACCCGGCATCCCTCGCGGATCCGTGTTTTTCTATCTGGCGAACCCTTTGTCGCGGCGCAAATCGCCAATCGGCAGGAATAAATCCGTAGCTCGTTTCGCGACTAATTGCCGTACAACCGTGGGATCGATTCACGCAGAACGAACGAAAACATGGTTACGCGATTATTCGCAACGCGAGCCTCGCGAGCATGACCATCGCCGCTGCGTTACGTGATTAAGTAAAAACGTGAATTCATTTTAACCTTCGACTAACGACGCTGGCTTCTGTCGATTTCATGCGTTCCAAGACGAGGAAGCTTCTTCGTGTCACCTGACGATTATTCTGTCATCTCGAGATGGGACTTTATAAGTTTGATCGTTCCTTTGTCAACGTTTCAAATGAAATTTCTTGTTCTTAACTGAATCCTATTGTAATGTTACGTGATCAGTCGAAGATTAGAAGTTAGGATACGTAACGATTCTAGGAATCGACAGTATCTCGAATCGCTGCAGAAATCAATTTATAGAGAGAGACTATGTACTTATGTAATTCCACAACGGTTGATCGTTGCTTCCTCTGCATCTCATTTCCATGCGCCTTTAATATCATACCATCCCGTCGCATCAAGTTTCGTAACAGTGTTAGCAACTTTGACTCTGCGATTCGAAAATTCAGTATTTCTGCACCGTCGTCGCCACTATTTATTTCGATGGCGATAGTCCTCAAAAAAAATAGCGTAACTCGAAACGAAATTCGAAACGGAAGTTAACGAGTGCTATCTGAAATCGAAGCGCGGATGTTTACGCGAGTGCACGCTTTTCTAAACGTAATTAAACAAACGGCGGGCGACTAAAAACGCGTACTTGGTGGGTTTTTGCGCGTTAAACTTTCTCGCAAATGCACGAACATCCGTGCGAACCTCTAATTAGACCAGAAATTTATAATTAGTAGTTTTATTGTAATTTATTCTACACCAGTCCCGTGGTACAAGCCGCAGCATTTTCTCACGCCCTATCTCTGCTGGCAACACCACCCGCTTTATCGCTCCACCCCCGCGCAACCCTTTGCTCGAATACACTGTCTCTCCGTCCCTTTTTCCGCTTATTTCACACGGAACACGTACGTACACACGTTCCCACGGTATCACGAACGTGCCCCACGACGACTGCTCGTCGGATATCGACTTTTCTTCCGTATTCCTCCGGGAGACGAACGACATCGCGATTATATTTTCTCGCCTCGTACAACCGGCCGTTCTTTTGAATCCGCGATTCTAAAAGGCCAATATCTTCGTTTAACGTCTACTAATCTCTTCATTACGATGTTTCATCGGATTCGAGGCGGGATTATGTCAGCTGACTTGCCAAACGAGTTGAAAAGGACAGGGGAAATGGTAAAGATTCGATAGTATTAACTGCATCAATGCAGAAATCTTTACTTCTGTCTGTTCGACAGCGATGTTCGAGGGCTTCAGACGTAATGCAACCTTGCATTAAAAGTGCAAATCATAGCTTTGGAGAACCTTCCAATATTTTCCGTGTTTTTCTACGTAATATCTTTCGATCGATAACATTTAGTATTAGCGAACGCAGTAATTGGGCTGCTTTGCAGTGAGAACTCAGTGGGTGATGCTAGAAATTACTTTACAGGCGCAACGAACGTGACAGAACGGTCGATAATATAAATCTTCATCGAAGGAAAAGTGGTTCGAGTACGAAGCGTTAATTTACAGTCCCTGGTGGCGATCTCGTCGAGATTACCTGTCACACGCGTAATTCTGCTGAGAATTCCGGTAGTTAGACTCCATTAAAATGTACGATCGGTTTACAGAAAATATCACTCACTGTCTACGAACAATTTTCCAGAAATTAGTCTTCCAATCAATGTACAGAGAGAGAGGGGGAGAGGGAGAGAGACACGTAAAAACCAATCAACGAACAGAAATTTGTTACGCAACAATGGAATGGCTTGGTCGAACCGATTTCTTTCTCGGATCGAATGAAATCTTTCTATTCGTCATTCGTGCACCGCAGGCTCGCTCGTTTCAGTGAAAAGTCAAATATTCGCGGAGGATCGCGGCAGAGGGCTTTGTCAATGTCTTCGCACGGGCGCAAGAAAAACGATACGTCGTGCTTACGTGCGATCGAACAATTGCAATTTATTTCGCCGCGCTATCTATTCCGGCGAACGCGTACAAGAAAGTCCCGTCGATTTCGTGCCGCAAGATAAAGGACGACGAAACGAACCGAAGCCAACGGTATTGCAACGCGCGCGTAACCTATGCTGCCTTTCAACCCTTTCACCCACCCTCTCTCTTACTGATCGTTCGTTACGTACGACTCGAGTCGAGGGTGCACAGGGTGCCACCCAATTACTGTGGATCGTCGTCCAGGAATTACGTCATTTTATTTGTGAAACGAGTGACGATTAAACGAGACGGTTGTATTATTGACGATGAGAGAAGGAAGGAAACGATATAAATGCAACCGACACGATTCGCTCCGGTTCAACGACACCATTCGATCCGAGAAAATTGAAAGCAAAGCGGAGGATGTAAATTATAATTCGGTTGACTTTGGTTCACGCTGTTTGCTTTTCGAGGAAAGAATTCTACTTTAAACGAAACGAAACGTGCAAATTTACTTTGCTGGGGCGCAGGATGACGAAGAAAATGGTCAACTATGATCTTGAAGTATCAATGCGTCGGATTATATAAAGTAAAATGGGTGGTAACCGATTTTATATTTGCGTTGCGCACTAGAAAACAAATCTAAGATGTTCTTTCGTACAAAAAATTTGTACAGCGATACAGAGAGAAGTTCTGACGTTAACCAGTCTCATCCTCATCCAAACGAACCGTAAAACGCCAATTCCGTGTCCCATGCGAACCTTGTACAGAAGAAACGGAAGAACGCTTGGGCGAAAAAAATGATACGATGAAAGTTAGGATGAAAATTGAAGTTCGAGATTCACCAGCCGTGTCACGGCTACGTCCGCCATTCGAGGGTTAAAGAGCGCCCATTTTGTTCCACCTGTTAGAGAAGTTCTTGAGCGGAAGACATTCGAAAGTAGTTAGAAATTTTTCTTCGACCGAGCCAGTTTCGAGTTGGATTTTCCTGGTGAAGCTGAAATCTTTGAATTTTCCATGTTTCCTGGATATGTCCGAACCGTCTGATGAATATTGGAAAACCCGCACGAAGCTGGTCAGAAAGCTTCTTTTATCATTCACTTGGACGATCGCAGCAGAATCATTTTTGAGAATTCTACGAATCGAGAGCAACTGATGTGGAACTGTGTGACAACGAAATTGAAATAGAGAAGGAAGCTAATAGAATTGTCGAGTTCAAGCGTTATGCGTTAATATTTCGGAAACCATTGAATTCTTAAAATGATTTCACGCGTTATCTTTCCAAATTTCATCTTCAATTCACTTCACAGTTTTTTTGAAATCATGGCCAGCCCAAAACTTTTGGAACAGGCATCGGAAAAATGGAGAGGAGTCTCGCACGAAACGAGGCACACCGTGCAATCCGTCTCTCCGCGTTTGTCGGTTCACGGAACGTTAAATAAGTTAACAGTCCCCGAAGTAACGCCGGGTTGCAAAAAGGTTCGAGCTGAAAAATCGCTGGCACGCACGCGACACCGACGAACGAGAGTTCCTTTTTTCCGATGGTAATGAATAAATCAGAAGAGAACCGCGCGATGTATTTATTGTTCGTTAAGCGCGACTGCGTGCTGGCTCGCTGAAACACTTCTATTCTTTACCTAACAACGAACATCGTATTTATGTTTCTTTCCCGGCTAGCCGGAACTTTATTCAGCTATTTAATAACAGCCTTCGCGCCCACGCAAATCACAGTAAGTAACGCGTTTGCCGGTTTTACCCCTTTCGCGAGAGTAATAAAATGTTCCCGAGATAACTGAAAATTGTTGCCGCGATCGAGCACTAAGATTGAATAATTTGTGTGTTCGTTTCTTAAGGTTCTACCATATTTTCGAATTCTCTAAACATCGTATGCAAAGCTTTCCCCTTCCTTCTTCGCACACACTACTACTCGAAAATTATTCTAAAAATAACTGAGCAAGGGAAAATCAATTTCTGCGATGCGAAAGACGTGCATTCTACATTCACAAAATTTCTATCCTCTCTTTTTCTGTTTCAACCCTCTCCAGTCCTTTGCCAAGTGTGACTCGACATCAGTAAATAAAAGAAGGCAATTAGAAAACAAATAGCAATTAGAAAAAAGAGTTCAAATAGTGGGGAGTTGTTGGCAACTGAATGGAAAAATAATTCCGAGTGCAAAGGATTAAATTACGAGGAAGAATTGAAATTCTGCTACATACTCGACTCGAGCGAGTACGTAGAAAAAATATGGAAGCGTTACGTGTAGCTTGGAAATATAAGAAATTCGATCCACTGGCATTGCAGAAAGATGGAGTAAAAAATTGGAGCAAGCACGCGGATAGACTTGTTTCATCATCAGAGTTCTCTACACGGCAAGAAACAGCGAAACTTTTCGACACACGTAAGTACTCGGCAGGCTCGCCGCCATTATCCACCGCCAAGCCAGAAACTACTTCTATTAAGCAAAACAACTTCGTCTTTGTCTTCGACGCGTTCTTATGACTTTTCTCCGGCGGAAAAATGACTGTGTAGAGTTCAAAAGAATGCCTCGAGAAATATTGAAGGCGCGCGCGGGAAATACGAAGAACCCATCAACGATTTCCAGCGAAATTACACGATCTACTTACGTTCCACCATGCGATTGATTCAATAAAATCGAGAACAAAGTGCTCGCTTCGATTTCGAATCGAATGCTTTGTTCGTTCCTTTTAATTTCGTGAACCAAGATAAGACGAAGATTAATGAAAAGTGACTTTGAAAGTCCCGTCATCGTTCGATTCGTAGAATCGCTTCTTCCATTCTCCATTCGCGACAACCGCGTCGATAAGTTAGGTCGCGGCTGAACCGGCGCCGGGCGAGATTCCTGGGGACTCGGGAACACCGTTCGAAATTAGAGAAGCTGCGTAAAACCGGCGGTAAAACGTATTTGCCCGTCGACAGCCGCGTAATTCCGGTAACCCGGATGCAATTACACAAGGGACGGAGACGGGGAGACGGATTCGTTTCGTCGAGTGAGACATTCCACGGGCGCTAGACTCGACTTCCTTCCGGTCGCCGTTCGCTTTACGTCGCGTCACTCCGCGAGAAGTTTCGCGCCGGTTCCAAGTTTTGCTCGCGTGTTATTCGATCTGGTGAGAAATGGACGGGTAAACAACGGGCGCAGGAAGACAAATGGGAAAGATGAGTAACGCCGAGTGGATTCGATGTGATTAAACGTTTTGTGGACCGGTTTATAGATACGCGACTCGCAAGTGGTCCTACCTTTTGCGTTGCTCGTCCATTTTTATTGAAATCTAATGCAATTTCAATTATACGATTAATTCTCTCGACTTTTGCGACAGGTGTTCGTTTTAAAGCCGTTTCATCGATGAGCAACGCGAAGCGTACGACTACTCGTTAGTGGCTAAAATCTACTGTTCGAAAGTTTGCGATGAGACTTACTTTAGCAGCACACTGTCGCGGGTTCTGCGTGCAACGTACCTGAAAAAGAAAGAGAAGAATGTGAGTATCTGCGTTAAATTATCGTCCATCGAAGATTGACATCGCTGTACGGTGTATACGTTCCGAACAAGGATGAAACTCCTTATCTACGTCCTCCTACTGATTCTTCGCAGTCTTCCAAGCTATAACCCTCGCGAAGGCATCGAGTCCCAACTGACCAGCTGACGCAGAATAAACTCGGACAAATTTGCATCGAAGCGCAAACTTTACAGAACGTCCATCGATCACGTGCGATGAGCGGAACAATGGCGAACAACGGATTAGATCGGGGCGAATCGACGAGGTAACAGTGAACAAGGAAATGACATAATTCGGGGCAAACGCTAACAAGCAAACGTAGCTTACGACAGTGATCCGTTGTTTGGATCCGACCAAACGGAACAGCGTCCTGCGTGCAGTCTATATAAACGCGGGTAGGTGTTCGTAACGTGCGATCGAATTTACAAACGCGACCGATTGCAAGAGATAGATCGAACGTGGCTCTTTGACTCGCGGATCGGTCCATCGACGATTATTCGGCGAGCAGATACGGTGAATGAGGGCTGGCTCGCGATTAGCCGCGATCTTTCGATCGCTATTCAATGGTCATACAGTCTCTTTTCATCCAACAGCGACTCTTCGTAATGTTAACGATGGAAAATACCGACTCCTCGTTTTTTAAACGTACGCATGTATGACGATGTGTTTGGTTCGGTGTGTACGCTCCTTTGTCTCACAACGAGACGGAATAACGAATCGCTGGCGAACATATTTTCAAGCTGCAACTTTTTCGAGCAGTTTTTAACCGCGACTATTTATGCGGAGGAAGCTTTTTATACGAATAAACTGTGATACACAGAGATGAAAAAGGTATTCGTACAATGCGAGCTGTAGTGAAAAAAAATAGTTGAATATTTATTTATGCACGTTAACCGGTTAACTGAGGAATTCAGTTTCGGAGATCTGTCGAAGGGCGTATAATTAGATCGAGTAACGACGAGTGTATACGTCGAACGCTGAGCAAATGCTTCTGTGACGAATTGTACGAAGAAAGTAAAGGAAAGCGAAGAAAAGATAAAGAGTAGCAATTACACGCGTCGAAATAAAGTTTTGGCTCGACGTGTATAGGCGTCGAGCGCAGTTTAACTATAATATTGGGAGATGGTCGTATAATATACGATGGGAGATGGTTTCACGTCAGAAACGTGACTTCTTCCCAGTTCCCGCGATTTACAATTTCCAGCTAACTTTGCTGTATCAACTTAACCAACTGGTTTACGATCAGGAGAAGCCTGAAATTTTAATTAACGAAGAGCGGAAGAACTCCAATTTTCCTAACACCGATTGACGCGTTGCAAATTCAATCCCGGCCGCAGGCTTCAACACCTACCGAAGTTTCAACGGGATCCATTAAAGTTCAACTTTAAATCCTAAATCCTTTACGGTTCCTGCAAAATGTCGCGACAAATATAAGGAACCTTCGTTTCTATGATAGCGAAAAGACCAAGTCGAGAAAATAATTTGGCTTGATCGCACAATTTTCCATCTTTATTACAACGAACTTTGAATGATCCAGCCAGAAGAAGATTCTGGATATACGTTCAATAACGTAGATCATTTTTATTTCTATCAGACTATCGTAAATTCTGAAATTAACAGCTACTACCAAACACTGAATGCAAGTCATTGACAATACAGGAAATCGGTGTCACTTGTAGTTCAAAGTAGAACACGCTCTGTCCACGATCGATCATTGCTTAGAACTGTTTCTTTCAAACAATGCGTAGCTATTACTCCTTCTAGCGAATCGTTGAAACGTATCGTTCCTACGGCAACAGACGAAACACGCGTTTTTACAGCTAATGTGACAGACAAAGCACGCGTTCCTCAAAGCCAGCTGTTCAACTGCGCTCTTTACCGTAACAAGAAACGAAACGAGAAGTTTTTCGTACTGAAAAAGGCAAATCTATTTCGCAAGACAAATGATACACGTCACATCACAGTCTCCCGTGCGCATTGCCGCGTAACTGAGATTACAGTCCCTCGTAGCCGTAGTTTGTTCTTTCTCAGATTGTCATCACGATTTCCCGCCTGTAACCTGTCAAAGACGGGGTCCGACAGCAAATCAACAGCCGTCTCCAAGCGTCGGTTAAGACGTCCTCCAGCTGTTCCTCCCTATCTCGTCGCATCCGAGCGGAAGTCTCATCAGAGACGTCGACGTTCACCCTGTGCATAAACATATGCATTCGAGCAAGTCGGATATCCGGACGCGAAACCGGTGAAACACGCGTGCGATCGCACGAGAACGGGAGGCCTGCCCGTAATCATGGCCGTCGGTTAACAATGAGCGAGTCTTTACAAGTGTGCAGCCATTAGAACGTTTAGAACAATGGCGCGGCCGAGGCATAAATGCATTCTAGTCGATCGTTGTTGATAAAGCACGTCGGGCCTCGTGTCCTATTTACCGGGCCGAAAATCAGTAACGCGTGTAAAATAATTAGTCGGGGGATAAATCGATTTGTAACCACCGCCGTTAAATCGATCGACGCCGTTCAACCGCTATAATTATTTAACGCGGGCACGATCGGTGAATGATTAAGCAACTTCTGGGAATTTATAGCCGCTTATTATTCAGAGGACACGTTCGACATAGTAACGACGATAGAATGGGTTCTTGTAATACACTTTGAACAACATTTCTACTGAGTTAAAGTTTCATTTTCGTATCGAAAAATTGTTAGTCTTCTCGAAGGTTCTACCTTCACAGCGAAAAGGATAGAAAGGTACACTCGAAGCACTAAAAATTGCCGATGCCTTTACAGCAGATGGCATTAGCCAGCTTTCGAAGGATCGGACAAGATTGAAGGGAGAAGCGGTCGAGGGGAAACGTCGTTCGGTATCCGCCAAGTAGAAATTGCAAACCGAGGCAAGAAAAGTTGTGTTTAAACGATCTCGGGAATGTTGCTCGCGCTTTAATCGCAGCAAACAAATTATGACGTGACGCAAACACTTTGCTTCCGTCTTAAGACGTGGAAAACGTTCACCGTTAATTACGGCCGAATTTTTGCCTCAATTTTCTGTAAAATGCAAGCACGACGTTATAATTAGAAACTCTGTCCCACGATTGGTCTTTCAATCTTTTACTTCGTCGTTGGAACGGCTCTGCTCTCGATTTTTCTACTCGTTGACACGATTTTTGGACACATCGAGGCGTACATGTTCGCCTGTGAATGAAAAGGCTTGGTACGAACATAACGATTAACCGTTTCCGTCTCCTGCACCTGAATGATTCTAATCTCTAAACAAATTCCTGTTCGACCAGCCAATCCAGTATCAAACGCACCAAGTCCTCCAACGACATCTATTCTCCAAAGAGCTAAAAGGACCAATGAAATTTCACCGAGTCTAATCTCGCGTACGGTCAGAGACGTCGCGAAGCGAAAACAGGAATCGCAGGCAAGTGCATAACAGAGAGCATGTTCCAGACCATTGCCAGAGAAAAATCCAGGCTCGTTCGCAAGAAAGAGCCGCGCATAAAAGAAACTAGAAACAAATGAAGAAAAAAAAGAAAACGGAGGGTGGGGAGGCAAGATCAAGAAGCAACGCGGGGTGGGAAAGAAGAACGTGGAAAAATGAAGAAACAGGGAGGGAAAGAGAGCAATGGAAGAGCAGCCTCGAGCTGTGGAGGCTCCGCTTGTGATATGCATCGCACGCTTCTGTTGTCCCCTTTTTTCCCTCGGATGGCGCCCGCAGGTAACCGTTATCGATCTCGCAAATAATAGCGGCCGTGTACCCATAACGAGACCATCTACCTACTCATCCCCTACTTGCCCTCCTGCGAACCTTGGCCAGCATGGAACTTGACCAGAGAAACTGAACTTCAGGCTGCAGACGTGCGAAATAAACCTTCTGCCACCCACTGCGATTAATGGAGATTCTTATTCGAATTCATACGTGAGAAATTAAGACATATCCTTGGAGATTCCCATTCAATACGACATCGATTAGAGGAGAGTACAATCACAAGTTCCTCCACGAATCAACACACCCTCCAATCAACCACTCACTTCAAGACGTGTACACGGTACGAGCCGTGTGTCAATAATCAACTCTGTAATCGACACCAAGCCACTCTGACGAGTCTAAAAGCGTACGCGAAGTCGCCGCGAGTAGAAACAGCCATAAAACAGCCATCAAATAACCAGCTCTTAAGAACCTAGGTAATATCGCATCTACATGACGTACGACCGTTTCTGTACTCCACGAACGGCGATCGTAAAAGTCCCTGGATCATTTGTTCCGCGGCAATCCAGCGTTCTTATGGTCACCGTCGAGTAAGAGAATAGGCGCGCGATTCCTCCCCGATTTCCCCACGATTTTTTCCACTCCGCGCGAGTTCCTCGCAATGCAGTCGTTCGAAATGAAGCACGACGCGATAATACGCGGACGATAGCGGCGGCATATTCGCCTTTGGCCACCCCGAGCGAACGCAATTTTCCGTCGTGGAGTCGACCCGACCTCGGCCACTTTTAGATTCTTATCCGAGGAAAAGTTTCCACCGCGAGACGTCCGTTTCCGCGCGGTATCTTCCCATTGTTGCGCCGCGCAACTTACCGCCCGCCCTATGGGTGCACCCTCAATCTTGCAGCCCCGCGCCACCTTTATTGCCGTTTATTCGGGACGCTCGTAAAAGTTAGCGCAACTTGCAAAATTATTTCTAGTCGCGCTTAATGAGAACGCGGTACCGATTTGTCGGGGGATATGAGACGCCTTGGCGTCTCGAGAGACGAATCGAGTCGCTTTAAGCTGCTCGTACGAGAAATTTCCCTACATTTTTTCCCCCCGATCCCATTAAGGAACTTAAAGCTTGGAATGTGAGAATTATTTTATCCTGGGTGCTGACCCAAGATTATCGATTCCTCATTTGGAACGAAACTTTTAATATAAATAGAAGAATGTAACGCAATAAATCGCGTTCTCATCTTATCCCAAATTGGAACGATCGAAAGTCATTACAGTTTATAGCTTAATATTCGAGAGCAGTTACGAATTCAATCCTGATAGAGACTAAAATCTGATAAAGCTTTAAATCGTACTTTATTACAGTCCGTAATAACTATTGACTCATCTCTCGTTGCTAATTGCCTTCTCTACGGACACGGATTAGTTACCAGTAACCGATAAATGACAGTGCACTGGATGGAATTTCATACAACTCTGCGGTAATTCATTGAAACGAATATCGACGTTTTAACTTCGACACGTGCAGTCCAGTAGCTTCGTGTCGTTCGTTCGTCGGCAACGAAACGGCCGACGCTGTGACGGAACACACAAGTCACGGTTAATTGTCAGAGAATCGTAGAAAGGAACGAGCGAGGGTACGTACGCGTGCACCGTCGATTCTTTCTTTTCATCGATTCAAACCAGTTCACAACGGTCTCTCGCGGCGATCCAACACGTCCAGACGTTAATTTGTCCGTGTCAACGGCACTCGAGCCATTTTTAAAAAGTCGACTCCGCGCGCCCTTTAACAACGCCACGCCTGCCAACGGTGCACGCTGGGGTTCATCGAGGGTGGATTTCACCCCTTGGGTACATTTGGCCGCTGATACTCGTCGCGCACTTGTTTCGCCTAACGAGTTTAATTCCTCATTCAAATTTAGACGATATTTAAACGCGTACACTCTTTTTTCGCGCCAGAGCAACCGATCTCAGTTGCAACAGAGTGCTTCGATGAACCTTGTTCGCGATATACTTTATATCGCTGCCACGATATATCTTATGAAAGTGATAGCGCGAGTTTTAACGACAGAGGTGACTTGGAGAAATACGACGAATGATCCTTTCGAATAAATAGGTACCCGAAGGGTTAAATGGACGCAGTTCTTTCTCATTTAGGCAGACGCCTTCGCAGATTCCACCCGGCACGCTGATCGTAAATCTCCCACCGCAAACGTGCAATGTAGTCGTTTAAACCGAAGCATAACGCGATAATACACGCGTAAAGGAGTGCCGGCCACTTCCTTCCAGCGAATGCAATTTTCCTGCGCCGGTTGCAAAGTTCAGACCGCGGCCATCCATTTCTTCAACTTTGCGCAATTACTAGTGCGAGGGCAAGAAGAACCACTTTATCGTCCTGGATGTGAGGGCTTAATTCAACGCTATATATTTGGTTTCGGTGGTACGTCGGAACAACGAGAGAAAATACTGTTCCGTCGTTACATATTGTCATTCTGAGAAATATTATTTTCTCACTTCTATTACTGTCCATAATGCGAACAGTTAATGAATCACCTTTTCATTCCGATAATCCCACGTTTCGATATTTAAAACCGGTGAAAATGACCACAGGTAACGCTCGAATGCCTTTTCAAATCGATTCGCGATGCTGAGTGGCTGTATTATTCGTAATCGATTTCTTGACTCGTTATTCCATTCGATTGTAATAACGCATTACCGTTTCGCGATTTCATTCACAAGCCGCGCATAATTCGTCCGATAAGATGAAATATCCAATCGATCGTTCGTGCATACAAGGCAAAATTCAATTCTGTCACCTTTGTTAAATTAAGAACCGGTTTTTCTATCGATGTTTGCGAGCAAAAATTGAAAAGTTCTATTAGAAAATTTATAACTTCTCAGTTTGATCGGCAGAATTCGAAACGTTCGACGCGAGTTCAGCCAGGATTACAGCCCCTACAATTACACTTACGTATTCAATTGAATCCACACCTACAACTTATGAATCCTTATCGAGTTCAACTGAATGCACATCTAACCAACAATTGTACGAATCCAGTTACAAAACGAAACACGTCGTCATAAATAAAAATGAAATGCTAACTTGGTGCGCGATTTTCCATGATTGAATCGTACCGGAAGGGGGTTAATACCTCACGGAGCATCTCCAAGGCATAAATCACTTGTTCACGATTCAGTGCGTGGAATAGAGACATCATTGCTCGCAACAACCAATTCACGTTGGTACAGAATGCCGGAAACCCGTCGCAGCCCACTTCCCGTTTGTAGCGACCAGTAATCCAGATCTGATTCGCGAGGAACCGTGTCCGAATACCGTCGAACATGATACACCTGTCAACCCTGCCAAGCCTGTCTCCGGAGAAATGCATCAACTAAAACATCGTTCCCATCTGTGGTACGAGGTTCAACGCCACAGAACCACACGTTTCTGCATGGCGGTTCCCTAATTCTATGCCTAACTTTCCTCGATTTCTTCAAAGAAAAATTTTATTCGATCCACAGAAGAGGGTTGCGATTGGTATACGAGGGTGTAGAAGGGAAGAAGAGTAGTATAAATAAAGATTTTGAAGAAGTAATAGCGAGCGCAGCTAGAAAGACTTGACCCTCAAAGCGAAGGAACAGCAGACAATAAAGATCTGCTTCGAACCTTCTCTTCGTCTTCGATAGTGAAGGCGGACACATTGGGACTCATTTTCGTTATCGAGTCTAAAGGGCGTGGTACGTTTAACAACGAGCCTGTTTCATTCGTTAAATAAATTATTTTTCGTCGCTGGACCACGAGCACATCCATTTCTAGAGTAATGCACAAGGGTGCTACTTGTCTGATAGCAAGTGTCGAAGAACCAGCGCAGAGGAAAATAAGAAGAACCATGTACGGAACAAGTATATCCGGTCCTGAGGTGATCACGTGGTTCCGTTTATCCTCTGTGACTCGCCCCGTTGGATACAGTATAAATGGGAATGCCATCGCCTCTGGGGAGGTGCCAGTGGGGTTGACAGGATCACTGCGCAGCGGTATGCTTGTTCATCCAGCTCTCCTCTCTCGAGGGACGATAAATACGAAAAAACAACGTCCGATCTACATGGTAGAGCGAATCATAATAACCACACGCAGAAAACTTTCTATTTTAACGAACAGTTAGACATATAACGACATTCATAATTAATTGATGCCATTGTGTAAGCCAGAATCCCATCCCCCTCTCTCTTTTCTTGCAGATCAAAGCGCAGGATGATGGCTCGGTGTTAACCTGAGCGATTGTAGCCACATTGCTTGCTTTACTTATTGAAAAGTGGGTTCTAAGTAAGGAATGCTTACCAATCGGTTACAATTCTGTGCACAGAGCAATGTAATCGTTCAGATTACTAAGAGCAGTATTCTGTACCGCGACAAATCCCTACCTGTGGTCCAATATCTTGATATCAGCATCGGTTTCATCGACTATCAGTAATCACCGTTTCACGAAGAGACTCTCGAGATACTGTTTGCGAGCCTAATACCGATACCGAGCTAATCAACCGTACGTTTATATGCACAGATACGGCAAATAGTTACACGATCCTATGTGCCTCTACGTGTCTCGCACAAACCCAACATGGTACGAGATCTTAGACGAGGCGCGACAATCGAAGCCTCGAAATACATCTGTAAGAAAATATTTTTAGTCTTTCCAGCACGAGTGGTTAAACCAACGAGAAGTGGAATTAGAAACGAGGAACGACGATACGAACGACGTTGCGCTTCCTGTCCCCGTGGAACGGAAACAAATGGAGCGAGTATCATCGATATGATTCGTGTAGGTCCACCGCGGTCGAAGGCAGTTTATCGACTGGCCAAGAGGAACGCGTAGATTGCCATTCCTCAAGATCGAGTCTGGCCGCGAAATTGCATCCAGTCGAATCGAACAGCCAGCAGCGTTGGCTCCGCAACATGCCTTGGATTTTCGCCTGGTAATTGGATATGAGCCGATGCTTTGAGACAAAGCTTCTCACCAGGGCTCGGTTTCTGGTTGTTCTGCGTCCGATGGGTGCAAAGCCACCCTTGCGTAAACGCGAACGCCAAAGAGAGGCTTCAAAAACCGTCCAAGAGTGGGTTAAACGTAGACAATTGTGCATGGCGAACGCGGTTAGTTTATTTACTGTAGGGATGGATCACCGAAAGCATCCACGTTGCGTTTTAGAGGATGAAGGTTGCTTCTCGATGAGCACGCGAATTGAAACCAGTTACTTCTCGCACTCGCGAAATTCTTCTTATTTGTCTCTTCATTTGAAGTTGTTCGTCTGTTCCCGATTGCAGTTGGATTTGTATACGCACATGAATCTAAATGGAATTGTATCAATAGTTGACACGTCAAATTAACGCATGGAACAATGTCCATGTTCGTTGCGTCGGAAAGTTCTTCGGAAAATTTGAACAAACGAGAAGAGCAGCGCGGAATTTCTGACGCGCACGCATCGCACCTTGGATCGAACAATACGCGCGAGCTGTACGAGAGCCTCGTCAATAATGTAACCCGAAAGTGAACAGCCAATCTGTTGAAAGTACATTTCGCGTCCCCGATCGCTAATTGCTGTCGCGAGGATCATTTATCAAAATTCGAGCTGCGGTTCAAGCGTTTGTCTCCCGGCGCGTGACAACGCTAACGCGTTTCATTGTTGCATTAAATCGATTCGAGGTTGACTGAACACCGCGAATTTTCGCGTGTAACATTTCGATGCATCGTAGACCGGTAATATCGTTTCGATCGTCGAACGAAAAGGGATTGGCGCTTCGAGAGGGACAGTTTTAATTAACGACCAATCGTTTGTTTAAAAGATATAAAAATGCTTCGTCGCCTCGTCAGCGTCGATACGTTTGATCGCAATGTCAGATTCTCTTTCGAAAAGTCACGCTGTCCGATCACGTATACGAATATCTGCCGCGATACAAATTGAATAGAAACGATTTAAAGTATGCAAAGTGTCCTTCCTATTCCATTCGACTATCCGAGAGAATATTTCGCGGAGAAATTATTCTTTTCATGGGCGACGCATTGTGTTCGTTATTAGACATTTCTCCGCGAACTTGGACGTTTTATTCGCATCCTCCTGCGGTTGAAACTCCATATTTTCCTTCGTTTTTACGAACGAAAGTATCCGATTGTGATATTTAATTAAATTGAAATTGAATTTTTGTCAGAACTAAAATTATTTCACTATCTCATTTCCTACGACATTTATACACGAACACGATTACCATAAAATGTCTAATCTCACTATTTATTGGTTTCCGTATCAATTCATTTTTTATTCCACTCAAATAAACCCGTGCGAGATACACCGATAAAAGGACACGCGGTGCAGCGGTGGTGATTAAAAGCGTAATTAATTATCTCTGGCTGCGGCTTCGGATAAGAAAAAAATTAATAAACATCATACCGGTATATATTTGAACGTTTCAATGAATTCCAGGTAGTACAAGTTTTAATTTAATTAATCGGCTGCGCATGCAGGCGGTTAGCGAACAACGTGGACGCGTTGCACATCTAAGAATGCATCTGCAGCCTGTGCGACGTCAGCTTCGAAACTTCGCGTCCGTGAATTATGGCGCCGCGAGAGTGTTCCGTTGGCTACGATATTAAAGCTATTCGGAGATGTGAAACATGGAAGCGTAGTCGGCAATAGGATTCCGACGTAATACGTTCACCGTGCGAAACTAACTTCCGCCGGACCCGAAGAGTTTATAACAAGGCTATTCAAATTACGCGCCGGCCAATCCCCGTCGCGGAGTTTAAGCAGATAAAAAGCAATAATCTTCGCGACGAATTCTGAGCTGACACGACTGTTGCAATAATTTATCGTATGCTTCGTGTAGAACCCACAATTTCTTCAGCGAAGGGTGCTCGATGGGGTGCTCGAGTAGAGACTCGAGGGAGCCAAGGGTGCCTGAATTCTTCGTGTGCTTCTGTTGCGTATCGCATTGTTTGTCATTAACCCTTAAACTGCCAATCTCCTTGTAAAGCCGAATTTGAAACGCAAGTTTGCGTCGCTGGACGGGAAATTTTCCAGACCAGCTGCCCGAGCAATCGACTCGCCAGGGATAAGAATAACAGAGAGAAAGAGAGAGAGAGAGAGGGAGAGCTGTGCAAATGTTGAACGAAGACGAGAAAAAAAGCACGGCGATGCTTGGTGCTCGCGCGCAAAGTGCTGCTGTCAATTTTAATCCTAAGCGTTAACGGACACCAGGCTCCACGTGTACGAACGAAATTGCCCCCTTCCACGCGGGCTGCAAGGGAATTATTAAATTCATTGTTCCAACAGCTGTAGAGAGAGCCCAGATCCATACGCTCGTCACGCGCTCGTACGCGTGTTGGCTTATTATCTCGCTGCAGGCAATCAGCAAACATCCAGGACGATGTCACCAGAGGTGCACACGCGAGGGTGCGCGCGCGCTTAACGTCACCGGTTTATATCCTCGTTCTAATAAATCCCGCTAGAACCCCGAAAATTTCCCGTGATCATGCATTCGAGGCGTCGAACGAGCATCGCACAGCCCGTCCATTTCTTCGTCAGAGCCAATTATACTTGACGATTTCGATACCAATACCAACGCGATGATAATTGTCGGCAGCTTCGAGGTTTCATTTTCGAAGAGACGGTGAAAACGAGTCCAGGCCTGTCAAAAATCTGAGTCGTTAACAATGTCAAGTTTTAGAAGGCACAGATTTTCTAACAAAAAAAAATTCCAAACATTTGACTCGTTACAGCAGAATGTATATGGCGGTCTGAGACCGTAAAAATCGTATAAATCCTTCGGGACAGGAAATGGTTATCTTGGTCTGAGACCGTCGAACGATATCGGCGAACTTTCAGGTGGATATTAGGCCGTCACCCAGCGGAGATAGGATGATTCGTTCGGTGAAAAAATCCAGGGTGATTGGGAGCACTCTGTTTCTAAGCTGTCGGCCTGATCCCACCCGGTCTCGGTGTTATCATCGTACGTTCGTCTTCCTGAAGTCCGAAATCCCCTTGGAAAGGACGGCCGCTCGTTCACGTTAAAAGGATCGGCCACCGCCACGCGGTAAAATAGATTAGATCGATAATAAATCCGCATAGTTTCACGGACGGAGGGGGTCAAGTCGACCGACGATTTTTATTTTAACGCCGCTGCTTTCAATTCTTTACTCCTTGTTTCAGATGTTCCCTGTCGGCCCTTCTGACAGCCGCTGCGCGTTTTTCTTATCGATTTTGTCGCAAAATTCGCAGGAATTTATTGAAACTGTAATTGAAAATAAATGCTGGTCCAAAGTCGAACGTTTCAGTCCTGGAAAGTTGGAATTTTCAGCTCGATGCAACCGATCAAATCGTTTGCAACTCACACAGCAAAGTTTACTGAATGTATCCCAATAAATCCTGTGCGTACATTTTAAATTTTCTACTTCAACTTCATAAAGTTGTAAAAAGCGAGGGAAAGATTTTCAAATGCGCTGTAGAAGTAAACATTTCCAGCAACTTCTTCCTGTGCGCGTAACTATCGGTCTCTGTACCCGTACTCCCGCTGCTGCAATTCTGCTTTCGCGGCAGCGCTAAAATTAGTTTGTTTCGAAGTTTCTTTTTAGCAGACATCAACTTTTTCCAGCGAAATATTATTAGCGAATGTAAATTCCTGAACAAAGTCGAATAGGAGTAGCCGTAGTAATATTATGAAATACCGTACAATGCTGGAATTAATTTAGTTTTAACAATGTAACACTACTCGAGTGCCAAAACAATTATGCAGGAATTTGTACTATAGTGATATTTATATATTAATTTATTTGTACCTAGCAAAGAGACAAAAAGGATCGAAAGAAGAAGAACGCAGAGAAAAGGTCGCTCGAAGTTACCGCTGCACCCTCGAGCGATGCGCGTGTACCAATATGGCCGCAGCAGACGATGAACTCGAGGAGTATCTTGAAATAAAGAAAGGTGAAAGGTATATATCGGTGTAATTTGAAAAATCCGATATTTGTACGCTCCTGCTCGAGGAACGAGTCACTTTGAGACTTCGAGATTGACGATTTGACGGGAAAATTGGAATCAGCATGGAAGAAGCGGAGGGACAGACCGAAAAGCAAATTTTCCAATTCCAATAGCTCCGTTATTCTATTTTGCACAATTTGCCTATTGTTTGCGCGGCTACAATAAAGGCGTACCATTCGATATCATATTTTCCTGTTTGTTAACAAACAATGATCGATGATCGATCTGACCGATTCCAATCGCCGCTTCGTCCCGATTTTCAAAAGACTTCTCAACTGAACGGTTCCGATAGTTTTTGAATTTGTTTCTTTCATATCGCGTCCGCTTTTATCTTTCGATTTCGTCCCGTCGAATTTCCCATCGCGTTTAAAGATCAATACTTCTCCATTTCGATCGAAATCATTCATCCAATTATTTAGAATCGTTGCTGCAAAGAGAATTTCAATTCGGTATGCAATATCTGAACAAATGTTTGAAGCTGTTACCTTTTGCAAATGCTTTTTTAAAAACGTGCGAACGGTCAATTTCAATTTTTGTTTTGTCGAACGCATTGAAAACTGAATGAAACAGAAAATGAAATTGCGAGTCGAGCAGAAACGTAGCCCTAAATTCGCGGTCGAAGTCCCGATTGGAATCGATTCGGGTTGTTTACACTGCGATCGCGAACGATTGAATTCATAAATACAGGTTGATCGCGGTTAAGTGGCTCGCACTTTCATTTATTCCCCCGCAATCCACTCGAGTCTAAATCGTCCGCTCGTTCCGTAAACACATCGAACGGGAAAGAAAGGAGGTCTTCGGAGACGTCTCGAAAAGTGGTTAGAAAGGGGAATCGGTTTAAGTGGCGGAAGGTCTCGCGGAGGATGCGAGGGCGCTTTCGATTAAACGGATAATTAGGCTCGAGAGATGGATGGATATAATTTCCCCAAAGACAGGGCCAATTTTCTTGGTATGAACGCCGCACCGGGGTTCGTTCAGCGCCGGCGATGGGAATTATTTTATCGAGGGGAGGGATAAGGAAGTTGAAATTAATGAGTGGTGGTTTGTTTGACGTCGCTGTTTTTCTGCTTTTCCACTCGTAATTCCTCCTGATTAAGATTTACCAGACTTTACCATTTTACCTTCTGATCTTAGATGAAAATATATTCCAAGTAAGGCAATTATTGTTAGACAACCTTTTAGACAACCTGCTTATAACCAATTTATACAACGTCGCCAATAAACGAAGAATATTAGTATTTGACTAATATTCTACTGTTTGGTATTCATCGAGAATATTTGAATAAAATATTAAAATTGAATCCCCCTAGTGTACACAACAGTCGATAAAAAAAGAATGACAATTCCAAGGCGACGGTAGAAGTCACAATTTGCCCTCATAGGTACAGCTGAGCCAGGTCAGAGAAAAGACAGAGTGATGGATGAGTCCAGCGGATGTTATCGTGGCGACCTGAACCAATGGGAAATTCGTCGTCTTGTCTAGTTGCCAGATCCACTATAGATAACCGCTGTCATGTTTCCCGCAGAGTGTTGCAGGTCTTAAACTTTTCATAAGTTTAATCGAGCTGCCTGCGGTCTCAGCGTCTCGCGATTAAACAACAAAGGGCTGGGAAAACCGTGGATATCAACGCGTCCCTTTACGACCAACGTACCATTCTGATATTTCACGCGAGGTATCAATCTTATTTTTTTATTAAATTATTCATTTAAAAATTGGTCACACGTCTAATTGACGTGTTTGTCAAATTCGCACATCTACGGCAGCTACGAAGGAATTAAAAGACTGCAAAGGACTGGTTTTACACACCGCACCGTTACAGTTGTTAATTACAAACTTGTCACTGTTGAACAACTACGCTAGCTAGTTGTTGCAAATCGAACAAGCTGCACGCGAACCTCATTTACAGCATTTTGGCATGCATGGGTGCTTAGAAACGTTGCAAATTAACTCGTTAATTATATGAATCTTGTTTCTGTGTAATTATCAGTTACTACTGCGATTCGAGTGCTATTAAAGCTGGGTTAATCAATTTAGAAAAGCCTTTGCGCTCAATACATAATTTGGAAAGTATCTGATTACGTATCAAGTTTAACGCGTCAACGTAAATGACGGCTATTTCGTTCATCGAACTCTCCAAGAATCAACCGATTAAGAAAATTAGCCTCTGTCGTCCATCGTCGGAATTCAGAGTGAGCATCAACGTGTTAACAATGCTTCCAGCGCAGGAAACATAGCGTAATTTTTCTACACGATTACTTCGCGACAGATGTTACACACGTACGTAAAGTAATTTGCAAACGTAACGACGTTTATTAATGGATCTGCTCGTTATACGGTGTGGCGGCGTGCGTGCACTTCCGGTATCGCCCTGTCCTTAATTATCGTGTTTAGACGAAATAAATGTTTCGCGTTCTGGAACTAAATTAGCGCGGATAATGTTGTTCAACCGTTGTCGAACTGTGAACGCGGCTACGAGTTGAAATATTTGAGGTAAGCGAAAGGATAATTAAGCTTTATTCGGATCAGTTAAAATTCGCGGTTAAAGGGTGCCAGATCTGGCCCGAGAATTATGATAAAAGTTCGTTGACGAACAGCAACACAATGTTACGATATGTAAATCGTTACTGAAAGCCAAGCACTCGAGATACCTCGATGGTTCCATTAAAATTTCAAATTCTCAACAAACTAATTAGAATTTACAATTCCCGTATCCGCAAATAACTTTCGAAAAGCCGAAGTGATTAAATTAGTGTCCGTAATATAATATAACTTTCAGAATTCAGAAATTGTTGACATACCTTCTTTAAGGAGTTTAATTGCCAATTAATTAATCAAAAAGTAAAATTACCGTATAATTATTCAACAGCGAAATCCATTTGGCATTTGACATTAGTTTATTTAATATCATTAGCAGGATTCCCCAGCGTATCAGATTAGTTCAGACTCGTACCACGAACCCAACTCGCGCTTAAGTCCTCACTCGTTCGATCGTCTCATAGATTCGAGGACCACTGGAACCTTAAAGAAGCGGCAATTCGAAAGCGATCAGTGTCCCACGAACCTGCGAGCACCCATCAGCGCCCATTGCTCCGCGAAACGCGAACACCATTCGACTCCATTGAAATCCTGTGCACTCGTTTACGAGACCGCTCGAGTGAGCCGATAGGCAATCCGAAACGAAGTCGGCGAAATTAAGTGGATTCAGCTGATGGGGCGAGTTTGCATGAAACCATCCAAATACGGGAGCCAGGGTGTTCCTGGGTGCTAATTGCTGGCAGCTACGAAACCAGCCAGCAGCCGCGCCGTTTCGCATCCAGCATCCCTCTTACACGGCGACCTGGCTCGTATAATTTTGGGGCAAAGGCGTGAAATCTGCGCTGCGAGACGGATTCGCCATTTGACGTACGTACTCGTTCCCTTTGTGCGAATTGCCGGTTGCGCTCAGACGAAACATCCGTTTGCAGGAAACACCGTAAAGGCATAATCATCGAGTTACGTTCGATCCGCTGCGAGCACGAGACGCCGTTTAACCGGATTTGTTCCTGCGTTACCCTTTCACTCGACGCGGCTTCCTGTTTGGATACCTGCGTCGAAGCGACTTTATTTTAACATCAGCGTTTCGTTCAAACGCGAACGGCAAACATTTTTTCGTCCGTTACTACCATCGACTTGGAATAATATCCCGGTGTCTCAACAAAAAGTTTGCCCTCGATCCGCACACGTTTATCGAGCAATTATTGTTCAACGTTGAATTCCCGTGGAAAAACCGGAACGGCTGCGTTTAACAAATAAACACCGACAGGAAGTAAAACGATATTTGCATGGCGATAGCGACAGACGCGTGTAGCCGGTGGAATATAAAGTTTAATAAATCCGTATCGCGCCGGATATTAGTATGCCTGCATAACAAGCAATTTGTGCGAGCAAACAGCACGAAGTTGCGGGAAGGCACACACGAACGAGGTGTACGCGATAGAAAAAGCTAATTCCACCATTATTGTTGAGAATACGTTCCATTCTGAGGCGGCTACGCGTTTACCATTGTTTTCGGCTCGTGTAAGCGACACGGATTGAACTAAGATTTCAGAAGTCCGCACAGTATTATTATACGCGTGGATGCAGCTCGAGGTGGATCAGTATTTGGTTCCGTTCGAGAGGAATTATTTCGTAGACCGTTTAGATGAGCTTTACGCTGAAGAAGACAGAGGAAGTGTGTACACGTGTCTTTAAATCCACGATCTCGCGCTTGATTATAACGTTCACGTATTGGCAATGCGTACTCTGTAAATTCCACTTACCGTTTCTTTTTTACTCTTTTTCCTCGCTGTTCATTCCGGCGGTAACATTTCCAGAGTTTATTTTTCTCTCTCACCATTGCACTCTCGTTAACGCGAGCAATTTGGGTCAACAAGTGGGTCAAAAGGAAGGGGGCGAGGCGACGCAAATATTTTACAAATATTTCTATACTTCAATTATCTTCTCGTATTTCCGTACAACGCGGATTTCTCGAACGCAAAGCAGTGAAATTCCATCGCTCAAATTGGAGGACACAATGTCCCAATTGGTA
Source organism: Xylocopa sonorina (assembly GCF_050948175.1). Taxonomy (NCBI): domain Eukaryota; kingdom Metazoa; phylum Arthropoda; class Insecta; order Hymenoptera; family Apidae; genus Xylocopa; species Xylocopa sonorina. Next base: position 8,580,989 of record NC_135196.1, on the reverse strand, counting down.
ACGAAATTACCACAAAGCGGCGGAAAAAGAAACGGCTAATCAATTTGCGTCCAATTAATATTCCAAATCCAGCAGGTCTCGAAAATTATTATGCGTGTCGAAAATTCGTAGCGGAACGAAATAAAACCATTATTGGCTCGTGTAAACGGAAAATCCAGTTTCACGGTGGAACAATGCCGTTCGCGTATTATTGAATCGAGATAATTTTGAAAATACACTACATTTGACGGGACGGGGCTGGCCTATCGTCGGGAATAAACATCGATTAAACACACCGGCGGACAAACAAAATATAAAACGGCACGCCCGTGCAACGGATAAACAAAATGCAAAATGGCGCGCCCGTCGATCGGAATGCGACGCATCGATCGCGTCAACAAATACGAAACGTGTTGTTAATCAACAGGAAATACGCGTGTTCGCTTTTTTATAACGCGGAGGAGGAACGCGTACAAAATGAAAATTGTGAATATTTCGTTAACGGGGTAGGTTTCAGTCGAAAAGAGAAAAAGAAAGGAAAAAAAGGCAAACGTTCAGACGATTCCGTTTCAATGTGCCGCAGCGGGTTCAAAGTAACGCAAACATTTTCTTGGTGAATTTTCCGCTTAATAATCGATCTGGCAAGCCATCGAAACCTGGGAACAGTGAGCGATAAAAAAGAAGATCGCGGTACACGTAAAAGCTTCGAATGGCCCCTCGTTCGCGTAGAATTCGGAACAAGAGATTCCGTTAGGGGATGCAACAGCCCTCCGCTATTCAGGGTTAAACAGCCGAGTGGAAGATTCAACGAACATAAACGGCAGAAACGTTTACGACCATAGGAAGATTGCACCGCGTTTTGGTGTCTCATAAATGCGCGGATCCGAGTAAGTATTCGACGTACGTGACGCGTTTCGAAAGTGAGTCCGTTCAGAATTGAAGGCCTAGAGAATGATTGAGAAATTTTCAAGATTTCACATGCGAGCTTCCATCTAATTCAAAGTTTTGTCGTGTCTACGCAACAAATCAATTTCACTTTTCTAGAATCGTATCCTTTTTGCATTCAACGCTACTATTACCAACTTGGAATCGGAACGAGTCGCTTCGCGTATCCGTTGACTGCAAGAGAGGACTAGGAGGGAAAGAGACGAGAAGAACGGTTCGTGGACTCGACGGTAAGGGTACCAAAATGGCAGAGGTCGCGCTTTAGACGCGCAGATGTTAGCGACAGCTTAGAAATTCTCTTATGCGGGGAAAAACTGGCGAAAAACTGAGTCGAGTGCGTTAAAGTTGGTATCTCTTTAGCGTTAGAAGACCGTCGCAGCGTTATTAGATCGCGGAAAGTAGTAATAAATTATTCTAAAACCCGACAGAATTTATCAGTACGGACGAATTTGTTTTCACGTGCGCATACTTACCGCATTCGACGGTGGAATTTCGCGCTTAGAATTGAAACACGTTGCAGACGAAAGAAGGAAAAGAGGAACGTATCCCAGACAGTGTTACGCGAAAACGTAGAATTATATAGCGTCTTTCACATTTCGCACACATCGGTGCTGTATCCGTTCAGCGACGGTTTAGAATTCGCAGAGGTTTCCGAGTCAAGGAATTCTGTACGGATTATCTGAATTCAAAAACTGGATCTGCTGAACGTGAGAAAGATATGAGACATGGAATCTTCATTCTTCACGTTATTCCACATTCCTCGCCTCGACTATTCATATATTTTGCACTACGATTCACCGTTTAATGCAAAGAGAGTCTGATAAGACTCGATAACTCGAATCTCAAAAGAGTTTCAGAGGCTTCGTTCTATCCAGATTTCAAACAAGATAGATTTAACCCTTTGCACTCCTTTATCGAGTGTGACTCGACATAAGTGGAGATATTTTTGAGATTCGAACTCCGCTGTACACAATTTCTATTTGAATATAATGGAATCATTTTTTCAACAAAAAACTTCTACGCTCTATTATTATAGAAATTTGTTTAATTAATAATTGCGTATATATGTCGTATGCGTTTAAAATGTAAAGCCGCGCGCGCAACGTAATGAAAAAGTGGTAGGACGAAAGAAGTAGCTCTTTTGACCTAACGAGATGTATTTCCCGCAAAAGTTTTTTAATAAATACAAAGGTATGCATCTCGTTCATGAATATGTAGATTGATACTCACGTTAAGATTGCTTGCGAGATACTTTCTACCCCGTTTTCGACTTTTTCCGTTCATTTTCAAAGTTCCTTCAATAATATTCGCGTTACGGAACAAAAGTATTTCTTAATCACAGATTAAAGGAAAAATATTTCATAAAAAAAAGAAGGAGAGGAATAATCCGTTTCAATTCTGAAACGGTGTCTCGAACCATAAGAACCAATGTCAACGCAACGAAGACGATGCGCGTCTTTTACCTTCCACCTTGCATAATTTGTTTCGAACGATCTGAAACCGCCGTGCCACCGCGAGCAATCTGCAATGAAGTTAGGCAACCGTATCCCAGCTGTACCGACCCGGTATAAAAAATTGACGGCTGCGTAAAGCGCTCCCCTTTATCCCCGGCATCGCGGTGACAAAGTGGCCGAAAAACGTGACCGTAAACCTGTCGAGGGTTAAACGTCCTGTTAGGAAGGATCAAGGTCTCTTTACACGTATCTGGCAAGCTGCGCTCGTGTCAGTTGGAAATATCGCGCTCTCATTCTTAACAATCATTGATCGATATTTTTTCGTAATATTCCGTGATGGTGTCGAAACAACATCTGAGGCGCGGCTCCGCCATTTTGGTACCGTTACCAAGTCCACTAGCAGGCCAAGGATAAAAGCTGTTCCTTCTCTTCTACCAACACAGGTATACGAAACAAACTCGTGTAAGTTGCTGTCCTAGTGGCGTGTGTTACGAGGCCAAACGAAGCCAAATTACTCATGCAACGTAGGAATTTATCTCCATTAAAGTGAAGCTTTGAAAAAAGAAAAAATACGATGGATGCACTCGAAAGTTTGGTGAGCATCTGCGGAATCGGAATCGATCGGTTAAGGAAGCTCGCATGCCTGAGCGGCGAAAAAGTTTGATTGGCACAATGTTCACGTGTAGGGGAATGCAGAGCGGAAGTTATCGCGGGATCTCGGTCCTATTAGGGCCATTCCCGGCATTCGAAGAAGCCTGTCGAGCGCAACGATTTTCCGCGGAAGATCTCGCAGTTTGCGAAACTTGGAAATCTCGATCTAACTTTATGAAGTGCGGCGCCAGCTTCACGGCTGTCCGTGCCAGCAGCATCGCGTTCGATCACTCAAGAACTCGCCTCTAATTTAACTCTTATCCCACCCTATCGCGTGTGGAAGCTTTTTCGCGCGGCTGCCGGATCGATTCGTCTCACTGCTCGTAAAATCGACTCGCGTTTGTCACAGTTGAAAGCGCGACGGTTACTTACGATGATTGCCCTTTCTTTCGCATGATTCTCGTCACCTTCAAAGTCGAACCTTCCCTCGACTAGAGGGACAAATTGAAAAACCAGAGAACAGACAGCATTAGCAAAAGCACACAGATCCGACTCGTACAGCTCAAGGAAGACATTTACACTCTAAACAAACATTCTCTTCATCACGTTTACAAGAGAAGCCTGGTCTACGGTCATCATCCGCACGGTAGACGCGACAGAGGAGAAACACCACGGTAAATTTGAGTTTTTTGTCGCAATCTCCTTCAACGGTTGTTTGAAATTGTAAAACACATAAAGGCAGACGATGTTTCGTCGTTTTCTAACATAACTCGAGAAACGCCGAGCTAACAGATGAAGAGAGATGAGATAATCGAAGGGTGCAAGGTGCAAGGTGCGAACGTGTTATCTCAGTTCCACGCGTGGAAGCTTACGTGGCTAGTTCGATGTTGGGGAGCCTCTAACAAGCTTAACGAGAGAGTATCGCGACAGAGTAGGGAAATGACATTAGCGACAGTTGACGCGCGTTAAGAACGATTGCTATTGACAGGACCCATGGATCGGCCAGGGTCGCGAGTAGTCAACCAGCGCGCGTTCAAGGATGACGTTCATGAGGCGGATTACGACGAGGCCGTGTTGGATATTGAATAACTCGCGTTATACCATGCCTTGCACTCCAACAACGAACAACGCCGCGACTAGACTTCAACGATTGCCTTCGGAATTCCCACACGCTCGTGCACAGTTGCAATTTCGATGAGATGCAAAAATAGACAGGCCATTACTTTAACATGCGCGCCATATTTCTGCCCTCAAATGGATAATTGTTAGAATTCGAGGACGGTTGGACGTAAAAACCTAATCTAATTCGTGTCGTATTTCTGCGGTCGAATAAATAACTGCAAACTTTAGGTTAGATACGTGTACTTGCATTATATTGTTTAAACTTCGAAATACGATATTTGTACGGGCCAGCGGTAAAAAGAGAATCCAAGGAAATGAATAAATAACGTAGCATTGCGAAGGATTAAATGAAACGGAAGAAAATTTATCATTTTTACTAAAAGAATTACGAATTAAATTTCTGCTGCATAAAAATCCTTCGTTTTTCTCCTCCCAGTTTCCGTTCTTCAATTAATCACACAAATCAATTAGAAAAATTAAATCTGCTCATAAATCATACGCGAAATAATTCATTACTCTTGCAAAAATTACACGTCGCAACAGGATACGTCGCTGGTGCAATGGAAAAAAGGAAGAAGCAAGCACAAATTGTTACTTCTTTTAGATTTATTGCTAATAAGTGCTTGGTTGGAATAAAACAGTCGTTCCGTACGAGTTAAATACGTGAAAAGGGGTTATCATCCTGTTCCGAGCGATAATTATTACCAGGAGAATTTGATTAGCTGAAAAGCGGAGCCCGGCAAAATTAAGTAGAACGAAAGGAAGTTAAAATCGCGACGGGAACAGACGTAACGAATTGCAGGGACAGGTTGGTCAAACTTTGCCAACAACGAAGCCTCCCTCAAAATTACACGTTCATTTACTAAACCAATAAGGTAATAACGTTCCAAAGGGGATGCAGTGAATTTTTCCACGACAAATGAGAAGAATTACGGGACGTCATTAACAGAGTCGCGTTGCAAATTACTCGTGCAGGGTGATCAAACAACGAATGGTCGTTGAAGATGAGTGAACCGACAACGAGCGTGGAAGAGAGCGTGGTTGACGATACAGAATTATTCGTGACAGACGATAGAGAATTATTTTGGACGCGCGTCCCTTTCTCCGAACGGTTCCTAAAAGCAACAAAGAGGGGAAGAAAACAGTGGGAGAGGGTGGGACCAAAAAATAAGTTAGCAAAGCGAAAGACGACGGACGAGGGAAGGGCCGTAAAAACGTTTCGGCATTGACTCGTCGCGAGGCGAGTCGGAAGCGAGCCGCGAACAGGGGGAACAATGGTTCAGCGCCGCTCGTTAAAGCATTAAAAGCACTTTTGTCTTCCGTGGCCGGCTAAAAAGCGGCTGTGATGGCCTCGAAAAGTCCGCCTCCATATCGTCGCCGGTCCAACCTGCCACCAGCTCGAAAACTCCGCTCTCCTACCGCGTTCCAGTTCCCCTTAAGTGTTCCAACCCCTTCGTCCTCGACCTCCAACCCTTTTCCGTTTCGCGCAACCGTCTTTCATCCTCTTCTTTCGATTTCCGCGCCACCGTGCAACTATTTTCTTACCAGCGGCCGCGTCTCCTCCCCGGATCGCGTGGTTTTCCACGGGAAAATAATTGAATTTACGTGCGATCACAGCCAGAGATTGGATACTTGACGTCGAATCGCATCGCGGTTGCACACCTTCCTATAGAAAATTATTTCTTCGCGTCTGTTCTTCAACGGCGGTGCTGATCGACGCTGCTGCAGTTCTGGCTCGAGTGTACACGGTTGTTGTCCGCACGAGTTCCGGAATTTCGAAAATCGTTGGGGTAACACAAAGGAGGATAGAAACTCTGCTGGATTTCATGTTCAGAATAATTGTTTATCGAGAGTTGCTGGTTCGGTGTACGAAAATGAAACTCCACGCGTGTGCTTAATTACCTGGATGGAATATTAATCTCTTATGAATAATTATCGAGCTTGGTTAGCTAATAAATATATTAATATATTGATATACCATCCAGTTATTGCATTTCTAACGCATTACTTCGTACAGAATAAAATGGCGACTAGTTACTTGCCTTTATGTAAAATTCAGAAATTACTTCTCGATGCCATTCCATGTTTTACGAATTGTTCAGTTTGCTATCTTTGCTTTTGTCTTTGTACTTCTTTCGACTGTGACTTTTAGTTGAAATAGAATTAGAGAAGTAAAAGTAAGTAGCAATTACCGAGCTATTTAATTGCGTGATGACAGTAGCGTTTCATTTTATCAGTCCGCATAATTGTTCATATTATTACAAATTACTGCTATTAGATACTCCCGTTATTTCCATTATCGTTAACCTGATTATATTACAAATGCAATAATTTTAATTAAACTGTCCATTGATACTAGCGATGTTACAAAACTATTATGTTCCATATTAGTAATGGGCATACTCTCTTTAACGTTCGTAGTAACTGTTGAAACAAATAATTGCGAACCTTTCGGTTAACTGAAATATAATATAAACACGCTGAATAAGGTGATTAAAAAGTAAAAGCTATCGCGATCATAAATGTCAGGTGACAAAACATTTCCCATTTCGATTGTAGAAGCTGCACCTCTTATCGGGCAGCAAATTCGCTCTAAATTCGTGACACAACGCTTCCACATCGTCGCGATCTCCCTCTAATGCGTTCGTGTCGATAAATTTATACGAACACGTGAATGAAAACGTGATAGCCACGACAAAGGCTTCTAACCCTATACGTATCTGCACATCAATGCGCCTCTGTGCTTCCCACCATTTACCAAGTTTCATTAGCATACACAGTCGCGATAATGCAACCGCGTTATATGCGACTGAAATTTTCATTAGACGCTCACGGTGATACGATTCGAATAATTGACCCTCTATGGCGACGATTTTATTAGTTCGCGACCAGAAAACATAATTGACCGAACCTGGCTTTAATCCGAAAACTGCCAATTAATGTTCGCTGCGGACGAATTTTAATTCCACGCGAAACCTCCCGAGTCGAGTTAAGTTTAACTGCGAATAATTCTGTTTCCATTTTTTTCTTTTTTCACGAAGGTTTCAGTCGTTCCGCTTATGTTTCTTCTCAACCGCAACATTATTGAAGGATATCGTTCCTTTTGTACTTTTTCAACAAATTTCGTTGACAAAAATGAAAAAAGAATAAGACTTCTTTTAGAGCGTCAGACATTTCTTTCTCAAAAACGGTATTTGACCCCGTTGGGATTACCGTCGAACACAAGCCTCGATATTTTTGAACAGGTGTCTCTCAGGTTGTCGAACTATCGATCGTTTCTTCGTGTCACTCGTAGAACGTCCATTCGAAACGCGAAGAAAAATGAAAGGATCGCGACATATGCGCGCTGTACACTTTCCTTTGAACGTAACGCGACCAGCAGGAAAGAAAAAGCTTTCTAGAAAAGCTGTGGACGACGAATTGGTTGACTCACACTACTTGCGTGCATCAGCGATAATACATCGCTTCTACTATACTGAACCCATCATTTTTTACGTGTTTTCGAGAAGGATTTTCTGCTCGCTAAAACCCAGAATGACCAAGCTTATAAACTACGGATATATCGTTTCTAACTGATATTCGAGAAATGCGATTCGTTGAGACTCGATTGCGTGCGTACGTGTGTAAATGATTAACAAAACGAGGAATTATCAGCGATACGTGCTTCGTACATTCGCTCCGTGCGATTTCAGCTTTAAAAAAACGATAGAATTTCAGTAATTTTTCAAACTTTTGAATATAAAAACGATGGTTGGAAGAAGTGAAAACAAATAACAGCCACGCATAAATTGTTTAGCGATGGTACCAAACAAAATGACAGAAATTTATGAACTACAGTTACGTCTACAGTCGTATTCAGTTTTGTTGACCTTTGCCAAACGAAATATTAGAGTTCGAGTTCCGCCATATTGTAAAACCATAAAAAAATCCAATTTTTCACCATTCGAATCGCTCCCGATAAATCACCCGTTATTCCACGACGCAGCTGTAACATTTCCACAAAGGCGTAATCTTTTTTACGGTTAAACGACTAAGAATTAACTCGCTGTACGCGCGCGGAAAGATCGACTATCGTTATAAAAATGATCGGGACGTAACCTCAATTAATCTTATTACATCCTTTACGTATAGATAGCTGCAGTTGAGAACGGGGTCAATTAAAGTTAACTGAGAATCAAGATAAATACGTGAGAACAAACGTGTATTGACCTTCCATTATGAACTGCAATTGTGCTCTTCGTGCGTGTGATCACAATTAAAAATAAAATTGTTTCCAGGTGTTGAATCATTAACGAGCAATCTCTTCTCATCTCGTTACGAGATCAAACGAGTCGAAGAATGAAAGAAATGCCAGGTACCAGACAAGGCGCTTCATCGTGGTACTCGCAGGAAGTTCCAACAGCGATCTGCTCGAAATCGTTCGATCGGCACGAAATTCGACGTCCCCTCAGGAACGGTCCTGTTTCGCTTATGAAACGGGCGTCTCGTTTCTCGTAGCAAATAGCTGTGGTCGTCGGACGACCACGGTAGCCGCTACACATGCCTAAACTAACCAACCTCGAAACTAACCGAGCTAAGCCTTCGCCTGGTCCGCGTGCAGTGAACAAAGACGGTTGGCTACACGGGGACAAGACGGGATAAGGCGATGCTGGACACGTTGACAACTCCATTTCAATTCGACCCGCCATCGCCTTCATCCCTCCGCATCGTCCAGCTTCTTCCCCTTTGTTTCGAGTCTTCGTTACGTCGTTCGTTCACTGGTTCGCTTGGATATTGACGCGCTGTTCCCAGCCGTGTCGGTTCCGCTCGCAAAGGTGCTCGCTCCGTCGCGGAACAATAACAGCTTCGTTCGAGGATGAAATCCTGCCTTTCGCAGTCTGGCAATTGTCATTTCACAGAGACCTTCTTCGGCTTTCCTTCTTTATTGGATCACCCCGCGAGTAATGGCGGCTTAAGAAGTTCTGTTGGTTTTCCAAGTTAATTCGTGTCCCTTAAAATTGATGATTTTGTCATTTTCAGAAATTTCGGGTTTTTTCTGAAGCAGGAGTCAATTGAAAATTGAAGTCACTCGAAATACGAACGAAGATGACGATCGCGAATGGATTCGAAATATAATTAATTAGGACACGGGAACATTTCAGAGAGCCAATCGTTTCAATTATTCAAACACCATTTACAACTTCGCTTCATTTGAATCCTTGTAATCAGAGAGTTCGGTTCAAAAACAAAGTGCCTTTGACGGGACAAAATTTGCTCTAGAGCTCCGGCAACTTGCTACCTCGCCAAGTTATGCTACAATCCTCTCTGTCTCTTCGTTGACAGATGTAAAACACCAGCCGTGGGTTCTGTTTGCGGTTAACTTCGAGAACTGTTCGACCGTGTAGTTTTCGATGAAGCGGACCGAAAGAGCTACAATTCTTTCAATTTAATTATCTTTTACATTGTTCCTTCTACTTTTTCCCCCGTTCACTCGTCTTCCGCGTTCTTGTTCTTTAGTCCACTTCATTACTCGGTTTGCTTCACTTACACATTTCGTCCCTTGACTCTCGTACCTTTCCTTCCACTCACACACTTTACGCTCTATCGTTTACGTGCTCCATAATTCACAAACCTTCGTTCTTCTCGTTCAAATCTTTTCGCTCCTGCTCAACAGCAATTGACGTACCACGAACTTAGTTTCCCGGATTAAGACTAACGGACAAATAAATACATAAAATTCTTGCACGACCTCAGACGGGAAATTAAGGTTCGAAATTGATTCATTTACTCACGTACTCAAACTCTTGGACTCATTCGTTCCAATTTGGATTTGGACTACTTATTCACTACAACGAGGACTTTGAATTATATAAGAAACTTGGTTGTTAGTGCAAAGTTACACTCGCTAAATAAATCATACGCAACGGCGTTAGTGGAGCTACAACAATTGTAAGTTATCTGCTACCCCTACGTGACAACGATGGTTCGCTCACCACTAACTCGTGGTTTGATTTAGTCATATCCGCAACGAAGTATGCAATAAACAGTTACAAAAATTCCTATATAAGAAAGATGATCCTTCGCAGCTTAGAACGCATAGTTTTAATCGTGCAAAATCAGCGAAACTCGAAGCACGAGTAAGACCCAACAACCAGATACTCCTCGAAGGCTTCCATCCGCGTTACCATTAAAGCTAGACTGAAATTAACGCGTGGACACGCTGTTTGACACGGTATTCTTCTCTATTTGCAAAAGCGTCGTAACGAGAGTGGACGTGCGGAAACCGGTTCGACCTTTCGCCGAAAGTTCAGCTCGTCTTAAGCGAAACTCCCTGTTCCGTTCGGGCGCGCGTCGAAGAAAGCACCTGGGCACTTAACCGGCAACGAGCATCGCTCGCTACGCCTTCGCTCTTTCTCCAGGGAATTGGGTACTGCAGGCTCGGCCCTTGAAAAGCGATACGTGGCCGGTTAACCCCTTAGCGACTCGGTTTTATGGTCGCGACGTTGTAAATGCATTAAGGCGGTAACCCTCCTTTTCGCCCCTATGGGTGTTACGTGGCTTAGAAAACGCGACACGCCTTTTCCTTCCCTTAAACTCTTAAACATACGATAACATACGATGGATAACGATGGTCTCCCCAAGGGTGATCGCGATTTAAATTTAAATAAAAACGGCGTAAGATTTTCACGAACGCGACGACGGAGTAGCAAAGAAGCGAAAACGAAATAATTTTCAACGCGAAAGAGGGTTATTCGAAACGTGTGCCAAACTTGGCTGACAAGTTCCCAGTTAGAAACCAATCAGTGCTTAATCGAACCGATTCAAACCTTACAAGATAGTCGAAGTTGGACTTGAGTTGTTCGAAAGTCGTTTAGTCCTTGGACAATCGATGGTTAGCCGAGGTTACTCATTGGTCAAAATCAATTAAAGTGACAAACAATCGAACGAATTACCAAGTTACAACGTTTTGGGCTGGCTCGAGATCGATTTCTCGACCAATCGATCCCTTTGAACCGAGGAAACGATGAAATTTAAGTGGCCGTTAACAAATTTTAAATAATTGGTTTCTGGTCCGGAAAAGAGCCCTAAACGAACTCTTTCGACGTCTGTCCCAACTGATACGGGTTGAAGTTCACAAGTTTAGATAGCCAGATTCTACACGAAACTTCAAAGACCGACGCGGTAGGAATCAAACGAACAAACGACTCGAGGTAATGAATGTCGAATTTACTTTGCGCTCGGAGGAGGTGAATTTGCGCAGGAGGAAACGATTCGGTTGAAGCGTTCCATTGGAATCCCGTTAGAGAATTCCATTGGATATCAGTATGGTTCGCTACTTTTTTTTACCTTTGCTGTTTACCTTACTATTGTTACGAGGGGTGGGTTATGCTTGCAGCCAAGCGCGAACCTTGGTCATTTCCTGCAGGCTTTAAAATTAATCATGGCCAGAGTATCTTCGTTAATTAAAGACAAAGTGAGAGGAACCTTTGTCGTGTACTGTGAGCCTGTTTGCGATGATGAATTTTCGAAATCCCGAAAACGGAATAGATTTAATTAACGATGATGCTGGAAAGCTCTCGACAAAATTGGTTTCTTTATTTGGTTACATTTTACCAATAAAACTGTGTCGTGCGAAGAAGAATCTGTCGATTTGTATTTAAAAGTAAACTGTTACATCATGGCTGTCCAGGATTTTCTCTTTTCAAAGACAGAACCGTTTATTTGCCTGCTCGCTGCAGTTATTTATATAATAAAGTAAATACGATATTCGTAACTCTGGTACATTGCTGTATAGAAATTCGTAAATATTCGGTCGCATTGATATTTAATTTAAGAAACACACCACCGTGTATCGATCACGAGGAATATTTCAAGCGTGAAATAAATTTCGCTGACGGTGCATGGTTTAGTGGCATTTTTCGAAATGTTCCTGGCTGAAACGAAAAACTACAGAATGGAATAAACAAAGGCTGTTAACTGTAATATATAGCGCGGCCGTATTTCATACTTGGAAACTCGCGGTATTTATCATCTTGTGTATTTAGAATACTCCTCTCTCTCCACAGTTCGCAATGAACAAAATTTCGTTTCGCACTTTATCGCATTAGGACGGTAATAAATATGACAAAACCCTTCGAAAAGCAACAGAGTTGAAATTGGAAAAAAGGTTCGATCAGGTTAGATTCGATCGTTCGCGGTGAAAGCTTTGGCAAAAACAAAACTAGAAATATCGAAAGTTGAAAATTAGTAGAGGAGAAACACGAATGGTCGAGAGAGTCGGCTCTCGAGCGCAAAGGGTTAAAGGTTCCGCAGGCGCAATAATTTGAACCGCGTAACAACGCCATTAACGCGGTGCAGGGCCGTTGTAAAAATCGGTTTCTCGAAATCGCGGGAATATTTCACGCGGATAACGCAACCGAGCCCCTGTAAAGGTAAACGATAAGCGTTCTCCGCCGTCTCTTCCGCCTTTGTTCAACCGTCGCTCGTCCATTTCTTCCCTACGAGCAAATAAACGTGCACGCGATTGGCGGCGCGGTACGTGGGACGCGTTTTCGCGAATAATTCCGAAACATTCCCATGAAATGCGCGTACCACAATGCCGTGGGCCGCATAATGGGATGCACGGTAGAAATCGCGGCAGTCTTGCGCGGAAAAATTCTTTTCCACTGACGACATTTCAACGACGTCGGAAATGCGTCGCTCGTGGGGCGCTTTATCGAATTGGAAAACTGCTCGTCCAAGCATAAGCGGTAAAAAGCGTACGTGGCTGTCGCGGCCTTTTAACTGAAACCTTCCACTGCGCTGGAAATTGAATCCCTCTACTTGGAAGGAAATCACTGCATCGACTATCGTTACGAGACGCATACTTCTACCGTCGCTCGGTTAAATAACGTTTCATTAGGACAGAGCTCCAGAGATTCATCTTTTTTCGAATCGATATCCCGGATCGATCGAGATAAAACGCTGCGGGATCGTTTTATCAGAAGATGAAACAAAAAATTGTTGATATTCGTCCACTTTTATAGCCTATCGTGTAAAATCGCGTTTAGAAATGACGATGGTATCGATGGATTACTCGCGTGCACAATTCTGTCTTTAAAAACCTACCCCGATCTGCTTCTGGAAATTTCGCTGAAGGTAAAATAAATAAATTGATAAAATTGGTTGATCGACCCAGAAAATTAGTATTTTTCCTGGACCAACGGTTGTACCTTGTAGCGCTATTGATTCCTTGCGGCAAACGCAAGCGGTATACGCGTAAGGCGATCTTAAACAATTAACTTGGCGATAAAAGTATCGTAACGTGCCGCTAAGTACAAGTTAAACGCTCGAAGTGCTACTTTAGTCGAACCCATATTATTGTAGCATCATCGTTTTCGAAAAGCTTAGTTGTAATACCAGGAAGAAGGTAATAAAAAGAACGAAAACCGGACTTGACGATGTTCTAACCCTTTGCGCTCGAGGGCTTCGAAGAGGAGCCATTTAAAATTTGTCGGAGAGCCTTTTCTGTTTAGAAGTGTAGAAAAGAGAGTCGAATGCTCGTCTGTTCGTTGTTAACTCGCATACATTACTTGTAATCTCAATAAATTCAACAATTTACCATCAAACACTACGATACCGGAAAATGTGAACGTGGCAAAAGCGTTATTCACGAACCATCAGAAATATTTTCATTTCGAATAATTAAAACGAATGATCGAAGGCAGATAAAGCACGTGCAAACATAACAAATTGTTACCTGTTGGTCTTATCACCGGTTGCCAAGTTCTCGCGGATCAGCCTGCAGAAATAAACGTTTCATTTCGAGTGATAAACGCCGTTATTATCGCGCGACGAATGGACCCTGTACGAAATGCGTAATTACAAATAATCAGAGGATTACGCGGCGAAATGGCTTCATAATTCACTGGACGTTCGACGTTTTCAGACATTTTCAAACGACACTGGATGCTCGCGGGAAATATCATCGTATTATACGAATTTCCGATATCCGAATTTTCCATTGAACAAAGAATATCGGAAGGTTCAAATAAATTTTTTCCGGCACACAAACGAACGGTATCCAATAACTGTAGTGGGCAAACATTATTGTAAAAAGCGAGCTCGCCTGCTCTGAAAACGATATTACTGTTTGCGAACGGAAATTATATTTTACCGGTAAAGACCGACGGTTGTGTTTAATTTGAAAGTACGTCAGGCGTGCGTGATACAGAGTAAAATAAAATACGCATTGTCAAATAAATTTCGCGAAACTCGCAGTCCCTTTCAGAAATTTGGGAATATCAAGATAGAAAGGACGGAGGTCGGTGCATCGAAAGGGAACCGACACGACTCGGTGAACGGAGCCGTGCTCCCATCAACTGTCCTCTGCGCGATGTCATTACTTAATTAAGATGCAAACTGCTTTGAAACTTGAACGGGAACTACTGGTAATATCGTCGCTTCGCTCAGCCACATTAAGCTCCCCGTGTTCATCCATTTAACGCGAAAAATCTCCGCGAAACAACGAACCATAAAGAACGACACGAAAGAGCGCTGTTGCAACGGGCCCGCGCCATAAGCCGCGACAGCGTCTTTCAGAACTTCCTACTCGATAATGGCCAAGTTCCCTCGTTCCTCTTCGGCCGCCAAAGATTTTACAAGAGAAACTTTACCCGTATAACGATTTACGCGAGCTTCCCGTAGATTGTTTGAAAATGTAAACGAAATTCGTCTCACGTTGATCAGATAAAAATTTCTTTCCCAACGCTCAACGGTTCTACCGTTTATTCGAATGCAAACCGTGGGATAAGGAAGAAGTTGCACGGTTCAGCTAAGTTTCAAGATAATTTTTCAAATAAATTAACCAGATACGTGTCGAGTGGCGTTCGATCGTTATTCACAAGAAATGAAGATCGCAATAGAGACGAATTAATTGGATAAATCGTACAGTTTGACGCATATGTCACCGCGTTTCAGTCGCAGCCATTTTTAATTCGTTTAGAATAGCCTCGGTTATCCGCCACAGGCGGTGATTAAGAAAATTGTTTACCGTCGCCTACAATCGGATCAATTAAACCGAATTAAGCCGGTGGCATTAATTGCAGGAGAGCGACTGCAGCCAGGGTCGAACGCGCGTTCCTCCAAGTCCGAGATTGAGTAACGAGGTTTGTGTCAATGACAGCGGCGGAAATGCAGAGGGGGAAGAAAAAGGTGAGCTTAGCGCCGGCAAAAAGCCAACAACGGGAGACCGCGGCTACCGTGGTAAACAGGAAGAAAGGAACAAGACCGTGTCCGCCATCGCGATTTCACGTATGACTCGCGTAGAGAACTTGTCTCCGATGTATTTGTGACAGCTGCGTCACTGCAATCGCCTCCACTTTCTCTACCATTTTCCTTTCCTCGCCAACTTTTCTCAGGGAAAAAAAGGGTTAACGTTTTCGCACATTCGGTGACCAGTCAGCGCAAGCTGCTCGACCCTCGAGCTTTCTTCGTCCCTGTCCCCGCTGTTCCTGGACTTCCTCTTCCGCGTTAGATTAAATTGCGAGCGCGAGAGATTAAATAGGTGAACAAGAATGGACAATTATCGTATCTTGAACATTTTATTTCATTTGCGTACTGTTGACGCGTTGAAAGTGGATTTATATTTATTGTCATCGTTTATCACTGCACGACGTGCTTTGACGAATGAAATAAGTCCTCCGATTATAGAATATTCCATTTATATCAGGGAGACGGTTCGTGACAATTATTATTACTGCACCGCGTCGATTAAAATTGCACCACGAACGTCTAGACAGCTATTCTTGATGTCCGAATCAAGATTCAAAATTTAACGATCACTTCGTAAAATCAGGAAATAATTTACGGTACGAGGGATACTTAATTTGAAGATAAATGATACGTTGGATCTATTTTAACACAATTCATTCTACTTTCCGGTTATCAAACTGGGTAGGATGTTGGAGGTACTCGAAAAATCCAGCGATTCGCTAATCTAAATGGGTTACTACTTATCTATTTCGTATAAACAGAGACAGACACAGAGAAATGTTAGACAAACGCGATTACGAGACGATATTCTAATTGTCTTCTCAAATTCGATAGTGTTCAATTTGAGGTAGCAAAGAATTTTAATTAAAAATGTGAACGAGTCGTCTGAACAAGTCGATCAACACTTTTACAATTCTCAGTCGTACATATTTTAAGCTAAATACGTGAAAAATAGCTTTCAAACATTCTACAGCGAATAGAATCTAGTCAGAATCGATGCACGTCAGAAATTTTAGACACCAGTGTACCAGTTAAATAATTGAAGCAAATTTTCTCGTCGTCCACGCAAAAAACTTGATCCTCAAAGGATTAATATCCCTCCATCTTCGAAACCGTATTAGCTCGGCTGAAACTTGGAGGCATCCTTCGCCATAAATTATCCACCATCCAGCAAGATCAACAAAAGCGCGGAACGACCGAGCCCGATCCGTGCTAAGAGGACAAGCCGAAACAAGCATACTCGGAACACACGCGCGGAATTAGAGCGCAACTGGACCAATTATAGAACGCAAGTGTAGCGGGAGCTTTCAGGTGAAACTTCGTGCGCTCGTAGCACTTGTCACGAAGAAACCTCGGATGAGACGGTCGAGAAACGGGGAAAAAGAGGAGGGAAGGGTGGACCTTTGTGGCTACCGCGAGAGAAAAAAACGGGAACACCTGTTTAATTACCATTCGACAAGTGGACGCGTAGAATCGTATTTATGGCAGCTGCGAGACACCGCAGCCTACTCCTCCAGAATCCTCGCTGCGCGCCCGCATTTCTCTGCATTTCGAAACATTTCCGTCTTTACGCGACAAAAAAGAATTTCGCTGACACGTGCCAATTTTCCGAACGACGCGAACGAGTTAATTCCGTGTGACGTTAAATCTACATCGCACCGCGAAACCGTACCCGATATCCAATCGCTATCACTTTCAATTAAGCCCCACAATTTCCATCGATCGCAATTAACCATGGCAGCCACGCTATTGTTTATGGCTTTTGAGATGAGAAAAATGTTCGTCTGCTAATTGATCGAAATAAGAGAAGGCCAATCGGGTAATGAATCGGATGCAACTGATACGGATCTGTGCGATAACGAAATTGATATATAGGAGGAAGCCAATAAAATTGTTACCGTTTGATCGTAATTGTTATTCGGTAGTCGTCGCGTCACATATATGAAAATTCAACGCGGAAAGTTACGCGTTGCACCCTCATTTTATCCACAAGCCTGGGCATTAACAAATTAACGGAGGCCACTGGGTAAGAACGTGCGAAGCGCGTCCCTGTTCTTCCAGGGAATTATGTGACTAATGGGATACAGTTGGAAAGGGTTACAAGACTGAAAACGAGGTGAGAAACTAACAGATAGTTTGCTAAGTCTGCCAAGAGCTTAAGTTCTTGGTATAAATAAAAATTAATTTAATTACCATAAAATTCATTTATCTTTTTTCCCGTAGCAAAAGGTCAAACGTATAATTTGTGTACTTTCTTTTCGGTTGTTGGATATCAGATACACAGGAAATGGGGCCGCATAATAATTTCGAACGGCACGCTCGAGAAAGCGGAAGACGGATTCGCGTGTACGAATAAATTGGAAAATATAGACGCGTTGAATCCACGGTCAATTTCGTTTTCACCCTTTTCGCCCCATTTTTCCACTCGAGTTAAATTCATAATTAGGCGTGCCGAATGGAATACCTTTAATACCCACTCTTCGACAACTTTAAACGAAAAGAAGATATACGACGAACATTTATATATTAATACAAATTACTCCGAATATGCTGTCGTAATCTTGCACACTGAATCGTGGAATACTGTTTCTACTTTGAATTTTTCTAACTTTTTGTATCGCAGTTCGACGGTTCAGTTTTCGAACAAGTTGCACGGCAAACGAAACGTAAAAAGTATACTTTAAATCTTGTCGCAGTCACGCGAGATGCCACAATGCGAAGGGACAACTGTGCGATAAAATTGCGATCATAAATCACCGGGGAAAAAAGTTTTCAGGATAACGAGATCTACGTTGGAGAATTCGCGGTGATATTCCAACGCCCGTGCATTCTGCGAGTTTATTATACCGAGAAATTAAGAAAACTGCCTTTAATTAGTTTATAGTCTAAAACAGAGCTAATTTCCTTACGAAATAGAAATGGAGATAGTGTTTAAAAAAACACAGACTGGCAGAGAAAATTTTCAAAAAATGCACGTCAGGCCAAAGCTGTTATTAGAAGTAGATCGACAAGAGCAATGCTATTACAAGATATACTCCTATTATGGTAACAAATCCAATGAATATTCCACCATCTATCGATCATCTGATAAACTCAAACCATTAACAAACGTAAATATATATATATATATGTGTGTGTACAAAAAAATTCGTTCAACGTGGTTCGCATTTATCGAAAAAAGTGCACGTTTCCGGTTCCGGTCGCTCTCGTTTAGCGTGACGCTTTTAACGAGGTTAGATCGAATTAGAACGTGGGCCAAGGGATGCAGGGAAACCGAAATAGCAGAGCGAAACGTCTATACATAAACACAAAGTTGTGTGCCAAGCGAAAGTGATTCGCGACATATTAGCACGCGGTGCACGCTTAACCCTTTCGCTGTTTCGCGCATTAGATGGCGATGAAAAAATAATGTCTCTGCCAACTACTCGTTTCCGCCTCCGTTTCCATATAATAGAATTCCTAACGCTACGACGTCTCCCATCCTCTGTCTTTTCAATTCCTTTTTCGATACCTTCGAATCAATTTATTACGGGAAATCAGCGTGAGCAACGGTGCATTCGGAAATTCTCCATTTTAGGAAATTTCCTGGGAACACATACTAAACGTATTATGGAAATTTTATTGGCGTGGCAGGATAAAATGTAAAACCGTGTGAATTCTAGGCTAATCTATCGGATTACGAGCGGTTTAAATATTTTAACAGGCCACTTTGAACTGTAATTACGAGTTGCCGCTGTTACATAGCTTTTTTTTTTCGAAGCGGCGAAGATAAAAGCGGTAGAAAATGTCTGGCCAGTTAAAATCTAGCTGCGAATCTTCGCTTCAGAAGTTACTTTCATGGATCGGAGAGTGGGAAACGTAAAAAATGTTCACGCACCCAATTGTAATATAATAGAGCGTGGATGGTGGCACCCTCGACTCGAATATTCGAAACGCGGGACGCGGACGTAAACGTAAAATTCTCCCGAGCGCGCATAAATCACAGCGTAGAAACGTGAAACGCGCACGATCGGTTCTGAATTATGCGCTCGTTATACGAAAAGGCTTCACGGTACTTCCGGAACTAATACAAACGACGTCGATATCTTATCGTGCCCGGGCACGTACAGCCCCGCCGTAAAACCTCGCGATTGCACTTTAACCGCCAGTCATTCTCATTTACCTGGATCATTAAGGAAACCGTAGCCGGAAGGCACGCCATTCGACCAAATGTATCGGACGGCTCGTAATAATAACCAGAAACGCCATTTGCTGTGATCCAGCCGCAGACTTCCATGGACGGATACCAAAATGGCGACTTGCGCGTGGCTTTAAAACCGGAATCTGTTCTATTTGCTAATTTATACAAACTTCTTTTCTCCTACGTCCACGTTAACTACAAAAGAGTTTTCGATAGATCAGCTTAGGTTAGATTAGGCTTTTCACGATCGCAATAGAGAATAGTTTCCTGCAATTTTTCATTTCGCGATTGTTTAATCGTTTCGATCTCGCGTACAGCCATCGCTATTATTTCGCAAACAGATGAGTTCGTTACGCGTAAATTCAACGGTTGTGTACTTTGAGAAAACGCATCTGTGAGAAGGTGCAAGATCAAAGCTTTCACGTGCACCTCGAAGAAGCAATGCAGCTACGGAGAAGATCGAATAGCACAATGACGCTGCATCTCGCGATGGCCCACTTATCTACTTAATCGTGTCCCTCTTCGATAGTCTGCCAATCAGGACTTCAGAGTTGATTAGTTACCTAGTAAAGAAAGCATTAACCTGCGAGATAGTGGCAGGTGAACGTTTCAAACGTTACTAACTTCAAATCGTTGGAATACTGTCGTGATATTTCATCGCTTGAAATGTACAGCACGAGGACAGAAATTTCTTCGCGAATTAGCTGGAATTTTCAAAATGCTTTCGCGATCCACTTTTATATAAATAACAACGGAGCATCCGGTGGTATGAGGTGATCCAAGAACGCCCGCATCGCTGTGTCACGTGTAACATGGGATCCGAAAGGGTTAAGTGCCTGACGATCGATGGTGCGAGAAATTGGGCGAAGTGGATAGAAGAGGACCACTGTGCCGGTTTATATTTAGTCTAAGAGTCAGGATAGTGGTAGAAATGGTCTCCCAGGTTAAGGGACCACCCTACCTCTGTCACTTGGGAATGCACAAGTCAGTCCCCACAGATTTGTTGGAAGAATAAAGACGTGCTTTCCGAATCACGGCAACAAGTAATATTTCAATCAGAAAAATGAAGTATTTCCTAGTTATACACCATTTCCGATTCAAATAACAGTAAATGTTCGGTAGAAAAAATTAAGAGGACACAGAAGTATCCTTCGAGTACGGACAACGGCGTTTAAATGAGAGAAGAGTGCCAATGCAGTAAACACCGAATCACCATCCCGAATCGCGAGAGACTCGTGGCAACACTTCATAGAGAGGGCTTTACATCGGTCGTAAAATAATTTCTCCGCGTTTCTACCTTGTTTTCCGCGGGAACTTCGTTGTTTATTAACACAGGGGCGAGCCTTTTTGCATGAAAGAAACTTTCATTCGTTTCTGCTAGGCGACAGTATCGTAAAACTCGCTGCGATATCGTTCGCGACGAGTCCATAAAGAACAGTCTGCAAAAAGGATTTTACGTGCCATCCAACTGAGGCTACGGTTTCAGTGGATGCGAGGTTGGATAAATTTTGTTGTAGCATATCGGATAACTCTTTTGCTACCAAGTTCTACTCGTGATTAGAAAAACTTGAGCCAGGGAAATGACGCGGTCGTTTCGAGATCGAAAGAGAAAATTTGTACGAAAGCGTGCAATTTCACAGAAATTGATTGGAAATAATAATTTTGTGCAAGAAAATTCAGTCTACTCGAAAGCCACTAACTCAACCAACTCGACCAACATAGAATTTCAAATAAAGTAAACCTCTACTTAAAAAAAAAAAGTTTGAATCGGTAAAGTGCTTCCGAACCACCGAACTCGAAGCACCGCGAATTCGATCGAAGCCTTTTTTAAATACCCTCCTCTCCAAATGAACTCGCTCGAAGTACCTTCGATTTATAGGAACCCACGCAACTCGGTTAACCTAAACGCGACACCGTTGAAACAGAATTCGGCTGAAATATGTTTTTTTTCTCCTCTTTCGCCAACAGTAAAGTAGCGCTTGATTGCGATGAGAAGTTAATAAAGTGTCGGCGAAAGGTATCGTTATAGATACCCCCGGTGCACTTCCAGCGCACGAGAGAGCATTAACGAGAGGATGTAATAGAGGCCGGCACGTCTGAGAAAAATATGGTCGTCCGTTCATCGTGGCGTAGCCTTTCTCATCCTATTTTCCGCCGTAGTCGTCGAGGCGCTCGAAAACATCGCGAGTGGGATTGAAAATGCAATTTCAAAATTAGGTTGGGTTAGGTTAGGCCAATTTCGGAAATGATACGTAGCTCGTTTATCATTCGTTACGCTCGCGAATATCGCTTAATCGAATGACACCCGCGAACAGAGTTGGCGCTGCGCGAACGTCCGCGAGGAAATCGAGTTTCTTTGACAACGCGCGACGACAGGGGATGATTTCCGCGGGAGATATTAAGTTAACGTCGAATATGTTAACTTCACATCTCGACTGAGAATGTGTGTTGTCGTTAACGTCGTTGGAACATCTTTCTTCAAGCGTCCAGTGCTCTAAAATACTCCGAGAGTAAGAATCGCCACGCAGTGATTTTGCACCTACTACTGAAAATTAGTTGGAATAGATTAGATTGCGTATGTTACTTATAAAAAGAGATAAATAAATTTTTGCCAACGAATCAGTCCTACTGTAATATATAAGGTAAAACATCATATAGCAAAAAATGTACATTTCTATGCGGACGACGAACAATCTTTTCCGAGTTTTATGAAAAATGTATTAAATAAGTAGGTTAGTTCGTTTAAGAGGCTTTGGAGGATAGAATTTATTAGTAATGTCGATCCGATTCGTTTGGCAAATAACACGGCACGACGCGGTGTAAAGAGGCTTTTGGTACTTAAAAAAAAAAAGAAGATTTTCCTCTCTCCTCTGACGACTAAACGGAAGTCCACTAAAAGTTCTTAAACAGGAGAGGCACACGCCTTCAAAATTCGCTTACATTTCAATAACTGATGCGTTTGCATTCGAAATGTTTTTTAAAACATTGCAAGTAAATGTAAAGACTATCGTTACTTTTTCTTCTACTCTGCTGCAACTGCATTCTAATTAATCCACAGAATTGTACAATGCGTTTTAAATTTCCTCGCAAAGCAAAGTGTAACAGATGTAATATTTAATATCTTACGTCACTGCGTCTCTTTAAAAAGTTTATAAATAGTTTCTAAGTAGCAAAGTAGAGAGCAAAGAAAAATATATGCGACAGTTTAAACAGTGCAATGTATATTTACTTACGAATTTGCTACCACGACGAATGAAATATTCATAACATACCTGAAACAGAAAAAGTGCAACGTTAGTTTCGTATCAAGTTCCCCGCTGTTTAATTACAAGAATTACATTCACTTCGCTGTCCACTTAAAAATTATACGTTACAATTTCATTGCAAGTACTTTTAATTGGCAGATTAAAAAGGTGAAACCTAAACTAAACTCTGAATGAAAACTAAACTTTCGCTGGTTTTCACGTGTAGTTCAGAATATGGAGGAAAAAAAAATCGTATCTGAATGTTTAGTAATTCCTTGGAAAACAGGACGGGGTGAATAAAACGCGGTGTAAACGTGTCAAGGCTACGAAATAGTAATGTTGCACAGAACACCGGTGAAAATCGACCGTGTAAATTACGTATACGTTTCCTCGACCAGTTCGAACGATAAAAAATACTTTTACGCTTCCCTTTTTATTTACGATACGCGAGCGGAGTAAATAAAAAAGGGCGTGAAAATACGCAGGCCGCGTTTCATGGCTCGCCATTATCATACACGTGAAATATCATGCTTTACAAGATGTTCGACCAAGAAATACACGTGAAATAAACAATCAATTATAGTTTAATTAAAATCGTTCATTTTCTATTTAAATATTTGGCTACGAACATAGTGGTTTATTATAAAATAAATCGCTCCGAAAATAACAATTATAATTGCACTTAGTTGTCACTTAACATTCCTACAATTCGATATCCAATATACCTTTGAGCAAAAAGGACCTTTAAGCCGTTCCGTAACGTCGATGAAATTTCCCAAAGGTCACAGTTTCGGTTCTAGTTACTCGACCCTTGAGAGATACCCCGTTGAGGACGCGGAAAATCAAATTTCTGAAGCGTATCGTTCAGATTCGCGACTGTTGGATAAATTACTAAGAGGATATTTTCTCGCCACAAACCGCCGACAAACAAAAACGAAATCAGATCAAACTTATCACTAAAACGAACATTTCTTGAATCAGTCATAGGTCTGTGATTCGACAAGGTCCAGACGTCCCCACGCGATTATTATTCGAGCATCGACCTAAATATGCCACGGAGAACGATATTCCTCGAAAAGAACGAGCAAAGGATTGAAACTCGGCCGAGAATAGTAATTAACGTCGTTCGTTAGACGATCCACAGAATCGCTCGAGTCGACTCCAAACGAACCCCCGCTTCTGTGCGCGATTTTGGTAATTAGATGACGGTATCGGAGCCTTTGACAGATTTCCATACGACCTCCTTTCGATTCGTTTACCAGATATTCGGATGCGGAGATAATCGTGATCGATTTGCTGTTACCTCGAGAACTTTGAAAGCGCAATCGTCTAGACTGCGAAATTTTTTAGGCTCACGATCCTCGAGGAAACTTGGTATCCGCGCGAGAATAATCCGAACCCCTGCACCCTTTACGCGGGGTGCTCGTTCCGTGGCAGGAGGGCGAAATGGCCGGCCGACGCCGCTGGAATTGCCTCTGGTGCCGGCCTAATTCCAAACATACCGAGGGAAAGTTCGAGCGAAACGCAACCGGCGCTGCCTCTCTTTTCCCGGGTCGTTATCCTGAACGAAACGTTTTCAGAAAACAACGCGGCCAGCTTGCAAATATTAACGCGGCAAGTTCTCCTCGAGTAAACCGCACGCGCTTCCTGGAGGCCATTCAATTTCCATCCCCTCGGCAGGGGCCGTTTCCTTCCGCGCGAGAGGACGGCTACAGGCGTGCAACCAGGACATCGATGGCCTTTAAGCCGTCTCTTCTAGATTCGCACCAGCCATTTTTCAAACATCCTACGAAGAATGAACTTCGTCGCGCCGCCAAGTAGATTCAAATATTTATTTGGAACACTGAACACCTTTGCATTGAGAGAAGTAACGCACACGATTAATTATCCGCTTAAGACTCTCATTTTTATTTAAAGGATCATTTTAGAAACCAAACTAAGACGAAAGTAAAAGATACGATCGTATTTGAGACTTAATTTCCCAGTGAAATAATTTTGGATGTGCAGATATGATGGTGCGGAAGTTACTTGATACGTATCACCGTCGTGTATCAACGCGACGAGCGTTGCGTCGCCACAATGCAATGTATTTTGGTATGGAACGATGCCACGCTCGCCGTTCACATTGACACACAATAGTGATACGATACCAGGATACGCAACAAGTAGACACGCAACTAGATTTCATCCGGCGTTACGCAACCAATAGGATTTTACCATTAACGCATACGTAAGTATTTGTTCAAAGTCATCTTCGTCGAATACGAACCTTGGTCCACAATTTTATTTCTAGAATCGACTCCTACGATTCTAAAAAATGGCCAGGCTTTCGGTACAATCTCGTTCGTAGCAAATTTTATTCTTCCTGTGTAACCTTCTACCCGTATAATCAGAAAGAGCAAACTCTTGTTTTCCACAAAGAGGTCTCAGTTTTCAGAGAAAGTAAGAAATAAGAAAATCTGTTCTAATTAGTACAGTATTTACAACGGTTATGGAACTTACAATTAAAAGTTACGTGTATACTCACAGTGTCGACGTACATGTGAATAGTAGCAGTGATTATTAATTCATTTAATACGAATCGAAGTAGGAAACACTAAAAGGCAATCGACGGTCAAGATATCGCTACAAAAGTTTCTCTGCGTCGAACACCACAATTACTGCGATATCAAGAGCAATTACGAAATTAGAACACAAAGTCTGCGGTTTCATTAGCTGTTCCAGGTTCAAATTTTCCACGCAGAATGTCGTTTCGAGATAACCGGAGTTTGTAACCAGAGAAATGGCTTTGATACGTCAATTAATTTGTACGCTGGCAAACATTACCACTTTCCCTTACAGATTGCTAACAAGTCAATCGAACGAGTTTAATGAGCGTGGAGTTCGAAAAAAGAAACTCGACTCTAGATTTTCACATGCGTTGAATAGACAAGTGTTTAATTGAACAACAAGGTCGTTCCTTGCTAAAAGAAAAAAAATTTTAATCTTTTTTCTTAAATTTTAATTTTAGTTACATGTTAAGGTTAACTTTTAATTAATTTGGAAAAAGGTAAGGAAGCAAAACTTTCGAACAACTGTCGTCAAAAATAGACACAGAGATCGTTAAATCCAGGACAATCATGGCACGGATTAGAGAGACTAGAATTGTCTTCATCGGAACAGCAGAAACAAAAGGCTTGCTGAAAGAATCGGAGCAACCAGCGGGCAGGAAACTTTTTCCACGATAATGGATTGCAAAGAGATAAACCTTTAAATCCTCTTTCCATCCATTTCAATAGGACAATATCCGATTGCCACAGCAATTGGCTCTGCTTCGAAACTATTTCCAAAGCAAATTATTATAAGGTGCCCCAGGTAAATTTCTCACCGATATGAATATATCAGAGAATTTAAAAACAGCCCAATATAATACACAAATTAATCACAAGTCTTTGGAGAACTCCAATCGAAAAGTGCCATTATTCCGTATTTTTACGTCTAAAAAGGCCAAGCATCTCGATGACGCTTCTCTGAATTTACGTATGTTAAAGTTCCAAGCATCGCGACAGAGCCGATTTTCTACTAATCCTGCGTTATTATTGCTTTGCCCAGCGTACAGCCAATTTGGCTGTTCTTGACGAGCAGCAGCTACTTTTAAGCGGCGTCGCGACGTCTGGCAAAAAAATGTTCCTTTCACCGTGAAACAAAAATGTTGCTAAGCTTTGTTCGCTTTCTGATTAACGCGTCAGCCACGTCAAAGTCGGCGGTGACAATTTTCTGTTTACTTTATCCGCAGAACCGACAATTGGCGTGTGTGCACGAACGGTACGGTATATTTGCGGAGTTATCGCCGCTTTTGAAACGGTCCTGGTTGCGAACCGATGATAACGATCGAGATGTAAGCGGGGAAATTGGTTGGATGAACATTTATAAACGTTATGTGCTGTTTGTAGTAATTGCCGGATCGAGCTGAATTAATGACGGAGGTGTAACGTTATTAAGTCCAACGCGTTGTTGATGATCGGTGTTTACTTAAATGATAGCGAACGCGTTGCATTTTGTCCGCGCTTTCGAGCATTTCGTAGTACGCTGGAACAATTTAAAGAATGAACTCGATTCTCAGAGACGTCAATTTGAGGCAACATTCTTTAAACGAGGAACAAGAAGTTGCGATTTCGTTACCGCTTGCAAGAAGATTCAGAAAGGAGCCTAACACAAACCGTGGCGTAAAATCAGAGGAACAGGAAGCGTAACGAAGTGTTTGCGTACGCGTAATGCGGGAGCGGACCGCTCTGAGACAAAGTAACTTTCTTATCACAGAATAAAACTGCGATCTTCAGTTTTCACTGGTAAATTAGGCGCGAAGGACCAAGAATAAGCGTAGAGGAGAAACTGGAATACGCATGGTAGAAGTAAAGAGAGAAGAGAACGACTGAATCAACGGAAGAAGAGAAGCGAGTTCTAACGAAAAAAAAAAGACAGACCCGATAGACACTTTCGCGATAACATTGAAATTTCTGAGCAGTCGTCGGCAATCGCTAGCGGAGATCGAACACACGAAACATAATTCGCTAGGGACTTAGCAATGTACAGCCGAGTATCGAACATATCGTGTCAGTTATTCGTCGAGGCTGTGACGTAACAAACATAAGAAGGCACGAAAAGGAAGAGAAAGGAAGTCCCGTCACGTTCCGATCGATACATCCGCCTTTATCGTGCGCCTGCTCTTCGACTCGCCGCGCGACTAGGAAATGCACGGAACAAACTGCAAGCTGCACTTTCACAAGTCGATCCCACGGCCGTCGATTCTAATCTCGGCCAACTTTCACCCACCCTTTCGGCTGTAACGTCTTCCTCGGTCGCGAGCCGTCCAACTCGGCACGGCTACGGCGCGATACGAAAAGGGGGATGGTGTAATTACGGTGTAATATCGATAATGTTATAGCGCGTTCAATTTAACGCGCCCAAGATCGTTGGCTCCCTTTCTGTTCGATCGACTTCATTTCCGGAAATCGTAAACTGGACCGTATCTAGATCGTAGAGGGAATTCTTTTCGATACAGAATTAACTAATTTATTGCCACAAGTGGAAATGGATTTCTGGTGTAGATATGATGCTGCTCGAAGGAATAAGTTTTCCGCCTGTTTTAATTTTTTAAATGAGTAGATTTTAACATACTAATTGCTTTTTATTATCAATTACGATATTATAGAATAGATAAAGCTGAAGAAAACTGACAGATTTGGGGTAGAATACCAGTAAGAATAGAATAATAAGGTGTTTCCTCGAATAAATTTTGGAAAGTAATTCTTTGGATACGAGAACCATAAAACTCAGCGAAACTCTTCGTTCATTCGTCACCAATTTTTCCAGCAATCCGATTAGCCGAGTCGTCGCAAGCATCCAAGCATGAACCGTAGATCCTCTCGAAAAAGTATTTTATAATCGTGCACGTATCTACCTCTCGATCTAATTTGTAAATTCGTTTAATCGACCTAAAATCGTACGGCTCGCTTACAAAGCTCCTTCCAGGGAAAGCGCAGCGACGATCTCGTTTGCGGTACGGAACTACACGCGTGTACTTCTACCAGAAACTGGTGCGCAGCGAAAATTTCATTACTAAAAAGGGAAGTCCAGCATTCGCAAACCACACTTCATCCCTTCGCAGAGGCGCGCATTCTAATTCCTGCTGGTCAATTTCCCCGGGAACGGTACCGTCTTCGTTGCCCTAGATTTGCGACGCACCCTGCGCTGTGCGTAAAAAGTTTCAATTGCCGAGAGCTTTTAACGAATACAGAGTGTGCAGGGCTGAAATGACGCGAATAATTGTGACTAAATTACGATTTAAACTTTGTCTTCGTGCGAATTTATAAATTACGCAATTAGATCCATTTTTGGAAATTCGAAGATGAATAATATATATAAAGCGCTATGATATATTTATTGCAGGATATATATCTCTTAACTTCCATCTATTAAGGCTAAATGAAGTTCTGTAGTTAAAGAAAACACTTTCGAGGAAGCGAAGAGTGTCAGTCATTAATTCGACTATCACTTTCCCCGTGACACTCGCGCAGGAATTAATTCCGCGTCGCTGAAACGAGCGTCGGAAAATTCGAAGGAGGCCAACTTCCCGTGTCTTCCGTCCTCAAAACTACCCCTGCGGTCCTCGTTCAACAAAACTCGCTCACAACTCAAAAATTCCTGACGAAACACCGCGATATTACTTGTCAAGAGAACGTGTACGCGACGAATAAACATTCTAATCCTTTCCACTCGAGAGAAAAAGTAACAGTTTTTTTTTTTACAGTTACATAAACGAACCTTTCCTGAACAGAAGATATATGTAATTTGCTAACAGAATAAACGAAGTTATCACGATCTGTTTTTGTCCTTATTGCTATGAGCTGAAAATTATTTGCAATGTCTCCATCCACGAGCCTGGAGAGATTTGCAATCAAATAATTCGTATTAATTTCCTTCGCGATTATTCGACTTCTCGATTCAACTCCTCTCGAAACAGACGATAATTTTTATCGCGTAAAAAAGATTGCAGAATTTCGTAAAATATTGTCAGTAGCACGTTACACTTTTTCATAAAATTCGTTTGACAATACAAATTACAAAGAGCTATAGAAACTACAAACGGCACTTCGGTGGAGGACAATCAGCTACAACTTTAATGCTGTAAAATGGAATGAAAATTTTCCGCCTGAAAAACCTGAAATAGCTCCATATAATCTGCAAAGAGGAAAAAATGTCAGCCGTGCCGCCGATATTTCCGGAGATAAAAAATTCATTAAAAATCTGAAACTTTAATTAACTGTGCGATAATTGTCCCTCTCACTTTGAATCGCTAACTTATAATCGTGTAATATTTTGCTGTTCGAAGCGTTTAACGAGCCAGAAAATACTTTGTACGACGCGTGTCTAGAACAAGGTGAACGCAATTTTTCAATTACCAAATTAACTTCCTTGGGGAAAACAATTGATCATTCGCGCGTGATTCAGTCTCCTTCCATTTTTTTAACATTTTTTAACTCTGCTTTCTTACACTCGCTCGTCGGGAGTCTCTTTGATCGCGAAAGACCAAGCCAATGGCCAATTGTATCGCGATTTACCGGACATCCGGTACAAAAATCCCGGCGCTTTCAGGCGGAAGTTACGCGAGAACCTCCCGCGCGGTATTCGCTTTCATAAACGTCAAAGGTCAGACAGGTATGAAAAACTGAAGAGTCGTACGTCCCACTTTGTCCGAAATTCCTGTCGAGTCGAATAAGAAGGACCGATATCGTGGCGCGGGACTTTCAAACTGTCCGATCGATTTATGGAATTCCGATATTGCGACTGAGAACGTGGTCCTCGACGAAAAGACAAAACGGAGAGGACAGAGGGAGGGAAGGGATGAAAAAGAGGAAAAGCTGGAAGGCTCGGATCTAACTTCGACTGTTAAAATCGAGTAACGATAAATTTCGGGTGAATTCTGCCGACTGGCGGCTGCCAATAGGAAGCTCGAAAGGTATTACGTTGGTATATAATAGGGAAAAAATGTTCAGATGGACCTAGGAAGATTTTCGCCGAGGACGGATCGGAAGATCGTGAAATCCGCGTTTGGGTTAGGCTTCGCGTTCTCGTTTCAAGCACGCGAATCGAAAAGTAAGCTTAAAAGCAGGAACATCTGGTATCGCGATAATTTCAGGAATTAATTTCATTGGAAATTCATAAAAAAATCTTGCAAAATGCAGACTTTCGAGAGCCACGGCACAGTGATAATACAATAATAGTATGAAAAAGAGAAAATGGAAACCTTTCATTGAGAATAATAATCTGCAAAAACCGCGGGGATTTTGAAGATTGAATTCTAAAGGTTACACCAGAGGAGAGATCGATGTTACAAGTGGTTTAAAATGAAAGAGGTTACTTTATGGTACGAAGCAAGAGTGACAAAATGCTGTTGGAAGATAGGGCTCGCGTGAGAAACGATTTCGAAAATCCTTTGCGTACACGTGCACTAATGGTAAGACCCCATAAGTCAGTGGAGTGCTCGAGTGTCCGTACCCGCGCGCGTAGGATTTCATCGCGCGTCCCACTATCTTATCGACTTCTACCATTGGTGCGCTTCTTTTTTCCTCGGAAACAAAGCTAAAAATGGATAAAAAAAAACAGCAATGTTTGCTAAAACTCTTTTTCAGCGTTGATGCACACATTGGCACCCATCTCTCAACATTTCCCTCCAATTATGATCAGAATTCTGTGCGACTCGTTTCTAACCGGTCGAAAGGACAAACGCAGAACGAGATTATCGCGACAGTCAGCCTGGAGTTAACTCTCCGCGAATACATCAGCACCCTGTTAGGTGCAACCGAGGCGGAGGGTGCGCGTTGAGTAGAGGAACGATCGCGAACGCGTTGATTGCCGTGGACCACGCTGGAGACAGTTATGCCAGTTACTCGCGATCTCGCACCTAAGTATAAGTGCACACATCGGCCAAGTTTCCTCTCTGATTACACGTACAAACGTTCCGGCTGTTGGTCGCCTCGACGCCCGACACCCTTTCGCCCGTTCCATCGACGAACGGCTCCGTTTAACTCCGCTAACCGATGGAAATGTACTGCGCGCGTCTGGTAACGATCGATGTTTCGTCGTCTTCGAGAAGTTTGCTGTTAAGCGGGCGTAGTTTCGAGTTACGTATGATTCCACGTAAATGCGTGACTAAAGACAAATTTCTTGCGCATTCTGCGCTTTTCGTAAATGATACTGAGCGTTGATTATACAGACGCCATAGCTATTAATTAAATTAGTATCTCGCGTGGGTAACGCTAAGAAAAGGCGGAAATTTCATCAAAGCTAGCAATTTCATTGGTTGGAAAAATGGAGATGCTATCTCTAGCAGAAAACGTAGCACGATTATCAATGCCCGTTGAGAAGCTAATATGCAAACCGTTTAATACTCGCGGAGCGAACGACAGATTAACCAAAGAAACCGTGGAAGATCCAATAAACGCGGTACAAAGTAGAAAGAACCGTGGAAGATAAATTGGTAACAGCGGAGCGGAAGCTCGACGCCGCGGCCGTAAGAACAAATGGGAAAGGGACAGCGATGGGAAAATACGAGTTCTTCCAAAGAGACCGTCGCGAATTTATGCAAGCCTTGGCACCGATTCCGCGACTCGAGCCGAGATTATACCATCGACGTGTGCCAGACCCTTCCTGGACCATTTCTTCGCGCCTCCCCTACATCATCCGCGACCGTTACTGTCTTCGCACAGGACACAGTTGGCACCAGACGAGATCAACTGGATACGGCCGGTTCCAGATAAATCATATTGCTGGCTCCCACACGAAACTCGGTGTTGATTCTCTAACGTACTACGTCGCAATGGAACGAGAGATGACAACCACGGAAGAGTAACGATAGATCTCCCTGAGACACATCATTTCTAATACGAACACCAATGAGCGCAACACGATTTCATTAGGCAACACGATTAACCAATGTGCTGAAAATTCATCGAGCATACTCACCTACCATTCTTTCCACGTTCATTAATGGAAATATAATGAACTGATTAATGGACGAAGGCAAAAGCGGCAACTGACGCCCAACAGCCGGTTACGAAATCGCGTGGTGCTACGACTAATGCGTCGACATCAATCAGATAATGTTATCGACATATGGCAGATGCACGCACGCGCGCATATGCCCTTATGGTACCGTCAAAATTTTCGTTACGACATTTGTTAACGTGTATTAATTGTTGGAACGATCGAGCTTCTCAAGGCAAAACTCTACATCCTTCGGATGACCAACATTTTTAAGTGCCGTTGGGAGGATTCGCAAGATTGAACAGGGCTCGTTCCACTGCGACCTCGGAACCTCGGAAGGTTCCGTTCGTTGTCTCTGTCCCAATTTATCCAAGCACCCTAGACTGATAATTACTTGCTTACGTGTCAATGAGATTCGCATGGCGGCATTAAACCGTGGCTCGTCCTACATTCAGCTCCGAGAGAGGAACACGCGGTCGACCAATGCCGGTCCAACCTCGTCGTAAATAGTTATTTCGACCCTTGTCACGTTCGCACGAGCCGGATCTTTTGTACGCTTTTTAGCCGCGAATTCCTATCGCTTCGCGGACCCACCGTGCCGTATTTTATCGAGAGGCGTGATTGTTCCAAGAAGCACATTGCTCCGTGGCTTTCCTTCTGGCGACCAACAGCTGAACAAGTTTATAACGCGTACTGCCAATTTTGCCTGTTTAGTTTCATAATTCGAGATAATTTTAATCCATTAACTCGATGCTTATCTACGTATCAGTAGATATCAGGATATGAAACCACTTCTACCGTGTGACCGTAGTAAGCGATGAATCAAAGAAGTGCCTCAAAGTCGAACCTCTAGTAGACGTATGTTATAAAGAATAAACGAAACCTTGTCTCGAAGCAATGGATTCTTGTGTATTATCGGTGCTACGGACAGCTGATTGCCAAATGCGTATGAATTTGCATAAAAGTGAAATGCAAAGGAAGTGGTCTCGGTTGATGGCTACTCGGTATGACATTAGCGGACAACGATGAACTTTTCTCTTGGTATTTTACGATTCAACACTGATCACTGTCGCGCTAATTTGTCGAGGAAGTTGGATTTAGTTAAAATTGCGATCGAGCGTGTACGAGCATTGCAATTAATATCGTACAACGCATCGCGCTGGTAGAGATAGCCATTGTAAGAGAGGAGAGCCGCAATTTATATGCGGGCGAATAAAAAGGGCACTTTTGCATTTACACGCGGGGCTCGTGCGTGTGAATGGAATTTGAAAGAAGCGCGGAACCAAAGGGGCAGAGGTCGATAAATCGATAACAGATCGTTAACAAATGGTACGCTAT
Source organism: Xylocopa sonorina (assembly GCF_050948175.1). Classification (NCBI taxonomy): domain Eukaryota; kingdom Metazoa; phylum Arthropoda; class Insecta; order Hymenoptera; family Apidae; genus Xylocopa; species Xylocopa sonorina. The sequence goes on along the minus strand of NC_135196.1, from coordinate 8,547,378 downwards.
TCATTCTCGTGTCCCGGCTCGCGAAATCAATTGTGTTTTACAGCGCGGATGCAAAATTCGCGCAATTAAAGGCCGCGTGCACGATAAGGGTGCCACCCACCCACTGTTTCATTTGCGATCGTGGAAAATGTAAATTGTCGCTGCTAACTTAATATCGATTCCTGTTGTAAATGAGATAAATTGTTTCTTTAATTCCCGTCGGAAAGGCAGACCGTGTTTCGAAAACGCTTTCGTCGAAAAAGTGACCCACGCATTCTGCGAAATTTACAAAATTCAGCGCAGTGTTTTTTTAATAAAACTAATCAAGCTTTCGCGCTCCTTTGTAGCAGTCAAAAAATACACCCAGGTTTTACGCAGGCGTTTTTAATTGTTTCATTTGTTTGTATGTCTTCGTTATTGTGATTTCCTCTGCAAACTGAAATTTATCGTACTCGAAACAGCGCGAATTGGGCGTCAGATTTTAGAGAAAGCTAAGCCAATCTCGAAACGACTTTCCTAAATTGAGGAACAGGTCTCCGCCTTGCAAAGCATACAAATCTTACGAAAGAGTTTGAAAAAATTAATTAGTACTTTCACGTTTCTAGATGTGATCGTTAATGCTATTTCTAACAACACTTTGGAAGGAAAGATTACTTGTTTGCGTGTTTCATTTCATGTAAAAGAAGCGATTGCTTTATTCTTCTTTAACCCTTTTCATATAATCTGTATCCATGAAAATTCCTTCCTCGACACGGTTCGAAATTAAAAATTCGATTCCGCATTGATATTTTATTATTTACTACATTCTAATATAAATTATAAATGTAGCTCGCAAACAGAATAAAATGTGTTATAATAATTTTGTATTCTCGCATCGTCATCGAAAATATTCAAATGTATCGTATGTAAAACTCCAGAACACGCTTTGCTTTCGAAATAAGATATTTTTTAAATTTGATTCCAACTATAAATCTCTCCCAATTTCGTTACACATCTCGCGGACAGAATCACGATCTCGATTTACAACCCCGTGGTTTCCCCGAAATCGTTTCATTTTCTACAAATAAACGATTTATAATTAAATAGCAACGCAACGAACTCGTCATCAACAGCGGAAGGATGGTTGTTACGACGAAATTTCACCTCGGAGGAGATGGAATCGACGCCTGTGAAAGTTCGTCAAGAGACAGGATCCGGAGGATGTGTTTGGCGATGGGATTACGTGCACCAGGTACTTACACGAGGAAAGAGCAACCGACTGTACACGACCAGGATCAAGTTTACTCTTGCTGGAGCATTTTATTTGAAACTGATACGAAACAGGATACTTAGTTCAATAAAGTTAACAATAATTTCAAGTGTCTCTCCTTTTAAAAACTTTCTTCTCTTTTTAAAAACCTCCTTTTCCATTCTTTTATAATAGTGTACAAGTGTAGAATAAATTCCTATACAAAGAAGATGATGCTTCGAACCTTGCGACACTTAGTTTTAGTCGCGCAAAATTAGTCTCCTAAGCCGATAGCCACGAGTAAGAGCCAACGCAAAAGATTGCAGAAAAACGGCACGGCAAGATAATTAGAATAAGAAGCACATCGTGTATATTAAGTTCCCAGATGCTAGAAAAGACTGAAATTTTCTATCCAGCACCCGTGCACCCCTACCTTCGTTTAACGCAATGCTGTCCAAGTTAAGCTGAGAGGAGCTTAAGAAGCTTCTCCTATAATATCCCTATTACAATGGCATAGAAACGCCAGCTGATGCTACGGTATACAAGCATTGCATAATGACTACGATTATTTCCCACGAAAATGTTCATTTCGAGCGACAAAGCCCGGGGAATCTCCATTTATGAATAAGAAATCGACCTTGAGCTAAGTCGGACTATCTTGATACCGCAACTTGTTATTCGAAACGGACAAACTGTTCATTAATTAAAATGCAGAAGGTATAAACATAAATTGAAACGCGCACGCTAACGAGCCATTCTATCATACCTCGCACGCGAATTACCGCCGGTAATCTAACTAAGAAATGCCCGTACGGACATCCATTCTCAGCCGGAAGTCCAACTTTTGGTGATCTATTGGAATCACCAAAATCTTCCGCCTCGTAACGAAGGAAATTCGAGGTTTCGAGGAATCGAGCCATCGAAACTCGGTGAATCAGTTGTTAACGAAGAGTTTGCGATTGGCCACACGTTGGGGAATAACTCTTACTCGCAACGTCGAGGAATAAAAACAATGGTACGTGACAGGAGTGGAGGCTGGCGAGCTGTAAGAAAAGGCACTCGGAGGTTTCAAACGTTCCGCTGTCGGATGGATAACCTGGCTCCTTTATTCTGGGTACTCGCGACTTGAATTATTTACCCAGCAACCTCCCCGGGAGTACGCGCAAACAACGAGAAGACGTGTTTCCACGATCGACTCGCGATCCGACGTTTCGGTGGAAACAAAATAGGATATCCGTGAGAAACGGCCACGTTTACGGATGCATAGGATTTCCCTTCCGCTTCCAGGGTACCCCGCCGGTTCCAACGAAATTTCTTTCGCCCCTTTACCGAAAAGCCGCTTACGCGCTCGCTTATTTCCCCGTTTTCCTTAAGGAACTCTTCTAATCCACGCTTTTCTTCGCGGATCCATCTCTCCCCTTCGAGTTTCAACATAAATAGAAAAATTTGCCGCAAACGGGCGCAACAGAAACTGTTCGCGAAACACTCTGAGAATATTATGCTGGAATTTCGAAGAATTGAAAAAGGTGCACCGCGCGACGCGATCGCCAAAGTGTTTGAAGTGGTTTCCTTCGAAACGACGGAGCGATCTTTGTGCTTGCAATTTTGAACGCTTCTTTCACTGTGATCTTAGCTGTGCTTAGTTATATTTGATCATCGAATACCCCTTGACATCTTTTATTATTATATGTGACTAAAGTGCGTTGTTTCGGTGTAAGGGTACCAAAATGGCGGAATCGCGACTTGGACTCTGCATCCGAAGGTTGCTGTAGAATAGTCGAAACGTGTAATATTTTAACCCTTCGTCTCTCCGTTACTGAAATATTGCTGAGATGGCGGATATGATGTCACGTTGCAAGATCATGCGATGTCGCGATATTAAGTAACAGGAAATAGCTAGCTATAGCTAGCTATAGCTAACGTCCAAGTTCTCCTACACGGAAAGTATTAAATATGTATAATTAGTAATACATTTGTTCCGTAATCGCGCTGTAATAACAATATGCACGCAAAATAATTAATAACATTAGACTGTGCTCAAATTGGAGATTAAAATAAATATCGAATTACACAATGTAAACGGTTATCATAATTTATACCAAATAACGTGCATCATGTTGATAAATAATGTAGGAATAAGTGAAAAATCGATTCGAATCAGGTGATTGCGAAAATTAATGTTTATTGGAAGATTCAATACGTCGATGCAATCATCCTTCTAAAGTTATACGACTCAAGGACCGTCTCTAAATTGCATTTAATTTTCACACATTTTTTGAAGTGCGTGCGTGCGGGAGATGTGTGAATTTAAGAAACGCAATGCAGCATAGCAATACCCATTTTTCTAAATCTGATCTTACGATAAAAGCCAAATACTCGTGCTACCGAGCGGAATCGCTACGGAGAAAAATATATAACTAAGATGGAGGCCAGCATAAAATACCTAAATTTTCAAGAAATTTTATAAGAAGAAGCTATTCTTTACTGAAATTCGCTGTTCTTCTACTCAGTTTCGTATTGTTGCAAGCTGCAGCACCGATCCAGATAACCGCGGACTTTAAACCACAGTAAATGTGACGTGCAACAGGCATATCTAATCAATTTAATCAACGACACATTGCCACAAGCATTCGACACGATCATTGCCTGTAAACCGCTTTCACTTTAAAATATATTGAACAGCCACAAATGTCCCTGACCTACAAAATCGAGCGAGTCCTGCTTCCTTGCTTCACCTCCCGATCAACTAAACTAAATATTTTCAAAGAACGAGGATGGAATCTGAACGCTCGCACCCCTTCGACCGAACGAATTCGTCCCCTCGTTTCTCGCGACGATTGTTAAAGCTGAAATAATCGAAACCTTAGTCCGATACTTCTCGATACTTTATCTCGGGGCGCGATGGGAGGAAAAACGGAGAGAATGGAAAAGTTTTCTCAGGGAAGGAAACACTTTGCTCGATCTCGAACAGCCGAGACGTCAGAGCAGCGCGGTCGGATGAAGGAAGTGAAAGTAATTTTGAGAAACTCGATGGGTACGTGACCACGTTCAAGTTCTGTTCGGAGCGTCGAGCCACGGGTGCATATGGTAATAGAAACTGGTGAACGGGGACGGCGAGAAAATGCGGGAGCCGTGTTCGACAATTATTCAACTATGCGCGGACAAAGTCGACGGCGATGGCCGGACTATGCCTGAATTATTACCGCAAGTAATTTTCCCGCGAAATTGATTTAAACTGCGCTTTGGCCCGGCAACTGCAAACAGTATTTGATTAAATTGCGCGAAATAATTACAGTTTGCGCGGTGTTGGTAAAGCGTTCCCCCATATTTTGGCCGCTTTAATGACGCGAAGCCGCTCGCCTTTTCCCACTTTTCTTCTTCGCGTTTCCATCCTCGAGCCATCGCTCATATACGACACTCGCATTTAAATAATTACTTTCTAAGAGACCGTTCGATTGTACCGGTAACACTTTTTATGGCTGAAATTCGATGAAGATCGAGGACATTCCACGATTACGATTTCCCAATCGATATCGAGGATTAAGATGGCTGTAGAAGTTTGGTCGCATTATTGGCAAAGTGGCAATATCCTTTACCAGCGATATTCTTAGGCGCCACGTCATTTCGATTATTGGTGGATGGCCACTCTGACTTTTCTTTTATGCTTCTTTTACGTGTTACGTGAAAGATCGCGAAGCGCAAACATTTTTAACAAATTCCGCCTAATCATTTTATTCTCACAGATAAATTCGTATTATTGATATCGTAATTTATTAATCTAAAACAGAAAACTCTTTTAAAAAGATGGTTAGTAAAATAACTAAAACCAATTTCCCTCGTTCAAATTTACAAACAGTGATCTTTACTTGGTGATTACTTGTTTTAATCTTCTTCTTTAGTAAAAATATCTAACGCATCCATCTGCTTGTTTGCAGCGTTATACTTTTACCACTTTCGAGTCCCTTAATTATCTTGTATCGTCTTCTATAATTAGAAGTACGCGCTCCCATACAGACGAGATTACAACGTTCTGACGAGATTATACCGTTACAATCATACTAAATTATGCACGTGCGTACTATTATACTCGACCGCGTAACTTTATAATTAAACCAACCCACAATAGTTCTCTCTTTGAAAAGTAGGTCAAAACAAACTAGAACATATTGAATAAAAATATACAATCGTCGTACGAGCATAAACTATCCGATTATCAGCAAGTACAACGAAACTAGCTAGCCTTCGATATAAATTCATCGCTTCGCTATTGTACTCGATGTTACATAAAAATCCAAGTGTGGGAGAAAATGAACGCATAGAAATAATTCCTCGTTTACTCGAACTTTACCCTCAAATATGACGACTTTCTGTCATTATTTAAGAAACCGAACAAGCTTTCCATCATCGTAATAAACCTCTTCCGATGAATTTACTTCGTCATAGACATATGATTAACGACTACAACTCAACCTTTTATTTCCCACGCGTGTACTTTGAAAAAAATTCAAACGAAACGATCATCTTCGATAATGGACATCCTATCGTTCGTCCTCGCTGGCAAGTTCCGTTCGCTCGTAATCGATTTGCATCCCGTTAAAAACCAATCAAAGAATGTCCATCGAGATCCTGGCAACGTTGCGCACGCGGATAATCCGTCCATTCCTCTCCACGGATCAACGTTTATGCAACATTCACTGGTTATCCTTGAAACGTAGCGGCTAGCGACGAGGTACAATAGGAAACCTTTCGCTACGAACAGCTAGCACGATTTGCGGGTTATTTTCGAGGTACCACTTTACGCTTTTACAATTAACCCTTTGCACTCGAAAGAAACATAAATTAACAGCATTATTATATACATAACATTCGTAATTTGTTGACAGTGTACGTATTATAGATTTATCCATTGAGGAGTCTTCGAGTTCGAAGACGAAACTTAAATGTCTCCGTTCCGAAGCCCTCGAGTGCAAAGGGTTAATATGGAACTATTGTAGCAATTAGTCACACGACCGCTTCATGACAGCTCTACCAACGATCTGACAGCTTCTCGTTATCGACCGCTTGGTAAACCACGACTGATAACTGTTTCTTCGCCAACACTAATTGGCGTTGCTTCTGCATGCTCGGTACTTGCAACAGTATCGTGAGCTTCCGTACAGGAAGCGACCATCGAGAAGCCGTGTTGAAGCGTACACGTCGAAATAAAGAACAATAGTCACCTAGAAGTTTGGTTATACTTCATTTGACCAAACTGAACCCACGAAACGCGTAGAAACTATTCTCTTCAGTGGGAAAGATCTCGGTGGAGCCGATGGTCCGAGCCTCGTCTCTTCCCATGGATCGTTCTCCAACCATGGACTGGCATGGCGGTACTTTCCGGTGGCTACCGTAAATTCAAGGACGCGCGATTCAATGGCCGATAAAACGTGGTCGATGCGAAATCCAAGCAGAGGATAGTTTCGAGAGGAATGTTACTGGAAAATTGTGATACGAGAGACGTCGTTGGACGTAACTCGTCCCTCGCAAACCAATCACGAATGCGAAGGCGACTTATTTATTTGACACGCGGTACTTTTGTAAAAATCCAACATGGTTGCTAAAGGATTTGCGAAATTAGCTATGCAATTTGCTCCTCTGCCTGGTAACAATTGTCTTAGTTATGTTTACAGGTGTATATTTCGCGATCAATCCAGCTCTGAATCATCGAAACTGAACTCTGATCATTTTACAAGCGTTACAGGAATTATTTATTTTTCTGGTAATTTCTCGGATATTTCATTCCAATTTTTTCTCTCGAGTGTGGATTTTATAAACCATCGAGGCATAAGATTTTAATTAAACTTGGAATAAATGCTAAGCTGTGCAATTTTTAATAATTTTCGTCAAGGGGAGAACGAATGGCGACACTTCGTGCAATACCAGCTAGTTCTTCATACTTTTTCGTCGACTGTTGATTGAAATCTTCACTTTAATTAGTAAACGCTAATGAATGTCCATCATTTCAATCTTACCAGTGAATAATTAAATTTTACAAAAAAATAGCATTTTTTTTCGATATCACATAAACGTGTGTCGTATCTGATAATTTTGCGCCACAAATTTAATTAAACAGCCGCGTAGTAAATCGATTCGCTGAAATTTTCCCAATTACTTCGCAAACATTTCGGCAATCAAGCGATGGCCAATTTGAAAATAGGAAAGTCCGTATGGCGTGCGCGCGTATCTTGTCACGAGCAAGCTGGTCGATGTCGCGTTAATAAACGTCAATTAAACGAGAGTTACAATCGTAACGGGCGTTCAACGATCCGTTTAAACGACCGCTCAAAGTTTTGGCAAGCCGGCGAGTAAATCTGGCCGGGAACCTTTCAAAAGTTTCGGAATTACAAGTTCGGAACTCGTAAGCTTTGAAATTACAAAGTTCGAGCAGTTTTGAAATCTGACAGCGGTATAGGTCATTAGGGACCCTAAAAGCTCCCGAACAGCATCGAATTTAATCCGAAAACTAATTCCCCCTTAAAAAGACACGGAGTACGTTCGCCGGTCATCTTTCTGACGCCCCTTTATTTAATTATGCGTGCACTTTGCGCACCTTATCGAGGAAAACGGTGGAACCGGTTCCCAATTCCGCTTTAAACTTCGACGTGTGCTATTTAAAATGCCAGAATTTTATAAAAACGAAGACGCTCTGAATGGCAATTTGCAGAAGAGTTAAATACAATATCCAGGGTCGTTCGCAGATAGAGTGATGGTATCAGTGTCGAATTATTAGTCGAGAGAAGAAATTTGAAGTAGCCAAGGGGGAACGTAAACCGTGGAGTACGCGCCAATCGCGAAACTTGTTCAGAATCGTAATTCTTCCGGGGAACGACGATTCCCTTGAACACAATCAACGTAACGCTTGCTGAAATTACCACGGCTAACCCGGATTCGCGCGCGCGTCAACTTCTTTCACCGACTATACGCGAATATGTTCCCGGTGGGACGACTCGTCTCGTTACGACACTGTCGGTTGCGTCGGGGAAGAGTTCCCTCGTCGAGAAGAGAAAGAAAGTAAGGCGGACCGAGGCAATCTGAATTTCCACCGGTCATCTAGGGATTTCCAATTTCTCGTGCGAAAGAAAAACGTTTTTCAAAAATCAACACCTTGGGTTACAGTATTCGCACTTTAAATTCACCTTTTTGCAAATCAAGTACTTCTGGTTAAATTACTTATTTAAAAAGGCACCACATATACGCCAGGTAGCAAGAAATGAAGAATTTCATTATTCATTTAAAAGTAATTACCAATTCATTAAAGTAGTATGTATAATGAAAAACATTAATAAGGATTAACGGAAATTGTTAATTATTAATTTGCTTAAAAACAAATTAAGTTATTCGATAGCTGGATTAAATCTCCATTAATAAAGCGACGATTATCTTCCGTCGAGGTTGATCAATACTCGCGGATTTATTCGAACGCTGTTGGTGAAACGAAAATCTGGCGAAAGAATGCGGCTGGCTGCGAGATGGTCACGCTTGATACAAGCCGACTGGTTCGAGTATCCGCCAAAAAAGTGAATGTAGAAAGAAACAGGAAGAGAGACGATTTGACGAATTCGTGAAAAATAACGTACGACAAAGAGGAAGAAATCGAAGAGCAATTACCCACGATCGAGGAATAGAAAGGATTTACGCAGGACTGGCGCAGGAATTATCCAAGGAAAAAGGAAGAGTAAACTATAGCTGCGGTTGGTCAAACGAGAAAGAAAAGCAAACGGTAGAATTCGAAGAGAAAATAGAAATAAATGACAAAAAAAATGGGGAAAAGGGAAAAGACGAGAAAATGAAAATAAAGAAGATATCGAAAACAAGCAGAAAAAGCAGAAGCAAGTGAATGGAAGCGAATATTAAGAGAAAACCAACAGCTAAATAGAAAGGAAAAAGTGACACGCTAAGCAGGAAGAGGACAAGATGGAGCAGAAATCGAGAGTAGCGTGCAGCGAGTAAAAGAACGAGGAGAAAGTCGGAACGAAGAACGAGTCCTGGATGCTTTTTGTCCCTTTCTACCCACGTTCTAAAGGCGGATTTCTACGTGCAAAGGTTATCGACAGCGTCCAAGTTTTGTACACTCGATTATTACGCCAGCGGGATAAACGGAAAATGCGACAAAAATGATTTACAAACTTTCATCGTGCCAAGCTAGAAATCAATGGAATCCGATGCACTCCGATTATCTCTGCGAGATCTGTTTGCATACTTCAACAGCGTCCGTTTCCTCCTTTTCAACATTTTCTGCGTACGCGAAGGCAAAATTTGCAGGAGAAACCTCTGGAGAAACTGTGATGTCTCATGTGTCATTTTTAGAATTACGCTAAAAGATCACGCGAGAGCTCGGTCATTTTTTACTACACACGTAAAGAAAATACTGCGCTTCAGTGTTTTCGTAAACAATCATGTTTGCTCGCAAATTGCATGTTAATGATTTAAAGCGATCCTTATTCTTTACTTTTAAACGCGTGTTTCTCGTTGTCTCCTGACGAACTGAAATGCAGTCACCGTCCTTCTCCTAGCACATAGTGCAGTTTCATTTATATTTCCGGACCTACATGCCATCTGACTCATCGTCTCATCCTCTTGGATCAAGTTTTTCGATCGAGGTTCTTGTAGTCTCGATCGGGGCACGTCGAATGGCGACGGTCGCTACGGTGGAAACCTGGCTTTACAAAGGTGTACGGTCTCGCTGCATCTGTATCCTGTGCAACGGTACATCTGCGGGAAACGGGTTTACCGGTTTCCATCGGCGACCTATACGGGGCCCGTTCACGCAACCGAACGGGCCCTAAGACGCGGCCACGTGACATTGTGCTGGCGAACACGAGACCACGCAGAAACGTTCCTCTCGATACTGGGTGACGTTGAACCGGTAACGGGATTCGCGACTAGTTGCTGTTCACAAGGTGCGTTCGAGTGTACCGAAATACACGTGGATTCGATTTTTCCAAGGTGCGACGACAAAGGGATACTTTTTTCTCGAGTTTTCACGCCAAGTGTGAGAGTTTGGCATAGGTGTAATTATATTTATGATTGCAGTATAGTGTTCCAGTAGTATCTAACTATTACATAAAGGCTATTCGTGGAGAGCACGTTTTTAACATCTGCCAAGCTTAAGCTGCACCAATTTGTTTGAAATAAATAAACGAATATACGTGTCTGTGAGTCGAATGATCAGTTACATTCATTGACTTCAATTTAATTATCTAGGATTGATACGAAAAGAAGTCTATGTGCACAGTGAGAAATGATAAAGTTCTGAAAATAATTAATTAAAAGATTTCAATTTGAAGATTAAACAGATTTGAAGCAAGAGCCCTCCAAAGTGGTCCCTTTGAGGCTAATGAGCTTCAGCGTTATAATGCCTCGAATTGTATAAAACTGTCTGAAAGTACATTCGTTTCGTACGACTCCTCTCATTCGAGGAAATAAGAAGAATGATCCTGAAGAGCTGAATCAAACGTTCCAGGCTTCAACCTTGTTACAAATCGAAAAACTGAACTAGACACAAAATTTAAATGCAAAAATGACAATTGCTATTAATTCATGAAATCTTTTCGATGCTACTTATCCAATTTATGAAAATTGATCTTTAACCACAAAGGAAATTATACGAAATCACGTCGCTCCGACATTAAAATTCGAGTTGCAACATTAATTACATTTTCACGGTTGAATATTACACTATTACGTTTTAAAGAATAGATAATTATATCTGGAAGACACGAATCGACTAAAGAAAACAATAAAAAAGATAAGACACGTTGTATTATATGAATAGGATTCAATTTAAACAGCGTGAAGAAAGTGGAACATTTTTACAGTATTAATTATTGTGTCGAATAGGAGAATTTTTATTTCAAAGAGGAAATTAACGAACAAGAAAGAGGAAAAGAAATACGTGTACAACGATTTGGGTCGGTGGTTTAAAAGTGTTATAAACTTTCATTTGCACGGACCGCAAATTGCGGCAAATAATCGGTAACATTGATATCGGTTCGCAAGCTGGCTGCGAATTTTTTCCCCGATAAAATCGTGGCATAACGCGATACCATGATTTTGCCCTGGAAAGCGTAACGACATTATTTTTAACTGCATCACGCGATTTCATGGTGCGAGCGTTCTACTCGAATTAAAATCTTACACGCCGGTGTGTACAGGCTTTCTAATTCTCTTCAGCATTTTTCTAATTTCGTCGCAGTTAATTACCAATTTTTTATTACGGATAAGAAGTTCCATCTAATAGCAGATAGTTGCTCACGATCCAATTAATATAAAACCGAGCGTTATGAAATTCAGGAATATTTTTAATCTTGGTACCGCATTTACATCTAGCCCAATACTCCAATTACTTTATATTGGATTCTTCCAAACTAATTTCAATCGTCAATTGCTCGCAATTTTAAATTAACGAGGCGATGGATTCGCCGAGTTTTCAAACTTTCAAGTAAAAACGTCTTACATTTTTTATTTCGCAATAGATTTTACATCAATCGATGCATGTGGAAAAACACTGCGTGTCTAATATTTTCAACTACTCTACAAGCACATTATGTTTCAATAAAATTGGTGAATAATATAAAGGTAGATGTTTACTTGTGGGTGAAACGCGTGCATAGGAAATTTATGAACGATAAACTGCAACTTTTTTCCTTTCTGCTCAATGTAGAAAAAACAGGCCAAACGTAGCTGTGAAATAGAGTGCATATCCAAAACATGCAATTTCTCCACGTAGTTTGCTCGCATAAAAGAATTTTCCAATTCAGTAATTACGTAAAAGCAATTTACAAATATTTTATTAATATTCACGACGCGTATTAATATTTTTCCACGCGTTCTACACGCATGCTAATAACGTGCCTTCACTTTTTCGCAACTGGATGCTACATTTTCACTTTGTGTTCACTATTTTCTTGCTAAATCTAAAAAATCAATTACAACAGCGGCAACAAAAACTCAACAACGCTGTGACTTCGATTTTCGAAGGGCGGCTGAAAAGCAAATGGTTGCAGATTTTTTCCAATCGAACTCTCGAGCTCGCGCTGCAAAGACAGAAGCGAACGAAATCGCAAGTTAAGAAAATGAAAAATGAATTCGCAGAAGAGAACGCGAAATAAAGAAGAAAGCAAAGAGAACTGGAGAGAGGAAGTGGGACGTTTCTACGTGCAAGATGTCAGAAGGAAACTGATTTTCTTCGAGGTGAAACGGTCCGCGGAAATTGTGGAGAAGGCATAAATCCGACATGCTCTTCTATACGGTGGATCCCACCAGTCGAGGACGAACACTTTCCCTACGTGGTCTACCCGATTTCCCAGCGACGGAATAAAAATATTTTTCAACCGACCAGCTCGCCTTTGCCATGGATCTCGACACCGCTGGCTCTATCGAGCAGAAAATATGAATCACCACTTCCCAATCCCTTCTCCTTGACAAAAAGAAAAACTTAGCTGCGCCTCGACAAAGACAGAATCACACGAAACACGATCTACACGTAAGAAAGGTTCGATCGATTATCGCTGTATTTTCATTCCAAGATGCAGATATCGACAATTTCTAGACTAGCTGTGATTTGGGAAATGTAAAGTGTTGAAACAATCGAATTCCCCAAAGAAAACTGCATCCTCGAGATGGATGGCATTTTTTAAGACAGGGAGAAAGGGTGAGGAGAGTGCAGAGAGCCTTTTGGTTTTTGGTTGAATAAAGTTTCATCGCTTTCTTCATATTTTCATTTCCAAATTCAATTTCCAATAATTATTTCTGAACTTGTGCAAGCCTTAAAAATCTGAAGACCCTTTTAAACCTGATACGTATCAGAAAACCTGAGAATTTCAAAGGTGAAAGATTGCCAGAGGCCTTAGAAGGTTCAAGAGTCTCAGCTATTGAAAGTCATAGAATTTTACAGGGACTTGAAGATTCAGAGTTCTCCAGTACTCTAAAAATCGTAGGAGTCGTACGGTTTCGAGGGTTCGTGGTTCTCCAACTCCTTGATGTTCGCTGCTTTCCAGAACTCACAACATCCCTATGGTATTTTAGATACTCGTAATTATTAAAAGCCTCAAGAATTTTTGAATCGGTAATTTACACGAGAGAAGAATTTAATTGAGTACATTAAGAAAAATCGTGCTTGTTTCTTCTTTTTACAGGGTTAATTCTCTTCTGAGAAATCGATCTTGAAGCTTTTGTATTACAGTTTAATCGTTTGTATCATCGCATTCCAATGGTGTCAATCGAGATTATGCTTGTAGCAGTGTACAATACAGGAATTCGTATACATCTCTCGATTCATCTTAAGGTCGCATAAACCAAAAGATATGCACATATACATATACAGATTGTACTTCAGAAATCAACCGTTTTCCCCCAAATTCTACATATTTTATGCATTCCTTCGTTCTGACGTACTAAATACGAATATCGCCGTCGTTTTTCTCAGAAATTACATATTTATGAGACTTATTTTAGTATATCAAAACTGTAACACGCTTTCGTTTCCATAACATTGTTATTTATATCTTTTGCAGCGATTTTGCAATCATTTTCGTGCGTCAACAAGTGCTCGTATTCTCTTTCTCTGACCCTGAGTTCACGAATTGAACGATACCGCGTAAGTCGATGATAAAATTTACGAAATCAAAACTGACAGTACGATAACTTCCGCTCGTGTACACCGCGGTGCTACAATTTAGCGAGTCGAAAATTCGACGTTCGTGATAACGTTTAAAAAGTGTAAAAGTGACTTGTGTCTATTGGATAGGTACGTATCGATGTCCATAATTTCAGAGGTCCAAGCATCGAGTTCCGTAATGCGAGTGTTGTCTATATCGGATTTCGTGACCCCGGGGTCATCGTTATTAGATCCTATGGTTGGTGGGTCGTGTCTATCAGCACCAAGATATCAGGGTCGATCCCATAATCCCATGCTTATTAATGAAGCCTCGAAAAACATATGTAAACGCAAACAACATGATAATGTCGAACAAAACCACGTAGACTCTCGTACTTACATCGATTCGAGTAAGGAACGGACCGTTTAAGAAGGAAAAACAATGGAAAACGTATCGGGAAGCACTGAGAGATAAAGAAAACACGAGTTTCCTCAAAGACAAACGAGAAAGAAAGATGTTAGAGAGCGTGTAAACGAATTCATCTCCCTTTCACTACGTTCTGCAGTCTGGAGCAAAGGTCGAGGCGTAGGGTGACGCTATGCTATATTTGCGACTCGACGCCGCCCTTTAAGGATCACCCAAGGACTAACGAGACGCCTACGCAAGTTACAAGTCGACAGTCGAGTTCAACGCAAGAAAATATATCGAAGTTCGTTCTAAAGTTCATTCACTGAAAATGACTTAGACTTGCTGGAACGCTTTTAAAAAAAGCTTTACTCGCGCGTAACTCACAAGAAAAAGGGGTTAGACAAGAAGAAGCAAGAGGCAACTTCTGTTGTTGGCTTGAGAAATATAATAATCTGGTAAGGGTGCAGCCTTCCAGGCACGAGTACGCGGTGAAAACCGTGGCTGCGGAGTGCAACGATAAGGTATGCGCGCTGGGGATACCTGGGTGGCACCCACAGCATGCGCAAAATCCTTTCTCCGCGGGACGGCCTCGCCTTTATATTACGTCCGCGAGTGAACTTTTCCGGAGCAAACGAACGTAGCCCGAGACATATAACGATCGGCCTATATATCGGCGATCGAAACACGTTTAACCCTTTCACCAGCGTTCGAGTTACGACGGCGTTTGAAAGCCGAATTGGAGACCTTGCTGGAAAAACCGGTCGCTTCCAATTCTGGCGTTTAGGTTAGATCGATTAAGACGTATCTCTGCGCAGGTAACAACTGTTTCGCGTAACCTCGATCTTTTTTTATGCTTGATATTGAAACGGTAGCACGTGTCTCGTTTTTTTTTACTATGCTTTGTGCGGAAATTTTTGTACAGGCTCAACGAATATTATATTTACTCGAACCAACTAAATCTTCTCGATGTAGTCGATGCATTTCCCATCGACTACAGCTTCCACCGAATTAAGAACGTAAAACGTTGAGTGAAAGGGTTAAGTCGATTCCCAGCCTCGCGTGGTGAAACGACCTCTCTCCCATTTGGAGAACCGTGCGACTCCACCAGCGGACAAAGAAGGAAAGAACCGGTAAGAGGCAAAGTTCCTAGACACCGTTCGTGATCCATAGAATCGCGCAGTCGTGCCGCTTCTTGCTTACTTATTGCAAAAATCCTCGATGCCGGCTATTTGTAACACGCGAGGCAATTGAAACAAGAAACGCACATACGCGATTCGTTCCCAGCATTTTGTCTACGTTTATTGTTATGCTTATGCAACGAACACGCTCGTGGTTTGTTGCTCCTGCCTGGGAGAACGTGTAAACGTCGCGTAGGTGAAGGCGAACCCGCGATGCAAATGAGAGCTGCTCTCCCAATCCTCGCTGTTCGATTATATTCAAAATAGTTGCGCTACGTTAATGCTACATCGTGAAAAGTTTATTAAGCCAGTAGATTCCAGGTTCGAACGAGTCAAAATGAAAAGAGCCTGAAATCTTGTAACAAAAAGTAATTTATAATGAAATTTTTGTGGAAAACTTGAGAGAAGAAGAATTTCCATGAACGAGCAGATCGATACCGTTCCTATCTATATTTAAATCCTTTCTGTATATCCAGAAACGCTAGTCTTACAGTTACGAAAGCTGGATGATTTAGAGCTCCAAGATGAGAAGAGAGAAATGCTCTTTAATGAGGAACATGATTCCGCGGTAACCAGGAAACTTATGAATCGCCAAAGGCCTTTGACGGATATAATTCGAATCGTTAACCTCTATCCTTTCCAATAAAGAATCGTGTACAATAAAAGGAAATTGTGAACAGGAATGGCGAAACGCGACAACAATTCCAGTTTCCCCTTTTATCTGTTTTATCGTAAAAATTACATTTATACGAATAATAACTTGCAAACACGAGTCATTAGATCACGTTGTATTTTACGCATTTAGAATAAAATATGATTGCATTGTAACTCTCGCAACGATATGGCTCAAAGGGGAAAAATCAGAGGAGTATTTTTCTATTTGGGCGATTCATTCCTCATTTTCAAGTAGGTAATAATTTACTAAAAGAATTTCCTTTTTCACGTTTACAACCCACAACAAAGTTAACACGCGCCACGAATGGACAACGATTTCCGAACGAAAAAGGAACGAATCGATATCCGTGGTTGCCCAGAAGGGTCGTCAATCGTTGAAACGAGGGGGCGCGAACAAAAATCCGTGTAAAATAAATACCGCTGGTAAAAAAAAAAAAAAAAGTAAGCCAACGACGATAAAATGTGACAAAATCGGACCATCAAAGAAACCTACATTTAGCACGCTTTCGCGTTAGCTTCCACGCCCGTTCGTTATTCTTCGAGGTACAATAATAATTCGTTCTAAACTAGAAACATATCCGAGTTTTCGTTCCAAAAAGTCGCCAATGAAATTAGGCGAAGCAATACGAATTTGAATAAGAATCAGCTGTTAACTATCACCAATGACTAATTTTTGAATACTCACAGAAAGACAACATCCACTTACACTTCGATTAATAAATATTCCTGAAGTTGTTATACAAAAGCAAAATATAACGTGTATACCTACTACAAGTTTTTGCAAACAGATATTTCACAGTCATGTACATAAAGAGGACTTTAAAAGCTTCGGAAAGTACCAATAAAAAATGTAGCTATTACGTGGATACATTTGTATTCGTGGATAATTAATCTCTTCGGAGGCACTTTCTAAAAACGAACTATAAATTGTATTTTTAAAACTGACTACATTTTACGCAATATGAATAATCAAAGGAACTTTAACACATCAAAGAAAATACCCAGATATTAAAATGGAATAAAATGTTATCATTGTTGCCGTACGATGTTTGCTGTAGTGAATAAGTCTCCAACAGATTTTAACTTTTTCCTGATTTAGAATGACGTAAGCTCAACGAAATATATATTCCAATATTAGCAATAACACGCGAATAGAAAAATCGAAACCGCCAGATTTGTATTAGAAAAGAAAATAACAATATGCAGCGATCGTAGGGGCAGGAACGGAAGAAGAAGAAAAGGGGATGCGTTTCGAATGCAAACACGAAACCATACTTCGTTGAGCCGCGTTCGCCAGGAACCAGTAATAAACTTTTATCTCACGACGCGGCTCTCCCTATTTTTCCGTCCTCGATATGCCTTGGCGTTCTCCCTCGCTTTCCACCCTCGCCAACCTGCAGAATGCCATTCGACGCGGAAAAGAATCGCGCCGATAAAACGGCCGTGGACTGGCGAAAACCGGCGAAACAACGCGAGAAACGGAGAAGAGGAACGCTGTGGTCGTACGTCATCCATGGTGAGATAAAAAGTTTAGCACTGGGTGTTGGAGAACGCAGCTTCCGCCAGTCGAGACGAAGGAGATTCTTCGAAACGCTGCGAGAAAATTTGTGGGAAACGCTGGGATCTTTCTATCGTTTTCTCCGAGGTAAGAAAATCGCCAAGATGAACGTTCTTCGTGCGTACCGTTATAATTAAAGCTGTCGTTTAACCGCAAAAAGCTGTATTTCCATAGGCAAATAAATCTTTGTTATTTTTTAAGAAAAAGAAGCCACCAATCAAGTAGCAAAGAGCAATGAAAATGACAAGTTGTTCGCGATTAAACGCACCTAAAAACTGATCGGTATCCACGGTGAACTCCCACGGGCCCAATATCTGAGGGAAAGAAAACGCGGAAAGTTCTAAAGAAACGTCTGTACTGCGAGGAACAAGGAAAACAAAGTTACAACAAGTTTCACGCGGCACAACCTGCGTCTTTCGGCCTCACGGACTTACTTTTGACACAGAACTTGTTCGACGTGTCGCTAAGTGCCGCAGAGACCTATCAGCGATTTTCCTCGTCTTCGAACATAAAAACCATCGAATTTACACTGTGAACTGACTGAATGACGATCGCTCGATTTTTTTAAATCGATGCTTTTGGATTCACCGTGGCTACAATTTTCAAATACAAGGATATGACGAAAATTCTGGTTAATATTATTTATATCTGATATAAGAGGTTGTATTTGAAAAAAGAAAGGTGCCAGTTTCTTTGATGGTTTTAAAGTTTTATTAGTGGAATCACTGTACTGATAGTGACGGTATGATATTTGTTAAACAAGTTGAGTGGAAACTGTGGGGATTAATATTTACTGCAGCGCCGCCATAATGAAAATTCAGCGTCCGATGTTCGCGAGGATATGAATAATTCAGATGTTATTAATCCGTTGTCTTGTAACGTAGATTTACATTTGCGTATTAATTATGGCTTAAATAGAAGCAAATATTAGCAGGACTCATTACCATTTCAAGCTTTTTCTATTCTACTCTCGTGACATAGTTTTGCTATCATTTTAAACCTTCGTAAAATTGTTAAAAGACCATGATTTTTCTATAAATAAAATAACTCTCACCTATATAATAAAATAAATAAGAAAAGTATTGAAATAGGAATAAATCTCACAGAAGATCTAAGTTCATCTTCAAGCTCTAGTACGTAAATATTCCATGGATATTTTCACGTTTACAAACGAAAAATTCTTTTCGAGAGCATAGAAACAAAAAATATTTATTCATTCACGACTTAATCTCATTAATTTTATGAAACACTACGCTCTCTGAATATTTCAGCCTGTAGTTTGTTATACATCTCTAATTTTCATAAATGAATAAGCATCCGCAGTGCTACTAAACTTGATCTTTTCCAGTTAAAGAAAAAAAATTACGATAAAAAAGAGAGAATGATATAGCTGGGATTTCCAAAGCGTAATATGAATTAAAAGCTTTTGAAATCAATGAAAAATAAAATGGAGACGAGCAAAGGCAACTTAATTTCGATAATTTATTGGACCGTGTTCGGTTGACAAACACTTTAATGTGGTGCAAAATAATCGTTAAACGCTTGCGCGAGATTCTTTTAATTGGCTATAAAAATAAGTATGGTGCACGATTTTGTGCAGGTCTCCCCTTTGATGCACATGACTGACCGAGAATCCATCAGCGAAAAATTGAATAATTATACCCGCTAAAGCAAAGGGGAAACACGGAGAGCGTCTATTGTTAGTAATTTTATGGCGTGTGCCAGATTTTGATAAATTGAGACTATGAAAGTGTTTAATCGCGAGATATAAACGCAAGACAGCATTAATGATGGGATGCACTTGTTCCGATGAGAAATATTAACCCTGCGTTGGAACGAGAATAAGAATACTCACCCCCATCGGACAAAGTAAAGATTCTTATGAAAATATTTCTAACTGAATGAAATCCTTGATAATCAATTTGGACTGAAAACGATTAATTTGGTTAAAGGAGGTCGATTCACGGAACAAAAGTAGCAGCAAAAATGAATCCAAACAGGAAGACATAAATTAAATCGGATAAGGATACAGTTGGATATCATGGATTATTCAGTATACAGTTGGATATCATGGATTATTCAATAACGTTAAGTTGAACAATTAAATTTCGTAGAAAAGTAGAGGTAATTAAGGCAAGTTCGGTGGTCAAGGTTAATAAACCCTAGAATACCGATACGCTAAGGCTCTGAGAGCTGCGTAACGAGCCATCCCTCTTAATTCCTCCCTCGAGACTACTTCAACTCTATTACAATAAGTACTTTGGAACAATAGCCACGGACAGAACACATTCTGAACGTCTGAAATCGAGCGTCGCTTTACGCTGTGTTCGACGACGTCTACAGATAACTATCAATTAAATAAGTTTATCGATTCAATTAATAATACAAAGTTTACTAATGCTGGTGAAATATAATTCTTAAAAATCAAAACCCGCACACACAATTTATATCCCATTATATATCACGTAATTTTTAATCAATTCACGTGTAACTTCGTTCTATGTGTTTCTTTAAAAATATATTAAATAATCGCCCAATGGAACAGAAATTTTTCCAACCGAGTGAAAGTGTTTTACAGAGGACATATTTATTCGAGCAGAAATTTATAAATGAATTTCTCGAATGTGTTTAATCGATCTATAAGTATCTGCATTAATGCATATACAGCACGACGCGATAAAAATGAGCACAATGGCCATTCCATGTGAGAAATATCTTCAACGAATCTACAGCTGGAATTAGCAAACTGTTGTGCCTTGATCTCTCATGGGTCTCTTTTATGCAACTTTAACTCTTTAACCCTATATCCGCATAAAGTCTATTCCAATTGAATGAGGCTCGTCGCAACGCATATGCGCTCTTCAAACTAGAATTCCGCGAATAAAAGGAAAATCTAAACTCACCTGTCCGTAATTGTCGAATCCGTAATTACCAGCGATCTCAGCAGCAGCGTCCGCTCCATCCGGCACATGGACTGCGAATTGGTTGGTGAAGATGGGCGTCGATCGCGGTCGTGGTCCCGGTTCCGACTTCACCAGAGCACCGACCAACACCATTAGCAACACGCACAACGAACCCGCTTGGACGATCATTTCGACGTCCGATTAAACGAAACGTGGCTATCCTTTTTCCCGGACACGACGCGTACACCCTTCAACCTGCGTGATGCTGAGTCAGCAAACTTCCGTCCGAGTACGATTTTCAAACTCTAACAAGGAGACTAAATCTACCGCGAAACCCGACGAGACCCGTGAATCTACGTTTAATCCCCATGTACCATAATCGCGATCGTCCCAACGCATCGGCGCGCGCGCTACAGAAAAAGGCGGAAAATTTTGTACGCGGCGCGGTCGCTCCTCCTGGCTGCTGTTTCTCTTATCTGTAACTAACAAGCAAAACAAACAATTGAGATCACTTGGAGGGAAGACGTTTATTTCGATAACCATTCCGGTCACGAAGTTGCGAGGATCTCGCTTTGCGACGACATTAATTATCGCGGAGTTTATTTCTATTTGCCGTCCTTTCGTCCCTAACCTTAAGCTCCAATCGAAAGTATTTCAAATTCGAATCAATAGGATCGCGGAACTAGATTCTGTGCGACTGAACGCAGAACCTTGAGCGCTGAAACAAATGAAATTTTATGGAGAAATGGAACAGAACTTTTAATAACCTGAACGAGCACGTTTTGTATCTAAGGCTACAATAGTGGTTAATAAGAAACAAACGGCAGCATGAATCTAGTTAAATAATTTCCTATTGCAATTGTTACGATTTTTCAAAGGAAACGTAGATTGTTCCGTGCTTTGTTGTACCAGCGCGATAAGAAAAAATGATGCAAGCTTTCTGTTTTCGTGCAATTATTCGAATGAAAATTATAATACAACAGTAGTTAAAGAGAGGACAATATTTTCTCTCGTATTTTCGCTACACGCATTTAACGTACACACTTCACTTGGAACGCTATCTACGCTTCGCTGGATTCAGGAAATATTACGAAAAATATTTTATACGAACGAAATATATAGGGTGTTCGTTTGAAAACTTTGAAAGCGACGCATTTGTACCGTGCATTTCATTTCCAAATACAGTTCTTCATTACGTACAGTAATATTCGTTCATAAAATCAAATTAGCGTTCGCTCCTACTCGAATGTCTCATTTTTTATTCACAATTGATTCAAAATGAATACGAAACTATTTTGAAAACCACATTGTTCGAGAAAGCACTGCAATTTGAAGCAATCAAGTTAAGCGACTCACTCTCTGCGTTACAAGAGACGAATAAACGATGAGAAGCGAAACTAGTAACTGAGTTCACGAAATGCAGACAATAAAAGGACACACCGCGTGTTGGCGACTGAAAAAAATGACAGAACCGATGAATAAGTCAAAAGGAAGTAGGAGGCACCACGCTTGGAATTCTAAGAATGATTGTATGAAAATCAAGCCCAATCGATCTCGATAAAAAAAAAGTTTCGCTTAGTGAGAAGTGACGTCGGACAATACGCACAGCAGCCGGATTGTACAAGCTGGGTTCGAATTCCTGGCGAATGCCTGTGGGTTTCGAAAATGTACGAGCACTGAGTCCACTAGCCTCTCCAACACTATTCCAGCGAAGTGGCTCGATCTATGGCACGACCAATTGAAAGTGGCTGTGTCTACTAGCATCAGTTCCTATTAGACGACCGCTGTTTGCGTTAAGTCGCAAAGCTTAACTGCGTGTTTGGAATTATGCTATCTTTCACGTATACATACATGCATGTACAGTCGATCGACTACACCTTTTAAAGTAGAATTTTTCAGTGCATCTATCTCGAAAATCTTGAGATACTCGAGAAAAAATAATTTCAGCGTACCTTACTCGTGTGCAAGCTTCAAAACCATAATTGCAACAGATGCATTTCCGAGCTCGAGTGAAGAAAACACTATCTCTGGATAACAAAATGAAATCTTCGCGTGGACCAATTGTTATCGGAGCGAGCGCAACCAGAATCGTGATTGCGCCTGGAGAATTTGACGTGATCGTGCCAGAATGCGAGAACTGGTCGAAACATCGCGAGGATGGGACGAAAACAGTCGGTGATCTAATTTCGATCGCGAACTATCGGCATGGCGGCTGCGTGCAGTCGCTCAACTTCTCGCTACAAGTCTGTATTGTCGACGGTTACCACGAAACGAGCGAAAGGCCGATCGAACTATACACGAGCTCCGAGTTAACTGGATCCGCTTGCGAAATTGCTGTTCGATGCAACGGTCCAACACTGCTAAATAGAAACGACGCGTTCCTTCTTTCGATCATTTTATCTCCTCCTAGCCTTTAATCTGACGAAAACAGTCTTCTTGCTCAAGACGCGCGTAAAAAAACGCGGATAACCGAATACGATAATGCTACGAACTGTACGAACTGGAATTTATAACGAAGAAATACACGTACTGCAATATTTATTAAAAAATTTTATAGGAATCAAACGGAAACGAAAACGTTCCTCCTCGCGATGGCGGAAATATTCTCCACTACTACCAATTTGCTTTCCGTAACACGATACAACAAAGTTCCACGTGAATCATAGCGACTGCTGCTGGTAACATCTCTAAGACTTCTAACATCGAGCATCGAGCTACTTTTTCTGATACCAGTAGGTTCGGCTTTCGATCGGAAACTTTATATTCGCGCGGTCGCTTTCGCGTGCAAACGGTCAGAGATTTCAAACGAACATTGAACCATATCAACGAAGCAATGGCCAGAAAGCTATTACATAACGAGCATTTGGATCAGCGACAAAGCTTAGAGTTATGCCCGATGACATCAATCCGAAACTCATCAACGTTTGCCCTAAAATCGTCGCTCCGAGTGATAATCCCTGCAGAGGAAGAAACACCATGAATACCCTGATTAAACAACGCCGCGCTAACTTCGTACACACGCGGTGACCGAATAACACGCGAGTCGATTGCAATTACGCGGGTGGAACATGCAAGTTTGTCGCGTGAACAGGTGCGCGATTTTCTGTTCTAATTACGGTGCAACTTGGCGCAATTTAACGAACGTCCATCAGGAAAAGAGAAGAAGGAAAAAAGTTTTCCTCGATAAGACTAAAAGTTCGAGCTCCACGCTGGAAATTACCGGTTAACGCGATCGCGACGAAAATTGTAACAGACCGCGCGAAAGCGTTCCTCGTGCTCGATTAAACGACGAGCTTGTAAGCTTTTTTTTTCTCGGGGAAAAAGGAACGATGCTTGCCTGACGCTACGATAAGCCTCGAAACGTGGAAAACTGTTCATACGCGCCTCTGCGGTGAGGAAAATGTGGCGAAACTCGATGCATATCAGACGTAAACGAATATTAATATCATCGGTGGTTGAGAATTTGTGGAACGCGCGAGGCGTTTGGTCGTTTCCGGTATTTAATATCGATTTCAACTTGATATTTTATGAGCGTCTATCTCCTCTCGTATTTGCTAATTTCTCAATGGCATAATCTCTTTAAATCAATTAACCAAATCATTTAATTAAACTATTCAGTGGAGGAAAATGGAAATGTCCGAGAAATTCGCGAGTAACTCTGTGGTGGTTATTTTGGGTGGAATTTGTATATGGAAATGAAGTATGCAGGCCGTCATTCGTGTATTCATTAGTATAGTTGTCACCAAACTGTCCAGACGTGTGTTTGCCCAATGGTGTCATCATCAGCATCTTCTTGGTAAGTACGCGTGTCATCGGTAATTAGATTCAGCGGGAGACGGTTGCTCGGGATGTTGAAACGTATTATACAGGACGCACCAAAATGTGTGTTTCTGTTTCAATTGTCGAGGAAGAGTTTGAACTAAAGTATGGACTAATTACTCGCGAAATATTTCATACAAACAAGCTTGTAAACTGAAATATTGCGTTCATTTTTCCGTGTATAGAGAAGTATAATTTATAATTTTTTTTAAATTCATCTACAGGCTGATGATGAGAAACTTTTTCTTTCGCTAAGTATAAATTTGGGTGAGATTTATTAGATTTTCCAAAAAAAAAACCGAGTTTCCCAACGCACCGAACCATTCTATTCTTTCCACTCCCATTTACATTATAATACAAGCACCCTTACCCCATTTTAGTCGCACTATAAATTATGCCTCGTTCTGCGTACCTAAAAGAAAGAAAACTATTCAAGCGCTCGAATACTCAATATTTAAATCACGTAAGCTGGAGTTCACGTGTCCCCAATTTAACCGAGTTTTCGGTGCTTTATAACAAAGCAAAACGAGCTCTTGAACTACAAACATTCACCCATCTTTCCCTGTACAGTGTGGAATTTTTAAACAACGATCGTTTAGGAACTCTAAATATTTTTCTGACAAAGTTAATAAACGGCAACAAAATTAAAAAATACGAAATAACAATGCAAACAATTCTAATTTTCAATTTTTTCACTGATGAGACAAGAAAATACTTTTAAAATAGTTCTCGAATACTAGAATAATCTTGCATCTTGAAAAGAGACGATCACGCTTAATGAAATCCATTTCGCGGATACGTGAAGAACACTGGTTGTTAATACCAGTTGCAGATTTAAGGTCAAACGTTCTCCAAACCGGGTCTAAAAAAATTCTTGTTCTACATTCCCACAGGTTTACTCTTTCTTCTCAGAGAAAACGCGTTCTACCAGTTTACGCGGCATTTATTTTGAAATATCATCTACAACGCCAACCTTATCCGTGGCAGCGCGTCCATGGCGCTCTTCTGACAACGCACGGGGAATTACAATTCTCTTACTTTCTACGGTTCCCGAAGGCAGGGCCAGCGTAGCAATTTCCTCCAATTTTTTTCGACCATGTGACATAACGGTTAACGAAACGTGCCGTTTAATGCGTTATCACTCGTAATTCCCGCGTTAACCCCTCTTCACCCCTGTTTCGCCGTCGTTTTCTCCCTTGACTCGCCACATTTATCGCGGATCCGGCGACAGGTTTATTCTTGTGCATTTTATCTCACTTATTTACCCCTTATCCTGTTACGTCACGCCCGCTGTACATTATGCTTTATAGCGGAATTTCATCATCGTTTGAGGAACGAAAGATGAAAAATCTCTTAACCCGGGCCGCGTTTAACGAGCCGCAGTATTTCCACGTTCGCGGTGGAAGTAGCAGTTTAGATTTATTTTGTATTTCTTTCAGAGAGATATACATCATTTATTCGTTTGTTCATTTTTTTACGAGACTTTTACGTTTACATCTACCCTTTGATATTACATAGTATAACAGTTCTGACATTAATCATGAGTTAGGAAAAATTTTATAACGGCAAAAGGTAATTACACATTTGGTAAAAAAATTAATAAACTGACTCTAAGGAAGTGACGGAATATTTTGTTGTGAAACGAATTTAAAATGAGCAGCAAGTTCACGTCAATCAGGTAGAAAGTTAAACTCTGATTGGCTCCGACTTCCTAGCGGATTCATCGCGCCACAATTTAAAAGATACTCTCCAAGGTACGCGTTAGGAACCAAAAAGAATCTTTTTCCTAGTAAAAGATGATTGTACATAATATGTATATATACACGTACACATGTGCGCACATGTTTAAAAGAGGTACAACAAATTACATTTTCTTGGGAAGGGAGAAAGATTATGTTCGCAGCGACCTTTTCAAATTACTCGAAATTAAACTGAAAATTAACCTTAGAAGAAGTACCTTTCTGTACAAGTTTAACAATGTGTTTGTGAATTATGGGAAAAGAGCAATTTCTTACATGTCATAAATCATAATAATACATCCTTCAAATACTCTCCTTTTATCCAAACAATGGCATTAAGAAATCATTAATTCCGACCTGTCTGCAACTTTACACCATTAATTTATCGTGTACCCTACGAAATATTATTGTTTTCAACGTTTACTTCGTGGAACAAGAAACTAACCTTAACAACACACGAACCACTTTGCAAGTCGTAAATTACACAACCCCATCACTGAACAACGCTCACTATACAGCAAATGTTATCGAAATCTCTTTAAAACCGAAGCACTTCGCTCGCGAATAAAATAATTTTATCGACAAACAGTGACCACATCGCTAGTTAAACGACAGAACGATAAATATATAACCTTAAGGTTGATTTTTGCGTGCCGGTGAGTCGTGACTTTTTCTGTCATAATACGGAAAGTCACGCGGGTGATCGTAGCGCAGAAAAATTTTACCGAGTCACGTGACAGCAAAACTCATGATTTATATACATTACCGTCATGTGAAAACGCAGCCGTAATAATAACATTACGAACACGAGGATGTCGACCAATCCGACATATGTATAAAAAAACGTCACGGTAACAGAAGTCTTATATACAGTCACTTGACAACGAAACCATAATAATGTCCGCATTACAAACACGAAACGATGGCTCATACGTAAACACAATCCACATCGAAAACTAACGGGGAACGGAGAGAAAACAAAGCCTGCGGGCAAACCGTACACGTCCGTGCAAATACCGTTGACAACTACGTAGAACCAGTTCGATCAGGAAAAGGCAGCAATTTTTTGTCGCGATCTCTCGAGAGTACGAGGTTGCACGCGAACGGGAACACGCACCGTAGAGAAAAATGAATTCAAGCGAATCATCGCGAAAACGTGTGGAGTACGTGTTCCGCGAACGGAACGCGGAATCGTAATTAGTTTCTGGTCAGAAAAGAGCGTTAATCGCGACTGAAAGCTTTTTCAAGCCCGCATGACATCGCGATATTACTTTGGGGATGCGGCGTGCATACGATATACGCGCAGTGTATACGCGGCGCGATGATTTTTCGCACGACACTCACTCGCTCCGAATTACACGCGCGCGCGCGCGCGCGCGCGGCTCCATGAAACGCCAACACCACTCGACCGCTTGCTTTTTTTCTTTCTGCTATGCTGGCGAACGCAACGCGTGCACCATTCCGTATGCGAATCACGGTCAGCTGTATTTTCGACGAAAGTGAAAGAATCGGGATCAACGACCCCTCCTACCGCGGAGAAATTCGCGAAAGAATATTCGAAGCTTCAACTGTTGTACAGATTGTACAGACATTTAGTAAAGTGAACTATTTGTACGCGAGGACTACGTCAGCTGATAGAGCTATCCTATCGAATGCGCAATAGTTATAACCGGAAACACGACAAGGACATGAAAGTAACGAAAGCTTGACTGCGAGTAACGCGAAGTCGAATCATACAGATTCGTCGAACGATGGTGGCACGCGATTACATTTTCCGTGTAACTAATTTTTAAATAAAATGGCACCCTTACCTGTTCGAGTGTCGCGCGGTGTTGCAACTTTCCTCGTCGTATGGTGAAATTCCAGCGACCTCGCGGAGTGCAGCACAAATGTCACCTTTGGCACAAGATACAAACACGGAACGGCTATGTTTTGGCAGTGGTTCGCGGCATGTTCTTCCGGCACGAGGATTTACGACGAGGTTAAACGGACGTTGACATGTGCGCGACAGGAAAACACAAAGGCACCCACGCACTATCCGAAGGATATTGTCAGAAGAACAAGGCCGAACTTTCGAACCGAACTACCGATCGTACCGACCACTACAGGCGAAGCGTAGCACCGCACTGACTGCTCTCGCCGTTCACCAAGGCGATAAACAAACTCGTCGCCTCTCCCTCCTTCACGCTATACGTCATCCTTCTCCCACCGTTCGGCCGCTATCCCACTTCCACGAATAAACGTCGACTGCCGTGTGCCTCTGAACGAAACTTCGGTCTCTCTCGCACCGCGGCGTTAGCAATATGGTATGACCTCACTCTCATTGCCCTGTTTCCCTCACTCTGCTGTTGTACATCTTTCTTACTTTCCTTCTCTCTTTTCCTTTATTCTCCTCTGTTACTCTCTCCACTATACGATACAGTGCTGCCACCGTGCTATTTTATCGGAAACCACTGTCACTCTGTCAACTGGTATCTTTGATATTCTGATATTTTACGAACGATCCGTTGAAACTAGACGATACGCAATGATCAACAGCGTTTATACTTTCGAGAAATGCGAATGTCACTTGCGAGGAACAGAACTGACACGCGTTTAAGCTTGTTCCATGACGCGACGGCACATCATACGACATGTTTTGTGCAACTAACCTTCTCTACTGGTGTACGAACTGTATTGATATTACTAGCGCCACCTACTGCGATCAATTGTAACATGACTTTATTTATGCGAAGAAATGTTCTCAAGTTTTAAGACAAGAAAAATGTTCCCAATCGTTAAATAAAGCAATGATCAATGCTTCATAATATATTATAGTTGTAATCAGATATTTAAGTATTAATCGAATTTAATTTCCTACATTATCATTGGTAGAATAAAATGGATGTTACAAAAATAATATTTTTAATGAAACTTTACTAAGTTCTAGGATTTGATTACTACTATTCTTTTAATTTAATTTGTAATTTTAGGCATCAATTTCTTATCCTGTATTTCAATTTTTTCAATTATCATCCACAAATAAATAAAATTTCTAAAGGTAAACTTCACGTGCTTTCTAGATGTCTGTAGTGTGCAATGTTCGAAACGAAACATTTCGAATTAATTCTCTATTCTACCGCTGCTGTTGATGGCCTTTCGTGGCGGTAGTATATCTCCTCCATTTTGGTGTGTATCTTTTCCGGAATACTATATACCATGGTACGTATGCTTTAATAAATTCTTATAAAAATCAACGAAAATAATAGTAATCCATTAAAGAATACAGAAATAAAATATCTGGCAACAAACTATCAAATATTTTAAACATAAGAAAGGAAATATTAACTGTCTAAATGTTATATGACACTTGATTATCTACATTGCGTGTATTCAGGTTATGTGGAAGTGTTGTTGAAATTATTGAATATTTTATTTTTTAATTTGTGAACTGAATGAAAAAATACATTTAAAATGGAATGAAATAATGATAATGATTCAATTTCAGAGTCGTGTCAGGACGAAAACGGTCAAAAAGGCCGCAAAGCTCATTATCGAGAAATATTATACTCGATTAACCATGGACTTCCATACAAATAAAAGGATATGCGAAGAAATCGCTATTATTCCTAGTAAATCTTTGAGAAACAAAATTGCTGGGTATGTATATCGAGAAGAAAAACGTTTGTTTTTTGTGAATATGTGTGTACTAATCGTGTGAAACAAAATTGCTGGGTATGTATGTAAAGAAAAAGAACGTTTGTTTTTTGTATGTACTGAACGTGTGACACAAAATAAGTTCTTCCTTGCTGTACGTGAATATCTAATCTTTTTGTTCCATTGATATTAAACAGATTTGTTACGCACTTAATGAAGCGTCTAAGACACAGTCAAGTGCGTGGTATTTCTATCAAATTGCAAGAAGAAGAGAGGGAACGCAGAGACAACTATGTTCCAGAGGTGTCTGCTTTAGAGCACGACATTATCGAAGTTGACCCTGAAACTAAGGAAATGTTACAGATGCTTGGATTCAATAACATACCTGGACTTCAACTTACACAATCTCAATTACCACCATATAGCAGACGCTCTTAAAAATTATTTCTTTAAACTAAATAAGATTGTTAGTATTGCATTTTTCAATAAAATTGCAAACTGACATTAAAAAAAAACATGTTCCCCGATTGATTTTACCGTGTCTAATTGTACTATTCTTCAATATAGAATGTGGTACATTTCAAGAAACACTTTAATTTTATACATCGTGTTGAATCACAAATTGTATAATAAAAAGAACACATGTTTCAATTTTAAGTAAAATTAACATTAACGTTATTCTACAAATTATATAAAGGAATTTCGTACACTATATTGAGAAGTTTGAAACAAAAGTGCGCATGCGTATATGTCGGCCATTTTAATCGAATTTATTCCTAATTACTACATTATTTTTCACGACATAAATTATGGTCCTGCATATGCATGCTTAATGCATATATAATTCAGTAAATTATAAAAGAAGAAGTTGACAAACAAGTATTAAATACTTTTTATCCTTCTTTAAATTATAAGTTTTTCTATTTAATTTTGTTCATTGATCAAATTACATTTAAATCTTTTACAGATTTATACAGAATTTACTACTACATATAGTATTATCGATTGCAATAAGATTAATAAAAACAACTGCAAATAAGATTAATAAAAAATAATTATAGTGTTTCCATGTTATTGATATCTTGGCCAAATAATAATTGTACACCAGTCGTATGTACAGGAAACTTAATGTGAGTACTTTCAATAGTTGCAATCATTTTTGTTTTTTATTTTACAAGTCCTACATTCATTCATTACATTTCATTTTGCATTGAACATCGAGGCATTGCAATATAATCTTTGATATCAAGTTAATCAGCACCATATACAGTTGCTTGTGGTTCAAATTTTGAAAAGTGAGAATACCTTATCAAATTGAATTTGAGCATTAAGTTAAATATTTAGCATAAGATAACGCTCGATAAATAAATACGTCGCCCTTTCGTAGCACCCGCTTGCTTGGTTCGGACCTGGATAAGTTGTTCAGAGGCTGCGCGACCTAGCATGATCCAAGGCTAGGTAGCCTAGCACAACCTGACGAACAAAGCGAGATTGAAGAGAAAGAGTGAGAGAAACAGGGAGAGTAGCCGTAATCGCACGCCTGTGAATGTTGGAAGTCTCGGGAGCAGGGAGGAGAGACCGTACAACCGGCGAGTCAGTCGACTATTAGTGGTCTGTGACTCTGGAGGTAGCCCGACCACCGCAGAACCGAGCTCGACGCAGCTCGGTTGCGTTCGGTCGGTAGTCGGGGCCAGTCGGGCGCTCCGCTGCTCTTTTCGGTCTGCTCGTTTTCCTTAGTCCGTCGTCGTTGCGCATCGAGAACAGTTGCATCCTTTCTTTTTTTTTCCATCGTCAAAAGCAACGAATAGTATCCATCTTTTTCCGCGCTATGTGACGGATATTACGGGGCACCGAGCGTACCCCGCCTTCTCTGTATATCATTCCCACCCCATCCTTCTGTCTGCTTCTATTCTGCTTTGCCCAGAGAGAAAGAGAGAGAGAGAAAGAGCACGTTGTAAACGCAGGCACGTACATACGCAGGCACTCGCCGACGAAGGGGCCACGAGGGCCCCGTGGAATCGTGCTTAGGAAAACATGGAGTGTCCACATCTTGCTCAAAGCGTCCAATTCGGCGGTAACGACGTAGAAGCGAATTGTACGAAGGATCTACCGTTCGTCTGTGCAGGTAGGATGCACCTCATACAAAAGTCCATAACCTTTATCCTATATACTAGCAGCTTGAAAAAGGCGTTGTATCTATATAGAAGATCGAATCTGGCCCTCTTTCTCTCTACTCCTTGAACCGATTCCCCTCGTCTCAGGTTCAATTCTATCTTGCACGTCGTTCTCGCACGACTCGATCTCGATCTTTCCTTCACTTCTATTGTCTCCTATCTCCTGCCGTCTCTTTTCTTTTGCGTTCTTTATCCATTCTCTCTCTCTCTCTCTCTCTCTCTCTCTCTCTCTCTCTCTCTCTCTCTCTCTTTTCTCGTTTCTCTCCTTACTCTTTCTCTTCCTCTTTCTCTCTTTACCTCTCGTGACCGAGGCCCCGGCCGTTCCTCTCGCGGCCTTGAGCCGTCGTAACCGACAAGATGAAGCAAACCATTCCTATTTTTCTTTAAACAAAAGAACTAAGTAATGCATGATTTTGGAAACAACTGTAACGTACTCGTTTATATTTGCTTTGTTATTTCACAGTTAATATATACACAAGTATCGATATTTGCCTGGAAGCACGACCGTACGTAAGTTCGTACATACATATCGTCGATCGAACTCATCGTGCGAATACATACATACGTATCTCTCTGCGATATAGACACGAATGTATATGTATGAGTGCGAGACAAGTCTTGTAGGCGCGTGTGCGGGTGTACGTGGAAGTCCACTCTTCGTGCATACGTGTACGTGCAATATAGTGTTGGTGTGTATTCGTGTCTCCGTTCATGGGTGTTACTTCTACGGACCGACCAAGAGCGTCGTGGACGTGCGCGTGTGCATCGTCCTGCTGGGAGTTCTCAGTATGCGGCGCGCTCGTCATTGGAAAATCAATACCAGACGGCACTAATCAGCTGGCCCGAGATCTGTCATTAGAACTCGTCAGATAAACGTGTTCGTCGTTTGATTGGAACATGCCCGTCTTTTGTTAATTTTAATTTTTTGTCCATTTCCACCCGGTGACTTCCTTCAAGATTGTTCAAGTATAGTTGGTCAAGACGATCAATGAGGAAAACGTTAGCCTGATAATACTTTTTCTTTGTCTCCAATGTACTTTCCCTTCCATCATTGGACGTCCATTGTTATTTTTCTATTCATTGTTTCTGGTATTACATTCTCTTTCTACGGTCCCTTTCTTCATTAAAGATCCTCGTGATATTGTAGTCATAGTTGTAAATAACAAATTCGTAATCGAGACTCGATTTGCTACATTCGATAATAGATGCTGCATTCGGTTGCCTCTTTTCTCCTTTAGCGACCTCGTATGGTAGAACTGGCAGGAAGGAGCGTTTTACAATCGACAGTCTCGAACGGGTTTCATGAAAACTGGAGATTCCAGTCATGGCAGTGAATTCTTCCACGAAGAATCGATCGTTACGCAAACAGGAAACGCAGAGTATATTCCATTCTTTATTGTGACAGCTCTCTTATGTTATAGCTTTTTAGAGGAGAATCTATTGTATTTTACTAAGTCCATCTCTCGTTCGTTGCGTCGGCATGAAGCATGAAAGAGAAAGGGGGGAGAAGGGGAACACGTGAGTAGGAGGGGGGGAGAGAGAGAGAGAGAGAGAGAACAAGACAAATAGTCAAGGAGAGAGTCGTAGAGCATTTCAGAGGTGTATAATTCTATAGCGCGACCGATGAGTCAGACGGTGTACTTTTTTGCAAACTTTCGATCGTTCCATTCGGTTCGAGTCGGTGTACATTTGGTTTCCACGATTCATCGAGATGAATCCACGTGTACTCGACAACCGTTGCGTTCATCGTCGGTGGTTGTTATACTCTCCTGAGAGATCGTTCACGCTCGACGAATCGCAACGTATCCAGGTTGCAAGATCAATTTAAATATCCGTGGTCTTGCGAACGGAGCGACGCTGGTATATAAGAATTACCAAGCCATGCTCTCGCATCGAGTCACGCAGGAGAAAAATCGTCCCTCGTGGGCTATAAAAGAACCCCATGTTCCACACCTCTCGTGCTCCCTCCCCCTGCCCCTCTCCTGCCTCTTTTCCTGCGCTGCAAGCTGGTTCGGGTACGACGTTGCAAAATCGATAACGGCGTCGTTGCTAATCGGATGCCTCGATACGAGTCACATTGCTCGTGGAAACGAATTTTTCCGCCGTTCTTCTCTTTCTTCTACACTACAACAGGGAGTCTGGCGTTGCGCGCATTGTCGCCTTTCTTTATCTATGTCCTGTCGCTCGGACAATGCATCGACGAAAATTCTTCAACGACGCAACCGCGTAGTAGGCGTGGCGAATCGAATCGTCCGTTACCAAAGCGAAAAAGAGATGGATAGATGATAAAAAAGACGTAGAAGTAATAGGAGAAGAGAATGGCAGCTCGTTAAACGATTGTCAGTTACTCATCAGGCGTTTTTTTCGCGTTTTACTTAACGTAGCGTTGGGGATCGCTTATCAGTGCGATATCGGGTCTTCCTTTCGAGAGCTCGAGAATTTTCGGGTAGAAGTACCTACGCATACACGCGTCTATCAACAATTATCGTTTGATTTCGAATTTATGTACATTAGAGGCACTGACGTGATCGTCCAAAAATATACCGTGATGCACAATGTGTTTTGACGTTCAGTTGCGAATTATCACCAGTTTTCGGGGCATTGGTCATTGAATCGATGAAATGTGGCTGGAGCAAACAATGATGAAAATTTAGTTACAGCGATCCGAGGGAAATATTACTTCAATTTCAAAATAAAAATAATAATAATTCGTACAGTTGGTATAAAAGTATAGTACTTCTTACACCGCATTGTAAAACACACGTGTCTACCTGGATACGACCTTCTAGAAGATTGGATTTCAGTTCAATCTTTTCGTGCGGCGAACCAACGTCTCAATTTTCATGTATTCGTATTTTTTTTCCACTATCAATTTTACGTCTTTCTCTTTTATTACAGTGTACGCAGTTTGTTTAAGTATCTAAGAATAGTCGTGCGTATCTGTCGACGCGATCCCTCTTTCTATATACCTCCGTAAACAACAAAGAAATAAAAAATAGTCGAAAATATTTCGATTTCAGACTATTGAATTCTGGTAGAATCAGTTTCAGAGCAGAGCATCTCGTTATCGATTCGTCCGAGCATGCTTCTTTCTCGCACTTTAATCGCGGAAATGCGTATGCCCCTATGGAATGGGACCAATTAACCTAACGCATGACACTAAGGTTTACTCACTTTTAAAACTACGAAAACGTGGCGTCCCTGTATTAAAAAAGAAACTCGCGTGTAAAATCTCAAACCCGATAGCACTGCGAGACATTTCGTGATCGATCGACTACGAAGGGGGTGTGTCAAACAGCCTTCTTCCCATTCACCCTGGTTTCACGCGCTCTCTTGAGAGTTACGTAAGCCGAGACGAGCCAAAAAGACAGTACACCAACTTGAAACTTGCGTTATTTCGTAACGATCGTACTTTATGCTGTATTTGTTCATTGAATGTGTCGAGCATAGAAAATGCTATTAACAGAGCAAAATAGCGTGAGAAGAATAGAATAGTACGAAGCACCTTGCAAGATGTTTCGAATTGATGAAATTGAATGATTAGGGATTTCAGTTTTAGACTTAAAAAGGTAACAATTAAGATCCCAAAAACAAGAGTGATAGAAGTTAATTTTATCTCATTTAAGCCTGTATTATATACGTATTCGATGGTAGAGAAACATCAATGGGTGTTCCTTTAATGTTACTCCTTAATTCTTGTATCGTTATCATTGGTAGTGTGCAATGATCATTTTTAAAATGAAATGCTTTGGAAATACGGTATAGTTTTATTAAGAACTTTGTGTTTTATCGACAGTATGTGGCACCGAGAAAAGTACGTGGCTCTGTCTGTACTGTGGAGCCATTCATTGCGGGCGATACGTGGCAGGCCATGCATTACAGCATCACGAAGAAAATACTCAACATTGCGTTTGCATCGACTGTGAGAACCTGGCAGTATTCTGGTAAGTCGAACCCTTCGCTTTCGCCATTCTCTGCTACATAGATCAACGGTTTTATTTAGTCCTTCTCATGTCAGTTGATACGACTTTAAACACGAATTCGGCCTCTCCCCCGTTTTCTTTGTAGGCGGCAGCCATTTTTGTAGCATGATAAAGGGTAGTGTTACTCGATCGGTATAACAGCTTTAAAATTTCACTTATCTTCCTTCCATTATATTTAAAAACTAATCCATACCAATTTAAGTGAAGATATTTACAAGGCTGTGCACTTTCAGTTACATGTGCGACGAGTACGTTATTAACGACACGATGAACGACCAAATCGAGAAGATACGTCGCGTCACCTTCCGCAAGGATGAGCATAAAGAGAACGAGGAAAATTGGAACACGTCGCCGTCTACGACACCGTCCTCGAGGAGAGACAACAGCGACAACGACAACGACGCGGACGCTCTGTGGAAAGCGGAAGTTGTCGTGAGAAACCTCCGGCCGAGAACGGCACGGAAGAGGCTACACTCGTTGGACGGTACGAGCGGGGACAATCGGCCGGCGACCAAGCGTAGAAGCTCGAAGATAACCAAAGAGAAGAAGGTCGTCGGCCTGAGAAATCTCGGCAATACCTGTTTCATGAACGTCGTGTTACAGTCGTTCAACAATATCAGCCATTTTTGCGAGTATCTCACGCAGATGCCGTGTCTCGAGGGTATACCGTTCGACGAGCCGCCCACTCATAGAGGGCGCATCGTCACGCCCGGTCGGGCGAAGGAATTCATGAGCGACGCGTTGCTCGCGGAAGAGCTCAGGAAAGTACTGCTCGGTTTGAACCTGGGCGGTTCAAACGGCCAAGCGATCTCGCCCGAGTGTCTCTTCCTCGTCATCTGGAAGGTCGTGCCGAGATTTCGTGGCTACCAACAACAAGACGCTCACGAGTTTCTAACTTATATGTTGGACAGGCTGCATACGGAGCTGCTGCAACTGTTGCCCAGACTGGGTCACGAACCACTCGGTCTGCGCGGCAAGCAGAGCATTGTCACAGCCGTGTTTGGAGGCACCCTTCTTAGCGTGGTAAGTCGCCGGGTCGTTCCCGGAGGAAGCTTTCAAGCGCTTAACCCTCGGAACGACTAACTGTTTGCGGATGCTGGACAGAGGTGGAAAAACGTCGATAGTCGCAACCATATAATTTCATATAATTGTTGATGGTTATCGGTTACTCCCAGTAAATATAGTACTCCCAGATTTAGGTGACGAACATATTGGCTGGACAGAAATGTTTTAAGTAGATATTTTTATGGATAGTTAACGGAATATATTAAATGAACTAATAAAATATTAAGATAATGTAAAAATATATTATTACAAACTGTTTAATTAAAAAGATTATTTGAAATGTATGCATATAGATAGCAGAAACGATAGCAGTCAATATACCATCGATATTTTTCCATCTCTCATTTTGATCCGAAGAACAAATTATAATGAAGAAGGATTGTACACCAAAAATATGGATTCTGAATTGAAGTTTTTTTTTCTTTCTAGAAGTTTTATTCTTCTATAATAATTTAGGCAAATATGTATGGTAGGCAAGCGCGATTCACGACCTGAATACAAATTATTTTTCATTCTGAATTTTGAAATAGTCATGAAGTACATTTGTTAGAAATATTCCAAGAAAATGTTGTGAAAAGTTGTTTCGTTTTCTAATGCATGTAAGTATAATAAGTAACTTGGTTCTCATTACTTGAAAGCTGTTGGAATTGTATTGGATATGATATTAGTGACACGGATACTTGAGTATTCTACCGGTGACTACTTTTTATGCGTGACACTACGCGGATCGAAATGACCCGGCGCCCGCCAGGCGAGGGTTAACGCATTTCCGGTTACACTTTGTTATTCCAATGCGGAACGACGGGAGGGAGTGCCCTTTCCGAATCAGAATTCTTTTGAAGAGTCATTTTATTATTCATTTTCTTCTTGGGAGAAGCGCGGACAAATTATGGATCGCGTTTCCTCGCGCAGGTCCACTGCATGAACTGCCGTACAGATTCGAAGACGCACGAGCCTTTCCAGGATCTTTCACTGGACATACCAGATAGGCTGCAGAGACGGACAAAAGAACAAGAAGAGGTCTGCAGTCTCACATACAGTCTGACAAGATTTTTCAAAGTCGAAGAACTGGCTGACAGCGAATTGTACTTTTGTGACAATTGCATGGGAAAGCAGAGGTCCACCAAGAGGTTTTGGATACATAGGCTGCCTAATGTTAGCATTCATCGACTGCATCATTTATGATTAGAGTAGAATAGTCGTTATACACTGTCGGCAAAGACACAATTGTAGGATATAATGAAATGTCCTATTTTCTTATATATAAATTATTTAGTTGTATTTTTAATTGTTGCATCTGCAGAAGCAATATTTCCTACAAGGTTTTTGTCGGTAGTGTATGGTTCAGCTTAATATTGATGGTTAAACTTTGTTCTAGGTGTTGTGCCTTCACATTAAAAGATTTAGGTGGTGCAATTCCTATCGTTCAAAAGTGGATACACAGGTCGATTTTCCAATGAAATCACTTGACATGTCTGCGTTTACGGTACGCGGTATGAGTGGAACGAAATTAGGCGCTTCGAATAGTCACCTATATGACTTAGCTGCCGTTATTGTGCACCACGGTTCAGGGTACGCTTTAACAGCCCTTGTTTCATCATTCAACAACGCTTTAATATTTACTTCGGGAATAATTACTGGTACATCCATTTTAGTGCTGGAACTGGACACTACACTGCCTTCGCTGTTCATGACGGACAATGGTTTCACTTTAACGATAGCTCTGTACGACCAGCTACTACGGACGCTGTCGCCAAGTGCAAACCTTACATTCTGTTTTACGTGCGAAAAGAGTTCTCCATTCCACCCCCCTTGTGACGTCGTTTCCCAAGTCAGTCCCGTCCTGATGGTGCGAGCTTCGACGACGATGATGAAGAGCGCGCGAACAAGAAGTAAGCGAACTCGAATACGAAGTTTGAACGGCGCAGTATGGTAAACAAGGCTAAACGGAAGAACTAGAAGACTCACACACGATTTTCTCAAGTTTCTAAACGGTTTTCGATGGGAAGGAAGAAAATCGGCGATTTTAGTTTTTCAACCAACTTTTGTTTAGCATGATTAAATAGTGCCGTTTATGTAGAATTTAATGTTCCGTTAACGATAAGCGATAAACATATGGATTTTAAAGAATTTGAACAGACATATTCATTGTGAACTGAAAGGAATCTACTGCTCACAACATCGTACAGCATTTTACCAGATACGACAGTGGAATTAGCACGATGTACGAGCATAATATTTGAAATCAATAACTCCAGTCCATCCTTGCAGTCATTTGAAGCGAAACAAATCTTTATTGTTCGCTAATGAATGACCCCTGATTATTAGTTTTTATTTAATACGTTCCTTTTCTATTGATTTCAATTCCTTCATAGAACACATGACTAATTTTCTTTTTTACATTTATTGATTATACTATGTAAAGTCTCTATGGTAGACAAAATGCATTATTACGTTTATTTCTGTATAATGTGCGAACACGTAAGGACGTACACACCGCGTGATTTGAAAACTTCCTTCCCCCTTTTAGAAACGCCAGAAAGAAGAAGAAAGGAAGAACGTACTCTCGAGGCAGATCGCGGAAACGCGTTGCCTTTAACGTCGATTTTCTTTATACTCTTTTTCGCTGGTCTCTCTCGGTGGTCGTTGACCACCTCCCTTCATCGAATCGATTAAATGCTCCTCCCGGCCATGTAGCGGAATAACGCGTATCTCGTATATATAAATATAGTTTTAACTAAAGCGGAAACGACTGGTCTTCTCGATAGATAGATTTTTTCTAGGCTTAGAGTGACATCATCGTTATTTGCGAGGGAGCTGGTAAACGAAAATACCATATAGAGCCAAAACCACTCTGTTACTTCGGTAAACATGTTACCTTGTACTCTTGGATACTTAAATACACATTTGCCACTCACGAACGTACACGCTCGTGCACACATGATCTCGTATACGCAAATCGTTTACATGTGTGTTGACAAAAAATACACGTATGCATGCATGTATGTATACAGACACGTTCTCTTTTTCCTTGCCCCCTCTTTTCCACCCCCTTACGGTTCGTGAAGGCTCGATGACTCTTATGTGATTATTTAAAGACTTATTTTTTCTATAATGGTAACGATAATAAGTTAAAAGAAAAAAAAACGTAGCGAAGGAACGTTTTATTAAGGCGATAAAACTTGATAAACGCGCATCCTTGACAAAAACATACTTGTATGCAAAAAGCGGAAGCGCAAATGAAGAAAAAAAAGAAACATTAAACAATAAGATGGAAGTAAGCGTGCAACACTATTATTGAGGATACATGAGAATATGTACGAACGACGTATAAATAAAGAACATGAACGACGACATACTTCAATTCATCTCGACTCGTGTTATTGATTCTCAAAGTATATTTTGTTAATTATCTATTACTTTTGAAAGAAAACGAAACATGATGTTGAAAATATAGGTATATATTTAACACGAGTGAGGAAAAAGTTTAAGCTGTACAAAAAAATTTGAGATATGATTGTCGAATTTGTAATTCTACAAATGTATATTGATCCAAAAAGGAGCTGTATCTACGAAAACTTGTCATGCTTGATTTGACTGGAGAGAAAATTTTGCTGAAGCGTTTTATCGTTTTAATGAACTTTGAAAATAGGTTTCAAGAAGCATCTTTGGTGATTTGAAAATGTGCGAAGGTCATTTTGCTACTTTAATAATGTACATTAAAACATTTTTCGCAAAATTTGGGATCTTAACATTCGAGTCGCTGAAAATCTTTTTATGTAAAATAAAGTTCGTAAAATTTCAGCTAAATTTAACATGACAGGTTTTCGGTAATTCCACAGAGGTAAGGCATTAGATTTTTTAATTCATCTGCAATTTTTTGTGTTAATTGTCAAGATGAAATCCTTGTACCGATCTAAGACAGAAGGAAAATGAGCATCAACCCTTCTTTATCTGTGACGAATCGCAACATCTCTTCTTTGCCGGCCACGAATTCATTCTCGACCGGCATTTGGCAATCGATCCAAATGAAATCGGTACGATCATTCGATAAAATCGTAGACAAAGACACCCACTCTGCATATTCCTGTTTCTTCTAATACGTTCAGAGTTTCTATTTCTAGCGTGCATTTTGGACGCCTTTTCGTCTGATCTTTTTGGGGCAATGACTAAAGGACTACCACGAAATTTTACTCGATTTCTCTTTCTTTCAGGTGGAAGACTCTGTATCACGTTGTTGTCTTCCGAGTAGAATGTCCTGGCCGAAGATTCCTGTGGACTTTTAACAAAAAACACCGCATAAGGGTCTTTTCTTGATTCTACAGTCTCCTTGAGTTCTTCACGATCAGAATCGAGATCCTTAAACGCTTGAACCCACAGATCGTCACGATCGTAGCGTCTGCAAGGATTTCTACTACTTTCTTTATTGGACGACTTTTTCTCAGAAATTACCGATGAGTTCTCATCCAGAGAGTTCGAATTGGGCTCATTGTTGCACAATTTTTTATTTATACCCTGGTGCACTTTAAATTCACTTAACAAAGACGATTCCGACCAACTGCTCTTCGAACTCTCGTATTCTTCTCGATAATCTCGATTTTTGTAAATAACGCTAGTCTTCGTTCTCGCATCGTCGACTCTTTTCGACTTTTTCCATCCAGCTGAGAACTTCTTCACCAATCTCTTCATACCGGAAGATTTGGTCTGGCGATTTTCCAATTCAGTCCGCGCCATGTAACTAATAATTTCCACAGGTGAATCCTCAAGCCGAGAACCGGTCAGTCTTGTTATGCTCGGATGGATGTCCAACTTGTAACCCCTGTCCTCCTCCTCCTTGTCTAGATTGCCTAGACGGCCCTTGAACTTGACGGAGGCGACGCTGGTTTTTTCCGAAATCGTGAAAGGAAATCTATCCTGGCTCCTTTTCTTAAAGCGGCGTAACCTCGGCGTCGAAGAACTCGCGAGGACATCAAAGAATTTCTCGGATGGCATAGTTTTCGTCTGCTCGGAGCTGATGCTCCTTCGAAACTGATCGGCGGCCAGTTTTTCCAATGAAAATCGAAGCTTGTCATTGTTTTCGATGATCTTTTTACTTCTGACAAATTCTTCATTCTCTGAGCCTTCGACAAACGTGTTCCGACAACTACCGTCACCTATCTGATTCTCGAATAAATTCGTTTTTCTTTCCTCAGCTAGTTTTTTGAACACTTCGCCCTCGTGAGTGATGTCGAAGTATTTTTCCAGGGACGTTATATTTGGATCGTATTTATTGGGTTCTTCGTCATCTTCGCATACTTCGCATTCTTCAAGTTCTTCATAGTCTTCGCATTCTTCAGGTTCTTCATAGTCTTCGCATTCTTCAGGTTCTTTATAGTCTTCGACTTCTTCAGTTCTTTCAGTAGTTTCTGCCGAAATATCATGAACTTGATTATCTACTTCATGTTTCATCGAGTTGTCAGGAGAACTGGAGAATTTAAATGCGTCGTTTGTCCTCGGAATTATCGATTCACAATCTCTTTCATCTTTTTCCTTGAAACAAGTTCTCGACTTGACATCATCCAGCGTCAGTCTTGATTTTCCTGAGCTTAACTCTTTATCGTGTTCCTTTCCAGAAATATCGGTAACCACATAACTTTCAGTGAGCGGTGAGTTTTCACATGATCCAGAATTCTCATCGCTTCTTCCAAACCCAAGCGGAAGTCTTTCAGGCGTCGATGAGTTTCTTTGAAACGCTTCTCTGTTCGAATCAATTGGACTCATTCCTTCCTCGTTCTTTTTTGACAGTTTGCTCCTATTGGTAGGAATCTTCACAGGGATCTTAGATTTCATGCATACAACAGACGACCTGGAAGACTTCATCAACTTACTCTGATTCTCGTCAGAAATAAAACAGGTTGGTCTCAAACGTTTTTCCGAGGATCCTGGCCTGGAAACTGTTTTGCTATCGCTGTAAGTATTGTCTGAAGCAGACTTTGTTGCTTCCTGTCGCAATGTTGCATTTGACAGCGCTCTAATCAAAGCTTCTTCGTCGAAACGCCTCT
Source organism: Xylocopa sonorina (assembly GCF_050948175.1). Classification (NCBI taxonomy): domain Eukaryota; kingdom Metazoa; phylum Arthropoda; class Insecta; order Hymenoptera; family Apidae; genus Xylocopa; species Xylocopa sonorina. The sequence continues at coordinate 8,504,354 of NC_135196.1, read as the reverse complement.
CCGTATAAGCTTTACTCGTTGGCGACGCTTCTCGTGTATTTAAGACCAGAGTTGGAACGTTCGCGAATTCTTTGCCATTCGTTGTTGTGTGAAAATTCTTCTCGAGCTGTTCCGCGAACACGTCGAAAGAAAAGTCTTTCAAGAGGCAAGTTCCGCTTTGATTCTCGTTTGGGTAAGCTTGAAACTGCGACGGAGGTGTGGTATTTTGCTGTTGTGGACATTTCACCTCGTGATTAAAGATGCAATTGGATATAGATTGTTTGGGAGCGCTTGAGTCAGCAGTACGACATTCTAAACTATTTTCCGAAGATTCCGCGAACGTTGAAGCCTTCAAAACAGTTGTCGAAGCCTGCAGACTTGTCGGAGACGAGCGAACAGATTCATTTTCCATTACTCGATGCTCATTAACAGCCACCTTCTCTTCTTCTTCTTCGAGTATTTTCTCATAACTTCCTTCTATGCTCTGCTCGAGATCAACCACTTCATAGAGATTGTGGGAAATTTCTGGAATCGAACGAACTGCTGTTCCACACAAAGATGGCGGCGTCTGTTTTCTGTTATAATCACAAGCTTCGTCTCTAGCTGAAAAGAACATTGGTTCATCGACGTTCGACGTGTTCTGCCCGGTGCAATCGCTTCTCGAGCTGTTCGAAACTCTGTGAAATAATTTCTTACGCGGTGCTTTTCTCCAAGACGTTAATATTAACGAATTTTCAAGGTAGTCATTTCTAGAGGAACTAACGAGAGTATCGTTCAAATTTTTACTGTATAAATCTGGAGGTGCGGCAGGAATTAAACGATTTATTCTCTGGTTCGAAACAGACGTAATCTCGTGACTGGATTCCGCCTCGCTACCGGAACTGAGATTCTGCAGAATTACGCCGTGGCAAGGTCGATACTTGATGGTCGCAGAGTTACTCATGGAGACTCTCGAAAAAGTCTGCAATTCAATTCTATCTTTTGGTGAACTTCCGAATCGATGAAAAAATGTTGGATTTCGTTGAGATCTAGAGGAGTCGTTGGTTTCGTCGCGTTGCTTACGATATAGACTAGGACTATTTAACGACCTTTCACTGTTACTCATTAACTCTTCAATTCCTAATGGTAACTGTGATCGAGTTTCCTTCCATTTACCTTCAACCAGCAGTCTTTCGTCCGATCTTGGTTCATTATTAGAATCATTCGTCGAATTTGAAATGGTGGTTTCGTCATCAGGCTTCGAGACGACCATCGCGCAATTTCTCGCGTTCTCCAAACGAATTTTTGCTCTCCTGCGCGATCGAGCGCTTCTCGCTCTCAAATCGGTCAGCGATCTTTTCAGGAGTACAGTTTCCTGCTCTATTTCTTCTTTTTCAATGTTCTCCTCGATCCGACCGGTCTCACCTTGGAAAAAGAAGTCTTGTTTTCGGGACAGACGACGACTAATGCTGATCACGCGATCAGCCAGGCGTGTCGCTTCGTTCGGCGATGGTAGATGCTGAAGGCGCTTCCTCAGATCGGAGGGAGAACTTCCGGTGGAACTTGTGTCGCTTCTCGCGGCGTTCTCTTCGTCCTCTTTATTCGAACGATCTGCACTATCAGGGTTTATGTCCACTGTTTATTCGTCGGGTTAGTGTCTTTGAAATTCAAGCCATTCTTTGTTTTTCAAATACTCCACTTTGAAAAAACAAAGTTATTTCTCGAATTGATTAAAATGTATTAGAATATAATATTGAGTTTCGGCAAACGTATACTTTGGAAGGAACATATTGTAGAAGTAAAATAATTCAAATAATTTCACAACGATTTAACCTAATCTTCATCACCATTAAAAATAATAGAAATAAAAATATTTAAAAGTAACAATCATATTCTATGTTTTAATACGCAAAAGGAGAGGGAACAATGTTCCTACCAGCAGAAGATGATAAAGGGCTAGGTGTCGTTACTTCCGTGTTCTCGAATTTATCATCGCTGTTTAACATATCGAGTCCATGAGAAACGTTTAACTGATTTTCCATCCACGGATCTCTGCGAGAGGTTAGCAGGACATTTAAATTGCTTTGTGCTTAGCATGATACAAAAAAAAACATAAGAATGCGTTCATCGGAACGAAACAACTAAACTGTGAACTTTTCTATTCGACTTTTCTTTAGAATTCCCATCTATTTGACATTGGACATTTAGACACGCTTTCATCTTGGTACGATATATATCCTCAAATAAGAAATAACATAAGATAAGAATTAAAATAGTTACCAATTACTAAATATAAACTTGAATAAGAATTAAAATAGTTACCAATTACTAGATACAAACTTGTTAAATTCTAAAATGTAAAAAATTTAATGATAAATTAGTGGATAACGAGTAAACAACGGACGCAGCAGAGAACCGCAATGTCATCCAGCGAAGAGTTACATGTGAGGAAGAAGATAGTTTCACGGATTTTGTGGTAACGCTTTTGTCGTAAAAACAAAGACGAGGTACTGTATTATTATCTCGTCGTAGGTATTTTTGTCAATCTTCATTTTCACCAGTAAATCCTGAAATAATTAGCTAACGATATTGGTATTCTTCACTTTCGGTTCTGACTCCATAAACAAATTTCTCAAATTTCAAACTATGAAATAGTTTACAATTGCGTTATTAATTGTGCTAGGCTTGAAATTAAAAACAAATGTATAACTATTTATGTGGCAGATTTCCTTATTGGGAGTGTTGTCAGTCAATGTTGAAGTAAAATTGGAAATAAACATTTCTAATCTAATTAGGTTGGATTGAAGTGACAACTTGAGGCAATAAGGAAGAAGATGTAATGATAATGAGTTTCATTAACCTAGATTACTAGTTATTTTCATCCATGGCGACGGATCTTGCGGTTTTTGAAAAAGCCTATCATGTCCTGTCAAATCTGTATATAAAGCGATAGTTGGCTAGTGTATTAAGGGGAACGATACTGATCTTCCGAAAGTGAACATCCTATTCCACCGTAGACCATAATTTGAATTTTCCTAGAATACTTGTCGTAAATTCGAGTTGTGAATTTTCGGTTTCCCTTTCCTACGATTTGAAAAATTATAGCGAAAATGGCAAGTGACAAGTCAAGTATTTTGTACTTGTTCGACCGACCTTCGGAACCAGTTTACGTTCCCAAGGGAGATGAGAAAGTCGCCTTCGATATTCCACCTAACTATTTGGTAAGTACTGTTTTTCGCAACGATTGTCCATTATTTGAGAATTAAGAGGAATTAACAGAAATGTGATATATCCTTAAATGTTTAAACGAGTAAATAGTCTTGATAAAATGAAGAAGTTTCATAATTAACGATTCCAACAATTTTTTCAGCCTGACAAATACCAACCAGTTGCTGTGCAAGTGTTTAATCGTTTTGGCGATGATACGACTTCTAAACTTCAGGTGAAGAATATCTCTCTTCCGGATCTGAGCATTCCAATGCAACTTCCGCGAGACAAACCATTTTCGCTGTTCATTCCAGCGCATCGAAGAATGGCTGCTCGATTAATCGATATTTTTATAGGTACTTCCCCTTTTTCTTCTTTTGTCGCCTTTCTCTACTCATTAACATCACTAATGACTATTTTAGCTATTATCAGAATCGCAGGTGGCTCATTTTACACTATAATGAGAACTACAAGCGACACAAAGCACAAGCAAGTTATGCAACAAAACAGCAGAAATTAAAATAATTTTCTAAGGAAACAGTGATAAATAGCGACTGAATTTTGTTCGAAAACAATATATTCTTGCGTTTTATCACGTAGGTATGCGAACGTACGAAGACTTCCTGTCCGTCGCGGTTTACAGCAGGGATCGGGTGAACCCAAATCTGTTTATCTACGCTCTGTCAGTGGCGATTCTTCATCGTCCTGACACGCAGAACCTTCCGATACCACCTTTGTCCGAAGTGTTCCCCAACAAATATGTAGACAGCGGAATATTTTCGAGAGCTAGGGAAGAAGCTAACTTGGTACCAGCAGCTTCTAGGGTATGTAGAAGAATTTCATCATTTTATAATTTATCGCTTATTATGAAGTTTAGATGACCGATTCGATACATATCGTATGCGTAGATACCAATCGAAATTCCAAGAGACTACACCGCGTCAGATCTCGACGAGGAACACCGCGTCGCTTATTGGAGGGAGGACATTGGAGTCAATCTTCATCATTGGCACTGGCACTTGGTATATCCGTTTGAAGGGGATATTAGGATCGTTAACAAAGATCGACGCGGAGAGCTTTTCTATTACTCGCACGAGCAGATCATCGCTAGGTAAATTCTCCGTGTTCAAAGAGAAAGCGGTGCGTAAAACTTGAGATTAATTATACGATTTCAGGTACAATTGCGAACGCCTGTGTAATCGACTGCCCCGAGTGAAACGTTTCATCAATTGGCATGAGCCGATTCCGGAGGCTTACTTCCCAAAATTGGACACACTGGTCGCCAGCCGAACGTGGCCAGCCCGCCACAGCGGTGCCGTGCTCGCTGACATCAATCGGCCAGTGGACGATTTGAACTTCGACATCCAAGATATGGAAAGATGGCGCGATCGTATCTACGAGGCGATCCACGCGGGATCAATCATTAATATGAGAGGCGAGAGGATACCGTTGACCGAGAAGAATGGAATCGATGTGCTTGGAAACATAGTGGAGGCCAGCATTCTGACACCCAATCGGAACCTGTACGGTGACCTTCATAATTTCGGCCACGTAGCCATTTCGTATGTCCACGATCCGGACCACCGCTATTTGGTAAGCATCGTACCATTATTTTCATTGGTATCGATCTTTCACAAACAAGTTTACAAGTTTCTTTACGATTTTCGCTCTTTTCTCAATCTTAGGAAAACTTCGCCATCATGGGTGACACAGCGATCAATATGAGGGACCCCATATTCTACAGATGGCACGCCTTCGTCGACGACATTTTCCAGGAACACAAAAACACCCTACCCCCGTACACTGTGCAACAGGTTAGATTAAACTGCAAATTATTTAACTGAAAACACCGGAGTGGAAGTGATAGGGAGGTAGTTTGAAATGATTAATATTCTTAGAACTCGTTCGTTTCTTTCGCAGTTGGACTTTCCAGGCATAGAAATAGCTGAAGCCAGAGTAACGAGCAACCAACAGCACAATGTCCTGAACACCTATTGGACAAAGAGCGACGTGGACATGTCGCGAGGGCTCGATTTCACCCCTCGCGGTCCGGTACTCGTTAGATTTACCCATTTGAACCATGCCGATTTTACGTACACGATTACTGTTAATAATCGCAACAACGCTCCGAGAAGAGGCACCGTTCGCATCTTCATTGCCCCTAGAGAAGACGAGCGCGAATTGCCACTCAACTACAGACAGCAGAAGAACTTGATGATCGAACTGGACAAGTTCTCCGTAATGCGTAAGTTTCCAATTCCATTTGTTGATTTCTTCAAGCTTGTATTAAAAGAAGTTAGTATTCTTTAGAGGTAACAAATGTTTTTCAAACTGTATCGAGACAACAAGGTACTTTTATCTCTTTGCAATTGTAGAATTTGCTATTGCATCTACTTGCAGTTCGTCCGGGGTTAAACACAATCGAACGGAAATCCACGGAATCATCGGTTACCATACCATTCGAGAGAACTTTCCGTAATTTAGATAAAAACAGGCCGATAGGAGGCGAAGCTTTGGAGAGATTCGACTTTTGTGGATGCGGGTGGCCGCAGCATCTGCTCATACCGAAAGGAACCAAGGGTGGCTACCCTATGGACTTGTTCATTATGGTGTCCGATTATACTGGCGATGCGGTAAGTTTCCACTTTGTCACAGCTTAATATCTATGATAATTTTCAGTAAAAAATACTACAATAAATTCTGCAACAGGTTGATCAAGACGAGTCAACCAGCTGCAGAGACGCAGCAAGTTACTGCGGATTGCGAGACCGGAAATATCCCGACGCACGACCAATGGGGTATCCGTTTGATCGTCAGCCTCGTCCAGGTGTCGAGAATTTAACCCAGTTTCTTACCGGAAATATGGCAGTAGTCGCGGTGACTGTTCGATTTACGGACACGGTTGTTCCTAGATCTAGATCCGGAAGTATTGGGAACACGTTAAGCGTAGCGTAATTAATAATACACACGTGAACAGAAATTATTACTTTGTGCGACGGTGTTTGGTGGCAAAGCTTTCCCTTTTAAAATTACGTTTAAAATTACAAAATAGAGAAGTTAGTAAGAAGTAAAGTAAACGGCGGTGTATGTAAAGTAAATAAGATGCAAATGTAAAATTCCAAAAAAAGAAATAAAGCTAAAGAGGCAACATTTTTAGATAAAAAGAGAGATCTTTTAGATGTACCATTAAATAATAAAAATATAAAACGAAAGTTTTACCCAATCGATGATCCAGAACATGGGATCCACGAGAAGTCCCAACTAGTCGAGCATTAGTTTCAGTACTTTCCGCAGAGATGGCGCCAGCAGTTCTTCAGTAGTTTACTTCGCCGTTGATAATTATGTGCGACCAGTTTGAGCACTTTTCACAGAGATGGCGCCACGGGTTCTGGAGTAGGGTCGGTGTCATCTGTCTCACTCTTTCTAATACTATCTTTCTCTCTCTTACCTCTAAAGCGGGAAATATAAAATAAATTACTAAATAAAACAAGAAACTAAATTACGAAATAAATTACAATAAAACTATTGGAATATACATCCCGGCAACACAACTTTGTCACATTTAAAACCAAAATGCTGGAACAGCACCGCGTGCTGTTCTGGTGCATTTAAATACGTGTAATCCTGGTGATATCTCTGTGACGTTATGGAACCTAGGAGCGCCACCGTGATACGCTGGTGATTTTTAAAGTGTTATGTGATTTGATGTGCTGTCTGGGTATGTAACAGTTGTTTATATTTTATGGCAATAGAATTCCGTTGTTAAATTAATAACATTTTTTCAGGATGACTGAAAAGTCTGGATGCGGTGAATTGCAACAACTTGTTCAGGAAGAAGAATGTGAGGAACCATCGAGTCAGGGAGGAGAAGCTACACCACCCTCGACACCAGCAAGGTCCCATCATCCAAATAAAAATGATACACATAGTTCACACATATCGGTATGGAAATTTAGAGTTAATTATCTAAATTTCTGATTAAAACATGATTTCATAAAGATAATTAAATACGTGATGTTCGCCTTTGTTATTTTTCAGCAACAAGTGTTATGGGAGAGCAATGTACAGACATCCCCCATTATTAGTAAAGGGAGTTCTGGTCAAGCAACGAGTCAAGGATCCATGGTTTCTGGTCGTGCAGTGAATCTCTCAAATCATGGCAATCAATCGCGTTTAATGTACATGAATGAGAAGGAGAAGCAAAGATCAAATAGACCAGAACTATCAAAAATTAACCGTCAACATAGAGGTGATTTTAATACTACCTTAAAAATACCAGAATAGTCATGAAAACAGTGTAAACTAAGTATTCTAAAAATATTAGTAGCAATAATTAGAAAGTAGATTTTTTAATTTATTTTTTAATTATGCAGGATATTCTATAGGTACGGGTATAAAATTTGACAATTTACATGCTGTGCCAAACTAATAAAAAAGAAATAAATTTTCATATTATTTTTCATCCATTACATATGCACTATATCTGTAAAGTGGGATATCTTCTAGATTTTGAAAGTTTCATACTTTTGAGAGCCCACTTTATCTCATGCTTTTCCTGAACCGATTTGAATCCAATATATCAAAAAGCTGCACACAGTATTTAGTATTAAAATACATTAGCAAATTTTATACAAAAACTTATAGACTGCGTTATATTATTGTTTATTACATATTCATCAGTATGCAATGAGTTATTTGGTTAAAGTTTTGTAAAAAGTTGCATCATTTATATACAATATGAAGATTCAAGTTTCTTTTGACTAGAGCTTAACATAATGAATATTATTTAGGCCTTTCTTGCATAATATTATTTTTCCCACATCACTTTACAATAAATTATGATTTTTCCATGTAATGTTTCTGTTTTAAGTATTTTTATGTTTTCATTGAATTTTTTGGTTGTGTTTTGGTGTCATAAAAAAAGCTATGGCGCCATGCAAACATCATTGCTTTTTGTCAGAGGTACCTGATGTTCGACGTATGGAACAAGCTTTATTACAGCTTTTGGAAGATTTCCATAGTGGTAATTTACGAGCATTCGGTATGTAAAGTGTACTTCTTTTATATATAAAACATATTTTATATTATTTATATTTATATAAACTTTATTTTAATACAGGAAAAGATTGTAGCATGGAGCAAATGACACAAATACGTGAACAACAAGAGCATTTAGCCAAACTTCACTTTGAGTTAGGCCAGAAACAAGGAATTGGTGGAGAACAATCAGGTCTTCGACATTCAAGTGCTAATATGGATCACTTATTGGAACGTCTTCAAGAGCTTAGTGTTAGTATTGAGAAATTACATAGCAAGTAATCATAAAATATTTATGAATTATACAAATATTTTAAAACAAGATATTCAAGCAACGAGAGAGAAATAAAACTGATTAATATAAAACATATAATACATTGAAAATGTAAGTATAATGGACTGTTTTCATATTATGGATATCTTTTATGATAACGTCTTAAGGCAAAAATTACTTTTAACATTTTCAATAATGATATCAGTTTAATCTTTCATTTCTTAAAATTAAAGCTTTTGTTTATTTAAATAATCTTGTTAATATCTTTGTAAATTAATTTTTTTTAATAAACTTATAAAGAAAAATGAATAATATTTAATAAATAGTAATAAATAATCGTATACTGGTTATGTCTTGTACAGTGGGATCTTGATAAATTAAGGTACTTACACATACTTTTAATTTAGTATTAATTTAGGTTATAATGTCATTTAGAAAGAATGAAAAATATATTTTGTAAATATTCATCTTAGAAACATATTTTTCCCCACATTGTTGTGTTGTAATTTATTTCTTATCATGTTTCTTTTAAAAAAAATTTTATATATATGGGACTGATAAATTTAAATCGTATAGTAATATACTACTGTACATACTAGTAATATACTTTTAATACATACATATTTATTGAAAGGACAGAAATAAATTATTTCTATAACAAATGAATTATAAATGTTTAATTTTGTTTAACTATTATTGTATTATACAAGAAAGTTAATATATTGGGCGTTCACGATCAAAAACCGGTTATTTAACGCAATATATTACTACTATAAAAATGATTTAGTAAACTAAGTTACTGAAAATAATTAAACTTAATTTTAAAATAAGTGAAGTACACACAGGATTCGCAAAACAATTGTTTCCAAATGCGAGTATTAATGCAACAATCGGATTGCAGAAAAAAATCTGTTGTGTGAAGAAAAAAATTTCGGGTCAGATATAAAGATATTGCGTCTTACAAAATGTTTTGGACACGTGTTACCTAATTTTAAATCGTATCTCAATTGATTTGAAATATTCGGAAGTTCATACGAGCAGCAGTCATTTCCGTTACCTTGCAGTGTCAAAACTGTTTCGTACAAGGGATATTAGTTCCCATGTAATTTAATATCGCATTAGATATGCAACAAAAAGATACAAACAATTGAGTGTATGTATTTTTGTTTAAAAAAACTGATACTTCCATTTATCCTTGCATCACCTGTTAAATAGGACTGATCTTCAATGTTTTCTTTCCAATCTCATAATCAGGTTCGTATTATTGTTGTTCTGAAAACTATAATTATACGAGAACAGTTAAATTTAGTAGACTTGATAAATATATACAATATTTTACATGTTGTAATGTAACCAGCACGTGTATGCCTCATCCTTTCCTCAAACTTGTCTTTGTAAATTTCTATTTCTTCCATAACCTCATATTTCTTACATTAATTACATGCATATGTTTATAGGATTGTTATTTTTTATTTTTTCGTTTGGCTAGTGAATTTTATTTCCTCTCTGTGTAAATAAAGTGCATTATATGTGCTTATAAAGTACACTTTTATTTAATATCTTGAAAATTATAAAGACAAAATATTTACTCGGCTGTACAGTTCTTTCTTTTTATTTCTAAGAAACAATTAATTTCTAGAAAACGAATATTATTTAACATTTCTAGGTGTTATATCATCTGTCACAGTTAACTTCAGTGGTTAGTCCAAAATCGACATCATTTTCTACTAAAGTTAAGAGACAAAATGAATTTAAAAGAACTACGGATATCTCGTCTAGTAGCTTGTCGGAAGTAAGATATTTTGATGATGCATTATACAAAATTATAAAATGATAATTTATTAAATTTATATTTATATTTTAGGCTACAAAAAGCTACATGCATATGTTAATAAGTAAATTAAACATGTATAATGTAATTACAATGTTTGACATCAAAACAAATAATGTTTTGGTAGTGTTAGATCAACTTTCCATGAAGATTTTTAAGAAAAATTTAGAAATGAATAATAAATGGAAAGTGTCTTATGTATCAGGATTAAATTTTACAGAAAACAAACAAAAATTCCCTTATACACATTTTACGGAAAAAATTATTTTGCCTACTATGTATTTATCTTCGAAACAACATCACAGAATGTTATGTACTTTTTGTATTAAAAATCCATTTAATTACCATGTACAAATCCGTAGTTTTAGAACAAAACGTAATGTAAACGCAGAACTGGAAAAGAAGGAATCTTTTAAAAATAAATTTAATAAATGGGTCGATCACATTAATGAAACAGTAAGATTATATGTTGCTTATTATTTATATTAATAACATTTTATATGTTCTAAAAATAACTTTCTCATTTCGTAGCATGCACGGGTAATTCATGCATTGAACAAAAAAAATTCTGTGGTACTTAAAAATTTATCAAATAGTACTCAATTGCCAGCAGAAGAATATGAAAGAATTAAATCAGCTTTTATAGAAGGATATGAAGTTGGGCTTCAACGTCAAATACAAACAAGTGTTGCATGGCATAAAATACTATTTAGCTTACTAACAGGAACTATATTAATAATATTTTTGTATGGAGGTATGTTAATTTAAAGATGCAATGAAGCTTCTGTATTACTCAATCTGTTATATAAAAAACTGTTATATATAAAAAATCAGTCTGTCGTGTAATGTATAATAATAAGAAAAGATAATCCTGTACATACTTTTAATATTACAGTCTATGCAGTAGGAAGTGGACTACGATTTCCAATGGATGGTATTAGATTTAGACCAGAAGCAACAGACATAACTTTTAATGATGTTAAAGGAGTAAGTACAACATTAAAAAATTGTAATATTGGATTTTCTTATAATCTAAATAAAAGTGTATTCATTTATTTGTACATAATTAGGTTGCAGAAGCTAAACAAGAATTGAATGATATAATTGAATTTTTGAAAAATCCTGAGAAATTTTCTGCACTTGGAGCAAAATTACCTAAAGGTGTATTATTAGTAGGGCCACCAGGAACAGGCAAAACATTATTAGCTCGAGCTGTAGCTGGTGAAGCAGGTGTACCATTTTTTCAGGCAGCTGGTCCAGAATTTGATGAAATTTTAGTAGGGCAAGGTGCACGTAGAATGAGAGACTTATTTAGTAAGTTATGAAGAGAGTATAAAACCGAGATAAATATTAAGAAATCATTTTAAACTACGAATTCAGGGAACATAAAAAAATATCTTTTAGGAATGTTACATATATATTTGTAATTATATTATACGAAATATTTTTACAATTTTTAGGATAACAAAAAATATATGTTCCGCAAGTTTTACTCAATTCTATATAGTATAACGTAAATAATAGAATCAAATACTTTTATTTTGTATCGTATGTTATTACATGTAATTTCTCAAAAAGTATCCTAAAAAGTTTTGTACCAGGCCTTTCACAATCTGTTATTTCATTTCAGAGGCAGCAAAAGAAAAAGCGCCTGCTGTAATATTTATAGATGAAATTGATTCTGTTGGTGCCAAACGAACAAATTCAGCTCTTCATCCATATGCAAACCAAACAATAAATCAATTACTTACAGAAATGGACGGGTAAACTAAAAGTTCTTTTCTTGCAATATACTACAGTGATTCTACGATTTAATATGCCTTGATAGAAGAAATTGTAAAAGAAGAGAGACATAAACATTATATGGAAAGATAATTTTAGTTAGATTCTATAAACTTTTTCTCAATCAAATCTCTTCTTTTACTAAAAGAATAGATATTTGTGACTATATATAACAATTGAATTTATAATAATTATTAAATCATTTTTTTATCTTATTTTTGTATACTTGTAGTTTCCTTCAGAATGAAGGCGTTATAGTATTAGGTGCAACAAATAGGCGTGATGATTTGGACAAAGCATTAATGCGGCCTGGTCGTTTTGATGTTGAGATTGTTATTGATATACCAGATTATTTGAGTCGAAAAGAAATTTTTGACTTATATTTATCAAGAATATTAACAAAAGATGTTGATGCAGATCATTTAGCACAATGTACTGTTGGATTTACTGGAGCAGATATAGAAACTATGGTATTTGTTTACTTCATGTCTTTTCTTGTAACATTTTAATTATCAAATTCTGTAGAATGTTCTGTTTTTGTACGATATTTTATACAATTCAATTATGAAAGGTAAATCAAGCAGCTTTAAAAGCAGCCATAAATGATGCTGAATATGTGACAATGAAACACTTAGAATATGCCAAGGATAAATTAATAATGGGTCCAGAAAGAAAATTAAAAATTAGTGATACACAAACTAACACCATTACAGCATATCATGAAGCAGGACATGCATTAGTTGCACTTTACTCTAAAGATGGGCCAACGCTACATAAAATTACAATTATGAGTCACAAGAATGTTTTAGGTCATGTAAGTAGTATAAGTCAGTAATTAGTTTATGATGTCACTACTACAAAATTATCTAAGTTTAATTCACACGTCTCTTTCTTTAATATAATTTATATACATATTTCAGACTGCATATATGTCACCTAAAGATGAATATCACGTGACAAAATCTAAATTATTGACTCAGATAGATGTCGCAATGGGTGGTCGTGCTGCAGAAGAACTAATTTTTGGACCTGATAAAGTAACTACAGGAGCATACGACGATTTTAAGGTATTCTCATATTATTTTTTATCATATTTGATTTCATTGCATTTTAATTATTAATAATATTTGTTAGAGGGCAACTTCCCTTGCAGAAAAAATGGTAAATGTATATGGCATGTCTGAAAAAGTTGGTTTTGGAGTACGTATGGGAAATGGGACAGAAGAGTATCGACCAGGACCTGCTACAAATGATCTTGTCGATAATGAAGTGAAACGTCTTTTACAAGTAAATTTTGTTGAATGTTGATTTTATATATTATTTCTTAATCCTTTACATAAACAGATATTAATATTCTTCTTTCCTTATAGGAATCATATGAACGTGCAAAACAAATATTGCAAAAGCATATGAAAGAACTTAACAAAGTTGCAGATGCTTTACTTAAATATGAAACACTAAGCTATAAAGATGTGAAAGCTATACTTAGTGGAGAAAAGATTCCGATTGAAACTTTAAAACCTCAACCACGAATTATAGACCCATCTGAACATGTATTATAATTAGGCATGTCAAAATTCAGTTTAAAATGATAACTACAATAAATTATTTGGTGCAGTATCGCATTTTACAATTGCTCTTTAATATTATTTTATCATTTTAATACTTGTATCTTATAATTTTTCACAGGCACAGAATTTTAATCGAAATGTATGATATATTTTTCGACATTGTAATGCATTACTTTCTATTCTTTATTTGCTTATTCCTTTCATTTATGAAATTTTATATGTTACTTATTAATATTCTTTCTTTACCAATCACTAATTTACATAGTTTCAATTGAAAACAAAAATTGAGATAATATGTAAGTATATTAAAAGCTAGTATAAATATGAAAAATACTGTTCATAATTATATATAAAAGAAAAATAGTGTATTATATATGTATATGACCACATACAGAGTGGTAAAAAAGGGGGTTCAACAATTTAAGGGCTTATAGTACCCACTAAGAGGAGTAAGAAATATCCTCCAATCAATCTTTTCAACATATAATTGATTTTTATTGTATACGAATATTTAACATTGTAGAAGTGAGTTTCTTCTGATAGAAAACATCTCATACAATATCTATGATGTGTAAAAGTGAGTTTTGCATTGTAGTGAAAAAAGAACATGTCAAAAATTTGCTATATTACAACAAGGAAGGTTAGTAATAATTTAACAATCTTGAGTTAACTAATTTTGGACTATCATAGTTTTGAATCAATCTTTTTGATTCAAAGAAATTGCTATATATATTATGCTATAAGCCCTTAAAGTTTTGAACCATTTTCTTATTATCCCATACATACATAGCGCACTTCAAAAATTTTTATTACATTTTATAAAGTGTTTAACGGAATAATAGTGTAGTTAAGATAGTGTATAAGTTGTAATTCTGCAAAAGAATTTTACGTGTTTGATTTATGAAAAATATGTCAACGTTACTATTATTATGTTACTTTAATTTGATTATTTTCAATATCATTTGGAAAATACTTATTATGTAAAATATGAAGCAAAATTTTATTGCAAATTCAGCATTAAAAATATATAATGCATTTTTTATTTTCAATTTTTTAACCTGTGATATCTTATAAATGTTTGATTTGAATAAAAAATTGTAATAAAACTATTGAAATATATAACAAATTACAATAGACCTATTGAAACATATAATGAATTACAATAAAACTAATAAAATGTACAATAAACTACAGTGAGATATAAGTTTTATATATTACGAATAGTTATAATATAATATTTCTTCTATCTATCGATGCAATTAAATAGTTTAAGGTATTACATAAAAAATATAACAATTCCCCTGAATATTAGATTCTTGCATATTTTCGGAACAACTTGGGGAAACTTTACAGAAACCGCTCTTTAAAATGCAATTGGAATTTTTGCTATAGCTGGTCAGGAAGGTACGGTTGGGTTAGGTTTTTCCCGCCGGGTTACGTTAGGTTATGCTCTAGAATAATAAAACCTATCGTAACCTGGCCGATGTACTGTCTGGGAATAACCGGAATGTAAAGTTGAACTTCGCTAAGATTTAATATAACATTTTAGTCAAAAGAAAAATGTTACAAAGGTATATCGTAAATCACTTTCTCTCATTCTATTGAAAATGTATAAATCAAAACAGTAACGTGTTGTTGTATAAAATTTGACTGATATACAAACTTACAACTTCATTAACGAGCTATTAGATGATAGGGAATTAAAACTTTTCTTGGAATTATAGATTTCAAAAATCTAAATATACGATTCTTGTGATACATATGTATATATAGCGTTTAAAATGAATATCAAGTTATAACAAAGCAATATATATATATATATATAAGTAATTCGTGCACATGGATATAAGTAAAACACTTTGTGCCATGTAAGGTTTTGCGCAAAATAGCACCAATCAGTTTATGTTATGCGATCTGAACTTGAATTTATTAAGGTGGCAAATATACATGTATATCTATATCGTGATTACCTGTAAACAATTGTCAACCTGATTATTTCTAATTTTGAGCGAGAACAGTTGTGACGAAAATTTGACATAACGGGAGTTCGTCATGTTTTATAATTATAAATTGTAAATTAACACTTTTTTTCCAAAATGGCTGAGAATCTTTCGAAAAGGCCAACCAAAGGAATTTTAAAGTCCTCCAGCAGTTTCGATAATCCGGATATACCTAGGTAAATATTTTTTCATCTGCATATATTTGAGCTAATTTCATATTAAATTCATGATTTGATCGATCCTTGTGCAAATAACTCTAAAATAGAGGTTATTTTAGGGTTAACAATTACGCGATTACGACAGATTATACTTGTATTTTAGGGTTAGGGCTGCTAAAAATCGTTCTTATTCTCTTTATCTCTTATCTTTTCAGTCGTATTTTTTTACATTATTGAGATCTCTCAGACGGGTAACAATTATAAATTGATTTTTGTTTTTTTACATGTTTATCTTTATTTAATATCATTATACAGTGTTTGCAATTACTTGTTAAAACATTTTGCATATAGCAAATTGTGATTATAATTTATATATTTTAATTTATACGCGCGTGTGTAATATTAGTATTAATATTACGTACAGGCCAAGCAAAGAAACAAAATGGGATGAAATGAATATAATTGCGACACTGCATCCGCCAGAAAAAGATTATGGTCACATGAAGATCGACGAACCAAAAACCCCTTACAACTATGAAGGCCTGCAACCTGAGTTTGAGTTCGATACTTTAGATTCTACTGCTGTTGCTGCCAAGTGAGTATTTTAAATTAATTAAATCGTTTTTGTAAAAATAACTGCTGTATAATACAAAAGAAAAACCATATTATTAATAACAAAAAAAAAACATTTAAACATACAAAACTATATTACACGATTATATGTAATTTTATAATATAAGAAATTTATATATGTGTATATAATATTATTCATGCATGCTTGTTGCAAATAACATGTTGTTATTAATATTTAATTTTCTTGTATTTTTAAAAAGTAGTTTTTTTTTTCATTATTAACCTACCTTCGGTAGGAATGACTTGAATCTACATGTCATAGAGATGTCTTATTTCACAAAGAACATGTCATAGATTCTTTTAAACAAATTTGCTAGGAAGAAAATATAGCAATTGTTTAGGTACGGTTTTGCTTTTGCATATGCCTTTATTGAGACTTTTATTGGGAGTGTGCATTTGAATAATATCAGAGTTTCCAAGTTTTTGTCTCTAGTTGCTTTTGCCGTCTTTTGTGAATGCGCTGAAAAAAGCAGCTATATTTGACACATAAAAATCTAAAAGCAATTTCATATGTCACCTATTACTCCATTATATGTCAGAAAATAAGAAGAATGATTAACAAGAAGTGGTTTTTAAGTAAAATCAGATTAAACAGTTTTGTCATTCTTGACTATACATTGATTAAGAAAAATATTTATTTAGGTCTTATTTAAAATATATTTCTTATCCATCTTAAGTTCTCCAATTAGTCTAATTTATTCTATCTATGTTTAGAATTTTGTATCAAGATTGGTTAAAATGGAAGCTATCAAATTTAAATTATGCAACTGTTTTCTACCAAGCAGCAACATCGCCATATAGATTCTAGCATTGGAGTTAAATATTAACAATAGAATGAATGCATGCAAATGTATGTAGAAATTTGATGTTGATTTATTCTTTTTATTGGAATAAATCTTCATTGGTAAGTTTCTATGGATTTTAAATATACATTTGCCATTTTTACTTCTCAGAGTTATATTCCTTTATTGTTTTCAGTAATTCTACACAAAAATGTGGTACTTGTGTGGAAAACTGCTTGAGTTCCTCAGAAAAATATGTTACTTATATTTCTATTCCAAAAATTCAAGTAAAAAGGGACAATTTTTAATACTATGATCAGGTTTAATTGAACATATACACCAAGAAACATACAGAGTGTTACAGAAGGTATGTAACATCCTGGAGTCGAGAATTATATGACATACAATTATAATTTTTTAAATGTTACCAATTGTCAAAATTGAATGCACATACAGTGAAATACCTTTTGTGTAACCTACATTTTATGTAAAATTGAATTAACATATAAACCAGACTTGTAAATATCCTAAAATGTAATTATAGCATTTTATAGTGTATTATAGTGTATTATAAAATGATAATAAATTGGCACATAATCCAACAAAAGAATTAGAATTATACAAAGCAAATGTTATTATATACTATTTTTACAGACAGACATTTTCGATTGAGCATCCAATTTTTACAATGAAAAATTTTTTCCAATACACTATATAAAAATATTTTAATCTGTCTGATATGCATTGTGATTTCTTTTTTTCTTCTTTGTTTTCTATTTTAAGGTCTTACACTCATCTTCCAAAAGATTCTTTCATTTCTTTACTTTTCCTAGAAAAATATTCCTACTATGTGTTATTTTAAATGAAGTTGGCATGCATTACAAGAAAAGAAAATGGAAAAATAGTTAAACAGCTTTACCTAGAATTTGAAGCATATTGTTAGTATTTTGAAATACCAAATAAACAATCTTATATGCATTTATATATTTAGGGAAATAATCAAATGTATTTCTACTTATCATTGTTTCTTTTTATTTGTTGATTATTATTTTTTTGTCCACTAAAATATGTTTAAATAAATGAGTTTACTTAATTTGTTCAATCATTTAATAAAATTTGTACATATTAAATACTTAATGTACTTCAAAATAAAATTAAAAGGAGAAAGCGTTCTGCCTAGTATAATAATTATGCTTTGCTATTTAAAAATAATAATAAATATGTATGAAAGCAATGCAATACATTCCTCATGAAGTATTTAAAAATTTTTGCTCTTATATGAATGCATGTAACATTTATTAATTTTGTGCTTAGTGATATATCTTCATTAGTGACTTAAAAAAGAAAGTAATTAAAAGGAAGAGAAAAGTAAGTAGTAGTAAAAGCTTCCTACATAAAATCTATTATGAAATAAAAGTAAAAAAGACATATGGGAAGATGGATTAGAAATTTATGGTTTTTAATTTCACCAAATTTGTATTACTTTTTATTTATATGTTTGGTCTATAAAATACATGTTTACATTATAACAAAAATACTTAATTACTTCCGGTTGTATTATTAAATAATGCTTAAAAATATTCTATACATTTCTTTAGTAAAAGATTTTACATATAAAAATTTTGTAAATAAATAATTTAAAGAAAGTATAACTACATGTCATAAGCCTATAAATTGTGTAAGTTTATTTTTAATTGCATCCTCCATTCAGGATGTTACATACCAGAACAATATAACGTGAAAATAGAAGCGTTTAGTGCAAAAATTATTTTTGAATATCCATATACAATTATCATTTGAATGTGGTAAACAATTAAAATTATATACTATATGGTAAATAAGAGAAATATGAATGATTCATGTAGTTGTTTACTGTATTAATAAATATATGTTTTTTTGTTTGTATATACTTTTAAATCTTATTTGAAAAAGTTATTGATATTAATGGTACTTATCTTTTGTTACAAATAATCTATTGTTTTAATAAAAATAATTTTTACTTTTTAAATATCTTTCATTAATAGAAAACTATCACAATAGTGAATAACTTTTTGATTAAATAGATAATTTCTGTATTTTTCAAATTATACTTTTTCTATTTGTATGAGTATTTAATTCCTTTAATAATCACAAGTTGTAATACTTAATTATTCTAATGTTAATATGAGTATTTTATTTTTATTTAAATTTTCATACTTTGAATTGGAAGAAATTTATTCTCAACTTCCACAGGTTAGCTAAAGGTGGTACGCCGAAAATATTTGAAGAATCAAGCGAAGATGAAGAAGAAAAAGAAACACTTGAAGAAAGAGGTAAGACGTTTATAAATAGTAAATTCTTTTACCCTTTTTTTCTCCCTCTTAAACGTTTTGTGCTTCAAAACGTATTAGAACTATATTAACATAAAAATATATGCATACATATGTGTAGAATCTACGATTTATCTGAAAACATGTATTACATAGTATGAAAGTGACTGTGGAAAATATTTAAGATAAAAATTTTTGATTTTAAACACATTACCAAAGACAAACTGTATAAAAAAGAAATAATTGACATCTCTTGGAAAAAAAAAACAGAGAAACACTTATTAGTATACATTGTTAAATAACAAAAAGAAATATCTAATTATTTACAAAATTATTATTAGAAAAACGGAAAGCATTTGAAGCAAAGAGAAAACAACATTATCAAGAGTGGCAAATGGTTCAAATGGCTCGAAAGCAATTACTCGAACAAGATGAAGAAGACGAGGATGAGGATCATGAAGAAAATGATGAGAATGAAGAAGGCATAGAGAAAGATGACATCAGTTCTGTTCCTTCAGAAGAACAAGTTGAGTTTGAATTCAAGTGTATGTCATCTTGCAATGCATCAAAGGAAAAGTGATATCGAAAAGGACGTTTACAAGCAATATTATTAATTTCTCGATTAAAATTAAAAATTGAGTTGACTGACACTTTAGTTAATGTATTAAATTTATTTACTATTACACGGTAAATAACAGATGCGTTAATTGCTAATTAACCAAATAACAATGTCCATTTTAAATCAATTAAACGATTAAGTCAATAAACTTTTGTAATTGTTCAAATTTACCATTTTCCAACAATTAACTTATATATTGACTGGTGTAATTAATTACACAACGAATTTACAGTGATTGTATAATTAACTAACTGCGTAATTAATTGCAAACATATAAATAAATAATTAATAATTAAACAAGTATTTGATGCAATTATTTACTTTCAGCGTTTTAATTATGTAATGTTGGATTATTGAATTCAAATTAGTACTTTATCTTTACCATTTCTGTACAAAATAATAGACATAAAATTATAATTTCCAAAATCGTACTCGTGTGAGTTTTCTTGGTGCTCTTGAAAAGGTACACATGCATATGACTCACTTAATTATTAATTATTTAAATAATAGTTAAACATTACAACGCTAAGTTACTGATTTCCAAATTCAGCCCTTCATTAGATATTTTATCTAATTTATCATCTTAATTATAGAATTTTAGAGTACTGCTGATTAAATAAAGAAGCTCTTTAATTCTCATTGAATAGGAAGAGCGAGATAAATTACATTTCCCGCTTTAGAGGTAAGAGAGAGAGAAAGATATATAATAAAACTATAGGATAGAGTGAGACAGATGATACCGAACGTATTCTAGAACCCCTGGCCCCATCTCTGTGAAAAGTGCTCAAACTGGTCGCTCAGCATTATCGACAGCGAAGTGAACTACTTAAGAACTACTAGCGCCATCTCTTGGAGGAGTGCTGTAACTGCTCGTGAATTAGTTCCACTACTTTCCGCAGAGATGGCGCTAGTAGTTCTTCAGTAGTTTACTTCGCTGTCGATAATGCTAGGCGACCAGTTTGAGCACTTTTCACAGAGATGGCGCCAGGGGTCTCACTCTTTCCTACAGCTTTATCATATATGTCTCCTCTCTCTCTCTCTCTCTCTCTCTCTCTCTCTCTCTCTCTCTTACCTCTAAAGGGGAATGTATTCAATAAATTATAATAAAACTACTAAAATATACAATAGTTTACATTTTTACTTGCAACCAACAATCGCTGTATCGAGTTAGATTATAAAAAATAATAAAAACAAGTATAATCTTATATCTTTTTTTCTTGATAATCTATTTTAGAATCAAAATGAATAAACTGTTTGGTTTAGTTATTTTTAATATTCGTTTATAATGTGAAAACGGCACTGGCAAGCGATATTATAGTTCTATTATATCTATTATATATCTATCTATTATTATTATCTATTATTATCTATTATATATCTGTTATATTATCTATCTATTATAGTATTATAGTTATACAGTTCAATATGTGTAATCCTGGTGATACCCCTGTCGCGTTACGCAACGTGGAGGCACCACTGTGATACGCTGGTGCTTTTTGAAGTGTTTTGTGATTTGCCGTATTGCCTGGGTATTGAATGCGATACTGATTTCAAATAATGTCCATGTTGTCTACCGTAGGAAAGAAGTTTCCTTTCTAACTACATACCGATACATAGTGTTATGTTATATGTATCGAAATAAGAGATTAGAATTGAATTTAATTTGGTTTTCATTTAAGATTATATATCGTATTTTAGTTTGCTACATAATATGTATAATATATGTATGTAATCTATTGTAACCTTCTTAGCTAGATTGATAGTAGATACAGCGCTTAAAAGAAGCGCCTCTGTTAACGAAATTAAGAAACTCGCAGGTCGATTTTTCGTACATCAACAGATCTTCGTAGTGCTGTCAGTCTCGTTTGGTCCTGTCAGCAGGTGAAGAAGAGGAGTGTAGAAAGATTGAAAAATGGTAAATGTATTTTTATATTAATCAAAACTGCAACTCTAGTGGAACGTTTGTTATGCATTTTAATAACGGTATCTTCTTAATATTGTAGTCGATCGCAGAGAAAATATCATCGATTATGCAAAGGCCAGGACAGGACCCTGTTGCCAAGGACGATGTACCTCGGTGGATGAAGTATGCTGGCCGAGGACTCGGCACCGTGGGTAGCCTGAGTACGTTTTCGAAAATTATACATACTGCGACATGCACATTACTATACAATTGATTTACAGTAATTATTTTTTTTATAGCAATCTTTTTACATTTTTCATAATTTATCTAATAAAAAATCCGTGCAATAATTCATTTTTTGCATTCACGTATATAACATTAAGGTACATTTATAATTTGTCGTTATTTTTTATCATTAACTAATTATATAGCTCCTAATCATGTTCAATCATTTTTTGTTGTTGTTATATACTCTTATGTTGGTTTTCTTTACATTGTTTACACATGATATATGCTAAAAGGTGAATAATATTTAGATTTCATAAATCACATTAAATTCTGTGTGCAATCGTAGTTTTTAATAAGTGTTATTAACATTTTACAGTCGCAATTTTTTTTGGAGTCTTGAATTGTACCACAATATTGTTGGGTTCGGTGAGCTGTCTGATTAGCGGTATGTGGCAAATGGTGGCTGGTTTTATAGTTGTAATGATAGAAGCGCCGTGTTGCTGTCTATTTATTGACTTTGTACAAAACTTAAGTGATTGGGTGGAAAAGAGACCGTATTGGAATAGAGCGGCTGCATATTGTTTGTAAGTGTATCATTTTTTTCTTAAAAAATATTATAAATTTTAATGCTATATTGGTTTTTCGTTTCATTTATTAAGTTGTAAAATTAATATTTAGATGTTGTGCTTTTTTCTCTCTTATTTTTCCTAGAATAGCAGTACCTCCTGTCTTCCTTTGTCTGGGAGTAAATAGCATATTAGGCAGTGGTCTGATATTTGCAACAGGTGTAATATATGGACTAATGTCGCTCGGACGAAAGTAAGTTACAATTCCATTTCATTTTTTACTATGCTTTTATGTATATATAAGATAAATTTTTAATATTAAAATTATAAACATGTCATTAAAAACATAATTTCATACATATATATATATTACAAAGTATACAGTACAAAGGAAAATAGGAAAATTATTTGTAGGGCATGAAAATTTGAAATATAATAGGAAGTAGACATGTAATATGTGTGCAATAAATGAGTAATATAACTTACATAAATACATGTATTGGTTTGATTTAGTTTCAAGCGCGCACAATGATTTTTTATACAATTCTTTCATTATATCAATTAAAAAACTAAAGTGTGGTGTGTTGTTGTAACAATATGTGCATATGTTATTTGCTTATGGGTAAAACCAGAATAACTTAATTACACGTCCGATATTTGTTTGTATTCATGTTCAAATTTATTACTATGGTTTTTGGGTTCTTTCTGTTATACATATATATTAACCAACATCATCATAAATCTCATTTTGCCATATTTGCAAAGTCTTATAGAACATATATCATTCATGCAAAGCAGATACAAATTATATCATTTTACGTCAATTTTTTAAGTCATATATACTAAATGTCATGAGTGTTGACAATATGATAATGAACTATAATATATTTGTTGAGTGTAATTCTTAATTTTGTTACTAATATACTAATCATAACAGAGGAACTAGGCCCGACCCAGCTGGAATGACGTCGGGTGTGAGTTCCCCACAGGGTACAGTACCTCCTACTACAGATCACCATACAACTCTCGTGGAGGATCCTGATATCTGGAGGCCTACTTAAACCATCAAACATTCATTGCACCACTTCACTAACCAGGCAATAATATATGAATTTTACTGTCAATCTTACATTTACAGTTTTTTTTTTTTTTAGATATAGACATTTTTTAGCTTTGTGGTTACATTTCAGTGTCAGTGTTATAATCAATATATTTGACAATACTGATTTAGTTTATTTACCAGTATATTTATATCAGCATCTTTGCACAATGGCTTCTTTCATATCTTACAAATCATCTAGTTGAACAATATAGAGAGCGTATATAGCATTTGGCCTATATGTACATACATAAGAGTGCAAATATAGACACAATCAACATGACATTGTTTCACTCACTGCTCAAGTTTTCAATTCAATAGTGTGGAATCACATTATAGTATTCATGACATTCATTCTTCATAATCTCAGTGTGTTTCCTTTCATACCAAACAATTTTTAAGGATGTTTATTCAATATCTGCAATACTTCACGAGATATTGTACCGTTTTTAATTAAAACGGACGTTCTAGATATTATTATTATTATTATAATTGAATATCTAGTCATAAACCAATTATGCTGTAACGTAAAGCTTAAATGTGTGTATGCTTAAGCTTAAGAACCTGCTATTATTAATAATTTTAAATAATTGTCTACTTATATATAGACATTCTTTTAATTATTTAAATTAACATACTGCTTTGGCCTTTTTGCATTGAAATCATGTTTGCTTCATTCCTATATTTGTTAAACATAGTATTAATAACTTGCATGTCATTGTACTTCTTTTATGTACTCAATATACTTGTCTATATACTTTACTATAAATGTCTAAATATGTACTCAGGACTTGTAGTATTTTATTTCGGTATGCTCGTGAGAGGACCTTAAGGGATCAGGTCATTTGCCTAATCTTAGGCAAATAATATTCATGGTAGCACAACGCCTATCCATTAATAGAAGATGCTTGTTTATAATCTAGGCAAAGGGTTTTTCATTGTCCGATCTAACAAGATATATTCCTTGAATTTCTTTCGACAAACGTTATCATGTGCACAAAAAAATATAACATTCAATTTCGAATACGTAACTTGATCTTTCAATCTCTGTCACATGTACATACTGTAATACCTACGAAAAAGATATTTTTACAATGTTACCACATAATGTTCTCATCCATGCCACACGACTTTTGCAAGAACATTTTTTTGTATAAGTACAATCTCTTGTGAGATGTGCTACTTCTCACACTTAAATGTAACACCTTGTAATGTATACATATATAAAAATAGCATGTCAGAATTAATTGAAGTGTATGAAAGTATTATATAGTATATCTGCTGTTTAAATATTTATTTGCACAGTTATACAATTTATGTAATAATACTAAATTGGTATTAGTATAAAACATATATTTTACAATACTTTTGTTTATCTTTTAAATCATTTTTTTAATACTTTTGTAGACGGACATTGCGTAATTTGAATCATTATATTTTGTATATATGTATAATAATCGTTGAATAAGTACTGTACTTTTGTAAAATATTAAATTTGAATAATTTATGTATTTTTAGGGCACCTCTTCCTGAAATGAGATCAGCAGCAACGAATATCGAGGTTCCTTCAGCTAGTATGCAAACCATACTTGTTGAAAATGCTCAACCAATGGGTTTCTCCAATAGACCAGATAGTAATGTTTAATTACATTAAAACAAATTTAATTGGTAAAAGAATTCATTCGTTGTCTGAGTGGTGAAGAGTGTTAATTGGATAAAGTAAATAATCAACCCCATGAACATATCTATGTTGCCGTTTGAAACACTTAGTTCTACTATTACTCTAATCATTTTATTAAATTTACTTGACAATTTTATTTGCTTATACTGAAATATATAATGGTTTAATAAGTATTGGTATACATTACACTTATGTAAATTTATTTTTAATATTTACATACTAATTGATTAAGACCAAATATATTAAATATTCCGTCAGATTCATAGTAATTTTATATGACTATCAAAATTTGATTTTGAAAAAATGAAACCAATACTTTTTGCAGCCATTAATTATTTCTTCTCTCTGTAAAATATAACTTTATAATTGAGTTTCAGTTATATAAACTTTGGCGTAAATAGTGTACTATTAGTATCAATGTAAATTACATTGTTCATTTACGTGTTATTATTGTCATTATACGTGTGAATGAAATCGTTGCATAATTTCAATTTGTCACTTGAAATAATGCCAAAGTTAAAAAACTGCTTTAGAAATTATGTTTGGAAATCATTCATGGGCTTGGTTTTTTAATGGTTTTACTTGTTTATTGTGTCATAACGCGTCAATAACGAAATTCATGAAAACAAATAATTCTATATCAGGTGGTATTATTATATGTATAATTATCTGTTGATATTTTCCATTTGACACTGTTGAGTAATAATGTTTCATACTAAATAACATTTCTAAAATCAAAATATCCCAAGACTTTGACGTTGAATAGATCATTGATAAGTTATAGAAGATAGACAAATCAGAACATGATAGCTTTATCTTTATGTTATTATCTATTTCCATATATTTATGAGGTGAGTCATATAATTGGAACAATACTCAGCTTTTCTGTTGTCAGAACAAAAACATTTAATTTAGACAAAAATCGATGTGCAAATGTATACAGTAGTGTTACATTTTCATTTCAAACTGCTTCATGCATTTTGTTTTTAGTATAAAATTGTTTCAATTTATTTCAATTTCTTATGCATTTCTTTCAAAAGTATAGTACGTTTATTTTGATTATCTCCTAAAATGAAATTAGAAAGATATGAAACAAGAGGGAAAAGCTATGAAAAGAAACTTTTTTGAATTATTTATTTTCATCTTAGGAAAATTGGTGTTACTAGTTCTTAAAATTTTATAATATCTTCTAAAATGATTTAATGAGAATTTGTAAATTAATGAATACTTGCGATAATACTGAGGATAATTGTCCCTTAGGAAAGATGAAAATTTGTTCATTCTTGGTCTCTCAATGTGTTTTTCCCCCTGTATTTTCAATTGATAATTTTTAAAATAGTTACTGTTAATAAATAGAACATCAAAATTGATTTATATAGAAAGTTAAATATACCGTTTAATTTGAAAGGGAAGAAAGCATTATCACACTGTTTTGGTGGATTATCACGCGCATACGAAAATGAGGCTATAGAAAGATAGACTATTAGATTATTTAAGTTTTTCTTATTTCGAATGAGGAAGAGGTATGTATAGTCCTACACAATTGCATAAACTATTCTGTATATTCTCTCTGCCAAATTATTAATACATATAGATGTATGCATACGTATATCCGATATATTTACTATTTGCTTCCATACAATATTGAATTTTAAACTTCCAACTGCAATTTTTTTATATTCTTTTAGCTCCAAACTTTCAGGACTGAATGATGTTTTAAAATTTGTAACTGCACTTAATGATAATTCAATGTGATATGGTGGAGGGAATAACTGATTAGTCATAATGGTATATTTTATTATGTATAAACTAGGTTTTTTTTTTAGAATTATGAAATTGTGTATACAAAGTATATACATATAATTATGAATGCACGTGCGCGCGCGCATGTACATAAACACAAAATCCTAATTTATCCGATACTAAATACTTGCGTATACCGGAATTTGTTTCATTCAAAATTGTTTTGAAGTTAGCACTGAATATATTATTGATTGTTCATTTTCATTGATCTCTCATTTTTTCATCATAAATTGATATTATGTATTTTTAATCGAATAAGCATTTATTTCTTCATCGAAAGTATCAAATTACTTGACCATCATTTTTCCCCACATTCCTATTTTTTAAAGTAATACATTTATATATGTAAGACCCTAGAATTATATAATAACGAACTGATTTTTTCTTTTTAATCTTCGATAATTTTTCTATTATGTTTGCCAAATGAAATCAATTTAAATGTTACTTCTATAGGCGCGCAGGTCATTATCTCGTGATGTCTGTATTACAAGTTACTATTTATTGTGATTTTTCGTATTGTATTTTATTGTGATTATGTATAATTAAGCAAACCATAAGCAATTTATGTTGGTGTACAACAAACATGTAGTGTAGTGTATGTAATACATTAATTAGCATGCATTTGAAAAAAAGAATAGGGGCATGTATAAATTAAATTGCATGAAGTTTCTGTATACAGTTATGTATTGAATATTTTCTAGCTCTATATCATTACTATTTATGAATATTTAAAAAATCATAAAGTGTTTCTTTTATGTTTTCAATTGTGTAATCATAACAAAGTCTGCTTGTACTTATTTTGATGACAGTGTCAGTGTTAAATATTCTGATGTAATATCTGATAATAAAATGAAAAATATTAAGAGTGTGTATAATATCGATAAAATATTGAGTTTGAAGTAAATATCAAGCAATCTTATGATCAGATTTCATTTAAACTACAAAAATGGTGAGAGACGTTTAGTACCTTGCTCAAAAAGTACAGTTGTTGAATAAATTTATTTTGGAGAAAGCAAAATAAAAACATGCTAAAGTGAATTTTGGAAAAAGTAATGTATGTAAAATATATAAGTTACACTTTACTGCTCCTACAAGTAGAAATATCGAGAAATATATCCATTACAGTCTTCTGTGTAAACAAAATGTGTTCACAAATACATGCCTCAAGCGTTTTTGACCAATTGTTAGTGGAAAAACTTGTGAAATTGTAGTATGAATATATTCATAATTTGCTATAGATTAGTGAATTATCAATAAATTTTGAGAAAATATACACTGAAATATATTCATAATTTGCTACAGATTAGTGAATTATGGATAAATTTTGCGAAAATACACACTGATCTTCGAATTGTATTAAAAAAATATATATATATACATATGTAGATAATCAGCTTCCATTAAATATAAATCCTAGCCAAAGTGTGCACTAAACAATGCTTAATGCAATGTAATTAATTGTAATTTCGAAGAAATTTAAGATGTATATATATGAAAGGAGATTTACTTTAATTATTATGTCCTAAATTAAGAGTTAAAAATATCCTGTTAAACACTTTTAATTTAATGCATATAGAAATTTTTAGATAAAAAATCAGGCATATTGTTACATACATATTACATCAATAATGAAAATAAATTAATGGATTACATTGGTTAAATATATACATGTACAGTAAATGTATTAATAAATATTGAAATTGTATCGTGGATATGTTACTTAGCTATAACTGAATTGTAATTTTTTTTTAAGTTTAATTTAATTTCAGTTAAAATACAAGGTTTAATAAACCGTATTATTATTATTACAACCTTTAAATTCTACTTTCATTTTCATTATGATAATATATTCTTTAAGTATACATTTTGTGTAGGCAAAATATTCAGTATTTTTTATTAAATAAAATACATGTACGCTTATCCCAGACAGCATAGCGTATCGCACGGCGATGCAAATGGCATGATGTCGTAGACCTGTGGTAGTATCATGCTATCAGTGTCGCTCCCAGCTTCCACAACAGCACAATGCTTCCACTGGGGCAACACACATGTCACGACATCATCGCAGCACCAGGTTGTCGGTACTGGTGTAACGCCACGTGTCACTCTGGTGTCACGATAATGCTGACACCGTGCATCTGCACTTCCGCATACGAATGCGGACACAGATGGCTACGGATGTGCTTACACTTGTCCGCACCGTGTCGACGCTGTGTTGCCTAAGTTAGTAATCTCCAGAAGACACAGCTTTGAGACTGTGACATACCATCGACATTGTCTTGGCACTTCCGTAGTCATTTACCGCCGGCTTCGTCGCTGTGTTGTCTGGGCCATTGCAAAAAATAATACACTTCACTTCTACCTACGAAAAACATCACTAATGAATAAATTATCTAACAGTCTATAAAAGTTAAAGGGTAAACGTTCATTTTTCCTGAAATAAATGGAACTTAATTAGGTGAAACTATTCTCTAGAAAAGTCATATCAAATGATCTTGTTCTTCATACATTCTATCATAGTCACTGCCTTGAATGACGAGCGCACGCACACATACATACTGAGAGGTAGAGAGAAAGTAGATAAGTTTGTTAACCAAGTAAAATTATTAAAGAAATCCAACGATAATTATAGTAACATTTTGCACGACATACTGCAAGGAAAATGCATCCGGAATTATAAATTTTATAATTTCTTCTCTAACATTCTATAATTTTGAACACTCTGGAATCTATGTTTTATTAAATAATAAAATATGATTGATTCGACCACTACTACTATGTACTACCAACAAGAGTGTTTGGATGAAGAGAAACGCCTGTATGTCGTTTATGTTTTGTGTATTGTACACAAATTTTTTATATTAATACCTCGTCAACTATTAAATATTTCTAATCAATCGATGACAAAAACATTAACAAATCAATTAAAACGTGTTAACTAATGATGATGATGGATGTTAGAGCTCGCGAGTACCCTAGATTACTATAGATACCCTAGGTTAAATTGTGTGTCATAATGGAAATATGTTACAAAATATAATTTAATTAAATACGTAAATGTGTACTAGTGATGGCACGGCTGAATATCAATTGCTAACATTTAATTTAATGTACTGTTTTCGAATTCATGAGGCAGTCTTATACTATTTTTATTTCCTTTATTATCTCGGCTAATGAAATCGTCTTCAGAAGAAATTTGTAATAATACTGTTATATAACATGTACCACATGTTTCATCAGAGATCCTCCATTTAGGTAACGGTTGTTTTAGACACGCATTCGGTTACATGTGTAAATTTTGTTGGTAACCTTCGACCTCGTTGTACATTCTCTTCACGGTGTCTTTCGTATTATTCGGTACGTAATTTTGCGCTGCAGGGGCAACTTTGTTACTATTCGATATGATTCCGTTAGCCAGATGAGCTACGCCATTCTGCAACATATGCGCAGCACCATTTGCAACACCATTTTGCATACGAGCAGCTCCGTTCTTTTTAATCTGTTTCGCATTATTCTTCAATCCGTTTGCGATTTTGACCACTCCTACGAAAATGGTAAATGGCAATCGATTAAATTTGAATTTCATTCATTTTCAAATAGACGTGTCACGTGTTTCGACAAGAATTATTTTGATGTTTACAACAGAACAAAACTGAACACTTCTTTCACTTACTTCTGAAAAATTGATTTACAAAATAAAAAGAAAATCATGTACGTAGAGAAAGTATTTCTAAATAGAGCGAATAATGATTACCATGTATACTTATCCCATTTACATTCTTCGTAGCGTTAATCGCTTTCTCTATATTCGTTTTTCCATCGATTAGTTGTTTAGAAATACCATTCGGTATGATGGTTTGATCGTTGTTGTTAGGAACTACTATAACTGATTTAGTATTGCTTTCATTATTTTCCAGTGTTTGCCATTCAGGACCGTTTGGATTACTTTCTTCCTTACGTTGCACTCGAGTCATTAACTGATAAAGCGCAGCAGCGAATTCTTGTTGCACGCTTGGTACATCTGTATCTCCATCGATCTGAATTAACAATTATTTCAAGTATGCATCACGTTAATAACATTACCGATACTCCTTATACATATGTATCAAAGAAGGTAAAATTATGGTTTTGCGATTGCAATACTTGCAATTGTTAAGCGGTTTTCGTTGTCCAGAGTTTTCAGCATAGGTAGAGACACTTCGCGAAATATTTCCAATCTTTTCCTGAACGCAGATACGTTGTCGTCTAGCCTTCCTCTACCAAGTTGTAGTTTTGAACAGTCTAGCAGGACTAACGGTGGTTGTTGGTCAAACTAGTAAACCGAGAAGAACCGTATTGATTTTATATAAATTTTATACTGTTTTAAAAGATTTTTTTATTGTATTTATTTTATTTTTATACATACGATACCACGATTAAGTTAAATCAAAGAAATTACCTTATTTTCAAATTCCAGTACTTGATTCAAGTCTCTAGGGTAGCCATCAATTATTACACCGTCTGTGTCGCGATTTAATATAATCTGCTGTTCGACAACTTGCATCACGATGTCTTGTGGGACCATTTCTCCGGAAACGATGGCTTCGTTAACAATAGTATTCGATGATGCCATTGTTCTGAGTAGTGCACCTATACTGACGTGCACCCAGCCTGACATGTTACGAACAGCTTGAGTGCACAGATTTTCTTTGTTACTCCCTGGGCCACCTAATGGTATCAAATTTCATTTTTTTTTTTTATATCAGAAACGTATGTTTGTGTCTCGAAATTGTATTTTTGGATACTGTGATAAAACAACTAATTAAAAATGATTCATGTAATATAGTTCGAGTAGTACTTTTTAGTTACCTATTACCCAAATGAACGCAGGTAAACCTTTCCTGACTTTATCGGCGGTTTTCGTTGGTTTTACGTTTACTGTAACAGGTATTTGCGTTATCTGAGCAACAATTTCTTTCTTAGGAGACGGCTCTTTTTTAATTTCTACAATGGATTCTTTTCTCCTTTCGACTTCTACCTATAACGTTAATTATCACGATATGATTAAAAATGAATGAAATATTTTACACAAGAGTGACGGATAGGACTACAATTTAATGTAGAATGATATAAAAAAATACTGTATAATAAGCGAAAAACAACGAAGTTAGAAAAGAATATGTACATATCATTGATTCAAAAGTTCGGAACATACTTCTGCTTCTAATGGTTGAGGAATATTTTTTTCTCGTACTTCATCACTTGGCAAATCAAGAATTTTAAAAACTGCATCTCGAAAATCGATATAAACCTCGCTTGGATTCCTCTCTCCATTTACCTACGATTAACATAATAAATAAACAATAGAGAATAAATTGAAATCCAAAGGGAAAATACTGTTTACCTCTAATAACATTCCACTTTGATCAAAATATTCAGCAACAGGCATTACATTCCTATAAAAATTATAAAGTTCCATTCTCGCTAGCTCGATTACTACTTGTCCAAGCTGTGCTCCAAAGTCAATTTGTCTTTCGAGTATCTCTTGCCTCCAAGATACAAGAATTACACCATTCACAATTTTTATCTGCAAAATGTATCGATATCATTTTATTTTTAATAAAAAAAATATATATATTATATTAATATAGTCGAATTTGAAATTACTTAAAAATATATTGCAATTCAATATTTATAGCGTGTTCTTTCTATACAAGTGGATATGTTAAATTATTTACTTTTTCGGCATATTCTACTACATCACGCATATTACGTGGGTATCCACTGACAAGGAACACTTTGGAACCTGGAGACATTTTGATTTCAAGCATAAGAACCTCTGCGACAGTCTTACTGCTAAGTTGTCCAAAATCTTGCATGTCTGTTATAAAAATAAATATTAGAGGCATTTATTGGCAAAGAAGCTGAAAAGTTATACGTAGCAATTATACTAAATGATAACTGTTAAGTTGATAACTATAGGAGATACGCCTTTTTTATTTAGAACAACGATAATTATCTTAATTTGTTAATGTAATAATATTAGTAAAGAAAAGAAATGGTGAAATGTAAACTTGTGCAAATTACCACGTGTTAAATAAGATTATATTAGAAGATAAATATCTTTTGTCGCGTGTGGATGATCAGATCGATGTACGCGTCTACTATGAGATAAGCAATACTATACAATGCTAGATTTGTCCAACGGGTATTATCAGCTACCAGTAGATTTAGTATCATCTAATTGCATTGTCTAATTTTGAGATACAATGGAGTGTTTGTAGCATGTCGAATGTATACTCGTTCGCAATAGCTACTGTCTTACTAATACAAGACATTCATGCAATTGAAAAGGGGCGTATTGCTTCCTAAATATGCGATATTTTCTAATAAACTACGTAAACCGACGTACATCGTGTTTGTGTTGTAAGGAAAAAAAACCAGGATTTTTACATCCTCTAGGTAAACTACGACTTCTAGGTATATTTAAAGTAATTTAGTAATTTATTGTCTTTGTTCGTACCATTTCCTAAAGCGTATTGTTGAAGAAGGTCTATCATATTTATATGCGTTATACCCTTCTTCTCTTGCATTAAACTATCACAATGCGTCACCTTTCCGCTGCCAGGTCCGCCTGAAACAGATTGAAAATTATATAGTATATTGCGTTTGTGTAACAGAATCATTGCAATAATCGTAAGTAGTCACATCTCCTTCGTGGAAATTATT
Organism: Xylocopa sonorina; assembly: GCF_050948175.1. Classification (NCBI taxonomy): domain Eukaryota; kingdom Metazoa; phylum Arthropoda; class Insecta; order Hymenoptera; family Apidae; genus Xylocopa; species Xylocopa sonorina. The sequence goes on along the minus strand of NC_135196.1, from coordinate 8,470,205 downwards.
ATATATATACATATCATTCAAATTACTGTGCAAATTGATATACCAATGTAATATAATAATGGTTTAGTGAAATTTTAAAACTTTACATTAGAAACATTATCTACTACATAAAGCAATTTTATTTGCATTCTTGCGATTCAAATACTTCTTTTGCATTTCAAGACCGTACTGTGCAGGATACAAACCAAGGACAAATATGACTGGCACTTTTGGAACTTCGAACTTAACCGGACCAACGTTTTGTTGCGGAAAATGTCCATTTGGAGGGGTTGACAAGAGACCAGCCTCTCCTCTCCATTTCCCTGCACTTCGAGCATCAGCTTCTTCGAACACCTGCGACCCATTTTGTTGATCTGAAATCAAATACGGTAAATCGTTACATAGTAGACAGAGGCGTGATGTGATAAGCGGAAGTCCGCCTCTATTCGAACTAGTCAAGTGGATGAACTTAAGGCATCTGCAGCAGCTGATTCTAATGTACTTAAAAAAGTGTAGACATTTTTTTAACTATACATTAATAACTATTGTCATCTTCAAAGTAGTCTCCTTGTGCATCTATACAGTGAATTAGATCAGATTATAAAAGATGGACTCCACTTTTTTTGTGGCGGTCGAAACTTGGATAATACAACCGTACCAATACAAGTATCTTAACTTATATTATCAACACATACAGCTTATCGACGTCTTACAGAAAGCATAATAATAAGAAAACAAAGCTGAGATAAGAAGAGTATCGAAGTGATAAAGGATTTAATGCGTGGAATATTAAATCTATTAAATTAAATCTATTAAATTAAATCTATTATAATTAAATCTAACTACTTTTATCCAAATAAAAAGAAAAAAATAGCTTGTTCTGTTAAAAAAATTAGGGATGCCTATCTTCTCCCCTATATTCTTTATTCCTAATAATATAGTGCATCATAATGCTTCTTTTAAGTTACAAAACATTCACTTCGATATTTGTAGTAGTTTCGAAGAAAATACTTTGTTACGCTTTGTGTGCCTCGCTCTATGTATATAGATAATAAATACATAGATACATGCATATGTACTATACATGTACCAGATGAGTCATTTAACTGTCCCACCTTCTACTTATCAACTACCAGTCGTATTAAAATATTGAAAAATGATATTCTCTACTCTGCTAAATACCAAACAACTTTGTTAATACGATAAATAATTTATCAGCAAATTCAGGTAGTACAGTTAGTATCATCGCTCACCCTGTATTTATACATAACATGAAAGAGGATAATATATATAATTTGGAATCGAAACGAGTTTCTACATTTCTTTTGGTGAGTTGTTTGGAACTTATCGATCACGTGTTATGTCTGATGTCAAGTACAAAGTTTATATGGGTCATACGTGTGCCCCGTTCATATGTTCCGACTTAAAGTTGTAAAAATGAAAAGGAAATTAAATCAGAAACTTCAGCAGCTTATCATATTTTGCTTTATCTTTTATATAAGAGAAATATTTTCTTGCAGATTACACGCAATTTACTTTCAACAATTTACTTCTTGCAAAAGAAAAAGAAAACAGCAAAATAAATTCTAATATACTGTTTTCAACTGAAATTTATATTATTTTCACCCAATTCTTCCGATAATTCCAAACATATATAATTGTATAGCATATGTAATACAATATTTATATTTTAATCTAACTACAATTAGAGAGTCATTGGTACACACATTAGGATAGCTGTTGTAGTAAGATATCATTTTTATCGATCGCAATGATCGATAATGTACGTCCGAATAAGTGATAGCCAAGTTAAGTGATTTCCAGAGAAATTTGAAGTTCTAAAATTTATCCAAGTATTTCCCTTTATACTGCCTATAATCTACTAAACTTGCATAAATATAAAATAGTTAAATGTTATTACATTAAAGTATGAAAACGTAATTCATATTGATTTTGACGAGTTTATACATCAGTCAACTGTCCAACGTCACCCAACACTCGCCGCGTCAGTTCTATCTTCTAAACAAATACGCTATGAGAGGGGAATAAACAACCAACAATTTGTATAATTGTTAATTCATTCATTCATATAATAAAACTTTTAAAAGCTTGAATCGAGTCAATGAAGTCAAAAGTATAATTCTTTAAAATAAAAAATATATACCTTTTCAAACCTTTATGTATTACAATAATGGATTTTATTTTACATTCTTCTTTATGCATCATGCAAGACAAATTCTGTCTGGTTTATGTTACACAACTACTACTATTTGAAGGAGAAAAATCTTTCAACTTTATATAGTGTCAACGAGAGTACTCACCAGTGTCCAGGCAGATGCCCATAGTAGGTCGTTTGGAGGATGCCAAGATCTTGTCACGGCCATTTACTCACATGCTTTCAATTAATTAATCCACTTTTTCTCTTTCACTCGTACCTCCGAGAAAAAAGCATCGCAAGAAATAATTTCCGTCTCACATTAGAAACCCTTTTGTTCGACTTAACTTGAAACGTTTGGCACTTCTCTCTCAAGTCTTTCCCACGCAATGGCAAGCGTAAACCACCGATTTCCTTCTGATAAAAGCCGCCAAGTTGTGCGTGATATTTAAAAACAGGTAGAGCCAGATGGATCAAATCTGTACAATTGTTACGGGAAAGTTTTTAGAACGATTATTCGTAGTAACACTATGCACGTGATTAGGCTTAATGGGTTTCGCACAGGATATACGAGATACGACGCACCTTCGTTTATGTTTATTTCATAGAACATGAACACATCCGATAATAAAGCATTTAAAGAATCTAGGAAACAAATAGAATTATCAAGATGCGATAGATTAAAATAGCAAATATAATAAATAAGAAATAAAAAGAAATTGAACTATTTTCATTTATGAGTACCGATGCTCATAATTATTCATAGAAATTAGCCAGGTAAAAATTTATAACGTCATGTTACATGCGATGCATGTTATATCGTAAAGTTTTATATTAATAATAATAATAATAATAATAATAATAATAATAATAATAATAATAATAATAATAATAATAATAATAATAATAATAATAATAATAATAATAATAGTAGTAATATTAATAATAATAACAATAATAAGCTTTATGTTTTACTCTAAAATTATAATTTATGTTTTATTTCATTGTTCTCCCTGAAGAATTAGTTAATTTCTTTCTTGTTTCTGATGAAATATTTGCGTTTCTGATAATATTATATGCAAGAACTTTAAACGTTTACCTAAACGATCACTACAAATATTGTTGCAAAATTTTTAAAAAGCACAACATTCTTCGTCTGTCTTCAATAATTTAACAACACGCACCACTAATGTTTATAGTCGCTGATAATCACACGAACGTATCCTTGCTCCTAAGTATGGTGTAAATTAGTATTTAAAAGAGATGTACGTATGCAACTTTCCACAAACTTGTTCTGCCGAAGATCTATCGATCGAGCAATCTTCCGAGACAGATAGACCACGCGACGATAAAGATCACTGTACCGTAATCGTAGTTTCTGCGATATTTTTCTTAATTAACTTCGAATCTCTTCTAAGCTCCCAAAGTTCATTAGAAAATCAAGTGGTATGACATAAATCACAAACGAATTGCGCACGAATTACAATTTACAAGGTTGCACGATAAACGTTTGACGGGCAAAGCGTTTTCGGCAGTTTCTCTTTTTCGGTACGGAAATCCTATGGTAACAATGTTAATCACCATCAACCGAAGCAAAGGGAAAACTTCGGTATCGTAATATAAAACACGGTTGACACGCGAGGCTTGCGGAACGGAACTTTCACGGGCAAAGGTTTCCTGATCGCGACGTGATAACGCTGTAATGGATTGCTAGAAACAACTAGAGGTCGTAGCAAGAGTCAATTGTCGTCATAGAGACGCCCATGCGCAGGTAATCCGTTTTCCACGACCGTGCTCCGTGCATGTATTTTGCATACATACGAGTTAATAGCCACCCTTCTGTATTACCTGTAACGTATGCAGATATGCGTACATGAGCCAGGTTCAATGTCAACTTCCTGGCGAACGGAGAGTTCTCTAACTATATAGCAGGTTCTCCATAACAAGCAATGGGTTAACTGGCTTTTTAGGGATTTACAATATTCAGTGGAAAGCATTAAAAATGTGTAATTAACGCGTTACCTCCCGTCGTTAATCCTGAGAAAACTTCCTCTGGTACCAGGAAACAACTTTTTTTTTCACTGTCAAAAACAAAACCAATTAGAAATTATAATACAATTCGATAGTTTTAAAAATAATAATATATTTTAATGGTTTTAGCAATTGTAGTGGTAGCTCAGTATTTTTTATTTGCATAATACTTTTGGAAGCATTCTCTAATGTGTAATGGTACTTTACAAGTTTTATACATATACGTACACGATGCAATGAATTCCAATTATACTGAAAAAAATCTATAAAGAAATTATACAATTAGAGAGACGAATTGCATAATTATTGTCGATAGGTAAAAATTTCATATCTCTGCGAGTTTCAACTCGTTAACTTTTTTTCCTATATTAAAGCAGTATAATAAACTAAGTCTCCAAATAACAGTTTTACATAAAAAAAGGGATTAGCTTAACAGGTTTACATAACTTATCGTGCAAATGAGCATGAAGGTATAATCAGCGGTTATCTTTTTTTTACTGAACGGAAACGATGAAAGCACTCCAACATGTATAAACTCGAAAACGTCGGCATCGATTAAATTATTGAAATGTCCACCATACAGCTGCTTTGCTCTCATACATATGTCTATAGATAATTCTTACAAGGTAAGCCGTTTAGATACCCACGCCCTTTCCCCAATGACATGCACCACTACGTAACGTAACAACCGGTTACTCTCTTAAACGAGACCTTTCTATTATGTCGAAATTAGACCTTTTGCTAAGCTTCGACTATTATCACAAAACAGAAAGTGATTCATAGATATTAAATAATTTCTATCGATTAAGAATAAAAAATGTGCAATACCCGTAAAATGATAGGATTATGATACAATTATTTAATTCCCTTTCTTCATTTCTATTTCGCAAGGTTTTTCAGAAATCTAGTTATTGATATTAATATAACATATTGCATTTATTAATTCTTCAGTATTTTGTTTGACCTTAATGTTCGACTGTACGGACCGATATTCGCGTATGCAATTTTCAACGAGTACAAAAAACGTACCTCCTTGCCTCCAATGTCAGAAATATCCACATTATATTTCAGTATGATTGGCATAAATTGGATTGACGATATTTAAATATTAATTGTATTACGTAGAGATATCGTAGAGATGTTAAATATTTCAGATTTCATGTTAAATATTTTACTCTTACTGGACAATCTAAAATCAAATAAGCCTGACAATAATAATATTAACACTGTATTATGAAAATAATAAATTCGCGTATGACAAATTGATTGCTGTTTATATGATTTGATTTAATTTTGTATTTTGTGTTCTCTACAGATACTAATAATTATCATTACTGTTATATTAATTGTTTTTGTTACACTACATTTATATTACATTTGATTACCGTTTAATACTTTTACTGTCCTATTCGGTACGCTCTTCGCAATATTACTACATTCCACGTCGATATACATGTTTCAAAAATTCGATTTTACGCACTATTTTCTACTCTTCTACTCTTCTCGTTAAATGTTAGTATGTAAGGGTATACATAAATATCGTTTCTCAGTTGAGCACATGAGTTTCTTAGAAAGTCGAAGGTCGTTTGTCGAAGCTCGCTATGGTTTCTTAGAAATTGCTCGGTTTCCTACTTCGATTCTATAATTTTATCGTGCCAGTTAACCATGTAACGAACGAACGGTTCCTTTCCTGTTTAGACAATTTAATTATTTGAATTCTTTTACAATTGTTGATGGAAAATTAATTAGTGACTTACCTACTGTAGATGGATAATTAATTAGTGACTTACCCTATATATAGCGTAAGAAAGTTATAACTTTCTTCACTGATTTCGATCTAATCCTAAATCTAATCAATGTCGATAATTATTAAATATGCTATAGAAATTATTTTCGAGCCATTTCGAACCATTTTCTACTACGCGCGTAACTGTAAATCGTTTGGTTTTAGTCTTCCGAGATATTTGCAAAATGGTGTGGTTACCGATCATACCGCGTTTTGCCACTGATTTACAATGGGTTTACATTTTGGTTTTTGCAATGAACCTTCTTGTTAGACTTACATTTTTGAAGCTTCTTGCACAATTGCATTTATGCGGTTACACTGTATGTTGTAGCACGTGGGGCACAATTTAAGTGACATCGAATGGCCATGTGCATTTTCACCCTTCTCCCCCCAACTCCGCCAACGCCATTCCTACATTCAAATGTCCCGGTGAAAAGGATCAATCTTATCCTTCTTTTTATCACATTTACAATCGTATAACATTATGTATTATACATTGCATATATGCATGAAGTGGCTCTTACAATCAACATCCCACTATCTTATTAATTTCGCGGAATATTTGTCTAACAGAAGTAATTTTACCTTGTCAAGAATGTACGTTCCTGTGCTCTGTGCGATACGATTGTGTAGATTGCTACTGCGCGTGACAATGAATATCCAATGAAAGCGCCGTTTGCAAAAAACACTTTGCATCGTCGTTATATCAAAATGAACTAAGTGCCCTAAAAGTGATTGAAGAAGTGTAAATTTGTGAATTAGGAACTGTAATTTCAAAATCATTTTTAGCCGTACGATATATAATATAGGTAAATATCTTGTGGCGATTGAATGTGGCATGTTTTGTATGACTGACATGTTTTTTCATTTGTAGGTTATGTTCTTATAATTTTTTGTGTAAAGAAGGAAGGTATGGTACAATATACATTTCAATATACATCTAGATAAGTATATTTTTAGTAATTAGAATAATTATCTTAGCCCTATATAATGTAACTTAATGTATGTCAATACAAACAAGGAAAAAAGTAGGCTTTATATTACATTGTCATTTGAAACTCATGGTATAAATTACTTTTTATCTTTTTTTATATAATTATTATTAATATTATAAAGTCTCATTAGTGCTGATACATATATCATAATATAATGCTGCTAATGTAAATGATTTGTCATAATCATTACAAATTGGTTATAGGCATGTATATGTATTAAAAGAGAAATAAATAATGGTTAATAGCGTGATAAAAATTGTCTATTTCTTCTTTTTAACTGGAAAAAGTATGAATAATGATAGTTTAAGAAGCAGAATTTGCGCTGATACCACGATTACGGCATGACACGCGCGTTGGCGCTTCCGCAGACGTTGCGGTTACAATTGCTATAGACGTGCTGCGGACGTCCGTGGGACAATGGTAGCACCGTGTCGACTGTGTCGTCTGGAGTGCACTCTCGTTGCTTACTTGCATTGTACAAGTTCAATTTTTTCTAATTACAAGTCGCTAATTCTTTTAATTTGAAAAATTGCTCGAAATTTTATTTATTTACGATAAGATTAATTGAAACAAATATAAGTTCGTTTGCGAAATTATTTATTGAAAGTAAATGTAATTACTTTTGTCGTATTTAATAATATTAGTAAATTAATTTGTATGCTCTGCAGCAGTTGTATAATATATACGTCTTTATACTTAATTATATATGCACATATATATGATGTAGTACTAATCAAAATGTCAGATCCTAGAGTGATCGTTTAGTCAGAACGTACATTCATATAGATATATCAATGTGTTGAAGATAGAAAGAGAGCAACAGAGAGAATAGAGGGGCAAGAATAGAACTGGGTTTGGCAAGCGTGGTGATTTTACACCTACCTTTTAACCGGACCGTGGCCGATTGTATTGTATTCGTTTCACGATACGTATCATGCTTGGGCCAGGTGGTTTCCCTAAGAAAAGTGTATTTCTGTTTTACATATTATTACAACACTTCATCATTGCCGTGACAAATTCGTTTAACAGTATTCGTGTACGATCGGAGATAGTTTCCAATATTTCGTAAATACCAGAAATATGAGATTACGGATGTTTCCGTAATATGTGTGTCGTAAAATTAGAATGTGCCACGAAATGATACATCATTCAATTTTTACAATCATGCACCTATTCGAGAGATCATAAAGTTTTAAGAATGACTTAAATAGATCAAGATCACCATTGAAGAATTTCAATGCGCGATGCTGGATATCATATTATGCTGGATATGTTGGCTGTTTTGGGTGGGTCTTCCAACACTTACAGCTTATCCCGTATCGTCTTCTGTACAGACTGGTATGTGGATTTTATATTTCAATATTCCTTCTAATAGAATTCTATTATTGAGAGGTTATTTTCCTTCTAATAGATTTGACGTACACTCATGCTTCATCAAAATGGGAACGATACTGGATACAATACACACTTGGCCTTCTAAGTATAACTGCTACAGCGTTCACTTTAGTTGGTTGCCTTTGTTGTCGAAAACATAGAAGACCCAAAGGTTTTCAGGTAATTTGTTATCGATTATTGTAATATGTACATATGTATATAAAGTTTTGTTGTATATATTATATTTTAGTTATATATATATATATATAATGAATATATATATAAAATTAAAATAAAATTCTTTAATTAGATTACTTGTTATCCAAATAATGATTTATACGTTACCAATTGTAGGACAATGCAGGAAAGTGCAATCAGGTAACATTAATGCTATAAATTTTTTGAATACTAAAAAAAAAAATAAAAACTAATTTTGTTAAAAAACATATTGAGAATCAAAATAAGTAATGCAATTGACTCCTGCAGCGAAAACATTTTTCAAGTATTACTAATTTAGTAGTATTCCTTTATTTTAAACTATGCTATTAGTTAGAAAGTAATAATAGTAATTTATATAACTTTCGTATGTAAAATGTTTTATTTATGAATATAGGAGTTACTATATTTTTTATTGTATTTGAGCATATATTATAAGGAAATCACATGTGTTCTGTTGTGTAGAAAAAAATTATGTTCGTTTTCAATTGAAATAGTTAAGAGTAGTTGCATGTATATTATTTATAAGTGACTGTTGTGTATAATATAGTTTAATATGCTTTAAATTTTTCACTTTTCCAAATGTTTTTTTTTTTTATTTTTTGTAAAAAGATGTATGCAACATGATTGTGGTTGCATGTTTTAGGAGTTCAAAGATGGAAACAATATTGGACAGGAATCAGTATTCGAACATTCATTTGAAGGTTTAGAATTGAATGTTCCACACATGTTAGCTGTTGCAGAGAGAGTACAGTTTGAACCTTTACCTGTGGAACACATTGTTTCTGGACCTAAAAATCCTTCAAAACCGAAACCATTACCTTTATCGACATCGCATTTTGAAGAACATGATCCTGATTCTAATACTCTGCCAGAACATTGTCATGAATGGTTTAATATACCAGATTTATGTGTACCCAGAGAGAAATTAAAGTATCTAAGAGAGATTGGTCATGGTTGGTTTGGAAAAGTTGTAGAAGGTCGTGCAGATCTGGAAGGACATAAAAGAACTTCCAAAAATGGCGGTGTCATTGTTAGAATACTTACAGAAGAAGCTACTATGAAAGAGAAAGCTTGGTTTCTTGGTGAAGCCACACCATATTTAAAACTACATCATCAAAATATCTTAACATTGTTGGGATTTTGCTTAGAAACCGATCCTTATCTATTATTATTTGAATCATGTTCGGTAGGTGATCTTAAAGGCTTCTTGTTGTCAAATCGTGATAAAAAATCTCAAGAAGCGCTCAACAAAGAAAATATACCAATTCGTATGGCATTAGATATTGCTGCTGGTTTGAAACATATGCATAGTCATGGATTTGTACATACAGATTTATCTACCAGAAATTGTTTAGTTGCATCAGATTTGTCAGCAAAATTAGGAGATTATGGGACTGGTGTAGAAAAATATCCTAAGGATTATTATGTCGTCGGAGATCGTGCATTACCTATAAGGTGGTCAGCACCAGAAAGCGTAGAATGTACTGATACAACGATTGAAACTAGAGAGATTACATGTCAAGCAAATATGTGGAGTTATGCTATTCTTCTGTGGGAAATTATTACATGGGGAAACAGACCGTATCACGATAAGAGTGACGAACAAGTAATTCAGATGCTCTTGTCTCTAAGAACTGATCTTTTATCAAATGGTATACAAGCATTGCAAACGTATCTAGAAAACTGTCCATCGAATATATATCAAACTCTTCATTTATGTTTGAATTTAAGTCCACAGAAGAGACCAAATTTGGATGATGTGAAACAACTCCTTTTAAATGAACACATGGAATATCTTGATTTTGAACAAAGATGGGAAAGTTTGCGAATCAATACTAAACATATACGAAGTGCTAGTTTACAAGATCTTCGGGGAAGTATCGATTCAGATTATTGGACTACTATCGTTGACGATACACCACGGCAATCATCATTTCGACTCGGGCCAGGAGAATTAGTGAAAAATGTACCAAGCGTTAAGGATATCGTTCAACATGAATCTAGTTCTGAAACTGAAGAAGAAAGTTGGAAAGGACGAATCGAACAAGGTGTTTACACTGAAAAAGTAAAACAGAAATCAAAATCTGTTACTGATTTAATGATACTTGTACATATCGATTTTGATTCCGATGCAGAATTATCAATGGGAGCACAAATATCAGAGAAACATGGAAAGAAGAAGTTGCCTGCTACTGGTAGTGATAGTGATCTTAGACATAGTACTCATACAGATGAGTTTGACGAGGCGTTAAGAAAATTACGAGATCGTTTGCCAAATAATACTCTTAGTAAGAGCAAGACATTAGATAGTTCTGAAAGGCCAAAATTGCTGACGTTAACTATGGATCAAGCCCAAACTCCAATTTTAAGATTATCTTTAAATGATAAAGAATGCATTGCTACAAATACTAATGTCACATGCATTGCAAATGCAGCCACGGAAACGCGTAACGACAAGCATGTACTGAGACTTTTATCAAAAAATGATCCTGATCTTCCTCTCCTACGTTATGTACCTGATGAAACATCCACTTTTGAAATGTTGAAAGAAAATAATGGATCTCAATGTAATGATACATCCAGCCATGGAGACACTGGTAATACTTCTTTTTTTAACAATTTTACAGTTAATTTTGAGGCAGAGAAAAATGATTTAGTTGATGTTGTACTGTGGAATCATGCGTTGGATTCTGCTTTAAAACAGAAAGTACCTGGTTTCTTGGATGAAGGTGAATTTAATGAATATAGAGAGTTTGCACCTAGACAGGAAAATAATGCCAGTGTTACTACATCAGAGTTAATTGCAAGCACCTTATCCAAAGCAGATAAGCCGCAATTTCGAAAGCACTTTAGGTACAATGCAGATGACAAATTTTCCATCGAAGAAGACACGGACATGGATCAAAGGTGTGTACCACATGAAGATGAAGAAGAAAGAAAGCAATTATCTACTCCTGATGATGAACAAAGTTCTGATTCTGGATTTAGAGATAAAGAATCTTGCGAGGAAGAAGAGAATGTTAGTGCATCAATTCCTTCAACATCCGTTAATAATTTTGCAGTGAACATACCAATATCCACTGAAGAAGAGCAATTACAGATTTTGTTCGAATTGGATACCATTCTTGATGCTGAGTATTATTCTATGCTTCCTGGATCTGAAAAAGTAACAGAAAACTTGGCTTCAATTAATTATATAGAAAATAAGGTTCTTTGTACAAATGAAGATGAATCTGATTCTATTCACACTATAGATACTGTAGTTGAAACAGAAAATAACGAAATTTGTTCTCTTAATGTCAATTCAGTGGAAAGTGATATAATAAAGTCGATATCAGAAGATGAACAAGAAACAGAAAATGCAGTTAAAATTGAAGAAAGGAATGTATTCGAAGATATAAATGATCTTAATTCTGTACCTACATGTACAGATATAATGCAGCATGATGCACTAATAATAAGTAAGTATTCAAATGAACAGAAAAAATTGGAACAATGTTTACAAAATTCAGCAGAAAGTGAAATTGAAATTGGAAACAAAAATGAAATTGAAAATAGAAATGAAAATGAAGGTATAATTATAAGTGTAAATCAATGTGAAAATGAAAATAAAAGTAAAAATGACAATAAGGGTAAAAATGAAGTTGAAAATAAAAATGAGAATGTAAATTATATTGCAAATAGAAACGAAAATGTAGTAGATATTAATAAATATAAAAGTGAAACTGAAAATAAAATTGAAAGTAAAGATGATGTGCATAAAAATGACATTAAAAGTAGCAACGAAAATGAAATTGAATATAAGAATGATAGTAAAAGTGAGGATGTAGTAGAAGCAAGAAACGAAAATGAAATGAAAGACAAGAATGAATACGAAATTGATATTGAAAATAACAACGAAAATCAAGCTGAAAATAAAAATGAGGATGAGAAAGGGGTAGAAAAAACCAATAAAAACGAAATTGAGGATGAAGATAGTTCTACAATGAGTTTACGTAGTGATAATTCTTATGTATCATTTGATATAGAAGAAGAGTTTGTGACTGCAATTCGAAATGAACTTAGAGAGAAATTACCATGTGCTCAGATGACTGTTGTAGAACCTTTAGAAGCTCACGACGATGATGATGATGATAATCATTCTATCTCTAGCGATATAGACAATAAACAGTGGGATGATGACGATAGTGAAGAATCTTCTAATCAAGGTAGTGGAGGAGTGGGTATTTCGATAAGGTACCATTTTAATTCCCAACCGTACACAAAACAACATTAATAATTAATAATATAATCATCACTTCAAATTCACTGGTAAAAATGTATTATTTTACATTTAGGTATAACATATATGACTCTCCGCTTAGTCCAATCCAAGAAGAACGAGAAAGTTCTACTCTTACCTCAGAATCGTTAATATCAAACTCTGGAGAAGCATCAATTGTTTCAAAAGAATCTTCTACTTCAGATGATGTATTAGTAGTTGATACTCGAACAAACAAAATGATTTTGTTAGAAGGACTGGGAGGAAACTTGCAAGATGATGAAAGAGATACAACAAATGGAGATCTTTCTGAAGAAGAAAATTTGGATTACAATTGTTTGATAGTTAATTCTCATGATGATAAATCACATATTATTGTTGCAAGTAGTGGAGCACCTTTACCAAGTCCAGAGGAAGAATCTAAATGGCAACAATTACCTTCATCTTTTCCATTGCCATTGCAATTGGAGGATGATTTAATGTCAACAAGTTTTGGAACAGAGCATGGTTGGGCAAGTCAGGATGACGATGAAGAGGAGGAGGAGGAGGAGGAGGAGGAGGAGGAGGAGGAAGAAGAAGAAGAAGAAGAAGAAGAAGAAGAAGAAGAAGAAGAAGGAGATGATGATGAAAATAATAGTTCTAGCTCAGGAGAATTTGTTTGGAAAGTATGTATCGGCTGTTACATTGATTTAGGTCAATTTTAAATGTTTTGTTATTTTTTAGCGATATAACGAATCAGATGTTGAACAAATTCAAACTCGACATAATAACGAAGCAGTAGTAGGGGTTGATGTTGACGATGATATAGATCTAGAGGAGGAAGGGGAGGATGAAGGAGGAAGAGAAGAAGTAGAAGAAGAAGAAGAAGAAGAAGAAGAAGAATTTACACCATCCGCTTGGAATGCAACGTTAGCCCCTCATCGCTCTGCACTAAGATCTCCAGACAAAACTATAAAATCTAGCGTAAGTTTTACAGACTGTTAGTTTTAATTTTACTTAAACACAATTTAAATATTTACAATTTTCATATTCATTTTTGCTGCTAGGATGAATTGGTGGGTATATTCTTGTTACTCATCTTCTTTTTATTCAGTAAATTATTACAAGTGTATGTAAAATATCAATGCAGCTTAATAACCTCTAGTGTATTAATGATTTATCATTTGTACAGGATCAAAAGAAAAGTGTGTGCTTTAAAAAACAACGCTATCACTGCGTGTATGAATATCCAAAAGAAACATTAGCTACTGAAACTCAAGGAGAACCAACTACTACATGGGAACCTACTTCATATAGTGGTAATAGTGGTCTAAATAGCTTAAAGACATAAATAAAAATCATATTGTAACCAAAGGAATAAAATTGTATGCAAAAGGAAGCAATTGAAAAGTATATATAAAATTAATTTTGTTCTATTTTAGATTGGGAGGAAATGCTAGACGAACCACGATTAGATTTATATCCCCTTGACTATGATGATGTTAATCATACTGGTATACTTATTGTTAAATATTTAATATATAACAAAATTCTTTCCATTGATATCGTTTCCATTAAATTTAATATGTTCACAGGAAATGAAGAGTTTTTTGTAAGCAGTTCAAATCGTCCGTTTCAATTTCAAATTAGCGATAGTAAATATGTAAGTCAATTTTTTCCTGGTGCGTCTACGTCAGTGAATGAAGAACGGGACGAAATAGACGGTGATCATGAGAGAATGCCGCAGAATGGAATAGAACTGTTAAATGATTGTAGTCAAAGTCAACAATATCAATTAGGAGAATTAAGGCATACCAGGGATCGCTTAAAATTGAATTTATCTATAAACGGCCCATCTTTCGTTTCTGTTAAACAAACAAAAGAAGAAGGTGATCTAAAGAATTCGCACAATGAAGAAAAAATATCAGAAATCTTGCAAAGTGCAGACATTACACAGGACTACCATCTTTTAAATTCCTTGAATTACAATACGTTACCAACGGTGCCTCCCAAAGACATTCAGCAAGAGAAAAATGTTGACCAGTCTTCTTCAAAAAGTGCCCAATGCGATAGCCAAGATAAAATTGAGCCTATCGACAAGTGTAGTATTTTGACTTATGACTAATGTGTTTCGAAGGCGATAGTAAAATGTTAACAAGAAATAATTTAGCTAAAGTCCGTCCGAATTAATTTCATTGCAAAAGTATATAGTGATTACATAACGAGGTCACTACTAAATGAATCTCCAATTATTGTACATAAGATGTGGCAAATTTTTATTATAGCTGAGATTCGATCGATTGTCTATAGTATTATATTAAAATATATAGTTTTGATTTGTTGTATACAAATGTTAATAAAATAGAGCTTAATATCAATATAATTTTTTATACAATTAGCTTCATGGCAATAAAGGGAGAAAAATCCTTTATTGAATCGAATAGGCAGACAATCGATTTTTTAAAGCTACATCAAAACTATTCAGTAATTTCATTTTTCATACGTGTAAATATTTATTAAGCGGCGATCACATAGTAAATAATAATCATCAGACGAATAAAATTTGTCTAAGTTAATCTTATATATTTTCGTCTCGATGATATATGATACTTATTTATATTAACTTTCAGTTATTGTCACCTTTAAATACAAATATCTTTCATGATATTATACTGAGAATTATATTTTAGTAGAAAACAGCTCTCTACTCTAAAAGTATTATAATGTCAATCAAGGGACGGTACTATAACAAAGTCTCATTTTTTAGAAAAAAAAATGTATAGTAATTTATGCACGAATAATTTTACATAAATATGTTATTTTACCGTTACTTTTATTAGAACTGTGATGGGCACAATTTGTGCACTTTTATTTTTGATAATTTGACGAATCAAATTAATGGAAATTTCAAATGAAGTAGTACAGAAAATATGCTGCCTTACTTTATTGCATACTATTTTTCAATATTTTTAAACCTTTGGACATTGTCTTCTTTAATCACTTTTAATATTTAGATAACGTATTACAAAAAAATAATGTTCAATAAACATTACATGAAATGTTCGTTTCTTAAGAAGAAATTGTTTATTATGCATATAGCATTAAATATGAGAATGGCAAATACCAATGACATGTTAATTGTTGATTAATAGTGTGCAATTTTCACAAGAATATGTTTCAAAATTTTTATTATTGCTGCAAAAAAAGTAAATCGTTTAATGTAGCAGCAGAATATAGACTAGATTAATAAAAGATGTTAAAAAAAGAAACGGACACATAATATCAACATATTTGACACATTTGCACCAATATATCATTTCATTAGTAAAAAAATTGAAAACGTACATGTTATAACAACTATTAAATAATAGTGTTGCGATTATTATGCGATTTTACTACAACTATAGTTATTGATATGATTAATATTATTATTATTATTGATTATTATTGTTATTATTATTATTGTTGTTATTATTATTATTATTATTATTATTATTATTATTATTATTATTAATGCTACTACTATTGATAATGCTAACTGTATGCCCATTATAACATAGGATATTAATAGAGAACAATTAATATATTGTTATACAAAGTATTGATTTAGACAGAGAACGTGTTTCATTGTTATTATCTTCCTCTATCGTTGCACACCCTCCCTTCTCGGCCACTATCATTGTTTTAAACAAAACAATTTACTTTTACCATTAAACAAATATTTTACTTATAATAATTGCTTTTACAAAATGTCTGTTTGTATATTATTTTTTAAGTGTCTACATATTATTAAAAACTTATATATGACGTTGACGATTACGCCATAAAATAATGAGTCCTTGAATATCCGCAGATGCAAGAAGAGATTCATCGTAATTAAAAGATAAAGCAAGAGTTGGTGATGCATGACCTTGAAGTCGATTAATTTTAGCCGCTTTACCTTCTCTTGCTGAATCCAAAAGATGTATTGTACCATCCTCAGAACCAGTGGCAATTAAACATGTTTCCATTTGTGGACAAAAAGTAGAACGCACAAAGAATTGTCTACAAAATATTCATAAATTACATTTTGCTAGTTATAATAATTTACAAGTAAAAGGAAAGAAGATGACAACCAAACATTGAATAAATAACGACATATCCTAAAAACTATAATGATAAAATATGATTAATGTAAAGTTGATTAATAAATTAATTCTCATCGTTCTTTCCTTTGAAATTTCAATTTCGTAAATTCTTCATATGTTATATAATGAAATATATTCATGCTTGTAATAATGTATTTAAATTGTAAATTACTTATGTTTAATTGGATATTTTGTCCAAAGAGATAAGGACCCCTGATTATCCAGAATATGATACAGTAGTACTACATTACAAGCACTGCTCACTAAAAGTGCTGGCCAAGGAGCATCTTTTGAAAGCCATGAACGCCAAGAAAGACTAGTTATCATTCCACCAGTTTCTAGTACCCTTCTTAATTTTGATAGTCTTCCTGACCCTGGTTCCAATTGAAATGACATAATAATTCCTCTATCAGTTCCGACCCAAATTACTGAACCACCGCTACCTTCGCAAGTTAATGACAAAATCTGAAGTAAATTAAAAAAATTTGAATCTGTTTGTAATCAAACAATATAAAATTGCAAATTGATTTTTGAAAAATCACTTTTACTAACTCAAGAACAGTTAGTAAGTATTTAAAGGAAACTAACTTTTCCACCAATTTTGCATGAACCATCACGAGTGTATATACCGGTAGATATATTTAAAATCTGTACAAGTCCTTGGGAATTACCAGCAACTACTAAATTATTATTAATAGGTATAAATCCACAGCACAGAATTTCTGCTCGCTGTTGGTCATTGACCATCCGTAAACAAATAGGACTATTTTCTACATCCAGAACATTCCAAAGTCTTATTGTACCATCCAAAGAAGATGAAACAATAAGATCGTTACTAATACTCCAGTCTAATGCAGTAATACCTTTCTTATGACCTTCTAGTAAAGCTATTACTTTTGGAGGAGTACTGATAGCATCGCATATAGACAATAATCCATCCAGTGATGCACAACATAGCTTTGATCTATCATTGTTTGCAAATTTAAGCATCATCACTGGTGCACTGTGCTGATCAAAAACATGATGCACACCATCAAAAGCAAAACTTTCCGCAATAGATTTTCGTTGTGCGCCACGAAATTTTGTTTTAGTTTCTAATTTTTCTTCATCAGTTGTGTGACTACTACAACTATTTTGTTCTAAATTTTCCCCATATCGTATAAATAACAATTTTGCTCTAAGTTTTAAGTAATTTTCCCGAATTTTTGGATCCTTACTAAATTTCTCTTTTAACAACTGATTTCTACGACGAATGTAAAGCATTCCTGTAATAAGATCAAGCTTACATTTCAATATACTGCAGTACGCAATAATATATAAAACATACATACAAACCTAAGGTTGGTAGTTTATTTACACGTTGCTCATTGTATTTAGCATCAAGAGCAAACACTTGCTGGTGCCACATTGTAACCATTCTGTTCATATACAAAACTAATAATACCAAATATTTTATTTAATCGAACAGAACATATACTTCATTTACCAAAAATAATGATTATTCATAATATTGATAATCTAACCTACCTAAGCAATATTCGTTTTACAAAACTTACGCGATACAGATATTTATAAAAGTATTTCTATTTTTCACTCTTTTCTAAAATTTGTCGCACCGCTTTGCTTTGCTCATTGTTTACAGTAAAGAATACGTTATAACAATTATCTTATTTTTTTTCATTATTTAAGAAAGTTTATGCCTGAAGCATTACAAAGGTGGTGGTTCGGAATGCCACAAACCCATAGTTTTAAATATAAATATACACAATATAAAAATATATTCATAAAAAAAACAAATTTATTTCACACGGTTTTGTAATAATCCGCTGTCAACTTTCGTTACTATCCTTGGCTAATTAGCCACAATGACAACAGTGAAAACATACACACTGCCTTATTTATCATGAAATTATACTATAGTCTAGTTTCATATGAATTAGAATAGCTCTCTTATTTACAAATAAAAAATACATAGGTGTTTCTGTACAAACAAAAACTAACGTACCGCGAATCGTTTTAATTTTAACTAATAAGTAGTTTTATTGCAATTTTTTGTATTTCCCGCTTTAGAGGTAAGAGAGAGAAAGATATATAATAAAGCTGTAGGAAAGAGTGAGATAGATATTACCTACTTTACTGAAGAACCCCTGGCGCCATCTCTGTGAAAAGTACTCAAACTGGTTGCACACAATTATCGACAGCTTTGAGTAGTTCACTTCGCTGTCGATAATGCTGAGCGACCAGTTTGAGCACTTTTTACAGAGATGGCGCCAGGGGTTGTTCAGTAAAATAGGTAATATCTGTCTCACTCTTTCCTATAGCTTTATTATATATCTTTCTCTCTCGTACTTCTAAAGCGGGAAATATAAATAGCTATGGAAGTGGTATCACGCGGCGCAAGTAACATCACAGTGCCCTTACTGTGACAAAGTTGTGTGTCGGGATATATATGTATGTAAAATAAATTTAACTTTTCTTGTATATAAGTATCTATTAATTATAACCAAATGTTTCTAATTTTATTGTTTGGAGATCTCAAACTTATAATATATTTTATTTTATTCGTTATGTTTGTTTGGAGAATATGATAATTTCTGCATCAATATACGTTTTATTATAAACGTTTATAACGAATATGAATTATATTAATAACATTGATTTAAATAACTTCTTTTATTAAAATTAATTCATGTTGTATATTCTGTGAAATCATCCATATAAATACGTTTATTTGATCTTGGAGATAAATCATCCGTTGCTCCATCTGGATTATTGTTTATTGATTCTTGCAGTACACGATTTCTGAGTCGTTTAATGTGCCGTAAACGCTCTAACCAATTAGAAGCGTAAGGATTGTGACTATTTTGTTCCAAAGATGATGAAACCATTGAAGCAAGCTACAGCAAAACAAAGAACTTAGAAATTTCATTATGATATTCAATGCTCAGACTCATAAAACTTACATTGGCATGAAGAGCCAATTGTCGAGACAAAATAGCTAAATTTTGATCAGATATAATTTTTGGCTCACTGTGACGAATATGCTTAGCTAATTCTTCTTTTACTTGAACTGTAACTTGATTAGTACCATAATCTAAGGGTTGAATTACAACACATGCATAATTAAATTGTCCCTGAAAAAGCAAATATTAATATTAGCATCATAGTTGTAAAAGCACACTATGAGCAATTTCTTTTCTAACATTTTGTTTGCTTATGTGCTTTCAGTTCCTTTGTGTATTATATAATATTTTATATGATCGACTACTGCAATAATACATACTTTTACAGTTTGTATGTTATATGGTTCTCCAGACTCATTATAAACAACAGTAACATAGTTATTTCCAATATGTTGTTTTTTAGATGTACATTTTGGATCGCTTAGTTTTGTTGGCATTAACGTAGCTACGTGAAAGGCCACCTGTATGTATGATGACAATTTATAGAAATATATGGTGAAAGATATAATATGATACAAGTTGTAGTCATTCATTCTAACCTGTGTAACATCATCTTGCCAAATATATGCGAAGTTTCCATTTTCACCATTGCGATCTAAACCGCCCAAAAACACGCTTTCATCCACGTCCTTCAATCGAACTAATGTTCCTAATCGTTGCAAAAATTCTGTATATCGAAGAGATCCATGCTGATTAGCTAAAATCTCAGTTTCATTAGAAGCTTGCCCTGGGCCAACATAAAGAACACCAATTTTATGCGTTTCATATGGCTGTATTCTATCTAAATTTGTTACTGCTCTTTGCACAGCTGTTGTTTGTGGAACCAGTAAAGGTTTTTCTGAAGGTGCGCCAAAGTGTGCTGTATGATATAGTTGTAAAAACACAAAACTGTAATTTATAATTAAGGTGTAAAATTTATATTTGAACAGAAATATTTATGTATAGAGTATTTTTATTTAATGATATTAGTGTTATTACCTAGGATTGATACCAGTTTTAGGAGTTTCTTTCACCCGTGGCGAATTTCCCCTATGAATATTATCCCATTCCGCACGAGATTTCTTTACAGGACTCATTACAGAAATTGTATGACCTCTGTCGCGAAATGGTAAAGGTAATGGAGGTAACATTGAAGGATCTGGTTTATCATCTTTTTGCTAAAATTATTGTATATAATTTTTCAGTAAATTAAGAATGTAAAGAATATCATCCAAATAACTATATATATATATATAATATATAATATATAAAAATAAATATTATATATATAATATAATATATATAAATAATATATATATATATATATATATATATATATATATATATATATACGATACATTACGATACCTTATCTGCTAGGTGATTGCGTCCAATAGGTGGTTTGTTGTCTGACCCCAATGGCACTTGCTTCTGACCAGAATCCAGACTAGATAATCGAGGATAAATCTGTGTAGGTGACTGTGGTTGTTTCGCAATAGATGATTGAATTTGTGTTGTGCGTCCCTGTACTCCCAAAAAGTTTGCTTGAACCTATAAAGAGGAATTCATCGGATTAAATAATAGTTACATATATATATGTGTATGATACCTTGTGTGCCATAACAGAAAAATATGTTGCAGTCATTATTTAGTTTAATATATTACCTGTACGGTAGTAGGTGATGGTGGTACAGTATTACTAGTAGTGGTTGTAATAATTTGTGTTACTTGTGTTGCACCTGGATAAGAACGTTGAGATCGTAATGCAACTGGATGATCTGATATATTCTCTGATGGAGGTGTTGTGCCCATCCCAAACATTTCTTCTGGTATAGCTTCACAACTAACTCTGTAAAACATTGTAACATTTTCAATACATTTATAAATTATATAAAAAATTTGTTGTGTAAAATATAACTGTACCTCATATCTTTTGCATATGTATTTTTTGCATGTTTCTTCAACTCAGCTTCAAGTTTAACTTCTGAATCTGTTGATGAAATATCCCTTTCTAGCTGTTGCAAATTTAACTTTTCCTTATTTAAAAATGGATTTTTCCAGTTAGCACTCATTTCGGGACTAGAATTTGATCTGCGTACTGGATTCCGAGAACGACGTAAATCTATCAACAATTTTAATTTTTTAGTATATTTATAAATTTTATATAACAATGTTATAACTATTTCTTGAGCAACTAAAATATAATTATACCATCTTCACCATCCTCTAAACTTTCCAAACTATCACGTGAACTTTGCCTTGAGGGACTTGGTCGAGCTGGTGAACTGGGTATTGTGATTGGACCCGATGACACAAAAGATATCACAGATTTCATAACATTATAATCACCTTGCACTTGATCCATATTTTTATCGGAAGTATCCTATATAAAACACTTGTTGGTAGTTTATTTATACTCTATTTCTCTCTATTTACATATAAAAGGTTTTTTAAGTTACCTCTGCTTCATCACCAGAACATTCTGATGTAGATTCTTGTTGCTTTTGCTGCATATATTGATTTGGTCTATATAAAGCCATTATATCATACAGAGGAAAGTCCACGTTTGTTTCAAATTGCATAGAATTTTGAATTCTCATTATCCAAGATATATCACCGGTAGGTCTCCGCACATATATTTCAGCCCAACCCTGACACCAGCAAGCACAAAGCACATGTTCTTCTTGTTTTTCACTATTAAGTATTTGTCCCAGTTTCGATGGTTCTATTTGATCTTTCTCAATCTTTTCCACGGGGTAATCTTTTTTTGTTATATCTAATTCATCTGTTTTTTTTAATTCTTCTGTTGGAGAATTTGCAGCTGTATTTACAGTAGAACTTCCATGACCTCCGGAGGACTGCCTAGATAATTTGTCCTCTTTTGCTGCCTATGTGTGTTATGGTTTTATATGTTAGAAAAATCATACTAGTAATCACATAGGTGTATAAATTAATTCATGAAAGTTAGTGGTACCTCTGCACTCGATGCTCGTCGTAAATTCGACTGAGATGCTCTTGCATGTTCAGGAGATTGAGGGCCAGATTTGCATGCAACCCAACAATTATCGCAAAGTCCACCTCGCATTGCTTTATTACTACAACCACTTGTTGTTACAGTAATAAGTTTGTTACCAAGCAACCATGTCATTGATTGACCCTCTTTAAGTAGAAAATCAGCAGCTGGTAACCTGAACGAGAACAAATTAAATATATTTATATTTTTTGTAATCAATAAAACATAAGGTTAGTGTCTATTAGTGTACTAAATAATGTATTATTGTACTGTAAATAGAATAGAATATATCAAAGAATAACATGTAAGTTTACCTTTTAGGTCGAGCCGAATAGGTTGAAAATGTATACCGGGCCATAAGATCGATACAAGTTTCAGTAAGTTCAACATGGAAAGTCATTAAAGCTTCATCAATTGGGGGTTTTAGATCTGAAACTTTATTATCTCCTATCATACGATTGGCCATTATTGGTCTTTCTCTCCTACCTCTGCTGCCCTATACATAAGAATGTAAAAAAGTTATGATAAATGACACTGATAAAAGCTTTTATCAATGCTTGAATACCTGTTCAGTTAAACTTGAACTGCGTTTTCTATTTGAAGAATCTTCGTTTACAAAGTTGAAATCTGATTTCATCAAATGTCCCTCTTCAAAGGGAACTATTACATTAGCCTTTAAACCCTATATATAACAGAATAAACATATAATTTATAAATGCTATTTTTTGACATCGAAAATGTCAAAGTATTACCTAATACAAATACTCTTTAAATATCTAAATCTAACTTCTTGTCATTCAAATGTATGTATTGCTAATTGTCAAACTCAACATATCTCATAAATGCTTTCGTTTTTTAAATAATGTAAATAGATAAAGTTATATCAACTAATTAATTTTATTGTTTTTATTCAACGTATTTATAAATATCCAACACAAAATCTAAAGAAATAAAATTCATCCATCTATAAAAACTCATGCATAACATGGATATAGATGATTTTGCATATTTGATACTATTAATATTAATAGAGATCAGGGATGTACATACTGTAGTAATAAATCTAACAAAATCTCTTCGAAATGGTAGTCGACATTTCAAAAACCATACAGCAATTACATGATGTGCCAAGGATACTGTGTAATGATCATATTTAAAAGGATTTGTATATGGTAACAGAATTGCAAAAATTGACATATATTGATCTCCAGTAAAACTTGCAAAAACTGTTGGAAGTCTAGTAAGAGCTGCAACGATAAAACAAATAAATATCATTTATAATTAAATAAAGACATAAATTTTATAATACGTACTAGATAAAAATTCCAGAATGGGTATAGCTATGTGTACTGTTGCTGAAATTTTTGATAAATTTAAAAGTACTTCTGATAAAAGTTTGTTCATCGCGTCCCGCATCTCTAAAATACAGGTTGTAAGACTAGTTACACATTGACTTGCACACTTTGTTTTTAAACCAACCTAAAAATTGCAAAGATTACAAAGTATTATAAATCTTTTACTATGGAAATAATATCGAAATATAAACTTTTATTTCTATTTACTTCTAAACATTTTATTAAACATTTCTGTAAATTAGGTTCCAAATGTGCATGATACGAAGCTAATGATGCCAACACTGGAAAAACATGAACGCGAAACTCTGAAAGAGTAAATTTTGGAGGAACATTGTAGAGAGACTCTGGAAGTCTCAAATTTTTATCACTGACCTACAAAAAATATATTAAATAAGTCTATGTAAATGTTAGGAGAATAAAAATATTAATATAATATACCATTGAGCAAAGTGCAGCTGCAAAGTGGTCAATATCATTTGTATGTCGTGATAATATTAATGCTCTATTTTGCATTACATGAGGTAGTTCTTTTAACACAAGTTGTAAAACTTTCCAATCTAAAAAAGGATGACAAATTGAAACTTTAATTTGTAATTATTATATATGAACAATTAATGTTATAGTTGTACTATGATCAGAGATTTGCATCGAAATGTAAAATACTGTTATAATGGGTGATTTATATGAGATATACCTTTCTCTAATTTAATGCAGGAAATAACTGCTTTACATGCATGTGCCAGTGACATATGTGTAATTTGGCAAGATAAGTGCTGTAACGGAGCTGGGCTGACTGGTGGAGGGCTGCTACCACCACCTCCACTATTCATTCGTTCAGATGTTGCATGTTCTAAAACTAGATATGGACTGAATCTTGTTACGGACAAGTTTTGAGCATCCGGAAATCCAAGATGATAAAGCGTATTTGCTCTAATTTTTAAAAAACATTCAAAAATCTAAAATACAAAATAATTTCATAAGATAATATATTTCAAACTATTAAGACACTTAAATAATAGGGCAATAATATTTCATATTGTTTTATATTTATTATTAGACTGCAAATGTTCATAAACTTATGTATAGAAAATGTAAATATACAAAAATGTAAAATGTAAAATGTAAAATGTAAAAGTTTGTATGCGGGTTGTATTCTATTTCTTTAATTGTATTTATAAAAATATAAATTTGCAGAAATATTTGCAGTCTATTTATTACCAAGTAACGGATAGTAGAAACATCATGGAAGACGGATGATTCTTTATAATGCTGTTCCAAATGGTTCACTAAAACCTTGTAAGCACGTATGGCATGGCTTGAAGGTAAATAATAAATTTTTGATGTTAATATTTTTATTACACCAACAACTGCAGTCTTTACGTCTTTAATGTCGGCATCTCTATTAACTGGAGTATCAGAAGTGAAAGGCTTGTTGATCACCTTAAAATATATATATTTGTCTATGATTTCTATCTTGAAAGACAATATATTTTTAATCTAAGAAATTGTTTACCTTCTCTAATATATCTAAAAGTTCTAAACATCTTTTTGTGTCACACTCGAGACAAAGCTCAACAAGTAAATGTGTAACACCATTACGAATTGTAATGTCAGGATCCATATCAACATGTTGAAAATATGGCACAATTATTCGTTCAATTAATTCATCTTCATACCTAGATCTGTTCAAGACAATAAACTTAAAAAAAATTAACTAAAATTTTTAAGAAATTACTTTAATTTACCTATTCACTTGGACAACATTCGTTAAAACATCAAGAACTTTCATTCTGACATTAGTACGTGTTTCGATTCTGTAATAACGTTCCATTAATGTTGCTAACTTAGATTGCCATTGATAATGAGTAGGTCCTATAGTACCTGCTCGAAATTCGATTAATTTTAAGACGGAATTTTCCTAAAAACAATAAAAAAACAGGAAAATATGATTTAATATTTTTGTAAAAAAAAATTATATTTACATTATAAACTAATATTTATAATTACAGATCTTGTATCACTGCAACGTTCAACGAGATAATAAAATCGTTGAACACAACCGTTATAGTGATTACTGTCCAGTAAGTTTTCAATGCTGTTTATTGTTTCGTGCAAACTTACAAAAACTTGTCTAGTAGCAGGTTGATTACTAGTTTCTAGAAAAAGGTATAAAATATTAATAAAAAATATATTTACATATACGCACACATACATGTAAACAGATAAAATTTATAAATTAAAGTTTTACCTGTGTGAGCGATAACTTCTTCAATAATGTCAAGAATAATGCTCCATGTTGGGTCCCACAACTCAGGACCATATTTATTTACCAATCTTTGAATTGATAATGTAACTTCATACATAACGATTGGATGATTACATTTTAAGGCCTTATAAAATAACAAAAAGCAAGGAATGGTATTTATAAACTATATGGGAAGAATTTGAAAAATGTATACATCACTCACTTGATAAAATGAGGGTAAAACTGATGTTGGAGTGCATACTAATTTTGGAATTCTGTGAGTACCCCAAAGACCCATGTTTACATAAAACACTGCACCTCTAAGTAAACGAACATCTCGCTGAAAATTTGTATCTTGCAGCAATCGACACATTGTATATAAAGCAGAATGACCCATATGCGTGCCTAATAAGTTACGCATTATCTACAAAAAGTCATTCATATTTAAAATTGAATGTACTTCATAACATATAATATTAATCTGGAACTAATTCAAAGGCATATTCACTTAAGTTGTTAAAAAGAATAGACAAACACAAAACATTAGACACGTTTTTCAAAGTGTTTTTCAAATTATATATACATTTTCAATATACCTCCTTTTATTGTTACTAGCAAAATTATTAATATTATATAGTTCTACCAAAGTTTCATAAAATTTTAATGGCATACCTTCCAACTAATTTGACAATATGTTTCAACATTAACACTTCCACATAATGCTATGATAAAAGTTTGCAATGAATCGGACTGTAAATTACTGTAACAAACTATTGCATCTAGAGCTTCTAAACATCCAGAAACAACTTCACTGCTATTGCTATAATAACATAAATGGCAAATATACCTAAAAAATAAAAAAAGGAATACAGTATTTCTTATTTACGAAGAATGTTATAATTAGTATGTATTAAATTACAAAATATTTACTGAACAAGGCCTGATATAATATCCTCATCAATGTATGCTGAGTTGAATTTTATGACATTAACAAGAAGTGATAAGAATTCAGCACCCCTTTTTCCATCTCCTGCTGTTACGACAGGCATCCAATCTAATAAAAAGGGTCCCATTTTTTCTTCCAAGTGCAATATATCTTTTCCATTTTCTGTTAAACTTTGTAGAAGTTCCAATCTACATAACAATTGTGCTAGATATGATTGTGACCGCTACTTATCATGTAGTGTCTCAATCAGAAAACACTCTGTTTTGATAAGCTTAACACATTGCTGACCGGCAACTTTTCTGAAAATTTACCTCATGTGCCCGGCTATTGTTTTGAAAGCGGATATGGAAGTAAAACAATATAAATAAACTTTAATAAATTTTATCTATTATTCAACTCTTAATATTTCTTTTTCGTATGATACAAAGTATAACAATCACCTACGTGTAATGGTACACCATAAGTTTTGCAAATGTATCGGGTCTTGGCCGGTCTTATAAGCGAGACACAACTCGAAGTATGCAGACCAAACAATTACACTATAAGATTTCCAACAGTGCGCCGTGAAAACAATAAAGATGCGGAAAAAAGCTTATTACGAGTTTACTCGTGGTTGGTCACCAATGCTTGGCCACGAAAACACGAGTTAACTCGTGGCCGGTCAGCAATGTGTTAATAGAATGATAAAATTTTTAACTATTACGTATGTATTAGCAATTACAATACCTAGGTCCAATATCTTCGGGAATATTATGTTCCTTAACAACCATGAAAAACTTTACTCTCATAAGAGATGATAATTTAGAATATTGACCTTGTACTAGACATCGTAGAAAGTTTAGCGTTATATGTCTATGCTCCCGAGACACATCTTTGTCCAAAAGATCTTGTACCAAATACCATAATCTTTCAGCTGCTTTCTAATAGAAAATAAGAGAATAATGAATTTACATTCATTATCTTGTTGTCAAGTTTGTAATTAAAAGGAATCTACTAACATCTTCCCACTGCTGATGGAGAACAGCTTCGCACAAATCTTTAATTGCTTTTGTACGATGATATACAGGACTTTCAGGACTAATCTCTTTCTCAAGATCATGAGTCAATGTAAAATCCTCACGATTCTTGTAATTCCCTAAAAAAGTGTACGATTCATAAATACTATTTAAAGGAATACATAAACTGCAATTCTTTTATAATAAACTATAAGCTATAATATTGTACTAGTATTTAAAATTTATAATTATGAATATTTTATTCTACATGGAACATGACAAAATGTTATGAGCATAGTAAGTGTATTTCTTCATTTTTCATTGGATGATATAGTATGTAATTATGAATAATAAAAACTGAGTTTATAAAATCACCTTTGTTAATTCGAAAGAATTGTTTCAGTTTGTCATGTAAAGTTTTATTATCCTTATCTTTCGAACTCATTTTCGACATTTTATTTTAAAAACTAGTAGAAAACACTAGAATATGTTCAGGAAGAATTGTGACAAGTAGTAGACATGTCAGAAACAAATCTGTGTAAAAAAAGAATGTCAGTGGAGTGCACCATACAAAATTGAGACGAGAGGACAAAATGCTAAACATCAATCAGCTGTAATTTTAGACCATAAAAGATTTCTATTAAAGACCAACAATAGGTATTTCTCGCTCTCTATCTTTCCCCCTTCATTTATAGATATATATTACAAAGGTTATGCTGTATCGACCATGCGTTAATCAACGATAAAGCGCAATCGCATATAACAATATTTCCGGTGTTCACCATTAGAGGGCTGCAAGGAATAACTGATACCTATTAGTAGAGGGGAAAATGAGAGAGCCTCGCGACTGAGATTTCGTTGTCCGAGGCAACTGCTGCACCTAGCGGCCATTTCTCGAAATAGTAAGGATTTACCCCGTTTGGTTTCACCATTGACGAATACGTGGATATAGGTTATCCACTGAAAACACAACTCAGATTTGTGGGCGCATAACATAGATACTTCACTATACACTCAAATGTCTCGTTGCATTCTGCTCAATTTCATAAACAAAACAAAGTTTCTTGATAAAAGGTAAAATTCCTTACATATATGCAAAAGCATATCAACAATACTTAAATAAAACTATATTATTAATACGAACTGAATTTATAGAAAGAATTAATTGCAATTATCTTATTATTATTATTATTATCTTATTTACGTTTTCTCCTTTCAATATACATATTAAGAATCTGTAAAAAACATGTATATTATATACATGACACACGTATGTATTTATATAAATACACATTAAAAGAAACAACTGTAATTAAATAGCGGCAAATAACGCACTTGATTGTCGCTAGTATCGACTTGAAGTTTAACAGATAAATTACACCACGTGTTTAAACTAATTTCTTTCGTAACAATGGTTTATTATTTTACAAGTGAAGGTATCATTATTTATTATATGTACTTCATACTTTTGTTGTATATATTTACATCTTATTCTTTTTTATTTGTAACGATAATAATATTCAGTAAGGTTAGAATAAAAACTATAGTTTATTTTAAATTACAGTGGTGCAACCACCGGTAACATTATTTATGGGAGTCGATAAATATGAAAGTGAGTAAAAAGTAATTAAACCCTCTTGTGATATTTATAGAATGTGTAATTTTTAATTTTTTAAATATATTACTTTCATAGATGAGGATCTTATAAGATGGGGTTGGCCAGAAGATGTTTGGTTTCATGTTGATAAATATTCTTCAGCACATGTATACCTCCGTCTTCGACTTGTTAGTACTTCTATTATAAACATGTAAGAAAATGTACATTTTGTTAATGTTTACATGTATATACAATTCATAGGGTCAAACAATAGATGACATACCTAGTGCAGTATTAGAAGATGCTGCACAATTAGTGAAAGCAAACAGCATAGAGGGAAATAAAATGAACGATGTCGATGTAGTGTATACTATGTGGTCAAATTTAAAAAAAACACAGGGCATGGAAGTGGGACAGGTTTGTTTTCATAGAGATAAAGATGTTCGCAAAATTCATGTTGCAAAACGAATAAATAGTATTATTAATCGACTAAGCAAAACCAAACGTTCGGAACAAGTAAATTTGAGAATGGAAAGAGAACAACGAGATAAAAATGAACGAGAAGACAAAAAGAAGCTTTTAAGAGAGCAAAAGGAAAAAGAAAGGACAGAAGAAAAGCGACGAAAAGAAGAAGCAGAAATGAGGTAAATTAAGAATATTATATTGTTATAAAAACTACATTCTTATTTAATATTATTTTATATTGTTGCAGGAGTTATAATTCCTTGTTTAATACATCTAATATGACATCAAATACAGAGAATACTGGATATGACTCAGATGATTTTATGTGATGAAGTTATTCAAATTGTTTGTGATTTGTACCTATTTTAAAATAGTTTAGAATAATGCATAAAGATTTAGAACAACAAACTCATACAATTTCAGAGTTCAATTTTTTTTTATTGTTTAAGAACTTCATAATTGTAATGTTGATTTTTGCTTTGGTGCTTATTTATTAAATCTGTAGAATAAAGTAGGTATTAGAACAAAAAAATGTAAAATTATATATAAATTATAAAATTTTCATTACTATAGAGTTACAATTTGTAGTATTGCTTATTTTTATTAATTTTATTATGTATGTTAATATGTAAATTAATAAATAAATAAATACATTACAGTATTTATTCTGTCTAAAAAATACTTCTAGTGTAATAATTTAACCATTAATATAATTAAGGTCAAGTGCTATATAAGTTTTTATCATTTATTTCTGTAAAATATATAATAAAAAGTGAATATGTATGAAATATACAATATTGTACTTTTTACAGTAAAGTAATATTAACAGCTTCTAAGGCATTAACAGTCCATGGTGGATATTCTTTATTTGGATATATGTCTAACATGTATTGTTGTATAAACTCTGGAAATCTTTGTTCTTTAATACTTTGTCTAATATCCTTCATTAATTTCATTTGAAATGCAATATTGTGAACAGAAAGCAAGTGGCATGCAACTGTTTCTACTGTTACGATATGATGAAGATAAGCACGTGTATACGTCTTACACGTACTACATTCACACAATTCGTCTATTGGCCTCATATCTTTGCGATACTGAAGCTGTTTTAAGTTTAGTTGACCTGTACGTACCAATGCACAACCAAACCTCTGTAAAAGAGATATATCAACTACTACATTTCATTTTAGCAATTTATAACACTTTATGCAAATTTTTATAACTTTAATTTAAAATTAAACGTTCTTTATAATTACCGCCGTTCGCGTGGGAAATACACAATCAAACATATCTACTCCCAGAGCAGAACAAATAACTAAATCGATAGCAAACCCAACACCCATTAAATAACGTGGCTTATTTTTTGGAAGTATATTTGTAGTAAGATATACCATTCTCCAAAATTCATCCTTAGATTCACCACCACTATAAGCAAAAAAATTAACCATAAAATAATATTTTTTCCTTTTTCTAATGTGATACATCAACTGTTTTTACCTTAATCCACCTATAGCATAACCATTGACTTCACGTTTAATCAACTGATTTGCACATTCTGATCTAAGTTTGGGATCAAGACCACCTTGCACAATTGGAAATATACTTTGCTCATCTGTTCTTTGGTGTGCTTTTATACATCTATCTAACCATCTAATTGTTCTACAGAAGTATTAAGTATTAGTCAATGTTTTAATAGAAATTAATTATATATATATAAAGAACATAGCAATATTTATACCTATGCATTGCTTCTTCTACTCTTGGTCCTGTTAATGTACTCTTAACTACATCATCAAGTTGCATTATTATATCTGCTCCTATTTTATTTTGTATTTGTATAGAGTGTTCAGGTGTTAACATACAATCTGATCCTATGAAATTATATTAGTGTACTTTAGCTGATTATTTTACATATTTTAGATACAACATATAAATATATGTTTTGCTATAGGTATGTGTTTTGAAATTATAATTATACCATTATATGGTGATTTAAATTTGACACCCTTTTCTGTAATTTCAGAAAGTTCTAACAATGATACCATTTGGAAGCCACCAGAATCAGTTAACAGAGCTCTTCTCCAATTCATAAATTTATGTAATCCACCAGCTTTTTGCATAACATTTAGACCCTATATAATGTAGCTTCTTGATAATATTCACAAAAAAGGGAACTGCTTTCGATTTTGATAATTTTTTATCAAAGTTATTACCCTGAGCATATATAATGAGTTATGAGTTGCTATTTATTGAAAAGTTATTATAAAAAAGTATATGTTATATACTTTTCTATAAATTGTTTTTGTAATAGTCACTTTTTAATAAACAGCAACTCTCAACTAAAACTTTCAGAGAACTCACTATTCAAGAGATTTTGTCGACCTTAACAACATTAAAAAATCACTGAAATCAAAGGTGGCTCCTTTTTGTGAATATTTACTGATTTTCTTAAATTAATAGTGTATTCACATTAGTTTTTCATTTAAATTATTTATTTTATTCTAACAAAGTTTGTTACTTACAGGTCTTGTTCCAAGATGATATGTATTTCCAAGTATAATTTGACAATTCAGTTGTTCCAATTGTTGAGGTAATAAACCTTTTAAAGTCCCCTAAAATGGTAATATAATAAACATTTTCGAAAATATTTAACTTCGTTTAACGTCAAACATAACTTACTTGTGTGCCTACTGGCATAAACACTGGTGTGTCCACATGATGATGGACCAAAATCATTCTTCCAGTTCTAGCTTTTGTTGTTTGACATTCACTGAATATTTCAAAGAGCAATGGTGACTTTGTATGTTGTGTCATTTTTAGGCGTTCAACAGTTTCTAAATCGACACTGTCAACAATGCTTCCTTTTTTAATACAAGCACTTTATTGTTCATCAAAACAAGTACTGCACCACAATATTAAGGTATAGAGTAGCGAAACTCTCTATCGACACTTTGATGTCAGTGTTGCCAAAAATAAAGTGCGCATGCACGAAATAAATTGCTGCTCTTCTATGTTTACTATTGTCCATGATTTTGGACCAATAAATTGTTAAAATTACCATTTACGTTTTTAGATTCCAAACGTCAAAATGCAACGAGAAGAAAAGCAATTAGATTCCGCTTTAGAGGCTATTATTATGAGAGTAAATGATTTAAAGGCTGCAATTGGTGCTATGATATATAAACTGGAACATGAATATCAAACATTAAATTGGCCCAATTTCCTTGATAATTTTGCACTTATTTCGGGAC
This sequence comes from Xylocopa sonorina, assembly GCF_050948175.1. Lineage (NCBI taxonomy): Eukaryota > Metazoa > Arthropoda > Insecta > Hymenoptera > Apidae > Xylocopa > Xylocopa sonorina. The sequence continues at coordinate 8,436,490 of NC_135196.1, read as the reverse complement.
ATGTAAGTGATATATTAAATATTATATAAAAAAATATTATTGTTGAGTACACTTTAATACTATAATACTAAAATGAATATGAGACAAGTATAAAATTAATAAAATGTAAAATGAGTATAAGATCTCAGTTGAATTTTTTAAACAGATTATCCTATTAGATTTAGTAGTGATTACATGTAAAACAAATTTTCCTCTTTGTAGCTAACTAGTCTCTCAAAAATTCTTGGACACGACAAAGCACCGAACTTGAGGAACTTAACTGTTCTTCCGTTACGATTAAGTCCAGAGAAAGATGAAGAATTGCTTCGTCTAACTGAAAATAGAATTCCCACATTTGCCCATGACTTAGTGCCAGATTATTTACGAACCAAAGTAGAGCCTCAAGCTGAACAAAAAATGATGCAACTTGAAGCAAAAGCTGCGAATTTAAATTATGAAACGTCACATGTAAGAAAACACATTTGTTACTTGTATACACTTTAAAAATCAGCTATAAAATATTTATATGAATTCCACTTATTTTGAAATATTTAACAAATATAATGAAATTAATCCTTTTGAAAATACTTTATGACACTGACACAATATTTTGTATTTTTGTATTGTTATAAGATGTTCTATTTCTCTTTTAATGTGCTAACTAAACGTCAACTAGGACTGCAATGTAAGCTACTATCAGTTAGCTTTCAGCTTTTATTAGTTCCATTCGCTTCGGACTGACATTCCAGTTATAAATTTGTAACATTTATTATGTTTCAAAAATATTTTGTAAAAGTATATTTATATTTTATAGTTTTCAATATCGAGTTTCCTCTAATAGTTTATAACGCTATGATTTTATGACTTGGTCCATTTAGCGAGTGGAACGCTAACTATCGTTTATTTCCTAAAATATGTGTGCACTTTATGATTTTCAGAAACAAGTAACTCAGTATACAAAAGTTATTAACCATGTATGGGATATAGCAAATAAAGCACGCGAAGAATGGGAAAGTGAAGCTGGTTCTAGAGCAACTCAAGCCCAGACGAGTAGTACAGCTGACACTCATGCTCTTGTAGCAGCTGTGGGTATGGGTAAAGGTTTAAAGGTAAATTTCTTTAAAAGTATAATTTTCTTTTATGTTATGTGCATAAACAATGAATTAGGCATATACATATGATGTTTTATCTTTCACTTTTATCTACTGCAGTCTGATTCTGTCCAAATGGTTCAATCTGGTGTAAACTCTGTACCTAGTGGAATGATGGTAGGTAGACCTGGAAATCAACAGCAAACTTCAGGACAAGGAGCTTTAGGCAATCCATCTAGTAAGATATCTATCATAATTAATTTAGTATATGTTATGTATGTACAAAAGTAACAAATTCTATACATTTCTAGTGGGACAAATGAGTAAAGCTCCAAGTGCTATCAAAACAAACATTAAAGCAGCGTCACAAATTCATCCATATAGATAAAATACAACATAATATATATTTCAAGAATAATATATTAAAAACTATTAAATATTCAAATTAACGATTATTATCACTTTAATTTAGTGTTCTTAAATATATACAGAGTAATCTTTAATTAATGTTCTTTTAATGTAAATAAAATTTTTGTAATACTTACAATAACTGTATAAAAGTACAGTTTGTCAAACTACAAATTTTTATTATTTATTATTCTTTTTGGGATACAATTGCATATGCTCGTGGAGACAAGCGTTTACTCATAACTGGGATAATCTTGGTTTTTAAACCTTGTTCTTTCATCCAACATAATCGATCTTGCAAAATTAATGACTCTGCTGGTGCTTGTAACATCAATTGCAAACCAGTATATATTTCTACAATTTTCAACTTATGACAATGATTTCTCCATAATTCTATTATATTTTTTTTGTGCATATCAAGATCAGATTGCATATCTGGAAAACAATATGTGTCTGATGTATGGGTTATTTAGTACTGTTTTATAACTATTTTATTTTTAATGTTTATATCAAAATTTGGACCTTTTGTGCAACAATCTGTGATTACAGTATATAATAATCATATTGTGTAGTGTTACCATCTTGTAATGTTCCTTTTTCTTGTAGTTGTAGACTATATCTATTTAATGAATCGTTGATATAAGTTTCGAAATCTAAACACTGTGATTTTCTTGTTCCTTTTCGAGTTCTTTTCTGAAGAATAAATCCATCTAAAACAGTCTCTTCTTTTATGTATGTGCTATTTAACCAAATAAATGGCATTTAAAATATAAAATGTATATATACTTTTTGTTGCGTATAATTGAAGAACAGCTCTTGCAAGAACATAAAAAGAATGTTCGTTGTGTGCTTTAATAGACATATTATACCACCTATCTGCTGGTTCTTGGCATGCTAACCGTAAAAAAGGTTGCCGCAAAAAGGTACCAATATCAAAATCAGTGTTGTTAATTACAGTTTTAAGGCAATTAGACAAGGGAAAATTATTAAAATATTGCTTTTCGGTCGATATATTTATTGTTATATCTTTTGTTATCAAAAGTTTATGGTAGCAGCAAGGAATCATGATAAAAACACGTGCTCTTTTCATGTCTCGAAATATTTTTGATGCATGAACACTAAGATCTCCGCAAGCATGTAAGCCAATTAAACAAATGTTTGAATTCTCCTGAAATTCATTACTTAAAATTGTCTCTATGGTCTCAACAGAATTACATGCTAAATCACAACAACTGTACTTAACATGTGCTAATGAATCAGGATACAATTTTATTTGTCTATTTCGGGCATTGTTCACGTTTGCTTGATTTTTTTCTAAACCAAGAACTTGGTACCCATATAAATGATATAACAATTGACAAACATATCCCTGTAATGAAAACATGCTGAAGAAAAAACATTATTCAATTGTCATCTGTTTCTATTTTTTCAAAAATTTTCTAACTAATACCAAGCATTCTAAATGGACACAAATTTCTTACCAAACCTGCACCAAGATCAACAATGATTTTAGCATTTTGTGATGTGCATTGCACATGTACCAACTGTGCCAAATGTATTATTTCATGTTGTTTTTTACGACTAAGTCCTATTTGAAAGTTCTTTGGTAATGTTGTAGATAATATAGTATTCATAGTTGGTAATTGATCAATAGAGATACACCTTTTAATGAAAACATTCAAACTCTTTGGCCATTCAGCCTAAAAAATATAAAATCATATTTTTTTAATATTATGAATGATTTACATGTTATATGTATATGTTATTTACATATTTATATCATTATAATTATCTACCAACCTTTGTTGTTCTTTTTACAACAAAATCATTAAGTTCTTCATTTTCTAAACTTTGTAAAACATTCGACCATTCTTTTGGAAATGAATCAAGTATTCCTTTGGTTAATAGATCAGTAACTGGAGTATTATAAAGCCATTGCATTTTGGCGAATAAATTCAACGCATCCAAGAAGTATATATTTTCTGCATGTTTACTTATGTTGGCCATCTGATATGGAGAAAAATTTACATTTTAATCTTTAACTATAATTGAAATTTATTCTGAAATTTTGTGCGTACACTTATAATTTTCATAACATTTATTGTATATTTTGCAAATATATATTGCAAAAACAATTACAAATAGTACACGAATTGTTTTTATACTCGTATGCATATTAAATGCATAATGATAATAACTATATCAAAATTAACAATAATAATATTTATTTTAATAAAATGGTTATTCCATTGCTCTTGCTTGAGTTTCTTCTTCTTGATTTTGAATTTTCCAATTTTCTGAATGTCTATTTAATAAATCATGGTTAACTGGTCCAATCAATGCACGTCCTACTCTAATATGCTTTTGATCAGGTTGTAAATACTTATTGGCAACATATATAAGTTGATCCTTAGTCACAGCTTTTAATCTCAATCTTTGATTTTGAATATCATCATCTGTTAAGTTATATTTAAACTTAATCATTCCACGATTACTTGGGGAAACTGGTGCATCAAAACGTTGAAATATTCCCAATTTTGCTTCATCAATATCACTTTGGGACAATGGATACTTTGATAGAAAGTCATGAGCTTTTTCAAATAAATCAAGGGTACGAGTAGAATTGGGATCTCTGTAAGAATAAAACGCAAAGATTCCGTCTGTTGATAATGTAGCACCACCTGCATAAGCCCCACCTTTTTCTCTAATTTCTGGATGCAAATACAATGAGGTGATCAATTTGGAAAGTATTTGTAAAGACGCGAAATCTGGATCTGTGTATGGTACAGTAAGGATAGCTTTAGCTGTATAATTTACAGTATATGGTAACACATAATGGAGAGCATTAGCTTCCATTTTGATATTTTTGTCATGCGATAAAGTATATGCATCTTTAGGTACGCCTTTTAATGAACTATAAAAATCTGTGATGCTTTCTAATATTTTGTCTTTGCTATTTTCACATAGATTTATTGCTGATCTCAGGTATTGTTTATTTAAAATATAATCAGCTATCTCTTGCATTTGATTTAATACAGGACTTAAATCTTTCATTTGTGCCATCTTCTTCATACTTGAAACATATTGTAATCCCGCTAAAGTCTCTTTGCGTTTAGTGACTGTTGAGACTAAACTGGCTGCACTACTCATTGCGTATGTATGTCCTAAATCTGCGATTCCATTAATTAAATCTGCTGCAATTATTTTGACAAGCGTTGTAAACCTTTCAACATCAGACAGTTTAACATTATTAAACAACTCTAACCATAGATTCCACATATCACTTACATTACGATCTAAACAATACGATTCTATTAGTATGCCTTCTTCATATTGCAATAAATTATTTTTGTGTTCAACAATATGATTCATGACATTTAAACCTCCAGTTTTCAATCGTATCATCTGATCAAAATTTCTATAGTCATAATTTTTTGTACCCATTTTTGAAATGATATTATTAAAAAGTGATAGTAATGGTTTTAACTCTTGTGCTAATTGTTGTGTATTAAGAATCCCACGATAATAACAAACATCATTTGTTGGTTCAGTAGCTATTTGCAAAGGAATGTCAACTATTTTTATATCCTCCAACTTATATCGTTCTACATCTTCTTTTATATCTTCTATTTTCAAGGTTGGCAGAACATTCACATCTTCTTGCTTTTGTTGTTCTTTGAGTAGAAGTTTACCATCAAGATAAATTTGGTCCAATTCTTGTTTGGAAAGTTGTTTTAGTTTAGATTCTAACAATTCACGTTCAGCAATTTCCTTTTCATGATCATATTTTTCATATGGTAACATTGTTAGTATCAATCTATGCTTATTATCCATTAAGTATGCTTTCACTAATTCTTGAAGATATTTGGGATTATTTTTTATTGATTCTCTAAATTTCTGAATTGCTTCATTAATCCTCATTAATTGTATAAGATCACCATTGTGATTCCATAATGGAGTTAAATTGAAGAGTAATTGTAAACCAAAATTGGAAGTTTGGTGTTTTACTTGAAGTTCAATACTATGTAGAATAGCTTGAACTTGATCTTCTATGAAGCCTTCCGTAACAACTTTCTCTACAGTTTGATTAAAGACCTCCTCTACTTTTCCAAAATCTTCTGGTTTAACACCAAGTAAACTTACAACAAATATTGTGTCTTTACATTGAGCATCAAATCCGGTCATTGGGCCGAAAGAAACGCCTAATTTTGATTCTACTAAAGATTTGTAAAATGCTGAATTTGGGCCTGTTAAAAGAAGTTGAGATAGAATCTGCATTTCAAAAGTTTTTTGTATATCAGTTATGTCATTGCATAAATGACCAATCGCTATACTGCCTTGTCGGCTAGAATCTGCAGCCATTGGATCTGGTTTACATGTAATATGATACTTTTTTGATTCATTCCAACGTTTTTCTGGAGGAACTTCTGACATAGATGTATCAATCCTATCCATTAGGAATAGATATCGATCATTAATAAATTTCAAATGATCTTCTAAGGGAAAATTACCATACGAGTAGAATCGAGAATTAGAGGGATGATAATAAGTCTGATGAAAATTGAGCAGATCAGTATATTTTAAAGTAGGGATAACAAGAGGATCTCCTCCAGAAATTACCGCATACGTATGACTGGGTAAAATGCGATTCAATAATTGTTCGGCTAATATTGTCTGATTTTCATTAAAAACACCTTTCATTTCATTAAAGACTACCCCTTTAAAAATAATCGGTGAATTTTTATCATTAACGTCTGCATGTTCTAATCTCCATCCTTCTTGTCTAAAGTCAAGTTCTCTCAAATTTGGTTTAAATACAGAATCCAAATACACAGACTGTAAATTTCGATAATCTTTCATATTTTGTGTAGAGAATGGATATATGGTATAATCAGGCCCTGTCATAGCATTCATAAATGTAGCTAATGATCTTCTTAACATTTTAAAGAATGGATCTCTACATGGATATCTTTCACTACCACAGAGAGTAGTATGTTCCAATATGTGAGGCAAACCAGTAGAATCTTTTGGAGTTGTACGAAAACCAACTGAAAAAACATTGTTACTATCATCTCTAGCTAAATGCAAATATTGTGCACCAGTTCCCAAGTGTGTTAATCTTATCGCAGTCAGGTATACTTCTTCTACTTTTGCCACTTCATCTACTATAAAACCATGAATAACTTGTCCTTTTTGATATTTATTAGCATTGTTTTCTTTTATATTTGTTTCATATTTCACAGCACTAGATGTTGCACTCCTTTCTGAATGGAAGTTACAATATTTTAAATATTGTCTGAATCCAAACAGTCGTAAATAAAAATTTCGCGAAATACTCAATGTTTTTAACATTTTGCTCCGATGCTTCTATATCTGCAAAAAGTTAAGAACAAATAACCTAACTATTATTATATGTCAATTGAACAAAAATTGCATCAGAAGATTTTTAAAAAATAATGTGTTTTTGTACAATGTCACTCACCAAAATTATATATTCGATATGTAGACGCTAGTCATATATATATGACTTCTTAAAGAACGGACTTCTTAAAGAAAAAAATCACACTTATAAATTATTCAGCTTTTGAATTTAAGAGCACGTGACTTTCTCTTACGATAAGTAATACGTAATACATGTACGTTCGTTAAAAATTACTGTTACTGCTATTAATTACTATTACCAATCACTATTACCACATATCTTTAGGAATTAAGAAGAAATTACGATTCGCGATAAGATGTAAATCCAACTATGAAGTAACAGTTAAGTATAATATTAGATATATATGAGAATGATTAATTAAAATGTTAGTCTACAAATTTTACATTTCATTGATCTCACCTTTTACTGTTTTTATATGAAACGCAGGTACCAGATATTAATGTTTAGAACGCACATCTACAAAACTCTTCCATTTGATTTGATATCGCAATCATACATATAAGTAATGCAATCGGGAAAAAATAATTTGGAAAAAATTATTAGTAATTTCATGCGTATCTATAGGTATAAAAATCATATAATTATATTTGTTTAATTAGTAAAATATCAACATTAACCAATCATTTAATGCACCATAGCTATCCAATAAGAAATTATATCATTAGATAGAACCATTTCCTATTGAACAACCGTAATCGGTCTGTGCTTGTGTTAATACCACACAAAGTATCAGAATCTAAGAGACTATACATACCAGAAAGGAAATTTCCTCTCTACCTGTACCTAATGCAAATTTTTATATTATGTTTACTATCTACGCCACTTGTTATACGAGAATATTCAATTAGAAATATCCAACAAAAGAAAAGAAAAAAAACGACATGGAAGAAACAAAACAAGTAGCATTATAACAAATAGTATTCCTATTTCCCCTTTTTACTACTAGAGAGAAAAAAAGTAATAAATTGTTTGCAGGATATAAAATAATTTTACAACCACGTAATATTAAATTATATGAAACACACGCTATACGTAAGATTACGTAGAACAAATATAAATTGGAGCTTAATTACGGAAAGGGAATCGACCAATGGTTATTAGGCTTTCAAGGGAAATGTGAGTTTAATGAAAACGTGACCCGACATGCCAGAGAAAGCGACACGAAGCGATGTACTCGTAAGACAAAGCGCAAGGTCTATGACGATTGAAGAACGCGCAAAGTGCTCGGATTTCCGTGCCTAGTAGATCATCCTCTAATACTGAATTTAAAGTTCGTCATGGGCTGCGCATAAGTGCATTCCGCCAAAATGAACTATGCCAACAGGCATGGATAAAATGTTGCGCGTGAGATCGGTATGACGGATTCGCGATTATTCTCATACTGTATGCGCTTCGGCGACTTGTCGGTCCGCGCGAGTGGAGTGTCTCGAATGGCGCTCATGTATGATCACCGGGAGTGCAATGCTAACAAGTAGTCCAGCTGACTCTGACAAAATGGTAGAGTACTCGCATCGTCCTACGGGAGGTGATCAATTTTTCCACATATAATCGAAGCGCCTCCGCTGACGGGGTACGATGAGTACTGATAACCATGATCAAACGAAGCCCTGCGTCAGCAAACCACCCGCAAGAATCGAGCTTAATGCCGACGAAAGCGCGTTCGACGGCAGGCGAATCAAGAAGGAACGAACTGACGTTTCCCTTGAGAACGGTGACGGTAGCATCAATGCCGGCATTAACGATAACAACAAGCAACCACAGTCGAATCAACGACCGGCTGCCGGCAGATTTTCAAACGGCTTCCACGACGACGACCTACTTCAAGATATCATCGCGGCCAAGTTCACGGCTCTAGCAAATCATGGCACAACCACCAAGTACGACAAAATTCGGCTCATGATCGAAGATAGCATCAGGTTAATTCAATTGTTCTCTCTCTCTCTCTCTCTCTCTCTCTCTGTCTCTCCCTCTCTCTTTCTTTCTCTCCTCTCTCTCTCTCTCTCTCTCTCCTCCCTCCTCCTTCCTCCCCTCCCCCTCTCTATCTCTCTTACCAGTTTCTTTCTCTGTAATCCTTTCACCCTCACTTGCTTCCCCTGTTTTTTACTCTCCTGTTCTCTTGCTTTTTCACTCTTATTCCTCCATCCGATCTACCCTCTCCTTTCTTTCTAGTCGAGTATTTTCTTTCGTTTACTTTGTCGATGAAACGTTTCCAATTTTTGTTATCGAATTAATCGTATAGAGTATAAAAAAAGATTTCAATTATTTTAAATAAAGTATTTTCATTAGTTATTTTTATGGTACTTGTAATTATAAGAACTCCAGTAATGGTTTCTTCCTTATTTTTTAATCGTTTCTTAAGTTTAGCTTACAAATTTTTCAATGTAATCAAACTAAGTTGCATATATTAAAAATTGTTTTAAAAATTGTTTCTCCTGTAAATAGTATATTCTTTAAGTAAATAGGAAAATAGGAACAGCTCAATAATTAAATTTCAGTAAAACCAAAGATTTTTATGAAGAGATAAGACAAATGAAGCAATGATAAGACTTATATCGATTTTGAAATAAATAGAAAATAGTCCTTTGAAAGAAATGTAGTTATTCTTTATGCGTAATTAATATACAGTGACTATCGATATTAAACCATCAGTCCATTTTGTACCAAATATTGCTTGGTCCTAAAGAAATATACAAAAGTAAAAAATTGTCAGTACTTTATTACATTATATTATATATTAGAAGACTATATCCAATAAAGGAAATATATTAATGATAACTATTGGTGTTTAAGAAATAAAATATACCATGTATGTAAAAAAATCAATTGAATCACTAAAATGTTAGTTTAAATTCATATACTGTTCTCTAACATATAAAAGAAAAAAAATATATATTTTGTATTTTAGAAGTTTAAGATGTTTTAATTGCTAATTATATAATTACATATGTATGAAACATTTCTAATAATAATTATATTGATCTCTGTATATAGTGAAGAATCAAAAACACGCATTCAAGAAATCTTTTCACAAATTGAACAGCTAAAAATAGAAGAAAAATTATTGTTGTACCTGAAACTTCCATTATCATTGACTAATGCTGGAGGAACTGTTGATCCTTTAAGACTACCATTAAATCCATTAGGAAATCGTTATGAAATTCATCAAACAATCATGTGGATTAAAACACACTTGGAAGAAGATCCAGATGTTTCCTTACCGAAACAAGAAGTTTATGATGAATATAAGTAAGTAGTAATGAGCAAGAATTTAAGTTAAGAATATAATTTTTAAGGTTATTTTGTTATATCACAGTTTTGTCTTCAATTTATTTGCAGTATGTATTGTATGCGAAATTCTATGAAACCTTTATCAACTGCTGATTTTGGAAAAGTTATGAAACAAGTCTACCCGAGAGTTCGACCACGTAGATTGGGAACACGAGGCAATTCACGGTACTGCTATGCTGGAATGCGTAAAAGAGTTAAATTAGATCCTCCAACATTGCCTAATATATCTGGCACTCAAACTGTAAGACATAAAATTATTAAAAATTATATAATTATTGAAATAGTGTATGCACGTATGCATATATGTTGTTTCTATACATTCGAAAATGGAGAAGGAAAATGACTTAACATTAAAATGTATATACTAAGATATATATAATTAGAAATCTTAAATTTTTTTAAAGTAATACAACTTAAAATTAACTCAATGTATTCTCTAATTATAATTGATTATTTTTATTTTATCTAAATATCTTTAGGGTGATGAAGTAGATGAAAATATTACTGAAGAAATGTTAGGAGCTGCATCTACATTAATTAGAGAATGGGCAGAAAGTGTGTTAGGCATGAAATTTCCAACTTTGAGTGCCTTAGCACGTCATCTTGTTGATAATCTTTATGTTGATACTCGATCTCTATCTGCTGTATGCATATTATGTGCTTCAGGGAATTCCAATACATCGACAAATAAAGGTTTGATCATTTTCATACTTTTTAGAAGCAAATCTATTAAACACATTACAATATACGTTACATGTTTAGAGTCGAATACGGATTTGTGTGCAACATCTATCAGTGGAAAATCTGGAAAATTGAGGGAAGCACAATTACAATTGCAACGAAAACTACAGCAGCGAGAACACATAAGGGATCAAAAGCATCGTCATCTTGATGCTGCTATACAGGTATGTATTTTGTAATAAGAGATACAATGCAACCATTGTAGATGAAACAGTTTTCGATAATCGGTAATTAGTTAAAGCAGTCGCTCGGCAAGCGAAAAATTCGGATTCCAATCCTGGTTTAAGTCAATTATAATAGTGTAATATTTTATAAATGTTTCAGAATCAGAACAAAGAGAAAACTATCGATAATAAAGTAGGGGCAAATAAGGGAAATAAGAAAACTAAATCCAATCAAGGTACAAATGTATCAAGCGGGCAAAATGCATTAACTAAATTGAGTTTGTCTGCTGTAGTAGCTAATCGGCAGAAGAAAGTTCTTAAAGCTCAGCCATGTAACATCTCCCTAGAATCCAACTGTGATAATATAGTGGTACAATCGATTGAAGACGTACAGAATAATAGCAACCCTAGTGTAGTGATGACCAACTGCGTAAATACACAGCGAGATATCAAACCCAAGAATTCCAGAAAGCGTGCCAATCCAATTGTATTGAATCAGCCATCGGAAACCAGCCCAGAGAAACAAACGAAACTTACAGAACAGCAGATGCAAGAGAATGTAGAGCATTCCAACGTGTTGTTGCCTAAGCTTACGTCTATTCAACGTCCCGCGAAAATTTCGGTGATATTAGCTGGTAATCTGAAGCCTACCAAATGCAAAACAAGCGAGGCTGCTAACAATCAGTCTGTAAAAAACTGTGATAACGAACCTTCAACATGTTCCAAAAGTTGCATTAAAGTAAATGGTTGTCCTAGCGGTGTTGATTCTAGTTCAAACGCAACGGAGGAATCTACAGTTTTAACTAAAGATCAGATTCGATTACTACAGGAGAATACAAATCTCGCGGGTAAGGAGAAACTTGGCTCTATTGACTCAGATGCGCTAGATGATTACTTAAATGGAGGTAACAACTCTCAAGAACAAGAGGAGGAATTATTGCAGTATTTTCAACAAAGTAATTCATCGAGTTCAGATGTGGAAGCAAACACCATTGCTATCGACGAACAAATATCAAGATCTGATAAAGTTTCACAGTTACGGTTAATATTACAACAGAATTTTAAAGGCGGTACTGTTCACGCACCTGTCGATGTACTACCTACAGCTATCATCAGGCAGAATGTTGAAAAACGTGAAATTACTCAAAAGCATAATTTGATACTACCAACTTTGTTAAACCACTCGAATCAAAGTAATACTAGGCGTAGGGTTAGTTTTGAAACGAATGTGGTAGAACATGTACAAGACTCGAACGTTATTAATAATACAGTTCCGCAAAGTCCAAATACACGTCGTCGAATATTTAATTTTACGCCAATTTCGCCAGGCCCACATTCACCTATTAACGGTCGCGCTTCCAAATCTAATTCTGCGAACGCTAGCCCATTCGTTTCACCACGAAACACACCTGTGCCCCGTTCGAGAAGTAACTTGCAAGCAAGCAATTCCAGACATCGTGTTAACAAATCCTTATCACGTTCAATATCTTGTAGCATGCCTTACACTAGTAAAAATGATACCTTCGTTGTTCCCACAAGTGGTCCAGAATTAATCAGGCAAGCATCTTCTACGCCACAGTTACCGCTGATTTCTACTAAATCATCGGAAGTGCAAGTAGATAGTAGCGCAACGCAAATAACCGTTACACCAAAAAGAGAAGGACAAGGACCACAGTGTGCAGCATTTGTATCTTCTGATTTAGCACCACAAAATCAATTACTCATTAATTATCCAAGAGAAGAAAATTTGCAAGAAATTAAAAATGTTTATCAAAAAAGTCAGCCTGATCAAGAAATTAGCGAATTGTTTCATAATAATAAACAATTTACCAACGAACTTTACAGGTCGCAATCGGTTCCATTGCATAGAATGGTCAATCCTGCATTAATGTCACCTATTTCGGCACAGCATTGCTTATCATCCTTTCAAAGCCAGAGTTTTAATCCATCTACAAATAGTTCCATCGCGCCTACACCAGTACCTAGCGAGTTCAATGATTTTGGATCAATAGGTCAGCCGGAAGGGACTTCGACATATCTACTCGATGACGTTGATCCAAATTTTATATCAGATGACCAAAATTTCTTAATGGGTGACAAAGAGATTACCCCTGAAAATATAACGAATATATTAAATATTTTAGACGAAGATGGAACTCAGAGTCTACAAATTCTACCAGAGCAACCCACAGAGGAGGGTTTAATAGAAAACAATTCAATAGTACTGGATGCCCTACCTAATTCGAATTTGAACTTGTCAGAAGAGGACATGTTAGATCCATCGAATGTACTTGATATTCCAGTAGACGGAGCCTTGCAGAAAATAATACAGTCACGCTCGTATCCTAATACACCGCTACCTGTGCCAGTATCCACGTATACAGCATCTTATACGGAAGATAGTAATGGATCGAGATCGTATCCTTCAACACCGTTACATACGGTTCAATCGCAAGATACTTATCAGGAGACTAACGAACCAATGCTTTCGAGTCCTACTTTGAACTCTTTACACTTGCACAATGAAACCGCGAACGAATCTACTTCTAGCAGTTTGTGTAGAAATGTTGTGGACTTGCTTGAAGCAAATTTCCTTGGCGAAACCGACACGGAAACAAATGATTTGGATCCACTTGGTAATTTCGATGGATTGCAGGATGTTGACTCATTAACACCTTTGTTTAATGAAGTGACAGAGCCTAATCGTTGAAAGCATACACAGAAATAATTCATCGATTTCTTGTGATTTTGCATAGTAATCTACCAAAGGTTGGAAAGATAATTCTTAAAACTGTATGTTCGCATGTCCTTCATTATATAATAATGATACTTTGCATAAATATTCCACTTCAATATGCAAAGCATTATAGTGGCAGTATAAAAGGATTGACGAACAAATCCTAGTTCCTTATGCTAATATCGGATAATTAATTGATGTCACAGTGAATTAAATAAGGTTGCAACAGTTTGAGCTTTTTTCATAACAAATATCTTATTCATACCTAATAGATTTATAGCACAGGAATTTTTTCTCTTATTTTAGATTTATGATTATAGTTTATATGAATTTGTAATTTTTGACCGTTTGTTGGAACATTTAAATGTTTACTGCCTACATAATATACAATAGAAAAAATATTACTAAAATTAATGTTCTCAATCTATCTTCTTAATTGCAGTACCATACGAACATAATAGTGAGAGCCACTCGTGATGGATTGAATTTGAATACAAAGAGAGGAGATACTTTGAAAAAAAAACAAACAAACAAATTGACAATTGAATTAAAAGTAATTTCCAAACAATTATATATATAAGTAAATATATATATATATATATATATAAGTGTACGTACAGTTCGACTCAGTGCATAAAGATCAGAGTGAGTAACTGCCAATCATATTCTTTTTAGACTTGTATTGCTTATTTTTTAAAGTAAGTAAAATGAAAAAGAAACCACTGTGATGCAAGTATAAATCTCTGAGCATTGTATATTTCTCGAATTTGCCACTAGTGAAACTAAAAAAGTGTAAATGTAATCTTTAAAGGAGTCTTAGGTGTTTTTGGTGGAACATTGAGTTTACAAGTGTGAAAAATACGACGAAGAAATTGCTCGAGCGGAGCGATCGTCACTGTGAGGTATTTGAGATTCGAATAAGTGGAAGTTGATTTTATATAAATACTTTATATTCATCGTTTCGAAACGTTTGTTTCTAAGTCATTTGAGAACGCATTATTGCGACTTTGTTATATGCAAGCGTTTCTAAGAAATATTTACGATCACCTGCTGGACATTGGTGAACTTCTTTTTACATAACGATCGGTACTGAATCCAGTATGTTCAAGTAGAAAAATAACCGATGAGAGAGTTTGTAAATTTGTGAATGTCTTTTGAATTTTGTCTATTAACATTTGTATACATTTGTTAAATTTGTGTTTGATTGACAAAACATCACAGTTTCGAACAAAAGTATTCAAACTTCTTAGAGATATTTTTAACATTCATATTATTTCTTAACTTCCATACATATCATTTTTCTATACTTACCGTTTTATCAGTAATACACCTTTCCAACTTGTGATAATTATAAATTCATTTTATGCAAGGTGTTAATTTAAATTTGGTTTTTAAGTACGGTAGAACTTTGTTTACCCGAACAGTTCGGTGCATAGAATTGTGCGGATAATTGGGGAATTGCGAATAAACGAAGATTAAAAAGTTCAGGGATTTAGCCATATCTGTATAATTTGAATAATTGAAGTTTGAACACTTTCGTTTTAAATAAAGAATGAAGTATAAAAAGTTGTATTTCAACGGACGTAAAACTGTATGTTCATTAGCATACTGGATTCTGCACCGATAGTAGTGCTAAATAATTATTGCTGTGGCGGGTCTTCCTGGTATGTCGTTTTGTTCGTAAATGAAATCCGAATTACCATAAATACACCGCCAATTTATATTTTTCTATGGCGCTCTCAATCGAGAATTTTATGAATTGGATAGTTGTTCAATCGATTTTTATTCCTAACGCATCGTGGTTACTTAGCTTTCAAAGCAGAAACAGTTAGATCTTTCATAGGAATCCATGCAAAAACGGGTTATACATTGGTCGCGGTTGAATGAATTCCATCGCTTAAAATTATTTTTCACGTGAAAATCTTAAATAATGCGCGTCACAACGTAAAGTATTAGATTTTTATAAAAATATGGGGTAAATATCATTTACCTGGCAAATGATCATAAATACATGATATTTGCAAGAATTCTATATTATTCTGTAACAGATTATATGGCGTTATGAAATTTAACACCATGTAACATATTATATAATATGATTTTTGTGAAATCTTGTTCCTTGAAAGATAATATGGATGTATAAATAGCATGAACCAAATCTCGTGTTCTCGTTAATATCAATTAACTTGTTAATAATCGAGAATGCAATTATTGTGACAATAAGAATAAAAGATAATTCATTTAATGTTCTCAATTTTGTACTGACGTGATTGCGTTCTACTCACGTTTATATTAGAATTAATTTTTGGCAACGTTGTAGTCGAGCAGACATATTTCGAATACGTTTTTTGGTTTATGCTATTGCCATATAATATACTACATTGATAATACCGGTTTTTAAGAGCCACTTCACGTATCGTAACTGAATAACCGTGTGTGGGAATCCGAATAATTTCGAATTCCGTGAAACCAGATAATGTTACGCATATAATCAAGATTTTCAATTTGTAAACTTGCACATTCATATTGACCTTTTGAAGCATGCGTAAAAACCAATACAACGATCGAAGCGTACGAAAAGAAACTTTTACAATTTTTAAGGAAACAACCTTTTGGCGAAAGTAGTTTCTCGGCATATCACAAATTTTTTAAGACGAATTAGTAATAAAAAGGTTTTTCGAAAGATATATTAAACATACTTCATATGATAATGCCGATTAAGTGTATTTTTATATCTGAAATCAAAATTATTAAAATGGAAAAAAATATACTAAAAGAAAGGAAATGAAAATTAGCAATACTTCAAAAGGTTGATAAATATTTCTGGTAATATATTGCATCACACGTTTGTAAGAAAGAAGAAAGTGTTAGTTTCCCACGCAACGTAAAATACAATGAGTAATACATTCTCTCTATAAAATGTGTTACAACGTAGTTTCAAATATTCTAAACTGTTGAAACAACTAATAAGACGGTAATCTTATTGTAAGGCGAGTTATGAATTGTACAAACGTAAAAACAAAACATCTGATGAACCAAGTAATAATTTGAGACTAGTGGTTAATTAAATGGGTGAAAGAAAAAAAAGAGGATTTGTCAACCTTCGCTGGGTTGTAAAATGAAAAGAATGGAAATTTAACGAATAATATAAGTGAAACAAGTGTAGGAAGTTGTTAGGCGCAAATAAATAACTTTCATTAACTTGGCCAAATGATCGAAGATCTTGGAAATTTCTATGATAGTACTACTATTTATAACTTATAAGTGAAAAAGAATATGTACTTCGATATTACTTGTTGTTGTACGCACAAAGATTTTAGGTAGGAATTATTCGATATTATCGTGAAATCAGGGTTTGTTCTATGCTGTTTAATTTACAATTTAAGCTAATCTAGATACGGATATCAGTGGACCCTAAAAAAGGCCGTTGTGTTCAATAATCCCACTATCTATTGTTTGCCAAAAAAGAGAATGCTAATGCTACAAAATTATTGGAGTTCGTTCCAATAGGAATTAACAACGCAAGGTTAAAACGTGAGTCCTCAAAATTGATTCTGATATCTAGATATTTGTAATGTAACAGCACCGACTTATTAAAGACAATTAAAACGGAAAAAGCAGAACACATTTGCGCGCGCGCGCGCGCTAAAACACACACACACACACACACGATCATATTCACACAAACAGTCAATAGATATAGATCGATTTAAACACAAAAATAATCTTGTCCGCGTATAAAAAAGAGGAACATCATTTTGAATACAATGTAACTACAATAGAAATGAAAATACGCCGATAGGACAAGATTGTTTAAATAGGCATGGTATAACTAAAAAATTACCATACAATCTAACTTTGCACTGTATTTTTTCCCTCCATCGAAAGATTATCTCCTTGTGGGTTATTTGGTTTTTCATTGGTATTTCTTCTTTATTTATCTATTCTCGCATATATTGATGTGTAATTCCGTGGTATAATAATAATATAAACCGTTCTACAGCAAAAGTTTGGGTAAATGTGTTTTAAGTTACTTAAGAATCAATTTTTTTTTCTTCAGTTAAAGTGTAAATTTCGAAGGAGAAAAAATGGAGTACAAATGGATGATTACTTCGATATTAATAATATTGCATGGGGTAGAACAATTTCATAGATCAGTAAAATATTATATGTCGTAATTGTAGAATGCAATAATTTATCCATCGTCACGATTAGGAATACGTAGAATGACATAATTTTCATGAAACAAGATTTATCGATCATAAGTTATCACAACGATCTTTCTTGGAAAAGATAGTATCATTTGGTATCGTTTATTTAATTGGATTTCAATTACTTGTTCTACGATGCCGCCATGAATTAATAATATTATCCTGCAGAACCAAATAATGAAAAATGCACAGGCATGTTCACAAAAGAAAAAGAAAATATGAGCGAAATGCGTGAAATCATTTAATTTTATTGGTAATTATTAAAAAGGGAAGAAAAAACTCGCCTTGCTTATTTTCCGTCAAATATATTTATAATGTACGTAATCTTGCCACAGTTAAACGATCTGCGTTTTATTTCTTGTGAAAGATTTTGTGTTACTTTCAACACTGGAGAAGAAATGTGCACCTGGCGATGTTACACAGCTATAACGCCGTCTCAGAGGCTTATTGATCTTCGAAGGATCGTTTTTTTGATTCTTCAAGATCCTTTTGCTTCCTTGATGAAAGAAAACAAAAATTTCTCTACCCATTTTGTATGGTCTAATGTCAGGCAGACTAAATCAAGCAATAGGAAAGCGGTATTCCCATTGCGTGTACTAGTGTTACTGGCAATTTATTTTGCTTTGTAAATAAAAATTCTTTTTTAGTAAAATACAAAGTGCAACAAAATCATTACAATGGAGCATAACAAATGTTAGTTCCCTCTTTATTCCTTTTAAGGTAATAATAAATTCCTACTACTATTTTTTCACGTATAGTTTTCTCCTCCTTCTTTTTTCAACTTATAGTTTGGAACTATATGTAATAGCGAATATTTGATTGTCACACATTAAAAATTAAAAGTGTACTTTTTGCTGAATGTTATTAAAAGTGTTGAAGACAGATAAATACACTTTCTCAGATGAGAAAGAATACGATGACAAACGATAACAATAAAGAGTTCGGTATAAATTTATTCTCATCGCGTTAAGTAAATTTAAACATCTTTTAAATATTCGGAGAAGTTATATACAAAAATTATATAAATAAATTTTTATGAAGGATTGGTAATGTACTCATGCAGCATAGCATATCGCAAACATGAATAGAGCATCGTAGCAACATAATGTCACCTCTTGTTTCCATATCAATATGTCATTGGCACAGTAACTGCATGCGTGTTATAACAATCATGACGCCGACGCGTTCGCGTATCGGTTCAAGTACCGACACTAAAGTAGCAATCCGATGGCGTCATTTCTCTGGTTGCACGTTTCACACTGTACGATGAAAACAACTATATGTTAATTATTAAAAAGAAAAAGAAATTTAAACCATAATTGCAAAACTTTACATTTTATTTTGTAATTTAATACCAATAAATTGATGAACTAAAATTTTACATAGGTATACAAATGTATACTTAGGGTACGCATAATGAAAAAGTAGCTTGTGATTGGATAATATATTTTATTCGTACAGAAAATTAATGATCGCAAAGACTGTTTTTGTTAAATATCCATATTTACCTTTACGTTTTCCTTCTATATTTCTAATAGTACTAATTAATTTAAATGAAATATGTACAGATACATAATTTCCACCTACAAATTTAATACACATCTTCGACATTTAACGTGGATCGTATTTCAGCAAATCGATGTATCGAATCATGAATATCTATCGATACAATATTCTCCATACATATCTATATATGCATACCGATGCATATATATATGTGTATATATGTGTATATATATATATATATATATATATATACGTATACCTACACATATATAAACATGCCTCTCTCTTCCGAAGGTTAATAAAATGGAAAATATTAAAGAAACTTGAGTTGGAAGATCAAATAAATATTGTTCGTGATAAATACACTCGGTAGTTAAATGTGTTCTGAAACTAATGTAATGTCGACTGTGTGTGATGGCGGGTAAAGAGTTAATAAGCCATCAGCAGCAGTTTGTCGAAGAAATTAACTACGATGAAATTGAAACCGAGCAGGTATTATAATAATATAATAATACTTTTAATTGTGCTAAAGAGGATAATTTTTATTTTTGCTTATTGTTCAATAAAGTATTTATTAAAAATGTTTACATTTAACTGTTGTTAATTTTTATAATATATCCTGATCACCTGGACATTTTTAAAATATAACCTAAACAACAATTTTCGAATATTCTTCAAGCAAGCAGTCAATATGTTGACGCACTTCATTTTATTATTTTTTACTTTTATGTTAAAATTTTGGACTTGAATATATGTGTACGTATATATATATATATATATGTGTATGTTATGATTTTCATTTAAAAAAGCTTTAAATTAAATAGAAAATCAAAATATTCTGTCCAGATGATTTGTAAATATATGTTATTGCTTTTTTGGAGTTCACATAAATTATGTAAAATCAATTTAGTGGAATAATAATCAAATTATTAGTAGTATGTAAAAAGATTAAATTCTTTGAATTTAGTATATTTTTCATCTTATTGAAGTCATGCACAATATTTATGTTAATTTAGCTTTTCTAATTTAATATTTTTTATTGGTTATTCAATATTTTAAATAATTCCTAACTATTTTTGTTTCGTATAGGTAGTGGGAAAAGGATCCTTTGGTGTAGTATGGAAAGGAAAATGGAGGGGGCAATATGTTGCTATAAAATACATAAATTCAGAAGGCGAAAAAAAAGCATTCACTGTAGAAGTTAGACAATTGTCTAGAATTGCACATCCTAATATTGTGAAACTTTATGGTGCCTGTACTAAAAATCCAGTTTGTCTGGTTATGGAGTACGCGGAAGGTGGTTCTTTATATAATGGTATTTACATTTCTTTTCTAATAATAAAGCGTATTATATTTCTTATTTTTATATTATAATATTAGATACAAAAATGGGATATTTAACTTATTTTGGAAACAAAGAGTAAAATTGTATATTTGTAGTGTTAATATAATCATATGGAGATGAAATTAAATTAAAACAATACTATAATAACAAATTGTGATATTATTATACAAATTGTATATTCTATTTACATGTTACAGTTTTGCACTGCAATTCTCAATTACAATATACTGCAGGCCATGCAATGAGTTGGGCTTTGCAATGTGCACGTGGTGTTGCATATCTTCACAACATGAAACCAAAACCTCTAATTCACAGGCAAGATAATTGAATTTTACTAGATATATTTTAATTTACTATAAATTTTGTAACAAAGTTATATACTACATATTTTTATATTTCATGTTTGTGGTAATAAATAAATTTCATTAATGTTTACAGAGACTTAAAACCACCAAATTTATTGTTGCTAATGGGTGGACAAACTCTTAAGATTTGCGATTTTGGTACAGCTTGTGATTTGAACACCTATATGACCAACAACAAAGGTTCTGCTGCTTGGATGGCTCCAGAAGTATTTGAGGGTTTTAAATATACGGAAAAGTGCGATGTGTTTAGTTGGGGTGTTATTTTGTGGGAAATTTTGTCAAGGAAGAAACCTTTTGATGAAATTGGTGGTTCAGCTTATAGAATAATGTGGGCAGTACATGTTGGTCAGAGGCCATCTTTGATCGAAGGCTGTCCAAAGCCAATTGAAGATCTCATGATCAGGTATCTATCGATATTGATAACATTTATGAGCATTTTTTATACGAGTAAAGCATATTTTCAATTATTCTAAATAATTTTCAAAAATCTCCATCAATAGACTGTGCATAGATGTAAAGAATGATTCCTTTATGAAAGGTCTCATACATTGTTTCCGTATAACCATTAAAAAAAATTTCATGCCGAATTCTGGTATGCACGTACATGTAGTGCATTCTATTAGTATTTAAAATTGTATTACTTTAGCGCGATTTTTTTTGCCTTTCGACTTATTTATAATTACAATGCAATACAAAAGAGCTAACAATGAGAATGACTGTTCTGTCATTTTGTTCAAACCAATGTTTTAGTTGCAGAACAAGTGCATAATTATTTTAATGTTATTGGTAAGATATATTATTGGCTAACACGTTCATTTTAAGGTGTTACATACGCATTTCCGTTTCCCTGAAACATACAGTGTTTAGTCTCAGATACTATCCTCTTTGATAAGGTAGATCCTCACCAAATGTGTTTTCATTTCTATAAAAGATACAGAATGTTTGAAATCAAGCATCTCCTAGATAGGACTAATACCAGATGCAAGTGTATTCCACCACTCGTTAACGAACTTTCTCATGCCTCCATTATGAAAATTAAGGGATTTTTCAATTGTAAAAAGAGTCACATTTTGAAGCTTTAGGGATCAGTCAGAATTAGTATGTCAATAAGTTATCACTCTACTCGAAGTCAGCTTGAATTTTTGTCGAGCGTTCTTACACCTTAGCGATCTTAGGACGTGGATGTATAGTAAACTACTATTGGACTTCTGCAATCGCGCTACGTTAAAGTCCCAAGGAACACTCTCACAGTTAAAGTAGATCAGTTCAATACATTTTCTATTTATTACAACTTCAATTGTTTTTCAATAGATCAATAAGTTTAACACATGTGATTTATTACATTTAAGATTAAGCTAGATAGGGGATACAAAATTATAGGCTACTTGTGTATAGTTGGAAGTTAAATAAGGTATAAAGAGAGAATGCTGAATTGTTGGAGAATATAAGTATTGGTTTGATTGTTTCCAATGCTGGTACTTTAGAGTAGCGGAGGAATGTCAAATATGGTGGTCAATCGTTTTGGTGCTAGGGTAATTTTAACAATCTCATATAATTCTTCATTCTGAGATTGTTTCTGTCCTTCAAAGTAGGGCTTTTCTAAACTTCTTCTTATGAATTTTAGGTTTTGTCCTAGGTGAGGGTGAAGATTTGGGCACATAGTTCATCATAAAATTTTTCCTAAAGAAATTAAGGTCTTTTAGCAACTCTGGATTCTCATTTGGGACAACAATCTGCTATTTCATCCCCTTTGGTGTTTAGGCACTAGGAGCAAATCTTAGTGGTAAGTGACATTGTCTTCAATGATGTTTGCCCATAAAGGATTTAGTTGTACCAAGATGGTTTCTTTGCTTTTCCTTTCTCTTGATGGTTCAATGTTAGAAGGAATGATTTGTCTTCTATATTACTCTGTGTGTCTATGGTAGTGTTAGAGGATTTTATTGTCAAAAATTTTGGAATATTCTCTTAGAGAGATTAGACTATAGTCATTGTCATCATAAACTTTTCTGACAGTTAATTGCAGATGAGAAAGTGTTTAATTAAGGAAAAGAGGGTAAAATTACATTTTAACTTTTAGGGAAATCGAAAAATAATGAATAACATTTATATAGTATTTTTGGTATAAATTCTTCTTTTGATACACCTCCATAGAAAGGTAATCCTATGAGTTTTGAAAAAATTTTTTTATTAAAACTAGACTTCAATGAAATTACCATTAATAATTGTGAAATTTTTTAATGCTGAAAGTATATTAAATAGGAGAAGGAGTAAATGTAGCAAATATTTTAAAAAAGATCTATTCCTTTAAGTTTGTATTTATATTATTATTAGTCTGATTAGTTATTTAGTATACATGATTTTGGCCAACAAATTTAGTTAGTTTTAAACAAAAAGTTCACATATCATTTCTATTTAATGAAAAAAGAAACGGGTTATTGTTTCAGATGTTGGCACAAGTCTCCTAAAGAGAGACCATCCATGGATGAAATTGTAAAATTAATGACAACTTTATTAGGATTTTTTAGTGGACATTTACAACCTGTTGAATATTCTCAAAGTATGTATATTATTTATTAAAATACATTTATAACTTGTTTTGTTTCCTGCTGTAATTTTTACATATATGATTTTATTTAAAAATTAAAAAAAATAAATATTTAAAAATATATATTTTTATAGTATGAGAATGTGGAAATGGTCTGTTTTGGTTAAAGTATTTGAAGTCTACATACGAATGATTTTTAGATAGTCTTGTTTCTTATATAAGATGTCTACAGATCAACATAAATAATGGATTTTTATTATTTCACAGGCACTGAATCAGAGGAAGCTAACAACAATAAGAACCATATTGCTAAAGATACTTTGGATGTGACTGATACTATGGATTCTGAAATAAACGGATATGCTATCAACGGTACTATAAAAGCTAATGCGTCCGGTTGCAAAGAAAAATCGGAAATACTAAATGAAAAAAACAGTTCATCGAATCCCTTCTGCGATTTCAGGGATCCACCTCCCAAAAGTAATATTTCAACAAACAGTGCAACCAATAAAAAAGTCCAGATCAAAGATTTTTCACAGCTTTTTGTCAAATGTGATCCAGTTAGTATTGTTTAATTTAAATATAATTGTTTCTTATGTATGTTATTAATTTTTATCTAAAATATAAGTTAAATATTTTATTCCTTTTAATATTAAAACCGGGGTTTCCGTGTTTTATATATGTCCAAAAATAATCAAAATATTTTTAAGATTTTTATCACGTTTCTTCATTATATGAACATAGTTTTATGTTTATAATTCTAGAACGCTTGGGAATTGCAAAGTTCTGATCCACCATTGGAATCTCCTATTTTAAAGATACAGAATACTGCTCAAAGTAAGTTTCTAATTTTTTATAAAATATTTCAAGTGAATTATAGTATAAATCGCAGGTTTACAATATTTTTATTCAAACGATAACAAATTGTTCATAATTATCTATATATTATACAATGTATCAAATGCTTCATATATTTCTTTTATAACATTAATTTTATTCAGTGGGGTGCATAATTTTTATTCTACTTACATGCATGCAACAAAATGATTAAATTACTATTTGTTGATGACCTCGTCGTTGTTCTATAACTGCAGAGGAAGGGGAAGTCACTTTGGGACGAGAGCTTCGTATTTGTGACTCAGCACGATAGTACTCTAATCCCAAAATAACGTTCTCCGTATGTTCCACAAAACCTTCCTTTTAGCGCGGAATGTGATTTGCACATACCCATTGTCGCTACTTAATTAGACTTTTTGAATAATTAACATTTACGTGTATATTCCCATTGATTTCTTTATCTTTTCGAATGAAGTCTATTTTCCATTATATTTAACATTTTTTATTTAATATAAAATTTCATTCAAAAGTAATCAGTCATAAAACAAAAAACAAAAAATTCTACTTACGCAGTATTAGCAATAGCTATTACAGTAGCAATAGCTAAAAAATTAAAAATGATTTGTATTTTGTTATTCATAGTTATTTATGTGATTTTACGTATATTTTTGTTATGTTCAATTTGTGCATATATCGCAAATGCTATTGTCGTTTCGTTTCAAACGGGGAATCATTTAAGAATGTAGCAAGCGAAAATTGTGGAAAGAAATTAAAATGTTGCACCTTGGCACGTTGTGATTTCACCGGGACAAATTCCTTAGGAGTTCGTCGATCGGCGAAATCTACCCTGGCAAAGGGCCCGCGAAAACAGTCACATTGTGCGGGTATACTAAATTTAACGGACGACT
This sequence comes from Xylocopa sonorina, assembly GCF_050948175.1. Taxonomy (NCBI): domain Eukaryota; kingdom Metazoa; phylum Arthropoda; class Insecta; order Hymenoptera; family Apidae; genus Xylocopa; species Xylocopa sonorina. The sequence goes on along the minus strand of NC_135196.1, from coordinate 8,410,922 downwards.
AATCGGAGAAATCTGTTTTTTGATTGACACCTATCGTCACTAATAAGAGTTGTATCCTAAAAGTGCTTCAAGTGAATAAAAACAGATCGTTCTCTTTCTAGATCATCTATGATTAGCTACGATTTGTAGACTTACAGGAAAAAGGATATCAATCAACTTTTCGAACATCTACAAAATCTGAATCGTCTAAGCAATGATGCGGAGGATTAATTATGAAACATGTTGCATGTTTCATTTCAGTGTTTCGCTTAAACTTAATTATAAATTTTTCATAATATTTAACAACTAATATTCTTTTCTTTTTCTACATAGAATTATGTTATATTTTTCCTAGTACAGTTTCGAAAGTCCGAGCATATGCTTTTCAAATGAGAGCGATTCAGAGTAGTTATCACTCTCCTTTCAAATGAATGTCCCTTGATTGTTTGCTGCGTGACATCAACATGGAAATCATTGCTTCGACTTAATTCAGCCCTGAAGATGAATTAAGAGGCGAAGAACCGTATTTTCTTGGCTTATGCTTACACATCCTGTCTGGTGGGGGATACCTCGAAGCAGGTGTGGCTGACTCACCAGGCCCAATATAGACGCGCGTTTGTTTAGTGCTCTCTCGACACACCACTAAGAACGACGGTTTTCTGTCTTCTTTCTTCTTTTCCTCTTATTTTCGTTATCGAAAAGAAATTTCGTTCCATTGAATTTCGTTACCTTCGATTCCCCTTGTATTTATTCCCTTCCTTTTATCTCACTAACGATTTCGAACGATCGGCGTCCTTCAGAACAAGCGAGTGATAACGTGGTAACTTTCAATTGGAAAGTGACATCTTTCATGTGAACGATATTTGATTTTATTATGAACGAAGCCTCGACAGGCTCCAATATTTGGAAATGTGCGAGGAATACCCAAACATCGTCGCCACGGACACCCTAAAGCGTTGCTGGGTTTTGCTACGTTAGTACTTCCCATTTGTTTTACCTCCCTTTCTCACCATCAAGAGAAGGGGGTGCTTGAAATTAGAGGAGCTTCGAGATAGGATTCTGATTCTCGTCGTTCGATTTGATGTCCAAAACCGATACTCCAAGTTAAGATACAGCTTGACTACTTTTTAATCGCGTGCATAGAAGTAATTTCGTGTTGGGAGTTCTTGCATGTGACAAAAGTTGGAGTCGAAAGCATGAATTAAATTTCAGATCAATTGGACGAAGTAACATGCGGATTTAATACGCGTAACGTCCACTTTCGTGTATTATCGAATTTATGGTCAAAGTGAATATGTATGTTTTAATTAACATTTCTTTTGATAGACGAAATGAATTCCGAAGAATTGCATTGCGAAAACTCAGTTTCGATATAATGTTCAATTAAAACGAGACATTTGTTTTCTGCTATTTATATAGTATTGTTGTCCTCAGAGTAAATATAGAAGTTGTAAAATTAATTTAAATTCGAAATGTGTGTGGATTTAATGCAAATATGTGTAACAACAGCTTTGCTACTTTAAAGAATGAGTCAACCTGAGAACAATGCTCATCTTTTTGAATTAGATTCTCAATTTAAATTGGGTTCAACTAAAATTTTAGTTAAAACAATTTAGTGTTTACAGAGAGAACAGCAGCAAAGTTTACGATCTGTTTCTTTCTTGGGCTACGTTTTATCCTGTGACAATTTAAAAATTAAAATTAGACCGAAATTTCCTATTTTTCTGATAATTTAGCAAAATTATTTAAATATAGCATGATATCTTAGAGAAGTCTTAAATTATTTAAAAATTCTTTTTAATGGATCTACTCTACGTATCTATTCTGTTTAATCGATTTATTCAGTGTGTTGTAAAATAATGAATTTATTTTGCATTAGCGTTACACTAAAAGTATTTTTAAATTGGTTAAAAGGGAAATAATTTTGTCTGTAATTATTTATAGATTAATGTCTACTTATAATTATCGGTTAACAGGTAACAGTACAACCGACAAAGATTTAGACAATGTTTATCGCCTGTTGGATGCAGATTTGAGGCCGTTGACGCCCGATCAAACTTGCGAAAGATCGAAAGAAATATTCGAGGAGCATAAACAACTTGCGCAAGAGTATTTAAAGGTTCAAACAGAGATAGCGTTGTTGGGTCAACATAAAAATGAAATGCTTAAAAATTTGACTCCGGACAGTTTGAGACAGCAAGAGGAACTTAGAAAACTTGAAGATGAGAAGGTGAGTTAGTCTTTCATCGATGAGGAAAGGTTCTACGGAAGAAAGAAAATAACATTTTAACATTACATTACGAGTATTTTGTAGAACTTGCATTTTTTTATCTATCGCAAACAAAAGGAAAGCAATAAATTATATTTGAGTTTCGTTTTGCATTTCAGGAGTCTCTAATAAAACTGTATCGAAATTTAAAATGTCAGTTAGAATTTATGAAGACCGGGAGAACAAACAATGCCCATTTGAGCATTGCTCAAGTGGGCCCAACGGTTTCCGGAAACAACGGATGGTTCGTAGTACCTTGTCAAAATCCTTCGAGGCACTCCTGAATATCTAAATTACTCGAATGTGAACGTTAAAAAGAAAGTTTCTATAGTACACTTTATATAAATTCTTCCTGTGCTTTTTTCGCAGCGAACGAAATACGAATGATATCAATTTTCTCATGAACACGATGGGAAATCATTGTAAAGAAGAGAGTAGTTTATAGTACACGAAGTCTAACAAGTTAATTAAATGATACCGTATGTAGAACACAATTAAACGCAAAACTACCATCTTTTATTAACGCATTTGATTTTAAAGACGTGCTTTCATAGAAATCTGTAGAGGTTTCTTCTTGATAGACTAAATTGTATAAAAATTCAGGCAATAACTCTGGTAAATTACATTTTTGCATATTTATGGATGTATTGGAATAAGCGTTACAAAGAATCTGTTAAAGTAATTTTAAATATACTTTTCGCTTTTACCTTGTTTTGAAATATAGAATGCCCATTTCAAGAAGAAACATTTATTTACGACGCATTGGATAGCTTTAATCGTCGTTTAAATTGTAAACAAATTATTTAAATTATGATTAAATACGTTTAGAATTTTTAAGTCTGATTTTACAGAGATGTAATAAAGCGTATCAAAAGTTACTTTGAGCCTTACCTTACTTTATATATATATGCACTTACAAAATTAATAAAATTAGTGATTATCCATCGATAATAAATGAGTAGTGAACTGCCTGCGATTTAGCGAATTAGTACTTGTCACGATGTAAGCATTAACACTTAAGGATATATCGTGTTGTTACTTTATTATTTAATTTGCCAAAATATATAATTTGTACAGTCAGTTCAGTATTTTATAACTGGCTTAGTCATAAAGCATTGCTTATTGTATTTAACTATACATTGGTACCTCAACATAATTATGCGTAATTTTAGCATAATCTTTGATATTTATTCGTACCAAAATGTTCATTTCACGCGATAATCTTGTTGTAAATTGTTTTTCTAAACAGAATCGTAATTAAAAGTAGATTTTTTTCATTAAAGATTCGTTTCCTTCACAATAATTGTTTTAAATACTATTTTTGTATTTTACTATTTTACCCTTTTACCTCCCGTTTTTAAGAGATAAATGACATTTTCCTTCTTCTTTTTTGTAAAATAGTAAGTGAAACAATTATATAAAATTAATACCTTGCAACGATATTTGTTGTTTTTGCGTGACTAATTATGTGTGCTGCATAAGAGTGTTAGATATTTGTTTGTTACGAATATTTCTATCATTTTAATACATGTATAACATCATACATATATGTGTATACATATTGCACACAAATTATAGAAAAATAGTTTTTAAAAATGTATTGTAAAATAATTAATAACAATAGCCGACTATTGGAAATTGTACTAAAACTCTTCTTCAAATAGTTATGACTGTTTTTTGAAAATAGAAAACATTTAATTACTTACTTTTATTAGTCAAAGAATTGCAATTTTTGTCAATAATAGTTTTGTGCTATTTAAAGTAGGTACTTGTTTTGTACAATGTTTCTTCCACGCGAGTCTGACTATAAACATCACTTTCTACTTCGAAGCGTGACTATTCTACACATAGACTCCGTTTCATGGTATATAAATTATTAATAATTTCATTAATATGTGCTACGTTTAACAATTTCATTCCTGTGAATACTTTCTTGCGAAAGATTTTTAAATTTTTTTAAATGAATATAAAATTACGAATCATAATTATTGATTTTAATAAATTTCAAAGTAATTTGTTCCACTTTACAAATCCTTTTAAACACAGGAATTCATTCAAATACAGTCACAAAAGTTTACAAGCATCCATAAAGGTTTAAAAGTATTTGGGAAAAACCGAAGTCGGCAGAAAATAAAAAGATCTGAAAAAGTCATGATCTTTTATAAATATTGTTTGCAAGAAAACAAGTAAATAAAAAAAGATCACTTTACAAAAATCTACGCGAAGTTACCACGAGTATATATTGAACTCTATATAATTCGTTGTAACGATATTAAAACTTTGTCAGACTTTTGAGAGATATTTGTAGCGTTTTATCATTTACTTGATGTAAATAAAATAAAATCGTTACACCCGTAACGATAATTTTATGCATTTATTGAACGATGTCCTCTTTATAAAAAAAAACATTTCACAGATACTCCTTATTTATATTCTTCGTTGTAAAGACACTTGTAAAATATGAAAAATATTAATTTTTTTTAAGCGTCTGAAATTTAAATAGCGTCTATATACGTATTTGCACTCGGAAATATACTTGGCGATTAAATAATCGCCAAGTACATTTCCGAGTGGAAATATAAATTGTATATATCACAATTATATGAATCATCTTTGTTTCTTATCGAACGTAAAGTCAACGCGCGTCGTAAGTAATAAAAACAATACAATTAATAAACATCCGTTTAGCATCGCTTCTGAAATATATCACCGCATTCTAGTCAACGACCTTTAATCCAGTGAAATAACTAACGTATATATATTAATAATGATTCATATATATATAGGTATATACCGACACGTAACGAGGTTACATTCCAACGTGACTTTTGCGAAATTCTCTCGTTCCGTTTAACTGCGCTTCACCTCGTTCGACCGTTAAAATTCGCCCGGAAAAAGTGTATAGGTCGAATGTGGTTGCATCAAGAATAACTGGTACTTCGAGAAAAGGCGGAAGGAGAGCAGAGACGATCAGGAAGATAACGAGAGTCCTCGGTAACGCAGAAAAAAGGGACGCGTACGATGCGCACGCATCCATCGCAACCACCATACGTGCACGCCACTGGAGGGGTTGTAGGCGGGTGAAAAACGGAAGCTACGGTTAGATAGGAAGGGTGCAGTCGCCTCAGACGTCTGCTCGATCCTATTCTCGCGTCGGACTTACTTCCCTTCAAGCTTTCCGTTTCGTTCTGGTTTCCATCTTCGATTCCTGCCCTTTTTGACGACCACCCGCGATGGCCCTGGACGCGAACGAGAAAAGTTACATCCTGGACGCGAGGAACAACTACGAGGATGTAAGTAGAATGACCATTATTTTCGCTACGAGTCACTGTTATCCTTTGATCCTTCTCGGAATGTGGTGGGTGGCATATTACCAGTATACGACGAACGTTGTTTTCCGCGGAGGAACTGGTATTGCGTGGCCTCGGATGACGATGTGGGAAAGACAGTGAGCTAATTCAATTACGAGAAACATAGGCTTTTATGCAATCAGGTTTGTCCTCAGCGAATCGCACTCGATGAATTTCGGGTTACTACTTTAGATTTGGCTTTGTCGATTCGGCGCGATCGGAACGAATGGTCTTTATAGCACCAGAGATTGATTAGATAGTAGAACCGATTACAAAGCGATCATGATGGACGTGTGAACGACGACGCGGGTTCGCGGAAATAGATTGAAAGGCGGAAATTGATGTTTGCCTCGCTAACCATAGTATTCGCCGAATCTATTTCTATGCGTGTCAAAAGTCGGATTCTTAACTAAATATTAAACGAAGTTTTGTAATTTTTTTGCAATTTTGTTTAAAGCAATATATATTAACGATTGATAAAATCAAGTTGAACTTAAAAGTGAGATCAATTTTTTAAATGTTTTATGTGTAATGTAAAAAGGAACATGATGACTTTGTACGTTCAAGTTTTAGCGAATCTGTTTTTACAGATTTTCTGATTAATTCAAAGGGAAGATAAGTCTTGCTGTAACAAACGTGAAAAATATATAAGATATCAGCTATGTTTTCACATATGCATTCTTTTTGTACGTACTTCTATCGTCGATTCATTTATCGCGAGACAATTTACTTTTCATTGTTCTATGGTTGTATTTTTCATCGGTTATGAGCAATTGTACATTTTGCAGGGAAAAATGTGTAAAGGATAAGATAGATGTAAAATTGTCACTAAACGAAAGCGTAAAAATTAATTTCTACCATTCATATTTATCTGTGTACTTTTACAAAATCTGTCTGGTTTGAAAGAAATAGTGAGATTAAGATTTTTACTTTTGTATAATCTATATAATTATAGTTAACATTCATAATCATGTTACTATTTATGCTATTAAAGGTTTATGAACTAATAGTTGAAATGATATTCGTATCCATATCTTGTTACATTCAATCGTATCAGAAGTCAACTGTACAAATGTTATAAGTTCAAAGGGTGGGGCATATATACACGAAGCAATTTAAATGTTTCTATGACTTGTCAAATGTGTACACAATAGTGCTTAAAAACCATTGTTATATCAAACAATAAATATGCTATAACATAATTTATAGCATGTTATTAGAAATATCTTACATATCTAAAATAGCTTATATATTTTATAATCTGATTAAATCGTCACGAATTTCTAAATTAATAGATAGTAATGGTATTAATTATGGTCGTGTTAAATAATGAATTACAAACTTCGTATTGATTTTATTATTAATTCTTACACTGACTTTGTAATAAGTACATTATATAATATGCATTATCGAACTGTGCTTATTACTTAGTTTGTAAATTTCTTTTAAACGGTTTGTTCAGTGTAATTGCAGCAAGTAGTTGTACAAAGCATACGAGGAAATTATACTTATAAATGAACACTTTCATATCATCAAGATTAATATTCCAAAGCCAAAGATTTTATCATCAATTTTGGCTTTAAACAGGGTGGCAGTCTTGGCTCAGAGGAATCTTATGATGATATGAGGCAACTTGTAGGGGTAAGAAATAGTTGGTCAATAACTATTCGCGTCTACTTAGTTTTAGTGTCTTTCAAAGCCAAATAAACTACTGCATGGATTTAACATGAATTAATTTGTTTTTTTTATATTCAAAAGTTATTATTGTTATTATTATTATTATTATTATTATTACAAGATAACGTAAGTTTAAAGGGATAATCGAAAAATTTTAAAAATATGATTGAAAGTAATTTATTAATATTTTCATTTTTGTATTTCTTTCTCTTTTTAATTCGTTTTAATATAGACGAATATATAATGTAGATGAATAAAATATAATTTTATAGGACAAGGAAGAAGAATCTGGAAAATTCAATAGTCTACCTCTGGCCAGTTTTAATTTCATCAATTCCATTATCGGCAGTGGTGTCATTGGTAATTCAAATATGTGATTGATAAAAAATAATCCTTAAACACCGAATGAATTCACAATAAATTGTACGTTTCATCTTTTAAATGTGCAAATATTTCCTTTACAGAAATAACGTGGTATTTATTCATGTTAAACGACGCATATTTTTGAAACAAAATCAAGAGAATTACTTCGGTGCTTGTAAGGATTAACAGATGATTTGAGATGTTGAGAGGAACGAAGGAACACTAATTATTATTTTTCAGGTATACCCTATGCTCTTCATCAGGCTGGATTCGGCCTTGGAATAGTATTACTAATCCTGGTGGCAGGACTTACTGATTACTCCTTAATATTAATGGTCAGAAGTGGTAATATATGCGGTGAAATGAGCTATCAGGGTTTAATGAGAGCCAGTTTTGGTCGTACTGGATTTTACATTCTCACGACTTTGCAATTTATCTATCCGTTTATAGGTAAATACATCTTTCTTAACTTGAGCGTAATTATTGCAGCGACAAATTACAATTAATCATTTGCGTTTAAGTGACGTGCTGTACAGATTGATAAGTATTTGTCTAGAAATGAAGTAATACAAGTGTGCGTGGCACGTTTACTGATGTCGTTTATGGATCGGCTCGAATTATTGTGATCGATTTGATTATGCGCATCAGTGAATCAATTTTCAGTACAAGCAGTTAATCTCTTATAGCTTTATGTTAAGACTAAAACTACTTTCAACAATTTCTTTCTCATTAAGAAATATTATTTATGAGTAGTACTACCACTTTGTCTCACAAACATAATTTATCTTTACTTAATCTTTTTATAATGTAACTTAACTTGAAAATAAGAATTGAGTCAATATTTTGAGGAATACACGTTTTCACGTTCCGTTGAAACTTATTTAAAGAATTTGAAGCGTAGCAGCTCCCGCTTACAAGTGCCACTTTTTTATAATTTAACATTTCTTTTCCAGCAATGGTCTCTTATAACGTTGTCGTTGGCGACACTGTGACGAAGGTGCTAATAAGGGTAACAGGAATTAGTGAGACTAGCATTTTCGCTCATCGTCAAGTGGTCGTCTTCTTCGCGACGGTTTGCATCACTATACCACTGTGTCTTTATAGAAACGTGGCTCGTCTGGCGAAGATCTCTTTTTTGTCGTTGGTCTGCGTCGGTTTCATACTTTTGGCAATCTTAATCCGGTTGGGCACGATGTCCGCAATTGTGTGAGTAATTCAGTTTTTTAAACTCTAGATCCTTTTGTAAATGATTCTTTTATATAAAAGATAAAGAAACAATAGTGTGGTCACTCTGAACCTATCGAAGCGCGAATTGCAAACAATTATAAGCTTTAAGTTCGCGAGTAAATTCTTTGATGCGCTGCTTCCTGAACCAACCGCTTGCTGTTTGCAAGTGTCCACATTGTCGGTAAACATAATTCACGAACTGTTTGCATGTTAGTTTGTGAACAGTAGTGTGGACCGAGTATAAACAGCTGTGGAAACGATGAAATGTGGTATTGGTGTAATTTTCAGGCCGAGCCAAGAAGATAGTTGGCGATTCGCAAATTTCCCTGGCATAATTCCATCTGTTGGAATTATGGCGTTCGCCTTTATGTGCCACCATAATACATTCCTCATCTACGAATCTATAGAGAGAGCTACTCAACAAAAATGGGACGTCGTCACCCATTGGTCGCTTTTCACCTCTTTTCTGATCGCTGCAGCCTTTGGAATCATTGGATATGCCACCTTTACGGCATATGTACAGGGTGATCTTATGGAGAATTACTGTTGGGATGATGATCTGATGAACTTTGCAAGAGTCATGTTCAGTGGAACTATTCTCCTGACATTTCCCATCGAATGCTTCGTCACAAGGGAGGTGAGTATTTTTATTTCCTACTAAACTCTATTTAATTTTATAATAAAATTGATATTGTATTCTTTACTCTTTTTTTTACACCAAAATTGGTTTAAGATTATTCATTTAAATTTTTCTGAGATTTAAAAAAATTAAATTTTATTCGTTTACATAATAATAGAAGTATATGGTGGACGTAAAAATTATTATCAATCCAAAAAATAAAGGTATGACAGTAATACCACAATGTCGTAAATAATAAAGGGTGAATAGGAAAAGATAAATAAAGGGATTGCATAAATTGAAGTATACATCACCTGTAATGGATGAAGTGAATTGTAGTTCCTTTCAATTTAAATTTGAAAATGTCAAAATTTGAATCTTTAAGTTGTTAAGCTGTTCTAAGAATAACATGGTGTGCATATAGGTGTGCATTAGACCACGCAATTAAATGATTGTTCATTTATCCATTATTGATTTTTTGCAAAAATAAAAAAGAATCGATGGTGACCCTTTTCCAAGAGCGTTCGTCGTAAGGAGAAAGGCACTTAATCGAGTTTAATATCTTAGCGTTTCTTTTACAAGCGCTTTAAAGTGCACAATCTTTTTCATCACAACTGTAATAAGAAATGTGAACGAATTATGATGATAAACTAATATCTCTTCACTGCAGAACGTTAATGAATGTTTGCAATTCCATTTATTAAAAAACTTAATCCCTAAAATTAACAATCAAAATAATGAGTCCTTTTTTCTGTAACTTCGCCTTTATACTTGTACAATATATAATCTTCAAGCTCAATGTCAGTAACCATCAGCCCCAGTTTATGAAAAAGAGGGAAAAATCTTTGCGTGGAATTGTGCACTTCATAGTTTAGTGACATAGTGCTTGACTATGTGCGCATGCGCACATAGAAAGCTGCGCGTGCCGCTGCGAGTCAAAGAGAGAGCACTGCCGCTCCCGCAGTGTCGATCCTAGCGTGCTAGTGGGAGGTAGTTTTTGTTCCTGCTCCCCGTGTGTTACGAATAAATTTTCTTTTTATAATCACCACCGCGACTGTTAATTCGTATTCGACATCAATGCGTTAATAACAAATAAAGAAATATACGCAAGGAACCGTCTTAATTGGTACGAAAAATCTGCGTGTACAGGTAATCCTGACAGCGATCAAAGGAACCGATGAACTCGAAGACCATACAGCTTACGTTCCCAACTCCGACCGCAAGTATTTGATAATCACTCTGTCGATAGTATCGGTCGCTTACCTGATCTCAATGTCCACGGACTGTTTGGGGGTCGTTCTCGAATTGAACGGTATCCTCGCCGCTGTACCGTTAGCCTACGTTCTTCCTGGCCTGTGCTACCTCAAACTTGAAGACGGACCAATTCTCTCGTCTAAGAAACTACCGGCGCTTGGTTTGATGTCAGCCGGCGTGTTCGCTGCGGTTTCTGGCTTGCTGTTGCTGATCCTCAACAGCGATACAGCTGGCTCTTGCGTGCACGGGAAGGTAATGCCGTATTGTATGGAAAACTCAAACAGCACGAATTTAGATTTGATTCCGATGTAAATTCCTAAATTCATTCCGATGTAATTTCATAAATATTGTATCGATTTGGTGATTTGGAGGTTTATTTTCTATTAGGACAGGTACTTTTGTATGCCAGAAATTCCTCTTTAGAATATGGTAGAAGAGATTGTGTTTCTCTTGTTTCTTGTCTCCTTTATGGTTGCAATGTATATATAGACCAATTTAAATTATAGATCATTGGTAGTAGTATTTTGGTTATTATTGAAATAAAGAGGTTACGATAGAATTTAGTTAAATGAAAAAACGAAAATCAAAAACTTACTCTTCCACTTCTGATAACTATGTACGTTGTAGATATTAAAGGTGAAATTGGGGGGGGGGGGGCGGGGGGTTTTCTGCAAAATAAACTATGTTAGACGAGCGAGGACACGTTGACGTGAGGGTTGAAATATGTTTACAATATACAATGTACCTTGGAGATTTAAGAAGCATCTGTTGAATTTATCAGCATTTTAACTTGTTGAACGCGTGAAATCGAGTATTTTTTAAACCAGAGACTATAGACAATATTATAATATACTTACTTACTACTTGCTTTATGTAAATTACTTTCGATGCTGCAAGATTCGCGATGTAGATATGATCCGAAGAGATGGATAGGGACTGTTGTTATTCATTTTCCTATATTGCATTCAATATACTGAAGCATAGTGACGGTTTTAAATAATAATTATTAAAAAATTTAATTACAAAATTGTATTATTTTATTACTATTTTAATAATTATTATTAGTATTTTATTTCTATTATTATAACTTGAATGACATATAATCAGAAGGTCATTTTTTTCGGAATTTTTTTTAACGATAATAATGTTTTATCTACTATTGTCTAATTGGTCGTATACAAAATGTTCGAAGAACTGTTCACGTCCTGTTGATCGAAATATATGAGTACCTGGAGAGAAAGTTACTATAAAATATGTACAACTGATCTTAGGCACGAGCAACCATATAATTACCAACGCGAAACTTGCAATCAATAATTGAACGATAACAAATCATTTACTTGAGCTATAATCGTTTAGTTTTAAACAGGCAAGATAAATGTATCGAAACCAAAGAGGTTGTTGGCGAATTAATTACAAACGTTATATTTAATTACTCACAATGAAACGTGCTATTTAGTGATGGCAGTTTAAAGTGTTTCGACACAATAGATTTTCTACTTAAATTTAAAAACGCATCTATAGTGTTTACTGACAAATATAGCTGCCAATGGATTACTATTCATAGAGTTACTAAATTATTTTCGATTAATTTATTTCTTTATTATGACGAAAGTTGGTGGAACCTATGTATTTTGATCAGATGGAAATTAGAAAAGGTTAAAGAGAAAGATAGAGAAATTTATTTGTACGATGGATATAGCAAGGGGAAAAGTGTTGAATAAGGAATGGAAATTATATTATTCGTTCTTAATAATAATTTGATGTTGCGGAAGAACATTTTTTCCATTAGATATGAACTTAATATAACCAAAAATATTGTGTTGTCGGTAGGAACAATACTCATTATAATTAAATAATGAATAATATTAAGCTGTTACGAAACTATTTTTCGAATCTTTATTACAGGGGCATATTATGAAACAAAGAGTAGTATACAAAGATTTTGTATTAAAGGAAAGAAAAAGAAATAATATATGATACAAGGGTTTTTCATTCAATATTTTGTTAAGAGTATTTTTTTATTAATTAATTAGACAGTTATTATATAAGTTAAACATCGCACCATTAATAGCCGAAAGTTTAGAAATTTATTTAAGGATATGTTTTCTTTTTTTTCATATGAAATCAAACTATTTACTTTCTGAAAACGTTTAGGTGTAACAGAATACATATACAGGATATTATGTAGGATTAATGCAATGAAAAAGATATATATTTAAACATCTAACATATAAAATAATTTTTTAATGAAACGAATTTATTTTCTTCCCCTTGTTCTTCTCTATACATATATCGATCAAATTGTACACAACCAAAATGTGTTATTTTTATCAAAAAGTTATCGAACAAATGTTAACTTCAAGAAAAGTAACTAATTTTATTCGCGGTAACTTATAAAAATTATTTGTTTGTAGTTAAAAAATATATTTTACTTTACAGTTGCATTAAGTCCTAAGAAGTGCAATGTATTAGGCCTAATAAGTATTAACTAAATATAAACGAAAGATAACTCGTAGAAAGGGATATGAAACAATCAGAGACCACGATAACGAAAGTATTTAATGAAAATTGATATAAGAAAATTATTTAAATTACTCTCCAACGTTGGAAGTCTTTGCGATATTATAAAAAAATGCGCGCAAAATATACCGGGTGTCCGTATTTGTACATAACATGTATATGTGTATATCTATGTGTATTTAACTTTCTGTCTATCTACGTGTATAGACTATACGTAAAACGAACTATTTTATGGTGTAAACGAAAGTATTATATTTTACAATAATGCTACGTTTTACTAAAGTAATGTTACTTACGATATATATTTTTAAATTGTGAAAGAAATGAAGTATTACTATTTTTGTAGAATATGTCGTGCACGATAAATCAGTTTACTTTTCTTTCATCCTACGATAGAAAATTTCTAAGGGATGTAATACTTTCATTTATGCTAGAGTACTAGACCACATGTTTTGGAAACAACTTATATAATACTAAAGTCGATTTTTACGATCGCAACTCTATAGGAACTTTTTTTTACATTATTCTGATGAATAGAATTGTAAAATAAGGTCTCTAATTTTTATTAACATCTAACACATATATGCATATATATATATATATATATATATATATATATATATATATATATATATATATATATGCGTGTGTGCGTGTCTGTGTGTGTCAAAGAGAATATATAAAATTTTAGAATCGGATTAACATCTTAAGGAACTAGGCTTTCCGATATTCAAGGACGTATACACATACAATTAATTAAAAAATTTTGTAAGCTTAACAGATTTCTGAAAAGTCTCGTAAAATGTAAATCTTGCCAAAATTTATAGTTGCTACATAAAATATTTGCCAAAATTTGTAAAATAAGAGTATATTTTGATTAAACTGTTAAAATATTGTTTGAGTTTAATAATTAATTCTTTTGCTAACAAAAATTCTACGACGCATTCCAGCTGTGACGAAACAGAAATTAAAATACTTATGTAAACTTTTAGCATTTTTATTAGCTTTCATTTACACTTTTTAAAAATTAAATTTTTCTAATGTTACGTATATATAGTACTCAATGTAATAGAAAAGTAAAAAGAGTTTATCGAGTTTCTTGGCAAAATAGAATATTACAAAGTGAATGCATTGTAATTATAAATAATGCGTTCATCAAGGCACAAGAAATTAAATTATATCCTACGGGCACTCGATATTTTGTTATGTAATCAGAACCGTATAAGATTAGAAATAACGAAGAATATGTGCAACGTTATAAAACGGTAAAACGAAGTAGTCATTATTGACAATCGCGTATTGCAGACCAACTATAAGAGACAAATGTCACGAAAGAAATAATAAAGAGACGAGTTCCGTAGTAAATGAACATATTTGAGAAAACAGAACAGGTTCCTAATTCTCTTAATAATCGCAGTTTTTCTCTTACATTGTGATAATATTTTTCTATTAATCGTTCTATTTCTGCTTGAAAAACCATTGAAAATAAATTCTCACCTGCACTCTGTCTATATTTTCCAATCACTTGTTTCTACAATTATAAAAGTAAATCTGACTCTAGCGATTGAAGTTACTTAATTAAAACAAAAATTTGCGCATATTCTTTTTGTAAAACTATGTAACTATTTCTTCCAAGAAATTCACTTTCCCAACGTCCGACTATTTTTTAACCACGTAAGGGATGCACAAAGTAAATTTCACCGAATAAATTGTATATAGCCGAGATTCTTTCTTCTTATATAAGGATGCAATAAATCGATTGTGATCTAACCCGTTAGATACAGAATATTTCTTGGAATCTATATTTTTCCTTGGAGTGATTTATTTTTTAAAACTGTGAACACAGAGATTTATTATTATTCAAACAGCAATATAATATAAATACGTATATTGCGATCTAACGGGTCATGAACGATGTTTGATAACATATTTTTTAAGCTTAAATGAACCTATAAGATTGTTCTATTATTTGTTGTGAATTGTTTATCGTAGAGCAAGTGGAGACTTCCGTCGATTCTAGGGAAGGAATAATCAGCGGTAGTACGCGATGCTGAAAAAATTTAACGAACAATAGTTAATAGTTCAACATTTTCAAACATTATCCGCTTTGAAATGAAAACGTATTTATATGCAATTAAAATTAAAAATATACGTAATGTTCTATGAAACTGTAGGAAATCAGATGACATATTTTGTTTTCACAAGTGATCAATAGAAATGGAAAGAAATGGTAGTGTACAAGTAAATGAAAATTACACGTATATAATTTTACTATTAACACTATTGTAATATAGAAGATTAATTTTTCGTCGTCACTTTTTTTTATGTATCTTATGAACGAAGGTAATGTATTTTAATTAACAACGTCAGTGCCGGAATTAAATTTAAACGAAGCACGTACATATGCGCATACGATATTAAAATTAGACGCATACACAGTTAAGTAGACTTAACTTGGAAATATATTTATTTTTCCAACATGACTCCATCGTCATACATTGTAAAATATGTTTAACAATAGTATTAGAATAATTAATAATTTCTGTTTAGTGCAAGTATATGTATGTTAGTTTTTCTATTTTCAGTAATAAGAGAAAGCATGATGTTGGCATGTTTAAAAGAAATGAATATGATCAGACTTCTAATTTAAGCTTCGTTTTTGTGAAAGATTTTCAAATAAATGCAACTGTATTTACTCTGTGATATGCATACAGACAGTGTACTTGTTTCTTTGAAACACGTCTATACTTAAAATGATCTATTGTAACGTTGATCGGATTTGGAAAATAAATTCGAATAATAAAATTATAATATGTAAAGCATTTGAAATTACAGTAAAATATTTTTCAACCATTTCTCTTTTGAGGTAACTGACCACTTTTTCCTACCGAATTGTTAAAAAATGTCATTTTAACGTAAAGGTAGACACGTATACACCTTTGGTATTTATCTGGCGCGTACATTTATAAAAGTTCACGCATGTGCGCATAATCGCAACATCTAAATTAGTGGTTAAAAGTGTATAACCAGTATGTACATCTTTCCTAATCTTTTTAATGGATGTAATGAACGAACAATATTAAATAATGTGTTCCTGCCGTTACAATGTACAAAAACGAATATAATCCTTCGCTACAGAATTAATACGAGGTAGACCTGTGATTTTACTTCTTAAATGGAGAGAAAAATTTAATCACTGAATACAAATTAGAGGTTATATAAGAATAAGAATAAAAACAGAATGAATAACGCGTAAAATATAGTAGAAATTAAAAATGTAATAAATGGTAATAAAATCGTTTCAATAAATCATCCCCAATTTATAACGTTCTCGTTTGTTTCTTAAAATATATACAAGTATATTATCCAAATCAATTTAATGTAGAATGCGTATAGTAAAGCTTTATACTAAATAATGTTTGATATTAAAAATTGGTTTCACAAACTTTAAAAGATTTAAAGTGCTAAATCACGAACTACTCGGAATATTAATTATAGGTTACTCTAAAATTGTTTTTATGATACATATAATATCATGTCATACTTTTTGCGCAAGCATAATTGATTTTATAGCGTTTGTTCAGAAATGTCAATCACGAATCAATTATTAAAATTCGTTACATTATTTATTATTAAGTTGCGTTAAGAGAACAACTTTTAATTACAAACATATCGAGCAACAAAACGTCAAAAACATCCTCGGTTTCCGAAGAGGGGAGTTCGAGTCGTAGCTTGATTTCTAAATACATTAAAATGGATGTTTCGAAAAGCGAACAGTTTATCGATAGATATGAGAAGATTTATGGAGACGAATGTCGTATTTGTTTAAAAAGAGCTACCGAAATTTGTGAATTGTTTAGAAATGGGGATTCTATATCTCATAAACTTATGGCCGTTGCTTCCGTACAGGTTAGTTTGTAACTTTTTATTGGGATATAGTAACATGCACACGTTCAAAAATTATTCCTTTCAACTTTATTCCTTTTTCCTATGTGTTTTAACAATGATATCGTATGCATATCCTTTATGCCCTTCAAGGAACTCTTTGAGATTGCTATGCTCTACAATTGTCTTATCAAAATATTATAAATAAAGAAGCTCACTATTGTAGTTACAACATTGTTTGTTTTTGTTTATTATTATTATAAATTTTAATACACACATACAATAGCTTTAACAACATTGTTATATACATATATAATTAATATGTTGTGATTGTTTATCATTTTGTGAAATATATTTACTTATTTAACGCCATTATTCTATGATTAAGAAATAAAAAGACATGTAAAATATACTTCAACAAATGTTAAGTATTGATATTAAAATAATAAGTTGATATTTTTTTAGGTTGAAGAAGGAGATGGTTTACCCTCGGTGATCTGTTTGACTTGTAACCAACGTTTGGATGCATCCTACGACTTCAAATGTCAAATACAGAATTCCGATGAGAAACTTCGTCAAATTTTAAAGTTAAAATCTTCTACCAACGATTCCATTACCAGCGCTAGTATAGTTACAGCAATAATTGCTGATATGATATCTAGCGTAATATCTTCTGAGAAAGAGAGTACGGAAAAGCCAGATGTTTGTTCCACAAATTTCTATTCAGACAATTTTTGTTTTGGTAAAGACGATAGCTCGTTCTGTCTTAGTCCAGAGAAAAATTTGTTTTGTTACGAAAAAGAAACCCAGAGTCAATTAAATAACATAGAACAAAAAAAAAGCCTAGAAAATGTAAATGTCTACAAAAGTTTGTTAGATGATGATCCTATGAGACAAATAAATTCAATGAAAGAAAATTTATCTTCATTGGATGATCATATGGTACAAAATAAAGACGATTTATTAAAAGAAGATGTAAGTAATGAATTATCGGGAAATCACGAAATGTTAGATGATACATTGAAAACAGATAGTATTCAAGATGATGAAGAGAAACCGTTAATTTCACGCACAACTAGATTACGCTGTGCACAATGTGTTAAATCCTTTCGTACAAAAGTGGCCTTGCAGAGACACTCTATTGTTCATAAACGTAAAACTAAGTTACGTTACGTTTGTTACGTGTGTGACAAACAGTATTCAACTCATGCAAAAGTGAAAAAGCATATTGAACTTTGTCACGAAGCTCATGATAGAAAGGAAAACATTCAGGATAAGAGGATTAATTATGAACAACGCAAAGGAATTTCCAATGTACATGATAAAAGGGTTAATAATGTACAAGTAAGTATTTAAATTTAGTTTTAAACAAATTTTGTTATTATTAAACTAGAATTTTACTAATATTGAAATTTTCAAATTATAACAGGAAGAAATATCCTTTGTTACATTTTTATAGACTATCACAAGTATTGTGTTATTTACTGTAGTATTAGTTGTATTGTTATGCTTCAGGACAAAAGAATAAAAACCCCCAAAAATGATGACCTTCTTAAAGAACAACGAAAGGGCCTAAAACTGACATGTAAAGTTTGCTCAAAACAATTTACTTATCAGAAATCTTTTATTACACATGTATTGTATCACAAAAATCATCCAGAATATAAAGAATCGGGACATTTGGATGATTCTTCTCAGTGTTCAACGAAAGAGAGAACTGCAGAGACTGTTGAAGAAGATGATGAAAATGAAGAAGAAGAAGAGGAGGAAGAGGACGAGGAAGACGAAAATCTTCCGGCTGAAAGTTTACAGTGCACGCAATGCGGGAAGTTGTTTGCAACGAAGAGAAATTTAAAAAGGCACGTTTCGACGCATAGTGGATTGAAGTACACATGCGAGACATGTGGTAAAGGATTTTCACGGGTAGACAAATTAAAAGATCACGAACAATCAAAACATAAGACTGAAATGTTTGAGAACTCAGATTTTGATGATAAAGAAGATGTAGATAATATAAATAAGGGAGATTGTTTAGAAGGAAGAAAGAAAGTAAGTTACATGAGATTTAATAAATATTTCGCAGTTTCGGAAGAACAGTGATTCAAATTATACTAATTGCAAAGGGAAACTTACTTTTTGAATTTGTACCATTATTGTTCCGAAGCAATTATATTTTTCAATACTTAAATGTCTATAATTTTGCTAAACTTTAAATTTAAAAAATCTCTACCTTTAAAAATTTTTATGAGGATCAAATATTATTTTAGGACCGTCACAATAGACCACACAAATGTGCAATTTGCCCCAAGTCGTTCGCACAGAGTCAGTCTCTGGCGAATCACATAAAACGCCACAATAGGGTCAAAGAAACGCAGAAAAGGTTTCTTTGCGAGGTTTGCAGTAAGTGTTTCGCACAAAGTGGCTCCTTGGTCGCGCATATGCGTACACATACGGGAGTTAAACCGTACGTTTGCAATGTGTGCAGTAGAGCTTTCACGAAAAGCACTTATCTGCAGCTGCATTTGCGCACTCATAGCGGAGAAAAGCCTTATATTTGTCAGTATTGTAGCAGAGCTTTTGCGCGTGCAAATACATTGGCACGACACATAACGATGCACACGGGAGAGGCAAAATATCATTGTCAGATTTGTACAAAATCATTCAGAAGACTGACCTCGTTAAATGAGCACACTTACACGCACACAGGACAGAGACCGTACGCATGTAAAATATGTACAAAGAGATATAATAATGCCGGGTCGCTTTACGCGCACAGAAAAAAGTGTAAGGCGCAACAGTTATCCAATACTGGATTCGCTGTTTCCGTGGAGAACTCTGTACCGCAACAAGATTTAAATGTTCCCCAAGTGTTGATTTATTCTCAGAGAAAATTAATGGAAGATGCAACCGTTGGGCAAGTCACGCCCACGCCGCAATACATGATCGCGAACGTACACAATCAGAAAAATCTGGGATCAAATATCATTCAACCATTTACGGTGGAGGATCCAAACGTTTATACGATAAATTCGAAGCAATTTAAGAATCCCTATTACACGATTTATCCAAATATGTAAAATAATAACGAGTGCGGAAGATTGATTAAAGAATGTCTTTTTTTAGAGCTACTTGTGCCTTTTTTGTGGGTTCTCTTTAACTTAGTAATTACTTACGTAAGCATAATAGTAAGGTAAGTGACTGAATAACAGGTAAGTAAATGAATAAAAAATTAATATACATATACATATAGATATTTTTAATTATATCTTGTATAGGTTGATTTAAGTTTTAGGATAAAATTGGAATAACGTGTATTGTATGAAAATAGTTAAATTTATATCGAGTTTACAATTCATTTTCTCCAAATATAATTGTATATAATACAATAATATCGCAACATACATTTATGTAAATTAATTAAATTTTTATGAAATGTACGATAATTAAGTACCATTGTTTTATAGTGATAAGCAGTTTCATGCTACATAGACATCATCAGTGTTCTATAACAGTTACTACTAAGGCTACAGGTATTTATACATTTATGTAGTAAATTTAAATGTACAAAAATGTCCAAATTAAAAAAGAAATTCTACTTATAACATTTAACGAGTAAAATAAGTTTATAGTTAGGTTCCATTTGTTTAGTTATGTTTATAAAAGTATGAATTTTTCTCTAAATATCCGTAATTTAATTATCACATATGCAGAATTGTGATTTTAAGACTTATTCTTCTTTGCGCAAGGAATTTATATCATCATCCGACGTATCTTTTCTTAATTCTTGTGAACTTTCTTCTAATTTCAGATTTGGTGAACTTCTCGTATAAAACAATTGTGCCTTCACCGCTGGTACATCAGGTGTCGTTCTTTTTTTAACGCTCCTCACGAAGTGCTTCCATTGAATGCCTTTCTTTTTTCCCGTTAGCATCGATCTATGCCTTCTTACCACCAATTTTGGGCTCCTGCTTTTCGTACTTTGCAGCTCCGATTTTAACGGAATTGACAACGTTGTTTCAGGCAGTGTTAAATGATGTACGTTTATGTCATGGAATTGTGATTGTCGTGTATCCAAATGAGGACTGTCGTTAGGATTCACGATTAAATCTTCGGCTGGATATACGTTTTCTAAGTTGTATTGTTTCTCTGTCTCTGGAGAATGTTCTAAGTCAAGCCTTTCGAATGAAGGTAATTGTATAAGCTTTGAATTATAGTCTTTCCACGGATTTACATTACTAATGTACACTGTAGGCGTATCGATAATCTGCTTCATAGGTTCTGATAGAGTGGATGTACTTGAGTGAAATTGTGTGATCATCTTAGGGCTTTTCGTTAACGTGAAAAATGGCCTTCGAGTTGAATCGATTCGTGACATCGGATGCTTCCCGAAGGATGAAAGTTTCCTCATAGTTTCTACTACAATTTTTGGTCGTTGCTCTGTTTGGTCGGTTTGACGCGGTTCTTGAATATCGAACTGAAGAATCGTTTCAGAAGAAGTTGCATCAGTCGCCGTAGGTGTTTCAGGGCGCGGGCTGATCTGGCTGAAACAAACGAGTCTAACTTAATAAAACTTCATTTTGTGAGTTATCTCTACCTTTTTTAAGCTTTCTAAGCTTTCGCTATTACGAGTAATAATTTTAACAAAATATTAGCCTTTATTTGTTTATTGAGTATAATAATCTTACCGCCTTTCGCACGATGGACTCTCGTTATGAGTACGTATGCTTATCATGGATGAGTGATGTGATGGTCTCACGTCCTCTTCTTCTTCTTCTATAACATCTGGTAGAAACATCGTTTGTTTTTCTTCAGGAACGCTGTAAATATTGATGTATGAATATCTCTTCCAAAATTACTTTCTTTTATAATATATATTTAATTTATAACTGTTTGGTAAAACAAATTTTAGCGATTTTTTTTCAATTTTTAGTATACGGCTACCGTTCTTTTTACACTCTACTTTGTTGTAATAATTTAAGTTGTATTTAAGTTGTTATAGTTTAATAATTTTAAGCACGGATAATTATGTGGAACAAGGTAATCCCTGTGCGGTGGGAATCAGAATACATCCACAGTATCCCCTGCTTGTTGTAAGAGGCAATTAATAGGGGGAGGAAAAGATTAATGAAGATGTAGAAAAGAATAACAAACTTTAGTGAGAGAGGAAAGAAAAAATATGGAAAAGAGTCACTGGAAGGCAATGTTACTTAAAGCAGTTTTATAAGAATACTAACGTCATATTCGCCACGCTACCACGATACGTTTTCTTTTTATAAGCGGCTGCTGCTTCTGTGTACGGGA
This sequence comes from Xylocopa sonorina, assembly GCF_050948175.1. NCBI lineage: Eukaryota > Metazoa > Arthropoda > Insecta > Hymenoptera > Apidae > Xylocopa > Xylocopa sonorina. The sequence goes on along the minus strand of NC_135196.1, from coordinate 8,388,475 downwards.
GAATTAGATTTTCAGCATCAAAGTAAATGTCTTTGACCAATGGTGGGCATCGACTCATGAGAGTGTCAACTCCAAGATATGAAACCTATAATATACGTATATATGACGAACGAAAATGCACACATACACGATAATTTTTTAATAATAAACTTTAAGTACCTTTGTATGGCGATCGATTATCCAATTTAATTCAAAATCTTCGTCGTCGTCACCGAAGGGATTAATTAATTGTTCTGCTACCTATTAACGTATAACTATTATTCTAAAAATTAACTTATTTCTCTTACCTTTCGAATACTGCCAAAATTGTAGATACCTTCAATAGACCCATAAAAAAGAAGAATTGCAAGATCGTAAAAATAGGTATGTAGACATCGATCTGTAGCTGGAATTGCTTTTCTTTACCATCGATGTATTGACGAGCTATTAAAGCTACAGCAAAGAAACTGTACGTTGCAAGTGTCACCACTTGTGTGTAGACCAACGGAATCGATATCCAATCATAACTCCATAAGAGGCCACATTTTGTACGAAATTCACTAAATTCCTGTAATAATTATAAATTCAGTACCGTAATCTGTTTCAAGAGAACAAAGTAAACAATTAAAATAATGAACCTCCATAATTAATTTTAATCCCTGTGGATCGGGAATCCTGTGATTTTGCCGTGCTTCCTTCAGAAGATTGATAAACCACGTGCAAGGGATCCAATAAGTGTTGAATTCAATACTAGGTACTGCCAAAAACAAATCCAATTCTAGTTCTGTCATGAAACCTGTAAGATCATACATATGTAGAGTCAGTATGGTATATCTAACACTACAGATGGAACCTACAGATGTTATATGATGTCCTTTAGATTTAAAATTACCGCAAGAATAAAATGGGACAATGTTATCGAATAGAAATGGAGATTCCATTCTGTCGGAATAAGATTTTTAATTTTGCTAAGGATATTCTGTTACTAATTCTGTTTGCTAAGGATTATTCTGTTCGATTCCATCATTTCATCGTGAACCTTGCCTTGTTAGTCTTTTTTTTATGTAAGTGTGTGCAAACTTTCGTAGAAGCATATGCTATGGGTTGTAATTAGTATACTCGTGTTAAAGTGTAATTTTACCAGAATCGACAACGTGGTCGAGTGTCGGGAACCTTTTTTTCACCGCTGAACTGATCGAACGTAGAACAAGTATCAACGAAAGATTCAAATAGCGCATCAGTCCTCTTCGAAGCATACGGGCGTATTCGTCGTTTCCGGTAACATATAACGCAATTAAATGCATCACCCTATTAATTATGGTTATTAACAAATATATTTTACTGCTCTATCAAATAGTTATTCTCGATACTTACTTATCAGGCCAGGGTATCGCTTGGTATTGTTGCCACCATCTTTGAGCGACATAAGATACGTAAAATCCAAGAACGAAACTTAATGGAATTAAATTAATGAAATTATCGCAGTAAATAACGATCTGTTCGAAATCTCTGAAAGTAGAATATACACATATGAACGTATTTAAAGGTATGATTCGTCTCAATGGAATCGTCCATACATTTTTCCAAAGATTAGGTACATCTTGTAAAGGTAAAAAGTTTTAATAAAAACGGAGGGTTACAATTCTAATAGTAGCTAGGAAGTAATTAGGGCCTACAATATCATAGACGTGTTATTACGGTATTAAATTTTTGCAATACGGGCCAATTTCCCACTTTTTCGAATGATGCGAATGGATTAACAAGAATTGTTATGCGGACCTTTTCTGCGCGGAAGTAAGCAGGTGGCGGTAAATGGTGGAGAGCACAGCGAAGAGAATTAAGAATAAAAGTAATTCTCTATAGATGAGTTTGTAAAGGGAACCCCTCCACATAAAAAGAAGTCTGGTGAATCCACCTCTGGTAGAGTTCGCGACTTGGTATTGATACGTGACCGTCATTTTTTCTTCGTTAAGTACTTGTTAGTTTCGTAACGAAAGTAACTTTGCCGTAACAATAACAATTTCTTCCTTTTCATCGTTACCGTAAGCTTCACCTTTTTGTATCTAGAATTAGACGTCGATCAAAATTATTCGAGAACTTGCACGATTTTCGTATCACCAGGCGTACAGTAAAAACAAAATACAATACCTCAGGTGTGGCGGAATGAATGTGCGATGGAATAAAGCATCTTGATTTGATGCAAGAATTTCAATCGATGATCCGTTCACTTTTTGTCGACGGAAGAATTACCGGACTTGACGTCCATCGTGGACCTCTAAAAACAGATGCAAATGTTGAATGGATTCCGTTTTACGTTGCAAGTTTGATAATATTTTCGAGCCTTAAGATCGAACGAAGATATACAGATTCGAAATTGACTAAACATTTCTAAGCTACCTCGATTTTTAGTCGCGCGAATCAGATGATTTTCAAGAAGCGAACTCGACATTCGTCATGAAGGTGTTAGTACAAGAAAGTGGATCAGTTATTACACTGTAAACAGTACGTCACTGTTAATCATCCACGGGAAGCGTCCGTACGATTTTTTGGTCCATGCACCGTAAATAATGCCGAGTAATTTCGGGAATCACGCCAATATGCAGCGACGCCGTTAAATATAACTTTGAACATCGGAATAACTGTCGCCTGAGTAAACGTACGATTTATGCGAGGTCTCATAGTACCACCACAATTGCGATCCAGACTAAAGTACATACAACTGACAAATTCATTGGTTCACGGAAGTTGTTCTTGAATCAAGTTTTAATCGCATTGTTTTAAATTTAAACGACAGAATCGAGGACATTATACTTCGAGAAGTCTAGTTGCTACATTCAGCATTAAAGTCACCGAGGTATTCACTATTCTATAGAATTCTATTATTAACTATATTCCAATAAATTTCTTAATCCTTACACGGTCTGCTTAAAAACACTTTTTCCTCCATTAAAAATTTTCCAAAAGTTTATAATATATCCTCAGTTGGTTTAATCATTTTTACGTCTTGAATCTACCATTAAAGTTGTGCTCGCGCATAAACACTGCATGTACATTATTATATTACAACTCCCTATGTGACCCTTATAATAGTACTTCTTTTTTTTTTTTTTTAACTGGGTTATTTCAATCGTGAGTCATCTATGCCGTAATCGAAGTGTCGTTCTGTCTGCAAGATTTACACTATATTTAATGACACGTGTGAGAAGCATCATCATTGTGTCTAACAGATCGTCTGACGGCCGCTCGGTGCTCCTCGAGGGAGCGATCTAAAAATATGTGCGTTGGAAAAAGGTACGCGACATTGGCCGAACTATATACGAAACGCTTCCGTTCGAAATTTAATATAATGATATAGACCATTCGAGTCAGTTGAAACTAACTCGAAGCGGTTTACTCTTTGCTAATCATCTATTCACGTGGATAGTATAAGATTGTGATGGTACATGTAATTAATAAAACACGTCGAACCAGAGTGCACCAACAAAAGTTAAAAAGAAACGAATGAATCGAGTGGAGAAAACAGCATGATTTGTTATGGAAATGCATGATTTTGTTACGGTATATTCTGTGTAAATTTTTATAAGTAGTTATCGATAAAATAACTAATATAATAATAAATACTACGACTGTTTACGTTAGAAATTACTTTAAGGCTTTTTAGTAACAGATTTCGAATAGCAGCAGCGAAAGAATTGAACAAAAATAAATTAGTAGTAAAGTAGTTTTATATCGATCTAATTTTATCGAAGTTGATATATTGTTATTTATTCGTTTTATTAATATAGATTAATCTCACCTTGCTGGGCTCCATTTCAATTCACGTAATCCATACGTTTTATTAATCAACAAATCGAAATCTGTCACGCGTTGTGTTCCAAATGGTTTTTAGATTCATTAAAAGAAACAGATTGTTCACTTCGATCGTGACGATTACCACTAAAATCTCAATCCACTTTATTGGCACCAAAAATAATCAGTTCCTCGAACATATAAAAATATAATTCCAGCTTATTTGGTTCATAGTTAAAATAGAATATGTTATTTGAAAGTAATCTCTTTATGGATTTAAATTTCTCATATTCCGTATAAAAAAGAAGTGTTTTAAACCAGCACACTTGTGAAAAGTACGTAAAAATTTCAAACATTCGTTCCTTGACTGTCTACATTTTTTCACGATTAATTTTGAATATTATGCCATTTACTGGAGAATAAGTGCACTTCTTGTTCTCCCACATATGTTTCACCGATTCGCTAACCACATGTAACTTTTATAAAAACACTTCAGGTGTTTAATTATTGATCTCACCCACAAAGAATTTTTAATATTATTTCACAAACAGATATATCAATGTATCATTTTGTGAATACATTGTACAATATGATTAAATATCATATCGTAGTTTTAATAAAATTTCTTTCCATTAGAGTGACACCCCTAACATGAACATTTGATTGGTGGTAAGCTCAGGTATGCACTCGAAGCTAGTTAGCGCTAAACTGCTTCGCTAAGAAAACCCGCATCGTCATTGTGAATGTTAACATTGAAGCTGGTCAATTCTGATCCGATGGCAGATGCCCAAATCTAAAAGGGGTCGAATGTCAAGCTCGTGTTAGGTGTCGCAAGTTCGCACCTGTTTTTCATAGGTTTATGGCCATTCAATCACCTGCTCCATCACTTTTAAGAAAATCTAATTTTCTAAATTATATTATAACAAAATATATAGATATATAGATGTACAGATATATAGATTTTATTTTTATAAGACATTATTTCACTCCAAATTAATTAACTTTCGATATATTCCTGTAAATCGTATAAAATAAGAAAACAAGATAAGATTCTCATTTTCTTTATGCAATTGTACATGGATAGTACACATATATTTAGTACATAAATTTTTTTATGAAACTTCTTCCATTGTGCGTTTGCATAGAGATCAAACATCGAACTTGTTGCAAATGTACATTGAAAGGAGGTTGTATTTAATAATATCTAGTAGAGAAGAAGGTTGGATGGGACGCGGTTAGGGTGGGTCTCACGGAATCTCTGGAAACAGCACGAAATTGCAATTGGGAAGTCTGTAATTCCACAGAAAAAGATGGTTTCTTTATCTGTTTTGACAAATGGGAGAATGGCCATAACTACTATTAAGATATTACACTTAAGTATACATTGCACAAGTAGAAATAAAGGATGCTGTAACTTCGCAGTGTCCGCATGTGAACCATTCTTGTCACTCACATTTTTTATATAAATATACCTCGGACTATTTAGTTGCATCGATAAATAGAAGAAATACTATACTATAACCATTCGTATTATATAAAACTTAAGTTTTATTGTAATTTTTTGTATATTTCATTAGTTTTATTGTATTTTATATTTCAATTTCATTTCAATTTTAGAGTATTGCTGATTAAATAAAGAAATTCCTTAATTTTTATTGAGTAGAGTCAGATGAATTATATCTTCCATTTGAGAGGTAAGAGAGAGAAAGATATACAAGAAAGCTACAGGAAAGAGTGAGACAGATGTTGTCAACCCTGCTTTAGAACCCTTGGCGCTATCTCTGTGAAATGCGCTCAAACTGGTCGCACAGCGTTATCGACAGCGAAGTAAACTACTGAAAGCTATGAGCGCCATCTCTTGGAGGGGTGCTGAAACTAGGCCGGTAATTAGTTTCACTACCCTCCGCAGAGATGGCGCTAGTAGTTCTTGAGTAGTTTACTTCACTGTCGATAACGCTGTGCGACCAGTTTGAGCACTTTTCACAGAGATGGCGCCAGGAGTTCGAGAGAAGGGTCGGCAACATCTGTCTCACTCTTTCCTATAGGTTTCTTATATATCCCTCTCGCTCTTACCTCTAAAGCTCTTACCTCTAAACCTCTAATAATTCATCTGACTCTTTTCATTCGATGAAAATTAAGGAACTTCTTTATTTAATTAACAGTGCTCTCAAATTCTGTACTTAAAATGAGAGAAAGCAGCAAAGAGAAAGAAAGAAAAGCGGAAACGAAGCCAGGAAGGCAATAGATGTGTAATACACGGGGTGATTTACTACTCGTGTGAAGAATTTTTGCAGTTTATATTACATCTGAAAAGCAACAAAAAGTTCACATAAACCTAAATCCGATTTACAAAAATGGCAGAAAATTTTTCTTGCAGCCGTACAAGTGTGAGGAATGGAGTCTTTGGTGTAGCTTCTTTTAGGGATGCATATTGGAGCGGAACAGGACGAAGCTGGAACTGGGAAGTCCATAATTCGACAAAAAAAAGATGATTTTTCCACCGGTTTTGGCAAGTGGGGGGAATTGCCATGGCCACAAATATTAGACTTAAGAAACCATACCTGTCACTGAAGAGAGCCTTACAGGGCTGAGGAAATCTCTGGCTTAGGTCTTGACTGACAGAAATGGTTCACATACGGACACTGCGGAGTTGCAGCATCCTCTATTTCCATTTAATTAATTTAATTAGTAATTATATATATTACTTCACCTGTCTTCGAGTTTCAGGGTAAAATGAGGACTATTATAAGAGCAAATTTATCTTTGCATCAATATTGTTTGTCAATTTCTTGTAGGACTTACGGTTTGTAAGCTGCAATCAATAATATGAGTAAAACTGCTGTTTGGATGAAAAAAAACAAAAATCCCAATTTTCTCTGCAATTTTTGCAAATCGCATTTAGGTTTATATGAACTTTTTTATTTCTTTTGATATGTAGTATCAGCTGTAAAAATTTGTGCAGTGAATCGCTCTGCACATATATGCACACGTTAACAAATTTCTTCAAATGTACACACGTCGAATCTTTTCCCCTAATATAAATTTAATTACTTTCTTTACCAATTATAGTTTTGTGCGATCTTTTTCCAGCACGAATCAACGTTTCAAACTTATTCACGTTTACAAAGTAGTAGGCGAGTCGAAACGTTCTCCAGTAGAGACTCGCCTATTATAAATACAATTAGTGGCTGTATATAAGCGTTTAAACTTTCTCCTACAGAATGGAGAGGCTGTATGAGGAGAATAAAAAAATGTTGTTTCATAGTTGCTTCGGTTTGAAAGCCTTTACTGTACGTGAAGTAAGTGTAAGGTCTTTCACCGGTAGGAAAAGGTTCATGCGGACCTAGCCTCACCTATGTGTTCGTTTTACAACCCTTTTTTTTTATACTGGTATAGTACTGTAAGAGCTTTCTTTCGAACGTTACGTTTTGCTAAATTATATCTTGGCACTGGCGAATATTTAATGGTTTTCTTCAGCGAATATCGTGCCTAATTACGCCCCCTTTATGCTATATATCTTTTTGCGATAAGGTGCGCCCTTTTATGTTGATTTATTTATATTTTCATGTCTACTGTGCGTTGTAGATATCGGGAACGTGTAATTTAATCCCTAAAGCCTAATTACGGACTTAGCATTAAACAGGTTTTAATATATACATAATAGTTTACACTTTTCACTCCAGTGTTTCAGTATCCTTTCTTCTCCATATGTTCTAGTTGCACCAGACATACTGACGTTTAATTTCAAATGTTGAGAAGTTTCGCAAAACTGGAACGTTTACGCGCGAATCAAAGTAGATTTTAATGCGATTTTAACCAATGCAAACATTTTTATACATGTTTCGTTAATGGAAAGCATAGAGTTAGTTAATGCCGTTGCGCTTTGTTCTTTTTATTAGCTTATGCCAAACATGAAAAAAATAAAGAAGAAAAAATGTTCTTAGTGTCTTTATACTCCGTGGGAAACATTTTCGAATCTAAAATAAAATGATTTATAAAATAAGTAAAAAATAGTATGACTATAGAAGGTATCCACATTATCGTCCGAGTTTTGGAATGTTAAATTTCTTCATAGCGTCATTAGGTGGCTCTGCTATCATTGTTTTAGTATTTGTATAAAATAAATTTTGTGTGCGTTTACATTTGTATTTAGCGTGAATAAGATTAATACGCGCTACTTTTTTATTTTGTATGATTCAAATTAGCTGTGCGTTATCAGTGTCATTGGCTAAGCTAATATACGATCTATTACAAATATGAATGTTAGGAAATATTTGAACATTATTGTAATAAGGTAAAATGAAAGTATTTACTTACTATGATTGCATATATAATTATACATTTTTAATTAATTGCAATATAATTTAACTACATTTCTGTTACGAAATTTTACTTTTAATGTATCAATCAATACCATATACATGCTCACTGTATGATTTTTAAGTTTGTAAAATTCTAATAAAAACAACACTATAATAATAGCATGTGTATGTACGCGTGTGTGCGTATTAACATTTATTATTATCTCAAGGTAGAACATTTTTTTTTATTTGCATATGAAAGCTTATACTTATTCATCTCTCATCATATCAAGAATTTCAGAGCGAAAGACATAGTTGTGCGCGCATGCGCTGCCTAGCGACTGTAATTCAAACTAAGCTCATATCTGGAATTTAAACTTTCATGTAAAATAATATTTTATTTCATAGTTGTACTTAACAGTACATTTTCGCTATAGTATAAAATGTAGAGTTTTTGCTATGAAATAGTAACAAAAATCTTTTAAAGCTTAGTGTTTATCTAGATAAATTTCTTTTTAAGAGGAGGAACTACTCTATTTATAGCTATTCGAAACCTACTTTTTCGTTATGTATACAAACGAATAAACATAATGTTAATAGTGAAATAAGAGCAGTAAATATATTTAATATATATAGTAATATATAAATTACTAAATCTTGTTCGTTTTGAGTTGTTCAACATCTTTTATGATGTTACGAATCTCTCCCCATTAAATTTAAGTTTTTTATGGTAATGATAATCACATTATATGAATCTCGTCTAAATATCTAATTGTATCGTAGCATTTTGTTTAAAAATTGTATCATGGAATAGCATAAGATATTTTAAATAATAGATTTGTACAATTAAATGTTACAATTCTTTAATTAACAATCGATAGGTTCTAAATTTTTAATGGTATGTATTAAATGTATTATAGCAGTCAATTTTCGTAAGTCTTGGAATCTTAGACACTTAATAATAATTTTATATGTCATAATTTTTAAATAATATGCTTTCTCTTACTCTTTTCAGGAGGATGCATATTTTCTACTTTCAATGATTGGCCGCTTCAGTTTACAGTGGCAATGAACAATCTCACACGGAGAACCAATTTGTAAGACCATTTATTACTGTCTCCAGTCGATAAATATGCAATGAAGTTCGAAAGGCGGGATTTTTACTTGAAATTTTTAATTCTGCGGTCTAGAAAGCATTGAAGTTATTTCGTAATTTATAAAATTTAAAAATGTGCATATGAGTTATATATATATAAAACATCGAAGCTTAAGCATCAAAATACAAGGCACTATTAAAATTACATTTAAATTGGTTCAACCTATCGATCGTGTCGATACTCCAATACTGAATTCAGGCATTTAAATATAATAGCAAATACTTCGACCTTTTCATTTTCAAATACCGACATAAACTCTTTCATTTGATGTTCAGAAAATAATTTTTTTAAATAAAAGGAATATTTAGACGTATACGTGCCTTAACCATGATATGAAATCAACATTTATCACAATGGTTGGACCATGAAGAAAATTCTGAACATTGTAGGTAACAGTTCTGGCAACAATATTGCAAGGCTCGAATCGACGTGCACGACGTCTCGTAAGAGCAGGAGAGCGGAACTCGAACTGTCTTCTCCTTCTATTTGTCAGACTGTGCTCTCATTTGCTGGCTCTTGCGTCCCTCTACGACTCTCTTTTTCTGTCGCTTTCCTCTCTGTCGATATCTATATACATACGTGTTGTTCTGTCTTTGTCTAGCTTACGTCATGTATATATACATCACACCTCTCTGTCACCCTTCTTCAATAGGGTGAGATCGAGCCACGGACGTATCCGACAGGATTGGACCAGCCTCTGACGTCATTGCGTGGACCGACGTATCTCGTCGACGATTGTCGAAAGCATGCTGTTCTCGCGCCTCTATAGCATATCCACCTACAGCAATCAGCGGCAAATTCAAACACATGATAAAGTTTGATTTCTCTTGTACGGCACTAATAGAACGGTACTTTTTCTCGTGCTTGGCACAACCATACATTTACTATCGATTGAAAGATTCATTTCTTGATTCCAGCAGAGCGGTCGATCCACAAAATTTTTTAAACTTCCATAAAATCTAAATTTCTCAGGCAGAAGAACTACGAAGAGCACACAGGCTGGTATGAAAGTGGGATGCAAAGAAAAAAAATGAAAGAATTATTAATTTCGTTCATGAAGGCGAAGTCCTGGTGTTTTAAATATGGATTTTTACGGGTCGTATATTCTTTATATATGTATATACATATATACATATGTATTCATCTCGGTTTTCTTGTGTGTACGTATCCCCTCGTTTCTCACGTACCATCTACCTTATTGCCTGTATTCTTCGTGCTACACAGAGGTCATAATATGCTTTATAAAATGTTAATTCAATTACTCTTACTGTTTATTCATATAACTGTTTGACATGATTTATTATGTAGGTCTCACCCTCTTACCTTTCGATCATGCAACTAAAAAAATTATGTTTCAGGCAATGAAGATCACGTCTCTTGAGTAAAAAGACGAAGAAGCATTGACTTCCTGAAGTAATAAAAACACTTTGAACGTTAGCTGAAATATCTCATCTCAAGAAGCGGCACGTCGTTATTCCCCAAGTTTCCTGTTAAATTTTGAACATAGCTGAATCATTTCCAAGGCAAGTCTTCTTCATACTTTCCCTCGATGTTAAATTATTTAATTGCACGTTGTTTCTTTTTAACCGCTACACGATGTTACATCGGTTAAGACATAAGGTTCCCGAAAGAGAACAATAATCGACCTCGCTCAAGATGAATGACATCGAAGTCTGCGTAAGCGGCTACGTGCTCCGATGCCGAGGAACATCAGCAAGGGCGCTAGCCACAGAAAACAGTAGAGGTTAGGTACGGTACGGCCAGGACGGTGCGTTCCAGGCAGTGGAGAGAAGAGTACCCGGAGAGAGCACCCGGGACGGGTAGGTAGGTATACATAGGTAGGTAGAGCGCAGAGGCAGACGAGAAGAGACGACCGCTTGAAATCCCTTTCTCCTTCCCGCCTTTCCTGCCTGCTTCTCTCTACCGCCCGTCCGCCATGCCACTACGAGCGAGCGAACGTACAGCTAGGCCGGGACAGTCCTGTAGCCCATTTGGCATTTCCCCAGCTATAGCGGCGGTCCTGTAGCCCATCGTTGTTATCGTCCCGCAGCTGCATAAAGTCGGCTCTACCTCCCCTTACCCCTCTGACCCTCACCCATACCGACGACCGACCGCCCGTCCACTCCCCTCCTCGTTCTGTTTCGCTCACCTCGCTGTTCAACATCTACGCCTCTTCCTCTCTCTCTCTCTCTTTCTCTCTCCCTCTCTTTCTCTCTCCCTTTCTCTCTTTCCATGCTTCCCTCTCTCACCAGCTTGCCGACCTGATCGTGTTGCCCTCCTTCCTCCCCCCAGTCGTACTGACGCTTCGACCAATCCCCTTCCTTGTCGCCTCGTGAGCTCTCGTTGTCCGCCGTTCACTTCTCTCTCCCACGAGCCTGCCAGCCTGACGTTTCTCCCACCATATTCCTACACCACTACCAACGTTCCCTTATTCTACATCGTTACCGCTAACTCACGCGCATACACACACGCACACATCGTCAGCATTGGTACCACGTTTCTACAGCGACGCAATGGTGGCGCCGCCAGACAGGGACGCCTCGAAACGTTTCCAACCTTCCCCTCTTCACCCGTCTGATCCAAGTCCATGTACCGGCGACGACGCCTGATGCTGCCGTGCTGCGGTATATACTCGCGCGTACCGTCCTTGTCGTTCTATCGATTCCCTCCGTCCTTCCGCTCTCACCGAACCTCTTCTCATCCTACTCGTCATGTACCCCCTCTTTTGCTGTTCTATCTCTCTCTCTCTCTCTCTCTCTCCGCGTCCCACTGGCAGTCAACTTGCCTGTCTGCTTGCCTGGCCTACCTGACTGCCTGCCTGCCTTGCTCGTTTACTTACTTGCTTGCATGCTAGTCTGCCTGCTAGGTTGCTAGCCTGCTTGCTTGGCCTGCCTGCTTCGTTCATCCTCTACGTCGGTAACCTTGGTGGAGAATAACCCGCCGTTCAATTCAAGGAATTATGACGGCCCCTTGATTTTCTCTTTTTCCATTTGCTAGCCCCTCTTTCTCGTTCTTTGTCACTAGTTTTCTTCTTTATCTCTCCTTCTTTTTGACTTGGAGGCGAACAGAGAGCGTAGCCGGTCTTGTCCTTTGCTCGTTCGAGCTCATTCGTGCTGATATTTACACGCCTGTGGGTCCCGCGCAGCGCGCGACGCCATTACGAGGGCCTCTAGCAATGATGTTGTTCGATATACAAAGCAACTTCTACACCGAAGACTGTCTCCGAGATATGATTATGAACAAACATTTTTAAATTACCTTCGAACATCTTCAATTTGTAGAACGAGTAATACGCGAGGCGTGACAAAGGAAACGTACAATTTTGACGTTGTGGTGATCCGGAAGAGGTACTCGTCGGAAATTACGAAAACAGCGCCATCATTCGACGATGGCGCGCGCGAATAGTCGGATGCGTTTCGAGGTTAAACCGTTGCAAAACATTCTCGTTACTCGAGTCGATATTTTCGATTGAACAATTCGAGAAGAGTTTGCACGTACGATTTACGGGCACTGGCTTTATTCATTAATCAATTTGGTTACGTAACATTTCCAGATAGTAATGAATGGCAGCCAACCGAATTAGAGGTTATTCAAAGAAACTATGTTTGAAATCAACGAACATTAAGGAACACAAGAAACGTTTAATAGCGAGTATGTCGTTCAATTATTAATTATAAATGCTTTATGTTCAATATTATTATTGCTTTATAAAAGTTCTTGTCTAATCAAATTTACCGCTACCTTGCTTGAACCTATTTAACTTGCACTGTTTTTTTCTTTTTCTTTTACTATATTACAAATACGTTTGATTTACAGTTTGTCCATTATCTTGACATGTATGCGAGTAAAAATACCAGTTACGCACGAAGCATTAACAGGAAGCGTGGAATTCAACATACATGCATAGATTGATATTACGTCCAAATGCTAGTAAAACGTAAGCGCATTTATCCTTTCTATACGAAACCTGTAGCATGATGAAATTTCCACTTAATTAGATAGAATGGAAAGTTAGTTTTGTTAATTTTAATTGTAATCGGAAAATAATGACGCAATTTCATCGCGCACATGTTTATATGTATATATGTGCGCACGGTTGCTCTTAGTACAGACGGACTGCTCGTATGGATTTCAAGCAATAGGTACGTTAATTTTTGGTACTTTTACAGGTAACTGCATTGGCGTAACCAATGATCGATCGGCTGGAAACCTCCATAACGATATCGAGCAGAATTAACCCTTCAGATACTCTCCGTATGTCTCGTGGGTCCTTCAGTCACTTGAAATTATCGGCGAATACGGTGAGTAATTGCACTTTCAATTGGTAACTTATTAAACCCGTCGCATCTCGTTTGTTACGTTCGCATTTTTACTCCGTTATTGAAATCCACCACGAATTTTATTTCGCTTCAAAATTCAAACGTTGAACATTCATTTTCCCAAGAATGTTTGAACTTTTTACGTTTTCTTCATTTGACAGCTTTTTTCTGACTTCCGTACAAACATCGGAAAATCGTGTTTTAATTGACTACAATTGGAAGTGAAGCATTAAAAGATTTCTAAAGCGTCCTATTACATTTTACGAGCAACGTCTAAAGTTGTTTTACTATTGCCGATATTGAGGTTACGTGGTGCGCAGTTCAACGCTGGCTATTACCAGCATTTTAGTGCGCTTGTTATTTTGTTTGTCTGGTGAACGCGCATAGAAATAGCGAGCGTCGGAACCTTTTTTTTTTACGCGATCTTGACCTTTCAACGAAACGATCGTCCCTCTCCTCCCTTTACTGCGTTCCTCTCTCGGTCCTACCCGGGTCGGTTCATAGGGTAGAGGATGTAGGATGTCGTTCGCGCGATATCAGTGTCAGTCACTTGTTGAATGTCGGCCAGTATGTACGGATGAGCATCCGGCGTGCGTCCTTGCAGTGTTTTTCACTGCAGCCGTGCGCATTTCTCCTCCTCGTTCGTCTGAGGTGTTGCACGACGCCTGGTAAACCCGGGTCGCCGTATAAATACCGGTGAACAAGATTTTCAGAGGGAACCAGCCTGTGGAACAGAAATAATTTTGTTGACGAAAATCGTTGGTCGTTATGATATTTAATCAATTTGACACAAACTTTATGTCGCTTGAGCAGGAGTATCACAGTTTCTATATAGTAATTCAGATTAATGTTCAAACACACCCAGTGTAACTTCTATTTCGAAGCTTTATATTTGAGGAGATGTGTACGATTTATTTATGTTAAAAAAAAGCTGAAAATGTTGGTTGTGACATTTTTATCAAGTAATAAACACGGGTGCGTTAATAATTCTTTAAACTGTCTCGAGTAGCAAGATTAATGCCCGGATTATTCACCAAAACTAATCACGATTTTACGCTAATGTATTTCGAGGGATGACTCGGTGGGATCGTTATTAATTGATTTCGAGAACGGATCGACCGCAAATTTATCCCGGGGTAGACGTAATTCGGGCTCCTGAAATTGAATCAAGACCGCGGCGCGTTCTATTTTTGCGTTCGCATGGCGAACGCATCGAGTTTCCGTGTACGTCGCCCCGGACGGAACGCATCGAGTTATTACACGGTTCAGGAGGACGTTGTCAGGAGGATGATGTCTCTTTGATGCTCGTCTCGCAACGTTACATCGATGACGAGGAACGCGAGGGATTTTACAGCTGGAGAGACGTAGTCGAATCCGTGGTCGATTTTACGATCGCGGTGACGATTCCGGTCTTTATTGTGCGAATTAAATCTATACCCTAGTGTTCGCGCGAGGGAGTACTTTATTCAATTTGTGGAGGATTCCGTGACGGAATTCCTGTTCCGTCGTATGTGTAATATGTGTTTACGTAAGAGAGATTTTGACAGACGCGTAGCTCGATTCGATACTGACTTAATTAGCCCAAAAGCTCACAGCTCGCGCGAGCACTGTGTTGCAACGTTAATTGTTAATGCGTGCAATCAGTCCCCGTCATTTATTGGAAAATCTCAGACGCGACACTTAATTTAAACAAGTTTTATGAATATTTTATAAAGTTCGCTGTGCACTCTCGCTGAGAAGTATTAGGATGATTGTTTAATTATAATAAAATAGATCAATATTATGTTAGTGTAATAAGCGAATCGAATGTCTCATCAGTAACTTGTATAAAAGTTAACTTGTAATAATTTATATTATATTTCGTATCTCTTCGTATTTTAAGAATATCAATTTACAACATACAAAATGTTCATATTTCCAATTAAGATATTTCGTTCTCTTCAAAGGCAATTTAATTAACTAGAGCTTTCACGATTTTTATAATTCAAATAATTATATCTCCTCGTCACAGAAAAATCGTTAAGCTTTGAGCTTCGTCCCCGTAGAATATATAGAAATCCTTGGATTTGATAAATTTTAAAAAAGGTATTCCCTACAGGTCGTTTTTTGAGGAAAACACGCTCGTCTTTTGAACAAATGATTAATCAAATTGTTTAAGTAACGGGAAGAATTGCGTTCATTTTTTAAGATTCGCAGAATATCGTGTAATGAAATTTCATTTAGCTTTTCCATGTTGTATGCGTATGAATATTATTACGAGGGAAGGTAAAACTTTCTATTGTTAATGTTAGTTGTTTTCTACCTCGACAAAAGCATAGCGTACTTCGATCCTTATTTAAAAGAGAGGAACATTGCAGGAACTTTGACCATAAATATGACTCGTGAGTCACGTTCCAAGGAATACTTCATAGATTGCAACATAATGAATTTCAAAACTGTCTGAAAGAACCTAAAATTTAAAGAGACAAACAACTCGTATCTTTTCATTTCATAACATAGTATAATAAATAAAACTTATGCAATATGTATATCTTCTCTTGCTCTACACAAATAAGAGGAAATAATATATGGTTGACTCGGAAATTTGTATCAAATATTTATACATAGACAATATCGACAACAATAGCGGAAATATAATAGACGATACGTAGACAAAGAAATCGATATCACATTGTTATTATTCACATTTACAAATTAATAACATATGAATGGTCTACAATTGAGTTAAAGGAAGAAATCTTAACAAACATTACAATTTGGAGTCTAGATTATCCAATATCCGATGACAATGATCATAACACAATGGACCAACTATTTAATTAGGGCAATTTTTACATGAACAATATCGATACAATATATATCACGGTACAACGGATCGAGCGAGTACTTGATTGAAATAATCGTGACAGACGCTCGCCAATATACACCACGATAGCCTATCCTGTTATCGAACACAACACTAATACACTCGAGATACTCGCGATGATTAAACTCCTGAATCGAGTACTCTATCGGAGAACAGAGAATCGCGCGGGAGCAAAGCGCATTGTGCTTGAAAGAAAAAGGAGGCAGCTTTTTTAGCTAGTTACGGAAACCTTTGTTGGGCGTTTTGTAGGTACAAGGTGGCTTAACCGCGGTTTTAAAGGATTCTATTGTCGCGGGGGGTTGCGCTTATTTGCAGAAGTCGACCTTACCCCCAACTCCTCTGTTTTTTCAAGGTATACCTGCGTAGACAGGACGAGAAGGGTCTGCGTAGCACAAGCTCGACTTTAATGTGACCTCATGACCCCTTGAAAGGAGACAACCTCTCCTCTGAACTAGAATTTTGATCTCTTGTTCGACAGAAGTGATGGGTTTGAAGGGGATGATTTTTAGTTGTCGACGCGAGATGTTCATAGATTTCTAGGATTATTATTTTGCTGAGATTAGCATAGGGTGGGCATGGATCTTTGAACGGAGCGAACTTTCACTCCATAGGTTTTTATTTTTGTTAGCAGAAAGTGAGATTCGTGAAAAGGGGTAGAATTTACATTTGTGAATTTTCTCCAAACGAAAGTTAAGCATTCAACAATGCAACAACTTGTAAGAATGTGGAATACACATGGAATTTCCCAACTTCATTGCCGTTTTTGTGCTTCACGTGTTGGTAAAATATATTAGCATTTAAATTATGACAAACAACGACTTCCATTTAAGCAAATGATCTCATTATTTATTACTTCAGCATTGAAACTTTGCGAAACGATCAGTCGAAAACTACTTGTTGAATTCGAAGTTATTCTTCCCGAAAGGGGACGAATATTTATTGGTTTGAAATAAATTAACCAACCATTAGACGCATTTTTCTCTCGAACGGAAAACGCGTAGTTCTCTATTGAATTTTTCTGTTGGAAAGCAACGATTTCGTGCTCAGACGGGCCTAAGCTCGACCTACCTGAAGTGCAGGGGTCGCACTTTACTCCGAAGTATGGCCGCCCACTGGCAGTAGTAGCCCAAGTTCAGAGCCGAGTTCAAACAGGTCTGAACCCTCGGCCCCATGGCCCATTATCCGGCAAGGGCCTTGGAAATTCCTTTAGCCTGTGGAATTGGTGGAGACGAAACTTTCTGTCCCCGTATCCGGTACGGTTCTGGTCGGCTCTAAGCTTCGACTCAAAAGACGCTTCACGTGTATCTATGTTGGGGAGTATGCGTAAGCCTTCTTCTTGGCCTCGCCTTTTTTATCCCGAAAAGAACGCATCGCCCTTGGTCAATCGAAGAACACAGCGGTGCAGTTGGTGTAATTTAAATTTAGCTTCCTTTTAAATTCTACATTAATAACCTGCGTGTGTATTTAGACATTTGTATTGAGAGGTACAAGTGATCGTTGATCCTTGAGTGAAAGGGTAGAATGGGTTGAAACGCTTTCTGAGTCGTTGAGTAGCTTTGGAGAAATTACGTGGACTTTGTCTTTTTTGGATTCTGAATAAGAACAGTACAGGGTGTTTGTCCAGTTTCGCGAGAAATTTTAAGAAATAATTCTAAGGTGCAAAGTAAATTTATTGTAAGACAGAGATGAAGAATTCACATTTCATGCTTCGTATTTGAGAAGAACTTAAGATACTCTTTACGTATATCTTTATGATAAGAGCACATAAGCCAGTGCAACGGGTACTGGCAACCATAGAGAATTGCATCACATCTTGCATTGTCTTACAAATATCTACCACTGTGAATTGCACGCTCGCTTGAATTTTCAATGTCGTTATTGTAAAAAAACGAAGCCTCAATTGTAGTTTTATTATTCTTCATTTTCATCTCACGCTAGTTTCTAAAGTCATCTCGTAAAATTTCTGCCAAAATTTTTGAATTACATACACCTATTAATACGTATAACAAGTATGGTGTACTTCAGTGATATCAAAATATAAAAAGTTATATTATTCCGAATATACATAAAATATTCTTACGTTGAGTTAAAAATAATTCAGCTATTTAAAGAAAAACGTAGCTTGAACGCCACTTATTTACCTTCAGTGCGCACAATCTGAATAATATGGAAAAATAACGCGAGCTGCTACGCAATTATTCTATCCGCCACAGCAATCAACAGCTAAGGATCATTTGCGGCTACGACTGGCAGATTTACATAGGCGTTAAACGACGCTTTATCAACCCATCCCATCGTCGAAAACTTAGAGTGCTTAGCGTTGATGCAAAAGACGCGCTCGCTTATCACTGTGCAAACGTTTGCGCGCGAACCGAGAATCTAGGACGCGGAACGTGGAGAAAAAAAAAGTCACGCGTATCACTGTACTGACTGTACTTGCTACGCCTTAGTGAGTATTACGTAGCGACTACCTGTTTCTTATGTAACGCGTCGCCGTAGTTGTGTCCTAGGAATCTAAAATAGATATTGAACGGGCCTCTCCACAATAAGCGGTAGGAATAACGCGCGCGAGAATTAACAAGCCACGATTTTGTTTTATCAGCTCCCAAGCAGGTTCCGTTCCAAATTTCTTATTTATTTCGGAACACGTTCAACTGAATTCGATTTTATGCTGGCATTCCTCTTGAAAAATTACAATAGAATATAACGGATAAATATTTAATCTCATATTAGATGGCACATAGTTGCGTACCCCTGCTTTTTCGTGAATCGTTCATTTTTACGCGATCGCACGCATTAGGGTCAGTAGGGTGCACCATTTTCTGTGTCACCATCTTGATTCATTACGCAGGAATGCCCGATTCGTGACTGGAGGTCGTTAACACGGAAACCTGTCCACACCTCTGATGAATTATTACATTTTTTCCCATAATTGGGGGGCTCGTTTCGGCATTCCACGCAATGCATACGAAATGCGTTTGGTACAGTTGGAAAAATAAGAAGAAAATATACACGTCAATGTGGAAATAATTTATCAAGTGTCGTATGGGATGTTTCTGATTGAAAAAAATTCAATGGTCATTGTATTCCATTAAAAGGTAAATGTTTCTAATTTGCCACGAATTATTAATGAAAGTGTAGATATGCAATTATGGAAATTCTCTTTTCTTCCTCCTATATATTTATTAAATTGTTCAGTGTGAGGGTGAAACATTTTTATATTTGTATTTAGTGACACTTATCATTGGATTTGTTAGAAATTCTTCTTAATCTGTCAGCAATATTCGAGTCGAACGTCTGACTGAGGGTGAGGACGTAAATCCGAAATGTACTTGTAATTTGCAAAGACCAAGATTAAGAAGAGGGGAAAAAATGAATGCAGGAATGAAAGAATCGCCGTTCTTCGTCATGCTTAACCGCGGAAATTTTTCAGGAGCACTTTCTGGGTCAGAGAATTTTCTTTCCGGGCTTATTCGCGAGACGCGGTAATTGCGTTGCAGTCAAAAAGTCAATTTAATTAAGGAACAACGAGCAGTTGATGTAAGGCGACAAGGCGGCGGGATCGTTAAAAAAAAGAAACCTTTAAATTTTCTTAGAAGCTACTTTAACTCCTCAATTTCCTGCCAATAATATCGTTCACCCCTTTCTCTTGCGACATTCATCCCGCAAAGTTTTCTCATCGGGATACCAAAAGATAACGATATTTCTCCGTCGAATTTAATTTCAGCAGATAGAGCTACTTTAAATTACAATTGAATTAATAATATCGACACAATCATCGAATCATAGCCACAACAGAGTAATGCTCTATAAAATGCAATTTATATTTTGTGGTCAGTCGAAAGAAAAAGCTCGCATACGTACATCGTAATCGAAGAAAATATGAAAGCCTATAATTATCGTTTCATTTTAAGTAAACTCTGCGCAACCCTCGAGGAGGGTGACGTCACGGGTAGCCGGTTCTGCGTAAAGTTTTCTCGATCGCGTCCCCTACGTCGGTAAAGCAGCGGTGGCGCGCATGCAGGAAGTTATAAGAGCGGAGGGGCTCCCCTTTTAGGGAGGTCCGTTTTAGGGCGGCTGTTGGGTATCCCGTGGTGCTTCTCGAAGGGGAGTTTTTTGTCGCGTCTGTGTTCTTGCGCGGCGCCGAGGGGGCGCTTTTTAAGCACGTCCGACGTGGTGGGACGACAACGAGAGCCAGGCCTCCGCTTTTAATCTGTGTTACTAATTTTTCTCTTCTACGAATTTACGGAGTTCTCTACGATTCCTCGTCCACTCGCCTCTAATTGTATCGCTCTGTGCATTTACAGTTAGACCAAGATTTCCCATTACTTTTCTATACATATTTTGCCCGATTTATTTTTCGACCAAGTTTATTGATTCCATCAAACAGTAGATGTCGAACCATTTCAGTGAAATTTTTAATTACACTTTTGCACAGCTACGAAACAGTTTTATCGATAGCTCGAGGAATGTCGCCCTTGAACTTGTTCACGCGCAGACGATTTTTATCCAGTGCTACCTATATAATTAATATCACAATAAAACAGCACGAACTTACTCCGTTCCCAAGCTATAATTTGAAAATTACTTATCTGGCCTGTCTCTCCTGCTGGTCCATCTCTCCCGGGGAATCACCCTACCGCATCTCAACTACAATTCCCACGTTTCTGTCTGACGTTGAACCGACTCGACTGACAGTTTTCCAACGATTATAAATTCTACAGCAGACAAAGAAATTGTCGAGTCCAGAACGAGGCATCCTTCGCGAGCGACTTTCAACCCTTAAACATTGATTCAACGAGGCATCCTCGACGCTCGAACGCAAGGATACGTACGCACGTTATAACGGAGGAGCGTGCGGGACGCGCGAAGTCGGCAGGATGGAGTTCCTTATTACCCGGAATGAGGGCGAACCTTGTAACTCTTGGAAATTCTCTGGGGCCGGCGTTTACGAACGCCGGACTAATTTTGTCTGGTGTGGCGGAACGACGCCGTATTAGAATAAACCCGTTTAACCGAAATTGCGCAACCCCCACGTACGAGCGGCGTCGCATGCCGGCTGTAATCTATGCATCGGCGCATCTTCTCCGCGGCAATAACTAGGTAACCTCGTCAACCGAAGGGCCTGCATTTAGGGTCGCAACGACGGGGTTGTTATCCGCGCGAAACGGCTCCTTGTAATTTCCGGTATTGTTCAGGTTTGTCCCTGCGTCTTTCTTCGAAATGCATCCGCCGTGCTTGTTCATCTCGGTGCGAGTGGGAGTGCTCGCCCACACTCGACAGTCTGCCGTTTCCGCGTCTGATCCACACACCGGCGATCCCTTTGCAGGAAACTGTTAATACGTCTAGCTTCCTGGTCTCCGAGGAAGGGACCGACTCTTTCGTGGATTATCTGTTGCAGCTTTTTCTACGATCTAGCTTATTCGATTAGTCGCGTTGAGAGTAGTTTCAGTTCTCTAGCCTGTTAGTCGTGTTTAGAGGAGATGTTTCAGTGTTTGGTTCGCAGAATTTTCTGGGAGGGAGTTCGATTTTTTGGAGATCATTAATTACGGATTTTCGTATCCGTGGTATTTTATTAGAAGTTAGAAGGAAGATTCTAGTCTTCCGACTTGTATGCGCCCTTTAGAGCAGACTCTTAAGATGTCTAATTTGTACGTTTCTGTGAATCGAAGTAGATTTGTTCAATTAGCAGTATTAGGGTGAAGGTTTCTAAGTTACATGTTCGTTTTAGAGAACCCTGAGAAAGACTAAGTCCAGAGAGAGCAGTTCAGGTTTTTTGTCTTGAATGCTTTTTGAGGTATGAAAAGTTTGCACGAATGAAAGTTGTGTATGAATTGTGTTAATCGGTTGTAAAATATTTGGGTAGACTTCCATATCTTGCGAATACATAATACTTCAGCTGCTTCGGAAGCTAATTTATCATTAAGCCAGTTAAGCAAGTCAAGCAAGAAAATTTATCATTAAAATTAAAATTTTATTGGAAAAGTTGAGTACGAAGGTACACTATTAACTGTATAAAGCTGACGTTATATTGCAGTTTAGTTAATATATGTCTGAAAACTGAGCGCGAAGTATCTACTGTGGAAACGTTTAACAAAACTTTTTTATATATCCAGCATAACAATACGATGTTCATTAATTACATGTTGAAACTTTTCGAGTTAAGCATTGCTTTATAAATCTTATTATTTGTAATGTAACAGTGCACAATTATATAGAGAGAGAGGTACACGAATATACAATTATTCTACCATTTATCACGAGTAGAAAAAAAATGCACCGTTTTTGCATCACCATTTGCATTACCTTCGTTTGTTCTTTTTAACGAAACCATCCATCATCAAGGGGTTAATACACGTAAGACTAAGCATCAGACTGCGCAGCACCCTTTTTATTTTTCCAAGAAATCGATATGGCGCTCGACGTGCCTACGAAGAAGAAAAAAAAAGCAAAGCAGAATTTCGTGACACGGAAGTGTTTTGTCGTTGCTCCGTATGAGCCGGTCAACGACTTAAACGCATACGAAAAATCGATACAAATACGATCGAGTGGCTCGAGCTACGTAATATATACGCGCGACACCGGTCGTAGATCGATTCTCGAGGATTCCTCGTGCCGTCCGCTTTCGGTTCTTCCATCGCGACCATTGCGTCGGAACGGAGAAGAGAGGATTCGAAGTTGCATAATTAATTTTTCTATAAATCTCTCGCCGTGGAATATCGCGAAATTTCCTCCCCAGGTAATATCAGCGAAGCTTAGCGAGGAGAGGAGAAAACTCGAGGAGAGAAAACTTCCCCTGCCCCTTCGTGAAAGCGCTAGGTAGAGGTGAGGGGCTAGGGTGAGCCAAAGAGAACGACGCGAGGAGAAAAATCAAGAGAAAGAGAGACAGAGAGAAGGAGAAAGAGGGTGAAACCGACCGGGGTGGCAAGAAACGAGACAGAGGCAGAAAAGGAAAAGATCGAGCTGGCTTTACCGGTCCCGTGTGCAAGAGAGACCAGGTTAAGACGAGGAAAAACAGCAAACGGGTGGAAGAGCCAGAACGAGAGCGGGAGAGACAGAAAGAAGAGCGAGACAGGCCGAAGGGGTAGCTTCACGGAGGAACAGAGACGGGGAGGTAGATAGAAGTTGAATTGGGGGATGCTTCTTCCTCTCTAGTCTTTCGCGTCCTCGGGCACTGCAGGAGAACGATTCTACGGAAGGGAATAATATTCTTAATAGAATATGAGAGAGCGTGCATTTTCCTGAAGATACTCGCGGAAAGGCTGGCTATACTTTAGAATTACAATTATTCGAGGGCCTGTTCGTTGGGCGGTGATAATGTCTGGATAGGTGGCCACGTAAAGGCGACGATTCACCGCGGGAACCTTTACTGTGAAAATCACTCGGAGGAGCTCTTTATTTCCATCGATAACATTGGATTAGGGCAATGGAATTAACGTTTCTTTCGTTTCGCCATTATCGTCCCTATCTCGCGGGGAAAGTTCGTATTGAAATTAAGAAAAGGTATTCCCCCTCTCCGTTCGATTAGGTCCTGAAGTGTTCCATATCGAAAAAGAGAATCCTGAACACGCGACCACTTTGACCATGTGCAACGTCTTTCATTTCGTGCACACTTTAACCGACGTCGTGTAATTGACCTGCTGACTCATTAACCCTATCACGCAGGACCCGTGCAGACTCGGCGTCACCCCGATTTTCGCCTCGTTTCGTTCGTCCTTTTTCTCTCCTGGTTCTTTTTTTCCCTCTCTCTTTCTCTTTACCTGGTCGACACGCGCCAGCTTTCGTTCATTCGTGTCTACAATCTCTTTGCACAATGCGAAGCATGGAACGCGGGTCGAGAGGCACGGATTTTTTCGTTTTCTCTCGTTTTATTATTTTTAATTGCAGCGTTCATTATCCGATGCAAATTAAGATAATTAAGCGGCCAAAGAACACTTTTATTTTTCACTTTACATCGTTTCAACCCCTCTTCCTCTCGTCGCTATCCCTGTCTCTTCGTTCCTCTTTATCCATTCCATGCTTGTTGTTCTGGCTTCTGCTCTTCCGTTCTCGTCACCCCTTTCGCCACCCCCGTGTATCGCGCTCGTTCCTACTCTCTGTCTCGCGTCGTACCGTTTTCACCCCCGTCCCTCTCAACGCCCCTCTCACCCTCTTCATCCCCGTGGTTTTTGTATCTTGTTCTTTGATGGTGCGTACAGCACCACTATTTTAATTCCCTGCACCCCCGGCTACCCTCTTCTTACGCACAACAGACAACAACGGCTGTGTCGCCGTGCTTTTTGCCGTTTTTTTTCTCTCACCGGCATCGACGCGCGTGTTTCAAACGTTTCTGTTCCGAGCATTTGTGACCTTGATGTGAGAGCGTTCCCGGGTAAATTAGGGGTTTCATTCACGCGATCCCTTCGGTCCTTTAATTTCGTAATTAGCGGAGAAAGGCTGCGGAGAAACCGCCTCGCGCACCTTTTTTCCTTTTTCTTGTTCCGTTTGTTTTCCGTGGAACGCGATATCCCGTTCGTTCCTCCGTGTGTTCGTAGGAATGCTCGTGGTACTTTCGCCCCGATAACGCTCGACGGGAAAATTCCGTTACGACGAGAGTGGAAATTCAGATTTTTCCTTTTTACACTGTCATTTTAACTTGGTTAAAGGATTTCCCCGAAGTTCAAACTTAGAGAGAGAGGGAGAGAGAGAGAGAGAGAGAGTCAAGTCAGCTCAAGTGATTCTTCTTGTCCCCTTTGTGCCGCAAGATTATTTCATTTCCCTCGGCTTTCCCTTTTCTCTCGCTTTGATGTCCCACGCCACGATGAACGACAATTCCATCCCCGTTTCTACCCCGTTTTTTCTTTCCTACTTTCTCTTTTAAACCGCGTTTACGTGCATATATACACGAGCACACGAAGCCGCGCGATAGACACGATTTTTTTCCTATTCCACGCTCCCGTTTCGACCGAAGCAGAGCACTCCTCGGACTTAGTCGTCAGCTGACGCGTTCGACATTTCTCCAGCGACGAATAAAATGGCCTTTGTCGCGGGAGTGCTTTGTTTTACAACAACGAAGGCACTCGAACTCTCTTTGGACCGCAGTTCTTTCCGTTTGACAAAGTTACAGCCGCCAAAGATCCCGCTGGACGTCCCGTTTCCTTATAATCAGAGGTTTATCCATTAGGAATAATTGTTTCTGCATCTTTGTAATTTATTTCCGTTCGAGTAATCCGGTGTTACTTCCTCCCTCTTTCTCTCTCTTTCTTTCTCTTTTGTGACCTTTGAAAACAGTGGTTTCCTTGAATCGCGTTTCAAGGTTTCCCCTCTGAAGCGATTGTTAAGCGTGGCTTTTCCTCGCGCTCCCTCGCTCGAAACCGCGCGACCACGTTCTCTTTGCTTCGCGAATAAGTGCTCGTAACATTGCCTGCCTACCTGTAAATATGCTTTTAATTATTAGGAAAAGTAACGTGCCTGGCTGAATGTTACGATTCACGCGCCATTTATTGGATACTTGAATGCGCCATTGCGTTTCACGAGTTTCGTTCACTTTTAACTTTTGTGCAACGTCGTGAAATTCCATTAATCAGAGTGCAAAAATTGTAGGCGGTGCGAACGGTTCATTTGAATGAATCTGTTATTGTATCCAATGTTACATTTAATCTTAGATCAACTTGTTATGAAACTTTAAGCTGCTTAGCGGGATAGATTAACCGGTGGGTAAAGATTAATCTGTTATGAAACTTTGATCAAGATCGATGTTGAAGAAGATGCAAATAATGAGTCGAATTTATTATCATTCATGTTTAATTTATCTCCTTGGTGAATAAAATGGAACATCGTTCCATTTGCTACTTTCGTGAGTTTGTGCTTGCGGCATTCCTGTTTTAAAGTATTTTCACGCTGATAAATTTATTGCGATTAAATTACCTTCGTAATTATATCCTGCCCGTAGTATTTCTATTAAATGCGAGTGAAATCATTCTCAAATACCGCCGAGTTTATCTGAAAATTGTAATAATGAAATTTGGTGGAAATTGCTGGTGTGTTATCCGCTACGATTGTTATTTCTACTTGTAAAACGGTGATGTTGATTATTATGACGCGTGCCAATACGAATCGCGTTGGAAATTCGAATACGATGAGTTTGCAAACGCGAGATTGAACGATTTAGCCAAGCGTTTGTTAGCTTTCTGCGAATCTCCATCTTGCGCCAGGAATGCTCGATGACTTCCGGTGTCGTCAGTCCTACGAATGGACCATTACGTGCAAGTACAGGATGCAAAACGGTGCACGGATTTTATCGTTAGTCATTCAAGTCTAATTTCGATGTGGGATGTTTCTTTATTTTAATCATTCTTCGAATCCTTTCTCTCAACATTTAATATTTTCTAATTTCTACTGATCACGCAAGAATTGATCCTCGTTTAACGCAATTAACAGGGATTGACTTTGTAATCGGAATAATGCGAAATTTCGTTTCTCTGCCTTTCTTTTTATTTGGATGTACGCGTAGATCGTTTCCGTTAACGGTGTTCAACGAATTCAATTCAATTTATTTTTTCTTCTATCAAAGTTAATTAATCTGGCCGCGGCAATTAGGTTAGCAAGAATTTCGTTCTGTTGTTCGACGGTTAACGCAGAAAAGTTACAGCCGAAACATTTCGGGAAGTATTTATAATTATAATTTGCGCGCATTAAAGTGACCCGTGTGTTCGTTACGCGGGCCGAGTTTAGCCGGCGAAATTTATGAAGCAATGCATTATCAAAAGTTTAATTAACGAGCTCGTTAATATTAAATTAAAATCGATACATCGAAACCGCTCATTTGGCTCGGGCCAGGGTGGAACGTGGATTTACATGAAACTCGGTACGATAGAATTCAAGGTCGGCCTCTTGCGTTTTCATTCTGCCTTTTCTCACGGTCTCTCCCCTCGCGTACACTCCTTCGAGCGGTACGTTCGAAGGTGGCGGCCAGGCGCCGCGACTTCCGGCCAATTTCGAAATACTATTCTATACTATACTCAGACTTGGAACAAATTCGAATGTCCTCGAGAGACAAGCAACGAAAGAACAATTTTTTTCTTACAAAACTTTGGTACCTCACCTGCTACAATTTTTATACGCGGTCACAGTTCTAAGCTGTCTCCGTTTACACGGAAAATTATATTTTTTGGGAACTGCTACTGTTTTTGCTCGACTATATAGAGCTAAAAATTTTGCGATATATACCGATCTTCCCTTTCATACTTCTCTCATATTGGCAGACTCTATTCACACGATTTTCAATTGCGTAAAAAAAAAAGAACCGTATGTGGGAAGAGTAATCCGCGTACATAGGTATATATCTGTGTATACATTTGATGGAGGAATGCAATTCATTTTCCAACTATTTCTATAGATAAATCTCGCGTTAAATATCGTTTTTAAATAATTCTTCTGTAAAAAAGGAAAAAGTACGCGTTTTCAATTTTCCCCCGTCGGTGGTCAGCTCCTGCGTACGTTTCACTTCATTGACGCGCGGCGTCGCTGGTTCCTGTACAATGTAAAATAAAAATTAAACATTATCCGACTGGCAGCCCGCGTTTGAAATAATCCCACTATGACGCGTTAGTCGGACGCGTATCAAGGAAACGGTTTCAGCTACGCCCATGAAAAACAAATGCGAGCGATTAATAATTACACCGTGGCCTCCTCTGACACTGAAACAGTTCCGTGTCGCGGCTGCTGACTGGCTTTGGTGTACATACGGAAATGTTGCACCGTTACCTCTGGATAACGATTTAAAAAAAAAGTAATTCAAGACGGAAGAATGTATGATCAACGGATATACCACGCCTCGGCGGAACGACGTTACGATGAGAGCTGCGCCAAAACAGATTTCAACGTGCTGATAGGGCAGATCAGATTTTTGAAATTTCAGGATAGCTGTGTATAAAAAATATTCACAAACTGCATTCATAATTCAATATAAGACGTACCGCATGGTCTGAAATTTTGTAAAAATGACAGCAGGAAGCGATATAAATCTGGCTTCAAGTAACTTTCACCTTCAGCATGTTTGCATCGAACCAAAAACTACAGTATAATTTACATTAATTACATTGCATGAACTTCCAGTATAATTTATATTCAAGTAAAGAAATATCTTACAAATTTTGTTCCCTGCATTTCTCATCGTTTCATTACTCTGAAAGAGTTTAAGTAAGAGGAAGGATGAAGTATGGGTTGTATTCCTTCTGTTCGAAACGATTTTATGACGTGACAGTGCGCGAATGATCCCGGAGAAACCGAGGGACCGGTGGTTTCGCGATGGCAAGAAGCTTGGAGCTAGTGTGGGCGTCACGCATCACCTCCCAACAGGAAGCCATGCCTACTTGCACCGAGTTCGAGTTCCACAGTTTTCCCTCCGCCGTGGCTTCACTCTGCCTCTACCCC
This sequence comes from Xylocopa sonorina, assembly GCF_050948175.1. Lineage (NCBI taxonomy): Eukaryota > Metazoa > Arthropoda > Insecta > Hymenoptera > Apidae > Xylocopa > Xylocopa sonorina. The sequence continues at coordinate 8,359,650 of NC_135196.1, read as the reverse complement.
TTCCTCGTGCTCGGCTACCACGGCTTGGACTCGATTTAAAAGTTAAACCGACCACTTTGCGACTTGACCGTGAACCAGGAACGCGCTGTCTGCGCGTGCATCTCGTCGCCGTGGAAGTAGAAAAGTGCCGGTCGAGGATGACGCAGCCTGAACGCAGAGGTCAGCCTCGTCCTCGTGGCTTCCGCTGCTAAGCATCCTCGCGCGTTGCTCCTTCGCGTTTCTCTCTATTTTTTTATCGTTAATTCGAGTAACTATCATTTTCTGGAATTTACATGTTTTTTTTTGAGCTAATTTCTTTGAGCATTTTTGGTATGTGATATGTTTATGGGTTAGTAAGTGAGATATACAGAGATCCCATTTGAACTTTGAAATTCTAACTTCAAACTACAAAATATGCAATTGAAATCATATTTACGCGTTGAAACAAACAAGCAATATCATTGCAACGTTACTCTTCTCCGTTATATCGTTAGACAGCCGGTTGTCCCTCGTGAACTTTTATTTCTTAAATTGCATCGAACAAACCGGTCGCCTCTAATGGCTCCTCTTACGAAGGGCAACGAAAAGTTGCCTCTCATCCGCGTCCATCGAAACGTGGTGAGGTGCTTGCACAACAGACGCGTTTACGCGTGAAAATCTCGCGGGAGCTGTTTGTAAATGGCGCGAAACGTGGTCAGGTCTCTACGTCTTTGGACCACCCGTGATCGAGCATCGTTTCGAGCTAACGGTGCATCCTCTCCTCTTCCTCTTTCGTTCTCCAGCCCCCCTCGTCTTCTTCCCGCCAACTATTTCTCCGTTTCTCTTCCTTTTTCGTTCTATTATTCTCTTTCTCTCTTGTTCCGACGGTCCTCTCGCTGGCGCTCTCTGAATCGGCCTATTTCAGAACGCCACAGGACGAGCTGGTTCATTTTTAGACGCAACGCGTCGACGAAGACCTCGTGGTCTAGCCTTAACTCTGAACAAGCGTTCCGTTTCGCACTTCCATTCAATTTAATTATTTTTCCTACTTTTTGCAAGGGGACGATATTGTTATTCAATGGTACTAGAAGTTGTGACTATAAATTTGATTTCTCCAGTAATTATTCGTTTCAAATTGGAAACGGTTAATCTATGATCAATTTTTGAAAGTCTGCGTATCTTGTATCATACGAGTTCTTTTTCAGCAATTAAGTTAAACACGTTATCTACCTGATACGAACAGTTTCTAAAATATTGCTCCTCTCATTTGAATAACTGGTCCCGCAATTATTTTCAGCAATATTTAACCATGAGTTGAAGTTTTTAAAAGAAGAGTACTTGTCTAGTGTTTACTGGCGGACAGAACTTTATAGCGGTATCTTAACATAATGAACTTTGAAATTCTAATGAACTCGTTATTCTTTAGTAGTATAATTATTCTTGCAATAGAGAAAAGTGTCGCGTGTTCAACACTTTTCTTGTTAATAAGAAAAGAGAAATAATATCACTTTATCCGAACATTATTTTGTCGGTTCTTTGGTAGAACGTTAGGCAATTTAAAGAATTTTGCTAGAATTTACTTTTCACGGCGTATATTATTTTCATTATTATATAAGCTTCTTCCCGCAGTAATTTAAAGTGGAAACCAAGTTTATTCACCCCGCCCACCCTTCACGTAGTTAACGCAAACATCGATTCATTACCCGGTTACTTTATTTTTTCACAGAGGAATTATTATAAATGCCTTTAACATTCAGATCCACGGGAAGTTAATATTTTTGTTACATGAAACAAGTTAATGGCTTCCGCGTAATCCCCCTGCAACAGAAATTAAGTCGAGTTCAAAGGGAACGTAGAAACGTAGTAATTACTGCGTTAAATCGGCAAAATTATGACGATGTATATCATCAATACAAAAATGATACAGTCCGCTTTCGAAACGTATACAATTACTTATAAGTATCTCAACAGTTTGATCGATTCGTAATGACGGTACATGCGTACGATATGCTATTAAAATCTGTAAATCACTGACAAATCAGTAGCCACCACCAATAGTTACGACTTCTTTTATCCGATCGAGAAAAGAATAATATAAATTAATAGATCAAAATTATTTTTTCAAAATACAGATTCTAATAAATCTACAGGATATTCGATCAACCCTTTAAAGGGTTGATTCTAGAAGACAAAATATGATTTTAATATTATATAACCCCTATTTTAATCCAACCTTGCATACATTTCTACCATCAAATATACTTTCGTATCTCTACGTACAAATTTGTACACAACGATCGACGGTCCCGCTCGCAGACGATACGCTCGTATCGTTTTATACTCCGCGCAAGAGGATTAAGTGTCCCCGCGATCCCGTTCGAACCCCGATCGTCAGCCACGTCCCATTTCCTGCGGAAGGATTAGGTTCGAAAAATCGGGAATTCGATCAGCATCGTCGAGGAGTTCGATTACGAAACAACGCGAAACCCCGGATCCCGCGACTCCTAATCGCCGGTTCTTTATCCGGCCGAGGCAATCGAATGGTTACGCTGACTCCTTCGAGACGAGGGGGGAATTTATACGGTCGCGCTGTCGTATTATCCAGGAACAGAGAATTTAATTCGGCGCCGATTGCTAACTCCGTGCGTTTCGGGACAAACGAATTAACGTTCCCGGATGGTCCGCCATGTTTCATCCCCTATACTCTTGTAGTCCCCTCTCGCCTTCCTCCGCGTCTGTTCTTCATCCCTTTCGTTGGTTGTTTTCGTTGTTCCTCGGTTTCTTTCCTTCCTCTTCCATCTTCATTCTACGTAGCCTATGATGTAACTGTTCCGCGTAACGGAACGAACATAAGCTGAAGGATGCTCGTAATTCACATCGCGCCGCCCATTATGCACGTGACGCACAGTGTTACGCTCGGCGTTCAAACCGAGGAAGGTGGAATTTTTTCGAGTTTTAACTACACCTTCTGGAATTTCGTGGCGATCGTCGTTGCAATGAGAGAGCACAAACTGGTGGCTTGAGTAATAAATTGATAGTTAAGTTGAAAGTGGACTAAATGCACTTATTAGCACGGATAGTGTGTAACAATAGGTAACAAATGTTTGGTTGATAGGTTTCCGTTGTTCCGTTAATATTTTCATTTCGCTTCAATTTACCATGATTTAAGTCATGATTCTTGCTTATGTCCAGAAGAAATAATTGTTACGCCAGGATCGAAGAGTCCAGTCGTCTGTCACGTATTCAAGTGCTGCAAAATTCGATTAAATGTCCAATTTCATCGGATATTTCGTACAGTTCTCTTTATTTATAGTGTTGTTCCTATTAAAAAGCTTTGTCTTGGTGTAACTGATGAGCTGTTATCTCATCGCAATAAGAGCATACGTTTGCATACAAGAAGCGTGGACATCCGAGGATTGCCCGCAGACAGTCTGCGGAGTTCTGCAGACTATTCGCAGACAATCTGTTCTTCTCCTCTGAAATGGAAGCGCAAGATGCAGTGTCTGCTAGCGAAGTCAATAATTCGTGATATAACATCCGTGGACGATACAGGATGATAGTGAAATAGAGAGAACCCAACATCGGTACCGCGTTCCATTCTTTCTGAAAGTGAAGAAGGGAACGTAAACGTGGGGGTTGAAAATTTCTTGGGATTGAAAAACTAGTCAAGAATAGTTACAATTAATTAAACGAATAGAAGAAAATAAAACTGAGGGTCCTAACCGAAGATGACTTCTAAGTTGAAATGCAGAATGCTGAAGAACGACGTATTGTGTTATTCAGAAACTCAATTTTAATTTTGTCAACGAGTACACGGTTTTACCGATTTATTCGATTAACTTATCCACCATTTGGTCTGATTTATCGATGCTCTATCGTGAGAATAGCGATAACAGAGAGTGTACGAACGGTCTGTTGGTTTCTGGCGCCTCACGTGGCAGTAATACGAACGCAACCGACCAATGAGAAGCGATACCACCTAGATAAAGCCACTTTCTATTGGACGACTGCCAGACAGAGCCTGAGTTAGTGTCACGTGGTTGATTTAAATCGTTTAGACTAATTGTAAGTGTGTCTCAAACAAGGAAACGATATGGTACCACAAGTTTTATTTGAGAACATATCGCTACCAACTTAGTATCCCTATCCCGTCAGGGTAGCTGCAAAGTGAAACGTAATTTACAGCTTCAACTATATTTCTTTTGTTTTAACAAAAGTCTGCGAAATTTTTCACGTTTCCAACGGGATACCTCGCCGTCGAAGGCGAGCAGGAAGGGCCACGACTCCTCGGGTTAAAGTAATTCGCGTAATTACGCTTAACGTTCGTTAAAAAAGTGGTAAAGAAGTTCGCGCACCACGGTAAACATCCCTTTATCGCATTAATTATCGTTGTTGACGCGATTTCCACTGACCAGCCTTCTCGAGGAGCACTTCCACTTTCCCGCCACCGTCTCCGCGTCCGTGTTGTCGCGAATTTTCGCGCGATCCGCCGCGAAATACACGCGCGCGCGCGGCGGTCCTTGAACTTTTCCACCGCAATTAAGAAATCGCAACGCGAAGTTAATTATGCCGGTCTGCGCGGAGCACGGAAGTTTTCTTGGCTGAACCGCGGATAAAAGGGACCACCGAGGGATAGGTGGATGGCGTCGCGAAGGGAGACTAGACGATAGAGAGCGAGACAGATGGAGGAGGTGAGAAAGGGTGAATGCGGTGGATGGGGTAAGATGGGGTGGCACACGAAACGGTGAAGATCGAGCTGGGAAAAGGGGGACGGAAACGGAATAGAGTAGGTAAGAAGTGGCTTGTGTAACCGCGGTTAGGTAAACGGATCGACGATCGTTGAAAAAGTTCTACCGAGTTTCGGTGCCCCGCGCGATCGTTGTGTCTGTAATTTCCTTGCGGCAGGAAGTGCAGTCAACAGGTGATTCCTGAGGAGGCGTCAGGTATTTAAAGTGGCGAGTGGGGTCATTTCTGTCTGTGACGTTAGTAAACGGAACGATTGGCCCCGGTTCGGAAAGAGGGAATTTCTTTTCCGGTCCTCCGCGTTCCTTTTCTTCCTTTCCCATTCATTGACGTGTGCGACGTTAATGGGTGGATCGTTCCTCTAGTTTTAAATCCACGCGATGTTCGCGAAGTCGAGGGATACGAAAATATGAAATCCGTCCTGATTACTCGTCGTCTCATATTTTAGATGAAATTAAGAATATTACAGTGATATAAACTCTGTATATTTATATAGAGTAGTCTAGTGGGCAATATACTGCAGAATAATATGTTATATAAGAAAGGATCCGTAAAGTAGAACGTTGGTATAACGGGTGTTTGGATAGTGGAGGTTCTACTGCATATACATCATGGGCTGTAAATCTTCGTGCAAATGTGGTCGGAGGAGGTTCTATGGTTCAAAAAAGGGGGAAAAAGGGTAAAATGGTAGAATGTAATGCCTTTCACTACAGACCACTATTGTGAGTGCTTCTGTATGCTGAGAATATCACAAGCCTTGAATCGTCTATAAAAAAAAGATTATTCGCAGTGCTTGAAGAGATACAATGGCAGAATGTGTTGTAAACAGTACATAATGCATAATCTAATCTTTATAGAACGTCATTTCTATAACATAATACTTCGAGCGATATCTTAACTGAAACTTGTATTGTATATAGAATCAATTGCATATTGGACTGATTTTCAAAGAGAATCGTGAAAATCATAAATTGTAAGAACAAAACTTATCTCAATGCCATTACTGCGAATAAACCCTAAGAATTAAATCAACAATTAATTATGGGAAATTATAGCAACTTCCCTCCTCTTCAGCGTCACGTCTAAGAAAGCAATTCCCTAGCTGGTCTGACCACGATCCTTTTTTGCACAACTTGATCCCTTTACGCCTGCATCATGCAATAACGAAACTTCCTGCGCCATAAACATTTCAACGCACCCTCGCAGATTTTCGAAACCCTACACGATCAACGATAATTGTAAATTATCGAGAACAGGGATGGTTCTACGAATAGCTGAATGATTTCAGCCTGAAATCTCGCTGTCCGTCGCACTCGGCGGATCTGTTTTCGCCGCATTGGAAGCGAACACGGGGTGCGTCACGGAAAAGGCTCGTCCTCGACGGTCGCATTCGAACTGGCGCTGTTCCGGGGAACGGCCAATGGGACGCGCGGACCACTTGGCGCCGTCCAATGGCAGCGGGTATGCGCCGGAAGTTCGCCGTTCCCATCCGTTGCCACACAGGCGGGGCATTCCCCGAAAACGTGGGATCGATTCCCGCGCAAAAACCCGACCAATCGCGTCCCCGGCGCGCTCGAAACTACGATGTAACAATCCGAACGGTACTTTTGCTCGGTTCCCAGCCGTTTGGTTGGTCGCTCGCCGGCTTGTTTTCCTGGACGACGCATCGCGGCGAAATGCACGGCATTAACATTAATTAGGAGGAGCGTCGACGCTACTTTTCGAGCTGGCTGACGCCACGATTTCCTCTTCCTGGATTTTGGGAACGTTTGATTTTGACCGACCGATTATGCGTGCCCATTCCCACCGCGCTGCCACCGTTCCTATCGGACGTATTTTAAACGGCGGTTTTATCGTCCCATCGAACCGAGATGGAAGTTTTATAATATAATTGGTAATTAGCGACGTCAGGTTCAGCGACTGTTCAACTGGTGTATCGGAGAGCTGACTGATAATTGACCAGGGAGGTTGCATATTGATCTTCATAATTCGTCAAATCTTCCTGTGTCCACAGCGCGAAGCACACCTCGTTAACTTTAATCAGTGATTAATGGGCTACCGCCGCTTTTGGATGGCCACCAACGAACTTTGCATTGATCATCGACGCGTTAGCTTCCCGTAACACTTGTCACTTGCTTTCGATAAATCCGCTTCCTCGCTTCCTCGTTTGCGTCGATTGCGCCGATTGGTAAAAGTAATTCCTTCCCCTCGTTTTTCTGTAATTCCCTGCGTGACGCGGTAACGAAGCCGTTTTTCCTTTTTCACTTTCTCGTAAGCCTTACTTCTGTGCACACGACGCATCGTAGCGAAATGCACGCCACTGACGTTAATTAGGTGCTGGTCTGTGGCATAACGAACGCCTCGAACGAAGGCCCGCTTTCTGCAGCCGCTGTCGACGTTCGACTTCGCCCCGTTATTGGGTGTACGTGCTTCGAGATCGCTCGGATAGTTGATAATTACCAATCATGCGTAATCAGATGGTTACTAGTTATCGAAAACTACGATAACGTGATAATTGTGACTTGTTCACGGAAGATCGTAATTATGGGCCACCAACTGCCCCTTTATCGATCGTCTTTGCAGTATTATTTGATTTACATTTCCCTGACCCAGATAAAAGATTTCTGATTAGCTGTTTACCATACAAAAAAAAATATTTCTGTGGAATATATAATAGTTCTAAGATAGATATTTGTTTGTGGTCATTTATTTCTTCCGTGCCGCATTTATACACGTTCGTGTTTACAAGCGAAATAATCGAATTGATGATTAATGCTATAGAAATATAGGAAGAGTAGCTGTCATTTTGGTAGTCATTCAACATTAGCGTAGGATAAACAAAATGGCCGACCCCTTTTTCGAACCCCCCTCACCCGGTTGCGATCGATGAAAATGGTTGCCTAGCTGCGGCCAGAATTTTGCTGCGCTATGTTCCGTCCAATATTTCGACCTGCATTCTCTACCCTTTCTCTTCACCCCCATCCCTCTGTCTCATTTTTCTCATCCATGATTTAATTACATCGATTTCCAACCACCGTTCCTCGATCTTCCTGTTAAACTGTCACGCGTATAAACGTTAAATTGGACGGTCCACGGATTCGCGTGTGATCGTGGACCCTAAATTTACAAATTGGCGAGTTATTTACCGCGGCACTTAATTAAAATTAATTCCGTAACGTTGCTTTGGTGTCGACCTGTAATTAAGCAGAGTACCCGCGGCACATTTAATCAAAGATAACACTTTCAAAGACGAGTCGCGTTTTTCCACAAACGGAAGATCCGCCGCGACTCCTCGGCTTCAATTGCGGTTCACAAAATCGTTGGATGGAAACCAGTGGCGCCTTTGTAAATTCCCAACCGCCGCTGTTACTTCGTCATTAGTCTTGGCCATTCGCGACCAGCTCGCGCAGCGGTCATCGAAGTTATTGTCCGAAAGAATCCTCTGACCGCTAACGAACCGTAGATACGCTCGCGTACAGAATGATTACTCGTAATCACCCACGAGCGGATGGGGAGGGGGGGGGGGGACAGCGAAAGTCATTAATCGTGGATTGAAATATATCGCGAATCGCCTCTAAATCGAATGGAAATATTAATCTGTGCGGCGGCGGTCGCGCGTAATTATTCCTGCGGTCGAATTCAACTTCGTAATAATGCTCCAATTTCGGCGTCGACGTGGGACGTTTGAAGTTTCGAACGGCGGCTGGTAGCAGCGTCCTTCCTGCGCGATCGGGTGTTCACGCTTGCGCGCAACCCCTATCGTCCGCTCTAATCATCCACCCTGTCCCATGGCTGATCAACGCTGCCGCGGAACTACTTTTGGTTTTGCCCTCTGTACGTACCGCATTTCGCGTCGCGTGCACCACCCGGCTTTCATTACGAAAAACTTGTATTCCCCGGCGTGACCCTTAACCTACGAATTTATCTCGGTGTAACGCCTTCGCTGCGCGGGGCACGCTTTCCCGCGAGCTCTAATAATTCAATCGGATGGCCGGCGAGTTAATAAACAAACGCGGGACGATCGATCGAGTCGGCTAGCTCCTCGTGTTGCTCGAAGGCTGAGACTGTACTCCCGTGGATATCGCGTATTATCGTCTTTCCAGTTTCTGAGCCCGCGAACCCCGTTACTGCGCACGAATTCACGAGCGCAGGGCACCGATTGCCCGGTACATCTTTGGAAACCTTCACCAAGAAGACTCTCTGCCCGGTTATATGTATATATATAGGCAGGGGAGCCGAGCGCTGTTCAAACTAAAGATACCGAGTTGCTATTTGAGTAAATTTCCGGGCCAACTTCATCTCGGATTGTTTTCCATCGCTGTGAATATTTCAGCCGCGTATAATTTCGGGCGCGTGTCTTCTTAGTCCCCCCCCATTGTAAAATCGCGACTGATTGCGGTTTTCATGATCGTTCCCAGCGATTCACCTTAGGCGCGCAACCAGAGAATCCTGCCGCTCGTGGTTTGTTTGTTTGTTTACGATTCAAGGAGCATAATGAACCCCCGCTGTATTCCATCGCCCATCTTGGGGCTTCTTTAACAACCGTACGTTTCCTTATCTTCCTCTCTCTCCCTCTCTCTTTATCTATTTCTCGTCTCTCCCTTTATTTTTCGAAAGCACAGAGTCAGAGAGTAAGGAGATACAGTAACGGAAAGCGTGTAGGTACGAGGAAGAGAGACAGGGTGAACGAACGAGAGAGAGAAATCGAGGGTGTGCAGTGCACGAGGAGGGAGAACTCCACTTCATCGACCGTGAGTTTCAAGAGGGGTAGTGGCGAAGAGCAGGGGTTGCACGAGTGTCTCCCTCTCTCTCTTCCTCTCTCTGTACGGGTCTCTCTTTCACGTGTACGGGTGGATGGGTGGTAGAGTCGGAGAGTGAGGGTAGCCAGGGTGGAGGGGACCGCAGGACGCCATCTTCCTTGAAAATCGATCCTTCGACCTGACGCTGGCTCCTTCGCGGCGTTTCCGTATATATCCACGTTTTCATTTTGCGACCTCCTTGCCCGCCAATTCCCGGCGACCTGCTTTCGACCCCCTCCGTCTCGAGTCCTCTTTCATTTAAATTTCATAAACGAATAACACAGATGCTACGAGGAAGGAAACGGTCGATTCTTCCGGTTTAACGGCAGCCGTCTCGACGAGGCCCTCCGCGGATAGTGGGTGACCGTGGAGAACGAGGAAGTAGGAACGCGCGAACGAAGGCTGAGACGTTGGTCACGGATAAGTGTCGCAAGAACACCGGTGAGATATAGGAAATATAGGAAGCGCGGGGTATCGTCCGAGAGGAGAGATACGGGGGCGGACGTGACGGCTGGGTCGCGGTAGCGGAGGGTGAAGAGACGAAGGTGGTATATTCAGCGTGGTGGTACCGTGCAAGCGGCGTCGGTAGCAACGGCGCTGGGTAGCGTCCACCAGGCTTGGGCTCCAGTTTCTATCTGACAGGGTATTTTTGTGGGAGCTTGACTACCCCCGTTTCTCAACCCTCTCGTCCCGTTTCCATCTATCGTTCCTGCTCGCTCGCCCTCTCTTACCGTCTCTTTTCGCATCCCTTTCGTGTCTTCTCCAGTGGCTCCCGCCTGGTCCCCCCTCGTTCGTTGTTATCCTCCTGGTTTCCATGTGACGTCAGCGACCGACGTCGACCAATCGTGGCGCGGACTGAATTATGGAGCGAGACAGAGTAGGAGAGTAGTCGGGTGTGACGCAGACGAGAACGGTTGGACTCTGCTGGGTAAAGGGGTAAGGGGAGAGACTGATGCAGGCCGGATTACGCTACCCCGGACTCTGGACAACGAGCAACCCCTCGACGACGACGACGACGACGACGACGACGACGACTAGGACGACGACGATGACGATGACGCCAACGACTACGACAGCGTACAAGACTTAACTTCGCGTTATTTTGTTTGCTAGAACGGAATTACGAGTGTTGTTCTCCTTCTGGCGTAGAATGCACGCAGACACGGGGAGAAATAGATCCTCGATCGATCGTATGCGCTCGAGGAGCCGGCTCGTCGAACCGTCGAGCAAAATGCAGTCACGTAACAAGTAATGAAGAGCGAGAGGGAGAGAGATAGAAGGAGAGAGAGATAGAAAAAGGCGTTCGAATCTATTCTGGTATTAAAATGAGCACGGGGAAAGACACGCGCCGTGACGACACGCGGGATGTGCTACAATCACCTTTCACCGTGACTGCTTTCACCGTGGCAGAGCTGAGGAGGAAAGAGCGCGACCGAGAGTGGAGAAAAAACGAGAGAAGGATACGCCTGGTAGTTGTTACGTGTGTATGCAACCGACGAGTAGCTTCGAAAGTCGCTCCGCGAAAGGCACCGCGCGTGCAGACCGCGAGAAACGAACGTGATCATCTTTTTTCCCCCTGTACTGTTCTCCCCCTGCCTGCTCTGTGCACCCTCCGTCCGTTCGATCTTTTGCTTCGCGTGGGAGAACGAGGCGTTTCTTGCCGCTTTAATACGCGGCCATATACACGATATGGAAAAGACCCACTCTCTTTCTTTTACCCGCTTCCGTGTGTACATACTTGCAAAAGGCTGTTCCGTTCGTATCGCGCATCTCGCGTCTGATCAAGTCTCAGAATTTCTACTTCTTTTTTCCCTTTGCACCCTACGGTACTTGACTCGATCATCAATTCGGACATTCGTATCCCGTGTAATTCCCCACGTGTGCCAGTCCCTGCTGCAGCGAGCAGTTACTCTCTGGATCGGCCCTGATAAATCGATTTCCCACGTTCGAAACTTCGACTCGAAGTTTCTCGTTACGTCGGGTCTTGCCTCGTCCTGTCTCGACGGATGCAATCTTTCGTGCTCGTCCGAAAACGTACACGCGGTTGAATGATACGCGTCAAACCGACGTCACGCTCTCAATAAATTTCGGTCCCCTCAGCTACAACTAATTCAAGCACCTTTAATCATGTAATTTAAGTACGCGGCGACGTGCGCCGGGTCCTCGTGGCAGCCACGCGGCACCAAAGGTGGATCTCCTCACCCAGCACGGTATCCTACACCTACGGTTTTCCAGTTTTTGGCGAGGTAGTAGTTCTCGTGACAGAGACGGACAAAAACGGTGGAGAACCCGAGGTAGACGAGGGGGTGGGTAGAAATTGAGGCGGAAGGACAGAGAGGAATCGAAGGGTCGAGGGAGAAGGGGATAGCGGTGCTTGCAAGCGTAACCCGGTCAGAGCGAGCGAGAGCCACCGGTCGTTGCCTGAAGGAGGACGAACAACCCCCACGGTACCACCACTGTATCTCTCCGTCTGTACATGTTTTGCTGTACCGTTGTACTGGTATTCGTGAAACTTCACTGCGCCACCATATACGCTCCCGTGAAGCTTTATCGTGCTCGCGAGGACGCCCATGTACGCGTTCTCCACCCTACCGGCTACGTATTGGTGCAGCTTTCTCGTTTAAGTGTGCCCAACAAAAACTTCTCTTTACACGTACGTACACGTACACGTGTAAACCTGTACGAAGGCGTACGATACGTACAGTCGGGTTGGGATTTCCGAGCGAAGCTGCGCGCACGCGAACCGTTTCGTACGTATACCGACGCCGGTGCACACGAACGTGCCAAGACTTAGTTTCGGAGTGTACACTCGAGAATCTCGCTGTACGTGTGCGTGTGTGTATGCGTGTGAGTCAGTTTGAATTCGTCAGAAGGTGGGGGTGGAACTCACGTAAAACGCGAGCACACCTACATACGCGCGCTCGCGATGGAAGGTTCTACGTATATAGAGGGATGGTCCGGGGGAAACAGGGGAGGGAAGAGAGTAGAACTAAACCGTAGTGGAACGAGGGGAACCACGAGGTGGTGGAAGAGGAACGAGGGGAAGTAGAACCGATGGGGGCGGAATAGGTTGGCTCGTGGCAACGTGAGGCACCCCGTAGTGGGGGTTGCGGCGCGCTACCGGGTGGGTGGTTGACGACGAACGAACGAACGAACACCGATGACTTATTAGCAGAGTGCAAGTTGGCCGCGTGTTTGTGAACTTTCGAATAAATGTACGTACGCGCTGCTGCCACCGTTGCCTCTCGGCGCACGAACGCGACGGAGAAAGATAGGGGTATGGTCGAGCGGCGGTGGCGCTCCCGTATCCTCCCTCGTTTTTTCCTCACCCCGTACCCCCCTTTCGGGTGTCACCCACCCGCGTCCCCGCGAAGGGGACCACCAGGAGAAAACTCCGACGATCACGCGCTTCGCTGCGTTTTTTTCCTTTCCTTTCTACCTTCCTACCTTCCTCTTTTCCACCCTCTTTTCTACCCTTTTTTTCCCGCCCGTATCGCCCTGTCCCTACGTATATATATATATATATATATGTATATATACGTTTACAGACGAAATTCTATGTATATTTTATACGCACGTACACCCGATCAACCCTTTCCCTCGTGTATGTGTGCACGTTTGTTCGGCCAGATGTGAGAATTGTTATTAATACCACGCTCGCTTCTCGGTACAATGCGCGACGCTTCTGTGTGCCGTGCTGCTTTCCCGTACACGTATCCCTCCTTGCGACTGTGCTCGTCCGGGGCCATTGATCAAGTTTGTCTCGCCGAATGTACACGGAGTTACCGTTTCCATTCCCTGTCCTTTTTCCGCCCCCTCCACCGCGTCCGAATACGTTCTCTGGTGCACCCAGCGCCCACCGCTTCAACTCGTGCCTTTTTTTCCGTCCATTTTTTCTCGGAGGTACGCGCCCGTCCACGATCGCGTCGCCCGTGAGATTAGCGGCAAGCCGAAGGGTGCGTTTTCCGCCGTCGCATGACGGACGGCCGTAAGAAAGGGGGATGATCTCGCGCGGTTACCCGTCGCGTTCAGCGCGCGCGGGTCTCTTTTGGCGATTGGTTCGATCGTATATTGCCAGCAGGGTCGTGTCCGATTGGATAGTTTCGAACGGAGCTCGCGAGCACTTCCGGAAGGAGAACCAATGCTTTTATGCACCCTGAAACCTAGACAAAGCAGGCTCGAATTCTTTACAAGCACTTTGACGAATGGAAGCGGTAGTTTCCGGTATAATCGAATCTTTTACGAGTACTTTAAACAGATTTTATTTGCTCCCGCAGCATACGTTCTCTGTTCCCGGTATTGAACGCAAGCGAAATCGCGGTTTACGTATTTCTGTTTAGAACGTTTTCAGCCATTTACCGTGCAATAAAATCGCGCGGAGTTTAAAGAGAGAATTTGTTACATTTCCGACGTTAGACGCGGAGAATATTAATTTCGATCGATGGTGATTAATCAGTTTTCTTAAACGATGTCATGGAATAGTATAATTTAAGGTATCAGACTTCCGGTAACGCATTTGATCGTTTATTCAGGCCCCACTTGGTTTAGTGAAAGGGTTAAATTCAATATTGCGAGTAAGTCTCTCAGACATAACAATCTGTTCTTCATTGTACAGTATCGTACTACCTTAGGTCAACGTGTCTGTGGAAATATATTACCTTCGACTGCGGGTAACCGTAAGTAGCGAAAATATTGACCTTTTCGCGGGTTGCTCTTTTTACTTTCAAAATAGCTATTATAGCCACCTTACACAATTCCTCCTTCATATGATAATTTATTACAATGCTCGTTCGTGTTTCTTCCACTCGCTTTATATCAATCGACTTTTTTTCCCCCATAAAATAAAGCGTTATTATGATACCAGTGGTATGTTTCAACGTTCGAGTATTCCTTTTATGAGATTCGAAACAAGCTTGCATAATACGAGCACTTAGCAAATATGTAAATTAAATATCATCCCTTACGAGCAATATTCCATGAAGCGAAACTTTTGCATCGGAGTTGACTCAGATCCGAGAGTACATATTGAACTTGATCCCATTTTTCGGTTCTTTTTTTTTTATTTTGTCGTAGTTCCATTGAACGCAAGAGCGATTCAATACAATCGCGGTTACGAGAGATGGATGCTGTTTTTGACATGTTCTATTTTGTCCAAGCGAATGATTTTGCGATGAAATCGATGGAGGGACGACGCGCGTATACGTTGATTAACCATAGGAATAGCAGCGAACGTAGTTTTGAACTTTAGTGTTTATTTTCAATTAAATAATTCTCGCAAGCCTACGCTAATAAAATAGTAGTTGTCCTTATTTTTCTCTTGAATTTCTGATGCAAAATAATCGTCCACTCGTGACGTAACGATTAACCACTGACCTGTAATAAAATCTACCCTTGAACTCTGTGCAATTGTTACAGACTGCTAACAGACACCTACATATCTTTCAGGATTAATAACAGGGTATCCATAAATCTGTTTTATTTGACACGTGAACTTTCTTTATCTTTACTCGTTCAAGTTTCAACATTTATTTAAATGCATCCCTGCGTATTTTATTAGGTAACAAGTTTCTAATTATAGGCCCAATGAAGAACATCCTCAGCACTTTCTTTCACATCGTTACAAAATGATCCTGCCTTGAATTAAATCACCCCCTCGAGAACCTTCAAAAATCAATGTCGACCAACGATCATCACTGATCTGCGCACAGCAATGCGTCAAAGGGAAGAACACCGTACATTCGATCGTTCTCTTCCAGCTTCGACTTGAACACTTGCACAGGGGGGTAGTTTTGAGATTCTTCCAATTAGCCCGGAAACGGCGATACGAATTCCACGTGGTACGTGATCAGAAACAGCTCTCGAAAAGCCCGTTCCACCCCCGGAAGGATGGATCGGTCTGAAAGCAGGGGCTCTTAAAGGGGAGGGTCCGGTTTCTGGGGCGAGAATTTGGTCAACCGTTGTTCTCGTCGGCGTCCAGGGTTGATCCGCAAGGACAGGGGCGTGCAGTCGCGAAGTCGTCGGCAGGGGTTGGGCGCGGGGGATTCCCCGGCCTACGATTAGGAAACTTTGCCGGGACTCCGCGGACTTTGCGAAGTCGCGCGGGGGTTGGGGCGTGGCGCCACGTGGAAACCGTAAACATTGTTGGCCGTGTAGCCGTGGAATACGCCGGTGTAAGTCGGCGTGGATCGAAACGATCCAACGGTTTCGCGAGGCGTTCGCCCGCCGGGTAATGCACACGGGTCGTGATCGTCGCAGCCGAGTCAGCTGCGACCTTCGACATTTCGTAGATTCGTCGGAGGCACCGTCGATCGATACGCGCCGCTACTATTTCGACTTTCCCGTATTTTCGAGCCGGCGATTTACCTCGCGCGGGTACCCGCGGCCGCTCGATCGCCGCCTCCGTCCTCGGCTACGTCCTGGATGTTAACGATTTATGGTGGTCGCGTCGATACCCCATTGGTTATGCCTTCAATGGAGCACTGATTAATGGAAACCAGCCAGGCTCCCGTTGGAAATTAACAATGCGACTCGTATCTCTACCCGTAGGAGGTTAAAATTAATTCTATGTATTATTAGCCCTTTGACCCTTTGTTACCTGTATTCTTCTCGTCTTACGTAATCCGACATTGCAGTTTCGCGAATGCCTGCCTGCCTGCCTGTCTGCTTGCCTGCCGGGCTGACGCTATTAATACGTTATCGTGGCTAAGATTGGACGTTTATGATGTGTTCGTCGAGTGCCAGGCTGTGATAAGATATGCATTCATTAAGTGGCTATCGATCATTAGAAACTGCGGATCTCTAATGCGCTCACGGGGTAACGTAAATGCACGGAGATGAACAGAACGCGAGAAATATGAAACGTAAAAGCGACTGTTCAGTTTTCGTTTGAAACGTACGAATTTGCATGAACATCCGGGTTCCATTGATCAGACAGGAAACGAAGCTTCCCGAGTGATGTTATATAAATTAATCAGGCATAGTATCTTTGCGTCTATTGATCTTTCAACCTTTTGACTGAGAACTGTGGGAGCGGGCGTTTGAGGTGAATTTGCTGTTGAAATAATTTTCAACGATGTTGACAGAAGAAATCAACGTCGTTCCGTCTTGTTCTCGTTCCGATCAACGATGAACATCGCTTAAACCTCATCAGTCTAGTTCTGTTCCTTGATTAAATGTCAGTGACAGCAGTTCTAAAATCTACAACACTTTTCATCCCCTTTCATCCGTTGGCATATCGAGTAGGTCCTCCATTTTAAATATTGTCGCGAATAGAAAAATGTTTCTTCTCGTCAGACGTTAAAGTCTCTTCCGCTGTTTCAGTGCTCTCACGATTTTCGAAACCGATTTAAATATTTTCGAACGCGTCAGCGGCGGTGTTTTAAATACTCGCGCTGCCGTAAGGAAAACTGTGCTAGTGTACATGCACGAACAGGAAGGGACGAGCAGGGGTGGTAACTCCGATGCATTTTAAATGAGTCTAAAAGCGATTCGGCTGCCCGCGCGCACGTTTCGTATATATCGATTACCGAAATGCGCGATTCGAGCAAGCGCGCCAACAAGATGCGTTCCTTTCGCTATTATTGCCGTATTTTCAAAATGAAATGTAGCTATTTAACGTATATAAAATAACGATGAAGACACCCGGTGGCAGAAGTGAAGCGTGCGAGACAATTTATAAAATTCCTTGTTAAATCATCAAGAGTGAAAAAGTAACGCGACGTAACATCTTTCATAAGTGAACGATTCTGAAGCTCTATGAGGTTTATGGGAACATTTGTGGAATTTACGTTGCTTAGAGTCTAGCTTTATTCAAAGTTCAGTTCTCCATTTCGACGGTACCCGGGTTTAATCCTGGCATTCAGAGACTCGTGGTTTTCTTTCGTTTTGCCGAAGCACCAACAAACGGGAGCCTCGCTCATAAAGTCGGCACGATCGGTGTGTAATCGGCAGAGACATTTATAAGGTCGTCTCCACCATTTACCGTTTTACTGGCTGCATTGTTTTTGGCGTAGAGAGACGGGCGCGTTCGCAATTCACCACCCCCATAATTCTGACCGGCGGTCATTCGGCTAACCCGTTTCCCATTCCGATGTCCGGTCAATGTCCATGCACCCTCATCCACCATTCTCTGCTCGCGCTGCACACTCTACCCCCGTAAGCACTTTCTAGCTCGGCTGAGTAAACCACGTGTCCATACACTGATTTCTCTGGGACACAGCGAGGGTAATTCAGCTTCTCCATTTTCGTCATGCCACGTAGCGTGAAAAAAAGAAAAAAAGGACCAGATCTACGTGTTCCCGTTCTGCTTACAATTTACAATCGAACTACACGCTGGACGCGCGGTTTAAGTGGTACAAATTTATTCGCTTTTTGGAAAATACTGGGCTCGCACACGGGAGATCGGTGTTCTCCTCTTTTATTCTACATGTTTGTTTGCATACTTAACAACGTGTACACCGCAAACTGTTATCCTCTGTTTGAATTATAATCACTTTTTCAGCTATTATCAAAGCCGGTTACGAGCTTTTACGATGAAGCTTCGAATGCGTTGTTCGTTTGTGAATCGTTGTTCGTTAAAAAGTATCTAGCATACCTCTTGCACGGTTTCATGAATAAGCGGAATAAGCGAAACGTGATATGCGAATTGTTGTAATTTTCGAGCAGTTATTATTTTTGCAATGCAGAGTTTAATGTTACGGTATAACAAGCGGTGCTCTCTCAGTTTATTTGCACGTTTCGGTCCCATGGTCTGGCCGTTCCTATTACCTAAATTAATTTTTATCGCTTGGAAACTGTTTCTGTTCCCTTTAACAAATCAAGTGTACGATTTTCTGGTTACACCAGCTCACTACGTATTTGTCATTTATTTCTCTCATTAATTATAACTTTGATGACTCTTTCTACGCTAAAAATTGTGCTCAACGATCTTTTATTTTATCGATACGTGAATTCAAAGTTTTGTCGAGATCGCTTCAACATTTCACAAAATATTATTAATTGAAAGAAATTGCAGAACCAAATAGTTTGCTCGTTTTCGCTGCGGACGAACAAATTGTTCCGCGATCCGTCTTTCTGGTGTTCTGAAATTCGAACGAAGAATGACCGGCTCGGCTGTATTTTCGAATTTTTGCCGGCCATCCGCACTGGCAGGAACGCGTTTAATTAAAATGCACTGAGAGCTAATACCGGCACTCTAGGCGAAGTTTGTTTCGAATTTAATTAGGTTTATGTATGGGCACTGTAGATACAATCAGCCGTAATGTTCCGCCGTAGGATTCCCCGTCCCCCTCGGCACCCGTGTAACTATCGATCACGTCTAACTCGTAAAACTGAATTCCATCAGATTGTCCATAATTTGAAAATGCGGTCTTGTTATTTCCACGTGGAACGATATGCCCGGTCGGTGGTGCGCCGGTCGAGAGATCGCGCGCTCTTCCCGCTCGATCGATACCTAAATTTATTATGCCCCACTTGCCGCCGTGGTACCGCGGCGTGTTGCCGCCGTTACTTGTTTCGACTTTGCGCCATTCAAAATTTCAACCTAACGAAACGTTTTGGCTTCCCGTGAAGTTTTACTTCCAGGTCGTTCATTCAAATACGTTTCTAGCTAGGAAATATTTCTTGTCACTCTCTTGCGGTTCCATCGATGGTGGAAAGTCTGAACATCGTTCAGTTGGTTCCATTTGGGTGGAGAAATTTCGAGTCATCAACGTTCACCGTGATGTTCATGATTCGTGCAACTTGTTAGTTTCTAATGAAGCGTGGTGTACCACTTGCAATGGACAAGATTTAATCCTGTACTTATACGTATATGCGTTTACTTGTTAGTTTGCAAGATAGCGATATTGCTGCAGACGGTATTAAAAGTTTTATAAGTAATTACACGGTCTGAAAATTAGCTCCAGAGGACAAGACGCTTTGCTCTAGAAATTACAAACGCTTTCAACGAGTGATACTCGTGTGTCAACGAAATCGCTAAGAAAGACGGAGTTTTTCAGCATGGAAAAAGGGAAACGCGCAACAGTTAGGTTTTCCGCGAACATTTAAGAATTCCTGGGCAACATCAAAGGCGGGTGATACGCGTCCGAAGTGCTCTTCTCGCGGGCAAAGAACAATGCAATTAGCAAAACCGGCTGAGAAGCGTACGGCGGAGGATTCGCGGTCGAGTCATTCGACGCGATGAATCTCGACGATGAGCCATGTTTTTTTTTAACTCCGCAATAAATTCTGCGCGGTAGTAGGTACAGCGTGAACGAGAATTGGGCAGAGGGTTGGGAAGAGCTTCGAGGGTTTTAGTTTCCATCCTCGTCGGAGGACGAGAGCTCGAGAGCAAGGAAGCCGAGGGAACGAAGACGAACGTAGGTGGCGAACATAAACGGCGGGGGTGCGCGCCCGAGGGATGGCTAAGGGGAGCGTCCGTTGTTGGCGAACGTCGCTGCGAGAGACAGCAGGAGCGAGCAGCGTGGCGCTGAGAGGCTATAAAAATCGTATTTTGGCGGGAACCCTCTACGTTTGTAGGTTGTATTTTCCCTTTCTATGACCCAATGCAGCTTTATCGGGTCAGTTGCATTTGCATTGCGATGCGCACGGCGTTCCCGTTTCACAACTCTCTCACGTATTTTCCGTCCTCCTCCGACCAGCCGCCGCGTCGTCCTCGCCTGCTCGCACGCTATCCCCCTTTTCGTTTGGTCGTCCTTTTTATTTCAACGTCAGTTCCCGGTTTTCCATCCTCGTCCGCGGCTGTGCACCCGCCGCCGTGGTCCGATGGACCGTTTGCCCGGAAAATCGCTCGATATTCGTTTTTAATTCGAAGAAATATTGCGTGCCGCTTGCGTACCGGCGATGTTATTATTTTTCCATTCTCCGCGGCAGTAGCATTCGATCGATCTTTCCGAACGATATTGGATCCTTTATTGTGCACCTTCGTTTCTGTAATCCCGACTAGTTAACACAGAAGTACATAATTATTGGGGATCGAGCGAGATGGAATACGCTAAGTACGGACGGTAATTATTACCGTACAATGGTTTTTGTTCGTCGCTGACATTCTCGTGGTTCGCCGAATTAAAACCCCGTCAATTAACAATCGACGGTCGCCCGATGGACGCGATCAAATGCTCGGAAAGACTTGTACCACCGCGAGCTACCACGAGACGGTTTATGGCTTCCGGTGGACGTAATGGGAAAGATCATTACTTTTACAGTTACGTAAATAATACGAAGCAACAAAGGGAAAGAAGGCGTGTAATTTAGTGGTGTTATATACGAGCCACGATACCGCGCACGGTGATGTACAGAGAGCTGGCCCGTTTCTCCCTGGTACGCGAAAAATAATTCAGCCGGTCGGAGCTTAAATCGGGATCACCGGTGATTTAAGAACCGCGGGGTTAGCAATCAGAGCGCGAAACGGACTTGCAACTTGGGGTCTAGCCGCGCTTGCCAGCCAACCTCCGACCGAAGGAGTGCGCAACGTGGTGCTGTAAACACCTCTGATGGATGGATTGTTTTCGCGCCTTTGGAGAATCGAGAATTGTTGACTCGCCACCTCGGCTAGTACCCGATGGAAAAACAGCCCCCGTAGACGTGCAGTGTAACTGTCTGTCTGTATAACGACGTTATGTAACGTTGCAACGAATATACATTTAAAGAGGTAACCCCAGGGTGGGGCGCGTTTCATTGTTCGAAAATGTTTTGGTTGCCCCGTTGGTAACCTTATCCGGTACCAGGGCCAACATCGTGCCGCACTGGCGTCGCTGCTGCCGTTTATCTCACGAAACTCCATTACCGACGTCTTCTCTGAATTCCGCGCTAAGCAGACGCGAGAGCACCTCGAGCTTGACGCAATGAAATTTGAACGCGCGGTGCGACGACGCCTCTCCCGTCCTTCTCTATCCCGGTTCTTTTTCCCGTTCTGGATCCGTCTCGTTCCCGTTCGCGCAACGCCAGCTCTTCCCCTCTCTCTTTCCTGCAGTGGTTCCGTCGTCACCGGTCTCCCCATCTTTGTTTCATTCCTGTTTTCCTCTTTCTCGTTCGAGCCGGGATAGTGGGGATAGACGCCTATCCTGCCGGTCGTAGGGGCGTGGTGTGAAGGGAGAGAACCACGGGAGACGTGGCAACGCTACAGGACCGTGCCACCCAGCAATACCGTGGATGTGTGTATCGGCAACGCAGCAGTGACTCAGCAAGCGCTGTTGCTGCTGATGGTACCGGCGTGCCGCGCTCTGCGTCGGCTACGTGATATAAGACAACGTCAATGTAGACCTTTTACAACTCGGTTTTGTAACACGATTCTGTATGAATACGCCGGCCAGACGTCGTTTGCCCGCGGTGCAGCGCCGCGACGTCGCAGATATGCTGACGAGCGACGTGTTTGCCAACCGAGTCCACTTTCCTCGAACACGCGCCGAAACCAGCGAGCATCGAAATTCTACGACATCAATTCGAATTACGGATCGATTCACCGTTAATAATTCACGTCTAGCTAGGGGACAATAATAGCCACCGAGTTAATCGCGACAGCGATGCGTATCGCCGCCTCGAACGTTCTTCTTCTTAGGGAATTTACAAGAACTTCTATTTGGTAACGAGCCGCGAACGACTTGTAATATCTAAATATATCCTCTGTTCGATGGTCTAATGTATTTTTAACTATCTCCAGCTTTATCACTGCTCGAGTATCTCGAATGAGAATACCGTTCTCCGGACTGGTGGTTTGAAAATTCAAACGAAAAATTGCAATATGGTTCCTATTTTTAGTACATGGAAATAACACCACGGGAATAGGTGCTTAAGTGCCAAAATACAGCGGCGTGGTATCGACGGCCGATAAAGCAGAGACTCGAGAGATAGTGTTACGCGAAGACGTTCTCGTGGTCGGTGGTTTTGTTATATCGCGCTGGTGTTTAGAGTTTTGTATGCGCGCGAAGTGAGCCCCCGGAGCTCGTTT
Organism: Xylocopa sonorina; assembly: GCF_050948175.1. Classification (NCBI taxonomy): domain Eukaryota; kingdom Metazoa; phylum Arthropoda; class Insecta; order Hymenoptera; family Apidae; genus Xylocopa; species Xylocopa sonorina. The sequence goes on along the minus strand of NC_135196.1, from coordinate 8,337,204 downwards.
ACTGCATCGATGACGAAACCGAGAGGCACACGAGGAGAGAACTCTAGACTGAAGTCTGACTTGGTGGGAGCGGCGGAGGCCGCCGTTTTGTAACGAGGAGCATACCGGGCTCCAGAACGCCTACGACGAAATTTCGGCGCTGCTCACGGTTCGATTAAGCAACCTTTCCTTTTATATTTACGATATTTCTTCTGCTTGTTCTTGTAATTTCAACGTTTTTTCGTAATCTTTATACGCAACCATCGAGCTCTCATGGGAACGTATTCGTAAACTAGACTCCGGTGTTGCAGTCTTTAATCTTTGTACTAAGATCGCAGTAATATCCATAATCATACACTTTAGGTTATGAGGAACATGGCGGAGTAGATCCGAGACTTTTCTCTGCCTCGGCAGCGTAGGAATTTTCCTTTCGAATAGTTTCGATTTTAATACATTGAATTAGGATTACACGTTTAATTAAATCCCTTTAAATGAATGGTTCTCTCCTTAAATGGAATTCATCGAAAAAATATAATGTTCCATTAATTCCAAGCGGTGATTTCTATTCTCCCCGTCCCGTAAAAATCGATGTAAACTGACGCTAAATATAATTACAGTGCGTGCATTAAATTTTTAAGCAGCCCCGTGCTTCTAGCGGCTGCTTTCAAATAGCAGGCTACGGTTCAGCTCTACTATTTCTGGTGCCACGAAATCTAACCGGTCGAAAATGTATCCTTTCGAAGATCACGAAATTTTAAAGGGAACGCATCGCTCGAAATGTTCCTGGTTCTCCCGTATCTTTTAAGTAATTAAGAATTTAAGAATACCCGATGCCTTCACCATCGCTAAGGGCATTCCGCAGGGTAGCACGTAAGCGCCAACGATTGAACAGGTGTTTATGTTCATCGGTTAATATTTTTCGACTCGCGACGAGCGAATAAAATTCTATTACCCCACAAGCTGTGGTGTACGCGATAAAACGCAAAGAGAAATAAAGCAGCGGTGAAAATAGGATCTAGAGAAATAGAAGAAGCGCGCATGGGGTAACGACGAAGCAGGACAGACGTAGATTTGTAGAGGGAGGCGCTGCCACGGGAAAGGGAAAGAGCAAGAGAGGTGATTCTCGTGTGAATCCGTGCGTTCTGTCCCGCTCGTGCACAGGCGATCTATATTGCGGTACACAATCGTGGGACCGCAAGAAAAGCCGGGAATAGAAGGTAGCTACAATATCGGCGATACGTCAGAGTGTCGAAAAGGGAACCAATCGTTTCTGGCGGAATTGGGCTCATAGTACGCGCATATGCATCCGAGAAGAGAACTAGTTACCGACCGCGATTCGGTGAACGCGAAAAGTTCCCCAAAGAGGACCGTCGTAAGGCGCCTGGGTTCGACGCATATGAAAATATGAGAATAGTGTGCCGCCTGGAACACGGCGCGCCGTTCATTATTGATACGTTAATTATGCTCCCGACATAGGGAAAACATTTCCGAATCGACTCGGAAATTCTCGTTATTCTTGTCAGTCGCGATATCGAGAACAATCTTTGAGCATGCAAAACTAAACGAAACACTTTCGAGACGCGTCTGGTATACCATTTCCGATTTCGATCATAGCGGAAACCGCTTGACGCCACGGTCGATCGTCCCTTAAACTTTCTCCAACGCCTTTCTCTTTTTTATTCCCGCAACCAACGAGACTTCTATTCCATCCTTATCAATTTCATTTGACATCACGGTGCAATATTCATCGGCTGGCCAACAATAAACCGTATCTAATCGGTGGGAAGATTTTAAAAATAGGCGATGACGGAACACCGTCACGGACGCGTTCAGCGTCATCGTCGAAGTAGCAAAAAAGGCGCGTTTCGTTATGAACTCGCTCGACCGATAGGTTTTTGCGTCCAGCCACAGCGATTTGTTGCCCCGATCCTTTCTCTAGGTCTTCATCTGGTACTTTTCACGGCTTATCCCTCGCCCATGTTCCACTGATCTCGTTTCAGCTTTGCGCTTTTTGCCTCGTTATTTATAGCGAGACGAACACGCGCCGATCGAAGCGCGGAATACGCTTCGTGAACGTCGCGAGACTGTTCTCCGGCAACAACCGTACCCGGTAAACGCGCGCATACCGTTCGCGGGAAGTGGGATGCATTTCAGTTGAATTTTGCAGGGTGAAAGTACGAGGGGGAAGAAAGTGACGTGGATATCTTTTAGCCACCGCGACACGTGGAAACTCGACGGGATTTAATACATACGCAGCTCCTTTTTAGTTGGCTCTTTTTACTCGTCCGCGGTTCGACTGTGCTCCACATACGCGAGTCGCCGGAGCACGTTGTCTCTTTCACTTCGCCTTGATCTCTAACCGAGCTAGACGCCCGCGAACCCGTCCGTTTTTCCTCTTTTCTGAACTTTCATTAACTCATTACCGACATTACCATACCAGCACGAATTATGCATACGTTTTCATTCATACGCTTACTTACGTACGGTGAATCCTCTTTGGTTTGGTCGCCAAATCGTGCCCTTTTTTAAACATGCTGTTTGAAGCATTTCGCTGAATTAATTTTAGGTTTGCATTATTCATTTAGAAGTGCGGTTTCAACTTTAGGGAGGCTTTTATGATATTGACTTGGTGATTGGTGAACGATTCTATTCAGAAGTTGTTGATTCCGAGTTGCTTTTGTAGAAACAGTATAATTCTATTCTGTAGACGTATAATGAGTTAAGTAACGCTAAAAAATACTCATTCGTATGGAATGCGTATCGCAATCTTTTAATGGGAAAATCAATAAAGCTAATGGGTCATAAAGCCACACCTGCTATCACATATTCCACGAATGTAATGATAACAAGTAACGATATTCATCGACTCCTATCTTAACTTGCCAGAGAAAGCAGTGTCTACCACTTCCTACGTTTTACCGTATTTACACATTTGCGATATAGCTACTCTATGTTTCGTTCTCGAATTATCCTATTCTTCGCAATGCAGTCTATTTTTCTCACGGATCAAAATTCCTAATACGTCGTGAAAAGACTTGACTCGCAACAATTCGTTACACTCCTCGGTAGAAACGAGCTGACAATTATTAATTACACAGGAATATGTAAAAACTTTCGCGACTGCGCGTGCCCCGTACATCTCCGAACACAGTTAGGATACCCGTATGCTTTGTAGACCCCCACGGGCAACCTTAATTTATTTAATCCTAACCTGTTTATTAATTCATCAGCGTCACCTTTCACGAACAGCGGAACCGGGTAGTCTTCCTCTAATCGAGGAAGCGAACGCGGTTCATCGTTCCTTATTCAATTTTTCCTTCCCTATCCCCGGTTGAAAAACTTTTTTCCGCCTCACGGCCGAGTTTTAAAAATACTCGCATTGCTCACGCGATGACCCAATACTTCTTCCTACCGCGTGCGTCTTTTTTTTTTCGAACGCTGGGTTTGATGGGCGAAAAAAAAAGAAGGACAGGAAAGAGGGAAAAAGAGGGAGACAGAGAGAGAAAGAGAGAGAGAGAGAGGGGGGAGAAAAAGAGAAGCTTAGGTTGTGGCGGCGAGCAGTAGGCTGGATACGAGTCCGCAACGAAGGGACAGCTGTGCCGCGCACATGTGGGCCTCACGGAACATCAGGCCCCACTCCGTTCCTCGGCTCGGTGCCGCCGCTGTGCAGCGCGGATGGCACCGACACTCTAGCTGTTTCCGGTACGCTCGTCCTTCGTACGCTTTCGAGCGGCTGCCCCGAACGGGAGCCACCGGACTGAACGACTCGAACCACTGCTCTTCGTGGCCGAAAATTTGGGAATTATTACAGGAACGTCGAGGCTGTTGCGTTCGTCCACGGTCTGCGCGTGCTCTCGTTCGTCGCTGTCCGCAGCACTCGAAGGTTTGCGCAGGGAACCAGAAAGGGGTACGGAAATCTGATAAAAGAGTAATTATATCGTGTTTGAATTGGCGGGCTCCAGCGTGATATTCACTGACCGAGAGGTTTTCTTTTTAAATGAGGGGAACGCGTTAATGTTGGATGTTAATTAGGCGATACGAGGGTTTCTATGTTTGCAGAATGTGCGTTAATCTCGGAGAAGTAGTTGAGGGGAAGTGTTATATGGGAATTCGATCTTGTTCTTGCTTAGCGATTTTCTTTCGATACTTTCCTTTTTACTTATCTCTTCTAGCCCTTCGTGATTATGTAGCGAATTAAAGTAGAGGAAGCTTAATCGATTTCATTGAACGTTAAGAAACGCAGTGGCTGGATTCTCTAGGATTGTCACACTTATCGTTATTGTATCATCTGGGTGTTCACACGTTACAACAACCGAGCATTCCATTCCGCATCGCCTCGCTCGATCAGCCTTCGATCGTCTCCGCAACAAGTCCCTTTCTTGCCACGGCGAAATTGCATATTCTTATCGTCAGCCCCGATCAATTTTCGATTCGTCCACGAGGTCGACGGATGGCGATACAAACGCGAGCAGAAAAATGAGGTCCTGCAGAGAACGTTGATGCGTTTAATACCCGATCTGTACGTGGAAATACGTATGCACGTATATACTGGGGTCGTGCAGCCGGGTGTTTCGCGCAGCTGCTCGACGCTGCCGGCTAGCTGCCCGCACGAAACGCGTCCCGACGCTCCCTCGAGCACGCATAAGAGCACGGTCTCGCTCGAGGAACGCGAGGGGCTCATTAATTGCGTTAATATAATTATGCACGCTCGCCAACAGATAACGTAACGATTAATATTATTGTTCGATGCTTTACTTTAATTAAGGATTATTTTCCGAGGTAATTGCGTCCTCTCATTAAGGAGGTGTTCCCCCGGCGAACACGCGGAGGAAAAACGCGGGCTGGTTCGATGGGGAAATTTGGGGCAAGTCAAAATTCGTTTTACGACGGCGTGTTACGTTATCGAGAGGTACCCTAATTTTGAGATTTTGAGTTGGGGTCAACGTTATCTTATCCAAGCGGCCCTGATAGGTCATCGAATTCGTGTTTTTATCGGCTGGAATCCAGCGGTAATGAAATTATGCGACGGCCTTTTAAAGAAGTTCAGGGTCATCCTGTTATCTGAAAAAAAAATGAAAAGCAAAAACGCACGCAACCGATAAATCCCCTCGAACGCGGCATGTATATTTAGTTCGGAGCATTTATTGATAAAGTCAATAATAGCCAAGTTATTTTAGATAGCAGTTTTTATTGATTCATTCGGTGTATATTTAGTACACTCTGGCATTTTAGATTATACGATACAGTTATTCCAGTGCTTTACGGGCGATTAAACGCAGCATTTGCATCTCGTGTCTTTTTTTTTTTTGCCCCAACTCGCCCTGATTGTATATCGGTTTAGCGTGATCTTCGTTTCTCTGTGAGCTCGTTCAAACACTTAGTATGACGAGATAATACGAATTATTTACAACATTATACGTGTAGTCTGAATGTATAGAACAGGGTACAGAACAACAAAATACTGATACAATTTTTCTAAGAATTCATTGCAATCGAGCAAATCTCCTAATGTTCTTAAATTGATATTTGGAGTTTCTTACTGTAACAGAATTATACGTTTCGATGGTGTTCTAAATACAAATGAAAAAGCTACACATCGCGGTATTTGAAATTAGACAAATATAGTACTTGTACCGAATTCTTGATAGATTTAAAGGAGGGAGTCATTCGAGGAGAAACGCGAGAGTAGAATTATCGATCCGCGTTATTGTTACACAGCTTCTAATTGGTGATTAGGATTTTTAATTACGCGAAATAATTGTGAGAAAACAGTACTCGTTCTGGATTCCTGGCGAACACTCTGGAAGATGTTATCTAAGCCAAATCCATAGAGAACACCGTCACGAAATCGCCCGAATTCGTTCAATTTTTTAACGCCGCGAACAAATCGACGAACGAAAGTATCCCGCCACTTGCGCGGCTTAGGTCGAATTCAATTTTCATCAAATTTACACACGCTCGACGAACGCATGTGCGCCATAGCAGCCGCGTAATTTGTTTCAATAAACCAGCAATGCATCGCAGCAGCTTTTGTGCGATGAATAACGAACCACCATAACGTTCGAACGCTTTCATAACTCGTGCGCGTAAGGAGTCGAACAACATACCTGGATGGAAATAAATTTAGTCAAACAGTTAGACGGTACTTACCTGCGCGGATTTATGGTTGTTTGTTATTCAATTTATTAGCGATGCGTTAACCATCGTTCTTAACAGCTACGGGCACCCTGTCCGCGTCGAACGTAAAATATTCACGAGTAATTGATAGTTGATTACTCGGAACCTGCGCGAGCTCGTTACGCGTTCGTCACAGGTGTGTACGATGTCAAAAACTAACAGGAAAAAACCGTTCACCGTGTTACGCGTTAAAGTGGCGAAGTTCGTATTTTCCAAGAAATTCCACGCGGTTGGATGTTTCGCCATGGTGAAACACGACGTAACTTCCGTTCGTTTCACGAGTCCGTTGTATTTAAATGGACGCGACGCGGAGTTATTGGTTGAAGCTGGAGAAAAAAAAAGTCTATTATGCTATTATCGTAATTCTATATCAGGTATTTGTTTTAATGAGTGCTCGCGGAGATCGGTAACAGATTTCTTATATTATATACACGAACGTTCGAATCAATGGGTGGTTTGGATTTTAAAATCAGATCGCCGCGGATAGAGGAGATATCATCTTTTTCTAACATTAATTACGGGATAATTAATTGAGTAAAATACTTCCGCGGCTAATTAAAGGCGATGAATAAGCTTTATTGGCTCGCGATTCAGTCCGCGATTGTGCGTTGATAGATTTTTATTCGAAACCTTCGCTCGCGTCTCTGTAGACATCTAGGGGATTTCGAAAATATTGAAAACCGATAAACGTGAATATTTCAATTGAAGTTTAAGAAGTTCGTACGTTATTCTTTTTAGTAATAACAGTTTCAAGGTTTGCTGAAAACCTTGCTGTGTATGATATTTTCTGCGAGCAATTAAATTCGTTTCGTTTTGGTTATTGAGCGTATATGCAAAGTAGCGTTAATTGATTTCATTTTTTGTTTGTTTGCGAGTATCATATCCTTTTTGCTTAAAAATCTACTCTCACTGCTGTAGCCTGGTTTATTCGCTGTATTAAACCATCCAAAGATAACATTTGAATGCACGCGAATCGGTTTCGCACGCAAAGCAGAGTTGAACACCGTGACAGGGTTAAAAGCGTGACCATAGTGATAATACCATGGTTAATAAATACTTACGCGCAGAGAGTTATGGGAGGTGTGTTTCGCATTAGATAATTCAACTTACAATTTATTCTCTTATTTGAAAGATCGCTTAAAGATACACTCGTTAATGCTCAGACAGTCGAACAGTTTAATTTCCATTTCTAGGCTCCTTGTGTTTCTTTAAAACATGAACTGTTTACAAACAAAAGTGTACGCGAAAACAATTTTTATTTCACCTTGTTATATCCGCTGATTTAAAATGTTCTAGTTGGCTGGTTGTCACTGCGTGCTACTGTAACCTATTATTATATTATAGTACCGCGATCATGTAACTTATTTATACATAGAAACAGAGCTGGGGAAGCAGCTGTTTGAAATAGACTTAGTAAACAAATATTTCTATTTCACTAGGCGACGTGAGATATTTTAAATAAAATATTCCCTCGTGACTATAGTAACCGAGATAAATACGTCTCGCGTAGTTATTCCGCGCAGTATCAATTTATAAAAATAATTTCGTCCGTGAATTGAAGAAACTTTTATCTATTTCAGGGGAATATGAGCGAATCAGGAAAAATGAACGCCACGATTGAGGAAAAGAACGGTCTGTGAGGTGGTGCGAGAGTAAATGAGGGAGAACGAGGAAAAATTGGGGGAAATTAAAGTAAGTGAAATATAAAACCAATTCTTATTAAAATCCACTATTTTAAAACTAAACAGTCAGGAAGAAACAGAGGGTATTTAAACTTGGTACAAAGTGCTTGCTCGCGCAGAATATTTCAGCTGTTTCAATTACTTTCAGTTGATCGCAACCGTTTCCAAATTCACTAAGTCTTACCTCTAATTAACCAGATAGAATTTCTTCTCTTAAAAACGAAAATCGTGCCATTTTCACAATAACGATCGACTTCAATTCAGAGGGTAAAAATGATAACAATACGTATCAAAGGGTCACTTACACTTTCACGCTGTTAACGTCTACAGTTACCATCGTTGTCCCCGATCTTCGAAACTAATTAATGCAAGCACAAGCTTTCCACGGTGTACTCCACCAACACGGCGTTCATCACGCACGGTTTACGCGTCGTTTGACCCCGGTGTAGCGCATTCTTCGCGGTTCATTCCCAGAACGGATGCCACCTGCGTAACGGGCGTAGGAAACGCGAAAATGTCTTTTAAAATGCATTTGCCTATCCCCGCTGACGATCTACACGACCGATACGGTGTGTTCGAAATAATTCGAACGCGGGAAGTTCAGCCCCGCGTTGCGCTTTCCTGTCGCGTCACGCATGCCAACGCATAACAGTACAACGTACGGGTACGTACGTAAACGCGTGGCCATCTTGTCGCCGATCCACCCACGCGGATCGCGTTCGACGCGTCGATCGGAGAACGGATGGGGATGAAGACCAGCCAGGATCGCTCGATTCATCGTTGCTAACTCCGTGACGCAACGTCCCTTTGTTCAAACGCCAGTGGAAAGTCTCTTTCTATCGGCAGACGATTTACTTTAGGACGCGTAACGACGATTGTGATTCATATTTCGTAATTAGCAGCTTGTTCGTTTATTGTATTGAGGGGATCGCTATCCACCGGAGTTCCTCGGTTTTGTGCGCCAGAGAGAGTTGCGAGCATTAGAAGAATAATAGAAATGGAAACTAGATACTTCTACGAACAGAAGTTTACAATTGAAGGCTCGAAGGGAAAGCCATGAGAGTGCGGCGCACTTTGTTTAATCCTAGAAACTAAAAGATTAAATTTTCATCGATCTCATACGATATTTCCTCCGCTATTTGAAATTCGTTTGGAGAAGCATGGACGACAAGGTACGCGCACGTATCCTGGTTCGCGCGGTGCATATTGGAATCGACGAATCTGTTGCGCGCGCGGGGGTGGTAAAAGTGTAACGAGGCGAGAAGGAATACATATTCGAAGCGGAGTCGCAGTATCGATAGTGTCTATTGTAACGCACTCCCCGTTCGTTATCGTCATTTTATTTCCTCATAATTGCAGACGCGGGCGTTCGCAGCCGGGCCCGCGCCGACCATCCACCCACCCGCCCAGCCCACCCCCCCGCCCGTAATTAAAACACGTATTATTTCCCAAACAGCACAAAGTACCCGTTCCATAAATTTCTGCATATGCCGTTAAAGGTGCCAGTTCGTCGCTCCGCCGCGATAATTAATCACGCCCACGCCCATGTATCTGGCCGCGGTAATTAACTTTTGTCGGTCGGGGGGCAACGGAACGAAAGTCAGAATCTGGCAACGTTGGTTACCAACTTCATTAATTCGATACATACAGGATAGTAGTCGCACGCGGCCGCGTTACAATTCTGTTACCGCCGCGGCGACGGAGGGGAGGAGGACGGTCGCCCCGATACAGGCTTTTATTTCACCTCGCCGCAAGTTAATGGAATTAATTACCCGAATGGTAAAATGCGGCCAATCCATAAACAATGATATCGCGCCGGCTGTACACACGCGTAATGCTTTCGATACGAACGAACGGGTTATGTCACGTTTCCTAGCGTTTAGCGGATATAACGCGGCGTAACAACTTCTTTTTTCTCCTCCCACCCTTCGCGTTGCTTTGCTGAATGGGTGCTTGCATAATTAGTGACCGAAAGTCCGTCGAACCGGTTTTGTGCTTCGGAAGAATCGATCTCGCGGCTGATTGTTGCACGGGACATTGTTCGCGAACCTTTCGTTGTTGTTTTCGTCCTGTTGCCCTTTGTCTATTGTTTTTGCAAGGAATTATTTGGTTAGGTTGATAGGTTCACTTTTTAAGGTCGCAAGTATTCGCGTAGGTATACAGACCAGGTAAACGAGCTATCGTTTCTTTTTTTCTTTTCATTGCAAAGTAACCGTTCGTCATCAATTTCCAACAATCTTACACATTACATCCAGTGCATTCAGAACTTGTACAATTTCCATTCTTCCCTATTTTCTGGTAACACGTATCAATAACGAGTGCGTGTCAGTTGAGCGTCGGTTCCGTGTCAGCGTGAACGGTCGCATTTTAAACGCGAGGCGAGCAACGCTGACACAATCATGACTTAACAGAAATCGGACGGACGGACACGTGTAAATAGACCTTTACTCTCCGCTTCCATATTCACCGGTCGCGTCCTCTTCGCGCTCGCGCGCGTAATCCCGCGTCTCCGTTCCACTTCGCACACAGGAACCCTCCCCGCGAACCGTAGAAACGCGGAAGAACCTTGGCAGTGGGCTCGCTTCTTCCGCGCGATTTAACAGCCGTCCAGTCGCGGCCGGTTGCCGGAGGGCAGGGAAAGACGCGCGTGTACCCGCTTGGATGGGGAGAAAGGGTTGCGCGATAAAAGGGGGCGAACGATTGTGCCGCGAGTGAAAAAGACGGAGGACGAAGGGCGGCGGAGGGCGGATCGAGGAGCCGCAGGAAGGTGGTGAAAAGAGAAGGCGCATCGCGGCTTTGATACCTAGCGTGTAGGGTGAACCTAGCCTATATACGAGTCTATGTATATGTATGTACCACAGACACGAACGCACAGGTGCGTGGCTACGTACATAGGAGCGCGTGTACGTATACGTACCTGTTGCTTATTCCATTGTTCTCCGTGTTGGTCGTGCCGTTTACCGCGTCTATATACGTGCATACCTTCCTCGCCTTCCTCATCTTCCCCGCGCCCTTCACTTTTCTCTCAACCCTAGCCGGTTACGGTACATATGTACTTAAGGCTACTGGCCACTCTCACAAACGCGGCTCGCCTCTGATCCACGCGCGAACACACACATCCTCGAGGGGGGGGAACTGTGTGTATATGTATACACGATTTGTCGAGGGACGCGCGCGCCTCCTCCTTCGAGCGCATACTTATGCACGTAGACGGGGGCCCGCGACGAGGAGGACGGCCAGGATGCGCGCTACGGCCCGGATATTTATGTATGCCTCGGATAAACGGGCCGCGGAATGGGGTTGAGGGAGGAAAAGAGACGGAGGTGGCTCGCGTACACCAACGGTACGTGTATACACGCCGATGGCCACAGATCTTGCGGGCTAAGCCGTTCGCATTCATGCTTCCGTTCTGTCTTCCTTTTGCCTCCGCTTGCTCCTTTGCCCGGTAAACGTCGAAGTGGAAGAGGGACGGGGACACGAGGGCGAGCGAGAGCGAGGGCACACCGAATACCTTTCTTCGTTCCCGGGCCGACCCTTGTGTGCGCGGTCCGCGTGTTAACGTTTACGCGAGACCACGGGAGCAGAAGTTTCTCCATTCATAACCGTGGAAGTGGATGCCGGAGCAATGGTCTCTCGACCGCCTTCGGGCTCTGTTGCACGTATACGTGTAGACGTACCTCTCTTCTCATGGTAAATGTAGGTTACCGCCGGTGACGACTCTGTTCCTGGCTGCTGTGCCGTGTCGCTTCGTTGTTTGCGTTCGTTACGCCCGCGTCGTTCGCCGTGTGGGTTATCCGTGTCCGTGGGAAGGCTCCCAAGGTCGCTGGTATCCGTGCTGGCTTGTCATTAGCAATGGGATCAACCCCGATATACGTCGATCCCAATGGGCCTGTCTCGCTTTCCGGCGTTTTCCAATTGCAACGGGTGCAGCCTGACGCGACCCAACCCCGTACGCGTTCACTTGCCAGGCTTCGGTTTCGGTTTCTCGTGTTTTCGATTAGCGATCTTAGATACTCGATCCAACGTGATGGCCCAGTTTCACTTTTTTAGGATTCTGGAATCGTAAATCTAATTTAACGTACGCGTGAGTGTTGTTGTGAAGCCTGATTTTCTGAATCTCTGGTGAACAGTTCGAGCATGTCTGGCTTAGATTTGAGTTTATCCGAAAGTGGACAGGCATTCTATTTTTTAAGTTAATCGATATCGGAGTTTATATACTTGTGACGTACTTTAACCCATCGCTACACATTGCTCTTCATCTACGATCAGAGCTCAGATTTTCGAGGGAAAGGTCATCGACTATCCATCAGATCGCTCTGCTTCGATTTACTGTCCTGCAATCGTTCGACCTAGTTCCGAGTTCTCCGCTTCGTTTCTCGTTTGTTTTGACATTCTCTCGTAATTTAGAGCCGATCGTACAGACGATCGGTTTCGAGGGAAAAAACGAACGCGTTACCTCCACTGATATTCTTTTGTATTCCTTCTTTGAAAGCGACCAGCGTACTCTGGCTCGAAGCTACAAGCGTCGAAAGAGAAAGATCGGTTCGAAGAAGATTGGGTGTTAACCTTGACCGTGGTTGAGTCTCGTGTCACGACGCAAGAGTTCGTACGAAAAAAACGGCTCGTATTTAATGGGGCGATTTGCGTTTGAACGGTTAGCTGCGTTCGAGGAGGGCGAAATAAGTTTTCTGATTGAACGGTGGTCTTTGTGCGACGGTTGCTATTGTCAATGCTTACATGGTGCTCGGTATTTGCGTCTGAAAGGGAATAGGTACCATCGGGAAGAGCGCCATTCGTGCTTTGGCCCGGTTAACATTTTGCTACTTACGCTCTGAGTTATCCGTTTCATCCGTTGTCCTTTTTTCTGCAGCAAGAGTGCTCCTTCAGATATTTCACTTTGGACTGTTTTAAAGAGACGTACATTTTTCTGACTCACAATTGTTCTCGATTTTATACGCCTCATTTAGCTATTGTTTTTTCCACACATCATCGTTAGACGCACATTATACGACACGTGTCGTATATGTTATTATTTGTTTGCAAATGATTTGCACGTATACCGACCGATATACATATGTACGCGCACGAAACGCGGCGTATTGGTATTAAAGACGAATCTGATATCAAAGATAGATTGAACTGAAAAATATAATTAAGTAAAGTATGTATGGAGTTGGAACAATGGGATACAGAATACGATTATACTCCTTAGATCTGAATGTGTATCAATACTAAGACGTTTGCATAAGGAATTATTAAATAACTTAGCTCTATACCGTGGCTGTAAAAAGTATAACTACCTAATAAATAGAAACAAAAATAAAGTAAGAATTTCGTAACAAGAAATGAAAGTAGAAGCATCGAGGCAACAGGGTTGATTTCATAGATGGAAGGAATAGGCGGAAGAATGGCTAGTCTGACAAGTGGCGCCACGCCGCTTAATCCCTTCTCGTCCCTCGGTGCAACCCGCAAAGTTTAGCATAAGGCAGCGTGCATTCCATCTTTCCTTCCTCTCTCTCTCTCTCTCTCTCTACTCCTCTCTCTCTCTTTACCCCTCTCTTTCTCTCTCGTTCTCTTCAGGTCGAATCGAGTATTCCGAAAGTGGCTGCCGCCGCGTATACACACACGTAGACGCGGCCGCCGGTGTACAGAACCGAAGACAGGGGTGGGTGGCGCAAAAGGAAAGTAGGGTGGTAGGTGAGAGTGGATGCACAGAGAGCCGAGCAACAGGTTCCCTAAAGCTCGAATGACACGCTTCGGGGATTTTCGCGAAACGACTGTTTCGCGTCCCGTATGATCGCTCAATGACGCTGACTGTTAGCGTATGCGTGTGTGCCACGAACAAGGGGTTGTTGGACTTTCTTTGCGGTCCGGGAAGATTCGTTCTGAAGCGAAGCGGAGGAACTTTGGTAGTTGAACGTCTGTTTCGTGAGCGTGATGCTGTCTTGGATCATTGACGTTAAAAGTAGCTACTTTTTACTGGCGAAGTCAAAAGATTCTGCTCTTTAATCGAGTCGTCTAAATAAATTTCAGAGATAGATGTTGCGCGTTAGATTTTGAGGCGCTGATTAAGTCAGAGTCACGAGTCTGTTTTTTATGACCTTTGCATAATGTTCACATCTATAAGAAAATATTTTAATTATATTACTCTGAATTTTAACGAAGACTTAACGAAGCTTAATAAGAGTCCATGATATCTAATTACGCATAGTACTATGCTGCAACGATATTGAAATAATATAATAGTTAATATAATTATTACACAAGTTCCCATACCATTATTCCTACAGAGATTAGCTATACAATGCAAATTACACGATCTTCGTTAAAATACAGTTATTCCCCAGCAGATTTTACAAAATTCTATTCCGTTAGATAATAGATGAACATATCTACCGCGATATTTGTCAATTATATCAGATGGCGTACATCCATGGTTTAAATAAATCGAAGATGACTGTGCACCTTTCATCGTTAACATCCAAGCACGATAATGGCGCGCGAATAGCCAGAAAGATCGTAGCTATTCGAAATTAATCCCAGCTCCAGCAGAAGTTTCGTAAACGCCAAACAACAGTATCGCGCGGAAACGCGCGGCGACGGAAGTTCGAAACGACGCGCGAATTCCGCGAGCAGCAGTTCGCGTGTAGGAACCCGGGGCAAACGGTCGTCCGCGCGTGCACGCGTACGGAGCGCGAAGTTTCGAAATGCACGTGGCCGAATAAGTTTCGCTAGGGCTACGTCGGCGATCATACGTCACGGCACAGCTGAGCCCCTCTTGCATCCACGTGAAACACTGTCACGTTGCCCGGCGGTGTGCGTTCGCGAGCACCCACACATGCGAGGACGCGTGCCGTGCACGTTCCCGTGTGTGCCAGCCAAAGGGGATAAAGCCAGGGGTGTAGGGGATGAATATGTGAATATGTGCCACGTGAGCGAGCGAGCGTACGAACGAAAGTGAAAACGGGGTTGGAGGGCCTCCTCTTCCTCATCCTCCTGCTGCTGCTGCTGCTGCTGCTGCTCCTCCGTCATCGTTCTTCTCTCTTCCTCTGTCGCGCTCCTCTATGTTTGCCCGTGTGCGTGTGCGCGCGTTCTCCAGCTCGATGTATTGCACCCGTTATGCACAGCCATGCACCATTCGGTTCGATGTATGCGGGATAGATACGGAGCGAGGTCGAGTCCCGGTTTACTGGCTCACCCTTTCATCCCTCGCCTCTGACTCCGCCGCCTCGCGCCACGCCGGATTTCCTAGTCGATACGTACGAGCGACTCGTTCGTGACGAGAGTTTCGACAGCTCTGCGATGCTCTCGAACGAACATAGGATTTCCCACCGCAGATTTCGCGGATCGCCTCGATGGATTGTGACGAGCTTCCAGGATTTTGGGAATTCGTTCGAGTGTAAACGGGTTATCGCTTGGCTTACGTCTTTATTTTTCAAAATTTGTGTCTTTTAGGGTAAGAGACACTGGAGGTTGGTCCCATTCGTTTCGTGTCATGCTATCAACGCCAGTTCATAAAAATTAGTGATTTCCGAATTTAAACTCGTCGCGAGGGGGTTGAAACTAGTGCAATTTCTAAAGGGACACCATAAAGTATTCGAGTATGCTAGCAAAACGGCAAAAGAAATACAGATAGCTCGGATACCCATCAATAGAAACTCCACCGATATAAGTACAAAAGTATAAATCCATTCTAACGCGATTTATAGTTGACTAGCTCCGAATGGCCGAAATATCTGCCACCATTCATGGAGAGCAATCGTTTCACCGTTCAGTCCTCCGTGATGGGTCGCATGGTGGAACGAATGCGGTTAACCGGCAGTTAGGAGTTCGAAAGGAATTTAATGGACATGGTCGTAGGTCAAGAACGCACGATTACATGTAGTCATAATGGGCTGTCGCTTTGATCGGAGTTTATCGGTCGACCGAGCCGTTTGACCACTCGCATGGTCAATAAAAGTTCAAACAAATCGTTCGATAAATCACTACACGCGTAACTATCTTCCCTTTCTACCAATATATCGATCTAACGGCGCAATGTATAAAACCAGGAATCTGTCGTTAAATAAAATAGAAAAGCGATTTAAATAACATTCGCCATCGCGCGCGTCAACGTTCATTTAAGTCCGCGACAGTCGCAGGGTGGTCGCGCAAGGGGTTGGAAACAGCTCGAAGGAGTCGAACGACAACGACCTTCCCGTTGCTGGCGTTTCTTTATCCACGCTGAGCCGCGATTACGTCCGCATTCTATGGCAGGGTTACCGTGCACAGGTGGCACGCGCCGATTACGTAAAACACGCTCGCTGCCGCATCCATAATGTACGAGCGGGTTCGCTGGAACACGCCAGGCCTGGGCTCTCCTCGCGGATACAACGCGGCGTGTGTCCGGGCCGGTACAATCCTATCGGTCCGATCTCGCTCGAGCAATCGCCCCGTCCCTCTTTTCACCGTACGTAACAGCGTGCCACGTCCAGTCGAATAAGGCGCACACAGACGCGAGCACGGCCTGGTCCGCAGGCACAGCGGTGGTCTAAACTTGTCCAGCGATGAAAACTTGGCACGAAACATCCCAGTGACCCCATTGTCTGACTTCCTACGCCGCCGACGCGCTCTGTCCCACCCCCGAGCTCCCTTCCGGTCCGCATTAAGCCCGAATTAACAAAGGGTAGATATACTCGCGGCCACGACCCCTGACCCGTAAACCACCCCCGCCATTTTCCCTCCCTTCGACCTTCCCGATCTTCTCCTTCCTTCTCT
This sequence comes from Xylocopa sonorina, assembly GCF_050948175.1. NCBI lineage: Eukaryota > Metazoa > Arthropoda > Insecta > Hymenoptera > Apidae > Xylocopa > Xylocopa sonorina. The sequence goes on along the minus strand of NC_135196.1, from coordinate 8,320,609 downwards.
TTCTCTCTCTCTCTCTCTCTTCGTTACTGTTTCACCTACACCCCTTCGTCTACGAACAGGTTCACGACGCTTCGTCTCCGTCCCTGTGTACCGGGCCATTTGTTTCTAACTGCTACGGGAACACAAGGCGACCAACCGGTCGACGCAACAGGTCCTCGAGGATGCAATCACACGTTGGCCCGCGCGCCACTTCCGGCCACTTTCCATGCCACGGTAAAGGGATATGAAGTGTCCCTTGGGTGAGGCTTCCGGCCTCGAGCAGTTGGGGTTGTGTACACCAGAGTTCTAAGACCGTGGGAGGTCGCGTGTGTCGATTGTTCGTCGAAGGGCTGTTTGGCGAAGAAAGGGTGGTAGCGGGTGGTCGAGGTGCTTTGGTTTCGTATGGCGACCATCGCGATTGCCAGGCTCGATTCTGCTTCGCGTTGGTTTTAGCTCGATGCTTGTCCTTCGTGGCTTGTAGCGTAGATTTGTTGTGTAACTTTGGTGGACTGCGCGTTTCTGTGCGATAAAAACAGGGGTGGTTTCGTGTATAAATTTGGATGATCCGTTTGGGGACCGTGTGGGTTAGTTGTATTTATAGGATTAGGTGTTTTAACAGTTTGTTGATATTAATTATTTTTGTTTTAAGATATACGGATATTATATGGTCGCGTATTTAATTTTTAATTGGAATTTAATAATATTTCGACGGAAATATTATTCTCAACCAGTTCACAAACCTTCAATATTTACTCGAAATATATACACGGCTGCAAACATTAAAAAATTATCATTCGAAAATGAATCGCGATCCATTCATCTGTGTCCTCGATTAACAGGTGGTTGAAATGTATTTGTAAAAACGTCCCTCGATCCATGAATGGGAATAATAAATATTTATAACTTGAAACCATTTCTCGGGAATCATCGCCCCTCATTCATATTGCACGGGACCATTCGACATTTCAACGATCTCTCTTCTTTTTCCCTACAAAGAACAAAAATAATAATGATTTCAGTGTTTTCATCTAAACTAACATTCGTCAGCACTTCCTCATTAACAAGCATTTTCATTCAAAATATCTGAAAATCTTATTCGATAATTATAATGTTAACTCAATGCTCCCTCTCGTACAAAGCCACGCGTGCAACGGAATACGAATATTGCAAAAACAAATGGTTAAAAATAGAATTCACAGGGCAATGCGTCACCGTGACACATTCGATTTTCCATTATTCACGGGTTTGCACGCTCGCAGACAAACAAGAATTACTCGTCGAACTCGTTACGGAATCCTGAAGGCAATCCGTCCTGTTGGGACGCACGGGACCGGAAATAAATCGTCGGATCGCAGTGCGACACAGTCGCGGGTTGATATATATATATTTTTTTTTTCGAAACTGGGTCATTGTGCGACCGCCGCATGGAAACTATAAATCTCCTCGTGGGTGGTGAGGAAGTTGACCTTGCCACTTGAACTTGTCCCCTTTCCGGGGCGGCGTGGTTTCGACCGCCGTATAACTTCGCCAGTCATTCTTCTTCCCCCGTCGGATCGTCGTAACTTGAATCATAAACTTCCGAGAAATAAAGGATCCGCGGAAACTGCCGTCGGATTCTGGGACGTACGAGCTTCCGGGGCATTTACCCCTTGCTCAGCCCGCTCTCTCGATTCTCTGCCATTGTAGTTCGCTGATTGAACTCGTTTTTCGAACTTCTGCAAAGTTGACGATGTTGATCTTTACATTTTTCGCCTGTTCACCGATCACTTTCTGTCTGCTTACTGTTTCTCGTCGCATAGAGTTCTATTAAATGGTTATTCGTAATAGAATTATTATATTTTTACACTTGATGCAATCTTAACAGCGTATATAATTGATTACTCTAGAAGATCAGAAAATCATGAACTAACTGCATTAATTATTTCGAACGTTTTATTGATACACGAAGGAAAGAGCAGTGAAATTTCAGTCGTTCCCTGAGACGACCAGTAAACGAGAAACGATCACCCGTACAATCCTTGCAAACATTTCAATATTCCTGTACTCATAATTATTTCCCCGCGCTCTTACCCACCCCTGTACCAGCACCCACGCGTAAGCATCGCGAGCACCACGTGTACATCGTCGACCGAAAAACAATACCTTCTGTCCTCGCAGATTCTGATATTAAAATTTCATCCTCCAATTCTCGGTATCTCTCCTAAAATAAAAGAACAGCAAATGAAATACCGAGCGGAGGGTGGCGATTCGTTTGAAATCTCTCGTTCGAACGAAGGTATCTGGTCGCTCTGGTGTGCGTGGGTGGAGAGAAACAAAAAAGAAAAAAAACAGAAACGGTTTCGCGTTTCCCAGCGATAAAAGACAAGCGACAGAGCCGTTCGAACGCAAAGAATAGCGAACCGTTCGGCTGCGAAACTAGCGCGTACCGCGCGCGCCACTCCGGGAGTGGCTGCGAGGGTGCGAAATAAACGGAGGATACGCCAGCGTAAAACGTCGATAACCCGCGGAGATGAAAGGGCGAGAACGAGCCTCGTAACCGGTGTACGTACATGTGGGCCAACAGTTTGCCGAGGTGACGTTGCCGCGATATGGGGGTAGGTCAGTGATATCCAAGCGGGGGTTTAAACGGTTGTTCGCTTGGCTACAAACTCTCGAATGGCCAGCGAGGGCTCTCGAGCCGCTTGTAAGCACGCTCGAACAAAACAAACCACGCCGGTTGCGTTCCTTGTTTCACCGTGTTTTCCGTTTCCAGATCTAATAACGCGATTGATTCTTGCGTTTCCGTGGTATTCGTGCTGGAGTCTCGACGATGTTCGGCGGGGTAGTTTTATTCGATGATGTTCTTGTTTCTAACCTTGGTTCCTTATGGGATTTGCCTTGACGCATTTGGTAAATTTGTCAAATTATCTTTCGGTTCAGAATTTGCTTTTGGTTGCCTCTTGAACGTGCTTACTGTGACAAGTAAAAGTTAACTTCACGCTTGCGTATCGAGAAAAATGGTTAGAAGAAAATATCGATTCTGTAGCATTTACAGTTTGTCTTTCACTCCCATCGATATAGCTCAATTTTTTTTATTAACCAAATATTGTATATAGATATACTTGATTTCTTGGATTTTCACCTTTGGCGCGGACAGTTTCGTCGACTGGCTCGAAATGAAGGGCAACAGCCGCGGTTCATCCCCGTCGCTAGTCGGTAGTTATTATGCGTGGGGCGAGTTTCAAAGACCGTGATCGTAACCTAACAATCAGGGCTCCGGGTAGTTAGTGGGGCTATTAGCCGACGTCGCTGTGCCGCCCAGTAATCAACGCCCGGGCCCGTTCGCGCTGCTGGTGAACGATAGAGCAAGAGTGAAACGGAGAGGGACGCGAGCGTAGGGAGGCGGAACGCGTGTACACGCTTTGAGCCATTGAAACAGTGTAACGGTACAATTATCGTTAATCGACGAGTCGTAACAGAACGTTAAGTTTGAATCAGTTGTTACGCGTTATCATACTAAACTGATATAATCTTGAATCCGTTTATTAGTAAATGTTGCATAACGGTGATAATTTGGGGTGGCTCTCGAGTCGCGGCGATGGAGGATGACTCGTCGGGTGCATTTCGTGAGAAATTACGAGGGAAATCGGATACACGTGCATGCTTTGTGCTAGTTAAAGACGGTAATTGTATTACTTGAGTAAACGCGATGCTTATGAGGGGGAGCTAGAGCTGAAAAGTGGAAATATAATAGAGAGGGGCTGGTGAAACGTCTCTCACTGTCGACTAGCTAATTGTAATTTAAATTAATCGAAAATTGATTGCATTTTTGCTTAAGCAATGCAATTGTGATTCATTGTCGCGTATTCATTTGTCGCGTGTCTTCGTATCGTACCATCGTTGCGTGTCATTCTGATACGCGGCTGTGTGATGATCCCATACGTACTTTGATAGGGTGTTAAATTTGGGCTAGTGGTATAATACAGCTGATCGACGTGTCGCAACAAACTTTTGTTAGGTGAGTGACTGTGGCAGGATCGCAACTGGAGCAGAGACGCTTGGAGTAGCTTTATTGCGATCATAAAAGGGTGCTGCCCTTGACATCATTTCCGCGCCACCACAAGGTTTAATGGCTTTTGTAGGGTGGTCTGTGCGTGGATAGATTGGTTCAACCTTACGTAACCACAGTTTACGTTGCGGTTGTGGAGAAGGGTGTTGTAATTCATTGTCGTCTTTCATTTCAGTCGATAATTGATGGACGACTCATTTTTTCTTTTTTTATTGATAAACACAGTGTCGTACTCGCTATAGCATTCACGTCGACGAACTATGTTAAGAAACGCTTTCTTATGATTGCCAGCGTGGATCCATCAGTCGACACAGCCAACGCAAGCTGTTCGCGGCGAACTAGGTTAAGAAGAGTGCAACTTATCGCGACACAGTTTTATACTTTAGAAGAGTAGGGAGCATCGGATAATCTATAAGGGGACGTAGCCGTTTATGCGAACTTTCCAACTATGCGTTCGTCAACCCTTCGCCTTCGTAATACGTTCGCCGTTCCGTCAAAGTTCCGCGAGTTTTCAAGGTTCCGCGGTGTTCATTCAGTATTAGGGCAGGAAGTGTACTCGCGGCGAGTATTTTCCGTGGCGACGCGTTTCCATTTCAATGAACGCGCCACGTAAATTAAAACGAATCGATTAATTCATATCCGCCCGATGGTTTACCTCAACTAACTGCGATATCATGTAAATTACATTATCGTGGAATCCAACAGAGCCCGACGATTCACCGGCAATTATAATTTCTATTGTGCCGCGGTTATTTATTCTAATGTATGGAAACCATTTTCGAACGTTAAGCTTAGAAGTTTCAGCCAGAAACGGGACCGATACTCTGCCTCTGTATTCCAGTTTATTCGGTTATTTCGCGCAGTATTTAGCGATAGGTTCGGTTTCAATTTACGCTGCGTGTTTACAAATCACTGCTGATTTCAATCTCTTCGTTTGTAACACTAATTTATGTTGATAGCTAATTAGCAATTGTGTACTGAAATGTAAGGCGAGAATCCGGCTGAAACATTTCGTTAGATTCCATTTACCTTAAGTAACCGCTGATTACAATAAAATCGCAGTTTTAGGTTGAGAGTGAATACGTTTTCGTCCAGTTACAGCTTCCAGAATCATCCCTTAAACATTCTGCTATAGCTCCAATCCATAGATTTACACTTACCACTATAATCAGAGACGGTGGAACCACCAGTAGAAAACCAACGCAGAAACCACCACACCCAATTACGAATCACCAAATATGCACGTGTAACAGAAAGTTGATCAGCGTATATAGTTGCCTCCTTGCCTCTCACCAAGTCGCGTGCGATCCATCGTGATTGCTCGAGGTTTCACTTTCGATCGAGGACGACGATCAAAGCGATCCACTGTATCTTATCAATTCAGAAGACCATCGCCCTGCTCACGGCTGTTCCTCCCTCGATTCGTCACGATCATCCCTCGCACCCTGACACTACGGTTCTTCTTTATCCTGGTCGCTACTTACACCGACGGTGGGTGCGCGAGACGCGAGCAGGCGGAGGGCTGCAGACGCGTACTACGGGCGTACTCTCGAATACGATATGACTGGGCGCGGGGTCGTGTCCGTGCAGGCCTCAACACCTACCAAAGTTCCGTACCCATGAATGAACTTCCTTGTGTGGAACCGTTTATGCTTTCCCTTCCTGCCTGCCACCCGTCGCTCGTTGCACACGTGTACACGAGGCTTCGTTGCGTGTGCGTTCGAGCATCGCGTGTACGTGCATCCCCCTGTGCGAGTGTGTGCGCGCGTCCTCTCGCGGGGGGGTTAAACGGCTTCCCAACGTGGTCAATAGTTTCCCGATCCCTCCCTTTCCATCCCCTTGCCCCAACCCTTCACGGACCACCTGGCCACCCCATCCCGCTCGTTTCCCTTTAGTCGCCGGCTGCCTCTGGCGCCGCGACGTTTCCTCTCTCTCTCTCTCTCTCTTCCACTCTTCTCGCTATCTTTCTCCGTCTGTCTGTCTCTGTTCGTCGGTTTTATATCACGTCCAAAGAACAGAGAGAAGAAAGGAGGAACCGTACGCCGGAGACGCGCGGCACGTCCACTCGTGCACCATCCGACCCTTCCTCCCCTTTCATCCTCCCTCGTCTTCCACTCTTCCCTCGCTGCTGGCCGCGCTTCTTTCTTTGTTCCCGGGTTCCTCGTCCTCGTTTGCTCGCCGGACTCTCCGCGTTCGACCTTCCGCTTCCCTTCCTTCCAGAGGCTAATCCGAAGATTGATCTCTGAAGGTCCACCGGAGCCACGTGCCACCTGTTTCACCCTTTCTCTTCTATTTTATCCAAGATGAACGACGCGGGGCACGCTCGAATCGGGGCACGGGGGCACTCGTGCCACCCGAACGGGGTCGTCTTTTTGTCTGGAGGGCTTCGTTCTGAGTTACGAGGCTGCTTGATTAAAGGTGGGCGGTGGTAACTCGAGTTTTCAGGGCGGACGCTGCGCTCGCGGTGTTTCTTCGTCGAACGTGTAACGTGGTGTCTCTGTTTTTTGTACACGCTTGAAGAAGTTAGGAGTTTTATCTCCTTTCGATGCAACATTATTAGGTCGTATTCGATTTCATTTTCATTTAACACTAGCCATGTTTCGCGATGAAGGAAATTGGGAAAGTTCGATTTATCGCACCAGAATTTTTAACAGAAGGCACAGCCTTTCCAATTATGTACAATTTTTATACTAAAAACACTGCCAACGCGTTAATTAGAAAACGTTTCGAGTTCACGGCGAACAGATCGTTGTAATCTTTTCACGGTCGAAACTCTCGCGAGATACCGCGGCCACTATAAATCAGCCACTGCGCTGCTGGCAAAAATATCGACCAGGGTACGCGCGAAGTGATTACGCTGGTATTATAGACGATCGAGCAATTGTAACATCGGTTCGACCCAGTACGGTCGGCCACGTGGCGAATTACGTCGATTCTCCCACGCGATGTTGATGCTCGCCCTTCGCTCCCATTCCCTTTTCAACCCCCTCTCTGTCCTCGTTTTATTGCTCAATCGACTCGCTTATTCGTACAACGAACGGCCATTTTATATTCTTACATTTTATATTTTATCTCGAGGAGATAAGGGATTCATTATGGTTACTGGTGCACGCCTTCGAGATACGTTGCGTAATCTTTTGTCGCTTGGAACGGATGGGTCAGCCCTGAGAAACATCTGTTTACAACAAGATAATACGGTATTATATCTGAAAGACGTAACTGCAAGTGTTGAGTCACTTGATAGCGAGTCTCAAGCGATTAATTCATACATTACTGTATATTATTCATAGATAGGTAATTTTAGAGAAATGTCAGCGCCAGAGTGTCAATCGTTTGGCATTTAAAAATAACGATTACCACTTTGCCACTCGATCTTCCATACAGTTTGCAACCCCGCGAATGCCTCTTTACTCGACCCACCCCAGAGCGTACCGCATCAGTACATTATTCCATCGTGACGATGGTATCACGCGTAGAAAAGCAGCTCCACAAAAGGCCGGCATCCCTCTTTGGCAGTCGTTCCCGTTCGCCGGTTTATGAATGGATTCGAACTATGTGCTATTAGGCCATCAGCCGCGGTGCGGCTAGTTTTCCGTGTGTTTGTACGCGAGCGTAACAGGGCAAGGGTGGAAAAGAGAGCGTGTAAACGGGACGACAGAGACGGACGGCGGAGGGACCCGGGCAAGGATGAATGGCATACGCCGCGTTAATAGCTTGTTCTCTCTTCAGGGTTGCGCGAGGTCAGTTCGCTTTTAACCGGCTCGACGCCCCGTTATAACTCGCGCGACCGTCACCTGTCTTCTTTTTGGCCGGGCTAATACGTTAGAGGGATTTCGAGCGCGAACGCGTTCAACTTGCCAGGCCAAATTGATGACTGAATTGCCGGGTGAATGGGACCGGCAAAGATTACGCCCGATCTACCGGCGTGCCGTTTTGGCACGGCTTTGTCCTAAGCGTCGGAGAACCTTTTTGTATCCGCCGCGTTCGTTTCGCGCGTTCACCTGTGAGGGAGGATTCGAGGTTGATTTTTTTAGCACACTGTATAGATCGTATCCGCTTGATTAGTCGAGGAGCGTTAATGTAATCGTAGATGAGTTAGATTGATTCAAGGGTATTCTTGGTACTTTTCTGTAGAGCGTAAAAGTAATTGAAAATAAGATTGTCAAACAGAAAAAAATTTAATTTCAACATCCAACTCTTCGAATTTGCGAAATCATCAACATGGTCTAACCATGTTCCAAATTTTCCAGATATTCTCACCCCAAACTCCAATGAAAGCTCCACAGCCGAAGGGTAGCAAACGAGCCAAACATTCCTGGTGCAGATTTCAAAGCCATTCGAAGAAAGAATCGTGCACGATGGCTCGTGGGAGGTTGAAACCCAGCAGAGTCCCATTTTTCCGGGGTAAACCGGGCTCGACCACCTCATCAACAGCGGGACCACGTGTCGACGGCGGCACGCGGCCGAGTTAATAGCCCGTTCCAGCTTCGGGGTTGCCTCAGGTTAGTTGACGTTTACATAAATACTCCGGAACCGAGTCTCGTGCCGTTTGTAAAAGAGAAAGAGGCTCGTCCGTGTCGGGGTTTCCTGTGCCTGTATGTGTCTGTGTGCGTGGACCACCGACGCGGGTTCCATTAGAGCAAGAAGGAATAATGAACCGAGGGAGCGTGGGAAGGGCGGGCCGAGCAGGTGGACGGAGATGGAGAACGGAAAGAGGCTGGTCGCGAGCGTGGCTGCAGTTGGTGACAGGTTATTAGTCTGCCGTAAGTCTGGCCGCGGTGAATGAGAATAATAGCTTAGGTGTGACATTGCCCCAGTGTCAGACTCGTGCCAGGCGGTTCCGTCTCTTTCCGTTCCTCCGGTCCGTCGCCTCCTCGTCCGCCTTCAGACACCCCTTTGCTTCGCTGTGCTCCCTCCGTCCCGTTTGTTCGCGTTCCACTCGCTCGCTCGACCGGCATTATTGTCGTAATCTAGGTCTAGGTGGTCTTGCCCTCGGCAGGTGTCATGTGCCTATTGTTCCTGGATGAAATCTCGGTCCCCCGGTCACGCCACCGGAAACCAGACCGCCCGTCGTTGGTTGGCGAACGGTGGCACGCGCGCCTCGGTTATGTCGCTGGACGAAATTCTCTTAGAGATTACGTGGACGTGTTCTTTCGCAGTTCGTTTGGCTGGTTTGGGAGTGGTTGGTTACAGGATACAGGAAATTTATGGATCACCATTTTGGTATGTTTCTCGTTTCCATGCTTAGGGGTTGGTTTTACGGTTACGTGTGAAGTTGTGGGTGGTAGCGAGTGTGTAGGTAGCTATTTCGCGAGAAAGTGGATAGATTGGGCTTCGTGCGACGGATGAATTCTTCCAAGTGTATCACATACGTCCTTTCAACTATCCACATACGCGACTGGGAACAGCCGCAGGACTCGCGCAACAGGACTCGCGCGTACACGCGTCCATCCCCAACGGAGAGCCGCCTCTAGAATGTGTTCCGTCGCAATCTCGAGCCGGCATCTACGTGCCGCGGGTGCATCGGACGCCTGGTGTGCACCACGCTCGCGTGGGTGCCGCTAGGGGGGACGGAGGGGCGCGTAATGAGACCAGGGGATTTACGATCGTAATCAAGCGTGACAGATTGCGCGTCAAAGAAAACAGGTCTGGTCGTTAGCTAGCGTGTCCCCGTGGTTCTCCTGGTCGGGTCTGGCTTCCTCCTCGAGCTGCCCGCGATCCACCTGTCCCCTGCTGTCTCTTTCCTATCCGCGGATCGACACGCAGAAAGAACTGGCACGCGCCCAACCGCTCGTGCATTAAACAGAAGCCTTTCGCCTCTGTTGGGGAACACGTCGCGTGTGTACATAAGTATGTATTACACGGAGCGACAGAGCTCGCGAGCGGTGCGCCGCCGTATAAGCTAAACAAATCCAGGAACGTCGTCGACGTCGCCCTGGGCGTCGTCCGTGTGCCGATTCCGTCTATGTCGAGGTGGAGTGCCGTGGTGTTGACATTGGTTAACGGCGGCCTGTCCCGTTGACATTGGCGGCGGCGGTTTGTCGGTCGGGTTCAGGTTCACGGAAGCCATTCACGGTTCGCACGCCGACACAAAGAAGCGCCTGGCGCCTACGGCCGATAAACTGGGTTGCCGTCGCATTCAGAAAGGGATTTAGGTGAACTCCCGCGCCGGAGCGTGGAGAAAGCCGTCGTTCAACCGCAGCCGGAGTTCGTTCGTTGTCTTGCTCGTTTTCCTCGTCCGACGGAAGACGTTCGTAGATCGGATTCGCTGGCTCGTGTTTGGGGTTCCGCGATCCTTTTCCGGGCACGGAGATCGCCGCGTTGGTTCGAGTTGGACGGGATCAGAGTCGTTTTTTTGGGTTAGCGGTGTGTTCGTTGGTTGTCTGACGCGAGGCTTATTCCACTTGCGAAGGGTGAGATCGATCGTCTGAAACTTGGCGCATTCTTGTCGCTCTTTTTCTATTACGCGTGTATAGTTGTTGCGAGCACTTGTAGTAAGTACAGTTTTAGAACATTTCATTTTTTAGAAATCATAGACGTTGAAAATCTCGAATCTCTTGTCTGACCAACTCCAGTGTTGCAATTGATAATTTGCGCTTCACAGAAAAAGAAATCGTGTCAACCAAGATTGATGTCAATCGTTCGAGATTCGATTCGTAAATGAAGCGACTGGTGTTAGTAGAGAACCATAGCTGTAGAGGTTTGCGGAACGCGCGTTGGTGGTGGTGACGTTGGTCGGTTGGTTCGTCGGCTGGGTCAGGTTCACAGCAGCTATTAACGCTTCGCACGACGGCGTAAAGAAGCGCCAGGCGCCTAGAGGCAATAAAGTAAGGTGGAAGCGGCCGCCACTCATCGGTGGTAGCGGTAGAACGTAAGGGGGTTACCAACGGGCGTCGTATCGGTGTACGATACGGGGGACGGCGTGGACGGGGAGCGAGAGAAGGCATCGGGAATTTCAGGGTCGTAGGGAGATAATGCCTTTCTTACGGCGTTCGTGAATGGAACGGATCGCTTCCCGGGTACTACGACCTTTCCACGCTGCTAGTCCTACGAGCGAAGGGTCGTTGGCCTTGTTTAAAGCCGGCTACCACGCTCGTTTTATTACGTCACCAGGCGTGATCGTTTTGCGAAGGATGAGCCACGATTACCGGCTGTTCCGTGCGCGCGGTTCGATGGGCGGCGAAGTTTTACGGTCGCTTCAAGACTTACACGAACGAGGTTGACGAGCATTCGCGTTTTGGGGGATTGGGAAGCTTCGAGTAAGCATATCGTATTGTCTGATGGTGTGGATAGAATTGTCTTAGGATTCACTTGCGTGTACATTGTCAATGAAATTGGAGAACAATTTGTAGAAAGGAATGACAATGTTTTTCTATTTGTAAAAATCGATCCTCTAACGTTGAGAAGTTAAAGACGAAAGAAGGCGAAGTTAAAATTATCGATCGTGGATCAATGTAGATCATCGGAATGCCGCATCAGCTTCTTTCCCTTTCCGGTCACGTGGCCTCCATTGACTCCATTCACCATGCGATACACGCGCGTGTGTAGGGTAAACACGAGGGTAAGTTTCCGCTAATTTGAAATTCAAGATCCAGCCGGCAGCAGCGCGGTCGGGTCTCCCTAAAAAGAGACGTCGGGACGGCAGCATATCAGCTGACTGGTGTCGCTTCTAAGATGCACCCATTCATCCCCTCCTGATCCCCCCAGCCTCTCTTTCTTCATTCACACATTCACGCGGGCCCTACCGTGCTCGCCCATTGACGTGCCTCCATTTTCTCTCTTCCTCGTCCGCTCTCGTTCTAGCCACCGAGTTGCCGTTATGCCGGCCGATTACACCTCTCTCTATCCCTCCACCCTCCCGGCATCTTTCTCAGTTAACGTCCTCTTGCGGTAATGCCACTACGACCAACGCAATCACGACCACCAACAGCCACGGAATATCCACGAGGCTCCACGAGCCAGCCGCTACACCGGCGTCATCCCCCTGCTCCCGCCGACACAAATACCCTTTTCATCCTCTCCTACCTTGCACCGGCTGCCCTCGTTCGCCGACCTCCGCGTGCCATCCCCCGTGGCTCGACGTGCTATTTTTCTTCGTCCCTCTTGGCCCGCCCGCACCTCTCTCCGCCCTCTCCGCTATTTTCCTTTCTTCATCGCCGCAAACAACGCGGCCCGCCAGGTAGCTCGCGGGACAAGGACGCCGGGGAACCGACGAAGAATGCGAGCGCGCACCAGAGTGGCGAACGTGCCCTCTCCCGCCCCGGCGGAACCGAGACGCCGCCAGGAAGTTGATGCCGCTTGCTCGCGTGAGGATCGTAACCGGGAAAGAGATCCTCGGACGCGTAAAACGAGCAACGGGCGTACCGCCGTTTCTGGGTTACGCGCCGCGAAGGGTTGTCCTTGGGGAGGCTCTGAGAGACGCGGCGGGAAACGGGAGATGAGCGACGCGGTCTTTGGTAATTGGATCTTTCCTCGTGACTGGCGCAGTTTGGGCTGTGGTTACGCGACTTGTTGTTCGAGGGATTTTTAGTAAAACGAATGAAGTTCTTATGGTATACTGTGCTATGTGGTGTCGTATCTCTGCTTGGAGTTGAATTTTTTGAAGTTTGCCTTTTTTTATAAGCAGATAAAGGAAGTGCGACTAATTTTGAATAGTTGAAGTTTCACTGGTGTACAATATGGAGAGGTAATATCGCGTTAAGAAAGTTTGCGACATTGCTCGTTGTACCTTTAAAGATACGTCCAAAGAAGGTATCGCTCTACTTAAAGTCTGTACCATCGAACATCTGCAATAAAGTAAACGTCAGCGACAAGCCGGCTACGATACTTAGCTCTGAAGAATGCCAGAGAACAGAACGAAGTCCGTGGAACGATTCGCATCGAGCGATTCCACGGGCGACTCAGACACACACGCGACGCTCGAATACACAGATGCAGCCGAAGGGTAGAGTAAACGAAGGGTGGGATCGGTGGCACTCGAGGTTCGCCGGTTGGAACTGAAATATTCCAGTCGTCCTCTCCTCCAGGCTCTCCTCCGCTCACTGGGTCAAGTTCAAACCGGTGGTAAGACGGAAAGTGGCCGAAAGGCCTCAGCGACAAAGCAAGATGGAGATAAAGGGATAGAGGCAGAGAGAGGGAGCGAGAGAGGAGGCTAAAGTCGTTCTTTCGTTAGTAATCACCGATCGATGCTCGATCGAGATAACAGGTAGGCGAGGTCGCTATAAGGGGTTGGCGAAGTTTCGAATGCCGGTTTAAATTCACCCCTGCCTGCACCCCGTTCCGCCCCTACCCGGCTGGTATCTCTCGATCCCGTTCCCACCGTTGGCCGCTCATTCACCACCGCGCAACCCTCTCTTTCTATCTCCGGCCGAGTGTCCCTCTTTAATCTTCTCCCTCTGCGCCGGCACCCCACGCGAATGTAGGTGAACTTGCCCGGTTCGAGGTAAACTACCGCCGGGACCAACGTGCGCGCACGTATTTCCCTCTGTCCGTGTACGCTTTATATGCGCTTCCTGCGCGCACGCGACACCGTCGGCCACGTGCACGCGCCCGACACGTTTCCACGGTTCGTTAGCGGATACCTCGTGCTTCAGATTCGCGGCACGGACACGGACGTAGCCGGCCAGACAGAGAGGACGTCCGGCGAACGGGAAAAAGAGCAACCAGGGGATGGCTAGAGAGAGAGAGAGAGAGAGAGGCGAAGGGCTTATCGCGATGCCACTGCACCGTAGGAATCCGGTCCGCTTATCGGTTGTCCCGCTTGTAAACATCGACGAGGATCTCTGCCCTTCCGTGTCTAACCCTGATAACGTCCACCATCGCGTCCGTGATCTCTGCCGGATTTCTTTCACGCGTTGGTTGAATCTGCTGGTTAGGGTGGATTTGGAGTGGAGTTGTAGATATATGTAAACCTTTTATTTATCATTTTCCATGTTCCTCGTTGGTAGATCATTAGTTAAGTAGAAGAGATGCGCGTCGCCTCCTTTTCCTTTCGTACGTGGAATCGAGAAACGGGAACCGCGTACGAACGCACGTGTTCCTCGCTGAGGACGCACGTGACGCTTACTCGATCACGTGAATTGGAAGACCGCAAACCGTAGGAGCGATCCGGTTGCTCCGTTTTTCACTGGGTCAAGTTTATCGCGGCTGAACGGGGCCAAGAACCGTGGCGCGCGATAAAGAGGCCCCCCTCCGACTTCTTGCGCGTCTTTACGCAACAAGATAGAAAGCAAAAGGAGCGCCGTGACTCGTCCCTGTGTTACTAATGAGCGATCGATGTCTTATTGAGATATCCGCCTCATCCCCTGCAGCCACTTTTTTTCCCACCCCGCCTCTTTAAAGGGGAAGTCGCGATGTCTTGTCCAGACCCCCCAGAGGCTCTTGGGCCCACCAGTTTTACTTTTACTTTTTTATCCGTTCCACGATCTCAATCTGTCTTCCATCTTCCTGTCCTCTCCTTCTTCTTCTTCTTCTTCTTCTTTCTATACCTTATTCTTGGTCGAATGAGTAATGTCACTGAGGTTGGCTCGCATACTTTATCTGCTGAACAGATTGATGCACTTTACAGCTCGAGTTCCCAGATTTGTCTCTCGCGCTTCGTTTTTGGTATCAAGTGAAACTATCGGGGAAGATCAGGGGTATGTGGAAAATTATGGCGTGACTTATCATCCTGCTCTCATTATAAACTAATTCTACATTACAGAGAACATATATTTATATTCAAGCAGACATTGAATGTAGTAGCACAAATATTGTTCCATTTTATCCAAACACTCTAAAAATTGCAAATGAACAGCAACCCCGATTCTGTACGTATACCGACAGTATAAAATCAATCATCGATAACCACGTAAAGTGGAGAACAGCGCGAAACGCTCAACCGACACGAAATTCCAATAAAATCCGCCCTTGTACGCGTCCACCTGGCGACAAATTAAGACAGACGAAACCTGGACGTCGACGCGTTAGGTAACAAGCGTCGAAGTGAGCCATCTTGGTGGCACGTCCTCGTCTCCAGGTTAGGCGTTTCAAGATCCTTTACCGGGACACGGCGGTCTCTTCGAAAGAGCAAGTTTTTTCCCTCCCCCTGTCCGCGATCGAAGTCGTTCGCGGCACGTGCGACTCCTCGTGTGATCGACGTGGATGGAATACCTGGTCCGGATGCTGATCGTACGTACACCACAGCCAGCGGCGCGAGTGTTGCGCGGCGTACACGGTGAGCGTGTCGGTGAAAAAGCCGGAGAAAGCGTGACGGCGAAAGAGAAAGAGGCGATGAAAGAACAGGGAAAAAAACGGGGAACCTGTGAAGCAGGGTCGCGGGGGTTGGGGGGTGGGAAAACGGGACGAGAGGGAGAACGGAAACGTCGGGGCTCTCTCTGTGTGTAAGTACGCGCGTACGTGCTCCGGGGGTATGTACGCGCGCGAGGCACGCGATCGTCGAAACTTTTGCTGTCCCGCGAATCGAGAGGTATGCAACAGCTGTTATCGTGTTACGGGTTCGCACGAGCGGCCCGTAACTTCATATCACCGTGGCGCGGTGGTGCTGGTACCGAGGCTGGCTGCAGGAGCCCACTCCGTCGAGTGGGTCAAGTTCACCGCGCTTATGATAACATTTCTGCTCCGTTCCACTTCCGTTTCGCGTCTAACTGCACGCCCTCCGCCCTCTGCGAGCCCTCGCGTCCCTCTCTCCGACGATTCCTCCTCTTCTTCTTACGTAAACCGGGCGTACGCTCGCCGCGTCGCGGATTTCCCGCTCAGGGGTAAGCCCTCGTCGTCCTCCCTCTTTGTCTAGCGCCGCTCGTTCATCCCCGTTCTCCGGATGCGGCCGCAACCAACATCCACGGACGTCTGGCGCATCCTTTTCGCCGGCGTTTGTAAACATCACGAATCCGTCCGCACGGACTGGCTCACGGTTTATTCGCGAGGAATAAGGGCTGAGGGGGTGGATCGTCGGATACTGGCGTCGCTTCGTTCTATTGGGACGCGTTCGAGGGATGTCGGGTTCAAGGACGAATAGTTTGATGGCTTTTGGGTATGAAAAGCGATTCCTAAGGAGTTGGGTAGTCGATTGCAGTTTTGTGAGTAGAATCAGGGGGATGTTTCAGGTGAAATTAACTGTTAGTGGAACTGTTTTAAGTACAAATGAATTTTCTATCGATATCGATATTTATTCGCTATAGATAGTTTATTTGATTCGCGCGTGCAACAATGGAAAACATTCGTTATTTCTAAACGAATGAATAAAATACTGGTATATACATACACGATGTACTATTTCGCACAGTGGCGAGGTTAAAACTCCCACAAAACGATTTACCAAAGCCTCGCGAATAAAACCGTGGGCAATAAAACGGTCTCGCGATCGTGACTCATCCGCTAAGAATCCACGCGACAGCCACCGTTTCACGATCGAGAGAGCGGCGTGGTTCCCTCGACGCGATCCTCGACGACGCTCCAAGTCCATTACCTTCCGCAACTCCTCCGCGCGCGCGTGTACACGGTTTTCGAGCGACTTTTCCTCCACCAGCGCACGAAGACAGTTCGTACGGACACGTACACGCGCTCGTTCGAAAGCATCGCGATGGTTTAGCGGGTTTATACGCGGAACCCCGGCGATTACGATCGTTGAGTGATTTACGAGCTCGCCGGCTCGCACGAGTCCCTTAACCTGTGTATTTGCAGACCGCATTCCTGGGACGGCTCGTAATGCGGCAGAAGCACGTGCCGCCGCGTCTCTTGTTGCTCTCGGTTTGCCCGTCAAACTGGGCTCCTTCTACCTCCTCCTCCTCCTTCGCGTGTACCGAGCGTGCCTCTCGCTTTGTTTCTCTCGCTTTTATTTCCAACTCGACCCTTCTGGTTCCGTTTTATGGATCCTCCGCGCGGTTTCCGCCCGACCTGGATGGCCTCTGATTTATGCCACGCTGATCTTCACCACGCGAAGCCTCGCCTCGATCAACTTGTTTCTGTCTCTGAATGCGACGCGCGTCCCTCGTGTTTCTAATTGGACACTCGAGAAATTTGGGAAACTGAAGAAGTTTCAAATGGTTTTAAAGACGCCTGAGTGGGTTTCGTTTAAGAACAGGGGGTGTAACGGAGTTTGCGATCGGATCGAGGTGGCAAAGCGTTTGAGTAGTTGTAAACGTTTCGAAAATTTTGATAAGTCAGAGTGTGCTGAGTGCTCGAAACGATAGATCACGTAACGAAATGAAGTTGTAATTATTTAAACGAGAGACCATTCATCGTTAAGTCGAATCGCCTCTGTGTACACGCGTGACAAGGGAGTCCTGTGAATCTTCACCGGATGCACGAACGATCCGCACAGTTTCGTATCCGAATGCGCCTGGACAAATGGAGTTCAGCGGCAATCGGTGCACGTAGCCGTGGCTCGTCAATCCGATATCAATCGCGGACGTCGTTTATATATACACGGCCTTACACAGCTTCCTCCCTCTTTCTCCGTGTCCCTCGACCCCTTCCTCTCCCTTTCTGTCGCGCAACAAGTGTGACGGCTCGTAGCGGTGGGTAGATAGGCGAATGAACCAACGAGAGAAAAAAAAAAAAGTGAAAAGGGAGCGAGAGGAGGACGGGCCAGGGGGTGAAAGGTAGGATAGAGGGTGGGAAAGAGACGGTGCGACAGCCGCGAGAAGGAGGACGGGGCGCGCGAAGGGGGAAAGGATGGAAAATGGGTCGACATTTGTGTACCGACAAGCTTTGCGAGTACGTCAACGCCAGGACACACCTGCAGTTCGACGGTTCACCCCGTTTTCTGGTAAACGCTCTCGCCTTCTCTTTCTATGCACCCCTACGTTCGTATCTCCGCGTCCTTGAGAATCGGATTCGTGTGCGTGCAGGCTGTCTGTGCACCAGCCGCAGGACAATGCACAGTCGGCTCTTTTTTCATCGTACTTCCAAGCGAACGTTGAATCTGTACTTCCCTTAAACGTTTACGTTAAGAATATCTATTTCTATTTAATTAAAGTAATGAAATTTGAATCGAAAATGTCGGATCTGGGAGATGAGGATTACCATCGGCCTGTTTAAAATACGCTCGACGATCTGCAGTGGAATTTGTAAGGTGCTCGAAAAATCGCGCGAGCTTCCGCGTCCCCGAACGACTCGCGTCGATACCCGATCGTAAATAACAGGGACGTTGCTTTCGTTCCGAGAAAACGGCGACCAGTTTCTCCGGCGGAAATGAAAAAGGCCGATGGACGCGAAGTGAACGGCCGACAACTTAATTACACCGTTCGCCACAGGTGCTACGCGCGTCGCGCGTAATAAATATTTCATGAGCGAAACAGCCATTACATTGTTTGATTCTATTTACATACATTCGATTGCCCGGCGGAGGGTGGGCCGGGTGATTAATAACCGTCCCGTCGGTGGCCTCCGTTTCTTTCTCTCCTACGGGTCATTATCCCCGGCGTTTCTTTCTCGATCGCGCGAAAACCGCGCGGCTGGATTGCGTTGCGTAACGCAATCAGCATAAATATTTGACGAAGCGCCAGCGTTTGTTGACTCGTCGCGATGAATCACCGGCGCTTCTGTAATCGAGCGCAAAAACCGCTTCCTGTCCCGCGCGCGATCCCTCTCCACCACCCCTCTTGCACCCGCGTTTTCCCTTCCCACGCGTTCGTCTTTCTCCTCGTCCCGGCCATTTTTTTTTTTTCGTCTCCCGTCCGTCGTTGATAGCGGCTTTTAAATCGAGCGAGAGATTCATTGACGGCGCGCGAGGACGTTTGACGGAATGTTCGGCGCGAACGGGGCACGGGACGCGCGAGGAAAGACTCGATTACGGATCGATTCGATTAGCCGGGAAGGTTAAACATCGACAGAGAGGATAATGACATAATTGCGCCCGAGCGAGCTCGTGCTATGTTTGTACGAGCACTACGACGACGTGCAATTATTCGCGCCATCGCTACGGTGACTTCTGCTGGCCACACGTGCCCCGCAGCCATTTTGGAGAACCGCGTCGCGCCGTTTCGCGAGCTTCTTCTCGGCTCTTCTTACTTTTAATTCGATCGTCGTTTTCTGTTGTCGTTGTTCTACAACTTTTTTCTTATTCGTTACATAGACACGTTTATCTATTGTTTTATAGAGATTGATTTTTTTTAATTACATAACTGTTGTATATTAGGTTTTGCGAGAGACTTGTAGTTGTATCGTTTTAATTAATCAGAGTGATGCTATATTTTTTCTTTGATGTTTATTCTATGGTGCGACTTTTCTAATTTTTAAATTAATTCACAGACACTTGGTTTTTGCAGGTGTCAATCGATTTTGTCGTACGATGTTGTTTTGCTGGTTTCTCTGTGTCCATTCTTTATATGCTTTTTATAGGAGCTTTTTTTGCAGCTTTTAAATTGATTCATGGGCAGCTGTTCCGTAAAGATCGATCGGCTTCTTCTTTTTTATCGCACTCTGCCTCGCGGTTTGTAACATAAATGGAAGATTAAAGCGTGGTAGCAGTTTCAGTTTCATTAGCAACTTTCATGAATATTTCTTTCGTATTCACTTCTCATTATGATTTATAGCGTCGAGTTTGTAAGTTCAAAAATCCGCCCCAGTTTCGCGTTATTAAACTCCCAGAAACGCTGTTACGTTTATGAAGAGTTCTCGCGGAACATTTGTACGGGACGTAACAAAAATGTTGAAGTCAAATTGTCGGTAGCAATTTGTCTTTTATTTGTAACTGCCTCCTCTCTTCTTCTCCTAATTCTTATTTGCCTTATCACAGTCCTCCAGCGTTAAATTTATATAATTCTACCAATTCGATGTCACAGAATGTCCAAATTAACTTTATTACGTACAGAAAAAAACTGCGAGCGTTCATTTTACCAAGAGAAAATAAGAAAAATCTTGACGGAACGTTATCAAACGGCACGAAAAACTTGAAGCAGTATTGCTTTGAAAAACGCGCTTAACATCCACGTGGTCGACTCGCTAATCGCGAAGAATCTCCCCGCGCGTTTCATCGAATAAAACGATATAATCCATCGCGTGGCAACGAAATCCTATCGCGTGAAACGCGTCTCGTTTAATTCGATCCGAGAACAGAGAAATGAAAGCCAATGGCCGTGGTAACGAACGGGCAAGCGGGAAGTAAGTACCCGCAAGAGCGACAAGCATCTCATGAATAAAATCGGCGATTTGGTTCGCGTCGCTGAAGAAAAATGAGGCGTAACGGTGTAAAGCGAACGTGTAATGACTTAATTATGTCCTGTCGTGGATCGCGAGGTGTTAAACGCGTCGGAACGACAGGGGGGCGTGTGGAACCGAGGCCAGGGGGTGCGAAGCCGGCAAGAAGGGAGAAAGGTCAGCCACGCGGAGGCCATTCTGATGGCTTTAATAGGATTTATGAATGGATAACGAAGCTTGGCCGGGTTTTTCGCCTCGTACGCATACAGGGTGTCCTGCTAATAACCGAGGCAATTTATCGATGCGTTCGGACTGTTATTTTCGCGAGGAAATTTTATGTCCCCAAATGGTTGTTGGTATAGATGCTGATTACGGGTTTCAGGAATTTTTACGACTGTTTTTCGTACCGTTATGAAACAATTCCGTGAATATATAACGGTGATATTTCAAAGACGATTTAAAAAATGTACTTTTGAAACATTTTCTTTTATCCGCCACTGCGTACGAATCGATAGATCCAACTTCCTAAAATCGATGAGTCAAAGGTTAGTAAAAATCGATTACCAAGGCGTGTAACAAAACCAGCACCTAATACTCCATTTCACGACCCTTCGCAACCAGCCAGCGAAACCGAGCAGTCTCATTGTTTGCGGAACGTTTTTCGTTCAGGATTACCTGGTAGATGTACCGATTTGGTCACGGGACACCCCTCGTGTACGTGTAAACGTGTCTGGTCGATGTAACGCGCGCGTTAACAGAAGAAGCACTCGTACACAGGGGGGGGGGGGGGGGGGCAGAAGCATTATAATAGCCGAGCGGTGAATTATAGCCGGCTCGTTCGCCGTTTCAATTCCGTAGCCGCGCGCCACCGCCAATCCTGTTGCCAGCCTCCGGCATCAATTAAAGAGGAAGAAGCGTCCCCTTCCCTTCCGTCCTTCCTCTACCCCTTCTTTCCCTTTCACGGCGGTTTCCGGGCGAACTTTCCGGCCGCCTTAACCCCGCCGCGATTTCACCCGATTTACCGTCTGTTTACATAAGCGGCGGTAATTACCAGCAATTTGTCACGAATACGCGCTGTATCAGTTTCACGTTACGCCCATATATCGTCGGACGTGTTACGCTGCCGGTGGGGGTGCGTGTTCGCGTAATTACCCTTGCCAGGCGTTCTCCGTGCGCCGTTCTTCGCCGGTCCGGCTCCAGGGAGCTTAACAGCGTTTGTCAGTGGTTGTTTGATTTATTCATTCTGGATCGCATTGTGGTTCCAATGGTCGTTTTTCACCGGCATTCTTGTTGCGTTGCTGCAATATGAAAGAGGTTCAATTATTATTAATCAGGGGTGGTAGTTTTGATGACCTCGACATAGGGGATGCTTCTATGCGTAACTCGTTTCTTGTTTCCTGAAGCTAATAGATAAGGTCGAACTTTGTTTAAAGTTGGTATAAACCACATTATTTTAATACATTTCGTAGTCGTATATTTCAAGCGGGCATGGAATAATTAATTGAACGGTATAAAATTGAAACAGATAACGATTATGTTGTTAAATGAGCGTAAACTACTTGTCAACGATCGTGAGAATTGCTCAAGCGAGGACAGTAAAAAGAAACCTATCTTCTCGTTCTCTTGCCATCTGCTACACGCGTTCACCACTCGAGTGGATTGTAAGACGTAAAAGAAAACTTTTAGTCTATTCTCTACATGGTCGGGTTTCTTGTGCCGCAGGATGATAGACTGGTGATGCAGTGTTGCACAATTGGAATGGGCAGTTTTTATTTTATTAAGGTGGACGCGCATGTTGCTGGTTCGAGTGCGTGTCCGCGTAATTACTCCTGCTGGGCGAGGCATTCCCCGAGTGGCATTCTTCGGCATCCGGTTCAAGGGAGAGCATTGTGAACGGTTGTTTTACGTATTTATCCTGACCAGTGTAGATCATTATTGTCCGTGGATGATGCGCCTTTTGCAACATTTTTCTTCTTCTTTCGTGCATTACTGCAGTAAGGAAAATTGTGTCCCATTTAGGGCAGTTTTTTTCTCTACGAGGACGAACTCGTTTCTTCCACGCACGTGTGAAGTTTTTAATCGTCGTTTGAGAATGTACAAGTTTGCGCGTGTACGCAATTTCACTTTTTTAATTAGTACATTTTACTCGCAATTAATACTTAGCTCTGATCTGTTATGTCTGAATGGAATGGGATACATTTTCCAAAATTTATACGCATCACAGTATCACTTGGAGTATTTCAAATTACACCAGTGTACCAAGACAGAAGGTACTGATCGCAAGAACCGTCTGCTTCTCGTTCGTTCTCCTTGTTTTTTAAATTCCCGGTGAAAGCGTTCGCAGAGGAGCATGTTCCGACGTCGTGTCCGGCGATCGAGCTTAGCGGAACGTCTTCATCTCGAAAGAACAGGCCGTTTAATCCGGCACCTTGCAGTACTAGCTGCAAGGTCTAAGCCGACGCCGACATGCGTGTCCACGTGCCAACAAGGCCGACAAATTGTCGCAAAAAGGGCGCAACCTTATACAATCCGCGTCGAGTCCAGTTCGGGAATGCGATGTGAACGAGCGCCGCTTAAAGTGTCGTTCATACAGGGTGGATCATTTTGAACCGCCAATAAAATCGTTTTCGATTTCAAAAATAGGGAGGAATTCGCGGGGGTTGGTTTCTTATCGCGTTCGACGTTAAAAGCGTGGAAACTATATTAAATGGATGAACACTATTTAGATTTGCATCATAATTTTTACGTTTCAACATACTCCATTGTTCGTAAATTTGTTAAATATCTGGGAAATTTATTCTTTCATTTGTTATTCCTTTTTACGTACGTCCTTCGCCTAGTTGTCAAACGTGGCATACAGATGAAATCTATTTAACAAGCTCTTTCAACCCTATTTTCGTAAGTTAGCCATAAAAATCCAACGACAAGCTTGTGGAATCGATCGATAAATGTTTTTTTTAACAACGATCGAACCCTCCTCGTCTCCTGATTCGCATTATATACGAATACTTGTGCGGATTCGCGACGTATAATACCAGCGAATATAAAAACCGCGAGAAACATCGGTTCCAATTGAGTCATTTACCATATTTACCATGGGCACGTGCCACTCGACTGTCGACTGTATCTCGATCCGGATCGATCAATCTGAAACCGGATTAATAGCACGCGTACCAACGCAACGGAGAAACAATTGAGCGAGTCTGATCTCGGTTGAACCAGACCGTTAATTGACGACCGAGTACTCTCGGCCCGTACTGGAATAATGGTGTTCGTTGACGGGAAAAACTGCTGTCTCCTCGTACCTTGGACACGATGTCGCGTTAGATAGCGCGAAGCGGGGATGGTGTCACGTTTTCTCGATACTTTGCACCCTCACCTCGGAAACGATGTTCTTTTTCAGACTCAAACATTCAATTATACTCACAAGTAGCTACTCTTCAAAAATAATTATCGATCGTATATAAGAATTTCGGAAGACATATCAAATTAAAATTAAGTTAAAATGTCACAATATCTCCTGCGCTGTTATTACCAGATTGCGCTTACGAAAAGAACTCGTTAAGACCTAGAATAGTATTCTAATTACTTGGAAGAATGAGTTGACAAAAAATAGCTAAGTTCTATCGTCCAAGAATGACTCATGTGTGTACGTAATTGAGATAGACGTTATTGTATATACGTGCTGTAATAAATATGCTCGCGATCGAATCGAAATTAGCGAGGCTAGCCAGCGATGGCCGCAGGCGAGAAAAAGCGACCGGACGATCTTCCGCGGGAGTCGTTCCACATATTTGTCGTGGCACGCGTTCTCCTCCCTTCCCCTTCGCCGTATCGATCAATGGAATCGGATTAATGACACGTTCGCCGGCGGAATACTCGATGATACACCCGTGTCTCTCGTTGAATGACGGATCGCGGCCATTACGTTTATCGCGGTGAGAAATCTCGCGGCCGTGGAATCGTAATGCACGAAACAGTTTTACGGGTCGGTTCATTCATACGCCCGACACGTTTGCGTCCGCTTTAAACGGGATTACCGCCGGCACTCGATTTCTTTCCCTCCAGCCGCGTGCACACGTAACGACGTTTTCACGTGTTACACGACCGTTTGTCCCGCGACGCGCCTTCGTTCCTCCTGAGTAAACCGACACGCCTGACAACACTTCGCGTTGATACGAATATTACGCGATATTTATGCGCTCCTGGCTGGATTATTCGCGACACGTGGATCGATTAACGCGATCGCGTAAGCTTCTCGAAAAGAAACTGTTACATATTTATCGCCCCGCCGCGCGGAACGTGCACGGTGATTAATCTTGGCGATAATTTTCTCGTTGATTAATTAAGAATCGACTGGAATAGCGTTATGATTCACGATAGGATGAATATAATTATTAGCCGAATTCATTCGTCGCCTCGTTTAAAGACTCGATCAGCGCGAGGATCCTTGCAATTTACCAGCTGACTTGCGTAATCCGGCGTCGCTGGACGCGGCGTCGGCCGTGAAAATAATCGATGGAAGACGGGGGCGGTTATCCCCCGCGCGGTAACGCGGTCGCCTCCACGGTTTATATCGATTCCAGTATCCATCCGTGACCCCGATAAAACGGTAATCGATCGTCGTAATAATTGTTACGTAATCCGCGCGAGAGAAGTAATAGCAGGCAACAGGTGAGATTCCGTAATCACGCGGAAGGACGTTCGCGCCGCCGCCGCCGCCGCCGCCGCATCGGTTTAAAAGGAATAACGATTCGTATATAACTCGGCCAACGCGAACGTACCGACCGTGATCCCTTCTTTCGCCTCCTCCCGTCTTTTTTCGACCAAACGGAGAACAAGCGTGTAACGCACGCGCGTTAATTGATACCCGTTAATTTGCAGCACCGCTCGTGCCTCCGATATTTATTTATATTTATTTATGCAGGTTTGCTCGTCGAGCGGCAATTTCTGCACGCTCCTTTTCTGTATACGTCGAGTCGAGTTCCGATTCGAACATTGGAGAACGTCTACTTTATTAACTCCTTTGAGGATACCGACAGATTTTTTTCTTTTTTTATTGAAGTCGTTCTAATGTTTGTCCGTTGGAGAACTATCAGATACAGAGTCTTCGAAGAGTAAAGATGAGAATTCGAATGTAAGAACGAGTGTTTGAATTGGATGAGATGTGGACGTTTGTAACAGTGAAGATGTGATCGTGGAGAGAGGCTTCCCGAGTATTCTCGAATATTCAATATTTATTCCAAATATTATTCCAAACTTTATACAGAAGAGCGTGTGCGTACGCGCAGTCTGAGTGTCTGGGAAAGCAAGGGAATGCATGGAAATCTGGGCAAAACGATCGAGGATGTTCGATGAATGAACGTGTAAAAGGATGTGTGCGCGGAGTTTGGTCTTAAGAAGAGCAATTAACATATTAGTACACTCCATTTGTTCAACACAGTATCGTACGATTAAGATGATTTATAGATTTTTGTTTACATCCTAATTGACGCTATTCCATTCAGACTAGTAGCATGTAGAAACAAACGTTCGTACAGGACTGTCGAGAGTCCTCGTTGCGTAAGAAAAGAAAAGTTAGGTACGCTGTGTAAAAAAATTAGTCGAATATTTGTATGCTGAAACGTGCATTCGATTTAACACCTCGCTACTCGCTATTCACCAGCGATATTCCATGCGAGCACATCGACGGAAATATTAAATGTTAAGGCCGACGCGTGCTTGAACGACTTGGTCCTTGATTATTGCACAACGGTGCTGTCTTGCGATTTTCTCTTTCGACGGGCTACCCAAATCGTTCCATTGGGAAATGGGATGTCGTACCACCGCGATATCGTGGCTTCGACTGGCTTTATTTATAGTCTTGTCCGCGGATACGACAGTCTAACACGTGGAGCCCGATTGCTTCTTGTTATTAACTATAATTTATTTGTTGCCCAAGTGCTAGCCGTGCCGCGCGTCGACTCGTAACTCATTTACCCGAGCACTGTAATTACTGACGTCTCTTGAAATATTAGTCTAGGCTTCTGCTCGCTCCCGACTCGCGTCTTGCCAGAACGCAAAAAATCTCTTATTATTATAATGTCTTTACTGCTTGTGGGTATGGGCGGGAGCACGTAATAAGAGAGAAGTGTGTACAAATTGAGCGTAACTAAGATGCATTGGACGCGCGGAGTAGCAAAGTCGAGCCAGCATTGCAAAATTGGGATCCACGACGTGGCCATGGAACCGTTACCAAAAGTATAGCTCGAGAATGATTCAAACAGTTTTGCAATCAGAGACGTCAACCTTGAGGATAAGGTTCGCAGACGTTCTTCTGGTGGATTTCGGAATTTTCTGCCGTTCGAATAAGTAATGCAGCTCGATGTTTAAAAACATCATTGAATTGCAGTCTACCATTCATAATTAAGTATCGTAAGATTAATAATATTGCTTTGTCGAGCTTGAAACCGCTTGTTTGAAACTCAATGAAATTGAAATGCCACAAAATCGAAGGTATCGTGGAACAACGTCGCGGATAAAGATTTAAAAATGTGTTGGATCTAGGTCGCCGGCTGTTCGACGTATTAATAGCAGAACCCTGCGGTATTCAGCCATAGATTCACGGAAATTGTATAATATCAAAAAAATCAGCGCCTCGATATACAAATCCGTTCTATTTTGCTTCTTGATAAACGCTATGGGCGCTGAGAAATCGGCTATAACGTGATCCAAAGGGAAATGAAAAATCGCGAACAACACGACTTCCCATAATGCGTAAAATATGAACCGCGTGTCCATTAATTACATTCTAGAACGTCCCTCGTTAACAGAAGAAAGCTAAAACGCTATTAATAAAATATTTCAATTTCCACTAATAAAATATTTTAACGCAACAGAAAAATTATTACTCCATCGGAGACATTAATTAAACTAAAATTTGAAGGTGGAAAGGGGAAGAGAAAAAAGGGGACGACGAGCAACTGATTCAACATTTCGAAGTATTCGCTCGTTAAACACATTCGCTCCCGCGTATCCGCTCTCAAATATGAATCGAATATGCAAGGATAATTTCATTATCCTCCAACTGTGATAAAACGAGAAAAAAAAAAAAAATGATTAATTCCTATTCAATGCGAATGACGAGTAAAAGTATCGATACCGGAACAACCCTTTAGCCACGCGCGATGGACCGACTCGATGAACTTCGATGGACTCGAAGAAGCGAGGGACGCGCGCATAAAATCGCGATCCCATCGGCGAACACGCGTCGCGCGCCGTTTTTTCGTCGCTTGGCGTATCAAGGGAAGAAAGGAGGAACGCGAGGTGGATAAAAAAGGAGAGGAGAAAACCAGAACCCGCGGTGGTTGTCACGTCGCCCGTTTACCATATTTAACGCGCCACGTGCCGCGATTCCCGGCGACCTCGCACGGGGATCGAGCTGTCGATCCCTCGATCAATCAACGCGAAACAAATAGAGACGCGACGGAGCGACCGGTCCTTTTTTACCTGCTGCCCTTCGAGGAGAAAGACAGAGGGACTGTTCGATCGCGTTCGTTTAATTGATTCCTCCTAGCCGTAGGATGCCGCGCGGCGTTTCCACGGATACGATTCAATTTTTATTCCCACGGTTTTATTCCAACGTGCGAGGATACGTTCATCCGACTTCACCGCGACGTTTGATCCTCGTATTTCGATCTTCTCGAACGGTCGCCGCTGAAAATTCCTTCGCAATTAGGGTGTAGCGGACGTGTCGCAGGGGCTGACGGAGTTCTAATTAACGTTTAACCGGGTTTCGCTTTAAATTTCAACCGTAAAATGTTAATGAAGTGTTGCAGAGGCGCGAGAAGCGTGGAATGAATTTTTTTTCGCTCCGCCAGGAAGATTGACAGTTTTAACAGGAAATACAGTGGTGGAGTGAAGTCCTGCTGTTCTTGACGCTTTTAGAGCGAGGCAGTTGTTAGTCGATGCGAGTTACGAACATATTCGCGCTTTAAAAGACGACTTTGAGAAACACGATCATCGATCAGTGGCATTTATTCCATAACAATTATTTTCTCTGTTCCAAGTTACATAATACAAAAACCAATGAATGTATATATATCGAAGAGTATTTTGAAAAGATATTCTTACCAAAACTCCATGGATACCACAAAAATCGAAGAGTTGATCGTATTTAATTCGGCACCGGAAACACGGTCGACAGCCGTCTGCGTTCACCCTTGAAACCGGTCGCGTTGAGCCCGCGTTCGACACTGCTCGGTTTTCTTCGCCGTCGTAACTCACAATTCGAGCGTCATCAAGCGTTATCCGACCTCCCTCGTTCAGTTTGTCCGGATTCCTCGTTCCGATAAACGACCGTCGTAGTACGAGAGCGCGAGGGAAAGCGGCACGACCTTCGTCTTCCTTCGTCCTCGTACGTGTCGGAGCCGATCGTTATTGTCGAACGACCGCGCATATACTTTAACCACGATTCGGTTCATTCACTCGACCGCGCTCCGTCGTACCGCGTGCCTCTACGTGTGTACGTGCTCGTGTGCGCGGGTGTTCATTGATTAAGGTGCACGATAAACCACGTGTCCCGCCACTTCTGGGTGCACTCCACGCGGCGACCTTGCCCCACGTACATCACGCGCACTTTTGCGTCGCGACACGCTTCTCGTTACGCGGTCAAACGTGTGCTCGACACGGGGTGCGGTGTGAACGTTACGCCATGTGTCTTCGAGCGGAAGAGCAGCGGCCCTCCTCGCAGCTTGGGATCGAAGCGTCGAGGTGAATTGTGCTGGACTTGCAGCCTCAGGTGAACCATCTCGTGACGCGCAGCGTCGTGTAAAAATTTTGATCGCGCAGGTAAATCGAGCCAGGCGAAGTTATTCTTTAGTTTATGCGATTAGTTTAATGGTTTGAGGGTTTAGCATTACTTTTGGAAGTCTTTCTAGTCGTGAAAGGGTTGAGTAGACGTTTCTGGTATTTAGATTATTAAGGAATGACTTCTTGCCTGCATTTCGACAGCGTTCGTTTTCGAGGATGTAACGCGTAGGATAGTGTCAGATGACGTTTCTCGAAATCAGTTCTACGTACGTTTTCTGTATGGTTATTTGTACGTACTGCGTGTAATTTGTGACGACAGAATAGCTGGTTTCCGAGTATTTTCTACAGAGCTGCTGGTTCTTGCTATTACGTCGTCCATCTTTGTATTTCTATCATTTGCGAGCGATCACGTACGACGGTGGACTGAGTGTAAACAGCCGAACACGCGATTCACGATTCGTCTTATTTTGCTCTCGCATTGTGTACGAAAATCTGTTTCCAGCGAAGGCCTTGTACGCGTACAACCTTGCTTCGTAGTATTCCACGAAAAATTAATTTGAAGATTGTGCTGGCTTTCTAAGAAAAGCTCTAGCGAATATACGATAACTAATATTTTAAATTACCTTAGAAAAGTGAGTCGAATAATTTTCTTTGTACCACTCGAAGCATTTGATTAAAAATTGCGAATTTATATACATTGGTAGACAGGAATCAGCTTTAATACGAGTCGAAATTGTGCGAGAAGCAAACGCTGGTCGTGTACGTTTCTACGTAAAAGCAGAAAAATCCTGTATAATGTGACAAAATCATCGGCACCCTTCTTTGCATGCGTCCAGGCGTATGCATTCCGGTGTGCCGCAGGGTGCACACGCGATACATACGCGCGCAGGGTAAACAGGTGAGTCCAGCAGCAGCAGCGGGCGCAGTAGCGTGCATAGCTGCATAAATACGAGCAATAATAGATGAACAGCATCGTGTATCGGGCGCGCGGTGAATTTTAAAGAGAACTGCATCATCTTCGTACGCCGGTGGTCACGTTATCCGCGTATTTGCCGGCCTGCTGTATAGTTAAAACCGTGTACAAAGGCTCGAAAGCACGGCTACGCGTGCTACCAGATTGTTATGTATGTACAACGCCGTCGCGGACACGTGTTCCCGTGTGTGCACCCACATAAATATCAGCACACAGGTACACAGGTGTCCGCACAATGGGTTACATCCGACCGTTTCACCCTACGCACACCCGGATTGAAGAGTTCGCGACCTAAGTATGAAGAAATATTGGTACCAGCTTGGACGTTTTACTCTACACCGTGTATCATTTATGTATAGTACTACGCTGCGTATTCGCTGGTATCAATCATTCCAGAAACAGCCAATTCGTATGTCTACTCGAGAACCAGACTGACTTCATTTATGTTACTTTCCTGTTCCACAGAAAAACGGTTTTATCATGTACTTCATACATTATACGATGAAAAAGCGAGGAGCATCTATTATCGAATTAACTGCTGTTAAAAATCTATATCACATACACAAGAGTCTGTAATAAATCTGTAGAGCGTTAAGAAATTCGTAACTAAAAAGTTGGAGGAACAATGTACCAGAGAAAACGAATCAGAATGATCCTCTCTCGCTAGAACATCATAACCTTTCGACTCGTCGATGTAATCGTCTCCAGTTTTTCGTGCCCTTTCTTTTCGATCGGACTCGACCGAGTAGGACGATCAGAAAACGTAACCACAGGCGATAACGCGGTCAGGATGAAACGGCCGTGCGTGACCGGCCTGGTTCGTTACGTTTAGGGGGAACACGTTGTTACCCGTGGTCAGGGGTGCAATCATTTTTTGGGAACAGATTTCGGTGGGTTTTCACCTCCCGGCGCGTTGCGGTTTGCTCGATACCCGCCGATTGTTTCCTACGCTGTCTGCCGGGATTTATGTGCCCTGGTGCAACCCCCGCGCTTCGTTCCGCGGGGGTGGTTCGTAACGCGCGTAGCTCGTTTCGCAGCTTGATCCAGGACGAAGGGGCGGCGTTGGTGCCGTTCGTGTAATCGCGTGATCCTTGTTCGTACATTCGCTAAACAATTTTTAAAATATGTTTTGGTGTACTAGTTACATCGCATCGTGAATATAGATAATAATAATTTGGGTATTTCTATCTGTTCTGGTTTTGTACGCACTGTTTAGAATCATTTCGCGACGCGCGCAAGGATTTTCTTCTTTGATATCAAAATGATTGGCGATGAAGGGACAAGTGTTTGTGGTAAATTCCAGACGCTTTCATTGCCACTGTGCGAATATGTTGTCTTGAACGATATATCACACGTATTTTACACACGGAATCGCATTGTGAATGTGAAAAATGACAGTTTTATGAACCTAGTGTATTCTGTTCGAACAGGTCCAGTCGGCGAATAAACGTTCTCCTGCCGTGTGATTTAACGACGTATTTTCAACGTCATTGGCCGCAGTTCATCGGGCGCAGTTCGCAGATAAAGGTAGGAAATTGATGATTTTCAACTGAAAGTTGAGAGTTTACTGTTAGCGCGCATGATGCTTTTACGTTTAACATGGTTCTTTTAACACGAACACTTGGGAGAAGCGAATTTTTCAGATCGATTCTTTCTGCACTCGCAGAAAGGACTTTTCCAAACTGAAATTTATTCTGCATGAATAAAAAATTTTACGCTACTTCCTCGATATCTGATAAATCGAATACCAGCTGGGTAAAATACACTCAGTTTCAATGATTATATTCATAATATATATTTATAAACGCAATGTTGCAATATTAGTTCCTTTTCAGAAGAAATTATGTACGCACAAATATGAATCAGGGTCCTCGAAAGGGTTAGAGGCTTCTGGATGCAATGATCATCTCGATAATGACTTCCTGTCGTCCAAAAGATGTTTGCAACCTGTATCACGTTATTCTGAGTATTGGGGGTAGCGAAATAATCAGTCGAGGGACTGTAAACGCGATGCATAACGAGATACAGGTGCACAAGACACGTGTACTCGTGCAGCTCGACAAGATCGTCGGATTCCTGGCGAGAAAGCGAAACGCGACGACAATAAGTACGCCTCGTTGGTCAGATCGAACGAACCATGCTTTACATTTGCCTCGATCATTGCATCGAGTCTGTATCCCGTTTAATTCATTTGTCCGCCATAATTTATCGCAACTTTGGCTCATTTGTCTTTAATGCACCGCGTATCGTTGCACTTGCCTTTTCGCACACGTGCTTCGACCATTTTTTCAACCGGTTCTCTTGAGAATGAAGCTTAGAGTGCATATCCTTTTTTTAGCTTGGCTTTTAAAATATTTTAGGATTCAGGTTTTTAGTATAAAATGACTGACTTAATTTAATAATGAAATTTAAAAAAAAAAACGTGGAACACAGTTTTCACGCTGTGAAGTAGAAATCGAAGATGGTGGACACACTTAGAAGCATTTTTGCTAAAGGTGGCAAATAATATTGGCGAACCTACGTGCGTTAACGTTTTTTCGTATTTACTTGCACCTGGTTCTATGCAAATTAACTTCAGTTCCATGAAAAAAATTCATGAAGTTTCATAAGCGTTTCTTCGATAAAGTAGAATCCTCTGAAAAGTGTTTCACGTGTAATATAGAATAAATTTCGCGGTACCTTTTATAAATAACTATACAGACATGGATTGTAGGTTTTATGAATAATCATAAGCTTTTCTTTAATAACGTAGTATTCCCTGAAAATGTTTTACATCCAATATCAAATAAATTTCGCAATGCTTTTTATTAAAATAGCTCTAAGTATGAGCATACATCGAGAGTTTCATAAAACACTGTACGATATTCATTCGAGGCTATTTCAACCGCAAATCATCCAGTTTAAAATTCATTTAATTCCCTTTATTATGTATCCTTAGCGTCAAATTTCCGACGTTATTTCTGTCTATGAAAAAACATTTTTTAAATATCCTTGCACGTCACTAATAACAAATTATTAAATCATTCGTCACGCGAATAATTCATCGCGACGACTTACATGAAGCTCTCCCTAATTTTTGCCTTGTATAAAATAGATTAATCTAGCAAAAAATCAAAGAAATGATGGAACAATGGGCGGAATTTTTGAAAATATAAAATTTTACGATACATCTTGAAATAATGAATCTAAAACGATTGTTCTACCATGGAATAAAATAATCTTCCGTTTCTATTAATTGCTCGAGTGCGCTAGCGATAGTTCACAAAATGGTTCCGAGAAAACCGATTGCAAGTCGCACGGTTGTTCGCAACCAAGGACTTCCTTGGTCGATTGGGTAATGTCGTTGGTTATGGCGTTACGCAAGCTTTTTGAAAAAGCTCGCGTCGGTTGGCTCGCGTTTGCACTCCGCGAGGTTCGTTACGCAAGGGCCAGAATCACCGGTTACTTTCTCGGCGATCGTTGCACCGTTCACCTGGCATCGCGGAAAGTCTGGTTGACCGACGCAAGCACACGTTCCACTGGGTACATTGTGCACGACGATATTTTAGATTCTAATATTTAACCCCTTCGAACAAGATTGTACAGATGAAATGTTTCGTTGGTACCGCTAAATTCTGAATTGTTCTTGAATCAGACTCCATTTTTTGGTTTAGGCAAGGATGTTGTGGACGATGATATTTTGATATTTAATATTCACCCCTTTCGAATATGGGTTGTTCGAATGAAACAACGTTTCGTTGATAGCAGTGAATTTTTTGGGAATTTTTCTTAAACGATACTTCCTCTTTGGTGTAGGTGTCGTAGAGTTTCATGCATTTCTGTAGAGAGTAACTTCATCTGTCGTTAGAGAGAAATAAATGTGATTACTTATAATTTGTTAGTTGTAATTTAATATTTATTGATTAATTATTATAGTTGATAGTAAAAATTGTGTGAAGGTATATTTATTAATAAGGTCTTATAGTGTGATGGAAAAAGGATAAGCAGCGATAAATTAATATTAATAAAGTAAATTACTTGGTGATAATAAAATGGCAAATGATATTATACGATACAATATGGAGACAGTACAGTGTTTTAATAAAGGCCAGGAAATTGAAGGAACATAAATGTTATATACGTACAGTTTTAATAAGTATGCTGCATTGAAAACGTTTGCTTAATTCAAGCAAATATATGTTTTTTTTTTTTTAAATCAATTCATTTAATTTTCAAATATGATTATTTTCACGATCCAAGTAAATTGTTTCAAATTGCGAACGAAATATACATATATTTACGTTTTAATAATCCGTTTATTGTGAACAGATATTTGTACTGTAAACGTGTTTGTATTATTACAAATGAAATCAGATGTTTTCGAGAATAATAAATCATTTATTCAAATGGACCAACTGTCACTTTCTTGAAAGCAACGATTGTTTTTAAGAGTAATATTTATTTAAAATTTAGCTTCAATTATTCTGAATTAACTATCTCTAATTGGTCCAACGAAATTATCTTCCTGCTGGAAAGAGTTATTTATTAGAATTAAATAACATTTATAACAGGTACAGACGAAAATTAATAAAATACTGCAATCAATTTTTGTAAAACTTGCAATTACCTTTCGCAATGTTTTTTAATAAATTGTCAAAAGGTTGTCCAGCAAAAATTGATGAAAATTCTTACTTATCCTTTTTTCACGCGAGTGTATCCAATATGTTAGAATGTATCAAAGAAAAGGTAATTTCTGGTGAAAAAATTCGTCAAAAACATGGGAAAAATTCGTTTATATGCGTTTGCCATTATTTTGAAAATCCATTTGAGAAGTGAATCCGAAGAAGAATTATCCGATTAGATTGGATTCAGTGCTTGCAGCGAGGTATAAAAATAGTGATTCATAAAAAAGGATATTTCGTTCTCCCTATTAACTTCATCAAAAAACTGTTTTATGCATAACAAGAAGAGAATACAATTTCACTATTTTAGCAATGAAACTAAAACGATAAAAAAGCAGGTTTCGCAACAGATATATTCCTTCAGATTATACGAACAAAATTCACAGAAGTAATTTTGATATTGCAAACTCGTATTATCGTACAGACACCAGTCTGTTGCTTGAAAATAAATTTCTTTCTCGTAAACAAAGGCTAGTTCACTTTGTTCGATTCTATTTTCTATTTAGCTATTTCGCATTGGAGCACCTTTCGAACTCCAATCCACGTGTCTACACTATCTGTTTTAACGTCCACCAGATACATCCCTATTCATCGACATCGCGTCGAGTGAGCATGATCAAAAAGTCGTATTGTATCGCGAAGCTTTTCCACTCCCAATATAACATCCCGTGGAGTGTAAACTATTGTAAAAATAACATTCAACATATTACTTGGGTGCGCGCATTGTCTCGTCCGTGTGTCGCGCGTACAGCGACGAGTCCCGTGGCAGAATTAAATGCGACACTTTGCTGATGAAGTAGTTGGAACGCGTTAACGCGCGCCCTACAAAATGACAACGTTTACACCGAGAAATTTAACGACCCCTTCGGTTTTTTCCGTTTGCCCAGCCGATTTTCAACAACACCAACGAGACATCGACAGCGGCGCGCGAGTTTTTATAATTCCGTTCTCTTTCCTATCGCGATCCCGTTTGTTCTACGCGGCGAGCTTTCAAAACCGAACTTCAGAGAAGATTCATAGGGGTTCGTTAAAAATTGATAGGAATTTGACACGGTCGAATATTTGTCGATACTCAATTTGGTTTAGGATGGCCCGGACGTATCGTGGTATTGGTTTTTCCGTCCGAGTGCGACTCGACACCGTTCCTATCAATTATCGCGCGTCATTATTGGAGATTTGTCTAGTTTTGTTGAACGTTACGAGAGATGACGACCTTCGACAATGTTTTGTCAAATTTTTATCGCTCTTTCAAATCGTTCGCTCTGCTTCTCTTGTGTGTCTTCGAAATTTTTCTCATCACGGAACGTCACTTATTTCTTCTCATTCTGAAATTTTCGTGGAACACTAGAGATAATTTGATTTCATGAAATCGACTCTACGATTCGTAACTTGAATACGAAATTTTTATTTTATATATTACGTTGCTTTGCGAAGGTATAATATAGAGGAAAGAAAGTAAAAGTAACACTGGATTTATTCGCCATTATCATCCGATGAAAACGCGTGCACGGAAATACTACGGAATACGTAGGAGCCGGATAAAATGCGCTACCAGACTTGGAGAGGTCAAATGAAATTCGCAACACTTTCGTTATTTACAATTATTCACGCGATACACTCTCGCTCCGCATAAATTATTCCTACCGTTTTAATTTATAATTCTCGCTCGAACAGGTAAATAAGTATCTACAAAAACGAGCACCAGTCATTTAAAACGTCGAAGTGAAATCTAACGCGACAATTTGTCTATTAAATCACAACAGTCTCCTCCACGGTTTAAAAAAAAAAAAAATGTTCGCATCTCCACGACGGTGGTGCGTTTGATCGCGCGTTCTCTGTCGAGAGTAACAAAAATTATCACCAGAATCGAGCATAACGTCGGGACGGATTAAACAGAGAAATCGATTTCCCATGCAGGTTAGTTTCTCCACCTCATTCATTTCGACCGTGGAATTCTCACAATCCGACGCGATCGTTAAACATCGCGGACTTTCCTAGCACAACCCCCGTATCGTCCAGTTTTCCCTTTTCTTTTTCGTCACCCTTTGCGCGCACGTGCTACGATCTCGATCGTATATAACGGTCCCGTTTATCCGTTTCTACGCGGTGTTAACAACGCAGCGGCAGCGTTGGGACGCCGATTCGAGATCGGTGACGCGGATGCGACGCCCACGCGGCAGAAAATCTCTGCACGCCTTCCTGAATAACCTTTGTCGTGGCACACACAGGATCCGTTTTCCTCCTGCCACGGATATTCGCTTCTTTCACTTTCTCTGTCTGTGTACCCGAAGTGGTGTAAAAATAATTCTGATTTCACCGTGGTCGGGAAGGAAGGGAGTGAGAGGGATAGATGGGAGGCGCGATCGATGATGGAGGATCGGAGTACGCGCTTGGGAAGACTGTTCTCTGGAAAAACAATTGTTCCCTGTCAAAGCTATTCTTTGATATGGAAGTATATTTGTTCGAATCGAGTTGGTTTTAGTTTTTAATTAAGATTCCTTTCGGTTGTTTGCCTTACGATTTCGATTTGTATTGATATTTGCTTAGGCGTGGTTTGTTATTGGTTTCGAGGAATAATGCAGGCGATGAGTCGTTTCATTGCTTTTTTTCACTCGATAGATAGTTTATCCGTAAATGTAGATGTTGCAATTACGAACTTCATTTTTTTTTTATCGAGCGAACCTTTTCGATATTCGAGAAGATCAAACGAAATTTCAATCATCTCGCAGGTTACACTATCCAATTTTGAAAACATGCCTTTCAATTTGATCGGATCAGCTGGTCCATCCAATTAGAGTGAGCTGTACAATTTTTCGCTTTTAAAATCCGCGGAATTTCCACGGTTTTAATAATTGTTTATTACGCACTTACATCATCGACGTGCACGGTTATTACCTTTGAAAATACAAACTTTTTGAATGAACCGCGAGATTTACCAGCTCGTGCTTCATTGTCCAATTTAACGACGCATCAATGGTTAGCTCGGTTACCATAAATGGCCGAATTGAAAGGGCTTACCATTGACTTGTTCCGTTTCGCGTAGGGCGCGTGCGAATTGCCGTTCCACCAATTAATGTCCCGACACAATTAATTAATTTGATTGTAAGATAGCCGCGCATCGTTGATCTGTAAATATGAGATTCGTCTACTGTTATCCCATCGTTTATACACGCGTTTCGTCGAACGTGTTTGCAGTGGCATTCTCTGGCTAACGAACTCTTTTTCGAAGCAGTTTATTCGTCGTTTGTCTCGTCCCATATTTGAATCGAACAAATTTTCCAGACAACACGTTTCGTATAATTAAACAGAAGTTACCGCGGAATGAAATCGTTCTTTCTAGACTGACGGAGGAGAAGTGCACGCTTATGGGTTATGTTCACGTACCAGCGTCGTTAGATTTAATAAAGAAGTTTAATCTGGAAGCATAGTCTTCATTAACCCATTAAACTTTTTCAATAAATCTCCTCGCTAGCGGCAACTCCGCGGGTTTCCTGCTTTCTTCTTGCTGGCGAACGCTCTCGGTGCCAAGAATTGATCAATGGTAATTTACTTCTGTAAGTGTATCGAATGCATCATATTTTTTTAAAAATCCCCGTTCCTCCACTGTTAGCCAACTTGTTCTACGAAAATAATGAACGATTCGTCATCGACTTCTAATTAACATCGAAATAAAAATTTCTACGTCGAGTTACCAGCGTCTAGAAGATTCTACATCGAAGAAGAACCGAATTCTTCGTCCTTTCGCCCTCCATATTGTTCCTCGCGATTCGACGGTGAAACGATAAGTGATAATTAGATTATTCTCGTCGACGTGCCACACTAGCAGCACTCGTGTACTGCTCCAGTTGTGGTTCTTCTGTTTGCGGTCGTAGAAAAGTTGATATCGTTTACGATCGCTGAAAAATCGGTACCATTTGAGGTCGAGCGTGGCGGATGGCGAGTACTCTGAAAACCGTCACCGCTCAGCTTTCATTCGTAGGGAAAATCGAGTCGACTTTCTGTTCGTCGAGCTCCTTAAACGATCTTCTACTTGATACGTTTTTCTATCAGTTAATTTTTTCTTTAATTTGATAGACAATGGCGATATCTCTCAGTAGCCGTTGCAAACGCGACTTTTACAGCCGTTGCGCCTTCAATTTAACCCACGCACGCCGTGACGCAACTTTCGCGAGGCAATTTTTTTTCTATTGTCCGCCGCAAAACGCCGGATCGTTTGTTACAAATTGCCAGGAACGATCGAAAAGTCAAGTGGATTGCGTAAGAGGCGTGCACGGTGATCCGCGCAACGTGATTATTTAAATGCGCGATGGGAACATCTGATCTGATATCGAGCAGCGAGATATATCGCGAGAAGCGCGATACATTGTCCCGCGGTGCAATTAAAAATCGTCTTCTCCCGCCGCGGTCCAGTTCTGCTCGATTTCTTTTCGATTCACCCGAGCCAGCGTCGTGGGAATGTGAAAACACGCCGGTATTTTTCACTTTTCCCCCATCTGGCATAGTTTCACGCACCCGCCATTGTAAACACCGCAGACGCTTTGCCACTTTTTTTTTCGACGATTTCTACGATTTTTCTTCTTCTTTATTAATTAAAGCGACGCTATCGCGCGACGCAGATGTTGGATTAGTTCTTTTCCATGGTGTTTGCAGATATAAAGAGATTGGAGAGAAGAACGAGAGATAGTTTTTGGAGTTGGTTTTGCATAAACAGATACTATTCTATTTTGGTTGGAAGTTATGTGTTTTCTCTTGAAAATAAACTGTGTCGAAGATGTTACAATCGGTATAATAAAAAGAAAACGCTCGAATGTAGACATTATCGGGAGCTGTTTGTCCGCGTTCACGATACAATAAATCTATACGAAGCATCGTCGATTACAAAAGCTGATTCTCGGTTAATTACACAAAACGTGTGTACGAACGGCGTCGATATGTTCCCTCAACGTGATCAAATAAAACGAGTGTTTTATTATATGAACGACACGTAGTAATTAGCTGGCTTTCGAGTGGTGTGTAAGTTGCTCGTTGCTTGTTCTCTATCCTCGTGTTGAGCGATCCACCGATCAAGATACCTAAATCGTAGATAATGATTACATAAATAATGCACGATAAATATTAACAGTAGGCATCGTGTGTCAATACTTAGTGGTAGCACGTGTCATATCTTTTATTTTCTCTCAATGAATGTGTCCCGTCGTCATCGTATCTTCTTCTGATTATAATTAAAATTATCTTCTTTTCCTTGTCGATTCAACTGTTCCTTCATTTTTATCGAAAAATACGCACAGTGCGTAGACATGTATATAATACTTTTATGCAGGGATATGTAATAGAAAACAAAATGGTTACAGCATACGACATTCAACATCGTCGAAGGGAGATGACGAATCAGTAAAGTAAGATTCATTAGGAAGCTTGATTGACGTTCATTATCTCTGTTCTTACTGAAAGGTTGAGTGAATTTAGAATAGGATGTGATTAGAATCAGCACCGTAATCTCAACTATTGTTCCATCAAGCCATCACTTCCGCGTGCTACCGGCGTTGTAGAAGATTATGTTTCGTGAATGGAATACTTGAAACGTCCAGATTGTTCGCGTCAACGCGTTCGTTTAGACAACAGAACGGAGCCATTCTTTAACCGGTGTTCATTAGCTTCAAATCCAACATTAAACAGTGCGATCATCGAAACACCAACGACGTTACGAAACCTTAAATAATTCTCTCATAACTTCAAGTCACCAAACTGTTTGTTCACAACTTTCTACCTTTCATCCTGTACGAACAACCCCTTTTATCATGATAGGAGTTCCATACGCTCTAAGACGTCTCGATTGAAAAAAAGCCAATAATCTACACTCAACAATTCTACTTGTTATCAGTAGAAGCTACAGTAGAAGTTAAAATTCCACTTTATTACAATACACGTTTACTTTACACGTACCACAACCCCTACACGCGTGTAACTCGCGATTACAAGAGGTTAAGCTTGACATAGACTCGAGAGAAAGCCCAGTGAATATTTCAACGAAATAGTCCTATTAGTAAAGCGGTTTTAAGCTACTCGTATTCAAGGGGTGCAACTAACCCCAGCTAAACGCACCCTTAAATACCCCTACTTTCCTTAACAAACCCAAATCCTCCATACATAACATACGAACCATTCAAGATCACCCAATCTCGAGTTCGAAAAAACCACAAAACCCTGTAACATTCCATCATCCAAGCTAACAGCAGGGCTCGAATTCAAATTTCGCGGGCGCTCGATCGCGTCGCGACGCGGCAGGTTCGAAGTAGCGACGCGTTGCTGTTTTCCCGCCTCGCGGCCCACAAAGAGCGCAGAGACTCGCGGAGGCCTTCGACTGGTGCCGGTGGTATGTGAAAGGAGAGTCGACGGAGATATTTCCTTGGTTCAATGCTGGACGAGGATCGTTCGAGGGTGGGACGAAGAAAAGACGCGGCGGTCGCGCGACCAGGCGCGAGAGGGAGATGACGTCGGTTCCAACGACGAGGAGGAGGATGGAGCCGCGATAGGGGGAGCGGAACGAGCGTGGACCGGCTAGAAAAGCGGGTGAACCGAGGGGTGAGACGGGGTGGTTGATCTGTGTGCACGTACGCGTCCGGAGCGAGGGAGCAGAAAGGGTAAATTTATCTGTTGGCGCCGCGCTGCCGAGCGGAGAGACCCACACTCTCGACCACGGTTTTACTGTTTCCAGCCGCGCCGTTACTTTTAGCGAAACTTTTAGTCCTATCGGCCCGTTACAATTTCCCTGCCACGTTCTGGGCACACGGCAGGGTGCGAACGCGTTTGCACCTACCCTTCTGGTTGACTCGCGACGTCCTCTCTCTGCGATTTATGACACCGTACCGCGCTCTGGATCAGTGTTTCGTGTACTTCCGCTGGAGTAAACGAGTATATACTTGAGGATATGTAATTTAGAAACAATTTGGTAGTCTTTTGGATGGTTGGTAGTCGTTGGGAGGTATGGTTTTATTGGGGTGGATGATTAAGGGGTGAGATGAGTGGGAGTAGCTTTGGATACGTACGCAGGTAGTTCAGAGACGTGGTAGAATGGGGCAGTGTGCTAATTGCAGCAGAAAATGATAGAGGATATACGGTAGAAAGTGTGGGATTGGGTGTTTGAAGTTAGAGAAGCTTTTTTCTAGTGTTGTTCCCTGTCGTTCCCTGCGTATCAAGTTGTTTCATTTCCACGTGCGAGCTGGAACGTTGCGTGTAGCAAAAATGACCAGGTTTTTGCGTTGTCACGTAGGGAATGACGCGGCATTTCGTTGAACCAGTGTGGACATGGATACGCAGTGACGATACGGAAAAACCACTGCTGCTGCAACGTATCCTATCGCTGAGTAACAGTACGATGATACGATACGGAAAAGGAACAAGTGGATAGCGAGCTTAACAGGTTGCTGGCGCGTTGCATAGGGACGATCCATCGCGAGGATTGTGTGTATATGTGTATTGTAGGCTGCACTATTCAAGTGCTTAAGATTACGATTGATTTATGTATGAAAATTGCCCCTTTCGTACTCCGATTTCTGTAAGAAGTTCTCCGCGCGAGTAAACTTTTCAATGCGGCCCAGCGGGGTTCTTGCAAAAGTCGTAATGTAGATTTATGAACTATTAAATCGCGAAAAGGAGCATTATTTAGGAAACAAACGTGGATCGTTTGATGCGCGCAATAAACCAGAGAAAATGTGGATAACGACAATTTATGCACATACTTGTTGGCTTTGATTCACGAAACAAGATCTAAAGTCTCGGATTGGAGTTTCGAGAGCTTAAAAATTAGGTTCGAAACCGCAATTGCTAAGCGTTATTTGTAATTAAAACTGAATTCAGGAATAGAACGAGAAACGAAGCGTAGGAGAAACCTGTACGCTGCAAAGAGGAACGTATTTTTATAGGTTTTTCTAAACGCGTAACGCGGTGAACACTCACTTTGTGTGCTTCGAGTATAAATGGATAATAAATAAAAAGTGGTTCGCGTGATGTTTCGGTAACAAAAGAAGAGAAATATTTTAGCTAGTAAAGTCAGTTGTTTCGTACCATGATATGTAATTCTATAATAAAAATGTAAAATTTTACAAAGCAACGTCTGTGCGCTCTACCGCTTTTATATATTAAAGTGAAAAGGGTACATAATCCCTGAAACAAATTGGGAAAAGCGGCGTAGAAAATTTGCATGATATACATGTCTCAAACAAAAGCTTGCAAGTTACTAGCCCCGAAAAGTGGATTAAATATTACACCATTTTTATACTTTATGAAGCAGGAGATAACTAATTTCATTTACGTATTAATACCGTCCACGATTATTTCATTTAAATTTGAAACCCTTCAAATTCTATAGTTTTTGATTCCAGAGATTCAGTCCAAAGTGACGTATGGAAATTCAATTTTAGCTTCAAAAATTTCGTTTATTAATAAGCTAATAATTCGTTGATATTTGATAAGATCATATTTAAATATCGAAGTATCAAAATGAATTCCAGGTATCTGACAGAAAAACAGAAGAATCGTACACGAATACAGATAGCGTTTTCTCGAGAATTTTCCTTTTACTTGTCTCGTACAATTTCTTGAAACTTCAAAGTCCCTGTTGGTTGTACTAATTTTTTAATTGCTCATTGCCTACAGGTTCAAAAATGCTGAACGAGTTCAGACTTGGACTACATGGAGCTATTCCAGTAACACGAGGCCACAGTTTATATTCTAGATCGTTGTCCTGATAAATGTAGACATTCTTTATACAATCTTTGGGCTGATCCTGGGCACTTCAAAAACTCGAATTTTCGATTCCATCGAGATCCACAGAGG
Organism: Xylocopa sonorina; assembly: GCF_050948175.1. NCBI lineage: Eukaryota > Metazoa > Arthropoda > Insecta > Hymenoptera > Apidae > Xylocopa > Xylocopa sonorina. The sequence goes on along the minus strand of NC_135196.1, from coordinate 8,277,183 downwards.
AATATCGAATATTCTTTCGCCCATCACTATAAATACCTACTACGTCCAATCTGGTCCCGAACGTTCCAAGCTGCCGTTCGTGTGAAACGTTCCGGCGTGACCGCCGCGCCGTTGCAATAACTCGCAACCTAACCATGTGAATTATAACAGGATGCAATGGCATTAAGTTATTACATTTAGGAGTGCAAATGGGCGGGCACCGGTGTACATAAACGGTTTCCGGTTGTATCGCGAACATCTCGCCACATCGCGATTTCTCTGGCGCCAGAATTTTCTCATGCGAACTCCCTCTGCGGTGCTCTCTCTCTCTCTGATTAGCTGAACCAAGTCTCTGGGACGACAGAAAAAAAAGAAAGAAAAGAATGGAAAAAGAGAACACGGATCGTGCGTTTAATCGCAAACGTCGTGAAACGTAAACACGCGTTAGCAGCGAGTCCTCGAACGAGAAGAGTAGAAACCGACGAGACCGAGAGCGGCCACAATGCCCTCTTCGTCCCTGCGAGCCGTCCCTACGGACGCGCGAGGTCGCTCGCTGTTTTCAAATCTTGATGATTTTCCCGCTCGAATGGCTCGTAGCCACGGGAATGCGTGCATGCGTGCGTAAATACGGCCCTCGTGTATACTCCGGAGGCCGTGTGCTCGTCGAGCAGATCGCCGTGGCAACGGCAGAGACGCGCGCGAATAGCGAACCCGGCGTGTTTGCCGTGCGCACCGGTAGGCCGACGGCTACAAGAGAAAGGAAGAGGATCTCTACCGACGAGAGGATGCCGAAGGACAGACTCGAGGAGACAGAAGCCAATTTGCTGGCCAACGGAAAGAGATAACCGCATTAGCCACGCGACCGACGAGGAGAACGCAAAGGTCTCCTTGAGGGGGTGACGAGGTGGGGCATGCTTTTCGGTTAACCCTTTGCACTCTCCTTTGTCGAGTGTAACTCTCGACATCGGTGTAGAAAAAAGGATAGACAAACAGAAGTTTCATAAATATTAACGTGACCAAGTTTGAGAGCTACATTTAGTGTAATTAGTGAGGAGTACCGTTTGCGAGTAGCAGTCGAGGAACTGTCCTTTGAAATAAATTTCAAGTAAAATATTTTAAATGATAGGGAGTTGTTGATAACGGGATTGAAGAATAATCCGGAATGCAAAGGACCGAGTGACCCATTAGCGTACTGGATTTTATAGTTTTCCTTAGTTTCGTCTGGATATCTCTAGAAATGATTTTAGGATGAAGAATATTTGCCAGGAGGCATCGTGATTTTTAACTTGGAAAATAAGAAACATTCAGTTTGCATTAAAACGCGAGTTATGCATTCGTGTTCTATGCTAAAGAATGCTAAGCACGCGATTACGCGTGCGCTCTATGCCGTTTCTTTCGCGCCTCCTTCGAGCGCCATTTGACTCTCATCTCTCAGCGCTTTTGGTAGCATTATTTCAAAAATCATCTGGTTGACCGATACGTAATTTCAAGTTTGAACAAACTGATGCAATTGAATGCATTGCGTGGTCCACTAAAGAACGATGGTACACACTACTAAAATAAATAGAACCTACTCCCCATTGGATAGTGACACTACGTATTTGTGCTACGCTGCAGTGACGCCACAAACATCGACCATGTAACACAGATCATCGCCAACTATTATCAATCCACCGCCAAGATAATATTTGCAGCCACACTGCAAACACCACGGACAGCTAATACGAGTTGGAGTTTCAAACGGAAGTCGATGAAACGAATTGAAACGAACCGTGCGTTCTTCTTATCATTTGCGAAGCGAGTCTGGAAAAAATCTAGCTCCGCTGTTGGAATCGAGACGAGCACACGCGAGGTCGTACACGTGACGAACGATCGTCGACGATCATGAACGAGACGTCGAACAAAGAGACCAGAGAGACGTGTTGCGAGAGGAGACGAGACACCCCGAAGAGCCCTCCGCCGAATCGAAACTTGGCGGACTCAAAATTCAGGAGGCATTCGGACTCGCAGAAGTTTTAAGTATCGAATCGTGTCGTCGGGTGTGACTCGAATTTAGCCGAGGTTCGTTAGGTAACCGGGGATTACTGGGAGGATCGAGGGCCGATCGGTCGTGAGCGCGTATCGCAGCGGCGCGCGATAGCCTCCGCGGTGCCACGTTCCTCTCTTCCCTCTCGCACTTTGTACTCGTTAAGGTCGCCGGTGCAATGGTCAGGGGCAAAGGCATAACTAAGCGGCTGTATACGTGATGCTCGGCCAGTGGCTGCGTGTGCACGCGCGCCACTGAGCGAAGTTTACAGTTAGCCACATTAAAAAGACGGTACGGGCCGGCGTGGCCGTGCGAGAAGGAGCGGCGATGAACATGGACGGGCGGCCGGAACGTGGCGCGCGGTTGGAAGAGAAAGAAAAGCTGGGACGCGTGATCTCCGGGGATCCGTGGTGGTGGAAGGACAGCGGGAAAAGGAAAGGCGAAGGTAGGGGGAAAAAACGACGAAGAGGAGAGAAACGCGCAATCATCGCCGTCGAAGAGAGCGTCGTTGGGCTAAGGGGGCGGCGGTGGCGCGGGGGATGAAAAAGTCGCCGCCGCCGCCGCGGCGAACGGAGAGAGAAGAGACACGGGAGACTCTATAACGAGACAAGGTTGGGAGGTCATCGGTTGTTTGGTGGGAAGGAGACGACCGACACTGGCATCAGGCCATGAGAAAGAAGGCTCCCAGGCATACTATAACCGCCTCCCTTCCGCCGCCACCCCTTTCGTTCCACTCGCTGGGAGCGAGTGAGACGTGAGAAATGCACGCGAGAGGCTACGAGCCGGTGACTCTGCGAGCGAGGACGCTAGGGACGAAAAGAGGCGCCCGCTTACACGAGAGAGGAGCGAAACGGAGATGGGAAGGAAAAGGGTTGTCGGCAAGGTGGGGAGGCGGGAAAGGCTTGAGCAAATGCGATTTCAAATGAAGATAAGAAATAGTGATTTGAAATAATAAATCATTTTACAAGCGCGATCGCGCGCGCGCGCGCGCGTGTGTGTGTATGTATAATTATTGTATTATTTTTCTAGCTAAAGTATCGCACGTAACAGGCACGTACGAGTTATTTTCGAATAGTTCCTCCTTTTCCCTAATTGGTTCAAATAAAATAACTGATGAGACACACGCGGTATGCGGTCTCTGAATAATATCCTACGTACAAGGCTACACGCGCGATCCACACGAGCCGTGAGAAGATCCGTGTTTCCGATATAATTAACGTAATACAGTCTTAAACTTTTCAAGGAATGATTTAAGGAGACATTCAGTCGGACGCAAAGTAAAATGGAGAACAAGTCCCGCGAGTAACGATATAATTCAACGTCATTTCCTCGTTGATACGAGCCAACCTGCGATTGCATCGGAACAACCTCTACCGATCAAGATGGCAAGACAATTATTTAAACAAGCATTATTAAAATATTTTATTCAAATAGTGCCTAACCCTGGTTGAACCGGTGAGAAGAAAGAAAAAGAAAAAAAGGAGAGAAGAAACGAAAGACGTTGGCCTGGCTGGCTGGTTGGCACGGCTGTTTCTCCTCGCCGTTTCATCCTCCTCCTCGCGATCTTGCTCGCTCGTTCGCGTCGGTTCGCGCGCGGCATTATCGGTCCCACCAGCCCGCCCCGGCTCGAGCACACGCGAGACAAAGACGAGGAGAAGGCCATCGAGAGGCGGCGAGTCGACGGCGCAGCGCGCCAACGCCGTTCTCCACGCGAAGGACGACCGTAACGCCGCATACTGGGAAGATTCTGAAATTCTCCGCCGATACGGAGCCCCCGAGAATATGAGCACTGGAAATAGTGTCTCCGTTTCTCGAAACGACGACTTCTCCGCTCCGCCGCGCGTTATATATTGTTATTTCACGTTGCACGCGGACGGAAGGTGTTATTACTCGAACGCCACTGCAGGGCGTAGCCGGGTTCGTTAAATTCCAGAATAAGGCGCAGCTTGATCAGTGCACGGAATGGAAACGGGGAGGGGGCAGGTTTTATTCGACGAGTTAAACGCGATTTATGAATATTGGCGACGCCACGGGAGCGCAACTGAGCGTTATGGTTCCAGCAGAAAACAACATTTCTTCTGTCGTCTCCTTGATCTCTTCTTGGAAAAATTAACGGAAGAGGTGTTACATATTGGGTGGATGTTAGGCAGAGTGAAGCGAGAAGTATTTTGGGTGGATGTTGTAGGACCACCAAAGAGCTGATACGAGGTGTTTGATTTATTCGAGAGAAATGTTAAGGAATGGCTCTAAAAATCAAAATCAGTCGAAACGAAACCTTGCATTAATAGGAAAATTCTGGGCGATAGTAAGACGCGCGATGAAATTCAATATGCCGGGTATTTGCGTTGTTTTGACGTTTATGAGTTCTTACTTAGATTCACGCGTGTACGAGGACTTTTCAAAGAGTCTTTCTGAAAAACGCAGACTCGTACAATGCTACGAATAAGTCACGCTACTTACTTTGCTTTTAACTTTTGCCGAATCGACAATATTTTTCAGACAAAATGAATCATTTAAATTTACCCTTAAATTTTCAAAATTTGACTTCGATCTAAGAAATTCAAAGATCGACTGCTGAAGTACGTAGTTCGCTTCGAGTCATGCTACTCACGGACTAAAGGTTTCAACATCTACTGTGTATAACCTGAAGAATATCGCGTGAAAAGATCTACAACATTATGCAGATTTATTCGTCGATTTATTCTACTATATTTCCAGCCAGATAAAGATCACACAAAATTTCCCAACAATTTCATTTTATTTACAATTCTGTTTGGAAAATAATTTCACAAAACCTCTTGAAAACTCGACTGAAGCTCAGCTCGGCCAGATCAGCTCGCGGCGCCATCGAAGTGGTTACAGTTACGCGTAACTGTACCCCGTATAAAATATTTTCACGAGATTCCTTTCAGCGAATAATCGCCGCCTCTAATGCCGAACAAACCCAGCGTCCGCTGATCGAACTTACTTAATTACCGAATTCGCTTCGAAACGCAGTTACGCTCGCGGTTTCAGAAAATCGAATTTTCCACGCATCCCCTTCGCTCTCTGTCGAACTTTCCGATAATCCTCGACCCTGTGGGCAGAGGTCCCGTGAATCGGCGTTCCTCGTTCTGGTCGGCTCTGCGCGCCACAGCAGGGAACGACGACGAGTATCGGCGAGGAAGGACCGGTTCCAAAGGATGCTCTTACCTTTCGTCCTTCGAACCGCCGCGGTACGTCGTTTCTGCCCAGTCTACGCTCTCTCCGCTGGTTCTCCTTCATTCGCCTCTGCGTCTCCTTCGTCCGCCATCTTGTTCTTCCCTTCCTCGCGGTTCTCCTTTTTCTCTCGTCTTCCACTTCGTCTTCGATCTTCTCTCTGCACGCACCGAGTTCAACCAACAGCTATTCTCCCCCCCCCCCCCCCTAACCGCCACCCAACTCCCTCCTCACCCCGTCGATCCCCTTCTCGATAATTTATTTTTAATAAAAGAGCTGCGCCATCTTCGCGTCCACTCGACAGAGTGCAACGGGGAAACTCACCGTGCCGGTTCATTTGCCGGTGCGTACACTCGCCTCCTCGAAAGGGGATCCTTTTCACGGACGATCGACTCCTCGAGCTGCCACGAGCTTGTCCTCCTCCTCCTCTTCTTCTTCTTCTACTACTTCTTTTGCTTCTTCTTCTTCTTCTTCTTCTTCTTCCTCCTCCTCTTATCCGGCGGTGCAAGGTCGGGACCTTGCGAGCCACACCAAGGAGTCCTCTGGCTGGCACGCCACGGTCATTACGGGCCGCTATCGGCCAACAGAGAGAAACGATCCTCGAGGGCCGGAATCGATACGCGCCGCGCGGTGGCTGCTGTAAAAAAATGGCTACGTACGCCGGTTTTCTTTGGACGCGGTGCGCCCGTGGCGGCGGCCGACCGGATCCGCGCGGTAGCCACTTTGAATCCGCGCGCAAATGGCCAAGATTGATGGTGGAAAGCACGCTACTGGTAAACGAGCGGCTAGCGTAACCGTGTCGTTACACGCGCCTGCTGGAGAACGAATAGACGCGGGGAGCCGCGCGTGTCCTGCCCTCCCTTCGGGTTCACCCTCTAATCGCGATCAGATTTTTTATCAACGCCGTCTGCGATCGATCCTTCCTTATTCGTTGAACAATCTGGAAACATTTGGGTGATCCTTGTTGGAATTTTTTAGTACATCGTGTAACAGCCGATCGAGTCGAGCGGTCGAAGCTTGTTTAGCAACGGAAGTGAAAGGAGACATTGAGGGGAGGAATTGGAGAACCGGAAGGGTTTGAGGGATAGAAATTGAGACTGGTAGAACTATCTGCGTGTGGACCAGTTAGTGTATGTAAATTAAACTGTTAGTACAACTTAAATTTGTTTAAAATATGAGAAATATGCGAGGCTACCAATTGTTTGGAAAAATGTAAAGAGGTGGGAATATGATAGCTGTTAAGACATTTTAGTTAAGAGGGATGACGTATTATAATCATATTATTTGTAAAATACATTAGATAAATATCGTTGAGTTATTTTTTGCAAATTGGCAGATATTTTCCTCTACGTTTCACTCGGACACTGAAAAGCGTCGATAGTAATGACAGACAGGAAACGAGCAAACGCGGAATGAAAACTGTTAACTCCTCTAATTGATAAGATAGAAAACACGTTAACAAACGGTATTAATATTGATGGTCGCGGCCGCGTGGTGCATCGGTGAATGTTTGGCACGTGTGAACCAACGTACGTGTTTCCCGTGTTGGGACAGACGCACACACACGCGGCCACGCGTCGAATAACAATGGGGTGGCAACGTTATCGATAAATTACCATTACCGTTAGTGCCACTGTTGGTTAACGTTATCACGTGCCATCTCTATTCGCGAACGATGAGCCGTACTGATAGTCTATTTAGCTTTCTCACGTGACGAGAACAGCATTACGCACTAAGATACTCATTTACGTACTTTGCCTATTCGCATCCCTCGCGTCCTCGTATTCTTAAGCGCTCGAGGGTGGCTGTGATATTTATTCAAATTTCATTTTAGTCCCGTTTCGATCGAATAAATATTTGTTTCTTCTAAATAAAACAGTAATTAATTGTAATTTTTTAACGAAATAGCCAGCAGAAACGTAAAAAAAGGATCGTTAGGTCCTGTGCCGACATTTGTTGGATCGCATCGTGTACGCGATTTATTTTCTCGCCTCTAATTTCGGTGACATAGCTAGCAAACCGTGAGTACCAATAATAACAGGCAATAAAGACTGGCCATTCTTCCCGCAATGAACAGGACGAACCCATCCCCCCCGCAGCCCGTGGATTGTACTCGAACATAATAAATCAGCGTGTCGCCCGAGCAGCTTTTCGAGGCATTGATGGAAATTTAATTTGATGAAAAAGACACTCGAGTAGGATTTTAATATCGCGGAGCTGTCAGAAACAAAGCGACGCGCATCTCTCGCCTCGCTGCGTGATTAATAATTTATAATCTGTCCACCATCGAATAGCGGGTCGTTTAGTCCTCCATCGAATTAGTATAGCTTGCCAGAATAAATCACAGCGTTCCCAAAAGAGAATATATGTTTCACTTAAATACTTTTTCCAAACAACGAATAAATCACTCGAGTAATCTTCGCGCGGATTTATTCAAGTGAGACACTCTGTTTTTTAATTGTACCTCCGTTAGCTGAAAGCCAACTCTGTCGACTATAATTGAGAACGATTTGAGTCGATTTAAATGCTTTACATGTCTGTTTTAAAATACACCGCGTCGTTCTCAAAAAGGTGATGGAGTTACTACTTCGTTTAGGTGAACGTGGCCGAAGGAAATACGTAGTTCGGTTTAATGTTAACTCCCTGCCGCCATCGAGCGGGACCTTTCGACTATCCAGCTCTGTCGCTTGAATTTTTTAGACCAACCTTTTTTCGAAGTCCAACCAATACCTTTTCGTCTCATCTTTTAGAAAGACATGTCCAATAGAGGTATATCGAACAGAGTAAATGACGTCAATTCCTCTCATTCTGTTGCATCTTTAATACAATCGTGTCATAGGTATCGTGTTTGAATTCTGTTTTACTTATTTGGCTGCCTCGAAATATCCTTTTTTTTCGAATACTTAAAAAAAATGAAAACGATTTGCGTGTTACAAATCGCTGCTTAGAAACAGTGATGTTAAGATTTGTTATGTTATCGTGTTACGAGCGGTTGAAGGCAAGTTCATAATTAATAATGATTAATTTAGTTTAAGAATAACTTGTTTAATCAGACCACGATTACATATTAAAATATCAAGACTATCTTCGCTGCATTATCTATGCACGCGTATTTTTTACATATTTTCTGTATAATTAAGCCAGGATTAACGTACGAAGCGCCGTTACCTCGAAATAGAAATCATACTCTTTTCAGAATTACTTAACATCAATATTCATATTTAGTTATTTTGCTATTAAAATTATCCTCTTTCCTTCTGTCTTTTAATTATCATATTAGTAGCTTTAATTAACAGCGCGAACTGCACATCAGCGAGCAGCATAAATCAACGCCAACCAGTTTCATTCAGTCCGACGTTGGCGAGGTCCCGTTTAAAACGCGACTTCGCGTCGTCTAAAATATCAGCTGATTACAAGATCGCTGCGGAGTTAATTACCAAGTAATTAAAAAATATTTTACGAATTATCGCGACGAAGAACGCTCGAAGCTCGAGCAGCGCGGGACGAATTTGAATACGCGGTAGCAACGTCCTCGTCGCTGCTGGGCCCGCGGATGAAAGTCGCTCTAGCTTGGACTGGCTAGAGCAGCCTGGTCTGGCTACTTTCTAAATTTAGGCCGTCTTGCTTTCACGCGCCGAATTCTGGACGAAATCACGTCCGCGTTTCGTCTCGGAATACACGCGTGGCCGTTATTAAGCGACACCACGCTGAACAACAACGTCGATCGCAACGTGGAAAGTCGAACATTTTCAGTGTACGCATATTTTTCTCAGTCTCGTCGTAAGATATCAGAATTACTACTGAATTTTCCGTACGCTCCTCCTCAACTTCGAGACGCGACCCAACCAAAAACGACGCCGCTAACGGGACCGGTAGTAACGCAGCCGCGAAACGTCGAACGGTGAACGCGACGCTGGTAGCCGCGACACGAATTCGAAAGAGAACAGAACACGCTAATGCTTCCTATAAAACGATACCACGACACCTGAAATTAACTCAGGACTAATTGTTGCCGGTGTACACACGAGGCGAGCAAATATTCGCGCGCTGTGATCGAGGAGCACGTGATTCACTGTATGACTCAGGCGTTGTCCATGGCGGAAGGCGTGCCCTGGTCGCGCGTTCTCCAGCCAGCCGCGCGCTACGCGACTGTTTAATGTCGAGGAGGAAAGATCGGACAGGGCTGACCGAGATCGCCATCCCGGAATCTCGATTTCTCGACGCGGCTACCTGCTCGGGTACTTGTTCTCGAGTATTCCAACGCGAGTCGCCCGATTAGAGGCGGTTTTTCCCGCTGCTTCTCGGGGAAAGTTAACGACGTTACGTGGCCATTATTTACTGTCAATTTTCGTTTATTCCTGTTTATCCCTCGGACGAGTTTTGGGGTCACGTGGAACGGATTTTTACGCGGACAAGTACTTTGGTATCGTGGGTCACACGTTTAGTTATTACCATGGTGTTCTTGCTGGTCTTTTTTTAGAGGGTTGAGGATGGAAAGTGGATAAGATATATGGTATTCTATTTCCTATAAAAATTGCAAAATTTCATCGTGCTCTCAAGTATCGTTCAGCGAACGAAAGGAACTAACTATCTTCTTTAAAAGACACTGCGAAGACTCTGCGAAGACTCTCGAAACGAAATAATAATATACGAAGTTTTTCAAGGCCCCAGTAAAAAGTTCCATATCAACCATATAAAGATATAAAGACATAAACCAATCATAATCCTCGTATTATCCATCAATGTATCATCCGTGGTAATCGCAGAAGACAAATCTCGTCGACAACTCGGTAACTCACGTCACCGATCGTTCGTTCCGTCTTCTTATCGCGTCTATCAGCCCTCCTAATTCCGTCGATGCGCGTGGAATGTCTCGGATCATCCCCTCGCGTTCGCCAGGCCCAGGACCAGTGATTCACTCTGAGTCAGCGATTCGTTTCGCCGTATTTAATGTCCTGGAAGCGGGGAACGATGCGGGACAATGTACGAGCGGCGCAGGTTGATCAGTCCCGACGTTCCCCGTGCCGGAACGCAAACTTCTCCGAACTTCCGTGCCTCCTCTTCGGCGTCTTGGAAACGTCTGTAAGCGCCGTCCAGCTCGATACCATCCCCGCGCCGCGACGAGCCAATTTTCTTTGTTCTTGGCAAAGATTTTCCGCCCAGTCGACGGCGTTACGTAACGCGGAACCATCGAGGGGACTGAAACGACGCCATTCTAGAACAGTACAATTTTACTCTTGATAAAAAGGGAAGGGGATTTATCTATTCGCTTGTTCTGGCGCGAGGTGTTAAGATTACAGGATTACGTGTGCCGATCGTGTGTAAAACGTGATTTTGGTAACGCGAGCTGAGCTGTAAGAGGGTCTAATCGTATACTATACATGTTGGTTCAGGAAGTAGAAGCGTTTTAATGATATTACCCACAGTTCTTCTAAGTTGAATACTTTTCAGACAATCTCCATGTACTTTGCTGTTCTCTACAAGCAAGTATTAATGCACTTTGCGATAGGAAAGATCATTGGTACATAAAGTATTTCATTTGATATATTCCTACACTCTCTCGAATGGACAGTTTCTCGCACAACCAATCACTAATATCTGGTACCAGCTTTCCCTTATCGTCAACGTCCGCAATCGAAGCCAGCCTGACGAACCCCGATCTCGTATGCGGTACAGAATACACACCGCGATCGATCCATTACTCGCGTACAACTTATCATTCCCGCTCTTTCGGAGATCGTCATCGAACTCGTGGGAAGTTAGAAAAAGCCCTCGTGCCCTCTTCCGGCTGGCGCGATCGGGGTGGTGAAAAAGCGGAGCCGCGTTTACGGGGTCGTCGTAGAGAGAGGCGTCGCGGAGGAACGCGTCGAGGAAAAGAGCGAGAGAGGGCGAGGGGAGGAGGGAAAGAAAAGCAAAAGAAGAGAGAGGGAGAGAGGCGAGCACGAGCTCGCGGTAGAGGAAAGGAGGACAGCCGGAGGAGAGCCGTTGCGAGCCAGAGGAACGGGGGGTGGAGAGCTTGGGTACGAGGACGTTGGAGAACGGCCGTTAGCTGTAGTTTGTGGCGTCGCCGTCGGACGTCCTCGGGCGACGGCGCCACCGTCGTCCTCGTGCAGGCGTCCCTCGGCTAAAGTAGGTTAGGTCGATGAGGCCACGACGATGCCGCCGCCGCCGCCTCCGCCGCGGTTTCTGCGCAGCGGTCTCGATTCTCAGGCTGCTCCCTGCAGCCGCCTTCCTTCCTCCTCGCCACGAGCTGACGACGATTCCGCGAATAGTCGCTTGTAGTTACGGTCCCCGATCGATTTTCATGGTTCTCCGTCGGCCTCTTGGATGGGAACGCTTCGCGGATGATCGCGCGGGAGCGTCGCGCGTTCATGGCTAACGTGCTATCGTTCGACGAGGGTAGAAACGGGTGTATCTTTTGATTTCAGGGTTCCGCGGCTAGCTTTCGGGCTGCTCGTCTCGCTGGCGATAGATGTTATCGATAAATTTCGAAAGTTGAGTCGTGGAGGGGTCTGTAGAGATGGGATCGAGTGTACGTCATTTGGCACTCGCGATCTTTGTTTGATAGGTGGTATTAGAATTGGTATCGATGTTCACTTGAGTTTCTGGGTATTTAGCGAGGTTCATTCAGTTTTTCGTTGGAATTTATCTTCACGATTGTTGGATCGTCAAGGGGGTTTCCATTTAAAGAGCGTTTTAGAGAGGAAGGGGAATGAGGATAGGGGGGTTTCCGACGCCATTATGGAACTGATTAGTTCAAGCTGTTTCTGTTACTCTAACAATCACATCAACTATGTTAGAACTAATTAGTATAATAATTGTTAAGTACACATAAATATAAACTTCCTTTTCCAAAAGCAAAGCTTGCTAAGTAACCAAGGATTTGAAATAGATTTATTGTAATTTTACATCGTTCTACAGTTGAATTTGTTTCGCGAATTATTATTCCAGGTACCATTTTGAGAATCCCCATTACTATAGAAAACGAAATCGAATCAGTCGAACGTGTCGCTGTTGGCATTTTTTAGTGTCTACGAATAATTGTCACGGCGACGATCTCGAGAGCAACGCTGGCCAGCGGTTATGATCGAAGTTTGACGTCCGAGCGGAAGTGGCGGATCGAGTAATCAGAATTCTTCGAATAGTCGCTCGCGGACACGGGACGATCGATCTTGCCGACCGTTTCCTCATCGAGGATTTTATATCCGCGAGATCCCATCGAAGGCGGACGTTTCCGGGATTTTAGCTCGTTTTAATATTTGCCCAGAAACGGTGGGAATTCGTGAAACGAAAACCGATAGTTTTCGAGTAGTTTCCCCGGCGAATGGTCGAAGTCAATAATAGTTAGTTCGAGTTACAAGCTCATCGGTTTTTCTATTTTGCTCCCCGCTTCGTTTTACACGCTTCAAAGGCCCTGAATGGTAACGAGATCGCGGTATCAACATTTTTAGTGCCTTCCCGATAGCATTCCCAGATATTCCTACGCGAATCTCTTATTCGATAAACGATATCTTATTTATTTGCCTGATCGCCATTGATATTGCATAATTATCGCGGAATTAGTTCTCTAAGTGGTTATGGAGTACCTTTATTTTTTATTATTTTGTAAATACCGTGTTTTATATTAATATAATGAAAATTTTGCTATTTTCACTAGTGTCTTTGCGGTCGATGTTTCGTGTTATAATGCGTTTAAAAGTGTTTAGGTGTTAACGTGTACGATATATTTGAGAAGTACGTTCGTAAATTCGTGTTATACGCAGAGAACAGTGCAACAACTATCCTAGAATGCTAATGGTCGCATACAATATATAGTGTACACTGTGTGTGCACACTCATAACGTAGCAAAATCGATTCTCCTTTTCTGGTCGTTTAATTCCAGTTTGTTCGAAACCCCTTCAGCTTGTATAAGCGTATAATTTTTACAGAAAAATAATTTAAACAGTTTATCTCTTTTTCACATCTTTCTTTACTTAAAAATTTGATTGCAATTGGATTGCATGGTGCATTTCCTCACTGCATCGCCCCTTTCTGAGGCCTTGCCTAAACATTCGAATAAGCCACGGCGTTAGGGGTGTCCTCGAGGCTATTAGAACGGTTTAAGAAGCCATTATTGCACGAACCCTCGTGATAAGAGCAACTAGAATAAAACATTTTAGAAGCAGGCGCGCTTCTACGTGTACGAATCGCTCAATCATTAATCCTATTGCAATTAATCCGCTGCAATTTATTGCAATTGCAACTTTTGTCCCACGTAATTTAACGTATCACCAATAAATAACATTTCAGAAATTTCACCAACGACCTTAACGTTACGAGCAATCCGTAGCGCGTCTCGTTTAAATCTGGCGCCAATGGTGTCACGATTGATGTAACAACTCGCTGGCACGCAGCAATGATTCCATTTTCTCAGTTTGTTTCACTCTTGAAATGTTTCACGTAATGATTCTTACTTAACAAGGAAAAGCTATCACGATACCACTGAGAAACCAGCAACATATCACTCGAACGCGCGAGCAAAGGTTATCATATAGGTTACGCGGCGTTATATCGTGATCTGGTACCAAAATGGCCGCCGACATTGCTCGACATCGGGTGATCGTTGGTTAGAAAAATTCTCAGGCTTGTTTCATCCGATTCAACAAGCTACGAGCTGTTCTCTATGAATTACGAAATTAATATTCATTAGATACATATTTGTATAAATAAACGATGCAACTGATAATCGTTCTTCTATTCAGCTTCTTTAGTTTTCACGAAAGATATTTAATATCGCTACGAAGGTATCGCGGGGTTTCAGCAATAAAATAGTTGGTAGTTTCCTGTAAGTGGTAAATGATAAGTTGGCCGTTCCACGCAGAGATTCATGCTGATTGTGCATATTGATTGCTATTTACCTCGCAAGCTTCGCTTACTTCGTATGCCTTACGAGGCGTTTTATGGCACGAGGAAGTTTTCGTGGCTCTAAACGCGTGGTAGTAAAACTAAACACGATAATTAGGGATCCGCCTTGTACAAGGTGTTCTCCAATATCGTAATTCAAACGCTGGCATATCTCTTCTTTCGTTTTTAGAGATGATTTTTAAAATTCTGCCTTTCGTGACTGTTTGTTTGCCAATTTTGAAAATTTAACATAGACAATATCCAGTTCTCAAGAATCGTGATCATTTCCTTCATTATTTAATGTCCCAACCAAATCTTTCCTTAACGCCAAAGGTTACCAAACGACGTTCCTATACTAAACACCAAAATACTTTACGTCGCAAGGAAAAATGGAACGAGACGACTTCCTGACCATCCCAACGTCGTTACAGTCGAAGAATTTTCTCAATCTAACACCTAATATTTCCATCTCCTGCGAAATAAAATCGTTTCCCCGAGTTTGTCACAGGTAGTGCCGCATGACCATATCCCACTAAATGAATTTCCCCGCGTGTGTACGCAGCCTGGAAACGAGGGGCGCTTCTGCATCGAAAACAAATTCTCGAAATGTTTGCGTGAAAGGTGTTTACGTTGAAACTAAATTTTCCGGATACTCGCCTCTCATGCGATCCCCATTTGCCATCTGATTTTTCGCGATCGTTCGTTAATCCGAGGGCGCCCAGCCTGGTGCACCAAAATGGCCGTTTTCCTTAAGCTATCGTTTAAACGCTCGCTGATGACCAATCCTGCATGCAATCGCTGGATAAGGGGTTCGATTCCTCGATACGCACGTGAAAACGCCTTGATAGATTCGTTATGGCTTTGATCTTTGGTCACGTTCAGGATTGTTTGAAACGAAATAAACAGACGATCGATTGGCTGGAGCAACAGGAACCGCGTCTGCACACAGAAGTTCCATTGAAAGCATTTTATTTACATCGAGCTGAGCGCGATTATTTGTCTGCTAGCTCTGCGTCGTTATTTTTTGATACAGAGACATCGAGGTTGTGCTTCGAAATTGCTAGGATATGAAGTTTTGGAAGGTTTATCTGGATATCGTGTTGCAGAAAAGAAACGTAATAAAGGAAAGAATTAATCGATAAAAAAGATGATCTTATTCTTCTCTGTGTTAGAACAGATCTGAAATTTCTGCTCCTTCGTGCTCCATTAAAGAGCTAGTCGACGAATATTGTGTCAGAAGAAACAGTAAAACGCTAGATTGTACGTAAAAACAATAGTATACAGAAGTTCGCAACAGATAATGGCACGGAATTAATTAGAGCCATTCGCATTCAGAGCTATCTGTCTCGGTTTTGTTTCTAACTAAACTGGTTCCTCCTTGCAAAACGCCATGCACTCTGTTCACCGATTTCATCCATTTTGGTCCCGTCGTTGTCCAAATATTTCCTTGAAACTTACGAATCGCAATTTTTTTAAACAAAGTGACAATTAAGTGAACACAATTAATTTCAAATATTATTAAAAATTACCATTGGACTTTGGCAAACTTTTGAAAAATCTACACCAGTGAGAAATGTTGCGTTGACCTTCGGAATAACGAGAGCAAGTTCGTCAGCGCAGAGGATTACATTGGAGGAGATATTTAATTCAGAAGCAAGTGAGAACTTGAACGTTCACGCTGGTCATTCGGATTTGACCAGCGTGGAATTCGTCGTCGGGAACGGAGAACGATGGGCGCTCTAGTCTGTCATAAATTAAGTCCTTCTCGATGGTGCGTCACGGGTCAGGAGGATCGATTGTTTTGCGATTATGACGCAGGGATGGTTCATTCTTTGAGGAGCCTTTGACGGACGTCTTGAGGACAAACGAGTATTGTATCGTGATACTGTCAACGCTTTGGGTGTCACGTCATTCGTGTCTGGGTGACACGTAAGTTTCTATGGACGAGTGGCCGTTTAATTCGCTCATTGTCAGATTTGATTAGGTATATCTATGCGCGAGGAAGATTTATCGTTCCATTTATTATCTTCAATTTTTCTGATTGTTATCCGGGTTCATTAAAGTCAATAATTTCGATACAATTCATTGCTTTACATTCTACATTCGATAATATAAAATTTTATTATATTTTTGGCATTTCTTCGTTTTGTCTTTTATTCCGCTCAATTACCAGCACTTGAGATTATTTATTAGTTCGTCCTCAGATTAGGAACTGCCTATGGCAGTTGTGTATAAAAAATGTAATTGGAAGTAGTTAGGACTAGTTAACACTAGGTCTAATACTAATGAGTCACAATAGCTCCTTTGACATTTTCTTCAAACGATTACTCACTTCTAAAACCATCCTGGAAATCCTATTCTCTGGAATTTCTTCTAACATTTGCTGCAATGTTAAACCTTCGTAAAACTAAGAAACAGCTTCTCAGAGTTCTGTACAAAACGTGCAGGAATCGTGATCAGTCGAATCCCAATGGATGCACCGATTTATTTCAACCCCTCAAATTTAAAGTTCACTTACCTCGTTCTTGAAATGAATGCAGCAAATAAAAATCTAGAAAATCTTTGTATTAGAATTTTGAAGGAATCAAACGCGTGCTCTCCCTTTCGAATAATTTATTTCATTGGATAATAAATCGTTCGTCGACGCATCGACTAAAAGATAAATGTAAATAGATAAACGACCACTGGTTTCAATGTTAAATATTCCATTTACGAGAGAAAATACGATCAATTTGTGCAACGCTATACAGCGTTCTATAAAAATCACTCGGCAAAGAGAACTAAAGCATGTAAATGATTATGAAAACGAGGTTATCTTCTGTTGAAATGACGTGACGCGAAGTGAACCCAATTCGGAGTACCAAGTTTTCAACATCGTCTCCAGACAGCTTCGAGTATCAACGCGTATATTTACATTCCACAGTGGAGGATTAAAATAAATGAAAAAAGAATGGTTGTTAATGGACTCGTTTACACGCTCGCTCTCTGGTACATTAAAAGCTTGAGCAACGCTATCTTATATTAATTTCGTCCTGATTAGGCTACCTACATATCCATTGCTCCAACAATTGTTTTGTGCCAGACTACCTGCAACGTTCTATCGAGTTATCCTGGTCGAACCTACATTGCACGAAGATAGAATAAAATCTCAAATTTTGAACAAAATTATCAATTCACAATTTTGATCAATTAAAACTCGATGCGAATATGATTTAATGAAATTCTTCTATTTGAAAAATACTTACAAAACATTGTTTGCTATCAATGACAAAGGAGTTGCGTAATGTGGTGATTTATTAAATAGAAGTATAATAATGAAATATATATCTACGAGTAAGTATTTTGCTACTATACAAGTGCTGTCATAAGGATGCTGACAGGCGTGGATGTTGTACACGTGCAAAGAGCATATTTTTATTAATATTTGACATCTTTTATTGCATACCTGTAATGCATATAGTAACTAACAGAGAACGCGTGCAAGGCTCGTACTTTGTAATTGCAAATACCATTTACATGCTGTCACATATCTCGCAATGCTTCTATGAAAGCTTCCACTGTAAAGTTTGTAACACGTTACCGATTAGACAATATTTTTCTTCAAACAGATTTTACGAGTACGCGATGTACTGAATTTTTGAGCAAGTAGAGTTCGAGGGATTTTATTGCTTCGTTCTCTTGATTAAAAATTATGCCAAGGTCACCTGAAAGTGTGGACATCGCGATATTCAGCAACGATTTTTTCTGTCAGAGTAAAATCGTTGGAGGTATGCGCTGAGCTTTTTAAATTTGCAATTTCAGGTTTTTCATTAATCTCCGAAATTTGTTCGTTTTCAAACGTTCCAACGAGATAATTCTAAATTGACATCGTTTTCGCTCGACAATTTTGTAACCATTTGCGTAATGAAATCTTCGCAGTACTTTATTTTTCGCTGGAGTTTTTTCGAGAAAATTATTCGAAGACACGACAACTAGCACTATTTAATAATCAATTTAGTTTGATCGTAATTAAATTTTCGTAGATTTTTCAAAATTTATGAAGTCGGTATTTCTATTTGGATGAGAAATAATTTACAATTTGTCCGTTTTAGAAATTGACGTAATTTTTTGAATCAACTATTTACTTGCCGGGACAGTGGCTAACAAGATTCCTACGAAATTGTGAAAGGGAATGGAACAACGTTACATTGAATTTAATTACATCCATTCAGTCGACCATTGCCAAAATCGATATATAATATCAATGAAAGCTATCTAGCCAGCAATATCCCGTGTCCGATTTAAATAAATCTCGAACGTTATTCAATCTCTTTTGTTTTCCCCTTCTTTGTTCAATATATTTCGCGTGCCTTGCAGAACGGGCGTAATTAATGATCAACAAAGTTGATTAACCAAATCAGTTCATAGCGTTGAATTTCGTTAAAATTCATTAACCAAATCAGCTCGTAGTACAAATTGGAATTTTGTAAAAATTCATTAACCAGATCAATTGAACGGTGTAAAATTAACTGTAAGCTTTCAGCCACGTTTAATTAACAGAACGACGGATTTGCTGACTACCAAAACACGTTCTCCATGATACGTGGATTCTCGATGGATATAAAAAATATCTCATCGGGCACGAGAATATTTTTTTACAATTTTATACAACTACTGATATCTCGTAAATATTGCACTTAAATGTACAGTAATTTTACTAGAATCATACAAAACATTAAAAATTGTCTGAATTTAATAGCCATGGACAAAATGCACGAGACGTTGCAAAAGTAGGAGTCCTTTCCTCTGGCCTTGGAGAACCAACATGGCACATACCTCGTGTGCATCGATGTACGCGATGTCGCATACAAAATCCTGCGTGGCGTTGCATAAAAATGGACGTCGTGTAAAACAGGCTTAATTCAGTTTGCTTCAGGCGACCAGTCGCATTAACAATAAGTCTGATTAATGTCGCGGGTATTGTCCGCATATTCCTACTGAAGCTGCATACGAAATTGTTTCTCGATCGCTGTTTCATTCTTGTATGTAACAGGTTGCGATGTACGAGGGTGAAATCGGGGAAATTCGATGCATAAGAAAGATTTTTATGGCTCGTTCTGTCGTTGGGTTCTGAGTTGAACAGAGTCGAAGGAATCAAGTGCAATTTTATTCCAAAGGTAGTTCCTAGTTTATTCCAAAAGGTGGTTTCTAGTTTAACGAAGAGTAATGAATTCCATTCTGGTTTTTCACGCCTGGTATTTAAAGGATTTGCAAGGACCTCGAGAAAGGATAGTTTCAGACGTTCGAGGGAGTATCTCAGGGTCAAGGATGACACATAGGTTCGAAGTAAGACAAGAGACGAGTAATAGTCAGGGTCTTTTCAAGCAAATTTAAATTTGCAAGAAACCTTCTAACACGATTCCCTTTAACTACTTAAACAATTTACGAACTTCTCAACAAAACAACCGAATAAAAAATTGCTTACGAGTCACACAAACCTCCCCTGAAAACCGCCATCGAAACCAACGCTTCGTACAGAACGTCGCCCCAAGAGTTATGTGTCACTCGTAGTATCCACCAAAATAAACCCCATCGTGGAGCAACCAAAAACGAAAAAAAAATAGCAGAAAAAAAGTGAAGAACCAAAAAAGAAAACCAATCAACAGGGTACGAAACGAAAACGCGAAACGAGGGTGGAAAGGATAGCTTCCGATACGTTCAACGACGACGCACGTACGCGCGGTGTAATTGGTCTGTGACGATCGTAATGACTATGACAGCCGCGCGTCACTTTCCATGCTCGCTCTCGCTTCCTCTTTTTTCTATTTTTCCTCGTTTTTTTCATTCCCTACCCCTTCCAACCCCTGGTCCCCAGCCTGGACGCGGCGATGGCCGATGACAGAAAGCGTCCGCGATTCTTCGGCGAAAAGCGAGCGGCGGACGGTCGAGCGGATCGCGGAACGGCCCGGCTGCCACAGACAGACCAGCGCGAAGCGAAATAGAGGCAATCCCTTTATGGCACGGCCGAGGAATTCCGCGAGATTTGATTGAGCGGCTACGCATTTTCGAAAGTACCCACCGGTGCGTGAATTCGAGCGCGGGCGCCGTTGAAAACGCCGCGACATCCCCGTTTTTTAACCGCGACGCCCACGGGGGTGGAACAGAACGGGCGGACAGGAGACGGCCGATTAAAATATTTGCGCGCGCGCTTTTTTCCCGACGGACCTTCAGACGACGAGGCGCGCGATTTAATTGCGAGACGCACGCGACAGTGTTTTTTTTTTTTGGAAACGGGCTTCGCTTTGAATGATGACGTGTAGTAATGGTTCGAAGCGTTTTCACGTATATTTGGAGTAGCATCGCATCTTGATGACAGTTCATCTAATCGTAGAGAAGGAGAGGAATTTGAAATAGCACTAAACGATTTTGTTGGAAAAATCAGCTTTTATTATAGTAGTAGTTGCGAGATGCACGCGACAGTGTTTTTTTTTTTTTTGGAAACGAGCTTCTGTTTGGATGATGACGTGTAGTAATGGTTCGAAGCGTTTTCACGTATATTTGGAGTTGCATCGCATCTTGATCATAGTTGATCTAATCGTAGAGAAGGAGGGGAATTTGAAATGGTACTAAACGATTTTGTTGGAAAAATCGGCTTTTATTATAGTAGGAATTCGTGCGACAGGGTCGAGGAATTGGGGTGCGTTCGAACGTTTCTTTGTATGACTGTTCTGTAACATAATTTGGGTTTAATGCGTGTATACATGGTTCTGGTGATTGTCGATATTTAATGGATAACACGATTGGTTAATTTTATCGATGGTTTTGATAAAGGTATTTTGGATAATTCTGAGGAACCACTGCAACTCTCGTCGTGATTTACCTCAGTTTTGTTTATTTTTTTCGACTAAGGTAGTGTGTATTTATTGTAGCTGGTATGAGTTACAATATTCAAGCGATATAGAGCGGTCGTAAATTAAAGCGTTAAGTGGTGACACTGCGGAAGGTAATTGCACCCAAGGCCGCTCAGGTCCCGAATGTGCGCAGGCACCCGGATCACGTTGGAGGGGCTTTAAAATAGACGTGCCTTGCTGCAAACGTCATTTGTGGTTTACTGTATAAACACTCGTTTTTTTTTCCTTTTTAGTACGCTACAAAGGAAGAACTAAATAGGAATTAACAGTGAATACTTCCAACGAGGGTAATAAACCCTTGCAGGTTTCCTCCCCAAATCTTTTAATATCATATACGTATAATTGTACAGGTTACAATTACGTCTAATAATGTTTATTATAATTCCAGGATCGAATAAAAATTCGTTTAATTAACAAAAGGGTTAATATGGCTTATGTTATAAATTATAGAAAATTCTCTCAAGAATGTTGCATTGAAAAAAACAAATCCTTTCCATAGAAGATATAATAAATGGGAATCGAAAAATTGGAATTAGAAACACGGGTGTTCGAAATTCTAATCCACGCAAAGGTAAACATCCAGAGATAATAGTTGGGTTGTTCGTTGGGAAGCGTAACTAATTAAGTAGAATAGTTAAAAATGAAATGTTTTTCATTCAAACGTCCCTCCATTCACCGCGGATGTTTCATATGTACCAACCCAATAATTCACTCGACTGTATGTTAACGAAGTATCGATTACTGGTAATTAACGCAGTTGTTCAGCGGTAGCTGATTGTCCAACAAAGGTTGGGCGAGCATATTTTCGGTTTTGCGGATTGTTTTTCCGAGTTTGTGGGTCCAGACACTTCGAGAGGCACAGTGTTTGTTCGTTCTATTTATTCATTCTCACATGAAACGTGAAGTGGTTGTAAACTTCTCAGCGTCTCGTCGAGACGATTTTACAATTTTCTAAATCTCTGGCGAACCTGGTAAGAGAAGAAAACCGGTTAACCCCTTAATCGAGGAACGAGAAAGAAACAGAGGTACCTTAGGCGTACCTGAACTACCATCTTCCTCGCTTCTGTCCGCTCGTAAACTAATTGCAGGATGAATAAACCGACAAAGTCCATTTCCCCGGCGAACGAATTGGGTTAGTCTTCCTTCAAGGCCGTGTGCCTTACGCGACCGCACGCCGCGATTTCCTCCGCCGTTGGAAACGATAATCGGTCTCTGGCGAAGAAACGGAGGGGTGGTTGAGGGGGGAAAAAAAAGGAAAAAAGAATAATGAATTTTTTTTACACGGGGGTCGCCCGCCGCGGGCTGCTCGCACAAAGAACTCTCCTTGTCGGGGTTTAAAGCGTTGTTACTCGCGCGCACAATGTACCGGCAACGAGAAATTCCGTGAAATATTTCCCCTTTGGCCGATAGAGGGTGGCGGGCAGGGTGAGCGAGACAGCGGCCGTTTTAACCCCGAAAAATCGAGGGGAAAATAATGAATCCGCGGCGAACGACAATCGCCTGGGGAGGAATCGATCGGCCGCCGATTAGAAATTCGTCCGACTGTTGGCCCTCGATGCTGCGCGTGCAAAAAAAAGAGATATGATTTGCATCGATCCTTCGCGCGCCTCGCTCAGAAATTAACCAGGGGGGGTCTGTCGAAGGGTGGTAGATCGATGGATCAATTGGAAGCTGTATCTGGTGCGAGAGCGAGTACTCGTTCGAGCAAAATAATCCGTGCTCTCGTAAACCTCTTTGGTGGTACAGGCAAGAATTTTTTCTTTCTCCGCGTGTTTAGATAGGCGAATTAAAGACAGAATTTAACAGTCGATCGTGCTTGCTGAAAATTAATATCTGTCCAAATGTAAGTTTTTCTTTTTTTCGTGAAGGATCAGTGGCTTTGTGGATATGGAAGGAAAGGTATAGAACGAATTTTTGGAATTTTTCACCGAATTCCATTCTTAAAACTTTCATATATATATACTAGGGGGTATTAGTTTTCCATTTCACAGATGTTTCGACGAATGGAAGCTAACTCTGTAATAAAAACCAGGAGATTACAAAAATTTACAAAATAAGACTATCGAGGGGGTAGATTTATTTTACATAAGCAGAACTCCAAACAATTCGTAACAGATTCTTTCTTAACTGTTCAACTTTTCAAAGATCCTCGAGGAATAGCAATTTAGGAAATATCTTTACCCAATCCCCAATATTTGATCCCGAAAAACATCCCCCCTCGTGTTCCCATCACGGTCCCAGAGATAATTCGATTCGTTCGTCCCTGCGGATCGCATTAAACGCCGAAATGAAACGCGAAAAAACGCGGCGGGGGTAAAGGAAGACGAGAGAAAGGGAAGTAAGTAGGTGGTGCGGTCGTCGCCGCGGCAAATAGCAAAGTAATGAGTCGCATAGCAGAATGGAACGGTAATACGGGAGTTATATACATTTATAACAAAGCAATCAAGTCGCGAAATAGCGCCGGTGCGACGGAAAATTTCCAACTCGGTGGGATTCCGCGGTGACCGGATGGACGTATCGATCCATCGAGATGGACCCGCCACCAGAGTCCGGCATCGGCTCTCCCGCGCTCGTCCGACCATCATACGCAGCCGACAACAAATAATACATTCGCGTTCGTCGAAACGCGCGCGAACTTCGCGTCTATGCTTCCTGCTAGAATTGCACTGTCGAATGCAAGATGCGCCTCGGGACACTTGCGTCTCTTTTTGCGCCTGAAACCGCGCGCTAAATAGAGCGGTGGTTCTGTTTTTCGGTTTTACAAAACTGTCTCGTCTCGATTAATTATCCGCAGGATTGCTCGTCGTTCGAGAAAGTTGTCCTCTAATTCGATTCGACATAGAGCGTGTTTCATACTTTGGGACTTGGATAGTGCAAAAATAACAGTTTTCGAAGAAGTAATAATTTAATTAGCTAATAGTAACCGGGTCAGCTGGAATCAGTAATTTAAACACATTTGAAGAGTGACAGTAATATATGCGCGCGTACCTTTAAATATATATTTCCTTGCATTTTAATGAATTTATAAATAAAAATGGGGATACACGAGTACATTTTTTACAAATTAGATATGCTATGATAATATTGAATATATGAAACTTTCATTCAGCTACCATTTAATATAAACTGTCGATATTTTTGATTAAATACAGAAAAAAGTATCGCGTCGATTTTATCATTAGGTAAGAGAGAGAGTTGTACCGTCGAGTTAATAACGTATTCATAATGTCACGTATGGCCAGGGATTGCGCGAAACAAGCGTGAAAAAATGGCGAAGTATTACCGGGTTCGGGGCAAAAGAGGGTGCCGCTCGCGATTCATCGCACAGCCGAAATAAATCCGCGAACCGGAGGCCACCAAAACCGTCCCGCTTCCATCGATCCGTCCAAAATAATCCACGGTCCACGGCTGCTGCCATGACCCGAGTACTAGCACAGTAATGTTTGAAACTACCAATTGTCAGTTTCGCTGGCCTCTAAATAATCATCGAACGAATCTGTCCCTTGATAGACGTGGAGTTAAACGAAAGAGGAAATCGTTTTAATAAGAAATCGCTAGATCAACCCTCGATTCATCTAACACAGGGTTGTTTATAGTTAACAGAAAATTTATGCAAAAATTTATCGACGATGATTCCTCCTCAATCTCCTTTTCTCTTACTCAATCTCCTTCTCTAATTTCTATTATTGATAAGTAAAACGATATTGGAACAATTTTTATCATTACCTTAACAAACTGACTTTAATTAATAACAACCGGGAAAGTGTCTGGTGAACACGCAGAGTTCATCCGAAACAAGTGAACCCACCCTTAAACTCGCGAAACGGACTCTCACCCTCCATCAAGCACCATCCACTCCCAAGCACTTTCATCATGGCGCGCGTACCCGAAACTGTTGGTGGAGTCGCGCGATTTCTCAAACGCGTATCTACGCGAGTTCCAGGGACTTCCGTGTCTCGCCTCGAAAGCGTTGCCCGCTGAAAAATCCATCCCCAGTCATCCCCGGATCGCGCTCTCTCTCTCTCTCTCTCGCGCCTCTGGTTTTTCAACGAGATCGAAATTTGTCGACGATGTTGTCCGGGGAGTAACAGTCTGCGCGCTGGGAAACGGAAGCGAGGAGCGACGGACGTTTCCCGTGGCCGGGGGCCACGGTAAAAATGGCCGTATTTTCGAGCGTTTCGAGGATGACCGGGGGGAGCGCGTTCGAAATTTTCCGGGCGATCCGTTGCGCGCGGGTGGCGAACCAGCAGGCCCCTCTGCGAATTTGGCGCGCGACCGGATGGACGTATATCGATCCATCGAGGTCGAAGCCGCAGGCTAGCGTCGCGGCCCGTCAGACGTAACGGACAGGGTAGTAAAAGCCCTCTGGTTCCAGTCGGTGGGGCTGGTCCGTCCGTACATCCGTTCGTACGTCCATCCGCAGCCGCGTCCGTCACTTCGACGGATAATATCAGAGTTCATCTAAATATAACCGTTGGATCTGAGCGACGCGGAGACACGGAAGGGCGGACGACGGCGAGCGAGAAAGGAATCGGGGGATGAAAGGAGCATCGAGTGTGAGACGAGGGGGTGTCGAGGCACGTAGAATAGGAGATACCAAATGGGGATTAATGGGAATGATGTAGAAGCGATGAATAGAGTTGATAATTTGACAAGGAGGTGAATGTTAATTATTGATTGCAACGTTACGAGTGGAGATAAATGTGAGAAGGGTACGTGGATATGGAAGAACGATAAGAAAGAGGAGGGTTAATAATAAGAAGTGTATTGAATGGTATTGGAGTGGTTGGGAATTTCGAATGGACGAAGATAATTTTAAAATTGTTAAGGGTGAGATAAAGGGGAATGAATATAGAAGGATCAATGAGAGAAACGAGAAATGATCTGGGGGTTGAGATGGGGATAGAAGGAGGAAAACGGAGAAAGATGGAGTGCTGCAAGAAAATGGTAGAGGGTAAGCGTAGAAAGAGAGAGTATTTATTGTAGAACGCGAGGAATAAAAGTCATAGGAAATAATGTAGAAATAATGTAGAGGAAAAGGTGATATACAAACTATATTTGCAAGAAAAAGTGCACGTAAAGGGGAAAATTTTGAGTAAAAAGTGGAAATGCAAACAAAATGAAATTAACGAAAGGTTAACGAATAGTAATGAAAATGTAAACGTGTCTCTGTGTAAATTATTTAATCTCTTCTAAAGCAAGAACGAAATTAAATGTTCTCGCATGTGTTGTTTCCAAATGTTCTCGAATGTTCAATTAGCTAATTACAAGAATCGGGTTAAGATAGTAGCAATGTGGAACGACGAGCGAAAGACAAAGAGACCGAGTGGACGAAAAAAAAATATAGGAGAAGCCAATAAAAATAGTAGAAGAAAAGCTGGATGAGAATGATGTAACAAAAAAGGAAAGGCACAGTGAAAATGGTGTTAAAAAGCGGGAAATTCTGAATAGAGAAGCGACGAATGTGGACGCAAAAAGACCGGGGCAAGAGAGGCAGCGGAAAAAGTAACGAACAATAAAGAAAATGAAAAATGATCAAAGAGACGAGCACGAGAAGAGAGGAGGAGGAGGACAGAGAATGAAACGAGGGAATCTGGCAAAGAAGACAAAAAGGAGAGAGAGATTACAGAAAATGCTGAAGGGGGCGGCGAAAGTGGAACGTAATTGAAAAAGAGAGGAGGAAATCTAAGAGAAATAAAAGGGGAAAGCAGATGAAGAGCAGCGGGAGAGAGAGTAAAAAGGCAGAAACAATAATGGTTAGGCGAAAGGATGAAAAAAAAGAGGGGAGATAGAGAGAACGCGAAAAGGAACGGGGCGTGGAGCGAAGAGGAAAAGAGAGGAAAAAATGAAACGACGAGAAATAGGATAAAAAGGTGAGGCGCGCGCGCGGGTGGAGGAAGGGAAATCGAAAAGAGAGCAACCGGGGCTGGATAGGGGGTGGGCAAGCAAGAGAGCGGGGCGGAAAAATGAGGTGAAGAAAAGGGAGGAATAAAACTGCGATAAAAGAAAGAAGTGGACGAGGGACAGAGAAAGAAGAAGACAACGCGGGGTAGGAAAATGGAGAGGTCGCGAGTGCCACGGTGGGGTGGCGAAGCGGATGTTAGGTGAAACGGAAAGAGGAGCGGGGCCAGTTTCCAGGGCGTGCGGCAGCTGCAGGCACCACCGCGGCGATGTATTATTTTGCAGGTGGTTTGATACATACGCTAGCAGGGAAGCCGGTTTACGTCGCCGAAATCTCGACCGCGGACCGTACCCCGGATTTGGTTTCCGTTAAGCGATGCAAACACCGCCGATAAAGCGGCCCGATTGGCGGTTTCAAGGCTCACGGGACACTTGCTCGCGGCCACCCTGACGCGCGTCCGTCGCCATTCCGCCATTCTCTGTGTCTCCTTGCGGGAGCCCCAACCCTTTGGCTGCATCACCGCGTCTTGTGTGACTTTTCGCGTTCTCAGCTTTGCTCCTGCGGCAGCCACAGCCACTGCGGTCTCAGAATCGATATCTGTTGAATTGGAAAGCTATTTCTCCTGGATGCGCGTGTATCGCCATGTGTATGTTGCGAATAATAGACGCACGGTAGTCGTTGAAAAAATGCGGGAATTGAAGGCATCGACTGACCACGCGGAGTAATATCTTCAGAGTCGAGAAGTCGTCTGTCAACCCCCTTAAAGAAATTGAAACATCGTATTTCTTTGAAGCATGTTCCTAGAATTTTGAGACGAATTAATCAATTTCTGAAAATGTACGCTTCTCGATGAAACATCAGGCTTTTTGAATGTGAAAGTATCTTCGATATCGTCGCTTTTCATTTTACTATTGTAATATTTTTTTCACGCCACAAAAGTACCGGGCGGAGGAAAAATAATCGTAACCTTTTTAAACGAATGCATCGTCCGACTGTGAAATAGAAAGTGGGCGCGTTGATGAATAATGCTTCGAAAAACAACTGTCAAAGAGAGGCTATCAGATGAACACTTTCGTGACTGATGACTAACAAAAGGCCGGCTATCCGACCCATCGCATATATCTGCTGCAGTTGAAGCCTTCGATTGGAAAAAAATCTGCTTCGCTTTTGAAAATAGGCGTCCGATGGAACGAGACGTTACATCTATTTTACGACGGAACTCCGATACATTTTTCACATTTTCCATCCCTCGTGCTCTTACGCGTGGAAACAATGATTCTCGTTTTTTTTTCTATACACCTTCCCTTCCGTTCGAAAAATATTTTTCATTCATCATTTCGCGTTTGAAAATTTTAATTCCGCGTGAAATTTGTACGCAAGGCACGCAACAGGGGTGTATCGAAAATACGATAGGTGTTCGATGGTGGTCACTTATTCGTTTTACAGCGAGAGATTGATTTACATGTCGAGAATTGGAGCTCACAATCAGAGGATTAACGGGTTAAAGCCTCGTTTGCTTTATCATCGCGAAAATCACACGGTGAACATGACTAGACCTTGTTTGAGGAAACCTCGCGTTGGCTATGCGTGGAATAATGATTGATAATCGAAGTAACGAAGCGTTCTACTGCCGTTCGAACGCTTCTCCTCGCTGAAAACGATATCGAGTGTATTTCGATACTGTGCGTACGTACGTACACACGTGGTTTTGTTAGAAATTGTTACTTTTTTGCAAATCGCAAACTGTGGTTTCTCAACAGTTTAATATATGCGATACTATACATAGTTTAATAATTGAAAAATACGGATCAAATTTTAAGCATTTTTGGTTGATCTTTATTTCGAAAAATGTGTCCGAATAACTAATTTAGAAGTAATTAAAATTCACCAAAATTCAATTGCTCTTTCTATGTAGAGAGCATACTATTTAATGATTATTTAATTAAAAGTCCGGAAATTTACCAATAAATTAATTGGAACGAGATTAAGAACGGGTACACTATTTTATGAACAGTGACCAACACATGTCATCGATATATCAGTGGGAAATTAAATCAATTACCGTGTATTTAAAACAGCTGTCGCTTTAAATCGTGCTATCATTTTAAACGCACGTTTCATAATTATAAATTCGCATAACACTTGAAGATAGGGAACGAGACTTAAATTAAAAATTGGGTAACGGTAATCCACTTTTAGGTTTCCGTAACAAGCCTTTCTTTAAACAGATTATACTTAACTCCCTTTCCTGACTATGGACATCTATGTGAGCTAAGGAGACAAAAGCTAGACGACGGTCTCTCGTGATACATGAGTTTACGTATTACATAAAAGAATAGAAAAATCTGCGAAGCGCTCCAAGAACGCTATTTATCGTGCGTTTATTGTACAAAAGAAATACTTTCAACAATTTGTTACTCAACTTTTACTTCTAAAACAATTGCAAATAATTTAATAACAGTAAGAATAGTACCTATCTCATTGTAGTCTCCTAAAAGAAGTCTTCGTACAAAAAAAGTTACCATTTAATTCGCTACGTCCGCCAATAATCCACAAGAGTATTGGCATTGGTACGCAACGACACGAACAAAGTCCGATTCTGTCCAAACAAGAAAGTACAGGAGAAACACACGGGTGCCATTTACGCGTACGACGGCAGTCGTGTGTCGTTCATTAGCAACAATTACCAAGCCACCACGAACCTGTAACTTTCAACGCCTCCTGTAATTAGCAAAGATACATCTCGCGTGCCGCGCCTACACGGATTTGTTTAATTGTCCGGCAACTCGACGCGTATCTCCCGCCTCTCGAGGTTCCCTCGTGTTCGATATCCTTGCAAAGGTTACGAAGCAACAGGAGGACATTCGCGTTTCTGAATAGCCGCGACTCCTGGCCCAGGAGTTCTCCAAGATTTCGATCGTACGAAATGGTCCCCGTCTGGTTCGAGCTGTAGGCATTCGAGGTCTGGTTTATGGCTTCACCTGCTCTTCTCGAGCGGGTGACACAGACCAGACTTCAAGTGTGCGCGAGAAACGGCCCATACGCGAATAAGGGAGACTTCCCCTTAGCCATGTCCTCGAAGGCAGTCAACCTTCGGTTTTAGAAGAGGCATTAGCGTTTGGAAACGAATAAAGATGAAGATACACCTGCTACAAAATCTGGAACAATGTTTTCTATCCATTGCGGGGATCGTTTCCGGGGAAATCGAATTTAGGAATTTGCTGAATCCGTTTAAACCGACGGTTGTCCCGCGTTAAACAAGAGGGAAAGTGCGTGCAGTGACATTTTTTTGAACGGGACTTCACTTGCCAGCGAATCGATAACGAAGATTCAATTTATCCCGTTTAATCGACTCAATCGATATTGAACATTCAATTTGCTTGTTTAATCGATTCTTTTTCGATGTAGAATAACATTCTATCGATTGTATCGACGGCGCTATATTCCGTTGCTGACTGGTCGAGTGCACTTGGCGAATTTCCGAATTCGATTTCCACGAGAATCACGGGTTTCGAATGGAAAACAACGTTGCTCCACGATCTCGTCTTATTCTTTTATATAGCAAAAAGTAAGATTCAAACGTGAAACATTTAAAAGTGAAATTCGTTTATTTGTCGATTTTTACCGCCATTAGAGTGCAACGATAGCGATAATTAGTCCAGAATCTTTAATTCCTACGAACGCTGATCACGATACACGTATATAACGGACGAGTTAATTGAATTTTCGACGAGATTTAATAAAAGCGAAAAAGAGACTGTCAATAGATTAACTAAGGGCGATAGCGCTTTACAACGCGCGCGAATATCGCGCGCTTCGGGCAAATAATTTTCCAGGAAACGACGACAGATACAGCTACGATGTTTACGAGTCGACTGGTCGTGTGATGGTGCAACAATACGGATTTAGTGCAATTAGAGACGAGGAAGTGATCGTAACATCGAGATAGCGCGGCAGTAAAATGTATTTGACATTCGCTCTTAGAGATTAGTGGTCTAAACAGCGAACGAGATATCTAGAGTAAGAAAGAAGAGTTGACGTGCATCAACTCGAGATTGGATTAAATGGAGTAGGAAATAGAGGCTTCTCGTCTCGGTCTCTGACTGCTCAGATCAGTCTAAACACTATATTTGGAAGTAGTAATCGTCCCAAAATAGAACCTGCAGTTTCTAACAATAAGGAACCTCGTTTTTCAAAAGACAAAATCGCTGAGAATCTAAGAAAAGAGTAAATTTAAATGAGACCAAAATGGCGGACCACGACTACCGAGTATCAATAATAATACTCATTTTAACTAGAGTACAACATCTCAATTAAAAGAAGCAATCTGAAATTTCGAGAGATACCGAGAAACACATCGAATCATTATTAACTGACTAGATCGAACGCTTCTAAAGGCAAGATTACAGGAAGAGAAAAGGATACCAAACAAGCGTCGCAGGCGCAATCCATAGGAACGATGGGGTGTTGGGAGTACATCAGCGATTCGGCACATGTTCGAGCGCGTCCAGTTTCGAAATTCGTCCAGCCAGGTTATCCGATAGCGTTATCGGTATGCGTGCATGTTATACACGCAACGGACTGGCAAGGGTTGGAGGTCAATGAAACAGGACACGCTCGAAGCAACGGGGAACAGATAGTTTTAGAAGCTATCCTCTCCATCTCTGGTTCCACGCGGCCGTGAGGCAGCGGTCACACTGGATCATCGCTTGTTCATCTACGTATATCTACTTGCTGATTTCTTACCTGTGAACGACGATCGTGATTCCACGATCTAAAAATGAAACGAAAATTAAGAATAACAAAGTTACTTTTAAGCAAGATATGTACTTTAATCGTATCAACGCGCGCACGTTCCACACTTTTCAGTGGCGTTCTTATCAGAAACGGTGTCTCGAACGCAATTTTGTTATTCTTGACTTTTATCTTATTTTTGTCTGCAGAATCGACCCTCGAATTTTTCTACTAAAAATTACCAAATATCCTCTATTGTAGCTGATCGTTTATTATTGTGTGGTTGCTGCCTAAACGACGCGTAACTGAATACGCAGTTAGTATTACTGCAATCACGAATTGTCCGGTGCCTTCATTATCTGGTTAATAGCTTTGGTGGATTCGCGACGCTTGTTCGTCGTTTTCGACGTACGATTCGGAAACGCGCGAGAACGGGGTGTAACAAGTGTGTTGTAAAGAAAGAAATAAGGGCGCGCGGTGAAAATTTTAATGGGAGTAACCGTTGGTTTTTTCAACTGTTTATTCGTTTCGTTGGCAAAACTTTTAAATTGCTCGCGAATCGATCCTGGTTCGCAGCGATATTTGTTCGGTTTCTTTTTCTATTTTCTTTTTGCTTGATTTTTTTTGTTTTAATTCGAAGGGCCCCGATTTTACCCATTGAAAATTGCTTTGATCGATTTCTGCGTTTTACAACCCGGACGTTTATCGATTTTTTTTATTTAAAGTCGCGGCTTGAGGTTTTGTTATTTGAATTTTTATCGTGGAAATATCGAATATTGCGAGGTTGAGGAAATGGGTTCGCACGCGAAAATTGTCTGATAAAAATAC
Organism: Xylocopa sonorina; assembly: GCF_050948175.1. Lineage (NCBI taxonomy): Eukaryota > Metazoa > Arthropoda > Insecta > Hymenoptera > Apidae > Xylocopa > Xylocopa sonorina. Next base: position 8,244,742 of record NC_135196.1, on the reverse strand, counting down.
AAAAATTAAGTGCTTGGATTATTCTTTTCATTACTATCTATTATCGAATAGTCGTATTAATTGCCAATAATATATTCGAAGACTTAGAAGGAAGTTATGCGACTTACTAAATTTTTTATCAATCGTCAATCGAAGATAAACGCCTGTCGAGACGCAAGTCACTTCCGTATGCATTAGACTGGCAAAAAAGCGAACACTCACCAAAGATTAATACAGTTGCAACTACACGCAGACGCTCCCCTAATTGCCTGCTTTTGTTAAAATCAACGTTAACGATCTACCACCATTACTTACGTCGAAGGTATTAGAAATCAAGAGGCACAAATCCATTAAGGACGTCTTAATGAACCATTATTCTAATACGTGCGTAAGCCGTTTCCTGCGGACGAAACAAGACTTGGCATCGATTATTCATAAACTCGACTGTGTCTTTTTGGTCGAAAATCAAGAGAACGTTGACAGAAAAGAAGCAATGCTTGTCGTTTGTTTAGAGTTTGTTCCTCGAGATCTAAAGCGGGGAGATCTGTTTAATTAAAAAGCAAATTTTCCCGCAACAAGAGTTAGACGATGCAAGAATTGAAACTTTAACCCGGCCGGAATCCAGACGTCATGTAAAGTGTTCTAATCCAGAATAATCTCCAACAAAGCCTCGTTTAAAACGTAATTGCTCCATATCTTAAACACTGGCGTGCACTAACCGCGCGGTGGGATCGCAAGATTCAATTAAAGCGCTGTACGCCCTTCGACGATCCCCAAACATCCTTGTCTAACACCGTGGTGGCCGTTTCATGAATTTTGCATACTGTAAAACAGTATTTTAACGTACGCTTCGTGGAAATTAATTCGTTCGATTAAATCGTCACGATCGATACGAACGAAAAGACGGTTTCCTTGAAAATAAAGCGAATCTTCCACGAAATTCGTTTCAAAAACGAATGAAAATTGTAGAATAGAATTTTGTTAATTCGATGTTTCGTCTTCGCGAGCATCGAGTTGGGCACTTTCGAAGTACAGAGGCACCACCTCGCTAACTTTCGATCGAATGAGATGGACAGGTGCTCACTTGCCACACGAAGATAAGCGAAAAATGTGGATTATCCATTTCTTTCCATTTCGAAGGACTCGATTTCGAGAAAATCGAGTTTGAAAACGTGACGAGAACGCGTGCACTTGGCCAACATCCAAACTGCACGCCTCCATTGCGGATGTCGACGAGTTCTATTTAGAAAATTACTTTTTTCACATACAGTTAACTGATTTCACCCGTTTAGAAAATTCATACTTCGAAACGTAACTGTGATACTTTCTCATTTAGTCAATTTACAAATTCAATTTTCTGCATCCTCCAGTGCACACTTTTGACTTCTTTTTCTACCCAGAGATCGTAGTTCTGTTCTGGGTTCTATTAATTGCGTCCAGAAATTCCCATTAGAAATGGGAAAAAGTGAAAATTACGCAGGATTAACAACCCATAGCCTATCCGCCACTCGCGACGATCGCTTCGCGTTCTACTTCCGGTTACACATTGAAATCACCAACCCCGTGTATCGACTTCTTGCGAAGCCTTACGCAACCAGCCCAGTCCCATTCATCTATCCGTGGAACGTCGCCGCCTGGAGGTATCGTCGTGATAAAGATCAATGAATATTCATACGCGGGCAAAAAATCGGCCACTCGATGAATAATCAAAGAGCCGGCCGCTCCGTCGCGAGGAAATCGAGTCTCGTCCTGAAAATAACCTGGAACGAAAGGTTCCTTTTCTCCCGTAAACTCGTTCGCTCTTGATCAAAGACGGAAATGCGCGTTATTTGAGAACCGTTATATTTCCGTCCATTAACCAAATTGATTTTTACTTGGACTTGCTGCGATTGATGCATTCTCGAAATTTTTAGAAATGCTCGACTCTTCGTTTTTTTAACGTGTGCCATCGACAAACAACTGCTTCCTGTTTATCGACCTTTATACTTTTTAAAAAAGGCTTGAAATAGAGTTGCATGTATAATATTTAACAACATTAATTTATTTATCCTAATTGCCTCGTAAGTAATTCTACGCTAGTCTACGATACTATTCTTCTTGGATAATTGAAACGCTAATTAAGGCAGTTGCGCCTACAAAAGGGGATAGTATTCTCGTTCGAATATGATCGAACTCATTCTGAGAATAATCAATGACGTATAGATTTTTTCTGCACATTCACTAGCGTCCAGTAAAAAGTATTAGCAGTGTCATTTCTTAGAACATAGCAATAAATAATATACGTATCTGAAAATATACCATATTTGTGACTTTATAAAACGATTCTCATTGTAACGATGTAACTGCTGAAGTAACTTGGATCATCAAGTGATATCTTTATTATTCCACATCTATATGGGGCACAGAATGGTCTCAAGCACAGAAACGTACGTAACGTTATTCCGTACCCCACACTATTCATCGTAGATACATGTATTAAATCTAGTCCAAGCAAAGCTCCGGAGCTTAGGGAGCTCCCCCGCTGTTTCTATTACCATCATCATATAGAACCTCTGGCTGATACCTTGTTGCATATCAACCAATATAATAGCAATCAATCTTTCCCTTAGTATCGACGATATATGAAACCAGTAGAAAAAATCCTGCGAACACCAAAGAGAAGCCCTTCGTTTATGAAGGCAATGAAATATCGATCCCCTTTAGGAAGAGTCTTAAATAAGACGGCTTTATCGATCCTAAATTGAAAACCCTATTTAAGACATAATAAGCCTGGTAAAATTTTTCATAATTATTATATTATTATTATAGTCTCTATATTAACACGCCATTAGCTGCGAATCGACAACTCGTAGAAAAAGGGCTCGATCTTCTCCAGAAATCGGTCCACTAAAATTGTATCGAAGAAATTAATAGTTGCCTGGTGCCTTTTTCAACGCGGTGAAACACTGCCGTTCAACTTTTTAATTATTCCATCAACGGAAACCGAGTAATCAATCAAAAATAAAATGTGTCAGAAACAAAAAATCGGTGCGTCATGTGCTAGCGAATAGTCAGGTGAAAGCTGCGAAAATTCGAATTTTATATAAATGCTTTTTTAACAAATTTTTATGGACATCGAAAAGAGATTAAAAAGCCAGGTTTCAATATAAATAAATCATTTACGTTGGTCTGAGGAACGGGTACTGGAGGAGCTCTTTCTACGTTTTGGCAATTTTTCTACTTTCACAGATTTAATTATCGACATTTATTGAAAAATGTTAGTGCATCAATTAAAGATCTGTAAAATTATCCGCAGCTTTCCAGTGTCTCTAGATCGATACGCGTGTATCTGGTTCAAAGAAAATTTTCTATTATCTAGAAAAATCAATTCTAAAGTTTCTCAAACAATTATTAAGTCTTCTCGACTAAAACGATCTTAACGCAATGCGAATAGATTATTTATCTCTTTCATGAAATTCCGTTGAAACGTTTTGTGCCAACCCCTTGACTGCATACATACGAATACCATACAAAAAGCGTACATATAAGTCCTCGTACTTCCATTAAATATACATGAAAGGTGTACACATCCGCCCCAGCGCACACTCGTCACGTATACATTTACTCTCCGACACGTTAGTTTGTGCTTACAAAAGGTATGCATACTGCACGCTCGATAAACTTTATCTAATTTGGCCATTTTACCAAGTCGTCGCCGATAAACGGTACAAGTGCTACCGAAAACGAGTACAACGCTGCGTGATACGAACACACTAACCACGGGGGGGGGGGGGGTGCGCGAAACACTTTTTTCCACGAGGCTTGCCGCGATCGAACAAAACGAAAAGTTCATCTCGCGTGATCGTTCGTCCCTATTTTCCCCTTTTCTACCGGGTGATTTTCAAGAAACAGCGCGACTTCGCGTGTATCACCGTACCTCGATCCCCGTGTTGGTCGGCTCCTCGAGATCGATCCAGCGTCGCCTCGCCAGAAACGAGATCAGCCCGTCGTTCGCGGACACCTCGCCCCGTTCGAAACGTTCGAGCGTTTCGAAATTGGTGGCGGCGACCCCCGTAGCCTCCTATTCGAGGGCCGGGGCCGCTGTATAGGTGTGTAACGAGCGGCGGAGAGCGAGGACGGCGAGGGCGAACCACCCCTCCAACGACGACGCAGCGGCAGGACTCTCCTAGCCCCGTGGACTCTACGCGGCTGGCGAGAAATGGGAGTCCTGGGTGCCGCGCGTGCGCCGCCGCTCGAACGGAAAAAAATCGGCCCGGCTATGGCGCGGAGGGTGCGCTGGGGTGGCCGTATCGATCGCGAGGGAACATCGGAGTCCGCGGCGTCGGGTCCGTGGGCACAGCCGACGCGCGTTCATCACGACTATACCCCGACGAGGAACACGAGGAACGAGCCGTCCGTCGAGGCGCGAGACCTCGCCGCTGGGAATTTTCCTCGCGTCGATCCGTGAATCGATCACCAAGCTCGCTTCCTTCTCCTTTCCTACCTACGCAGCCTCTAATACCCTACGTTCTCGTTTCGTTCGTCTTTCGTCTTGGCCTCATTCTGATCCTTTCTTTCTTACTTTTTGCTGGTTTTTCGTACTTTCGGCTAGTGCGTTCGAGACAACTTCTTCTTTTTCCCGATTATCTCGTTTGGGAACCGGGATGAGAGCTTGGGGTTGGGGAACTTGGAGTCACTGGGTTTCTGAGCTTGCTGGTATTTGTACTGATGAGGTTATAGTTGATTCAGTTTTCAGGTTTTTTTGCTTGGAGTAAGGTTGGAAGATATATTTCTGGTTTGTGATAAGTGAGGGTTTGGATAGTGATTGTAGGGTTGAATGGAAAATTAGTTTGATGCGAGGATATTATTGATGATTTAGTTGCTTTTCTTATGGGATCACGTTAGTATTTTATTCTTAATTTCGTTGCTAACATTGATGTACAATATTGTACAGAGAGACAAGAGCATAAGGAAAATGAGGGAACATCTTCGTTTCCTTCTCGTTTCTTTTCTTCGAAATATTTTTTACTTTCTTGATTCAACATTCTTACACACTAATTCTGCTATTTTACATTCGATTCTCTTTTCCTTGAGATCGCGCCCCTCGAAAATGAGAAAGTTTCGCCCCTTTAAATCGCGGGATAATTGGATTTCGATTCCAATTTTTTCTTTCCTCTATCGCTTCTCTATTCTTTTTTCATCTCTTTAGTTTGAAATTTTACCGCGCCTGGTTTCTGCCTTTCTGCTGGAGCTATCGCGTTTGAAAGGGGTAAGTTTGGGGTAACCGAAGAGGGGTTCTTCGTGGTTGTTTTAGCGAATCGCTTCAACGACCGTCTGATGGTACTAGCAAGAAAAAACCCAAGAGAAGATTCGGCCTTTTCCTTTTTTTATTTCAGAGGCGATTAATGTGCGATCTTTCCAGGTACAATCAACTCGATTCAGGTGAATGTTTCTGATGAAATATTGGCGTTTAAAGCAGATGGGACTCTAAATTTCCAGAAGCTTTTATCGCAACAATTTAAGTTTCCTGCATGATAAATTTCGAGAATAGCAGCAGTATGGAATTTAATCGATACTTCCTTTTTCTTGATAATTAGGCAAGGGTGAAAAAAAACGAAACGTTGCATTAGACGTGTTACGTATACCGAGAGGGTGGATAATAAACAATCCGCAAAGATAGCGTAGAATGAAACAATATCTTTGATCGCGAAGAAACAGGATCTCAGTAAATCTAGAGAGGTGTTCCAGGTTTGGCTAGCTTATTTCAAGTCAGATCTTGTCATCCTTGAATAAGATATTACGTGGGAGGATCGAGCGGCGCCGTTCCTCGCGATGGATCCCCCGCCTGACTACTGCATTCACTGCTCGTCCATTTCGAATCGCTCGTTTTTAACTCGCTCTTAACGAAATTACTCGCTGAGGACTACGCATCAACTATTCAGACTCCATTGAATTTTCCATCGGACAATCCTTTCGGCCAATCGAACGATACTTTTAACGCAGCGAGAGTTCTTATCGATTTTATAATGATTTGTAAATTTGACAAAATTTGTCAATTACTATGAGGCATTTTTTCAAATTGAATCCAGAGTATATGTAACTTTTTATTGACATTTGAAATTTGACAAAATTTGACAAATTCTTATTATAATATATTTAACATCGGTTAGTTATAATTTGGATTGAGAATATTAATTTTCTGCAATAAGATCAAGATATTAATTTTAACATTGTAAGGCTATCATGTGCTAATAGAGTAATTTAATATTATCAAAAGAATTTTGTTCGATTAAAGAAAAATGAACGATTCATTTTGACGGTACTTACGAAAGGAATTTTTATATTTAAATTAAAGCATGAAAATTCTTTCAACTAAAAAGGCATTCAGTTAAGTGAAATAGCTTTTCTTGAATGAAATAAATATTTACTTACGTTCAAAAGCATTAACATCACGTGGCTTTAATTGGCTATTACCGCTGCAAATGAAATATTATTTTTTCGTCGTCCAAATAACTGATTTATTATTTTTAAGAAAACCGACTTGCGCCCTCCCGCTTCAAATAAAACGAGCTGCCTTTTAATTGAACAAACTGGAATCGATACTTTGTTCATTTAAAGCCAATTTAATTGGCCTAAGCGAATAACCATTTAAAAGCAAGCAAATATCGCGAAACCAGAAAAATATATTTACTCGGGTTGAGCGGGTCCGTTTTTCGCTCTACCTCCTAGAATATCGAGCATATTTTTAATACACCTCCCGCCTTATCTTCCATTGCGGTAAATAAAGAGAGAAAATATTCGCAGCGGTGAAAAACAGTACAAAACAATTTATTCACGCTTCTGGTATTCCTCGTTACTCCGAGCTGCACTTCCTCCAGTTTCTTCCCCCGTTCTCCACCCCTGTCTCTCACTCCCTCTCTCTCTCTCTTGCGCTCCCTCATTATTGCCGGTCGGCATTCAGACCCGCGGCTGAATTTTATTTAAATCTACTCCATTTAAAACAAAGCGCGTTATTATATCATCGTCCCGTTGATCACGAATTACAAGCGAACGAGAGGCGAGTTGACGCGTTGCGGTTTCATTTCCGTCCATCCGCGTCCCATCTAACCTTAGCCATCGTTCACGCAGCTGTGAAACAAGACACGACGTAGTTTTCGCAGCGAAGATCTCGACAACGGGGGTCGATGAGAAGAAGCTCTGGATGTCTTTTTCAGCAGAACGTTTCCGCTTTCCGTCCTCCCTCTCTTTCGTCGGCTCTTCTCACCCCTGGGCGAGCGAAGGGTGGCTTCCAGCGGGACGCGCGGGCAACGTCGCGAAACAGATAAACCGATGAATCACGCGGGGTTCAGAAATTTATGTTACGGAACGATTACTGTGGCCCAACAGTGGTGAATTTCGGTTGGCGCGCTTTTTCTTGATGCAAGTCTGAATGAAAACGTTTATCGATACACGTAACATTTAGGGCATCGTTGATGAGATACTCGATCGGGTTTAAATGTCAGAATTATTTGTATCTGTAAAGTTAAATAAATACATTTCTTTCATTTAAAAAAAATAATACGTATTACAAAGTAATTCAGGAACGATTAAATCGACAAGAGAAAAGCAGTCGCGTCTTTCCTCGAAGCATGGGGTGCACCGGTTAAAGCCTTTCAGCTCGATTCAATCGTCGAACCGAGCCAAAATACGACGCAGCTGAAAAATAATGCCTGTTATCGTCCCGTGATACGAGATCAAATACGCGTGCACGCATACGTGTCGTTTAGCCGTGCACGGTTCCGTTTCTGTTTTCCTTTCGGGGGACGAACGGAACCCGTTGCACTCGTTTCACTCGACTCGTAATTCGGGAGAGGGTGGGTTTGCGGCAGGGGTGAAATGGAGAGAGACAGAGAGAAGGGCGAGAAGGAGAGAGGGCGGTGGCGCGTCCTTTCTATTCGAACATCGGGGTTGCCAGCGTAAGTTCGCCCCTCGACAAAGAGGGCATTTCCATCGGCTAACCCCAACGCGCGTAGGGGTCCGAAGCGCTGGGAAGCGCACGCGGCGGGGCACTTTTCGGCCGCGCTGCTCTTCCGGAAAACGCGTATTGGAGACGGGCCAAATATCGCGAAACGCCACCGTAAATGTTCGAGTGGACAATTAACGCGTGCGGCTGATCCGCGGGCCAAAGTGCGTCCCCTCCGATCGAAGACGAGAATCGCGGCACTGTTCGTCTTGTTGTCGCGACAGAGCGTCGTGTGGATTGAACGAAATTTCGCTGGTACTTGAAAATCGCCTTAGACGTCTACGCGATTGCTTGAACTATTTTTAAATTGTTCATTTAGACGTTGGAAAGTTGGAGGAATAATTTGTCGAAACACCCCTGCTGATTCTTTTGTATTTGAAAGAGGGGGTTGATGATTAAATGGTTAGAATGTTGCAAGCTTTATTTTATTTGTCGCATTTTTGGCGTATATAGATGTCCCTTGAAGTCATTTCCGAAATAAGTTCTGATTCTATTACATCAGTGCGACAGAAATAAAATTTTCTCGTTGTGACTCATGCGTACAACCTACCATACGTATTATGCATTACTCATGCACGCGGTATATAACGTATCTGTTATCTCATTGAAAAGAGTCGGCAGAAAGATTAATTATTTTAACGTAGTCCATTCATCTCAGCATAAAACGATCACTTACCATAAATTATAAAAAAAAGCTATTTAAAATGAATCACTTTTATACTTGAACCAACTAAGTACCCTTCGCTAAAATTAATTTTCTGCTCAACCAAACATTTCTTGCGATATTCCAATGAAAAAAAAAACTAATAGTAATAATTTCCTCGAATCGCGCAAGTAAAATCTCTTTGATCCAAACTTTCCCTCCGTCGCTGCATCACCACGTCCACCAAAAATAATTCTGAAATCCAGCCAAACTCGTAGGACCGCCACGGGTACGCTTACCGAGGACTCGCGAGCCGTCGATGAGATCAGAGGCGGCGCGAACGGGGTAGGTGCGAAACGGAAATTGTATAACGCGACGCAACAGCGGATTGGATGAGGGCCAGGAATTATGAAATCGCACGGTAGCAGCGCGGTGACTATCGGTACGATAAGATTGAACGATGCATTCGACGTCGCGGTGTCTATTCACGGCGTGGAAGGCGTCTAAAAATATGGGGGCGCGCTGACTAACCGGGAGAATTAAGGCACCGTTCTTCCGGAAATAGCCGCGTTGGAGACGCGCCAAATATCGTAAATACCGCGGCCCAGCGTGGACCATTCGCGAGTCGAGGGAATTTTCAAATAATCGCGCTCGAATTTCCTGTTCCACCGGTCGGAGCCGGGCGCACCTCGCCGATGGTCGCGGCCGAGTTTCCGTTCTCCGATCGGGTTGATTCACGATCCAGACGCGGCCGGTTCATTCATGGCCGCGGTGGATCCACGACAAGTGGAAATCGCGAGCACCGTTCGCCGGTGAAAGAGCAACGCGATCGCCCGTGTTTCTTGTCGACTGGTGGAAGCGACGATACAGGGTGCTCCATGGAACTACAACAGGATATGCACGACTTTTTCTCCGACTGTAACTGTGGAAAGAGGAAGATGAACGGTTGGTACCGTTGATTGTGCATTTTCGAGTCTGTGGATGGGGTGAAATTAAAATGGTCGGCTTGTAGAAACGAAGGAAGAACTGTGAGAAGTGAAAGTAACTAATTCTACTTGAATATTCTTTGGTATTCTTTGCGTGTATTAATTATGAGAGATCATAGGATACAGTCGCGGAGGAGTTTTATCACAATGTGTCGTTGTATATTAGAAATCTGAAATGTAAGTTTCAGTTACAGTCATCTTATTTTGCACCTGATTAATCAATCTTGAGAATGTTTTCTACAATTGCAGCAAGATTAAAATATCCTGTATACATGTTTCTTAATATATTTATTCGAGAAAAAAATGATGAAATTTATCTGAAATACTCGAGAAGAATTAAACACTTTAAGATTGTAGCATAATTAATCAAAGCAATCTCTACTTTGAATGATTCTTTATAATCATCCTCGTGCTGAAAGAAAAGATAATGGTACTGTAAAGTGCGCGTACATGTATCATTGCATTTACAATAAAAAACTGTACTCATCTTCGATCCATCCATTTTCATCTGCTATTATTTTTTTCTAATTGCGGTCTGAAAGGAGGAATGATTTATTCTAATTGCATGGACCACCCAGTATAGGAACGTACTTGCGAAGGTGAACGAGATCGCTGCACGTTGATCGAGACCAGTCTACTTTGCTCTTCGAGTCATGAACGTCGAAGAGGAATCTTGTAGTTCATTATTATTCCTACTATCATCATTTGTTTTCTTCGAACCCAATACATTAGCAATTATTTTTTCTAAATCAGCAAAATAGCATTAAAAATGATTACTTTAAAGCGAACTTTGAATATTTATGAAATTATTCTTAACATTTGGAGGAGACTCAGACAAAGATCGACAGATTTCACAAACCACATAACGTGGTAATCGGTAATTCTTAAAAGGTGCTAATGAACATACCAGTTGTTGGAACCTTCAACTAGTATTGTACCGATAATTTCACTTGGGTACCAGTTTTGTCATGCATTATTCATCGTACATATACTAAATTTTTTGAGTGTCTAGATTCGTCCATAGTCTTACTTATTCACTTGCAATTAGCAGTTGAACACCACTAATTTTACTTCACTAAACAGTTTCGCACATATTACCGAAAATGGTACTTTTGCCAATCAGTCCTACAGTAACAGCTTTTACTGTGTATTGCATTTACTTTCTTAAAAGGTAACATCAGGAATTTTGGCTACGATTGAAGATTTATGTTCACGATAGAAAAAAGGAACATAAGAGATCTTCGTAATTAAAAAAAAGCATATTTCGTAATCCATAATCCAGCCGTTGAGCCAGGTCTCTCGTCAAGATAAAATCGAGCCCGTTCGCAGACGCGATCTTGAATATCATCCCCCGTCGAGCGAGTCGCTCGATGACCCAATAACTCGCTAGTTTCGCGGCACTTTTTTGTCCCATCCTGATTTACGCGATTTATCAGCGAGCGAGAGAGCCGCGCGACGAAAGGGACCACCCAGCCGGGGGGTAGGTTGTCCCACAATGAAAGTACATTCCCCTCGGGTACTGGCTCGTACTCACGGCCCGCAGGGGTTCCTGGCGTCGTATTCGGGGGTGAAAACGCGTTGGGGTTCCTTTGCCATCGAAGAGGGCGACTCCGTCGCGGCAACAACCCCCTTTTCGCTCGAGGGGGATCGATCCGGGCAACGGTGGCGCTCTGCTGACGCTGTGCCGCGAGCCCAAATCCGAATCCTTACTCGAGGATACGGAGGAGCGACGCGGCTGATGAAAATGAAAGGAAACCTTTAAGAGGAGGAAATTGCGCGGCGACCTTGGCGCGGTTTCCTCGCTCGCGGCGAGGGGGTGGATCGAACTGTGGAAACATTTGTTGTATCCTTGTTCGAACCAAGTTCTTTCATTTTATTGTAACTTTTATCCCATTTTTTTTCACTCAGGATTCGTTAATCATGTCTCTTGATACTCGAAATTTCGTTTTCTTCTGAAGTTAGATGGTATCTTCTGTGAACTTACTTTTTGTTCCCTTTTTGAAATTGATACTTTCGTTTACAGTTGTAGGAAGGATGTTCGACGCGATGAATGATGGTTCTTTGTTAATGTGGAGTTTAGATGTTACTTGTGTGGAATGTTTAAGTAAAGTAGGATGATTGATTTTTATTGCCGTGGTCCTCGAGGTATTCTACAGGTGATCGTACTATGGGCCTCTCATTTTTTATCGTCCTCGTCTGAAGATCAACAATTTGTCCAGACAGCCGATGATAAGACTGTCCAATTTTCTGCTTCATTTGATATGCCATGACGTTTATCTGTAACGTATTAAATCAGCAATAATTTTTCATGCTGCGAACAGTTCGACTTCAATGTTTGGAGACAAATTACTAAGACGTCGTTTGATTTCAAAATTGAAGTTCAGGATCTGTAAGCTAAAAGCTGGATGATATTACAAAGAGTCATTAAAATTGTAAGCATCGCTGCATCATTTATGCGAGTGTCATTAAAACTTGCTGAATGTTTCGATACGATCGAGTTAATCGGAAGAGGAGATGTCGGAGGATCTCATTTTGACGTACTATCTCACCTGTGCTCCTTCCTTATAGTAGTTTCTGGTTTAGTTTGAATTAGATTTAGGACTGTATATTAGAGGAACACGGTAGAGAAGCATAATTTCTGCTGTACAGTTTGTAACATTCCCCTATGCTTTTGGCCCAAGAATTTGTTTCAACAGCAACAAAGGAATTTCATGACGCCAGGTATAGTTCAAAAGCATAATTAATCTATACCAGATGTTATTGCTCGTATCATTATCAATAGCTGCGCGATTATGAACGGATGAAACGAAAAGATTGTATGGAGTAAAATAAAACAAAAGTGGAGAACGACAAAATTACATTCGGGTCCTCGTTTACAAGGAAAAGGACTCTGACAATTCTACGCGTACGCTTACAATAATGGCGCAGCTGTGCAAGGTAGTGTAACGCCATGCTGGTCCCCACGTGCGCAAGCTTGAACTTTGAAAGTCGTCTATCTCGAGAACGAAATTTCAACCGCAATTTTACCATTCATCATCTTCACTTTATCTCGCCTTCAAGAAATCATTCCTCCCATCCAAACCAACCTGCAGCCTAGAATCACAAGAGTGAATCACCTAAACCCAAGCATTCCATTTCATAACAGAGTCTCGTTATATAATCGAAGACAAAGAAAATAAGAAAAGTAAACGCACTTAGACAGCAGCTGTCCTATCGAAACGAGGCTCATGAAATCGCGAGGGAGCAGAGTCGCAACGAGACGGACTAATGATCATCGAGGTCGGGAATCACTCGTCGCCGTCGTCGTCGTCGTCGTCGTCGTCGTAGCCGTGACGCGGTCGACGAGTCGAGGACGCGTTATTAATCATCGTAGGACCGAAGTAACTCCGCGGACAAAGCTAATTAACGCGAAGTGTCGCGTGTTCGCGTGCACGCATCTCGAAATATTTGGCCGGACTCGAGCGGGCTTTCATTGGCTAAGCCGTTTATTAGCGGCGGATCGACAATTATTAGCGCTTCGCGGGGTCAAGTGTAATGCGATTCTAATTGCGCTTCGAACACGACACCGACTGGTTCAGCTTCTGTTCCGATATTCCCAGCTACCGTTGCTCCGTTTCGAGCACTGTATCGCTGTCGATTGTTCGCCAATCAGCATTGAACGGAACCAACCGCGAAAGAATCTCGTGCTTCGAGGGATTCTGGAAAAAATTATTTTTAACACCTGTGAAGCACAAATTTCAACTAATTACAAGAGAATTAATTGAAAGAGTTGTTTAGAACTGAATGGAAGGCGCGCAAACTAAACGCACGATAATTCTCATCTATCAAGTGTTCCGAAGGGGGTGCAAATGGCGACGGTGAAAAATGCTGGCAGCTTCGGAAAATGGAATCAGTGGCTGCGCCCTCGAAATTGCAATTTTGTTTGCGCACGCGCGTGCCACCGCGGTTCCAGTCGGCCCCAGGAAGTGCAGCAGGATGCATGCACCGGCGACCCTATTATCCGGTCCCTTCTATCCGCGAAATCAACTCAAACTCGCTGGCTGTTCGCGCTTCGATTCCGAATAATTCCAGCGATCTCTCGCGGTTAGGACTTATTACGATTTCTCTCTGATTACTGAAGAAAGAGATGCGAGGATGTCTCTGTCTCTTTTATATGTAATTTCCGGTCGAAACGTGTTTTATTAATTATTTGCAGTAGCAAAAAAAAGAATTGATACCGCGAAAGCAATGCACGTTGAACCCACCCGAAGGCAAACATTTTTTCCGGGCAGACATTTCGAAATCATCCGGTGACACGATGTTTAATTGTTTATCGCAGTGAGCGCAGCGTTCTCGAACGAACATCGAGTATTATCAAACATCGCGCCGGCCGGAATATGATGAAAATGAAAGCAAACACCCCGTTCCTAGGCCTGCGAATGAAGATAAAAATGGAAAATAAAAAAAGGAACAAAGCGGAAATAAAAAAAAAAAAAAATGGCCGGTTCGAGCCGGCGTAAAAGTTGAATCGTGATTCGCCCGGGACACGCTCTACCCGCTCGCAAATTGATTGCAATTGATCGGAGAAGTCCCTTGGTACACGTTCGGATACGCGATGGAAAGAGCTGCTGACGTCCCAGGAAGCGAGAAAAGAGATCCAAGATTTTCACCTCTTTTCGACTTTCCTCTCCGAATCTCTTGTTCAGCCATTATCGCTAATTTTCATATCACTTTCTTCTTTATATTTAAGATTCACACTAATTTTATGTAACACTTGCATCCTCTTTTTTGAGACGCTCTCTTGAATTCTCTCTTGAATCTCTATAATTTCTTTCTAATCTTTGGGGTAAAAATTATTAGTTTTCTATTGATATAGAAGTAAGTAAACAGTCGTAAAAATTTAGCATTTCCAGTAGGAACTAAGCAAATGGTATGTAAAGTGAAATACTTTCACTCATCACCTTTCAGATCGCGTAATCACTTTTACTAAACCGCAGTACGCGCGGCAAAATCTATGTATAATATGTATAAAACTTGGAATAATTCCGGGTAGCAATAATTAAATCTGTTACAATAATTAAAAGTGTGCGATCCCGTTTTCATAACGCAACGCGTATCATTTCTTTGGTTACGTCGTTGTTGTAACAAACGAAGTTACCAACTATCGTGACCACTAAAGACAGAAGATCCGATGAATTCTCGCGGGGGAAACTTTTTACGATAATCAGAAGAGAAAGTACCATCGGACGATCCATTTTGCTACCCTTCACAACAGAATCGTCGCCCCCCTTGCAGTCTCGTGCACGCGCGCAACAGTTCAAAGTTGCAAAAGTCCGAAGGTTTATCATGAATAATTTTACCTTCAAGCTACTTTCACTTTCCGTGTTCACCAGATTACTCAACCCTTTCGAAAGTTCGACGCCAAAGTCGAACACCGTAATTACTCGGTTGCCACATTTAACGCTTTACCCAGTTCGCTCTAGAGGGCCATAGAAAATAATTCGACAACGCAAAATGAAAAACAGCTTCGAAACTGTAGGTAGACTCGAATTTATTTCGATTCTTGAATAAACGTGATCGATATCAAAAATGGTAATTACATTTGCACTGAGCAAAAGCACGGATAAAATGTATTTAATCGATGTTGGAATGCGGAGAACATCTTCCTAGTTTATAATTTTATTTAGATCGATTCGTGATTGTTTTATTCAAGAAAGTTGGGGCAGAGAGAGCAATTCTAATTTGTACAAATATTTGCTTCAAACTGATTTGCGAGAAATTCAAATCTCTTAATAAAGATAACTGGCTTGTTAAATTTATGAAACTATTTAATCTACTTAAAAGAATATGATTTCAGCTAATAATTATTAAGAAAATACGGTATTAAAAATATAAAAAGCAGACGAACGGATATAAAGAGTATACATTTCCTCTCGAATTGAGAAGACATTTATATCGTCTTTCAAATAATTTTTGAAATGCATTTCTCACATGCATCACTGCAGAGTGTAACAAAAGCGTTGATATAGTATAGTGATAAGCAATTTATCATATAAAAATATTACGATACACTGCGGATTTATATTGAAAGAAACTTTAAAAAACCATTCAACTTATGAGTCATACTATCGTTAAAAATATATTTCTTACGCATTGTATATTCCACAAAGATTTCGTTTCCCAATGCGTTCCACCAAATAAATTTCTCACGTATCGATAATAATTATAAACTAATTAAACATAATAAAAACTAAACTTTCATAATTGCACACATTCGAACGCTCGTTCATCTTCAGAACCTTCGTTTTCGTAAACGTACAAGAAATGGTCAGTTAAATGCGAAAGTGCAACGAAAAGGAAAATCCAAATCAATAGCTATACGTAGCAACGTTGACACCGTAGGAATCTCTCGCAATATAATCGCGCACGGTGATAATTGTGAACGGCACGAGCAGCAATAATGAGCGAAATTGAAGTGGCTGGGTAATTGAAGAAATACCGTTCGAATTCGCGTTATTAGATCTGACAATAAAGTAATGGAACACGCGTGTGCCACTCTAATCTCCCCGCTGTGCGCGTACACGCGTTTGCTTTACCAAATCGCGTGTACGTGGATCTGATTACGTGAATGTACGTATCCACGGGTATGTGCGCGCCTATCAATCTACGGATGGGCATCTACGGGCGCGCGCATCGGATCGCGCGAGCGCATTGGTGCACAGGAGGATCCATTTTGGTGCGCTGCATGTAAATTCGATTACACAGGCTCGGCTGCTGAACGTGTGCGCGCGTTCGGTTTCGAGGTGTGTTGCGTACATCGTTTTATAATTTAATATTCTGGGGAAAAATAGGGGTAGGTGTCAGTAAAGTTCGACAGCAAAGGAATTGGGGATGTTGAAAAGGACGTTAAAGAACAGCCAGTGGAATTGTAAAAGATCTTCTTCTATATCTATTCCAAGTGATCATCGATTTGCCTACAATTGTACATCTAAAATGCCATTACCATTTGAAATATCTTTGGAGCTTCTCATTTCATTTTATATTAGAAGAGGAACGTTGTTCATGATTAACGCGATGTACGAACGTCGATCGATCGATTTGAAGTCATCAAAGGGGATCGAAGAGCTCATGATAAAAGTATTTTTCACGTCGAACATCGGGCGGTGGCAAAAATCAGTGACAAAAGTATAATGGACGAAGCTCGGGAAACCGCTGTTCTGAAAGCGCTATTGGCGAATGAATTATTCCGCGCAATACATTCTAGCTGTAAAACCGTGTACATGCAGCGGAGATCCGCGCGTGGAGGCTCTGTGCATTCGAAACGGTCGACCATTTTCCTCTAAAATTTATTAATACGTCTATTCGGCTAAATGTTCGCTTTTTATACGTGTATCCGCAATGAAACGCACGCGCGGGCTCATTGAAAGCCTCGTTGATAATGGCCGTGCTCTGCGAATTATCCTAAAACAGGCTTAACTCGCACCGGAAAGGAGACGGTGGCCATTTTTCGGCAGCGTACGCGTCGAAACTCGAAATTGTCACGTAAACTTTTATTCTAGAACTTTTTTTAATATCTCACCAGCGCTAGAAACTGTAAATGTTTGTTTTATATGGTATTTCTCTTTTTTTTAATTTCCTCTTTATTTATTTGCAATTTGAAGACTTGTTTGCGCGTGAACACACTGTATCTAATGAAAAATATTTAATGAATGTATTGATAGGGGGAAACGATAGAAATATTCTGCAAACAAATGCAAGAGGAAAATATTTCATAAAAGTATAAAAAGTAGAACGGAAGCGTACTCTCGAGCAGACATCTTGTTCGATTCAAATTGCAAGGCTAGAAACCTCGCGTACTATTTCATGGTGAGCTATCATCCCTGGTGACCATGGCCCTTTAAAAAATCACCCTACGACAGGGTGCAGTCGAAAAACTGCAAAATATTTGACCAAGGCGAGGTTGCAGCGGAACTGGGAAGCTCAGGACAACCGTGCACGGCTGGTGTTTTTTTTCCACCCTCTTCCACCCTTGTTCACCACCGCCGTCTCTGTTTTCCCTTTCCCTCTCGACGTGACGGGGAAAGTAAACGCAGCAGCGATTCAAACGTCAAAGATTTCTCGAAATTGGCAAACAATCCGTACGATCGAATTTTTCCGGATCAACATCAAGTCGGCTATTGTTCGACGCGCGAAATAGTGGCTGCAAAGCACGATCTCTACGAAAATGGTTGATTTTTATCAGTGGAAATCGTTTCCCTTTTTTCTTTCATGGGACGGTTTCATTCTTTCTCGCGCAACAAGAATAAACGTGCGTGCGTTCTCTGTGAAAAGTTTCATACGAATTCAATTTAATAAATAGTAATTTGAGTGCGAGAAACTAATGTTAACCAGTCTTCTGTTCTATGTTGGTTATGCGATAAGTAATCGGGCATTCGATGTGCTGTCAACTGAACTTCGCCTGTGATAAAAAGAAATTTAAATTTAGCTGCATAAATACTGTGGAATGTATTAATGAATCGAGAGAAAAAAAAAGAGGGAAAGAAAAGAGTGGGAAATGAAAACGAAAGGAACGTTCAAAGCTCGAAGGTAAATACTGGTTCACGTTTTCCAAACGAACTCGTTTACACGAATTTGTGACGGCCAATTGAAATTCAATCAGTTGCAATGATTTCGTTTTTCAACACCAATCGCATAACCAGTTTTTAAGAATTAATCGTTCGAGTACAATTAATTGACTATCGATTCTACTTTCGCTGTTCGTACACTGTAAATACAGACAATCTGTTTCTGTTTATTAATATGTGTTAAAGAATCGCGAGTATACGATTCAAATTGTTTCAGAAACGATTCTTAAGTGGAGAAAGTAAATTTGAATTTAGAAATATACAAATAGCGGTTTTCATAAGTGTAATACTTATGAAATCTGAAAGCAAGAAAGGAAAGCTTTTAATTACACACGCGCTTCTTTAGATAAAAATCCCTTCCATTTCTGCAACTCAGTATTTTTACATAAAAAAAACGAGCCTCCCTTTAATCTAAATGTACGCGCACGTATACTCGTAAAAATACCTTCAATTTTATTAACAAGATTAAATGAAACTCTTTATTACTAAGACTTAATTAAACGAGATTATAAAATTACCCATTATGTCCGCTTTTACATTAATCGAGCGCAATCTCGGCAATATAAAAATGCGTAAAAACACATGGAAATCGATTATAAAAATCAGACTCATTCTCATCAATAAAATATAACTTCTCTTTTTACGTACCGAAGTATTAACCGGTTTCGAAACGAGTTCAGGAACCCGACTACGGATGATTGCAAGATCCTGTGGTATAATCATCTCGAAGGAGCGTTTCCTATTATCATTTCTTATAATAGCTGCTCAAACTTTCAACCTTCACCCCATCAACCCGGTGGTACATCGTACGTACATTAAATATCGTCGTGCCGTGCAACCTGGTGACCTTGAATAACCCTTCTTCCATGGATCACTGAACTCTCCTTGAGAGCGAATTCTCCTTGTCACCAGGTAGACTGAAAAATGCATTATGTACTCCATTTAAAGGAGCCAGCTGTATTCCAAGGAGAGCTCCTTGAAGCCCTACCTCAAAGAACTGATCGTTGCGCCATACTACTTTTTTTTCTTCTTTTATTCACAGTAACACCTTTCGAAATCTGCTGTTTCGTTGTTTTTCTTGTCACATTAAATCGGACGATTTTTACTTCGACCTGTATTTTTACGTTAAAGAGGGTGGTTTTCAGTGTTTTATCTTGATGTACATTTTTCTTGTACCGTCAGTGTTCGAAAGGAAGGACAATTTGTAATTTGAATTCTTTTGTCGTAGCTTAAATTGGGGATCGAATGAATCGCAGGCTTCCGTTTGGTGGAACCGGTTGTTTATTTACATTAACGTTCCCGTTTGGGGTGTACAGGACCGATTACCATTATCAACCTGGCGCGTTAAGCGCGGTCCTATCCTCCAGGATCCCGGTGATGCACGACCCGCGGCGGTTTTAAATATCGCGCGTTTAAATATTCCGAATGGTAAGATTTAAAAACCTTATATTTCACCAGCCGCGCGTTTTAACCGCACACTTCGCGTTATTCCTCGCTGTTTACCTCGCGCATTTCGAGCAATTACCGCACGTCACTTATAGCATCCTGCATTCTGAAGAAATATGGCCGATGATCTTCGCGTTTCCCGAAAGAACCACGTATCGAAGTAGAATTCTAACAAAATTACCAAGACTCTCATTAATACGAGACTACTCGCGGAAATTTTATTCAGAACGAAGAGATCGATGGTATAAACAAGTAGTTCCCCAAATCTTGATGTAGCACCATCGTATTCTATAACTTTCTCTGCCTTACAAATGATTCTTTTCAACAGGCGAAGATTATGAATGGAAAAATGTAGAAAATCGAAGCGGAAGTCGAATTGCATCGATCGAACGGAGAAAGATTCGTTTGAGAAAAAAGGGAGATGGGAGAGGGGGAAAAAGGAAGGGTGGAATAGGGTGTCTGTCAACAGCGCCGCGTCCTTCGGCGACAAGGACGAACGTGGTCCCGCGTCCCATCTTGGGAGACTCCCACCGTGACGAGGGTTCGGTTGGTGCGAGGGAGACGCCCTCGCGTCCACGCGAGTAGGGTGGAAAAGCTCATATCCCCTAATGAAGTAAAACGGGACGTCGTCCTGTGTCTGCGTACGTGGGCAGAGCGGAGCGAGAGAGGGTGAAGGGTGCAGGAGGAATCGCCAGAGAGGAGAGAGGCAAAAAGGGGTGTTCTGCGAGCAAGGGCGGCGATCGCGAGCTCTTCTGAAGGTTTCGCGCGGAACAGAGAAAGACGAAAAGTGAAAGGGAAGACCGTAACGAGGACAGAGACGGCAAAAAAAAGGAAAATAAAGGAAGAGGAAGCTTTAGGAGGGAATGATGTGGGGAAAGAGACGAGAAGGGAGAAGGAGAAGGGCTAGGAGAAAATTTGAAGAAGGAATAAAACTAAAGAAAATGATAAAGAGCGAGGGATGACTATTACGAAGAATGAGAAGAAACAAATGAAAACAGAAGAAGATTATTGCGAGAAATAAGAGGAAGAAATGTGCTGGCGCGTAAAGCAGAGAAAGTCGAAGAGGAGGAGGGATGATTTTAGCGAAAAATAGGACGAAGAGAGACACGAGGAAGTAGAGGGATAATTCTAGCGAAGAAAGACAAGGTGTACGTGCTTGAAGGAGAGACACGATACGTAGTCGACAGTGACGAAGCACCCTTCGCTCAGAAGGGAGGAAGAGAGAATCGCAGGAATAAAGAAAGAGGTGAGATACCAATAGGAAACGAGCTACGAGGGATGATGGCACAGACTACGGTAAGAAGAGTGAGAGAAAGTAACGCCAAATGAAACGGGGGTGGTTGTGAATCGAAGGGTTTCCCTTTCGTTGTTCCTGTGTTCCCTTTTTCGATCCTCTTCCTTCAGGAAATTTCGAACACAGTCTTGTTCAGTGACACCCATAAGTGGAAGTGTTTGAAGGGGTTGCGTCGCAGACGACGTCTTTTTATTTTACTGTCCTTTGATGACTGATACTTTTCATTAAGAAAGTGTTACATAGATCCTTAAAATGAAAATTAATATAATTCTAGATAAGTACCAACTGTTATATACAGAATTAGGTCCTGACTGATGGTCGTATGATTAGCAGCTGAACGAAATTAACAAGACACCGTTCGTTACGATCGATCGAGGAACGAAAACGCGGCGAATCCGGGATGGATTGAAATTATTCCCGGTAGCCAGGCGAAATTATTCCGGCGCGCCGCATAACGTTCCAGAACTCTTGACTCCTTTGTCCGAAACGACGTCTGAAATCGTAAAACTGCACTCAATTAAAGGGTTAGACCGCTCGTCAAACGTTACTGCCCACTTGCTGCGGGACGTTCGTTCCGTCTGGCCGCGATAACGCTCGTCGCAATAAACCTGGGGCCATCGCGTATATGTATACATAGCTACATAGTCCATATAGAATGTGTCTGTATATATAATAAACCTGAAACATCGTCTGGGTACAGAGTGTTAGGTAACTGTCAGCGAGAGCAGAGAAATTAACGGATGATCTGGAAGCTAAAATAAGACGAAAATCAGGAATAACAAAATTCCGTGAGAGGCTTCGTTTTCGAGGAAAATGGCCTTAGAAATTCGTTGCGCGTGTATGGAGGGTATCCACACGTGGTCAAGTGACATTAACAATGGCCGTGTATCATTTAATGCACGCGTGCCTACCTAACGGAGTTTTAAAGTCGTTTTCCGTGAGAACGAGGCCCCAAACGCAATTATTTTATTCCCGACTTTCGTCCCGTTTTGATCTACAGACTTGCTGTACTTATACCTTTTGATGTAAATTATAATTACGCCAGCTAAAATTATTTATAAAAGAATATGGAAATACTAAATAAATATCAAATAGCATTTAACATTCAACAGATGGTAATTCTTTAAAATTAATAATACGTATACATTTGTGATTGTAGATAGAAGTCACATTCGTATGGACAGCCACCCCTTCGTTCCACCAGAATTGCAGTTTCATTAGGTCCAGTATACACAAGGTAGGATATTTTCAATCATAAAAATTGATATCAATGAATGCATTATAATTAAAATATGAATCCTTGCAATATGGATCTTGGTGAAAAAATGCACGAGAATATTCACTTAAACATCATGATCGTGACGTATCTATAGAAAGTTCACTCGTTCTCACTTTGGAGTCATTTCTCGCGGTCCAACTGAGACTCGTTACGATAACAGCAGTAGGTCCATTTACAATTTCCTCTAATCTCAAATGAGCATTTACCACGGTTTACTCTACATGTCTCTGGCGTTTATCGCGCTAGGGGTGGAAAAAACCATGGCAGGCTATTTAGAGATAAAAAAAAAAGAAAAGTGGCAGAGCTTAAAATTCTACCGGGCTTCTTCATCGGTGCAAATGGTCTCCCCTATTACAATTTTCCCCGTTATTTAATCTGGCTCGAATGCTGCGAGCAGAATAATTTATTGTTTAGCCGGTTTAGCATCGCTGAATTTCTAAATGAGTATTATATGACTGATTAAATTTTATTGACACTCGTTAGTGTAAATTTCATGGAAGTAAATATGTATTTCATTTTCCCTAATACATATTTTACGATGGATGCTAGTCGTCTGGAGTCGTTTGGGTTTTACGAACTATTTGAAGATCGACGCAGTAAAGAAACTGTCACCTTGGTACTTGTATTTAATTAAAACTGCAATTCAAATCGTATTTTCATATGAAAAAAACATAATGTATCGCTATTGTCGATTATAGATAATTAGGCACGGACAAACTTTTCACTTTTGTTATAATGAGAATGCCATGACAGTTTGCACGACAGGCCCGTATGAGTGCCCTATTAATTTCGAGTGTAAAGATGGGCTAGCAAGAATTCAACGTGAAAATGTTCTGCCATGCGCACGTTGCACCCCATAGTGTCCTACTCGCTACCATAAGATACTCTGTATATCGTCTCACCTTCAACCCTTACGCGTGATGAGGATTCGCTATTACATTGTCCAAAACATACTAAACTATATAACGAACCATGAACCTTGCTCTTTATGTCGCTTATAACTCGCACAAGCGGTTCCTAGAATATTGACACTAGAATTACCATAAATATAAAGAGAACTACCCCGAACGAACCCCTCGAATCTGTTCTATCGAACGCGAAAATAGTTATACCGCTGTCGAGCGAGCAGGAAAAGAGTTTGATCCGTCGAACGGCTAATGAAACAACGTTATTCATCGATCATTCTCGACGCGATGCGAAACAGATTTGCAAGGGCAAAAAGTTGGCGCGCGTCGAAGCGTCGCGGGGGTTGGGCGAGGAAACAAGAACAAAACGAGCGCGGCTGACCCGAATTTTCCCTCGTAAAGAGACAGATCGAAGTGACAGGTGCCACGAAACACCATCAAGGTCGACCATGACCCTCTCGAGGCGTTTACTTTCATCCATCGATCGCCCCGGGAAGTGTCGTGTTTTCGGGACGCTGATCGTCCGCGGATGCACGGCTGCGGGAGGAAAAATAGGTGAAGTGGAGGGTACGAGAGTGACGTTAAAGAAATAATTGGCAGCCAGCGAACGTATCGCGGTGCCGTTAAAGGTAAAAAGTGCGCGATTTATTCCCGTCGAATAATCCGGTTAATTCGATGAAATTAAAGGCGAACCGAATAAAAAAGAAGCTTATTCAGCTTTATAATCCGCGCCGGCCATTTTGCTTTCAATTTTGTTATATTTAAACCCGACTAGGGTAAACGAAGTGCGGGTTATTTTAAAAGTGAAACAGGTTTTAAATAACGCGATAGAGATTCGACCGAGCCACACGTAAATTGCTGCTCAAACGGAGTGTTCAGTATTAACATTGAAATCATTGCGGTCGTTCAGCGGGGTGAAATTTCGCTACCCCGTTGTTAAATCGAATTGAACTATGCACTTTCGACTCCCGATGACAGCGTCCGTGCGTGGCCTGTGATTTTTTAAAAAATTGCTAAAAGTAATCGCTTTCAAAAACCATTTATTATAAATTTGAAAAAATGGTACCTTTTCAAAGATTCTCCAACCTTTTCCGACGATCTTCCCCGCGACTAGACAAAATTAACGCCACATACGTGAAAGATTAACGCGCTGTACAATTTTGACAAGTCTCGAAAGCGAACTGGACGCGCGGCGTAGCGGCGCGTTCCTTCGAGCGATCAGAGGCGTGCGAAAAAAATGGCGCGTCGAGAGGAATCCCGTTGGAACGCGGAAAAAGCCAGGAGGATTAACAGAGCCGGAAAGTCGGTCGGTAATCTCGGATGGTAATTGAAATAAAGCTTCTGTTATCTGGACGACGCGAAGCGTTCTCGATGCGTTATTAATGCGCGACGTTTGCGCTGCGCTCACGCGGTTTCCATCCCGCATTATTTATCGCCGGGAATATTAATTTTCGCCGGACACCGCTGCCGCACCGTGCACCGATTAATCGATAACGCACGACGATAACGGCTGCCACGCGGAAGTCTCCTCGATTCTTTCGAATTATTGCCATCCCCAGTTTCACTTTTCATTTCCACCCCTCTCAGCTCTTAGGTAGGTACGCTTGATGGCCAAAGGCTCGCTTCCGCGACGACATTTTTTTCTACGCAATTTTTCTTCTCTTTGCTGTTTAAAGATTAGCGAAGTACGTTTAAGAAGCAGTTCTTGGTGCGATATTGGAAACTACTGTTTAAATGGTATCGTGCGAGGGTGAAAAATTCTTGAGTATCGATATGGACCGTCGATGTAGCTTTCTCTGATTCGTTGAGATAGAGTCATTTGTTCAGGATTAGAATTTCAATACTGAACTATATACATAATTATCTGATAATATATCTTCCTCTGCCATTCTATTTGAAATTGAGATATCGAAATGTTTGCTTTAATTATAATATTCCAATTGAACAAACTGTATTTTCGTATTGTTATTCCAGAGTTTTTCTCAAACTCATTTCTCTTTGCCTAAGATACATAACTGGAAATAGTATCCTTATTAAAAACACGAACAGATGTCTGTATTTCTAATACCTGTTAATAAATGCGAACGAATACTTGACAGAAATTGTGAGATCAAATTATTAGTAAAATCGCTGGATAATGGGACTACTGATAAGCATAATAAAAATATTAAGTTTCTCTTCATAGGATTTAAAAGGTACCACCTTTCGTATGAAAATTATCCAGAATATATTTCTGTTCAAACCACCATCAATCATAACTGCACAAATGTAATGAAAATCTGCCAAACTTCAGCCCCTGTCACTTGTAGATACATAAAGAACGACGATTACCGCTATTCTATAATTCTCCCTTATCGTCATAATGCGGTTATCGCGAATAATTAAAAGGAACATCGTTCGATGAACAGTTAAAGCTGCAAAGAGCTCGTGGCGAAAAGTCGATCGCGAGTAGTTGCAGGTTTTATTCGCGAGGAAGGAAAAGGCGGGCATCCGCGAGCGTCCCATCCGCGCGCGGTCCATTCATCAGGCATTTCCGATGCGATATTAAGCCGATAGCAAATGTTTGGATAACGCGACGCGTGCGCAGACATGATTCCCGTCGACGTAATTTATCCATAGTCCGCGGAATAATTTCGGTCGCGGCGGCTGAATTATGAAATTACTGGTCCCGGGGGTGGACGCGCGCGTTCTACCGCCATCGTCTCGCGGATTTCGCGCGACCCATCGCACCCCTGTGGAAAATGAAAAAAACGCGACATTTCGAAAATTGCCAACCATCCAGACTGCTCGAAAAAATAACATATCCCTCACGCTGGTTAATGAATAAGGGAGTAGAATTGCGAGGAAGCGGAGGGGTCGTAACTCTTAAGAAACGATCGTTCGAAGGAATAATTAGTAACAGAGGGAAGGGTGATAAGTCACGCGTTTAATTTGCTCGTATAGTTTTAATGATATGGGAGTAGTTGGAATTATGTTTTGAATTTAAATTGCTTTTTTACGCGAGGGACGATAAATGTCGCGCGCCGTGTTTTCCGGATCTAATAGAGTCGTAGATTTTATCTCGATTGATCTTTTTCTCGCTTCTATTATTTTTGCCGATTATACATTAACAAGTGGCTTCATCGTGGTTACGGAAAATAGCAGAAAAGTGAAGCTTAAATAATTCATGTATCCGTTGGCAAGTTTAAGAAACGCCGAGGCACAGCGAAGTACGTCTCGTAGCAATTCCTAAGGGTGGATCGTTCGCGTGACAGCTTGAAAAAGGGGAAACTTAGGGACTTTCTGTCGCGGAGAAGAATTCTTAAGATCCACTAGCTTCGCAGGAACGAAAATGTTCCAGGCATCCGTCATCCCGATAACCGCGAGATGTAAAATGAAATTCGGAAAAAATCGTCGAATTCTCGTGGAAAGGGGTGGGAGGGAAGTTTTGCGAACGGTCGGAAAGCCGCGCAATGTTGACGCGGGAATTCGATTAAGAGTAAGTAGCGATCGTCTGTGCGAAAAGGGAAAAGAATTTCGCCCCCGCTGTAGAGACTCGTCAGAGTCCGCCAGGCGGATGAAGACATCGGAGGATTTCACCCTCGTTCGAAATTCCAACGCTCTTAAAACACTTAACGCAGACAGTTCTGTTTCCATCGACGCGGGCCGCGTACACAATTGCCTTTCAACTTTGCGGTCGCTCGGAACGCGACCGGAAAGCACGACGCGGATTGGGTTTGATCCCGACCGTGCTTCCGGTGCCCTGGAACCGACCGCGGGCCTCCATGGAGACCGTGTATTAAATTTCAATGACGCATTGCTAGAAGAAATGACGATAATGCGTGGTAGACATGAATTCTCATTTTCAAAAAAAGAAATGGTATTACATACTAGAATTTTATATTTGAGGCTAGAAGATTGAAGCTACCCCATTCTATACCAAATCATCAATCCGACGATAATAGAACACAATAATACCATTGAATATAATTAATTTAAACGTCCATTTAAATATTATTTCTCGAATTAATCTCAAAACCACCAACTACTAACTACCATAATTAACCTTCCTGATACCACAGCGATTCTATAACAATAGACTACAATTATATAATGCTAGCAGAAACCTGAAACGAATCATAAAAGAGCCGCAGCGCCGTACAAATAAAGTCTTACAATCCCTTAGAAAAAGTTCAGGCGGTAAAGTATACAATTCACTCCCGCATCGTTTCACCCCGCGTAAGAATCCACCCCTTACACTCGCCGCCTCGACCGCACCAGCGTCGCAGCCATCGAAAAACAACAGACAACAAGTCGTGAAAAGTGAAAGCACCTCTTCTCACCTCGATTCTCCGCACGAGAAAAAAGAAAAAAAAACGAAGAGGAGGAGGAAAGAAGGGGAACAGGCCACGGGTTACGTTCGACGAAGAAGAGAGGGGGTGGGCGATACGTCTGAATAAATCCGACCGTGAGAGCGGCTGCATTGTCCGCGACGCGGACATTCTACTCGCGGTGCCGAGGGGTGGGTAAACAGCAGTTAGTTTTGAAACGACGACGCCACGAACGGGACGACGGCACGCGTGTTTGACGAATTACACGGCTGGACGAGATCGAAAGTGAAGTTCCCTCTCGGCCGTCCGTTCGATGGCCCCAATTTTCTTACCCTCCGCACCCACCAACGCCGCGACGTCCCATTTTTCTCCCAGCTGGCAGCTTCCTCCTTGTCGCGGAACTTTATCGACGAAGCTTTAATGGGAGATCCTGTGTACGGTCCGATAGTTGAGTTTAAAATTACGGATTACGTTCCATGGTGGTCGAGAATGTCTCCTGAGCAGCGTTCGACTAACTGTGTTATGGTCTCTGGGTTATTTTCAAGAGAATAGGGGGTTGGAAAATTGTGTGTATAGAAGTTTGATATTTAGAAATTCATATTTTTGCTATTTCCAAGTCGACAGGCTAGCGCAGCGAATTTCCGCGCGGCAGATACAAAAATTCCATGTGAAATTATTCGCGGAACCGGGAATGAAAGCGTGCACATAAAAACGCCAGGAGCACGGGTTTTCCCCGTTGCGCAGGTGGAATTTTTCGGCTGGATAGTACGTGCGGAAGGCGTGCGAAAGTTTGGTCCACGTGGCTGTCGGGTCGAGTGTCCCATTTTCAGGGTCCAACCGACGGGGTAGAATGAGTTACGCGCCGGTAACATGTGTTTATTTAGCCGCGCGAGCCACGTGGGCGGGTAAGATGAATGGCCGTACTCGGATGCGGCTGTCCACGATGCACTTGTGCAATAAGCACGGCCGATTATGCAAAAAATTGCTGGAGCCAACCGTGAAGCTGACTGTGTGTACCCGAGAGTCAGGCTTAACCGAGCCCAGTTTCTCTAAAATTGAGTTCTACGCGTGTGTATCGTCCTACTGTTGTCAAGGGGTTGATTCTAAACGCTTAAACAGGATTATTGGAAAGTGAGAATCTTGCAAATTTATCATTTTGTAATACGCTCAATATTAGCTATAATTTATTAATTTAAAACGAATACTAGCTCGACATTAATGGATATTTATTTTATAGTTCAATTCAGGAAGCTTCAAAAGTAATTATCACAAGCTCTTTTATTCCTACCCTAAATGATACTTAGCGAGTAACAATTTTGCAATAAAAATGTTCCACCTAATTTACAAAAAAAGAAGATCTTGAAACCATTCAACATTCACGAACTTCTCGCCAACAACTTAATCCTCTTACAGTCCTCTGACGGCCTCCAGCGTCATTTTTAATCCAATTGTGTTCTCTCTTTGAGAGACTTCCTAATTTCGAGACAAGCGAACAAAAATTGTCATCCACAATTATATGAATTAAACCACACGTTAATCCTTCTTTTAAGAATAGAATTCTTAAAAAGAAGAACTGAGGGACTGCATTAAAACCGGACAAATTTCAAGTGCCACGGGGGGGTTGAAGCAACCCCTGAAAAGGAACCAGAATATTAGCATTAAAAAAAAGAAAAAAAACTCAACGAACGTTGTCTCTGGCAACAGACATGTTTATCTGGACGTTTCTAACGGAGCATACTTCTAACGGCGCTTCCTGTGAATCGCACAGAGGTCTTGTCGAGACTTATCAATCGATCTGCGACTATTTATCAGCGCGGATAGCAGCTGCACGCGTCTAGAGATGTCAGTTGCCAGTCGGAGAAAGATTTAGAGAGAGGAAGAGACAGAGAGTGGCTGCAGGAGGGGGTTGGAGAGTAGTACGCAATAGTTGTTTTCGAAGTAGACAACATAGCTGGACCAGTCACGGGCATAATGAATCTATTCGAACGGGATGGCGGGGAGGGTTGATGGCAGCCTATCGCTGGTGTACCGTTGCTGGCCCTCGTGTCCTCGAAAATCGTCCATCGGACGAACGGACCACGTTGTATCGCTATATGCGACGTTCCCGACAAAACGTGATTGCTTGATCACTGACTACATACACCTCGCATTATATTGGACAGTGGTCACCCGTTTATTGGTATCGCGTGACAAAGTTTGTCTGCATGGGACATTTGATGATGATTTCTCGAGGAAATTTTAAGGATTCATCTTAGAGAATGAGCTTCATTTTGGAGGGACAGGGCTCTGAAAATTCGAATATGGTAATAACAAAAAAAATTAGTTAGGTAGTGGATAGGAGATATAAAATGAAATTTAATTCACTGCATTTGGTGGACAGAAATTTCTTGTAACATGGCTTACAATCATGTTCACCTGGAGACTGGAGAGTTAGCGAAGTTTCAAGTAGATGATTACCGTATGTAATCAGACGCGGACATTTTGTTGAAAATGTGAAATGTAGGTGTTAAGTGTGATTAATAGCAGCCGTATAATGTATTACGAACGAGTACAAAGCATGAACGAGTATGTAAAATGCGCGTAAGATAAAAGTAATCGATTACTTGCTCGACCTACGTACATTGAGAAAGGGGTAACGCTTATATTTCTTTAATATCACCGTTTAAAATCATAGCATTCTCAATTCGAAACCGTGGAAAATAGCTCACGATACACAATCGAAAGGAGCAATAAAATGATCGATACTCGAAAGAACCACTTTTAATCAAAGCTCCTTTCATCATCCGGGCGCGCGGAATGAATTTAAATACGCGGCGGGTAAAAAAAAAAAGGAAATGAACGAAACGCCCGGTTCGTTCCGGCAAACGCTCGACGGAAAACAAAGAAAGCCCATTTGCAAAATTCACCTTGCGTAGAGCCGAAATCAGCCCGCCTCCATTAGCCGCTTAATTACTTAACATCAAACACGCGCGTCGAGCATCAAACGAATTTAAACGCGGAACAGTCGAACGCACGGCATCGAACGAAAGCGATAGTATCGCGTTCCCTTTTATCCCGCGGCTGATTTTTATCGTCGACCAGTCGCGAATCTCTCCGTTCATGGATTACATTCGTTTTGACAGGACCGCGGGGGACAACGACGGGTGTCCCGCGAGCCGTTGATCGAACGGCCACCCCCAGCGTGCACCGTCCGCGCGAGAAAGTGACGGGAGGTCATTGCGCGGTGGGAGTCGACGAGGAACGGAGGGTGCACTCGAGGGTGGTGCACCCTTCTGTTTCTACCTGGCGTGGACACGCGTGCAACGTTAACAATTCGAACGCGACGTTTCCGCGTAGACGACGTTTCGTTTCGCCGCTGTAATTGCCACCCATTTTTCTCCCACGTGTACGCTTGCCTTATGGATTTATACTATTTCTTTAAATACCCGTGATATTCTCTTTGGAACGAATTGGTACATTTTAATCGTAGCCGTGTTCTAATGTTATATTCTTCGCATGAAATTTTCGACGGTCGACCTATCAAAATATCACTGAACACGCGATCCAGAGTGTTTCAGTTTACGCGGCACCCAGAAGTGCACATCTGACAGATATTACATTCCGTGTAATTAACAAGTTATAATAAGCGATTTAGGTTAAAATGCATCATAATGAATTTGTCGCATATGCATTCCATAATTCCGACGGTGCCTACAAAGAGAAACATATGGATCTAAATTTGGGGGAGTATTGAAATCAGGCGACTGATACATTCAGTTAAATTAGCAAGCTGTTGACAAGTAATTTTAGAAAATATTTGACAACCCAAAATGAAGAGAGAATTAGAAATAGTAATAAAATTGCATTGGAAGTTTCCCTTTTGAAAGAAATGGCTGGACGCTGGACTAGTACGCGTGTATTTATGGTAAACGTACATTACCAGTCCAATTCGCGATGAAGACCCTATATGGCTATGCGTACCCACTCGTAATTAACTCGCGCCATTAGCGAGCGTACGCTTGACGGATTTTCAAAATCCCTTTTCTAGAGAACAGAGAATTAAAGGCACTTTTGTTATTTTTGACTTTTCTGTCTCATATTCACCGTTATATAGGTTTCACAAAAGAGGATACACTTTTAGAGTCTGCACTTATATGGAAAAGTGTTTTACCACTAGTCTTTGAACATCCACACTCGTACAATCGAATCACCCGTTGCTACAAGCTATACATTCACAATTCTATCGCGTTCGTCCACACATAAATTACTATCTTCTCAACGTCCACCAACTTTTCGGGCCGGCCATCCCACGCCAAGCCATTTCCTCGCAGCCCCTAAAATCGAAACATCGACGAGACAGCGGCGTATCGCGATCAACGTGTCGGTAAAAATGGCCGACAACGGGTCCCGCAGAAATTAGATCCGGCTAGAAAATGCGACGCGTCGCTAATTAATCTCGTTTCATCGACAACGCTCGTCAACGGGCTGCTCGCACTTCCCGCCCCTGTTCCCAGCCCCCATCGCCATATATCCCCCTCGTTGCCCGGTGTATCCGTGTTGGCAGCGTTTTACATTTTTCGAGGCGCGCGCCGCGGCAATAATTACGCGCGGGATCTATTTAAAAGCAGAGCGCCGATATCGGCGCACGCACCCCCTGTCCCGTGCACAGTTTATGCACGCGCCGCATCGACGAGGAAATTGAACAATTCCCGTTACCGCAAGGCACACAACGCATTATTTATCCCGGATAATAATGAATTGGTTCGTCAACGGGAATACCTGCTTCCCAGCGCCGGCCACCCATTTGCGTCCCATCGCGTGTACTTCATCCCCCGTCCGACAACCGCGCCTCTACTCTCACTCTCCCTCTCTCTCTCTCTCTCTCTCTCTTTTGCGCGCACTGCTCGCCTGTCCGTCCATTCGTCTCTCCTCTCTCGCTTCGTCCGTCACCCCTTTCGTCCCCCTGTCTCGTTTCCACGCGGTATCGGGACAGCGTGGGTGCGGCAACCCTCGCGACAATTCACCCTCTACCTCCGTCCTCGTCGCTCCGGCTGCCGCGTCTGCGATTGTCAGTGTTTACCACGCGCATATTATCGCGATGACGTTGCGGCGTGATGGGGATCTGCGGAGGAGACCGAAAAATCCCGACGACTTGCGTCCGACTGTTTGCGCGTCTGAACCGACCGGACAACCCGGCTATCCAGCGGATTATAATTATTACTCGCGGGACGTTGCGGTGCACGGCCGCGCGATGAATAGGCGGTCCGTGACGGACCGCGGGAGACGCGGGACCGAATCTTTTGTTCGCGGTTTTCACCGATTTGGGCAATTAACATTCGATACTCGTCAAGTACGTAACGGGATGGGAATGGAATTGACGGACGACGCGGATAAGACCCGTAATGGGGCTGGTTTTGTTTCTTGTTCGGAGCGATTGTGTAATTACGGGGACAGGTGAAATTTACGGATGTGCGAATTTTCGGGTATGAAGCAAGGTTGTTTAATTACGCAAGGAATTTAATTATCCGGACAGCGTATGGTACGATTGCGTTGGACAAACAAGATTCCATCGCGCCTTTGCTTCTGACCTCACCAATAATAAAGAGACAGATAAATTGCAAATATTATATACACGATAGAGAAACCCTGGTAATCTTTCTTACAAAGCTGACTACTTGCTTAACTCTTAACTCGTACCTTCCTGAAAAAATAGTAGTCTTCCGCTCGATCAGCCCCCGTAACCTGCCACCCTAAATCTAAATCCACGTAACAACAGCCACCGTCCGCAATTGCAGTCTAACAAACTTAATTTCCGCGCTGTGCTCGCGAGGAACAGTCGGAAAAATAATGCACCCGCGGTGGAAGTTCGTATTAGGTTAACCAAAGAGAGAGAACAGGGGTGGGCGGTCGGGTGTTGCGGGTGTACGACGGGGAGGAAAGGGGGACGAGGACCGAGCGAAAGGGATGCGCAAAGGGACGGGGGCACAGCGGGAAACAAAAGCAAGACCAATAAACGTCAGAAATGGAATGTCAAAGAGAGGAGCCTGGGCGGCGAGAAAGAGCGGGGCGAGTTGAAAGCGGGCCTGGGCGACGTCTCTCGAATTCGATGCATAAGAACGAGACAGGGAAAGAGGGGATTATAATATAAATGAAGGCACCTTACCTTCGTTTCTACCTGCTCCGTCAGCCGGTTCAACGAGGCTGCCAACCGTGGTCGAACGAGGATATCGTTGGACGGCGAAGGAACGGCTCGAACGAGGGCTTGCGGAGGGGGTGCGGATGGAGAAACAGAGGGTGCGACCGGCGTAGAGTCGCTGGCAAGAAGAGGACCCGACGAAGAGGCGATCAAAGAGGACCGAGCGAGAGGAAACAGGAAAAGAATCGAGGCTAAAAGAGGGACCATGGTTACGAGGGGTGGGGCGAGGGAAATAAAGCCGGGTACACGCTGAACTAAAGAGTTGCTGGATCTCGATCAAATTGATCGATACTGTAGTTGATTCGTTGTTGAGTGCTGTGCGTTTAACTTGGATATATCTAGAAATGATATGGATCGAGAGCCACAGACAGTTGATTCTGCGAATATTTTGCTAACTATTCCGAAAAGTAGATACCGTGCGTTGCCATAGGTTGAAGTGGTTAAAATACGGGGGAGGGATGGAAAATGAACAAAGTTGGTCAAGTAATTTAATTACAGTTATGAGAGATTTTTGAGTTTCAGAGGGAGATATTATGCTCCTAATGAATTCTGCGAGCAATTATAAGTTCGGTAATTCTCGCGAACGATTGAGATAAAACGGGGAATAGAAGAAATTACGAATTGGCATTAGCGCGGTTAAGTGGACGAAAAATTTCATTCGCTCGAGGAAGTATTACTACCGCTGGATAATTTTCGTTTCACCTATCCACTTTTCCGATTGAAATAAATAATCGATAATTGAAGACGTTCTTGCTGGCATCGAGTCGAAGTGGCAGCAAGAAGAAGGTCGGTCTCTACCAACCAGGAATATCGATTTAACGAGTCGAAACGGTCAGACTAGAAGCCTCTCAAACAATGTTACCAATATTTATTACCGCCAATTAACACCCATTGCAAAAACACATTTTTGGATCTTCAATTCTCATTGAACGTTCCCGAAATTTTTCCTAATGTCGAGCACGATAAAGTAATTACCATCGTTCCCCAAAAATAAAAGAACCTACGTCCTCGTCCATACCCTCGTGACGATCCAACAAAGCTCGCAAAGCTCGTTCGATCGTTCGCAACGCGAACGGAGCTTAGAATCGACGTAGACGCGCGGGCATTAGCAAAACCGATACCCACGTCCATGGAGAAAGGAAAGAGAAAGGCCGGCGTCGACAGGCCGCGCGTGAAAGAGGAGCGGACAAAGCGTGGAATAAAGGACGACGCCAGAAAGTGGCATCTGCGAAACGAACCAACCCCTATGCGCGATAAAGGATTGAGCAAGCGGAACGATGGTAGAGAGAGGAACCAGAGGACGAAGGCGAGGAAGATCCACGGGGGTTGTGAACGGAAGAGGAGGAGGTGAAGGAGGACAGGCGAAAAACGCGGAAGGAAGGAAGGAAGGAAGGGAGGAAGGAAGGAAGGAAGGAAGGAAGAGACGACGAGGAGAGGGTTGCAAGCTGACACAGGAGGACGAGTGGTAGCCCAACCTTTGAAACAGGCTGAGGACGGCGAAGGTGGAGGTGGAGTAGGAGGGCAGAGAGAAAAGGGAGATGGTAGGGGTGCAGGTGGAATGGGTGGGTTGGCGAGCGTGGGAAGAGGAAGAAGAGAGAAGGACGGTGTACTGATGAATATGACAGATTATAATTTTACGCTGTGGGTGGTACAAGGTGGAGGCGGTGGTGCGCCGGTCTAGGTTGCCGGAGGAGGTGGTGGTCGTAGCCGATGGAGGTGACGCTGGAGGTGGAAGTCGCCAGGCGGAATGAAGGTGACTGCGAGAAGGAGGAGGGAGAAGGCGAGCAAATGCTGTCAAAGCAAAAAGGACGGGGGACGGAAGGGTGCGCGAGGGGTTAAGTCGCGCTCGTGACTCTCGACGTTTCGACGCCGCGGTGGTCCCCCGCGCCCGCCTTCGCGCGCGTCGCGAGCGTCGCGACGCTCGCCTGCTTCCGTGCCACCGAGCCGCCCGATCGACCTATCATTTTTTATCGCCCCGTAGCGGGAATAGCGACGATCGCGACTACGATACTGTTCCTTGGCTGGATGCTCCATAGAGTTCGGCAAAAATTGAAATTTTTTTACGCTTTCCTTCGGTCCCGTGCAAAGTGCATCAAATTTTCCGAATAGATATAACAGTCGATCGGTAGGAAGCTTTTAATCTAGATGCGACCGTGTACGTTTCGAAGAAATAGATTATCCTGGATATGTTTACGTACACGAATGAGAAACGAAAATTCGGCAGAACATTTTCTTACGCGGATATCAGAAGGAAGTCTGTTTTTCTTCCTTCTGTTTTACACAATGTCGACGAGGAACTTCGATCGCCTATATCCGGATAATTGATAATCTGAAACTCAATTAGAGATGCAGACAATCCACTTGGGATAATTGACGTTCTGCCGTGTACCATATTATGAATAAGTAATTGTTTGCTGTGGCAGTTCCATGCCACGTTCTAAGCGAGATACATCGAACTCTTCGCAGACCTGTATCGAGGCTGTCTCAACACCGTTTTAACCTCCCCACGACAGCCTCTATTACGGTTTCTCCAAAGTACACATAATTACACGTTTACTCTGCAGACATTATAATCGCGCTGGTATATGGAAGTTAATGACAGAAAAAACTTTGCGAATCTACAATTAATCATCCTCGAACTTTACAAATCCAAAATCAATAACGCATAACGTGTTCCTCTTTCGAAAACATCGACAAAAATCGAATACCTCTCACTGAACGATCGTATACGTCCACGACAGAATCGTCAGCCGAATTGAAACGAAGGCATCGCGTTAGAAGAATGAAAATTAAATCGAAACTAAACGTTAACTGTTGATAGTTTCGAGGGGAAATCGGTGGGAAATGGTAAATCGTAAATGCCTCGGTTTAACGACGCAAGGAAACCGGTGACTTCTGCAGCGGCCATTATCGCGGAAGGCCTGAACTGGACGTCTGGCTGGCGAGGAGAGTAGGGACGCCGCTCGAGGAGGGTACGGAGGTCGCGGTCGCGGTCGCGACTTCCGGTTCTTCGAGGCGCGTACGCGCCGGCCCGTAGACGCCGTGGGAACCGACTTCCTCCGCGGTATGCTCGTTTTTTTTTCACTCCCTCTCCCCTCTCTCTCTCTCTCTCTCTCTCCTTCCTGTGCGTGGTGAAAGTAAACCGGGCGAAGGCGTGCGCGCCTCCTCGGTCCCGTATTCTTATACGTGCACGCGAGCCTTCCGCTGGTCCGCTTCTTTCTCTCCTTCCTTTTCAGCGCTCTCGAATGCTACTTTTGCAACCGGAAATCGGCTCGCTTTTAATCCCATACGTTATACTGGATTCCGATCGAACCTCATTTAATCGGCCATACTTCTATCGCTGATTTTTTTCTTACTTATGAGAAGGTACGAGAAGGTACTTGCCGGACTTTTTTGCACTTTTGAGACTCGTCCATATATTTAACAGAGAAATATTTTGCCGAATGTGAGGAGAGAGATAGTTTTGTCACTTTCAGAGCTCGCTACTCTAACTTGGTGATCGTTCGAGATCGATACAGCAGGGTTTCCGAATTTGGATTCGAGTCCGGATAAAAAGTTAAGGGATTCAATGGTTTCTCTCAGAGATTTGTGTTCGATGTTTTATTTCATCATGCTTCCATTGATTAAGATTATTGATTGAATTAATGGTTCTATTTTCAATCTCTTTCAAACCGGTTTTCCCTTTAAATATTTGAACGTATCTAGAGTACCCATTCTTTATCCATATTTGATAATTAATACCAATAGTTATTGTATTTTTATCGCTTTACAAATAGCTCTATTTGTAATTGTTAAATTCTTTCTATATTTTACGAGGTAAAATATATTGTCCCGGTGTTTTAAATCAGCGATAATAGTAACAATAATAGCTACTTTACGCCCATTAACGATAATTTCTTGCCCGCGCTGTAATTAATAACAATCATAATAATATTAATAACGCCTTAAATTAGCTTCATCGACAATACCAGGCACGTTAAAAATCGATACTTCATTGAATGCTTAATGAAGGTGCATTATAATTAACAGGAACAAATGGTTCCTGACTGCTCGGGACTATTCGCCAGTTTGCCGATGAAATGATGGTTTCCATTCGCAAAATGCTGCCAATTCAACTGCTCGAGTTCTCATCGTGTATTTTTGCGGCTACTTGATCCCTGTATTTAGTAATAACAGTGATAACAATGATATTAATAACAATACCGTTCTGTTACGCGGTAACCGGTAGCACAGGATGTACGAATCAATAAACAAGAAAGAGAAACGAGAGAATATAATGACCGTCCAATATAAATAATCGTTGCAACGCGGAACTTTACACGATGAAAATTGCGAGCAATTGGTAGAAAAAAAAAAGAAAAAGAAAAAGGAGACGATCGCTCGGTGTTCTTCGTCCGTGTCGTTAACCGTTCGATACCGACGAAACAACGGAAGTAAACTTTTCAGCGATTACCATGTAAAATTAACCCGTTAATCGCGTTTTCTTAAATCTCGTTGCATGTAAAGCGCGTCAATTATTTTTAACGAGATGCAAATTAGACTCTTGTATACTTTAACTCCTCGCTTTGATTCCCGACGAGGATGAATTTTCATTTGCCCGCAACTCGAACAAATACGCAGCGCGGTCCGAACGGATTTTCAAAAGCGGAACGCAGACGCTGGACGAGAGGAAAGAGAAGATTTTACAATAAAACTGCGTTCTCCGCGAAGAAAATTAAACGGAAATCGAATATGCGACCGCAGAGAAGATGCGAGCATGAAAACGATTCGTTTTTGGTGAATCGACGCATGGTTTCTTTCGTACGCGAAACTGTTTTCATGCCTTCTTGCGCGTAGAATCTACTAATCAGTTGCGAGGGTTATTTCGTGACAGGAAAAGAAGAGAAGTAAACTTGTCGTTTAGATGCATGGTACCTTACTTACTTCGAGAAAGTTGTATGTGGTAGAAGGGTTAAATAAAATAGGGCAAAAGTCTTCACGATACTCAACGAAACCTGATGAAAATTTGAGGGCTGATTCTAGAATTCAAACTGAAGCAAAAATGAAAGATGACAAAATTACGTTCGAAGCTTCGAATTCGAGAAAAGCGGCAGTGAACATACAAGCCTGCGCGCACGCTAGCGGAACAGTGCAATGCACAGCCATAGTGGATCTCAGCATGCGTAGCAAAGTCGTATCGACCAACGTGCGCGCGTACTTAGATTTTCAAGCTCGTTTTTCTCGAAAACGGAGCTTCGAACCTAATTTTGTTCTTCACTATTCTTCTCTTGTTTTACCCTTTAGAATCATACGCTTGCATTTCAAACCACCTATATCTGACCACAACCCTTAAAAATACGCATCTTCTTGAACGAATATACAAAGACACGTAACATCTGGCATTTTTGGTATCCAT
This sequence comes from Xylocopa sonorina, assembly GCF_050948175.1. Taxonomy (NCBI): domain Eukaryota; kingdom Metazoa; phylum Arthropoda; class Insecta; order Hymenoptera; family Apidae; genus Xylocopa; species Xylocopa sonorina. Next base: position 8,205,746 of record NC_135196.1, on the reverse strand, counting down.
ACATCGTTATTATTAAAATGTTACTTTCCCAATTAGACGTTCTAATTCGTGAGACGGTTGAAACGAAAGATTGGTCGGTGTTCACGTGGCAGCCGTTGCTTAATTCAACCGAAACTCGAGGAACGGAGCCAGCAAATGGATCAATGATTTCCGTGAGAACGTCTGTGCCGGATTACCAACGCGATATCTCGAGTGAGAATATGGTTTTCGCTTAAAAAGACGCCGCCTTTTCCCCGTCGTGGCGTTTATTTTCAAGAACGACGTCGCGACGTTCGCCACGGGAGCGTCGTCACCGCCCTCGTTGCCGTCTACGTCGGGCGGAGGCATCGATTCGTGCAGAACGGCACGCGAAACCGAGGCAAAGCGAGCGCGTTTGAAAAGGCGAGGGAAAATAAAAGCGGCTGCGAGCATCGAGTCGAGCGATCGACGCCGACGCTTAGATCTACGGGGGATGATTAATGATGGAACGTCGCTTCGACCTGTACCGGGTAGTCATTGTCATCCGCTAGATCTACCGGGGCGATAAGCCGACTTTTGTTCTATAAAAGAAAGTACAAATGGAAAAATAGGAGAAGAAAAGGTTGCCCTCCTTTTTCTAACATTCACGATCGTATCAGGTTATTCCACGAGCAGTTTCGTCTGCCATCGCGTGTCGTATGTAGGGTAAAGGATGAAAGAGATCGCCAAGTATCCGTTTTTAGCAATTTTCTATCTTATTGCATAGTTACGTACCGATACAGACAACTATTCGCTACTTTCAACTGTTGCAAAGCAAGCTGCAACGCCTACGAAGTGTCGAACCAGTTCTTCCAAAAAATATAGCAGACGACACCCAAATACTCTGCCGTGGAAGTTAAAGAATTCCTCTAATTCCAAGTCCTACTGATCGTTAGGGGGGCGAACGAGGCGAAAAGAAATCGATGAACAAAGGGGAAACGAGAAAGAATTGCGATTGAAATTGTTCGAAGGTACCGCGGAGCTTTATTATGCGAGCGAAATTGTTTCGTTCATTATACCGGGATTCCGTCGGAATTGCGAGTTAATTAATACTAATTCGGGGCTGATTCGCGAAAATTCTCGCTTAATTGCACAAAGGGTTTTGGCTACTTTCTGCATAATGAATCCGCCAGTTTTGTGAAAAAGGAGGAGGAAAAATATTCGAGCGCCCCAGCGTTTGCTGAATGAATTTTTCTGCGGAAAAAGTACCCCCTTCACATCGGCCGTAACGCTGTTTAAATAATAACGCCTCCATGGGAACGTTCGGGTTATCAGATCGGCCGTTGTACTATCTTCCGGTCTGATTTCCGGTTCTGACTGTTTTCGCGTACTCCTCGCTCGAAAGGGATAATGAGCTTTCCCGTGCAAATATCTACGAATCTCACCCCGTTCGTTCTCCATTTTTGCTCGACCGCTCGACCACTGTATCGACTGTATCCTTCGTCGTGGAAACGTGAAAAGTATCGAATTGGAAATAAAACAACCCTAAACTTTAAAACAAAAAAGAAGGAAATACAATTAATAAAGTATGAACTTCACACTTTAATTTTCATTTAAATCACGCGTCAACGTAGTGGCGCCACCCCCAATCGCCCCACGCATTCTCAAACTGGAAACAACCCTGTTACGTACTTCGACTATCACAGTATCTGTCGAAAAATCTCGCCATAAAAACACTCGAATGATACAGCAACGGCGACGCGAACAAAATCCGCGTTTCGAACAACAGGAAGCGTGCGCGCTGGGATGCTGGCCGCTATGAATAAGGGTGAAACTGGAGCAGATGAAGCTGGAGTTCCGGAATCGCGAGGACGATTATCAATGCGTTGGCTGTAACAGAGAAGAATTACTCGACGATACAACGGCGCGAACATTGGGGGTGGCGTATGACCCAGCGATGAATCGGAAAACGAGCACCCCGGAAACCAAATCGGACAAGGCGCTTCGAGCCTCCGTTCGACGTCTGGATTAGACTGCGATCACATCGAACGACCGTGTTTTACTGCGTTGAAAGTATTCGAAAGGGTAGAAAAACGATTCGATTTTGTGTCTGAATTATTTTTTAAATTACGTTGATCGAGACAGACATCTATATGTGACAACAGCCTTAAAACTCACCCTAGCAGCTACCCTCGCGTCCCGTACGCTCTGAAATAAATATACGCTTACCTGGATCGCGAAACGCGTCGACGTAGAAAGGACGGGTTAATTAATGGAAATCGAGTCCGTCGAAGCTCGATGGGACTCGAAAGACAAACGTAAATCTTTTTCAACCCTCTCGCGTCCCACCCTGCCAGTTCTTTCCTCCGCGACAACGTCCTATTTCGCTACTGCCCCGATCGAATCGTGTTCTTCTCTCCCTTGTTTCATTCTGGTTCGCCCCGTCCCTTTCGAAGACACGCGGGAGATCCTTCCACCCTTCGAGGGAATGAAGGAATATGGAATGGAACGCGGATACGTAGGAATTTACATATTCGTTGATTTGCGCTAATACGAAGATTGACACGCGAATCTTTCGTTTTGATGCGAAACGGTGAAAGGTAATGCGGTTTGTCGATAGGGGTTGGGGTAAGATCGATCCTATGTCGCGATTAAGAGGATCCATTTTTATGAAGCTCGGGGAAGATTGTACGAGCAAATGACATTTCTGTTCGGTTTTGTTTCTCGTTTGATCGTCTGAGTAGAATAGAGGTTATGTATGCGAGACTATTAATTCTATTAAAATCGTAAGTGAAATTGCTGCGCGAAGAAGAAAATCTAGTAGCAAACGTAGGGAAGGTGCTACGATTTATTACCAAATTATCCGTGGAAATTAGCTCTACACTTTAACTTTGGCGGTTTCTCGATTGCTACGTTTGTATAATCGAGAATCAGGAAATTAGAGAGTTTCCCGTGAATCAATAATCCGATCAAATCTCGTCGAAACATTATTTATTTCGATACGCAGAGCCAAGACTGTTTCATCATAACCGAATAAATTTGGAACGATCGTCGAAACGAAAACGCTGGCGTAGATCCTGCGCGAAAATTACGCGGAGGATCCCGTCGGTAGATCGGTTGCGAATCCACTGTGCGGCATCCCCCCTAATCTCGAACCATTTACGCGCATCCCCAGTTTCGCACTCGATTCAACATCAGTCACGGTGTGACCAGCGGAAGGTTGAATTAAACGCGTGTAACAGAGACGGTGGAAAGGAAGAGTCGAAACGAACGGCGGCGCTCGCGGCGCGCACCCCTGCACCGATCGCCACGTGTGTATCGCGAGGACGGCCCTCCGCCACGCGCCGGATACACGTATTCCACGCGGGCACCGGCTCCGCATTAGTGAAATCTCCCTTGCCGCGTGGAATATAGTTGGCCAGGCTAGTACGGTGGCTGGTATACGTCGAAAGCGTTCTCTGACGGGCACGGGCACGTTTCCCGTGTGCACCACCACCACCACCCACGCACCGGTGCCATTAACGCTACGATCGAGTCGTAAAGCATCCCACACAGCGACGGGGCTACGATCCACACACACACACACACACACGCGCGCGCGCGCGCGCGCGCGACCTCTGCGTTCGACTGTACGCGTACACCAAGGGAACTAAATTTCCACGTTGCACGATGGTGCATTGCCCCTCGCGTCACATACACTCGTGTCGTGAAGCTACAGGGTAGACGAGGATGACCAGCTTCGAGGAAAGAGACAAAGTGGAGCAGTGGAGGGTGCGGAGGCAAAGGGGTGCGCGTATATAGAGGTACGTATAGGTGTGCCCGTGGTGCACGCGTACTGGTACCTCCACATGTACGTCTATGTGCTCGAGTATATATACTCTATGTACGTGTGCACATACTGGATGTATGTATATAGGTATATATGTATATATATATAGTAGCCGCGTTAACACGTACGACAACCCTCCCCTGTTTGCACCCGTAGAGGGGAGCCCTGCTAGCACCCCCACCAGCCTGAAATCTACTTGTGCCACCCCTTTGGCCCACCCTACTCTACTGTTCGCTGTCTCGTTCGTCTTGTCGCTCCGTCTCTGTTCACTGCCAGCTATATGGATCGTCTGTTCTCTTCTGGCTGGTGGAATATCGGCGAGCGCCGTCCTTGTCCCTCTTTACGATATCCAACCCTCCTGGCCAGCAGTTTCAATTTGTTATTTTTACATCATTTTGCCCCCTTCCTCTCCGTAGACCGCCGTCCCAACCCCCTCTCGGCTTGGAATCTTCTCTTTTCGTCCGTCTCACTCTTTTCCTCTGCCCTCTGTCCCTTTTTCTCGTACACCACCCACCCCATCACGCCCTCGCCGCGGCGTCCTTCTCCGTTCGCCACCGCCACGCTCGCCGCGTCTCTCTCCGTTTTTTAGAGCTCCCTCGAACCTCTATTCTCTCCTCGTTCCACGGCGTCCCTGACAAGGGAGCGTAGAGTCGGTGGGAGGGGCTTTAATTGTGTAGTTATTATGTTTTCTGGAAGTTTTAATTATGTCGGTCGGCGTGCTTAGATCGTCGACACTTTCCGCGTCCCGTCGATGGGTCGATTACCAAAGAAATCCCGCGCACCCCTGTCTGGCCGCGCTGGTGCACATGGGGGTCGTTTCCCAAAACGTGATTTCCTTCGATCCAATCGGTTGAACGTCCCAACGCGATAAACCACTTCTTCCTTCTTGCCTCGTGGACAACTTTCTCCATGTGACAATTAGTCGCGCGTATGTACAAGTATTTTATACCCGTGTACAACTTGTATCTACGCGTACTCGTGGATAATATTTTCAAAATTCCATGGTGCACGCTATTCCCAGCAATTCCCGGTTTCTACTTGGAGTAATTTTAACTTACCTGCACCATCCCCTAAATGCGACGGCAATTTTAACTCTTGTCCACCGTCCGAGGTAGTTTAAACCAGAACGAAAATTGAACGTGCAATAACTTCTTGATACCGTGCTAAACAGTCTCGATGTACAACATTATCAGAGCGTTGCGACGATGCAAGGATTACGTCAGGATTAAAAATCCATCGTACCCTCGCTCGGTGGTCGGTTTGATTTCTGTCGAAAAATGATCGTCGACACCGCGCGAACTTATTCATGGAATCTTCGCACGGCGTTGGGTCGCTGGACGGTGGAAACGAAGTTGAGGATCGGTCTACCGTTTTTGAAAAAGAAAAAACCGTGGAAAAGGGAGGCTGAAGGAAGCAATGGAGGAAGATAAAAAAAAGTCCGTAGAAATCCAATAGACGCCACCACCTCCCATCCCTTGGAGCACCTTAGGCAGCAGCAACCCTTACCGTACGGGCAGGAGCGAGCGAGCGAGCGAGCGAGCGAGCAAACGAACGAACGAGGGTGGGTTGCGCGCGCACGTATCGATCCATGGCCAGCAATCGATCGATCTATATATACACATGTATATATAACCTGGCGTGTACGTGCACTGGTAGGGCACACGTACACGTCGACGCACACCGTGACACGCGCACCCACGGGTCAGAACGTGGCCGTGCGTGTACGTGTGTGCACGGTGGTTCGAGCGTGTCACGTATATATCGTTAGTTCGATCGATAGTTGGTGCTCAGCCAGTAGCATGGTAGGTGCTAAAGGACGAAGCCAGCACGACCTACGCAAGGTCCTTCGAACACGTTCACTGGAATCATCAATCCTCTCGATCTTATTCCGATCGTTCGCCTCCTGCAGCGAATCGTAATAGCCGAGAGGCCTCGAGACCTGTCCCCCTTTCTCCTTACCTCTCCGTTTTTCCTCGCTGCTCCGGTTCTCTCGCGACTCGGCCCCCCATCCCCCTCATTTCGCCGCGAATTTTTCATCCCCTCCGTCCCATTTTATCGCGGCACCGTTCGTATCGTATTCTCTTTGCAAGGTCCCGCTGTTTTTTCACCCTTTCGTCCGATCCTATTGTTCCCCTAATCCTGTCCGCCGTTACGACTCTCCTTTTTCTCGTCTTCCGACCTTTCGTTTATCTCGATACTCTCCGCCACTTTGCTGAATTTTACATGCCCCCCTTTGGACGCGTTCCTCCTTTTTTTTTCGCCTTCCTTCATCCGCCTCTTCCTCGGACAAACCTCCTCTTTTTTTACCCACCCGCCTGGTCCGCTCTCTTCCGGTTCTCCGTTCGGTTCGGTCTCTCGCTTTAATCCACCCTCGTCCAGTTCGGCTCCTCTCGCTCGCCCTCGCGCCTGCCTTTTCTCCCGCGCAATTTTTCCACCCGCGTCTCTTTGATTCCTGTCGAGTCTTTCCGCGGCGCAGCTTTTCGACACAGACGTTTGTGAAACCCGCCCACCCCGTTCGCGCGTCCCTTTCCGCGTGCCCATCCGCCGTCGTTCTACGCTCTCACAATTAGCAAACCTGTCCCGTCTTTTCGTCGCAACTCTTTTCAACGCACGCCAACTTTCTCTACGGGAATCTTTACGGAATCTTGGCATCGCGATTTTATCCTCCGGATGACACTGGTTGACTTTCTTCGATGGTTCGCGCCATATGTGGTTTTTTATTTTTGGGATCCACTCGAGAATTTATCTTGTCTGCGTACATCCCTTTCAATTTTTACGCGAAGAATAAGTAGTCTCTAATTTTTGCTGAATTTCTCTGCGATCGTTTTAATTGGATTCCCTGGAAACGGTGAAATACACCCCCTCGCTTGATATTAAAGGGAGGGTGAAAATAAACGTTGCGTTGACACACGTCGTTTGCAATTCTTTTTTAAGCAGTTTACATTATTCAATTAAATGAAGTGTCACGTGAACACGAGCTTAACAGGTCGAGACATTTCTCGTCTCGTATGAAGCTGAAATTTCCAGCTTAAATTTCAATGTACTCTCAAGTTTGCGACGATAATCTGGAATTTTTTTGATAGCTTCGTACAGCATCACTCGCTGCGAGAAGCTCGAAATGTTGTCCGTGCGCGATGTCGGTTGTGTTAGTAGTCGAGGGCCTCGCAACATGTTAGCACACCAGGGTTAAACGTGGGCGTAGACGCGCGTAGAAGCGAACCTCCTGAAGGTGTACCGTCGAAAGAAGGACGAAGCAGAAGGCATTTTCCTGTCTCTTCCTCCTTCGAACTCTACTCTGACGACTCGCGCACCTTCTCCAAGCGTGCCCCACCTTCGGCTCCCAATTTAGACACGCTTCCACCGATGTCAAAGCGAGAAGGGGCTCCCACGTGTATTCACGGACATGCGTTTCTCAGCTCCGTTGGTGTAGAGCAACGTAGATTATACTCTACACTATATAGCGACGAGCAACCCGTGGCCCGCCAAACTTGTTTGCGCGACCCACATTCATCACACGTATGTGTGTATGAATCTGTAGAATAATTTTCGAAAAGACCTCGTATGCCTTCGCTGGGAACGATCTGGTAGACGACGTTGCCACCAAGTAAAATAGGATGAAAATCCAAATTTCTAACGACCTTAATAATTCAATTCGTACAGAGTGCACACGCGTGGATAGGAGTCCGCGAGTCGATTCAACGTGCGTACTCACGTGCGGGCACATAGGATTTTGTTACACGTTGCACTGTCTTATGGACGTTATACCATTGGCACACGTGTATTCGATGGGTTTTTAAAACCATCGTTTCGTAGAAGCAAGCATCGTAATTACATCGTGTTTCATTTTCATCTTACAACGACTTTCAAGAGTTCGCTCGCTCTGGAGTATTGACCCACCTGTAGCCGAACATTTTGGGCACGATAAAGTTTGCCTGAGAATTTGTTATGTGCCGCGAGCTTCGATTTCACTTCGAATTCGACAGCTGACGGAGTACCGCGTTAGAGTTCTAACGAGGTTACCGGAACCGCTATGATTCCAGCGTTTCCTGCATTACTCGCGCTTCTGAACGAACAATTATCAAATTCATATATTAGCTTTTCGCGGATTGCATTCGCAGCTGCTCGCGCGGATTATTGGGTTTTCAATTTGATCCGGTTGCAGAAAAAAAAAAAGAGAAATGCCCGTCGATGCTCTATACCATAGAGCTGACAACTAAAGCGCGCGAGCGTGTCACGCACGGTCATATATTTAAATGGATTTATAGGGGCACAGGTACGTGCGCGCGCACGTATTCCCCGCGTGAGTTGGTTGATTTACATCGCGCCGAAAATACACCTTGTCCATTATGGAGCCTCCGCGCGTTTCTGGATAAATACTTATCCGGCGAAATTAAAATCCCTCCGCGGAGTAGCGCGCGATGCACGCGGTGTACAGAGGAACGAAGGAGGAACGGCGTGGACGACGCGGCTAGAAAAGAGGGAAGGGTGAGCCGCGTTAATGCTTGGACACGATTTTGCGCCCTGCGCTCCCTCCGTTCCCTCTCTGTCTCCCTTTTTCACCGCGCCTGCGTTCGTTCCTCCTATCTTAGACTCACGCGGAGAGTATTCTCGCTCTCTCATCCCGGTTCCCTCTTCTTCGTCGCTTTTACCCTCTCACCCTCTCTTCGTCCGTTCGTTCCACCTCTATCTTCGTCCGCCTGTTTTTCCGTCTCCTGAAACCAGCTATTGCTGTACGCGCGCGCGCGCGCGCGCGCACGCGAGCGCGCACTCTCCGTGTGCACAGAGGTCGGAGAGAAATAACGGAGTAAGCGAGAGGGACGAGAAATATTACTGTTGGACCGGTGTGGAGCGACGCAGAGAGAGAAAGATAGAGAGAGAGAGAGAGGGAGAGGGAAGTTGAGGAGCGAGAAGAGCGAGTAATGGACGGGTCGAGGGTACGTGTGTTGGTGCGAGAGCCGAGGGAATGGGACTGGAAGAGGAAGCTTGACGTAAAAGCGGGACAAGGATGAGACGAGGGAGCGAGAGAGCGAGGGGGGTAGGTATTCGTGGCACGAACGATCAAGGAAGAGAGACGGAGCGAACGATCGAGCGAGATGGCCAGATGGAAGCAACGGGGTTGCCGTGGAAGAAGGACAGAGGGATCGTGGAAAACAGCCGGGCGAAAGAGAACGGAGAGAAATGACAGAGGCGAAATGAAGAAGGACAGAGGACATAAATAAACGAGTGGGCGGCGGTGCGAGAAAGATGGGGATAAACTGGATGGAATGGGACTCGATAGAGATAGGAAAGGGAGGAACTGGTTGGACGAGGATCGAGATCGTCCTCTTCTTCTTCGCCTCCTTCTCTTTCTTGCTGCATATTCGAGGCGCACACGAGGTAACTGTGCGTGTCTGTGTGCGCGCGCGCCCATTTTCTCTCTTCCTCTAACCTTCCAGCGTCGTTAGACAGGCTTCGCCGGAGTCCCTCTCTCTGAAATATCTCTCTGAGAATATTATAGAGACGGCGATGGCGGTGTTGCCTGGACTCGACGAGAACGATGCTCTCTCTACCATCGCATCTGTGGATTATTGTATTATACGACGGCTAGAACTTTTTTGGTGCTACGCGCTCCGCCGGCGCGCCTAGTGCCTTCCTAGGGTTTTTTCCTCCGGTTGTAACGGGCGCCACATACGCAATGGCCACGCTCCTCTCTCTCTCTCTCCCACGGATTTCCCTTAAAAGGTCGTCATTCCATGTTCAGCAGGGGAAAAAAGCAATTTCCGAGGCGCTGAAAAATAACTTGGAGACGATATCGAAGAAATGGAATAGCCGTTAAGTCGAGCCCTTACAATATGCACGCGATGAAACCAGGCCGTAACGTAGCGTAATATCAACCACGGCGTAACGTATGTTAAAAAACTTTTCCTCTCCTCTCGGACAGTCTGTGTGAAACATCAAGAGAAAAAATCTTCAAATCGCAAAGATTCAACGTGTTAAATGAAAATCTGAGGAGAAAATTTTGCGAGATGTGCATAGTATTTACGCGAGCGTCGAAAAAATCTGGCGACTCGCATTTTGAGAGGTCGGATTTTTCGCCGGGGATATTCCGTGTTAGAGCGATTGAAAACACGAGCGTTTATGAGAATCGAGGGGAATATCGTATACAGGAGAGAGCTAACGAGAACGCAAGGATACTTCTGGTTCGTGGTTCTTGTGGGGGTTGGTTTTCGTAGGATACGCTGGAAGCACCGAGTGCACCACCACGAGGAATGGACCAGCAGGGGAGCGGAGAGAAAGATAAAGAGAGAGATAGAGAAAGGAAAAGAGAGCCAAATGTATCCACCTAACCTACCTACCGCAGGGCAAGAACAGATGAGCGGAGATCCCTCTCTGCCAGCCATCAGGGAAAGGGAACGAGGCGAGGCTCTCTCCTCGAGTCTTCCTCTTCTCCCTTCAAAGCATCCTTTGTTCGCTTGTTCATGGTCCCGCGGGACCCCGCGTCCATCGCGTTCCCTTCTACCCAGTGCCGTACGTCAAGCCTAGTTACGGCCGATCCGAACTCTTTTTTTCACGTCGAACAATTTACCCCGAATCCAACTTATCAAGTGGTTCCATCTACCTAGGTACGCGCGCGTTTCGACGGTTAATTATTTTTCCTAATAAAATCGAGCGTTTATCATCGCCGATCAACGATGAATTTTATCGCTCGGAAGTAACCATTGTCATAGAACGAAACAAAATTGAATTCAAGGTTTCTCGAGCGGCGCACAGTTCCCGGTAACGAAGTAGCGGCGTCGTAGACGACGATTTCGTCCTGGCGCTCAATAACTTTCACGCCATTTACGTTTCAGTCGAGATAAAAATACATCCTCCGGTATCGACGGTCTCTCCTAATCAACTTCCGGATCCATCCGAGACCAGCCGTTTTTTCTTCGATCGCGACCCCCCCAACACCTTACGGCCCTGCGCTACACTGCTCTCCCTCTCTCTCCTTCTCTCTCTCCACTTTTCCCTCGTCCCGCTGGATTTCCTCCCCACCAGCAGTCCGCTTTCCACGCAGCATCCCTCTGACTGTGTTCCCCGCTCGGCGCGCCGACCAGGCACAGGGATTGGCCAGCCGACCGACCAATCGCGCGTCCCCGTTACGGACCTGGCGCATTCCCCACACACGTGGTTGACGTATGTCCATATATTCCTACAGGGTGGGTGCGCGAAAAACGTCAAAAAGTTTCGTGTCGGGCCGGATCGCGCGTCACGCGAGAGAAACGGCGACGCGTTGGCGAAAAAGGACGGAGCGAGAGAGAGACGGCCGGATCGGAGCCGGACAGGGACGGGTATATAAGTAGAAGAGCAAACGAGACGAACGCGCGCGCGCGCGAGCGCGAACGAAGCTTCGAGAGAGAACCGCGATGAGGAAAAAAGCGAAGGGTGAACCGGTGGTGGACTGTGGAACAGAGACGAGTGGCCGGACAATTACATCAGCGAGAGGAGGAGGAACGGTTAGGGGACGAGGAAAGAAATCGTTGGAAGACGGAGAGGGCGCGCGCTTCTGTTCGGTAGCTAGAAAGGGATGCTCTTATCGAACGTTGAATAGGTACGAGCGGGATCGAGGCAGAGAAAGACGAAGTGAGAATAAAAAGAGCAAGAAAGGAGGTAAAGAGAGACGAATAGGGGAGTGTTTCTCTTTCCTCTGTGTGCGACGACGTTGACGTGGACCGGCAACCACGTGGCTCTCTCCTTTCTCTCTCCCCGTCCGATTTCCACGTCTGTCTTCTTCCTACGGGCTCTGCCGCGTCCTTCTCCCACCGCTTGATTCCCGCGATCCTCTCGCGATGCATACGCCGCGTCCCCTCTGTCTCCTCGTTGAAAAGCGTCTCCCGCTCGCACTCAAGAGAGCTTTCAGGCCTCTGCGGCTGGCGAAACTTCCGACGCCACCTCGCCAGATGCGACGCCGTAGTCCCGCACTGCAGTTGCAGCGTGCCGGTGCACGTGCATCGTTGGCCGATACTCTCGCCGACCGGCGTCCAACGGATCGGTCGGTCAATCGCGACGAGAAGAGATGATCGTTTTCAGCCGGTGACGAGCACGCCTCCTCCTCCTCCTCCTCTTCTCTGCTAGTCACGTCTCTCTTGGTGAATTTTTCCGATGTGATTCAAGAAATAAAATGGAAATTAACCATTTCTTCGATTTCGAGAGAAACGATGAACTCTTATGAGCCATGGATGCGCTATACGATATGATAAGAGTTCGTAAACCAGTGCAACAGGGATGACTCCGGTTTGGGTTGTAGAATTTTGGACACAGAATCGTGTGCAGTCTTTTTCCTTTAGTATTTGCCTATTTAATAGATTGCTAAAGTTATTACTTCTTCCGAAGAGCTCTTCAAACGCCATTTTAGTGTCCTGAATTCTCGTATTTTGCCAGAAATCGTATGATTCTCGCCAATATTGTTCTACTCCATCAATGAGTTGAAATTAGGTCCTGCAAAAACATAACTTGCCGATTAGTATCTGCACTTACGATTGATACGATAAATTCATATTTCTCAACGGTGGTAATTGCATCCCCTCGATCCTAATAAGAGTAGTTTCTGGTCCTCGCGATTTACTTCATCATTAACCCTTTGGCCACTACGTACCATTATAATGTCTTCTTTCTAACCGATGTTACACGTATTGCAACACTCCGCCATGGCATTCTCATCTTTAACCTCGCATTTTTCTTACGATAACCCACTACAAGCCCCTCCATCTCCATTTCGTCATTATTTATTCGTTAAATATCATCACGTCTCTTATTACCGTGCAAACTCGAGGGGATGTCACTCGAATAGCCGACAGCCAATTGTAAGCACGAATCGCATCTAAACATTAGAGTAGACGGTAACAATTAAGTCGTGACTCAAAATTCTTCTGCCGCTGATTACGCATCGCGCGTTAATCAATGTCAATGGAGAGTCTGTAGTCCCTCACGACTTCATCGTATCGCGATCTTGGCTCCACGCGTGTTCATGCACGCGGAACATTCGCGGTGTGGAAACAGTCGCGTCTCGTTCCCTGGCGAACACGGTAGCGATCTATCCACGCGACCGTTCCACCGATCACCCCGGATAATTGCCCGCAATCAGGATGTTTCCTTAAAAAAAAACGTGACTTTTCCGCGATATAATCGCGGCCAATCAGCCCCGCGTCTCGCAATTTACCGCGTTCCTCCTAATCGGCCGTAGGAAAAGCTATGGAATTCGCTAATATCTCAAACGATAGCTACTTTGCCGCTGAATACTGGAGATCCGGCTAATTCTCCAGTTAGCCGGGACTTAACGCTTCTTCTGTGAGATGGCGGCTAACGGCACCGTTTGCGTGAAAAAGAAACGAATTTTTAGCAATTAGACTCGCAGCAAATTGACTCTAAATGAATTCGAAAGAGGGGTACACGTGTATTAATAGAGTATCAGCAGGAAGTACTGTGCAAATGTTTTTCGAGTAATACTGTACATTTAAACTGACCGTTTAACGTCACCGATTATAGCGGAAAAACGCAAGGTGGATCGTGTCTCTGTACACTGATCGAAGAGATTAAAGCGATATCTGTGCCGAGGAAGGGTCCAAAATCAACAGCACAATATTCGCCGCGTTTACTAGGGACATTAATTTGTCTGGCATAGCGTCAGCCCCGTTATTTAATTATCAGACCGCGTAGTATCGATAGGCTGAACAGATTGCGACTAGCCGACAATGCGGATCCATCGTGTTCATTGATACTTGGCCGACCGACAAATATATACGGAACCAATCCCCAAAGAACCGTATATAACCTAGCCACTGAACGACAACAAAAGAGATGTAAAAAAGATTAAATTATACGAGAAACCATTCAATAATGTTCTATGATTTCGAAGACGAAGCAATTTGTGTAGTCGCAAAACAATCGCTGAAGGCGGTATTTATTGCATAAAAAATGGAAAGAAACTTAATTCTAGCAAAATCTCAGACAAACACGATTATTCTGATCCACGGACACTTATAGGATAATATAAATATCAATATAATAGAAAGAAAAAGCTGTCCTAAAAGGAAACTATTAATTCCTTAAAAGCAGCCATTATGGATAACCTGCAGCAGTCCATAGCTATCGCAAAAACGGTGTAAAAAAAAGTCACGTTGTTTCCTCGTTTACTTTTCCCCTGTTGTCTTCGTTTTCTTTCCCTTTTTTTCTTTTTTATCCAACTGAGCATGCGAACTGAAACACTCATATATCATAAGATACCAGAGAGCCGTGCATCTGTGTGGACGTTCGATTAGCGTGGAGCGTATGTACGTACGAACTCGTGGCAGGGCTGACCACTGCCAGGATCGTTCTACTGACCGCGCTACGACCGCCACTAATCAAACGAGTTCCAAGCCGTAGAAGCTTTGCGCGGGAAACTCGTGGAAATTCTGCGATTCATCGTTCAACGACTCGCACGCGCTGCCACTAATGCCCTGCGAAATGAAAGCGCCTTTCGTCGAGTGTACGATCGCCGTTTCTAAACCTTCCGCCGATATTTCGTTGCATATTTTATTCCTAAGAACATGCTACTCTCGCTGAACTAGAAATAGTTCAGAAGAATAGCGTTAAAATAATTTTGTTCCAGCAATCTTCTTATATTCGTGTGGTCTATGAAATTGAAAAAGTTACCACTCTCCGGTACATCCTCGCGAGGCGCGTGAATCAATTAGAAGAACCGCATAGCATTCGTAGATCACCATCAGGTTCGAATATTATGTTTCTCTTAGAAAAGATATTTCTTCTTTTTCTGTATTGGCAATTTAAATGTAGATGTCTATTAGAATTGTCGATGTAAGCCAATTTTACTCCATTTTTATTGCAACTTTAACATTTCTTCCGCGATATCTAATGGCGATTGCAAGTTTACCGTAATCGAATCACGATATTTGTATAATCTTCGTCTCGTAGTGTAATACACACGCAGAAAGCCACGATACATCGACAGCTGTTAGTTACTTAATGAAAAAACAAATTGCCACCGTCCCAGCTGAACAACCGTTGGTGCTATTACGATTTTTCGTTCGAGAGATTAATATTGTAAAATCGATGCTGTTTTTCATCCATTGACTAATAAAAAACCATATTGCGCTCATCTGCATCGCGAGCATACATATTCTCTAATTTAACTCGGCAATAATTTATTTTCACTACTGGAAAGTGGATGCCGTGCAATTATATATATATATATAGAATTAATTCGTAATCAAATTAAATGGAAATAAGTTACATTTTTCCTTTCTACTAATTGTTGCTTCGCTACTACATTGTAGAACTACACATATTTCCAGCAGTTTGATCAGTCCCTTAGTAATCCATATTATTTGAAAATTACACATGTATCCGCACTCTGCGGTACCATTATCTTGTCTCGTTCAAAATACTTCGTTACTTGTTGAAAAAAGCCTCGCAGCTGTAACCTGTCGTGTAGCCTACGCCAAGAGCTCGCAGAAAATTCGTAACTAGTCGCACGATCGTACGACTACAAGGGTTGAAACATCGCGCGAACCCTTCCCCTCGATCACGCGTACCATTTCCACGGTCATTCACGAGAAGTCCGTTTGTATCGCAGCGAAAGCATGCCAGTTCGCGGAACGTGTTACGCAAATTCGAGTGCACGCGTGCAACTGTCCTCAGCAACCCTTCCTCCGACATTTTCAGTGTTCGATTATCAGAAACGTCCACCACGGCGTTGACCGATCCGAGCAGTGTACGAACCTACTTCCACAGCCCCTTCGACCGATCGTTTAATCCACTTTAATCCACTGATTGACCGCGTCCAGACGCAGATGCGAGAACGCTCGGTTCCGTCGAGTCGGGGCGCGGCTTCGATGGCACGGTTTCGAGATTTCGGGCGCGCCAGCCGTCCTTGGCTCGGCTTCGCCTCGTGCTCGCGACGACGACGGTCCTTGAGGCCGACGAAGGCTGCAGGATTACACGACGCCAAATGCTGACAGTCAATGGGACCTCCTCGCGGCGGGGAACGCCACGGGAATACGCAAGAAATCGCGGCACCGATCGTTTCGAGGGGAGGCGTCCTGGCGATCAGTCATCGAGTCCTTCATTAATGCCTGGCAAATGGCGCGCGTTTCGATTAGATCTCCTCTGTTTCATATCTGTCTTTACAAAGTTTTATTTTCAAATATTTGATCAAGTTCAGGTTGCTTTACGTGGACATTATGCAAATACCCGAGTAGTTTATGACATTAAGGCAATAGAAACGATAGACACTCGTTTACAAAAGAGAAATTATCGTATATATATATCTCCTCTAGATAATAAAATAATAAATCCAAATAACAGTAATAAAATTTTACTGCAATCCAATATTCTCACTATATCTCCATGGAGCATAAATAGCTGTTTCTTTGTAAATTGTATTTGTATAATACCTACGTGTATTTATATTACATTTATATTGCTGCGGAAATTGATCGATCCAACTCAGCGTGGTCACAAATAAAACAACAGAGACGCGAAAAAAGAAAAAAAGAAAAATATTCCAGGAAAACTGTCCGTCCACGAGCAATCTGCAATTTTGGAAACGCTCTCTGTTTACCATCAGCTATCCGCTGGAGTTTGCCGGTTATGCAACTTCGAATGATAATTCAGCAGGTTGGTTCCGTTCGCGGTGAACGCGTCGGGAGGCTAAACGGCCTTGCCCATGCCTAAATAGGTCACTGTGTAGAAAGAGGCTAAGAGAGAAAGGGAGAGCCACTAGCCAAGGTTAAAATATTCGCGCAGAATTCGTCGGGTCCTTCCGCGTTCCTCGACGAAAAAAGAACGTATATTTAACCCTAGAAAAAGAGCGCAGCCATAATTTAATCGTAGAACGCATATACGTTACTCGACGCTCTTTCGACACAGCGGGCTCTACGAATTTACGAGCCCCGCCGGACTTTATTTTTTCCACGCTGTATCGTAATCAGCCTCCCGCAGCCACGCTACACTTTTTTTATTTTCTATTTTCGACAGCGTTTCGGTCGCTGATTTTTATTACCCTTTCTGACGCGTTATCTTTGGACTACGAACTCCGAATCAAGCTATCCGTACGTATCCTTTGGGGCCTCTTGAACTTGACCATTTTTACCAAACTTTCGATTTGTCGCTATTCAAACACATATGATTTATTCTCAACCATTTATTCCATTGAGAAATAACAAATTCGTTGGAGGTAGTTACGACAGGTATGTCAGAAATTTGTATGCCAGGGGGATGTTTTATATCGCGAGAAGCACGAATCCAATCAACGAATCCGAAAATCGCTGTACGACCCTCGACCTCCCAGTGACCAGGCTAAGTTCCTGAAGAGTCAAGGTCGGACCAAGTTATCAGCAATGGTACGGTGTCCCTGGGATCCTAGGTATGCCGAGGCGATCCCCCGATCGCTCTGGCCCTGTCTGCGATCGAATTCCGGAAGTGCCGCGCACGAATTTCCCGCGATTTTCTCATCCCGTTAACCGGGGGCTGCTGACGCGCGTAAATCAAGCGATGTGTCTTTCTCAATTTTCAAAAGTAATCGTTCACGCAACGCAAATTATTTGAAGGAATTTCGATTCTGCTACCGATGGAAACTGGCATCGCTAGTCGTCGTACTTATTTAAACACACAAAGAAAAAGAAGTCTTCTAATGAATATTAATAGCATAGCATTATATATTGTACCACGACAATTTTACAGTATCCCCTTCAGAAAGTCTATTCGAATTTCTTTTTTTACAATTGCTCGATACAAACCCACGGACTGATTTCAAGTTCTGCGATTGCTAATTTGTCCCAGCCAAAAGCGTCCGATTGTCCAGACGACACTCGGACGGCGATCATCACCTCTGAAGATCATCAAACCCATCCCAATCCCGATTTCATTAAAATACCGCGGCCGTTCGACGCGGGAACAGCCAGTCATTTATCAAAGCGCAGACGGAAACTCGCGAGGCAAGACATTAATCGCAGGCACATATCTGCCTACCGATGCACAGCCACACCTCCGATCTCTCTCTCCGCTGGCGGCCTAGCGGACCGTGTCGCTGTCGCCTTTTTTTCCTTCTTTCCCCCCTTTCCTTCTCTTTTTTCTCCCCTCCTTTTTTTTTCCTTCCCCGCGAGTCTCGTCTTTTTTCATTCGAAAAATCGCGCCTGGCCTCTCGGTCGGACCCGCGATTGGTCGACGCGCGAAACGAGGATAAAGAAGAGGACCTCCGCGACGCGGCACGAGGAACAGAGGCGGAGAACGCCGGCTGGCACACTTACGCCGACCGTTCTGAGTCACGACTAGCGATGGGATCAAGTATATTGCAAGTTAGGTCGATTCTGACCGGACAGTTTCGAACGGTACATACGGAACGCTTTGAGAAAAACGACTCGAGCGATGCTTTTCGGGTAAGTGGTAATCTGTAAGCGAGATAAGTCTGCGTCGTTCTCTGTAACGAATAGAAAGCAGTACTTTCCAGGATGATAGAATTTTTTAGAGTTACTTCGAGTAGATTTCTTTTTATTTCATAATCCTCTGCGTTTAGTCTGTGGTTGCTTCTGTCCGCGATAACAGCGGAGTAAACTCGTGCGTAATGCGTGCGGATAGGTCTGGTTAGAGTATTACTTGTCGCAGTATCGCCTCGAAGTCAAGTGACTCGACTGATTCGAATAGCGTTGGGAATCATCGACGAAGCGAATGGTTTGTATCGAAATTGACTGTAATTCGCGAGAGTACGTGTCGAAGTTGCTCCCATCTCTAGTCGCGACGCAGCGTGTTGGATCGGCCGGCATCAGAAAGGAACGAAAGAGGCGGTCGACACACTTCGTCGAGAGAGCAACCGCTTGGCCACAAGGCACTCCCATCGTAAAACACGCTCTATCTTTGCCTCTCCCCACCTTTTTTTCAATTTCGCGTGCTGCTCCAGTGAGCCGGACAGTTTTCAGCCGGGTTTCTTTCGGCCTCCGCCCTTCCACGACTTTTCTCTCCGGGATCATTTGTATCGGTGATCGCTGAAGCTACGTAAGTCCGTGGCCTCTCCACGTTTCTGGGTCTATGGGAGATACCTCCTACGTGATAACGAAAAATTGAGGCAACGGTGTGTTCCACGACACGGCCAAAATGTATTAACAAAGTGGACACGTAATACAGGCTTATGCATTCGAGTTTATATTGCATCAAAAACGATATACCAAGGAATGAGATCTACCAGTTCGCAGTATTACCGCGTGAAATTATATTTCACGAAAATTGGACAATTTTATATAAAATTTGTTGCTCTGGTAGAAGTAAAAGCTTGCAGAAAATAAGCGGCTTCTACATTAAAAAAAAAAACGATTAACCTGGAAATTGAAAATAATTAATTTCTATAAACACAGACATAATGAAAAAACGTAGCAGAGCAATAATGAAGAAACGAAATAAGATTAAAGGACATAATTTCGAAGCGACAGAGAACACTACGTAAGAATCTCGTCATTCGCGAAACAATATAACGATAAAATCCGATAAATCTCTGAGGAATATTCTTCGCGTGCCACACTCCGTGATTTTTAACGATGCTCCTCTCACCGTTCCGTATCTTTTTTGTACAATTAAATTACTCGAGTCCCCGGTAATTCCATCGCAAAAACACAGCCACCACGCTCGTTACCATAATGGCGGTGGTGGTTGACAAACGAAACGCGGCGCCGTTCCGCAACTTTTCCCGCAATTTTCCACCACCACCCACGGCCACATCCAGCCAAGTTTCCCGCGGAACTTTCCTCCCCCGTCCCACCCTGTGTTCGACTATTTTTCTTCGTGGCCACTCCACCCCCTTTCTTTTTCCCCTCCGCGAGATTTCCTTTGTCTATTTGCCGATTCAATGCCACCGGCAGCAGGTGGGCCCGGTTGATAGATGGCGCGTTGTTGGAATCCCCCGTTGTCGCGCACACGTGGAACCGCCGCGTGTGCACGTACGCGACGCCGGCGTCTGTTCTGCATGCATACACGCAAAAACGAACTCTGGGTCAAGATCGGCCGAGTACGTAAATCAACTTTCCACTTCCAGCGTGCACTTCCTCGTGCGGTACGTCGCGCGCGCCTCGCTCGTCCTTTTTCTACCTACCAACCAGCCCTGCCTCGCCCGCGGCCTTTGTTTTCGGAGGCCCTCCCACACCCAGGCGCCAGAGGGACTCTCTTTCCCTCTGCCTCTCTCTCTCTCTCTCTTTTTCTCTCTCTCGCACAGCAGCACACCCTCTCACCCTCTGCATAACACATGCTCCGCAGGAGAGGGAATTCCCCTGCGTTTCCAGCGAGTTACGCCTGTGTAACCCGTTGCCATTGCTCTTCTTTTTTAAACGGACGCCGGATATTAAGGATTAAGGAATTACGCGATCGCTATCGCGAGGTTCGACTACGACGCTTCTAATTCGATTATAGAGATCATTTTCGTGGTGCTCGTAAGGGAGTTATTTTCTCGGATCTGGTTTATTGTTTCTTCTCTGGGGGCAGAAGTGGTTTTTGTGGCTGAGAAGCGTGTTTAAAGGGATGTTTATGATTTTCTGGATTTAGTATTGTTGTAATGAAATGCTTGGGGTGTTTGGACCGGTGACGCGAGAAATTTTAAGGAGCAATTACCTAGAGGCCACGAATAGAAAGTAAGGAGTTGAAGGAACAACGAGAAGTTGAGAAAAAACGACCTTGAAAATCCATTAAAGAACCGCGTGCTATTGTGAAAGTCCATGAGACTGGTACGCGAACCTTGTGACGAAATTCTGTGTGGCTACGCGCGAGCACCCACGTTGTACTGACTCCTGGGCTCTTACCATTAAAACAGGCATAAATCGAAGTAATCATGGGTTGTTTCGTAGATATTCAACTATTTTTTTAGCTGATATTCATCGTTTTTCTCTTAGCAGTATATTCGTATAAAAAATTAATTCGAGGTCCACTAATTATCCCTACAAGCTGATTAATGTTATCCTTCTCTCTTATGGCTTAAGCTTTTTCGTAACGTTCGTTATAACGACGCCATTTCAATCGGAAGACACATATATGAAAAACAATATGTTTTGAACGAAAATTCTGTGAAAAATAACAAGCATTGAAACGGAAGTTTCGATGGATATTTACCTTCGGTACACCTGCGTAAATATTTTTATGAACAATTTTTGAAATGAAATTTAAATAAAGATTCGTTCCACCTTTTTCAGTATCCCAACCTGTGGAACGTAACCCCCAAGGGGATCGCAAAATATTTGTTGGGATATCGATGTGGTATATACATATTTTGTACTTGCAATTACTTGCGCAAACATTTTTAAAGCTTTTCAGTTCAGTGTTCATTTATCGCAATATATGGTCAGACTATGATGAAACAGAAC
Source organism: Xylocopa sonorina (assembly GCF_050948175.1). NCBI lineage: Eukaryota > Metazoa > Arthropoda > Insecta > Hymenoptera > Apidae > Xylocopa > Xylocopa sonorina. Next base: position 8,184,623 of record NC_135196.1, on the reverse strand, counting down.
CTGCATTACATCAAATAAAAGAAGAATCAAATCCATCTCAACTTTCTTCAACGCTAAAGGAGTAGTTACATACACATGATATCCCTTCACTTCTTTAACTCTCCGCACACTTCAACCACTTCTCCACTCTCTCGTTCACCCTTAAAGTAACAGGATGTCAATCACCATAAAATGGTGTCTATCGATCGGTAAATCGACCAACCACGCGTCCTTCCAATCAATTCGCGAAGCTTCATCGCAAAGCGCACGGGAACGTGATTAGCGAGCAATTTCAAAGATGACGAAAGGTAACGAGGTTAGACTCGCAACGAGCGTTCGTAAACATCCCCGCGTGGCACTTGAGGGACGCGAGATTCGGCGCGCGCGTCGTCGTCAAACGACGGGGGTGGCTGGAGCGTAGCGCCCTCCGCGCGGGCAATTTTTCACGCGGACATGACCCGTTCGAGAAGACGTCGACACGCTTGCGCCAGGATCTTCGAAATAGCGCGAGCCACTTTGGCTCGATCCGACGTGGCGACGAAAACGTCGTTTACGTGCCGGCTACCACGAGGCATGGCCTACTTTGACCGTCGCCCAGGAACAACCAACCGGCGGGACCACCGATCGGAACGCGATGCGCGTCTCCTTTGTATCGTTCCACGCGATTCGATTACGGCCATCGACGGTCCGCGATCGAACTGTTCATAAACAAATTCTGGGCCATCGGGTGCCCCGGCAAAATGCAGTACGACAGAGCCCCGCCGTTTGACGTGATTACGGGAAATTTACGAGAAATAATGTTCCCCGTTGGTATACGGCCGCTGTTTGGGTTTGTTTGTACGGCGGACGGTTTAAATTGCCAATTTAACGGGGCATCGTATTTTAACGTGTCGTAGACGCCGCACGAACGTGGTGGTGAGCTTCGGCTGTCGAGTGGAGTGTTTTGATTTCGCGGTGCAGCGGCTGGTATCGCGAACGGATTCGAATGCTAGGATAAAGTTGGTTGAAGATTGAAGCACCCTGTGCTCTGTTCGTTGAAGAAAATGGAGATTACCGTTTAAGACACTTTTTTTTCATCAAATTTTATACTCTTGAGGTCACTCGATACTTTCGAAGGGGTAACACGAACTGCTGGGTATGCGCTTCAGGAATGTGACCGGCATCTGGAGGTTTGTCACTCGTATTTAAAGGCATATCTAATGTGCGATATCGTTGCCATTATTTAGAAAGCGAGAAGTAAGAATAAGTAAAATTGTTAAACATTTTTCTGTGCGAAGTATTACATGGTCGAGTAGCAGAAAATTTCGTTAGAAAAGAAGAAACTTTTCTCCGGATAGAAGCGGCAGGAATGTTACAAGTTCGACGCCCTGCCTCCCTCACCCTTCCAACCCTTTGACGTTGCACGCGATAGCGCAGAACTCTCGGTTGGTCATTCCCTGTTCGACCCATTTCCGTCCACCTTCGAGTAGAACGCAAAGGAACACACGCGGGAACGATAAGCGCCAGCCAATCCTCGGCTTCCATTGGCCCAGTTCCGGAAGCGGCTTACGTCCGGTGTTACGGAAAGCCACAGGCTCCGGAACCACACGCGTTCGCTAGAAAATCGTCAGGCTGGACGCACGTGCGCGTATCCGTTGCCTTCATTTCACGCTGTGATTCGAAATGCAAGCACAATTTTATACGGACCGCCCTGTAGGTAGGAGAAGCGAGAGAAAAGGGAAGTTAAGGGCGAGAAAATGATGTTCGCGAAATAACGAGTTTTATGATTCGCTAAATATGTGAGCATTGTTAGGGGAAGCTTGTGAGACGATGCAACGCTTGATGAAATTTTCCGTACAGGTGTGTCTGGTGTACAAGATGGTGCTTTCGTAGCACCCTTTCGCTTTAACATACCCTCGTAAAGTTTAAGAGTGAACTTCAGAAATAATATATATACCTAGCTTGTATTAGAGAATTTATAACGATTTTTTGTTGCTGAATTTACGCAACCAAATGAAAATATTAGATTTTTTTAAGGAAAGATTCTTTTAATAGCTTTTGGTAACTTGTGTAGTCCTCTGCTTCGTACAATGGATTCGTGCAATAACACGACACCCCTCTTAAATTTAACTACCCTCTTATACGAGAGACACTTGTAACTACTCGTAGACCACATTCTACTCTTTCACTTCTCTGTTTTGGACACCCACCGCTGTTTCTCTTCCAGAGAATGAAGCCTCGAACGCGACTTCGATCCTTCGATCGATACGATCATGCCTCTCGTTTCAACCCTCGAGTAAATATCCTCACACCCTTCTATATCGCACCTTGTCTTAATAAGAAGAAATGATCGTTGAAAGACACGAAAGCAAGGAACACAAAGCTCATCAACCCCCTGACACCCTCTGGAAGCCAGTTTCCGATCTAACAGCGGGTCGCAGGCGTCGATCGCGCGCGATGAAAAAGAAACGAACCGCGTGGGCGTACGGAAAGCAAAACAATGGACAGCTGAATGTCGCGGCGGTGGTCGGGGGTGGAGAACGGGCACGGTTCCGCGCCGGTACCTCGCGGCGAGGGTGGGTATGAGGACGAGGAAAAGCAGATTCAACAAGTAGAGGCGACAGCTGTTGATGAGAGTGGCCGAGAGTGGCCAGACTTTTATCTCCTCATTTCGCGGGTACGTGAGCCTCTGTGTTGAGCCCTCTGCGCGCGTGTGTGTATGGACGGCTGAGTGTGGATTTATGCTCTCACGTGTACTAGCCTGCCCGGCTTGGTGTACATAATATAATCTAGTGGCCTGCATCTGCGTGGCTGTACATGGGTGACGCTGTGTTACGTGTGTAGGAGGCCGTTCGTGTGTTTATTGGTAAGCGTGGCGATCCAAAGGTGCGCTGGGATTTGAGGCTGGTTTGGCGGTGGTTTGTTGTTCTTGCGACGTTGATTTCTGCTGGTCAAGTTGGATCGCTACTGATTCTTCGCTCTTAACGTTCGTCACGTGTTGGATCTAGCTATAGATCTCGTTTGATATGACAATCGTGACTTTTACCGTCCTGATAGTGATCTCTAGTGTGACACGACGATGGGAATCGTGTCTTCTCAACAACTTTGAAAGTAATTGCAACACGTCATTTAACAAATTAATAGATTCGTACATCATTAATCGAATAGCACATCAAATTAACTCTGCTCAAAACTCACAAACGAAGCTACAAACGATAACAATCATCGTAATTGACGATCAAATCCACTGTAATTAACCGACATAAAAGTCTATCAAAATCATGAAACACGATCGTATATATAAGACAAACAAAATGCTATTCGTGTTAAATTAATTTTTACAAGAATTCACGTTCCCCCGAACGTTCCCACAAAGACACCCCCTCGCGACGCAAAACCTAGCAAACCAAACACTCGTGTTCATAAAATAACGGGAGTCCCGAAATCTCGTACGAGAGAAACGCGAAAATCCTCGGAGAAGCCACTAATTGCACGTCCGTAGAATAAAACCAAAGGCAAAAAACGCGTCGTAACGTGGCAATAGGAATTAAGGGTGGAAACCAACCGGCGGCGTGGAATCGAATCCACAGACAGGTCGCATTAACTTCTTCCAGAAACCCGCAAGAAACACATTACCCGTGACATGATCCGATACAGAGGGCATGAATATGCACCGGCGTGCTCGCGCGCGCGTTTCACCTCCCACACACACACACGTGGAACATCCCCGCGCACACATGTCCTCCGTAATCCATCCGGGCATACGTCCATGGATACACGCGTACATACATAATATAACATAGCGAGGATACCACGTGTGCCAGGATCTACACGCACGCCGTATATCTACGATTATTGGGGTGTTGCGTCAGGGGTGCGCGCGCGCGGCCGCGTTAGGGTTTAATCCACCAAGACACGCGTCAGAGGATATATACGGCTGGATATAATGTAGCTGGGATGAGTATAATCGCGCATAGGTGTGGGTACGCGAGTATTCGAGCAGACTATAGCGACGAACTTGGTCAAAATTCTTAGTCCGTGGGATTCGCTTGTTTGCGGCGAACTTTGCCCGTTCGTTGGCTTACTGAAAAATCGATGGAAGGTTCGGTCTTAAGTTTTGATGAAGTGTATTTCATTATGATTTCGGCACAAATTTAGAGGGTCGCTCCTTGCGATGGTGTTCGAGTTTTCGCTTTTAGTTAGGAAACGTTTCTGAGAATTCTTTGCCTATGGATGCACCGATGATAAGAGCCTATGGACAAGTGTAACGCAGACAGCTGTGTTTGGTCAGATATGTAGAATTTGGTTTTGCGTCATACTGGCGTGGACTTTCGTCACTGGTGCGCGTGTATTTTATGAATTTCGAAGCCCTCTTCCTGGAAACCAAATTATTGAACCCAGCATCATTATTCAATTTCCTTAATCATCCTGTATATTTTAATATCTGATTATCTTGTATTTAATCCGTGTTGTTTTGTACTGCGAATTTTGTAGCTCGCAATGGCACGCAGTGCACATCTCGATGGTACGTAGTAGGCGTAACATCGTTAACTCTGTGTTACGCTATGTGACTTGCAAGTTACGCACGTGTACACCTGTTTGTAATTGAAATATTAAGCTCTGTTTGGTTATCACTGCGTGCTACTGTATTGTTTCTGACGGAACGTTCTTGTTTTTAAAGGACTGATTGCTAGAAACTTAGTATTTCTGAAAAGTGGATACACGATGAGTAACGAAACCAGAAAGAACATAGGGCCAGAGTAAGGGGTACACGCCGAGTCATCGAGGAGGGTAAATCCATGCACCAACTCTGAGTGACCCAAGAATAGCAAGATTCTCATTAGAGCCAAGCATAAATGCAAAGCTTACCTGGAAGACCTTCCTGTCCTTGTCGCATTTTTCGAAAAGTACTCATGACGCAAGCGTACACGTCATCCGACATAGCAGAGGACATCCCCATGACGCGTAACCGTGTACAATTGGAAAGTTAGGACCCAAACTCGTTTCCTCATCGAAATCAGAAAGACAATCAACATCGTAGATCGAACCAATGAATTCACCGCATTCTTCGAAGTTTTAAAATCGATACGCTGAAACGCGGCGGCGGGCGCGTGAGCCGCGGCTAGCGATATCGCGGCGTTTGAAAATGGCATACGTGAAATTATACGAATACCCCCGTTTGCCACTGTTCCATCGAGCGTGCCATTTTTTCGACTCTGCGGATTCACGCGATCGACGGTGAAAAGCGTGAAAAAAAATTGATCCGAGAGCCGCGTGAATGGGGGGTGGTGGTAGAGACGGTTGCGTGCGCTGCGTGTGCAAGAACGCGCGGTGTGTGCACGCGGACGTAGCAACGGGCAGGAGGGAAGTGACGCGGTTGGAAAAGTTGGAATGCGACCGAGAGCGGGCAGCCTTGAGCTGCCCAGTAGTGCGAGTCAACCTCCCGTATGTCTGAAGCCGGGTCCACATTGCGCTACGTGCCAGTCGAAACTCGCTGGACGGCCCTGTAGGAAATCGCGGTCACGCACGCTGGGGGGAAACTTTTCTTCTTCGAGGGTCGACGTTCTTCGTTTTCTCTGCTATCGAGCCGACTGAGCAGAGGTATTATCGCGTTAATTAAACAATCGTGATTATCCGGAATGACGACTTGATTACGATAATAGATAGGAGAATTCGGTAATTTATGAAATTAACAATAAATATCGTTACCAAAATTCTGTTGCATAATTAATGCACCAGGCTCCAAGCAATATTACGAGATTAATATTTCAATTAAAACATCTCGTTGCGAGCAATATTTCCCTGTTACTTGATACCATTCCACCCGTTATTTCCACTTAGAACTTTCCCATAAAAATCGAAACAGTAGCGGAAAGTAAAAAAAATAAATGATCCTACCTTGATACGAATTTCTCATTCTTGTACCAACTTGCTTCAAATCGCAAGGAAACGTCAGAGAGACACATTGCACGCGTTACATGCAAGTGTATAAATTTTACTTGTTAATAAAGGAAGGCTATACGTATTTCTTTTTATTCGGTGGGAGCACGCGAAGCGCTGATGTCGCCGTCGCGGCGCGATCGAAGTCCTCTTTCGAAGCGTCGGAAAAAGAAGGAGTCGGGTAGCGGCGCGGCGGAGCACGGAGGGATGAGCCGCGGCGAATTTGATCGATTCACTTGTCAGGTGAAAATGCAACGACCGCGAGTAACGCGGTTGTATTTTCGCGACATGCCCTCTGTCGGCAGGTACGCCAATCGAGGGCTCTTAAGTTCGATCGATACTCTGTCGGTCGATCGTTTTCGAGTCCTCCTCGTCCGTCAATCACGCCGTCGAAAAAAAAAGAACCGCGCGCGCGCGCGCGCCCGCCTCGTTCTCCACCCGGCGACTTCCGGTTCTCGAACCAGCCACGCGCCACGTGACGCGTCCGTGCGGTCGCTAATACAGTAAGCGTTCTAAATACGCTGAACCTTTCGATAATGCGTGTTAATTAGCTAATCTTCTCGTAATATATCTTTAGTTTTATCTAATTTTAATTATTATTATTTAACATTTATTATTAGTATCCATCCAATGTTATTTTATACGACAAATATACTAGATTTTTGTAATTATTCGAAAGAGTGACGAAAGAATAGAGAAACGTTCAATGCTGTCGATTTCAAGGTCGATTTCATGCCGATTTCAAAAGTCGACGAGAATCATACGTGGATAGAATATTGCGTAAATTAAAATTATTTAATTTTCCACTGTTTAGAAATCGAAAGTTTCAACGCATAAACTTTCTTGAATTTATAGAACTAAATAACATTGGAGCCGATATATTGTCTTTGTCGATCAACACCGTTCGATAGTTCAGTGATTTGGTCGTGTTTTATTCGATGTGCACTGCAAAAGGATTATAGTTTTTAATGTAAATTCTAATTATATATCGTGAAACTTTTGTTTTTTTAAATAACGCTGAAGTAACTGATGTGTAACCACAAAAAATCAATGCTTTGAAAGTGTGTTACAAGTGCAAAATTAAAAATAGTCTTAATGACATCGTCGGTGTCAGAGCTGTAATAAAAATTCTTTTATAACTAACGCAAGTTAAAAGTAATCAAGGCATACTTGTTGCCAATATCGTCCAACATTCTTCAATGTTTAATTGCAAACACCATCGAATAAAATTGGTTTTCCGACTCGGCGGGAAATTAATTTTATACTCTCATTAGATGTTGTTAGATATCATCTGTGATGTGTTAAGCGATGATGTTAGCGCGTATGAAATAAAGTTGTACTTTCAACTGAAAAACATTGAAATTTCGTGTGCTTGAACGTTGGATAAATATTAACAATTCCAGCATGAATAAATATTTACAATTTCTGTTAATTATATTTAATCTTCCGTGAATTCTCTATTCGTGCGCGGTGTAGTAATGTTTAAACTGAATCGAAGAGATAAATTACCGCGGAAATGATTAAATACAGAGCTTTTGTTATTCACCTTTCTACGTTTTCATTCACGCGCGCGTACATTAAACTATAAGTACCGTAAATAACATTTAAACGTCATTCAAGAAATCATATATAATTACGTATTTAAATAATTCAAAACCAATATATACAATGATTATAAAAATCGAACATAATTATAAAATCGGACATTATTTAAATATAAAAGTTCACGGAGTTGATGTCTACGAAGAAGCAAGCTTAAAGACCTTTTTACACCCTTGATATGCAGCTAACCTAATCCTGGTGCAATTAAAAAAAACTAGACGCGAGATGATGCGCACTAGTCGACTGGAATCTTGCATAGCCGTTTCGAGTAACGGGAACGCACAGATGTTAACAATTAAAAAAGATCTCAACGTATGTGCGTAACGGTGCCGTTCCCACGCAATACTGCAAGAGTTCTCCCTCTCTCGTGTCTTAAATAAGTATACCGAAGACGCAAAATAATAACGCGTTTCGAACTCTGAAAGGCGAGGCATTTGCACGTTTTAGCTGCAATTACATCTTCGCGGTGCTCGAAACGCGAGACCGTCCGTGCGGATCCGAAAACACAACCCTCTCCGCGAAGGGTGGCTGCCGTACGGTGAAATTACATTCCACGCGATGCATGAATTTAGTGGCATTAAGTTTGTTCCCTTTATTTTTGTGGCTCGCCGACAGAAGCTCCACGGCGGAACTCGCAAAAATCCTCTGTGCCTGTGGTACCGCGTGAAAAAGAGAGTGTTCTTGCTCAGTGTTTCGAAATGAAACACTGGATTTTCTGTATTATCCCTGGGAATGGCGAATTTTGATACGCCATTCTTGTTCATTCTCTAGTCGTTGTGCCATCGGCTGGCTAAAAGGAACTATTGGAAAAAACGATACGCATAATTGAAATGGTGGTAAATTAATTTACAAAAATCAAATACTAATTTCAGAATATATCCGAATATATGGTTATTTGGGAAATTAATTATTAACAGAGAGAAACGGTAACAACGGGTCTACTGTGTTTTATGAAAGCATCATGAGAATCGACAAGACGCAACTCTGATTACAATTTCCTCCATCACACTGAGATTGATCTAATCTGTTATATATTAATAACGAAAAGATACATTTTTTCATTACCATCGCCCGATTCCTGACCGTGTTTCGATACTAAATCCAATCGCAATATATCTCGAGTGGCGCGATTTAAAGTCCACGCAATGAGAGCTAATAGAAAAACCGCGTATCTCGAAAGCGTGCCGTATTATCTTGGCTGAAAAGAGAAATGAAACAAAATCGGCAGTATTCATTTCTTTAGAACGACGGCATTAAAATTACTCTATAGCTGTATTCAATATACTCTGTGAACGAAAACAATCCATCTAACGCTCAGACGCGATTGTACAATACATTTAACGGTATTGAAAAATTGTCGGCCGTGTTTGACGACACGATGCGTTTCGACTGGCCCATATCGAGTATGAAAAGGAAAATTGAATCGCGTCTCGTAAATAAACGCAGGTTCGTGTAGCCACACTTTTCATCGTTTTAACGTAGTTAACACGAGATTCAGGGAAACATTATACATATCTCGTAACGTCTGCCGTATTTGTTCTGGGAGAAGTGTAGCCGACAAACGTTTCAGCTAAATTACGCGAAATGTTAAATAATTTAGAATTTACACGCCCGGGAAATCTACTTTTCCTACTCTTTGCTTACTCTATTTTCTAACACCAGAAAATTAAGTATACGTAATAAAACTACTTGTTCAACGTACGTTATACAAAATATCTCGACTAGTATAACAAATTATTAAGTTATTTTGTAATGATTGCAGTAACTATTTTACATGTCATTTGACCAGAGATACGAGAAAACAAATACAGAGCGAAGTATATTTTTTTGTGGCCTAAATATTACATCTTTCCAAAATTTTTAAAACGCTATTTTCTAAAAAAATAACTAGGTGTCGATAACATCTTTTCGATCGAGTGGAAAAAAGAGCTTATTGATAATAAAAACAAATCGTAGCGTTGAAAGATTATGTGACTGAGATTAATGAGCTTCTTCCCCGGGTTGAAAGTGATTACGCGATTAAGGTTCATAGAGAGGGGTTCGTAGCAATCCAACGAGCGTGTTAATGGTTCTGCTAAAGAACCCGAAGGAGGCACTTTGGCCCTAATAAACGGGTAAACAAGTAGGTAATATCGACAGTAGTAACAGTTCAGCGTGTGGTCAGACGCACGCGTGACTGCAGCGGCATCGCGCTGCGCTAATTCGATGCGAATATAAATTGATCCCGCTCGTTGCCGTCGATCGATCACGCGACGAGAGAAAAAAAAACGACAGCCGTGTCCTTTAATCTGTACCTGTTCGCGATGTGTCACGCGCCAGGAAGAAAACAACGCGCGCAAATTGTTGCGTTAAACCACACGTGCCCTACATTTTTCCTGATTCTCTTCTCCGTTCCTCTTTCTTCGAGCTCTGTGCTTCACGCACAAATAACGAATCGTACTTGCTGTTATACGATAGAATTGGATTCTACGCCGAGAAACAACGGTGATTTCGCAATGATTCGATGAAAAGTCGTCAAGGTTCACCCCTCGAGCTTCCCTCGTCCGCGGCGCCATATTGGTACCGCCGCGCAACTGATTCGTAACGCAACTTCAGCGAGCGAAATCTCGGTTAAATCGGACGCGAGGAGTAAAATCGGAAATCGATCGAATCGGCAGGATCAGTGGACCAGGCGGTAGTGAGACGCATACATGCTTAGAACGTTCTGTCACCGCGGGAAACGCGTGTGCACGCACACGATCTCTACCGTGTGCGCGGTAGAAGGCATCGACCGAGTAACAGCCTCGGATGGTCCCTCTCCGTTGCTCGCGCGACGTCCTCTGTCTCAGTCGCCGATTGAATAAGGAACGCGAGATATTTGGAGATATTTATAATGCATGGACGCGCGCGACATCGGAGCAGAAGGAGAGGAAAGACCGTTGGGACGCGCGAGGATCGGACGGTCGAACCACGGGTTCGAGGGGAATCAGTAGGGAAAGAAGAGCGTGAGGGAAGTAGGGAGGCACAGCAAGAGACATTGAGGTAGGTCGCGGCGCAAACGTGCCGCCACGGAAGCTTGCACAGTGAGGAGGAGGAGGAGGAACGACGCGAAGATAAAGACGGAGGAAACGCGTGGAAACGGGAAGGCTGGTCCAGTAAAGGGTCGAGAAGGGAGCGAGGGAATGAGAAATGGCGGGATAGAGAGGCCTGGAGAGATTAGGTGATTTGTATCGAACACTTATAAGGCAGGGGACGCTTTACTCTCGGCTCGTTGGTGTCGTTGCTTTATCGTAATATATTTTCGTGCACGTCTATACGTTCGCACGATGAATGGGTACAGGGGGATACCTGTTTAATTGTAATACGAAAGTGATCGTGATGTCATCCGTGGATTGCATTAAATGTTTGGTACGTAACGTAGCTTATTGGAGAGCACGTTTAACCAATAACTCAGTAAATATCTGATCGCATTTAAAAACAATTATGTTACATTCGTACTGATTTATAGACTACGTGTGTGGATTGAATAACAATTATATAGATACGCGCCGCGGATGAAAATGAAAATATTGATTTCAATGAAATGTCAGAATTGTCTGATATTCCCTCGTCCGTTAACACTCTAATTTAAATTATTCAAATAGATACCCGTACGCGCGATTTTTATCGCGAGACGTGAGAGATCCATCAATACAAACCCGAGCGTGTACTTAATTCCCATCCGATATTTGATACTAGGCATTGTCATTCAAACACTCAGGCTGACACGAGAAATATATAATTAGTTAAAACATTTGATTAATCGATGACACTACTGACAGTACTACTTAATACTTCTGAACGAAACCGCGTTCTTAATACATTCTCTCTTCTCTTAAATCACCAGTAATTTTACCAAACTACTGCAAATTTATATGTTCCATGCGCGAAGCGCCGAAAATAACACGGTGCAACGTTTAGCGCGGCACTTTTAAATTCCGCCTGATCAATGGCGTCTAAAAATATAGATTCGCGGGTATAAATTTACACCCGCGGTCTACTAATTACCGAGCAGCGCCTTCGTTCTAAAACCGTAACAGAGGCCTCTCTTTATTCTAAATTTATTAAACGCCCCGACGTGTGTTACGTACGCGAAAGTAAAACGCGCGCGTATTGGTGGGATCGATCGCGCGGGCGATAAATAAGGGGCAGGCCATTGTGCAGCCGATTTGGTAATCGCCGTTTAAGGAAGGTGTTAATGCGTTCCAATTAATTGGTGACGTTGTTACACGGTGCGTGCGAACGCGGTATCGTGCAACGATCCGGACGCTGTTGCAGCCGCGGTACCAGCGCCCCGATGATTCGGCGGTTCGCCGCCGCGAGGCGCGAGGTGGTAGAAAAATGGTATTTTAAATGTCGCCGCTGGAAACCGCGTGCGACGCTCTCGTATCGGCGCGTTCGTGTCGGTGGGAAAAAGTGGAAAGGAACGGTGGAACCGTGGACGCGATGTGTCAGAGACGTGTCGCGCGGGAACGTCTAATTCGTACGTCCGCGGTGATATTTATCGGCGAAGGAGTGAGAGGCGTACAGAGGTCGTGACCAAGTGAGGTTAGGAGGGAAGAGAGAGAGGACTGACGGGCGAGGATTATGTAATTTGTATCTGAGAGATTAGTTTTACGACACTTCGGTTCCTGTTACCGGAGCGCCCCCACCAGCCGGGTCGACACACGCGCCTACGACCGCGTGGGCACGCGACGTGAATCATTGTTCGCCGGAATATATTAATGATCCAGTCTGATAGCGGCGCGTGAAGAGCCGCCGGGTATCGTCGAATTTGTCGTAGGTCGTGTTACGCGTCCTGGCGCCGCGCCGTTTAAACGACCGCGCCAAATCGCTCGGTTGTGCGGAATTGGTTTTTCCTTTTTCGGCCATTTTATTAACGAAAAGGCCGCGCGCCACGTGTTACGCGAAAGTTGAACGTCCGTGCGTGTTCGTAGTTTTTAAAGTTTACCCCGTTCGTTTACCACGCGGTAGTGTTGTGCTTCGTTATCGTATCTATAGACTTTGCGGCACCAGCTATTCCGCTCTCGGCAATTACCGATCGCTAACTGTGCTCAATTAAGGAGTTGAAACGGTGGATTGTACACGGTGGCTACGGAAAGTGCTGGCACACGATCCTGTCTTCTGGTAAGATGCTTTTGAATTAGATTCTACGATTTATCTTATAATGTCCAATATTTGCGATCACGCACAAATACTGTTGAGTAGTAGGGAAATTAATATTATGTATATAGGGTTTCTTGATAACTCTATTACAATGAGAATCAATATACACAAAAATGTGTATATATATATACACGTTTCTTAACGTTACTTTCTGAAGGTTGCATTTGGAGTTAAGGTTTCTTAACCCTCTTAGTAACTTTGAAGGGAAAATGAGTTCTACATTTTCAAAAAAATGGTAAAATTTCATTTATAGACTTAGCCATTGAATAATGAACTCTTTATACGAATATATTCATATCGAATAAAAATGGAGAGTAATTTCCATTCAAATATTTTCTTAACCTAAAAAGGCATATGAAAACAGGATCAGGTTCGTATTAAATGATACACACGTATGTATCAAAGAAATAAAATAAACAAAAAATATTTGGAACAAAAGTTAGAAACTTTCACAGCAACTTGTTGCATTTGTCACCATGGGAATTAAATAAACACGAGCGCTTTTCACCCGAATTTCATTACTCTAGTGTTAACTTTTTGTGGCTCGTGTTACTTTCGATATTTTATTTCAAATAATTCATATTTTAGTTACCTTCTCAAATGTGATTAATAATTTTGCTAGATACACTTTTATTAAATAAATAACGCGTTTTATCTTATATGCTAAAACTGAACAGAAGGATTGGAAAGGGTTAATGGGCAATCGTTGCTTTTTGTAGGAAACTTCGATAATAGTGAATAACGTAAATTACTCCTCGAATACCAAGCTACCTTTCTTTCCCTCTATGATTTTTTTAATATAAGGAAAAATGTTTGCAACGGGTAGTAGTAAATTCTTCCGACGATGGGACAAAAGATGAATCGCGTACAGAGCGAGTACAGTATTTAAACATTTTAATTGCTCGTGCACACCACGAGATTTACGCTCGAATTTTATAGAGTAATTAAAATGCACATGCCCTACAGAGTGACAAAAACGTATCTAACACTTTGAAGGTTTCCATAGTGTGTGCGTATATGTTTAAGGTATAGATAAGCTTTTGAATGATACGCAACGATGCAATGCTTGCTATTCTTATTGATATGCAACGATGATACGATAGAGGGATACGCAACAAGTGGAGATGTATTTTTATGCATTTCTTTACAATTTCTGCTCAATCTAAGGAACGCCAGTACATATACCATAGTTATCACCTAAAAATATCTCACGTTCTGACCACCTTCATCACTTTCTCAATACAATTGATCCGTACAAGAAGCACCCCTTTCTATCTGAAAAACAAAAAGATGCAACGACAAACTACACAAGCATCAGCAACGCCATAAAAGAATCCGTTTCCAAAAGTATACGTCGTCCACTTCGACTAGATCGGCTCTGTCTCCACTCTTGTTCCAATTCCAATCAGAAATGGAAGGCGTATGACTAGTCGCAGTCACGTGAGTCACCGTGTATACGCACAACGGCCGTGAAAAGAATCCGTGGAATCTGACGGTAACGACACGGCCCGTATAATTGGGGCCGACTTCTGCCATTAGACTTTTCTAGCGCCGCGACCCTGCTCGTACACGTGCGCGCGCGCTCGTACACGAGGAACGTGTCCGTGTTGTAGCGAGCACAGCAGCCTTGTCCATTGTTCGCGGTGGCATAACGATCCCAAGTGATAGTGCCGCGTGAACGAACTTCCCGTTTCGCGGCCGGCAACCGTGAAATTTGACGTAGGTCACGGCGGATCCTTGCGCGCTGACGCGGCTGAAAAACACACGCCCCCGGATTGAATTAAAACCGGGACGTGACGGTATTCCGCAAGACACCGAATACCTGGGACGCAAGAACGCGACTTCTTGTCCTTTCCTCCATCGCGCGCGTTTTTGTTCCTCCTTCTGCTTTTCTCGTGCCCACCCTCCCTTCTTCTCTCTCTCTCTCCCTTCTTGCTCCCTCTCCTTCACGCTTTTCGCTGGTATTCGAGTTTCGCGCCCGCGTAGAATGCACGGTTGGTATCGGGCGAGACGAGCCCGGGATATTGAATGAACAACGAGCACGAACGAGGCGGGACGGATACGGACGCGGGAATCTCGTGGACTCTCGCCCGTGGAAGGGGCTCCAGCCACGTGCTTACGAGTGTTTACAGGAATTCGTTTTCGAGGGATAAACCGACGCGTCGACACTGTGGAAATCGAAGTTTATGACCGACGATGCCTTCTGCCGTTAGCGGCGCCTCGCTTAGCCCACTTTCGCGGCACTTTAGCTGCGGAATGTGGGCAGAGAGTGGATTCTGGAAGTAGATGCGGTTTCTAGTTGCTCTTTAGAAGGATCCTCGGATAGAAAGTGCAACATAGTGGCGGGGGGCTTGCGACTTTGTCCGATGCGTCGAACGCGATCAGTTCTTTGGGGGATAATTAAGGGTAAATGGGAACGTTGCGTGATATTTCCCGAGGGTAGTCTTTCGCGCGATGACGCAGTGGAACGGTTGCAATTTTGTTCAGGGAGTGTGCGCTTGACGAGCGTAGTATAGAAAGTAACGAGTAAGGATAGTTGACAGATTCGTTCTTAAAAGTGACGGTAGAAAACTGTCGCGGCGCGGTCCCTCCAGCGGCGAACGTAAGATCGCTGTGATATTTTATTAACGCGCAGTGCTCGACTTTAAGCAATCTTTCCGGAGAAATGTTGGAAATAATCTGACAACACTAAACCCTGACTTTAAAAAATTCGCAATGTCCTGCGAGCGACTTAAGTCTAGATTAGAGTGCGCTCGAGACGCGAGACGTTGGGACCAAAATGGACGTCTCCAGAACATTTTGTGGTCTCTACGAACGCGGGAAAAAATTCTACCAACGATATACTAGATAAAATGAACAGGTCCACAGTAGCTACTCGTAATCATTCGAACGATAACACTACACTGAAAAGGGAAGATAAACGAGATATTCCATTTCTAAATACATTAAATATGTTCGTAGGTGTACGATCTATAAATAGAGTTTTGTATACGCGAAACAGTTTAATCGAAATCCGCTCCAAAATTGTCCCTCCCGGAAGAGGAGTGAATCATCGCGGCAAGGCATCGTTCGCCAATGTCGCATCTGGCGGGATAAAAGCGTCGCCGGTCCGTGGCGCATCTGCGGCGGGCACCAAAAGCGGCAAAGCCGGCGAAAGAGTGGCTCGAGACGGCGATAAAAGCAGCAGGTCGCGCGGCTCGTAAATAGAGCCTCGGGTCCATTCATGAGTTCGGCCAGCACGGCCGGCCCGCTCGTGCGTACACGTTGGAAAAGTCTTTTTCTCTGTGTATTTTACGGGAGGTCAGGGTTAAAGAGGCGGAAAGAGGAACGGAAGGAGGTAGGGGGGACGGCGACGGGGAGGAAGGTGCAGCCGTAGGAGGAAGAGGCGCAGCGAGACTCTGTTTTATGGGGTTACAATTCTCTCCTTCCGCGGCGCGTCGACCCCTTCTGCCGGCTGAGAATTAATTTGAAGTAGCATTTAGGTGAACCTGATCCATCTCACGCTCGCGCCGCGTTCCTGGCTATGTAAATTTCCATTCTCGTTCTCGGTATCCTCCCTGCTTTCCGGCTCGTGAAAAATCTCCTACCGCTAATTATGTCGTTTCGCTAACTTACTGATTCTTACGCGTTACTTCTATAATTTCACGATACGAATTATCGATGTACATTTTACTTTTCTCGTTAATCGACAGAAAATCGTACGATTTCACCGATTATATAATTGACATCATCGTTTCGCGAAAGGATTCGGCCCTCAAATTTGCATAATGAGTTTTAACGACGTGGATACGTTGTTAAACTGTCTCGTTGCGCGATTAAAATTATAGTGGTAGACGGGAAACAAGTGTCAATCGAAACAGTCGATATATTTTGCCATATGACAAATATAATTTGCAAACGTCCAATGACTATTATTAAATATACTGGAAGATCTTTATACATAAAATAATTCGTACTCGATATGTTTTATCCAAAACGCCTGATGAATCTTTCACGATTGGAACAAAAATTGCACTGTAGCGATTCTCTGGTGATAGTGAAGGAGAGAGTAAGCGGCGATATATTTAATATTTGAACGATGCAAAAGGTCTATGTAGCTCTATATATCAAAACAAAAGTATAAAGAGATATAGTACAGCTTAATCTTCTAGCTCTTGTGAAGATTGTTTTATATGTATATCGCGAATGACAGCTGCGACGATCTGCTAAATTATGCATACGTTTACTCTTTTGCTCACTGTTACTGCATTCTGCATATTAATCTTACGTGACTAGACAAAAAACTACGATTGCATTACGTGTCCATGATCTTGACCGTCATTATCCTTTTAAACGATTGCAAAGCTTATATTTTTATATCTTAGCCAATCATACCAAATTACTTGTTTGAGAACATTCTTCATGCAGTGGAATTATAATTTACCAAAACAATAGATGTTCTTGCAGAAGCATCGTTAAAAAGAAATTCTTACAAAAGCGTTGGATACATCCTGTATATTTGCAATATGCTTGGTTAAGAGTTTCGATAACGTTTGAGTGGATAATGGTTAAGTAATCTTTGCCTGATCAACATCAACGCGGGTAGATTGATAGAGTTCGCATCGAATGGCCGTCCTGTTAATACGGACAATGCGCTGATACTTAACCTTTTTGCTGGCGCTAGCTGTAGCCGTCAAATTATGCCAGGTCCACACTGCTGTTCGCAAACTACGTACGTTTGCCAGCAGTGTGGACACTTTTGCGAACAGTGGTACATCAAAGGATCTGTTCACGGACCCAAAGTTTCGAACAGTTTGGGATATCCTCGCAAACTGTTCGCCAGCTTCACTGTGGACGCGCTGCTGTTAAAAATCCTTGCGCGTGGTACCATCTATATAAAACAGGAAGACATTGTGCCGTCTTATTATTGGAGGCTTCTAAGTAGAGAGGCTCCCAGCAACTTTAATCCGTAACAATTTATACATAAATTGAATTTCATATTCTACGAGTTTGATTAGTTATTCCAACCGCTTATCGTAAATTCAACCCCTTGATAATAACACGAGAAGCAACCATTTCGCAGTGTAACGTCTTACGATCCATCAAGGAGGACATTACGAAGGTTTTCCGCGTACTAACTTAACACTTAACCTATTGCACGTTTCGCATGGAAACTTATGCGTGCAGCTGGCTACTAGTAAGATAAATCGTTACTTTCGTTCACGTACATTAATATGATCAAAACCGATTTGACTCGTAGCGCTAAAGCGCAGATTATAAGTTGGCTTGTTGAATTGTGCAAATTTCAAATTAGCAGATAACGACTGCAAACGTGAACTCAGGATAAGTTGAATAGGTGACAGAAATTGTAAACTCATTGGTAATGATTGTACATACTCGCGATCTTATGTCGTAAGAGTAGCAAGATGGAATGTTAACCCTTTGCCTTACGATCCGTTCATCCCCTTGAACGCTAACTTTTCTATACTTTCTCTCACTTCAAAATTCCATTTCGTTTATAGTTAAATGGAAATTCTATAAAAAATACGATTATTTTCTTCACTACTCCATACGACTATTTGTTGGAGGAACGTACATAGTGGAATCACAATCGTGCAATCATAGTATCTCATTCTTCTAAAATTTAAACGAGAGCAACCCTTTCGTTTCGACGCTCGAAACCCTTGATTAACCGGTATACTCGAAGGTACACGCATCGCCGCGTGGCCAATCGTTTCGTACGATCTGACGATCGGTTCGCGCGTTCAAACTTAAGATACCATCCGGTCGGATGACTCAGGGACAATCTTATCACCGATAAAGACCGGGCTTATCGTCTTCGTTACGACGATAACGAGCGATGGCCCGACCGCGGATGGAACGCGAGAGGAGGCGTTCCATCCGCGGTCGCGTACCTCATTAACGGGCCGGTGTAAAGAATTAATTAATCGCGGGGCCGTTGACAAGGTTACACAAGCGGCGGATCCGTAGCGGCGTTACGCAGCCGTCCGTGACAATGAGCGATTAATGAATAATAAGCCGCGCCGTTTTATCGACGCGTGTTACTTTGGCGAAACGTATGAATGAACGACGGGGCCGATCGCGGGCGCCTCCGCGAGCCGCGGCCCCCGCCGCGCGGCCCCTTTCAATCGCCATTACGCCGATCGTAAAGAATTAATAAATGTCTCCTATAATTACGTACAAGCCGTCGCTCGTTCACGTTCAATGACACGGTCCCGGCCGTATCGTTTCCGTTCTTCTTTTATTTCCCATTTATCACGCTGACTAATAATAGCGCCGCTCGCTTACGGACAAGCTTCGTCGATTTGCATAAATCTAACACGATCGGGAAACGATTAGCGACGGGATCGAGTACGCTGCCTGGGGTTAGGCCTGGAATCCGTGTGGATAGTTACGAGTGGCTCGCGTTGCGGCTCGATCAAACAATGGGGGACTTGATTGTTTTTTTGTTGTTTCGGATTTGTGTACGTAGGTTCGAGATCACAGGGTGGTTTTTAAGTATTATTTAAGTTTTGAATTTCTACGGTCTTTAATTCGTACCTGAGTTCATTCACGCAGTAATTATGTTTCTATTATGTTCTTGACACAAGTATATAGAAAGATGAGCTAGGATTGATCTATGATCAATTTGAAAGATTGTAACTTACTCTCGTGCCAATCGTAGCAACAATTTTAATACTTGGAAGGGTAGTTTAATTAAATGTAAACCGAATATAAAACTATAAATTAGAAGTCACTGTCTCGACTGAAAAATATGGATTCAATAAGAATGACGGTGGTAAAAAGAATAACGTTTCCGAGCAACTGAATACACAAAGATAACTTTGCACAAAAGTAAAAAGTAACCACAATGGATGGCGTCCCAGTGAAATTATAGTGTACCTTGTTCTTAACACAATTACTGCCACGTGTAACGCCTTGAATGCACACTGAATTTTATTTTCCGGTTAAGCCACAGTTTCATCTTCGATAGGAATAATACGATAAAGCAATTGTTGGTATCATTACTGCAAGCTCTATGATCGCGTTTGCAACTGTTTTGAAACTTCGCGCCGATAATGGTTCACGTGGCACAGCCATGAGTTCTCCGTTTGAGTAATACCATTCCAATTTTATACAGTTTTAAACTATTTCTTTGCCAGATTTTAGCTCCTTTTATTCTTTCGCATCAATATATTTTACTCTAGCGTGATACAATAAATTTGTATTATTTCTCGTGCACAGGAAAATAGTAAACACAGGATAATCCTCTGTTCCATTTCACAGTGCCTTCTCACTCGAGCCTTACTTTGCTTTTACTCACAAAATGAGTAAGCACCGAAGGCCCCTAGCCAAAACTCGAATACCCACACAGAATTGACTCATATACTTCGAGACACACTCACTATTGGACCCAGATCGGCGAGTACGTACTAAACTCGATCCTATCTCTAGAAATCGCAAGCTATCGCGGTTTGTTTACATGTCTCGCGTTCGTTGAACGAGCCTATTATGTAAACACGATATTTGCTGGGTCAGCAGCCGTGGCGAAATTGCCAGGCTTCTTACCGGGCTAATCCGTCGAGAAACGATTCGATCTAAATTAATTCGTGACACTTGCCCGTAAAGAGGCCGGGATACCCGCGTGAAGGATGGGGGATCTTATTGCCGATCTTTATCGTTGCCCACGATCGGAATCCATAATGAAGAACCCCATCGTCGCTGTCGGCGTGTACGCGCTTCTCTGCGGCGCCGCTACCATCGCCGCTCTTCCTCTTGCTTCCGTTCCATCCTTTCGTCTTTCAATCCGACCGGATACGGCCGTACGTAGGATTTATAATTCTTCTAGTGTGCAATTTGTTCGAGGACTTGATACAGCTTCGTAAAAATTTCGCACACAACATCTTCGACCATTACAGGCACGCGTAACGGGTGATTATAGTAGGCTTGGTCGTTAGACTTTCTGTATTTCGAAACCCCGCGAGGTTATGCGGGGAACCCTAGAAATCAATTAACCGCTAAACGGACGGAATAACGAAATGTGAAATGCTTTAGCCAGGTCGGTTTCGAATATTGTATTCGAACGGTAATGCCAGGTCTGCAATTAACGCCAGGCCTAACGACACAGCGGTCTATAGGAACTAAATTGGATAATTGTTTGTTGGTCTTAATGGAGGTCGACCAAGTACCGCGGACAGAATGAATCTGAAATTTTTATAGGTTTTAACGGGTCTGGTGTTAGAAAAGAGTAGGCACGCGAGTTTGAAATCACTGTAGCCTAGTGAAACAGGTAGCTGCGAATCTATTTCGGGAAAGTAAAGTATAACTTGGTTAGTCAGGAGTTGTAGATCTTACCAAGTGTAATAACCTTGGGATTAATCTCGAATGTACGACCGTGAAGCTTGAATCTTTCAAGACGCACTCGAACTTATCGATAATTAACGCGAATGCAGGACAAACGGAAGTCATGTGCACGCGCGAGTTGTCAAATTAGTTGATTAACTTACAGCACCTGTCGATGTCGTCCGGATGTCACTGTAGAACCGAGCACTGTGTTAACAGGTGCTTTTAATTCGGCCCTGCGAGGGACTTCCAGCTGCTGGCTCGCGCTATTGGATAACAACGTGAATTTGAAGGATTATCGATAGGTAGCGGGTGACAGTCTCAGTTGGTCAAACAAGGAGAACCAGAACTCGCAATGAATATAATTCTACGGTATGCAGCGATAAAGAACAATTCCCATTAAACGAAAATCTTCCGCAAACGTGTAAAAAGTAGTGTATATCATTTCCATCAGAAATAACAGTGATTTCTTTTACGATATATTTTACGTTTGACGCGTATCGAAAGGAAGAATTATTAAACGTGAGATGCGACAGAGGTATATAAGAAATACTACGGGGATAACGTCCTGAAAATAAAAGGAGAAATGCATGATTGGGAAAGAATCAAAGAATTTTGCAAAAGAGATTAAGGATGAGAGAAATGCGGGCGAAGAGCAACTTCCGGTTGCAAAGGAACTGCGAGAAAACTGGCTCGACTTTCCAAGCGTCTTCAGTTGCACTACCACCGAAGTAACACGGTTTCCTCGGACGGTTTTGTGAATTTATATCTACTTGGATATTTTCGTAGACTTTTAACGTAAACATCTTTAAGCTTGCGATTTCAGTCAATGTTATATGATAAATAGCGGAAAGGTCTACAAAAATATTAGTCGCTTAATCTGTGATTTCTAATTGCATGAAATTCACTATTTCCATGAAGTTAAACGTGCGAAAGATAAAAACGGAACATCCTATTCGTCGAATGTATAAGGATTATGTTATCACAGTCGGTAATGCGATTTGTAAATGCTTTGCGTGTGGTAACAAAGCAACGATTATTTTTTTAACAAATAATATCAGACAAATCGATGCACCAGGCGGATTATGTGCTGAACGCAGTCGAGATATTTTCAGCGGTTGCTGAATTATCTTTTCGCTTCCGCGAAAAGGAAACCGCCTGAAGGTGCTTCTAGAATCCAGGCCGGAAGTGCACAGGAGTCGCAGCTTTCGAAGACGATCGTAAAACGCCCCGCGAGTTCCTCGATGTTTCCTTATCCCCACCGCAAGTACCTTCGGTGTCTAGTTCCCATCCCGTTTCTAGATGAGAAAGTTTAGTAACCATATCAAACGAAAGTCTAAATCATTTTAACATCATTTCGTCGAAGGGAAATAAAAAAAGGATACAAAGACTAGGGAAGAGCAAAGTGCTCCACAATCGGCAAAAATAAAACAAATATCGCAATCTAGCGGTAGAAAAAAACTATGATACCGCAACAGGATTAAGGATATACGTGTATAGTTCCATAAAACCATATACTCTTCGCTATCAAAGCATCGCGAAGAAATACGAGCGTGATTCTTCTTAAAACATGCCGCGATCGAGCAAGAATCGCATTCTCGTAGATACGTATGCAAGCGATTCATAATGTTCGAATAAGGCTTGCTTACGTCGCCACGGCCTCGTCCAGAGAGCAAGGACATTCATTGGCCACAATTCATCTGTCGCGCAATGCTTAACCAATCGTAAACCCGACTGGCGCTTTACTTCCGTCGCGAAGCCACGCGTTCGTCTGTCCTCGTGTTTTGGTCCCGGTTCTCGCGGCACAGGTATTACGCTTACATATATTCGCATTCGGCTGTGCCCGCGGCTGAGCGGGTTAAATGTTTGGTGTACACGTTTGTTTCCGCTGTCAAAATCATTAGCGCATTCTCGCGTTGACATTATACGGCCAATTAATGCTATTACTTCTCGTTCTTATTCTCCTCTTACCTAACAATATGCAAACAACAGTGAAATTAATTCTCGATCAAATTTTTCTTACCATTATTTTACCTTTTTATTTCCTCTTTTTCTATCCTTTTTGTCCGCTGGAATAAATAGATTAAGTACACAGTCCACAGTTCGATCTCATTGAAAACAACGATCTCTACCTGACCGACACGGTCGTCCTCGTCGTGAATCGCGTAGCGCGAACGACGGGAACGAATTTCTCGAAGTTTGTCGACTTGGCGCTTCGAAAACTCGTGGCTCGATCCTCGCCTCGTATCGAGGGAATCGTGGATCGATCGAAATTCAAGTTATGGACGTAGGGACTTTCACGAGGCAGCAAGAAGCTGAGGTCCCCTCTTTCTCTGTCCAAAGCGCTGCGGACGATAGAATATATACGCACGTACGTATATACGTAAGTAGACACGGTGTGCAACAATGTACATGGAAAGAAGTTGCAAGTTGCCGAGGAGGAGGAAGAAATTTTCACCGCGCCTTCACGGAGAAAACGACTTCGTTTAGAACTGCCTCGCCGACGGCTGTGGCCGTCGCGCGCGATACGCCGCCTCGTACACGCTCCTCTCTCGGAGGCCTCGAGCACGCTCTCCCCTCGAGCTGGCTACGGAATGTCGCGCAAAATTCGCTAAATTAACCGGACTGCCGGCTAGCCACGATCAACGATCGATCCGTCGATTTGCGCGCTGTTGTTTCGCGATCGAAGCGTCCCGATGATGCGATCCGTTTATCCGTTACGGAATAAAAATGTTCGCGGTGAATTTTCTTAGGCTGCTTGCCGTATGGAAGGTGGCGCGCGGTGTATCCGTGCGCGCGGCGTTGTCTGCCGCTCGTTGCTGGCTCGCGAGAGCCGAGGCCTTCGAGCGCTCTTAAGCTGCCTGCCGTATACAGGCTGACAGTCAGTGGCGGGTTTCGAAGCTAACGGCGTTGGGCAGACTCCCTCGTACTCCGGGGGCCCTGGTGTCTACGAGTTCCCCGTTTCGTAGCCTCGAAATCGAAATCCAGTCGCAGTTTCGACCTCTACATCCAGCGCCTTATAATGTCCGTGCTAGGAATATCGCAGCCTTTTTTTTTCAATTTACATATTACGTAAAATGTCTTTCCCGTGTCTATATAATTTTTGTATTATCGTCTGCGATCATATCTCGAGTAGTAAATCGAGTAAGTTAAGTAACGTGGCGAAAAATTGTTAATTTTCAATAGGTCGATGATTTTTTGGTCCACCAAACATTTGTAGTTCAATACGTTATCACGGGTTAGAATGATAGGATAAAGTGTTTATAGTCTCGATTTTATAATATTTGATATGTTTAATTTGGTCGCACGGTGTGAGAAACTTGCTGATAAACGGTATGAGAAATGCGAGGTGCGCGAAATAGTTCTTGGTGGTATCTATCGAATGGCCTAAAGTCATTTTGAGTTTTTTCTGTTGGATCAAATTTTTCATCGTAGCTCCATCCATTCTCCCGCAACTTTCATCGAGCGGGACTAGACTATCGTGCACTTTCTCGCGTAGAACAATTTTTCACGTTGATGTTAGTACAAACACTTCTACGTGAAAAACAACATTGTCGCAACAAATCCTATATCGATGCATTAGTAAAGTGTAACATATCAAATTCGATAGAAAAATATTAAATAATTTAGTAGGATAGGTTTACCCATTTTGGTTAGGCTTTAAATACACGTGCTCTTTCCTAATCCCACGCCCTTTTCGCCTCGAATCCGCCCTATCTATGGTACTTATTTTTGCAGCTTTTTTTTAATGTCACATACGCAACATAAATCAACGTATAAGCCAAGTTGTATAAAAGCATTGATTACATTTCAAAATCATACATTTAAACAATGAATTTCCTTTCTATGAGCAACCTGAATGGCATAAACAATCCGAGGATATTCAATATCAATTATACAATTAATTTACGTGGCGTGAATAGAATTCACCCTTCCGCCCGTACGAAATCTACCACCGTTCGAATGTCGACAATATGCTGTTCGCTTTTCGATGTACAATGGCTTTTAAAAATAATTTATTGAATTTGAAATGCAATCGGTCGGCATAGTAAATCATTGAATCGCAGAACTATTTTAATTCTCACGCGCATGTTTTGATAGATATATAGAAACAATTTAGCTAACGGTCTAATGGATTCATATTGTCGGCGGCCTGTTCCATTACGCAAAAAATTATTCTGTCCAACATCTAAATCACCGGCATGATCGGGCGTCGATACTCATGAAACTAATATTTTTCATGATTTCGTATGAACAAAACGCACACCTCTCAATACCGACATGTTACACGCAGACAAACCGGTGGCGTACAAAAATAAATTCTGAAACTTTCCTGGTGAACATTAAAGTACCCGCCACGCGCCTGTTATTACAATTTTGCAAGCTGGAGAACACCCAGTACCCTTTAATTTACGTTAATTCTAGAAAGTTGAAATCAATCACGAAAGTTACAATGTATGAATTTATATTTAATTCGGCATTAATATAATATATATCATTATACGTAACAGATACGTTATATAACGAACGGTAGGAATAATAATATTCGTAATTTTCGATACGTTTGCGAGTGTTTATCTCGTTGGCAACACGTTTCGCGTAATTTCTAATCTACGCGGATGCAATTTGCTAAGCAGATATTTGAATTTTTCTGTGCGTAGGAAAAAGAAGAGTCTCATGGATGCGGGAAGATGATGGTAAACGATTCGAAGATAGAGGGAAGAGCGAAGGATAGGTTCGAAGTGGCGGTGGTACGGCACTGCGTGCCGTGCCGTCGTGCTAGAGTGCAGGTGGGCCGAGGTCCAACGGAAAGAGCCGAACGCCCGCTCGGGGGAAAACCGAGCGGCGGCACTCGACGAGTACTGTTGTCAGACTATTCAGTAATGCTTTGCATGGCCAGCCAGTCGCTAGTGGGCTCGTCGGTGAGAGTCGTGTCGTTCACTCGAAGTGATCGTGTGGTGTTACCCGACGAGGCAGTCAGGCGGTATTCCGAAACCCAAGGTACAACCATACAGCGACGAATGTACCCGCAATCGTGAGTGTTATTTCGTGAGACTGTGAGAGAGAAAACGAACAGACCGTTTTCACGGAGCGTACACCGTCGGTGGAGCTTCGATTTTACGTACTGTTTTTTCACTGAAAACAAAGAACCATTGCTCTACACTGTGTATGGTACACGAGCGATCCAAGATGCTGTCATCAGTGCCAGCGAAATAATAATGTGGTGCGACGTTAGTCAGGTGAGTGAAAAGTGCAACGTCAGTTTTTTTTTTTTTTTCTTCTTCTCCTCCATGCTTTTTTTTCCCCCTTTCGAAAACTGTGCTCGATCTGTGTTCGCCTGCTTCTCTAATGTTCCTGTACGGCCAGTCGAGAGAGCGTTACGTGAACGCACACCACGGCTACGAGACGGTTGTATGTCGTTTCCTGTGAAGAATAAAAGAGTCCTTTACTCTGGTTCTCGAGTTCGGTGTTCGTACGCGAAAGGACTCCGTCGTCGTTTCTTCCGACGATTTCTCTTACCCCATCGGACGATCGTGTATCTCTTAACCATCAATACGTATATCAAGTGCATCAGTGTGTGATTTTCTTTCTCGTCGACGGATATCTCTGATATACGATTGTTAACCTCACTTCTGACTGCCGAAGTAAACGTCTCGTTTCGAACGACGAGTACAGCTCGGCGATTGTAAGCCTTATCCTCTCGTAACGCCTTGAAAGGCTGGCATACACGAACGGTAGAGACGGCGACGAATCTCGTGGAGATTCCGATCATCTATCCTTTCCGACTCGTGGCGTTTATCGAGTCATCGTACAATCGAGCACGATCGTTGCGTCGACCAGTAAAACGGTGTCTCGAAACTGTACAACGCATCCGTCGGTTGGTCGCAGCCGAGCTCTTCTCTCCGATTGAAAAAATCGTAAACACGAGCTCGCTAATTCTTTCTCGCTCGATGCTCGGTTCGCACGAGCTGTTCGAAAAAGTGTCTTGAATTTTTCGTTGTATTTCGTCATCTATCTCTATCTCCCTTTCGTTCTCTCTGAATAGAGCAGTACCGTTAAAGATACGATAACCACCATCAGAAAACGAAAATTTGCGGAGATTTCGAGCCGCTTTCGCGAGGACGTACCCAACGCCGGCTAGAAAATGATACGGCGGCGAATCGAACGTCGTGGCGAAGTGTCAGATTTGACGCGTGGTAACCTCGTGTTCAGTAGTTTGAATTCGAAGCGATCCCGCGTTTCCTTGGGCTTGGTGACGAGCGGCGGTGGGAGGGGGAGGGCAGGGGCAGCAGCAGCAGCAGCAGGAGGAGGAGGAGGAGAAAGAGGAGGTAGGACCGTGGCCGCGGCTCGGTGGCGGAGTTGGCGAGGCAAGGGGGCGCTCGAGGTGGCTGTGGTAACGATGGTGGGTCGTGGGTCGCCGGTTGGAGGGGGATGGGTGAAACGAACGAGTGAGACGGAGAAAGAAGCAATGATATAGAAGGAGTACGAGTACAGAGGAGGGAGGTATACATGTATATATACGTATATATGTATATATATATATATATACGTATAAGTTTATATGTGTATATATATATATATATAAAATACGAGGGAGATAGAGTGCTTGATAAAGAGAGAGAGAGCGAGATAGAGAAAGGTGACCGAAGGCTCCGTGGCTGCCTCTTCTTTACTTGGCCAGCGCTGTAGAGGAAACCTAGCGTCGCCTGTGCGCCGCGAAGAACGAGGAGAAGGGGGTACGACGTTCACTAAGCGACGAGGAAGGGGCACGGTTATGACCAACCATCAAGGGGGCAACGTCGTCATGGTTACACCGACGACAACAACCCGATTCTGTTCTAAGGGATGTTTTTAAAAGTATATATTTACCTTTGCTCTTTTTCTTCTCGCCGATCGCGTGGACGCGATAGGAACGATTTTTTTGCCCTTCCACGCATTGAGCCGTTTGATGGCCCGGTTTTGTATAAGAACACCCGACTGCTTCCATCGAGTTGCTCGAACGTTTAATTGCTGGAACGGAAATTTAACGAGTATGCCACGATCGTAAGGAATTCGTGCGAAATTCGTACTTTTCACGCGAAGACACCTTCTCCTTCGGTTCTCCACTTATCGTACGGCTGTAGCTTGGAGCTACTTTAACGGGGGGGTATAGAGGGCTGTGCACCATCTTGGCGACGAACTTTCGTATGGTGGTTTCCTCGTTTATCCCGGGGCATCGAATACGCCCTAAAATGCTGCTCCATGTCAGTGAAATGCCAATGCGTGATAGCCGCGTTTTTGTGACGGCCTCAGCGAGCCGACGGTGACAGAGCCGTTCGAGTCTGCGACTCGAGAGTACTACTCTCGACACCTTTATCGTTTTATTATACGGGAAGAAATACGTCATGGACCGCAGGTATTTCTGCACTTCGGATCGCGCAGTGTACCTTTAGACACCTCCTCGGTAACGTGATTTTTTCGCGAATTTCTGTTGTTCATGATTGATATCTCTTACTATCCGAATAGAGAATCTTGCATGGGTTTCAATAATTTATCTATCACACAATTGAACATTTATGCGTAATGTGATAGGGTTTTACTTATTTCTCGCGCTAGTTCTTTTTGCATGCGCGATTTTCGCGTCAGCACAACGTGTACGTCGAATGCAAGCGTTCGAACATGTCCGACGGACAGTGATGCACAGGGGTTCGTGTTCACTTCCGTATTAAATTCGTCTATTTTCTACTGAATACACTGCATTCTTGGAAACATTCACATTTTGTATCGATTAATAATAATAGAAAGAAACCCCGTTCGCTTGTAGAACATGGTTAGAAGTATCTTGGCTAGTGACAGATAGTGCTTGGTACTGTTATGTAAGTGGGATATTTTCTTCCGATACGGCCGACCGATCGATCGACTAAAACCAACGCGTAATCCTATTGACGAACGTGGCCAAGAAATCAATCGATTATTTGCGTCAAAAAGCGACATTTTTATATAATTTTCGTGAATTTTACTCCGAACTAATTAATTTTAGTCGTCTTGCATGAGGTTCGGTGGATTAAAGACATATTTTATTTTAACTTATCTTCGCTCTACAAGTAGAAACGTCTAAATATATAGTTATCAGTTGTTCCAAAGTTATTAGCAGTACGAGTTGCTTCATTACTTATTCATTATACTATGATATTAGAATTCAATTGAATCTTCGAATATCTTTCCTTCAAATTCATAGAAATTAAATTCTCGCTCATCTTTTTATTCGAATACTCTATCTCTAATTCTTAATCTCTTCCGTATCCATGTATGTCTACTCTATAGAATTATTCCTGATCTCTTTTAAATAACTATATATTACAACATTTTTCTCCCTATTATCTTTCAACTATTAGATGAAATAGTTCATTCTTTAAATCGTATTTGAACAAATACTTCTCGCACAAACTCGGCAACTGTAACTCTTGCATTAACATCTAGTTCTGTTACGTCATATCGTAAGTTAAAGAAACGAAATGTATTCAATCTCGTTCTAATCTACCCTCACGAGAACGTCGCGAGCTTTCTCAGGAAGCAAGGTTTACCAAAAAAAAAAAGCATCGTCACACCACCGCGAACGAAGATTCATTTCGATCGGAGCGAGATAGACGGACAGGCGAAACCGTCGCGCGGCAAATTTGTCGAGCGGGCAAAGGACAAAAGAGTGGTTCGCAACGGCGATGGAAACGGCGTGTGCCGCGAGCACCGCCGACGTAAAGAGGAGTCCAAGTATATATCCCCCGTTACCCTCCTTGGCCGGTCTGGCCTCCGGCAGGGCTCTTTCTCCGCGCGCCTCCTCGTCCTCCTGCGGCGCATCGAGCCGCTCACCCACCATCACGGGCCATTAACGAGAGAGTTATCGACGCGCGATCTGTCAATAGGCTTCTCCCATTCATAAATTCGCCCGGCGTGTGGCTGCCGCATAGTTTTGCCGCGAAAACCACGTGGCGGCGGCGGCGCGCAACGTCCTCTCCGCCGTTGCACCGCAACGAGCCAGGCCGGAGCCTCCACTACGTGATTTACGGGCCGCGTCCCCGTTTTAAATGCATGCAGGGCAACCGTGCGTGTGTGCCTGTGTCTCGCTCGCTCTCACGCCGCTCACCCACCGTCTGTCTCTTTCTCTATCTCCGTCCCTCTGTTTCTCCCGCCGCGTCGCGCAACGTGTCGGTTCCTCGTTCTCCTACGTGTGTTACGCGTGTCCGTGCGGGGTACAGCGTGGGAGTCGAATGCCTACGGAGAACCCGGTCGCACGCATTTTTCCGGCCAACTGATAGGGGGTGCGCGATGACGAAAATGTCATCGTCAGCCAACGCGTAGCCTACCCGTTCCTCACTCCTCCACCTGTTTTTTAAACACTTCGGGGACTCCGTTTGAACCCTTTTAACCCTTCGCGGTTACATAAGTTTCTGTATAGTAAATCGTCTTGCAACCGAACTGAACTAATTCTATTCGTTTCTTCCGAATGCCCGAATATGTTACTTCAATTGTATTTCTCTCTATTGGTGGGGTGAAATATTAGTTATATAACCAATGAAGTAGGATCAATTTAGTATTTCGAATTGGTTATTCTAAGAGTATGATGACGGTGGTTGATAAGTGATTCGAGCGAATTATTGAGCGATACGATGAAACCACGCATTCACATCGATCCCCATTTGGTACACCGTTAATTTCACGCGATAAAATTTGGGAAAGTCTCTGAAGCTCGCGTGTAACTTAACGTGATAGGCTGAAATTAGGGACGACGTTAGTAAAAACGCGAGTACAAGAAGCGAGAGAACTGAATTCGAAACAGCGAGCATAAAGATAGTCAACGATCGAGTACACATTTGGAAAAGATACATCGACCTGGTATTCAATCAGACTTTCACGCGACGCGCACGCTTCCCGATGTATGTATGCAGGAAGCTTACGAAGGCCAGATAGAGGTACCCGACCTACGGCACTGTTTGGCGTTCGCTGATAACATCGGTGAATCACGAATTACGATTGTTACGTCGCGTCTGGCATCTCCCACTGTCCCCCTTTCGATGCAAAGACAACCGTAGCACGTGGTGCGTGGCCCGACGATCGCGTACCACGCGCAGAGACAAGCCTGCGTTGCACCCGTGTGTTCCCGTGTTTTGTTTACGTTTCAACGGCGCGCCTCCGGCCGATTGAAAAATTCGCAGCCACCGCGTGCGCCTCCACCCGCCGTAATTCACTCGTCGACACACGGTGAACTTGACGCGGTTTCACGCCGCTACAGACGGTAACTGAGAGACCAGCGTGATTTTTCTACGAATGGTAATTCGAATTCGACTCCAATTTCGCGCCAAGTCGCTCGCGCCGCCATTACTGAAACTCGCCAGTCAGTCTTAACTCGTACGCGCGATCGAGTACACGTTCCTACATTTTATTCCATGATTTTCTTTCGTTTCCTGACAAAAAGTGAGGCTCGAAGGTCTAAAGTATTGTGCAACGTTTTCTGGGAACTTGTGTTGTTTCTATATCCGAAATGTGTGGTACGTTGTTTCACCCTGGTCTCTCTCATGGAGTAGGAAGATGTACAACGAGAGTTGTTAGGTAATTTCAGTCCTTGCTGGTTTCCTATCGCAATTTTTCGTACTCCAAGCACTTCCGTTTGCGAGCTAACAGAAAGCTTAGCACGTTTACGTATCACAAAGGTGGTCCGATTTCCAAGTAACTCCTCGTACACTTTTCGTCGATGACCCTTTATTAACACGGTCCTCCTCTGAAACTTTTTCTACCGCGAATAGAACCCCGCCACGGACACGATAGGGAAAAGTATGATTTATGGAAGATACGGGGCCATAATTCAGAGCCGTCTAATTCGATTGCGCGTTGCGAGGCGTCGAAATAAATCCCGATACCGGCCGTTGCCCATACATAACGCCACGAGAATCAGCGTGCAGAGGAAAAAACCCAAAGCTTCTCCTAGCGGGTGGGCTAAGTTTCGAGGATTCCAGCCACGTGCCGTCTAACGGTATCGGCTAGTCGAAAGCGGCTAACCGACGGCGTTCACGAAAAGTAACCGTTACGAGGCGCCTATCCTCCTCCTTCTCCTCCTCCTCCTCCTCGTTCTCGTTCCCCTCGCGCGTATTAGCTATACACACATGCCCATTGAACCGATCTGTTAGCCCGATCGAAAAGGTGCATCGATAAAACCGTGCCGTACTATTCGAGTTGCACGTCAGGATGAGACAGCTTTGCGGTAGGTTAAGGTTAGACACGGGGAATGTCTTTCTCTCCCTGGATTCCTCCCGCGTCTCGCCCATC
The DNA here is from genome assembly GCF_050948175.1 of Xylocopa sonorina. NCBI lineage: Eukaryota > Metazoa > Arthropoda > Insecta > Hymenoptera > Apidae > Xylocopa > Xylocopa sonorina. The sequence continues at coordinate 8,152,319 of NC_135196.1, read as the reverse complement.
CCTACTTCCGCGGCAATGAAGCTTTTGTACGGGCAAATTTCACGCCCACCGCGTTGATGGTTTCGTAATTGCGAAGGGAATACACACCGATAGGCCGAACCGGCGAAGCAACAGTCTTTGCGAGACTTTCGCGTGGACAGGGACACGAGAGGCAATTCTCTCGTTCCTAATCGATCCTCGAGTCCTGTCCATCGTTTTCGTCGATTAGTCGTCCCGCTCGCGTCGAAAGGGTGGGTCGGATTAAACGTTGCTTTCACTGGTCAAAATGGAAATCTTTTATGGCCGTCAATTGGTGGACGAAATATTTAGCTACCGATTTAGTACTCTCGCATTTTATCGAGTAATCACATGCTCCGCGCAATGAGTTCTTTTTAGGTCTGAAACAAGACACAATGATAGTCTCGAAGCGCTAAGAATAAGAGAAGTGTACGTTACAACATATTTGATATACGAGTGATGCAACAAATACTTCCACTGTTGTGCAGGTATTAAATTTGAACCCGTTCGTGCCCGCGCCTAGATGTAGGGATTATATTATGAACAAAAAATAAAAGCTGCAGACTTGTTTCGCAATTGTTTTACCATCGTATCGAGTAATCGGATTGAACTTGGCGATGAGTAATGTCCAAGTACAACCAATCGTTATTTCCCCAGCTTCCAAATAAGTAGGAAAAATTATAAGTTCGATACTTTGGTATTCGATGATTCTATCAGTTATATTGTTCGGTGAACAAACAATTCTAATTCACCGATGAAATATATAACAGTCGAGGAGAGTTTGCGGTAGAGGGAGACATTCAACAGCCATTGAAAAATGTCTCCTTCCCTTTCTGGGTTGTTTAGATGGCACTACCGATATAATGAAAGAGGAATAATGCCACCTGTCCATCAGTGGCCGCACATTGCGGTTTCCTCATAGGATCCTCTCGTATATATGGCTCACGCGATAGCAGGTGTTGCTTTCGAGCCACCGTGACGCTTCTCGACCCTTGTTTCGCCGTCGGCTCTGAATTCTCCTCTCTGACTCCTCTGCGTTTCGTTCACCGAGTGATCTCTTTCTACCCCGCTGTTATTCGGCCTTGAACCTTTTAATCCTCGCTGCGTAACCCTCCGCTGCCTCACTTTTTCCGTCTCTCTTTCACCTTGCCTCTTTTCACTAACCGAGGCCCTTATATTGTACTTTTATTAGCCTTTACCGTTGCCTGCATTGTTTACTCGCCGTTCGAAATTATATCAACGACTCGACTCGTGCTTCCTTTATTGTTCTCCGGATGAATGAGACCCGTCTGCGCGGCGTTCACAGTTTTTACGTTCGCGAATGTTTGTTTCCTTTATGCTCTCGATCGACTTCTTTTCTCTTGTAACACGCGCATCTCTGTGTAGGAAACATCGACAACGCGTAAACGTGGCGCGTCCCTTTTTTACGCAGCTACATGTTGTTACCATTGGAGAACATCAGGGGAAATGAATGTTTCAATAATCGGTAGCGTTCGGTTACCTTCGAACGCGATACTCGAATTAGACGATCAATTGACTTTTCGTTGTTTAAAATGAAATTCTACTTGAATTCAAGCGATTCAAAAGTAAACTAAGTTGTGACTAATATGGGGAAAAGTTAAGCGAGCGTTCGCGCATCTAATTCTGGCGCGTACGCGTTCCAATTCGCAATAGCGTCCCGCGGTGAGCACGTGTCGCGCGCTCCGTTTTCGTATACGATACATTATGCGACGCACCGCTTTCTTCCCGCCAACCGGCCGAAACGAGTCGAGCGTCGTTGTACACACTCTGAATCGGGCACGCATTTAAAACAGAAACGGGTCGTGCGCGCGTCTCGACGCATGCATCGGCCACGATAAGCGTGTGTGCATTCGCACGTGAACCGGCGTGTCCCCGCGAGGCGATGCCGCGCGTGGCCATTTACACGCGGCCCCAAAGTAACCAAACGAAGAGTTTCCCGCGTGGTAAAAGGTACAGACACACGGACGGACGCTCCGCGTACAAGTTCACCGGCAACAGCGAAACGCGGCGCGTTATTTATCGACAGCGGAGCAACGGAACGTTCTGACTGGAAACTGTTCTCTAACTTAACAAGAGTAGAGGGAAACACCTGGACGAGCGTCGGTGCGGAGTACACGCGTGCAACGGTGTACGCAAGCAACAGAGGAAGCAACAGCTGACGATATCGACGAACGAGGACAGTTTATGTACTTTCTACGCGACGAGAGAGGCAGGGGATGGATGATCCACGTGTATGCGTGAGAGGTTCTCGCGTTACAGAGGGCCACGGTTCGCATATAGCGTAATGTACGATGTAAACACACGTGGGCGAGCGGGAGAAAGGGTAAGGGTGAGAGTAAGAGAGAAAGAGAGAGAGCGTGGCGACATACATACAATCTCGTCGGAGTATGCGTCGATGCATTGTGATATCGTCCTCTTCTACTACTATCCGTCGACTCTCCCCCTACACACCGGTACAGACAGTGTGTACCTCCTCCTTCCTCCAACCACTACCACCTCCTTCCATCCATCCCTTTCAACCGCACCGAGATCGCTGTGCACTTCGCCTCGCGCCCCTCGCCCTGTGCACCCTTCTTGTCGTGCAGCCAGCGATACACTTTGTCCTCGTCGACTCTTCGGTTGCTGATACATATTGATCTCTCTCTCTCCCTCTCTTCCTTCCTCCGATTCACTCAACTACAATAGATCACCATTGGACAAAGCGAATTTTCGGGTTTCACGAATAGGATTTTCATTGTCCCCTAATATGCTTAGAATCGTATGCACCGATTTCAATTTGACTATTACTTGATCCTAGAACTGTTGAATATAGAAAAGTGGTGTAATTGTATTGCGTATTAGTTCACGGTTAAATATTAAATAGCCACAACGGCAATAGAAAGTGCGTTCGGTATTATCGGTTTTAGAGTCAGATTTCATACCGATTCCAAAGGGCAATGTTTCTATTTAGAGAGATTAAAACAGAAACCAGAAACTGTTTATTTTCTACAAGATAAGAGGCTGAATGTTCCCCCGCATAGGTTTCCTTGAACCTATAACGCTAAATAAACAATTCTATCATCGATGCCTTATCTGCGTCTGGCTCGAGCCCCGTGCTGTGAAAGGGTTGATCGCATCTACAATTATTAGCTGATTACCTTAGATAGATCATTTTCATTTATCACTCTGTTCTTCTTGGTTTGAACTGTCTTAAACAGGAACGTGCTGAAGCGTACGTATTCAAAGGGTCGCGAAAAGAAATTGCGAAGTCGTCGATGATTGCTGTAGGCGGGCGCATTAGTAGAGCAACACGTGTATCGCGAGTGATCTCTCGGTAAAAATCGCCGGAACAATGTGCCCTTGGCAACTCGTGCCGTAAAGAACGAAACTTGCCACGGCGTTGAACTTGCAATATTTGAACTTGGTTACTCCCGGGCGCGGGGACGCGTGGAGGAAGACTTTCTGTGTCGCGGAGGGAAACTTTGGTGGTGTGTAGGTACGCGGCCACCGCCGCTCGAACTCTCGGGGTACACAATGGGCACGCGAGCGTGTATGAAGGTTGACCGTGAATGAAGCCTATTTGCGTACGAGCAATAACAGGTGACACTCTCCACGGTTGTTTACCTTCCCTATCGGCAAAAAGCCGGACGTGGAAATCCGTGGCGGTGAGGGAACGGCTGGCAGAGAAACAGAGAGAGAGCGAGAGAGAGCGCGAGCGAGAGAGAGGGAGTCGGGGACCCACGTGGGCTGTCGTATTTTAAAGAACGACCAGTCACATGCGCTTTCAATGAACTTGTGCACCGCGTATGATCGACTTTCGAACAGGTCGTTGCACTATCGTAAAGAATATATAGGATAAAGCCTGCGCATGCGAACACGGCTTGCTGCTCGTAAATGTTCTTTATGATCGCTCGATGTACGGTTCTATCGATTCCGATGATTATTAGTTGCATCAATGGGAGACGGTTAGGTCTGCGTGGAATGTCTGTGCTGGTTTACGCAAAAGTTTTCATGCTTCTTTGGTCACGAGTTTGAAAAAGATTCTAATACCAATTCGAGTCTTTCAATGAAAGAAATGGTGTCTCGTACCTTCGTCCGTGGTTCCTCCGTGTTGTCACAACCTTAAAGTATCGATAACGCGGGGGAGAAAGACGGCGAGATAAAAATTGATACTGCTACAATACTGCCAACAATAACAATAACAATTTATCCACGTGATACGGTAAAAATTGGTAAAAATCTCCGTGCGGTAGAAACTTTGAACGGGGATGTGCATTGATACAGATACGTCTCGTGGATCGTGTACCGGTACACGGAACGTGCGCCACGTATGTACGAATACGTATACAGTTTCACTCATTTACCAATACATTCGCATGGTTTACAAGTCCCTTAGACACGTTGCCAGTGTGTGTTTTCTCTTTGTCTCTGTCGCTCAGGTCGTGCACATACACATGCATACACGCGCATATGTACACAGCGAAAAGACGTGCAGGGGATGTGCGAACGTCCCCCCAACGAAGAAACGCTCGGACGGATCTCCGAAGATCACGTGCTGCGCATAACTTACATTCCCACCACTCCTTTCGGTAGCACGTGCCTTCACGGTTCTGTCTCTCCTTCTTTCTCTCTCTCTCTCTCTCTTTCTCTCTCTCTATACATATATATATGTATATATATATATCTCTATCTGCTCGTATCTCTGTCTCGCTTTTCAACGTGCCCTCTCCTCCCCGTCGTCCCACCGTTCGCGTTTGATTCCGCGATTCGGTTCAATCGAATGGTATACGATCTTAGACAGTCAGTCGCCTCCCGCGACGCCGCATCGACGGACTTGCTACCACGCTCCTTCGGTACGAACTGGAGGAAACTGGACTCTCACTGTGAAATCGCGTATGGGCGATATGCTTTCTTAAATAAATGTACTCGTTCGTTATGAAATTGTAATTTAGGTGGGATTCTGTGGGTATCTCTTTATAGAAACAACTGTGCATTTAAACAAATTTTTTTTGTTTGAGTTAATGGTTTAAACTTTTTGAAAATTGTATTCGTAGTGTTTAGTATCCTGGACCATTAGTAGAGATCTTTTAAAAGTCATTCAGATGAAATTTCTACACTAAATGAAGCTTCTTCCATTACGTTATTGTTGAGTTTTCGGTAGACCTCATTATTTTTATGGGTTTTTTAATTCGTGGACAATTGAAATTAGGTATATATCGGATGATACAAAAATCGTGCGCGCGATGTTTTTGCCAAACAGATGAAGATGCATCCGCGAGGTTAACTTGACCCGACGGTGGCTGCTTTCGCGTGACAAATAAATCGCCACGTGGTTCAGGTTATATCCTCCGTTCCCCCTGCGCATCCCTTCGCCACAGCTTCCCCCATCGACGTTCTGGCCAACTGTAAATTCACGCGCCTACACACAGGTGGCACCGCCCTCTTGCCAAGTGCACGTACGAATAGAAACGAGTACTCCCTTTGGAGATATAGATACGTCTCCTCTGTACGTGTAGCGCGCGCGACATAGAGGGGATAAGCGGGACTGAGAGAGAAAAAGAGAGGAAGAGAGGGCTCTGTCTGTTTATCATATGTAAATTTGAGGTGGCCGTGTGGGTGCGCGACGGAGATGGTAAAAAGAGACTGTGCACGGCCAGAGGAGATAGGAACTCTCCATTCAGCAATAAATGCATTCCAACGGGGGCCGTCGTGCCGGCAGCAACGAGCCTCCGCACGACTCTCCGTGCCTTTACGTATTTTACACTATGCAGTTGCGTTTTCTGTGTTAATAAACCACCCGATTTATCGAAATTGGATTTCAGATTAAATATTTTTATATCCGTTCTCAAAAGGACACGTTAGAAATTGTTGCTACTATCAGTATATAATCATTAGAAACGATAGTAAACATTAATTTTCGTGTGTCTGTCGCTGAAACTTCTTTACGTTCTACCGTTTAGGTAATGATTTCTGGTTTTCAAGACAGAAGTCAACTATTCCTATTGCGATACCAAAGATCGTGACCCTTATTGTTACGCGAAAACGAATTCTAATAAGCATGGCGGTACGACTTTCTTTCGTAAAAGGTATTTTCTACCATTACTGGTAGTAGTCTCCTTAATCTCATTGTTTCTGGGTTACGTGTATATATATATATACTCATATCGAAGGCTGTACCAGCAGGATTCGAAACAACCCCTCGCGTTGTAACGCACGCAACTGGATCGCTATCGCGTGCGAAAGGCCAGCCGCATGCGGCAGTTCACGCACTCCCGTGCAGGTGGCAGCACAGTACGGTACCTCGTCACTCACACACACGGCCGTACGTAGAGTCACGAAGCTCACTACCGATGCAGCACCGCGAGCTCTTGTCTCACGCGTAAATACCCGGATACTTGCGCAAGAATTCCTCTCGGCGCACGACTCACGCGCTTATGCTCTCTTTTTGTCTCCCGCGTGCATGCTTAACTACAGTTCCCTCCCTCTTTATTCCCCCGTGGCTTTCTCGCGTTCGCAATGAGACGTCTCAAAAGTCTGTCGCGCGACGTCCAACCACTCCCCTCCCCCCTGTCTCTATCGCGGTAGAATTCCGCCTAGAATTATAGTTAGTTTATATCTATCTAGAATCCATGTTAATAATATATCGGGAAGGGTGGAAATGAAAAATACCCTCCGCGTTACATCGAACATCGTCGAAACGAGCGATACTAAAAAACGATTCGTGGAACATTCCATCGGATATATCGCGAATCTAACCTCGTGCGGCTTCTGCCGAGACACAAAACGTAATCGCGTATATTGCTCGTCGTTTCACCCACACGAGGAACGCCTTATCGCGTAACGAGGCTACGTCCGCGTAGTTTGCGCCGAAGCGCGCCTAGTGGGGGACTATCACGAGCAACATTCTTTCAGCTGTGTGCTCGGAGGTTACGCAATCAGACTTTCCACTTCGCCGTTGACGTTGCCGACTGTACGTCGACGTCGACACGTACTCGTCTCCGTCAGTGTCGTTTTCGAAAGGGCGCTCGGGAGGCTGTCGCAGGTCACTCGTTCGATAACGCTCGGCGAATAGTCCCGCATCGATCCTCGAGGAAACCTGCTGCCACACGAAACGGTCTTTTTTCGAAGTTCGAGTAGCGTGAGCAGCAGTTACGTGGCAGAGGTAGACGGAGAGAGGCACGGGGGAAATGAGATTACGTAACGTCGTCGGACGTGCAAGTGCTTCGAGATTTTTGATGTAAAGGATATTTCTAGACGGTGAAAAATGATCCTAAGGGGTGGATTTGCACGATTGTAACATTTCAAAATTTAGATTTTATCGAACGACTAAGCAGCGTTCATTTCCGTTGTCCTTCACTTATTCAGAATCCCTATGATTTCAATTCTAGAGTTTACTATGAATAAAATTCCATCTGCAACATTCAACACTCAACAGGGACTCGTGTTATTACATTTTAGATTCTTAGCACAGAGATCTTGTGCCGAATCTAACGCCAATGACTATACGCGGACGATACTCCAGAATCCCATGTTAGTACTCGAGGGTTTTAAAAACATGGTATGGCGCATTTCGGGTTTATGTATTAGCAAGTAAAAGAGAAGATGAGTTTCACTTTTACTATGCGTATAGAAGTAGTAAAAAGCTGCGTGAAATTTGTGACGCACATCTTTACGTAATTTGTCTCGTTTTGTTTTTCACGTAATACGTCATACAGGAAGAAAACGCAATAAAATTGCATAATCTGTGCTCGCGGACCGCTGCTGCTTCCCTTCACCGACGAACGATTTATCTCGTTCGTTCGACGCGCGCGTCGCTCCCAATTTTATTCCCTTTCGTGAAACAACCCGCCAATTACTGATGCGCTCTCCTCGATCGTCCGAGTGGTTTACGTGAGCCACGTGTACCATCGATGGAAGGCTTTTCTATAGAAAGACGGCAGCTCCATAATTTGTTGAAATTGAATTACAGGTGGCATTGAACGTAGAAAAGATTCTGAAAACATAAATCGTTGCGGAAAAAGTAGCTCCGAATTCGCTCTTAACTTAAACAACTTTAAGACTTAAGGGTAAAATCGCCAAAGTATTATGAATATATATCTAAAAGTATTGTTTGTTTGTTGTTTCATTAGTCGTTCAAGATTCGGTACATTCGGAGCTGCCTCCTTCATGCTGCAAGCTCGTCGATTCTGCTGGAAAAATTACTCCGCCGGCAATCTACTCGAAACATAAAATCATCAAAATACGTTCATCCACCTTGAAAATGACCAGACATTCTCTCCCCCGGTTGGATGAAACTCTCCCGTAGTAGTACCTCCCGAAATTGTTCAGCGTTATTTTCGCTGATCTCCTCCCGAAAAAAACTGCCCACCCCCACCACAGGCCACCCCGGAGAGAGAGTCAGTGTCCTTTAAGTAAGTTAGACGCCTGCGCGAATCGAGGCTGGAAATTCTCGACCGGCAATGGGTGAGGGTGGCGCATGGTGGTGGTAGTTGGAGCCACGGTGGTGGGGTCGGAAGGAGACAGAAGGGTGTAGATGTCGGTGTGGGCCGCGTGGGCGGACGGGTGGAGGGTTAATAGGACATTGGCGCCACGACGGCGGCTGCGAGAAGCCCGGCCACGTGCGCTCGCTATCGAACGGCCGCCATCCCCAATCCACCCGTCCACTCAGCCCCATCCACCCCTTCTATACCGCACCCCTACCTCTTCCTTATCCGTCACAACCCTCTACACCCTTCTCTCTATTCGAGTCCACCCTCCCAGACCCCCTATTACCCCCATCGCTTCTCTTTCCCCTCTCTCTCTCTCTCCCCCTCTCCATACCACCACGCCCCTATCCCTTATACACGCCGTACCAAACTATGGCTACGTGCTACGTATATACGTACATATATAGAGCCGTGCACATATCTATAGAACGTATATCGTGCTGCATATACCGGGATATTCGTGTGCGCTTCTATGTACCGCGTATATACGTACACACATGAGTGGACTGGCTGCTGGCTATACTTGTGTAGGTGTAATACGTACGTTGCACGTATATACACCCGTCGTACAGCTGTATATTTCAGAATGAGCTGGATATATCGCGCGAGAGAAGTCGCTGAACATGAAGTATACAGTTTATGCCATTACCGACGCTTCAACGAATTTCAGTCTCTTTTCAGACGACAAGATAATCTGATAGGAAGGTCGCAGGGAGATGCGCTGATACGCCCCGCGCTGTCGTATTGTGTTTTCGAATTTTTCAACCAGCCAAACAATGCACCGTTTATCTGGCAACCGTTTTTCCATTGGTAAACACTTAATTCCGCGGTCTCTAATTTTCATCGTGGCCTGTCGACCTCTCAGTTGATCCTCGGCTAGGCTAAAACGGTAGCTTGTTTGCGCGTGTATCTTTCGCGACCTGGTTGCGCCGGTATCTCGGTAGTATGTTTTATGACTTGGATTCTTCGAAACGAACACACGATACGTGTATGCCTCGCATTCAACACCAGATAAGAATGTATTTGAGCAAGTGTACGTTGGCGCCTGAGAAAATCACTCTTCTTACTCGCTATCGCCACCTCGATTATCTATCTGGAATATTTCGGGAGTTTAAACGCTTCTAGTTCCCTCCAATTTTCCATTTTCCTCAATATCGTCGAAAATACGTTTTGCACCTTGAAATCATAATGCACACGAAATTTCAGTCATGACAGTTGTATTGTCACGATGCAAATCGTACGACGCAATCCTACGTGGCTTTTTAGAAATTCTATTTCGAGTATTACCTATCGCAAAAGTTGTACAATTGTAGCCACATTTGTATCCGAGGGTGTTAGTATTTGAAGAAGTATACATGAAAATGAGTCTTCTATAATAAGATCCTTGGAGGCTATTCCTCGTGTGCCAAAGGAATTTTCAAGGTGTACAATCGGCCACGGGTATGCGTGCGTGCGTACACGCGCGTCACATCCTTCCAAACCAGTTTCACACGGACGTAACTGATACCTTCGTCTTCCTCGTGGATCGGACGATCTCTCACTCTCCTCTTTCTCAGTCCCTTTGCCACCATCTTCTCTCTGTCCTTCTTTTTCTAGCCCTATCCCTTTCTCGCGCCCTACCACGCAAGGATATGCCGCGACTCTCTCGCGTTCTAAGGCCATTTTCGAAGTCCCGACTGGCGCGAATTATCGTTGAACTGACTTGGTCACCTCGAACGGGGGAGACGAAAGCGCTATAAGTTTCCGATCTTCTCGAACCTGCTCCCAAGCGTTCGATGATTCCGTCTTACCTCTGTGTCGAAATTCATCGTAGAAAATTTCCTTTCCCCCTTCTTTTTTTTTGCCAAAGTATTAGTTTACCGCAGCTTAGTACGTTTAGAAATTATATTTAGAGCACAATGTAGCTTTTCACCTCAGATTGAATTGTCCATAGAATCGTTACTAATAAAAATTTTGTGTCGAAGCACATGAGATACTTTCGATACGTGTAGAGTATGTTGAACAATTGTTGAATAACACGGGAGGCATAGATGGGACCACTGGAAGCTAAGAAAAGTAGCAGCGCAACAAAGTATGTATATACGTATCGTAGGGAGAGGTCTGCTGACAGTCGAACCGGCAAGTAACGGGTAGGTAACAGGTAGCCTCGCGGTTATTTGCTTAATGGCGCCTGCTGTAGGATCCACCGCGACTAGAGGTGGTCCCTCTAATTGCCGACATGATCCCTACACTTACCGGTAATAATTACCCTGAAGATATCGCGCGGCGCCGCGCCATTCATCTGAACATCAGCAACGTTTCTCCCGAACTAAAATTGTTTCCGAACTGGAACACTGTGGAAAATAGTAAAAGACCCTAATAGAAATTACGGCCGGCGAAATGAAGTGCAAGTTCCCCCGTTTATTGCGCGAAAGTGGAGTTTTAGAAAACGACGCGTGGTACGCCTCTTACCCTTTACATGTTCAAACCAGTTGAAAAGGACGCGTGGTTATTAACGTTATGTTATAAAATAAATTAACGCAGGAATTAGCAGCGTTCCGGGAAGAGTTCTTTAACGAGATTCAGTCCCCATTTATCCTACGGGTAAAGCAAACTTTTACGAAATACACCTACGCAACGCGTTACATGAGCGCCGCGCTCGCCTCTGCTCTCTCTCTCTCTTCTCCACCGCGGCTATCGGCGCCCGCTGTCTTTTTCACCATCGTGACGCGTCTTCTCGCCCTTTCCTAGCGTTCTGAAAGGTGCGGTTTCAGAAAGGTGCGTTTTTCAGGGCTCTCTCTCCCCTCTCCCCCGGCTGAAGTTCTCTGAAAACCCAACTGTGTGCTTCAGCCACAACGGAAAATCTATACGTCGAGGGGAACCCGGAGCGCAGCGCTGCCCTCTACCGCATCGTTCAAAACCTGTCGTTCCTGATCTTCCAAGTGTACTCGTTTGTTACATTGTGTCCGACGGACCACCAAAAATTGTACTCTGCCAATAATGGTGCAATATTAGTGAAAGAAAAGTGTCAAAGATATCTGTAGTTTAAATGTTGAATAAAGAAAAACTCCAGGATACGATAAATAATTTGTATATATATGTATGTGTATGTATATATACACGCACATGAGTATCATTACTGTGGCATTAAGAATTCTGATTAATTGTTATCTGTTTAAACGAAGCTACCAAAAAGAAATATTGCCACGCCCAGTTGATCGGCGAGGTAGAAAAGATCGTGGCCACAGATCGTTGTTATATCTTGCTATTGCGTTCGTTGCTATACAATCCATTAACATCCTTCTGTCATTTTCTGCAATTTTGCATGCGGCAACCGGCGACGATTTCGCCCATCGCGAAATCCTCGTTTCGAGAGCGCCCGTTATTCGTCCTCCTCGAGAAGCCTCGATATCGTACGGACTCTCGCCGGTCGTGTGTGAACGAACCTGTACGCAGAACGCGATAGAGCAACGAAGACGACGAAACTGTGCATGTACATCGAGTATGTGTGCCGTGTGCGTGTGTGTGTGGACGTACGCGCGCGCGCGCGTGTAGTAGAAGAGAGAAAATGAACGAAAGAAGGATGACGCGAGGTAGAGTGAGCGGTAGTCGCGCAACAGAGAGCGCGAGAGAGTCAGGGGAGAGTAAAGCTTGAAGGGAGAAGATAGATGCAGTATGTGTTGGATGAAGAGAGACGCATTGCTGGCGCGCATGGGGCGTTGCCATGGAAACGTCAGCTCAACCCACCCCCTCGTCGCCCTATTGGTGAGAAGGAGAGAGAAATAGAGTGAAAGAGCGAAGTAAAAGACTGACAGAGAGAAAGAGCGAGGGAAAAAGAAGGAATTACAGAAATAGAGGGAGTGAAAGGACGGTCAGAAGAGAGAGAGAGAGAGAGCGAGAGAGAGAGAGAGGGAGAGAGAGAGTGAGCGAGTGAGTGAGAGGGAGTAAAAGATAAAAACTGGAGTGAGATAGAGCGAGAAAGAAGGATAGAGCAGGGAGAACTAGGAGTGTGACGAAAAGAGGAAGAGAGAAAACGGGAGCGGGACCAGAGAGTAAAACAGGAAGGAATAGGGTAAGGGAAGTGAGAGGGTGATCATCGGTGGAAGAGGGAGAAATGAGCAAGGGAGAGAGCTGCCAAACGCGGGGCCGCCAGTGCAATCAACCCGTTGCCCGTCCGCGAGGGTAAAACTACCCCAAAGTCAAACGAGGATACGTATATTGCGGAAAGAGCACCATCGCTCTATGTTTGATACATACGTATAGCATGAAATGTATGCAGCAACGTATACATAGAGGGAGGGGAGAGATATAAAGAGGAAAGTTATAAAATGATAATATGTAAAAAAAGGAATGTTTTCCTATTAAACGCTTGATAATAGAGGAGAAACTCCGTCAGTAAAACAGTCGTATCTATTAAACTTGCTGTGGGGGGGCGATCTTAATTTATGTGCACCAGGATATCGTACTCGATGATTCCGAAAAAAATTTTCTAAAATATATCTATTTCTCAGGAGAATATAAATCTGTGCGGAATAACTCCGAAATTTAAATTTCATTACGAAGTGCTATGGGAAGAAAATCAACACCTATTTGTAATTTAATTTTTACACTGTTAACCAGTCGAGTCAATACCAACGGACATACAGCTTAAATATTTTGTTTGGAATTTGCCAATCGTTCCGGAGTTCAGAATATTTACTGCACACAATAAGTAATTATATAACGTGTTTCTTTCGCGAGACTGGGAACTCGAAATGAGAGAAACACCCAGAAGTAGCTGTTGCTAGGAAGTTCAGCTGCGACCCGTTGTTGAAAGGCACCTTGCGGTACGTCCTTGTAGACGTTCCAAATATTCACGAGTGGAAAGGATCATGGTATATACAGGTACGAGGTTAAACTCGCGCGCGAGGGTGTCGAGGCTTTCGTTCTTCGTACTGTTGCTGGTAAGGCGTAGTTGCTCTATTCTCCTGGAACCAGTTTTCCTCCACACGCTCGAAAGAGTATGCGCGCGCGCGGAGGAGAGAAAAAGGAACACATACTCAGACAGCGGACACGCATACACGATTCCACGCACATGTTCCTATATACAACCATGCAAACCGCACACGCGCGTACATACACATATGCGTCAGCTAAACTAGAAAGTTGCTCCAACCAACGTCGAAGAAACGACGGTACGCGCCGGGTTAGAATTTTCCAAATTTTAACTATACTCCTCGAGAACAGCATTATCATAGATTTTACAATATAAATTATGTTCAGGAGATGTAAAATTTGAAAATGGAAAATGTAAAAATTTGCCCAATCGGTTGCTTTTTACTAAAATAATGTTGGTAATACTTTAGTTAAGATATGCGTCTGAGACATGAGAAGTAGAAAATAAAACAGTATTAACGATATGTACAGTTTTGTCAAATTAGAAATTGTGCTTGAGTTTGCTCTTTAAATATTTTCAAATATTACTTCATCAATCTCTCCTTGGTTATTTGTACCAAATTGCAGCATTGGATTTTCTGCTAAATAGGAGGAAAAAATCCACCCTTGATACGTTGCACGATTGTTGCGCCGACAACCCCATTCTTGCGAGTAGAAAGTTCGTCTAGAGGTATTTTGCTCAGCGCAAGAGCGACATCGCGCGAGACCTCAGAGCGTGGGTATCAGTACGGAACCGAGTCTACAACGCATTGGTGCTGCGTTGCCACGTTTCGAGGTCTCTCTTTCTGGTCCCCTCTCTTTCTTGCCTGCTGTCGGTATCGCAACGTCTTCTTCTTTCTTGATTTTCTCTGGTTACGCGGCGTTGCCAGTTCGACTGGCGGGAAATCTGGGTTTCGAAACAGATTTTTCTTCATTTACAGCACTTTTATGTGTGGTAAATATTACTGAAACTTTTTCATTAAATTCTTTTGAACGTAGCTACTTTAGACGCTAATTCTCGTTATTGTATTTACATTATATTATGCGAATCAAGGAGTTGAGTGAAATCAATAACGAATACTCTTCGTACAGAGTATATATTCAAGTAGAAATTGTTCGAATAATTAGAATCGTTCAAAATGCAAGAACTTTGGTCGAAATAGAAATCAGTAGTATATTTTGTGCAACAGTTAACATCATTGTTCTAAACTTTGTGACTACGTAGTTGGGAGATAGAATTTAATCTGCGGTTCAATAATGGATTTTTCCACTAAATACTTGTTATTAGATACATGAATTTCCCTTAAAGATAGAAAATTCAGGATGATTAAAAATACCATTTGGAGCATCTACTCCACCGATCATTTCTATCTTATGGGTTAAGTAGAAGATGACGAAGAGGTAAGGAAGAGAAGCTCGTTGCTCGATCTGGCGGTGTATAGGGACGAAGGAGGGTAGACGGTTTTAGACTACGGACTCGACGCGTCGGCGTCGAGTTAAAAATAACAGTAACAGCAGCGGGACACAGCCAATCCTCGACGTCTACGTCGTCTACGTTGCTTGCTCGTTTACTGCTGCCTCTTTGTCGTTGCTGTTCTAGTGCTGGTCGGATCATCGAGTGTCGAGCTGCATCGGCGATATCGACAACGGCATAGCTCTCTTTCGATACAGCCTTGAGCGTAAACACTACTATCAAAAACTCGAGACTCGAGCGCAGATGTGATATCTGTGCGCGCTTCTTAGAATAATTCTACCACCATATGAATACGTATATTCGCCACGAATCAATGCTATTTAGATTTGCATTTGTATACTCTACTATCGATATTTCTTACTGACACGCCTTATTGCGCGATACTTCACCGTATCGATACGCAACATTATCGAGCACGATAAGAACCGGAGCACGGTATTCGTCGTGTGAACGTCGTGCCTAATTTTATTCTCGAAGCTACCCCTTCCGCTGCGAATGAAAATTAATTTTCCAACGATTATTAGAAAAGCGTAGAAATGAAACGTGCCTGATGAACGTTATATATCTCTGCAAAGATGTTCACCGCATAGACGCTGCAATAGATCGATATTGCCGCTAGAGACCGTTAATGTAAACAGTTAAATTCAACGTTTGACATGCGTTCATTATAGCATGCGGTACTTAACTATCGATCATCTATCAAGAATGAAAGCTCAAAGCGACTACTCCAACTCGGAAAGTAACTAGAAATTCCTATACCAGTCTCTAACCGGCGAATAAGTCTCGGCGTGGTACACAGAAATCACGCGATTTATGTTCCTGGCGTCACTCGTACGAGCTCCATCGCTAATTGCCATCCAGCGTTGGGATCGAGTAATCTGCAAGCAGCAGGCGAGAGACGAGACGTCAGCCGTAACGGTGCAGCCTTGAAGGAACGGCGGCGCGCGTTACTTGGTCGCATGGCGCGGCGTCGAAAAAACGAAGGTACGCTCACGGGCCGCCAGTTGGCGTACGCGTTCGCTCCAACAGAATGAGCACGCGCGCGCACGCTCGTTCTCATACGTTCTCTCGCGGTGTACACGCTTTACAAATTTGACTTTCACGAGGAGACTCGTTGTTCCGTCGCATGTAACCTTGGCTACGTCGTCGGAACGGGCAGCGGCGGGACGGATTTTATTTTTGTATCGCCGTCGCCTCGTTTTGCTTGCCCCCTAGTTTTTCGCCAGCGCGCGCACGCGTGCGCTCGCCTGACACTCGTCCATTCGGGATGCTCGATCGTCTCCTCTAATTCTGCCGATACGATCTTTCGACAATATTCGATGATGGATTTGACTGCGCGACTCGCCCGTCAAATGATATACCAATCGAGAGTAGCGAATGGCGCGCGGCTTGTTTCATAAAACCGGCGAAATCGGCCCTAAGGCGCGTCCGGCGCCGCTACTCTCGGTGAAAGCGATCGAGAGGGTAGCGCTGCTAGCTAGGATCTGCATTTCAGTAACGATTCTCGCTTCGCCAAGCAAAAAGTATTAACAACCGTTACGAATAAATATTTTAATTCGTTTATTATCATAATATTTATTAAACAACCGTGGTAGACTCTGCTACTAGTTAAATCCTATCGTTAAACACAGTCATTACATCAGTTTGACCCGATGTAGGGTATACGAAACTGCCTCGATACGCGAATTCCACTAGTAATTATGAAGCCTCTTTGGAAAAGACAATAGAAATTGTTTACTACAAATTATAAACCTCCTCCGATACACTCGTCGTTAAATGGCGCTAAAGCTGGAAAGTTTTAGAAATTCAATTCCGTAGAACGATCGCTCAGTCCGTCTGTCGGTCGTGCATTTCGGAGTCGCGCGCCGCGTTAACAAGCATCTTTTAATTCCCGCAACGACCATCAGTTTTTTGCACGACGTCCACCGGCTATTGTAGACATGCTGACAACGAACACTCGCCCGGGTGTCGTGTTCCTCGGCCCGCTCATGTCGAGTGTCCGCCTTATGCAAGCGATTTTAGCCGTAGTCGAGCTTCATTACATCGGTCTTCGGTCGATTCTGCACCGTCGGTCATTCGTCGTTGTAAAACGTGCAGCAGAAGCTTCGACATCCTATCTTGAACTTCAAACGCTATATTTCGTTTTTTTCTTTTCATTTTTGCGCACCGTCGACGAAACGTCCGAGAATGAAAGCGTACAACGCGCGACTACTGTGCGTCGTCAAGATGCTTTCTCTTCTGCTCGATGAAATTTTGACGAGACTCTATGAAACTTTGCGTTATTGACATATACGCTGTTATCTGTACGCCGATTCTTCACGCACGTCGTGACAGCACGTCGACGGCTTTGTGTACGCGTGCAAAGACAAGAACAGGCTTGTACACTTGTCGTAAATCAATATGCAGCGGGATCTGCTCGATCTGCCGCGATCGATCTTTATCTGAGATTTGTTGACTACTGCAGTTAGACAAATATTTATTTCTATAAAACAACATTTTGAATTAGGATATTTGTAATAGAGCTCGAGAAGGGAATCGTACAATTTTTGGTACCCTTTAAATTATTTGGCGTAATAGAATTATCGAATTTTTAAGTCATGCATTGTGCAGTCAGTTTCACCGTAATCTTGAATATCTCATAATTTCCTTAATGTGGCTGCTCGACACCGAGCCAGGAATATCCAAGACAGGATACAGGAACAGTTACGACTGGAGCCAGTATTGCCCGAGGCGATCGTGCAAGGACAGTACCGCTACAGGCGAATATCTTCCATTGCCGTTCTTCCTTCTTTCATAGAGATTTACCATGCGAAAAGCCCGCCTGTCTATAAAAGTGACGCACGGAGCAATATGAATCGTTCAAATATTTTCTTAAATTTGAACGTTGCCTACTTTTTGGAATAAGACACACAAATCATGTGTACCTTCAACACGTTCTAACATGCACCTAACCCTATATCAATATTCGAAACATACGTACATTCGTACAGTCAGGAATTCTTATGCATAGAAGAATACTCTGCTCTAATCAATCGAAACAAGTCGCTACCATATTAAAAGTATCATCGATACTTAACGCAACGACCATCCCCTCGGTACACCTCGCGAGGATAAGAGACCCAAACCAAGGGTATCCTCTCGCAAGGATCAACAGAATGACACTCGACCGTTTGTACACGGGCATGAGAGGTCGTTGAATCCCTTAAGCGGTACTCCTTGGATCGTTTTCGCCTCGACCACCTGTACGCCCACCCAATCGTTGTTCTTTTCAAGCAACGTATTTCCCAACCTGTCGTGCCGCAATCGGTTCCGTTTTTTTCTCCGTACGAGCCGTGTGCTCGAGCATCGACACCAAGAGAAGAG
The DNA here is from genome assembly GCF_050948175.1 of Xylocopa sonorina. NCBI lineage: Eukaryota > Metazoa > Arthropoda > Insecta > Hymenoptera > Apidae > Xylocopa > Xylocopa sonorina. The sequence continues at coordinate 8,134,106 of NC_135196.1, read as the reverse complement.
AGTAGCAGCAATCAGGCAAGCAGGATGAGAACGATTACACCCGTAGCCAGTCGGTTCTCCGTGTTTCTCCGGGCTGCGTATTTACCGGTGAATATCGTGTGTACGAGCAGCCCGGAATATTGCATTCTCGTTTTCTTGTGTAGCCAACGCGGCCACACCTTTCACCAACACCCAGCCGACTGCCGTTGGCCTAGCTCGCCTCCTAGCCTGGCGAACGCTGGCTGCGATGGCTGCTTCGCTGTGTGTTGCTGGTTGGTTGGCTGGCTGGGCCGCTCGTACGACCGGCTAGCACGCCGATATACATCCTGTACACAGCTTTTACGCTTAGACGCTAGTTTATGTATACGTGTACCGGCTAACAGTAAACTCTTCCACTTGGCTCCTTCAGCATCGGCCTCGGAGGAGACGCGGTGCGGCGTTGATGAGCCGCCGGCCGCGGGTTCGCGCCTTGTTTCACGTCCACCATTTTCTAAGATCTCTCCCTGCGTCCAAGTTACACTATTCTTCGCGCTCGCGGCTCTCTTGCGTAATCACGATTCGGACTTGCGAAGAGTACTTGGTTGCTACGCTACCAATAGTTTTACAGGCATACAATTTACATCCATTTACTATCTCAGAATTAAACTATGCGAAACCGCTGCTAAATTAAAATCCCCATTTCTTCTAAGCGATAGAGAGACAAGTATCTTAATTTCCAATCGTTCGTTCATCCCTCATAGCAACCCCTTCGTAGACCATCGAACAACCAGTTCTCAAAACTGGCACAATTACGGGATTTCTGTTCGGATCATTCCATTCTCCTATACCGACAGTCACTTCCTAGTAGCAAGGTCGGTAAAAGTTAGTTTCCGTTCGTCGAGGACACGAGATACTACGCGTTGGCCTGCTGTTGTCAGTCATAGGACGGGCAGGCAAGCAAGCAGGCAGGCAGGCAGGCAGGCAGGCAGGCAGGCATGCTGTACGGTTGTCCGTCTGCCTGACGAGGGGGATTTCTCCGTTGTCGCTTCGTCGAGCCAGACAAAAGGAACCGGGGCCGATAGCCGACTGGCGACCCTTCGCCTTATAAAAGGTTCCAACCCTCGTTTCTCTGCCAGCGAGGGTATATACGGGCTGTGCCTTACCCTGAACCTAACAATACGGGGCCGAAACCCCGTCTGCGGGACTCTCCCGGATAGACCCGGGGCCCCGAAGCCCCCCCTGACACGCTACGCTGAAGCTTTTATTTTATTGTTGAAACTGTCGCCGATCACATTTTCCTTTTTCTTTCCGTTTCTCTTTGGAAATTAACGCTCAGCGATTATTGGGTCCGCGGAAGCTTAAGCGAAAGGGTAGATTTTGTAACTGCTAATTATTTGCTTTTTATGGCCCCGAGGATGGTCGTTTAGTATATTCCTTCCCTTACCTACGTTTTATCAACGTTATTTGAGTAGTATTCATTTTTATTTTCCTTTAGAAATAGTTTGCATATCTAGAAAAATGGGGATTCAAAGTGTTTTTGAAATATTAGAGACACGAAGGGATTGTTAAAGGCTATGTAGGAATTAGTATCAAGGGAATCTAGCTTGTTTAAGGGTTGAAAACTATTCAGAAATGATTGTGAATACTTTGGATGGACGATAGGCTATCGCACAAGATGTTGGATAGATTATGAAGTTTCGCTTTCGTCAGGTTCTGCGAAGATAAAGTCATTGTTTGTATTTCGATGACGCGGTCGGTCATCGGTTCTTCGTTACCATGTGACGAATACGTGACTGGTCATGGTCCCAAGTTCTTAGAGCCCCGGTCTATTCACCGTTTCCGCGGCCTGTTATACCTACGGCTATAGCAATTCGTCTCAGACAGAAATGTAATAATCCAAACATAGTTTTAGAGCTCCAAATCGGGACCACGAAATTCGTGACGCACTCATTAACGAACCCCTGAATTGCATGCCTCCTCACCAGATCCTTTCGCAAAACCATTCTAGCTTATCGTACAGTAGCAACGCCATAAACCTCACCCGAAAACCACAGCAATAAAGCCATTATTTGGAAAACCTCTACCCCCTTTACCACCAAAGAATTCAACCAACTCGAACTAACATCAATGAACCACGCGAAGTCGGATCCCTTTTTCTCCACGCGTTACTAGACAACAGACAACAGAGTCAGCAGTAGTACCGTACCCGGACCGTGACTCATCCTCGCGTTATCAGCGAATTGAGTTACCTCTCAGGAGTCGTTGGCTTGCTCAGATGGATCGATAGGATTTCAAGGAAGAAAAAGCCGAATCCGCTCCTCTTCACGCGTTCGTTCCTCCTAAGAGGTTAAAGAACTCCATCCTCCCTCCCCTGTGGATAACCTAGCTGGGCATCGCGAAAAAGAAACAAAATCACGGTCTCAAATTATCGATCGTTTACGCGACCGTATTCTAATAGGCGGGCCAGACTGAGGATTTTGAGAATCACTGGGCTTCCCGGCGAAAGGTCGAAGCGGAGGAAGAACCCTTCGCGGAGCGGATTCGTCCCTACGTCCGACCCTCGTCAAGGAACAACGCCTGAGCCGCGCGCAGGACGAGGATCGGCCGTTTTCTACCTGGCCCCAGGTATCTACGGGTCCTCTCGCAAATGCCGGGACGTTCCCTGGGCGATGGACACATTTTTGTCGGGGTTTCTCGCAGGATCGCGTGTAACGGGGATGAAGAGGTGCCAGGAACGCCTCCTGGAAAGAGTTGCATCGCAAATTCCGGCAGGCTGTGCGGGGTACTCGAGGTTTTCGGGGTTACCAAGTTTCCTTATGGATTAAGAAGTCTTCGTGGGTGGGTGGGTTGTGCGCTCGATTAATATCGAACGTCGCCTGGCCAGCAACAGGTCCGATCGAGCCCTCGCTGTGAGCTATGCGTTCACGCGATCGAGGTGGTTTCCTTTAGGAGGAAGGTTGCGCAACGCGTCGTCTTTGTCGATCGGTCAGTTAGTCAGACCGAGATATTACAACAGAGAACGGATAAGCGGTGTGACTCAAGTCGAATTATGAACCGTATCTTATCGACGGATGGGTATTCGTTGACTTCCGCCACTTGCCTCTCGCACGAATTCTGCCGCGCTTCCATCTGATGGTAGAGAGGTAGTACGGGGTTAGTCGCGTGCTCTCGCGACGGTCAGAGGATTGGGACAATGGCGTTTGTTGCGCGATCATCGATGTATCCCTCGTCGGATCACGGGGCAAGGTGGATCGATCGAGGAATCAGGTGCTCCTTGCCACGTTGTAAACGGAATTCTCTTCGGTACCCAGCGTTTCCTAGCATGAAACATTGACGACGCGCCGACACCTGCTTCCAATGCCCGCGATAGCCTCGTTCGATAGAATTCTATGAACGTGATTGTTCTGTAATTTTATAGAAATTGTATCATATATAACTACCCTCGATTCAGACTTCTAAACACTTGAAGTGAATCTTTAAATTTGTCAGGCGTTTAAATCTCTTAAAGACTCACTAAGGACACCCTACTGCGTTACTTCGATTTAATTTAACGGCATAATTACTCAATGCTATATTTATTTATAATTGAATACTAAAAGCTGGCTGTAAACTGGTTGCATCAACGCAAATGTTGATACTTAGCACGGTAACTAATATAACGGGCAAACAAATAATAACAGCTTCCACCGCGCGTCCTCTCTTTCAACGAGTTCTTCCAACCCCTTAAGCTTTCGGTACATCCACGGCTTACATTTACAATGTGCACATATAGCGGCGTCCAAGCGCGTGTGTGCGTGCAGGATTCGTCACGCAAAACCTACCTGTTTGCCTCTCGAGTCGAATGCACCTTGCGACCGTCCCACTCGTCAGTGGTCCCGGATGCACGGCACAAGTCAGCACGCGTATTATTTAGCATGGCCTGCGGAGGCACCTGCGTCTCTGTAACCATCTCATTCTCTCCTCCTTCGACTGTCCTACGATGGCCACCTCGTAAACTTCACCGAACTCGCCCACTCGTCACCGCGAACAGGTTCCCACCCATGCCTCCTGCTTCTTCTCTACCAACAACCGCACACCTCGCCCTTATTTCGCCACGTCCGTATAATTATTGCCATTAGTTTCGACCGTGCGTCACACGCCCGCGTGGAAATCCGTTTGCGTTAATAAAATGCTTGTTAATAATAGAATGATTGCGAAAGGGTTGGTTTGCATCACCAGGGCATCGTCTTTTGCGGCAAGGGGATCGTGCCGCGTTGTAGTCTGGAAAATGACAAAGGAAAGCTTTGCAATACGGCACTCGAAACGAAATAGTTAGAACAAATTAAAGCATTAGAAATGAACGTTCAAGATATTCCATCTAAATGATCTTAATCATTAGAGCTCACGAAGGGTAAACGAAAATCAGACTTTCCAACTTCCAATTCGAAGCAATTATCTCGGTGCAGAATTTCACGTAAAAAGGGGAAAAAAGGCGATTTTTAAACGCGTGTCATACGTTCGACATCGCGTAAACGTGCATGTCACCCGTTTCGTATCGGCCGGAGAATGGAAAAGCGGCGCTGGACAATTGGCGATCAGTCAAGCGCCCTCGACGCCGCTGAAACTGATTAGGAACAAAACGAAACCCTGCGTACGCGGAAGGAAAATGTTCCGTTTCATCTCTTTGCATTCGATTTTCGTCGGTCGGAGCGATCGTTTGCACGCGGGAACCTCATTAATTTCCCATTTTTTAAGATGCAATCGAATATTGTATTTCAACCTTCTTCATTCGTCAAGCAAAGCTAGTTTGCCTTACGCGTAATAGAGATCTCATTAATTTTAATTTACTCTATCGATCTGTAAAAAAGTAGAGAATACACAAATACTTTAGACGAATACGATAGAATCGTCTCGACGCATAAAGGTATGACTTCGTGCAAAAATTTGCTGCCAAGTCGTGACAGTGCGTCGCATTGTTGCATCGCGTTGCGTACACGTGCAAGCCGGAAGATGCTGCGCGGTAAAAAAGCCTAGGAGAGGCGAAAAAAAAAAAATGAAGCGCATGAGAAAGGGAGGGCTCCCACACATAGGGGTGCCGTCCGTTGTCTGCCATATGGCCCCTCTTTTTTAGCTACCCCTGTACGGCTTTCTTCCCACACGACAAAGGTAGAGCCACCCACGTGTGCGTGCACGTGCGTGTTTACAGCTGTGCGCTTCCTCGAAAGTGAACAATCTTTTTGTTGCAACTTGTCAGAAAAGTGAGCAACGAGTCGGGGGTGATCATACCGCGGTTTCCTTCGCTGTCTCTCGGTGGCGTCTGGAGAAAAATCTAGCTCGATGTCTACTGTTGATCGGAGCAAGTTTAGCGTTCTCGAGTAATTTAAATTCGAGGCTGGTCCGAAAATTGCAATTTCAGCTTTTAGACACCGCGTTCGACGCTTCGATTTCTATTTCTGCCAGGCAAGGGGTTGTGCGGTTTCCACGGGGGGCGTCCGGGGTGATGGCCGCGCAATGGGAATAGTTTTGCCGATTTAAATGAAGTTCTGCGAACAGAACTCGGTGTCCGACTATATCGATTTATCGTGGACCTGTTTCGCGTGGAACCAGAAAACGTGCAATTCGAGTACTTTTATTTGACACGCAGAAATGAAGTACATAGGTACTTCATAGCTTACTTGCGAATTATTAAAATTATTTTAGAAAAGGAGAGCTGAAATATCGTATCTTGATTTCCTTTTATGTTCGCATTTAACATTGCAAATGCATTAAGCATCGGGGGAAGATTTTTAGAAGATTAAAACGTATGATCCTCTGGTAATTGAAATTGAAGATAAAATTTGTGTAATAAATATACAATGACTGGGCTCGTAGTGACTTAAAACAAAAATTCCCGGGGAATGCTCACTTCTCGACCGTCGAGGCCAGAGAAACCTCCCCTTAAGAAGCCAACTACATTTCCGCTTCTCCGTCCGTTCCTTCCCTCTCCCCTCTTTCTTCCAATTTACCACCCCTGATCCGCCCTCCATTCTCTCTTTTTTTCCCCTGACGATCCCTAGTGGAGTACTCGGGGTGCGGGACCCTTCGTTTAGGGCACCGCAGATGCCGCGCGCCCTACTAGATTACGTGCCAGTAGTTCTCAACCGAACCCTCGTCGAACGTGCCATATCAGCGAACCTCTCGCCTTTTAAAGCAGGAAATATCCCTCCGATTCCGTATGCCGTTGTTCCCGTGCGCGAGCTACAACTGGCAGAGGGTCCTGAGAACCGTTTTCTACCCGGGGGGAAGCGACCCTACCCGTTTCGGAAACCTTCCTTTATTCATCCCCTAATGTAGGACCGACCAGCGCGCGTAGATTCTCCTCGACAGGGTGGACGGGTATATAGGCTAGTGTATTTATCGTGAAAGTTGTACATCGCGCGAAATACGCGTACGTTTGTACAAAGGACACGCTGGATCTGCCGGCTGCGCGTACAAGTATGGCGACGCGTTTATTGCGCGTTTCTGCATGGCATACGAATACCCGTGGCGCGCTCGTTGCACTGCCACTCGTATTTTCGCGGTTGCAAATGTTGCACCGCGTGCCACGGAATTGGGTCGACAATCGCGGCCGTTTTCGTTTGGGTATCAATCCAGGGTACGAGGAAAGTTCCGTCGCGCCTGACCATGCGGGGGATATGGGTTGGCTGTGCGCATTGTTGTTCCGATAGAAAAAGATTTCCTTGTATTCGCTGGAAGATAGTCGTTAAACAATCATGTTTATCTGTGCATTAGCTCGATGGAAAAGCGAGTACAATTATATGGAGATCACAGACTCTTCGAGATATCGGTGTAGTAGCCAGGTACGCGAGTTACAATGGATACAAACAGTATTTGCAAATACTCGGTTATTTAACGATTAAGTGCATCTTTGCATTTGTTAACATATGCTACTGTCCTGTATATAAACTACATATAACACTGAACATTGTAGGAATTATTAATAAGGACTTACACGTCTTGAAACGAAGAACATGAACGTAAAACACGATTCACTATAAGTAGGTAACACGGTGTTAGCAGAAATGTATAATGTTTATGCATATATTTTATCGGAATTGTTCTGTCGCGTAAACATATGTATGTAAATCTTGTTCGAGTAAGGCCTTCAACCGTAGTTCCATTAAAATTTGTATTTGATGGGTGATAGGCGAATGAACGAAGCAGACCGTTGCTTATAGGTACAGACATGAATTAGGGGTTGGTTCTCATCTGTTCTTTTCTCTGATACGCTCTACTGTCTATGAATCGAATGCGTGGCCAAAGTAGTATAGATGTTTGCCCGTGCATGATCATTTTCACGAAGGATAACGTTCATTGGACGTTTTTTTTTTCAACAAGCTATTCAATAGCGTAATATAGATCGCCGGCTCTTGCGTTTGTTTCTTCGTTTAAAGGTCGTAAACACGCACTGACCCCTTACGTGGTCGGTTTCATTAGACTCGATACTAGCTTTCGGTTTTCCGTCTGTTGCGACACGCGAACGGATGTAAAATTTAATTCTTTCCTTTTCCTCTGCATTTTTAAATCGCTAATTTATTTGGTCTCACTATAATAGATTATTCTCACAATTTTATAAGTATAGTATGTTCATATTTATGTTGGTAATTGATAGTAATTGATATTATATAGAAATTTTAGATAGTGTACCCCATAATTGTTTGAAATGATTGAAAAAATTGTGCTCGCTTTAGGGAAGAAATAGCGCCACGGCAGGTTTTTGAAAGTTCGCGACGATGAGCGCGATTTACGAGTCCTTGAGACCTAAGTCTAACTGGCTGCTCCCCGGCAATCTTATCCGTTCGACGAGATAGCGCACCACACTAATCTGCCGCGGACTTTATACTGTTAATGCTAGCATTCAAACCAGCTTCCAGGATCGTAAGCGCGAAACTTGAAGTTAGATTCGAAGAAAAGTCGTTGTTCCATGACGATCTTACGTCATTACGTGAAACGAAATTCGACGGTTGCATAATTCATGGCCGAACTGGAAATATTTCTGGCCTTTGAGAAATTTTCTTGTCACGGCTGTGTTAGAGGAAAACCACGCGAAGTCAAACCGCACCCTTGAATCTCAAGGATAAAATATATTACGATTATCTTTACCTATTACTTTCAAAACGATATATTTTATCTAACGATCCTCAAGTTCGGAGCGCATAGAAAAATTTGTTTCGCCACGAACTGTGCAACGTGACATTGGGACTTTTTTCTAACTTTCCGTTTAATTTGAATTAATTCAAGAAATCGGTCGATTATATTTGTCGTGGAAAATTATCTAGGATATATCGTATCTATAAATAATACAGAACATTGCAGATAAATGGTCGGATAAAAATTGGACAATATCTGACGATAATATTATCTGTCGGAGAAACATATTTCTCAAGTGGAATTTCCGTGCGAAGGAACGAAAATTTTTTTATCCGTGAGAACGGTCGCCGGTTTCTCATTTATTTAAATATTCCCGACGGAATTGCGCTCAATAATCATAACACCGCAGACTGTATCGTGCGCGTTGTTATTTCTTGGCCTGATAGCGTAGCGCGCGACGCTGTTGTCGAGCTGTTTCCCGCAGTTGACGATCTCACCGCTATGCGGCGCGCCGCTCGAGTCCCCTTTCGAAAATAACACACGGCCGGTTGACGTCATGTTGTCATGACTGCAGACCGCCGGCACCAACGTCGCCTTGATGTCGTTCTTCTGGTGCCTGAGCAGCGCAGAAAATTCGCACTAACACGGCTCGATTGCATTTACCCACTGCGCAGTTTCGAGTTCGACGCGAAGTAAATTTCCATAGATTTCACGGCACAGAGTAGACTGTTGACCCATGAAATCGATACTGCTTAAACAAAACCTAAAGATAATATTACCGACTCGTTTCATTTTTTTTCCTTTTTTCTAACACTTTGCTCGTCTCATTATCTTTCTGCTTTTTGCATTCGAATTTATAATGCATTAAAGACCATTCAATTCTTTCCTTTTTTACACCTCCTCGAGACGTTCGCCGAGTCGAACGTGTTCTCATGTTGGTACCACTGAGTTATTGAGCTAACCTTCATAGGAGTAGCGGTTTAGGTATTTTCGGTTGCTGAATACGTAGAGTTCACGCTACCGAAAATACTGGAGTATTTGAATTCAAAAATGGATTCTAAAATTCGATGTTGTACAGCATTATGTCGACCTATCCGCGCATGCCCAGCACACATGCATATAGCTGAGGAATGTACGACGCCATACATTGGCTGGTTTTATCTACGGGGCTCCAACTGGCTCGGGCAGAACTTCGTGTGTGTTCGTTCTTTGGCTGACTAGATAGCTTTGACTCGTGTAGCAAACATTACCTCATCGTCAGGCATAGCCGGATCCACCACAAACCTTCTCTACTTTTGATTCTTCTCTCGCATCCTTCGAGCTCGCTACTGGTTCTAACGAATCAAATAGAACATGATTTCCTTTAAAATATTTTGCTATATATATATTTTTTTCTTTAATATTCGTGTACATTTATTGGTCAAATATGAATTAACATATTCCAATTGTTTTATGTATGCTTGAAATTGATTGAAAATTTCTTATATCATTAAGCAATTTTATGCTTTCACTTATCCTTTATTTCTGTTAGCCGTCATTTGTTCGTGCTAAATATAATTTCGTCTCATTTTGCACAAAGTGACGTAAAAGCTGAACATTATTAATCTTCTCATGCGTATGCTGTAGTATGTCTAGATAGGCCTCACGCGGTGAACATTATCTTATTGCGAGCATAGTCGTCATGAATCTTTTCTAGTTCTGCTACTTCTCTCACGTTTATTCCATTGACCCATATTTCTGATGATAAAACAGGAATTCGGGTAAATTTGTTTAGAGAAATTCGGTCAACAATTTTTTTGCACAACTTATCTTCTTAATGAAAATTGCTTTAACAAACACTAGTTTCATTTCTTTCGTCAAGTTAAATTAAATCTAAAAGATCGCATGCAATTTACTCGTACTTCTATAAATATTTTACTTAATAATATCAACACTAATACACTTCCAACTTTTTAACTTATCAAACGAAATATTAATACATCCATATAATATTTAATATCTAATACTCATGTATCCCCTGAAGACTAGCTTCGTTAGCGTAGCTTCATAGAATTCCGTTCTTTGTTAGTATGATTTATATAAAAGAAACGATAGCAATTTCTGAGCACTTCACCCCGGAATCAGTGTCAGGAGTCCCTAACTCAGATGAGGTTCAAGATTCGTCGGTTAAAAGAGTACCCGTGCGAGCCGCATCCCTCGAAGTTTTCGCGAGGGAAAGAGTGGGATGGGCATGCTTCTTGACTTTGATTTATGGGCAGTTAAGAGCCGTGCATTTCTGCCACACACAGCTAATCCGTTACGCGGTAACCCCCCGCAGCAACCATCCGGTGGCCGTCTCGATTCAACAAGTGCCCGGGCCATGTTTCGCAAACATTGCTTGTATGGATGCCCGCTGAATTCTCGAGCGCATTCACTGAAGTCTTCGCTTTAAGACTTCGATAAAACCGTCGCTGCTAGTTAGTCTTTTGATACTGGACTTAGGCATACGCGGAATTTGATAACAGCTTGGATAACTCGGTTGGTAAAGTAGAACTTGTTGAGTAAAACACGTATGCTCAAATTCTACAACGTTTCCTTTGTATATCTGACGTTGAATGGTGCCACAGTTTTATGTTAAGTCATTATAACGTATAAGGACAAGTATCGGGGAAACCGATATTGGCTGCTAAAACTAGAAGTACTTAGACAGTACTGAGAAAATGGTGTTTTCACCATGATGGAAGGCGAAATCAAGCTCGCGGATACGATCCGTCATTGTTTTCCCCGTAATTCCACGAATCGTCTCTCGAAGAGCTCCGGGACTGGTCGACCCTGTTGGAAGGAGAACCTTCGCGAGCGAGTCGTATTCCAAGTAGGCCGCTGCGGCGGATGTACACTGTCGAGTCGAGATTGAGTCGTTGGCTGCTGTTGCTGCTACCACCATAGCCACTATATAGTTACTCCTAGAGTAACTAAATCGCGTTTCTAAAAGCGCGTGCTTTCTATTCTTTTCAAGAACTCTTGTTGAAGTTGTATCGATAAAAGGTAATCTACTTGGATTGGCAACATTATCATTGACGAAAATATATATATATATATATATACGTGTAATTTCCACTTGAAATTTCAATTTTCCTTGGTGTTACCAGCTAAGTGGCAATCGCTTATTTTGCCACGCGACGGATATCATGAGGGCGCGGTATCGTCTCTGATGGCATTGCTCGTTTCCTCGAAACTTTTTTCCCCCCCTTTTCTCACCGTTCTTGCCACTTGCACACACGGCTCTTCGTATTGGTCGAACAACGTAACGCATCGATTATCTGTTAAATGACGTTCACGCCACTATACATCCCCTACCCGTAGTTTAGCTCCTCGCGCCTCCGGTTTCCTCCATTTCTGTTTTTTTCTTTTTTTTTTATGAAATTAAATGTCATGTGCAGACCACGTGGTTCCGAGAAAACGACGAACGCGTCGGTAATGACACCTCACGGCAAATCGCTCAACTATCTGTTGTGCCAATGATTCCCAACCGAATACGTATATTTTTGCCTTTCGATTTGTTCCTTTCTACCTTCTTTCTCTTTGCCCGTTTGGAAGCTTGCTCTGGCAAAGTAAAAGTTGGAGGGAGGCATGATTATTTACTTTCACTTGCACAGTCGTTGGATCGTACACGCACGGATGTAAATCATCGATGTCCACGTGTTTTATCATTTGTTTGGGTTTTCATCGCTTGGATCCAGTCACGTTTCATAATTGGTACCACTATGGGTCAAACAAACTATCGTTTGTGTATACAAATGCTGCATTTTATCTTAATTAAGAAAACAGGAAATGTAAATCTATGACCTCTTTAATATCGGAACACGTTAGTGCAAATTATTATTTCGTGTTTAATGCTAGAAGAAAGATCATTCCCAAAGTTTACGATAGTATGATTTTCGTGGATTCTAAGGTATAATTCCAAATGAAGAGAAGGGAAGAATAGAAAGGAAAATAAAGACAGAGGGAAAGATAAAATGGAGAGGAGTATTTTACAAGGGGCCCGCATGCTTGCTGATTGAACCCATGAGTAACAACACTCCTCTGTCCCCCTCGCCATTTGTGTCCCCCTTCTCTTCCATACCCACTCGATCATCCATTCCAACGATGACTTCTTCCAGGCTAGAGTAGGGAGACGCCTGACGTCATTCTCCAACGTCTGTCAGCGAGCCTACCCTCTGAGTCACGCCGTTTTGCGTACTCTGCTGTCCATGGCAGAGTATCGAGACTCTTTCACGACCATGTCGCTAAATCATCGTACAGAAAAGATTCCTAACTTATCGTACGAATCTTTCCTTATTCTCATAAATTTCGAAGTTTCGTTTTCATACCTCCTTGAACGAATCATATTTTGCACTAATCGTATACCAAATTTAAAAGCGAAATATAAAAATGCTTGATTTATCCTGCTGTAAGAGCGAATCTATAAAGAGAGTCTCTAACATATTGTGTATTCTATCAATTTTCAGAGTTGTGCAATGATGGGTCTGCAGGCCACGGCAGGAAAACGTAAATTGGAGGGAGGTGTGGGCTGCATGGAGTTCGACATGGATATGGGCGAGAGCCCAACGAAGTTAGGTCGGGTGGAGGGTAGCTGGTGGGCGATGGAGGATAGTTACACGGCCCCTTTGAGCCAGACGACAGCCTCTTATTATGATATGGAAGTGAGTTCGCCTTGCCTGCAGACAAATCCTTGTCAGCCGTCATCGACAAGTCCTCAGCAACAACAGCAGCAGCAGCAGCAGCAGCAACATCAGTCGGCGCAGCAGCAGCAGCAGCAGCAGCAACAGCAGCAGCAACAACAGCAGCAATCATCGGCGCCGACGTCATCACCGCCCTCGTCTACGGTGGCGCACCTGCATCATCATCCGCAGCACTACTACCATCACCAGCGTAGCCCTGTCGGTAACAACGGTTACAGTCAATTGTCGAGGCCGCAGCCGCAGTGGGGCGCTCCTCATCATTACGAGCCGCCAACGATACGGCGAGAGGAGAACGGAAAGAGTTATCTAGAACTCGGCTCGAGTTACCGAGCGAACGAGAGGTGCTGCGAGGGTTCGAGGTCAAGTTGGTGCCGGCGTGGCAGAGCCTGTTACAGGCAAAGGCGGCTAGCCGTTTTAAATATCTCGATGTGCAAACTGGCGAGGTACCGCCAATTTCCGGACCCGAGCCTTCACCGATCGGTCCTAATTTGCAATACGCTAAGGCACCTCGAACGCGAGATGGAGAGGGACAGAAGTCCACCGCCCATGGAGCCGGTTATACCGGCACCGATTGCTCAACTGCAACCTCCCGAGCAGGGCAGGCTAACGCCGTTCCCGATGCCACCAACGTCTTCGAACGAGACCGACGCTGATTCCGGGATCGGCGACAGCGACGACAGTCGTTCGATCAACTGGGGTAGCGTGCTGTCGCTCTCGAGTCAGTCGCCCCTAGACCCATTGAACAACAACGAGCTACTGGACGTCGATATAGGTCCGGACCTAGATTTAGACTTTATGCCTGGATGGAAGCTGACACCCCTGTCCGCGGATGATATCCTCAGGAGTACGACGGCGCAGGAGCAGCAGCATCAGCAACACCAACATCATCATCATCATCAGCAGCAACAGCAGCAGCAGCAGCAACAGCAGCAGCACTTGGCGGCAGCTAGCGGTAGTTGCGCTAGCAGCAACGTAGGCAGTGCCTGCGTTAGTACCGGAAGTAGCAGTAGTACGCACGAATCGTTGATGTGCGTTGGATCATAGCCCCCGTTCTTGACATCGTTGAGTCATCTCATCGATTTCTACCCGTTGATGCCGCAGAGCAAGTAAATGTGGCGGCACCCACCATGGACCGCAATGTCGGGACGCAGTGACGACACAGTCGCCCAGCTCTCGAATGCGCGCAACGCCTGGTCGGCGACTCTTCAGGAGGTCTTCTTTTTCTTATTTATTACCGTTCGTGTCAATTACGCACCGATCGATTATCTCGGTTACGTTCTGCTTCTCTACCGCACCTGGTAACCGGCACGGGTCTACTCCCTGCAGGAGTGAACGCGGGGTACGCATCGTGATACGCCGTGCTCGCAGGTGCAGACATTGCGGGATTCGCAGCGCATCGGAAGTATAGATTTCGAAGCAAGCGAGGTGATTACAACTTTCTGATCGACGAGTAAACCGAGTTCACGTTGCTTCAAAAATACGTTATTGATTGTAAACGATTCTATTCGATGTGATTACTTTTTAATTACATATTACGAAATTACTGGGAATCGTTTAGAAATTTCTACTTTATGTATATGCATACGCATATTTTTGCAATGCTTATACATATATATGCATGGGAGAGATCAACAAAATTCTCTGATCTTTATACAACGAACTACGTGAGACCGGGTTCTTCTGCGAATTATCATCCACGACCACCTCAATTTATGAACATGGCCATACTATATCGAAACGATCTGTTTTTGCAGCTGCACCTGCGAATTCAACGGCACACGTATAAGTTCCCAAGTTGCTCGAAAATGTCGCCACCGGCACGTCAGAAAAGAGATTGAGGGAGAAAGGGGAGGGGGGAGAGCTGGAAAGAGAGAGAGGGAGAGAGTGAGAGAGAGTCTCAGAGATTTCAACGTTCATGCCCCCGGGCCTGCGATACGGTAGATGAGTTATAGAATGTGTGTGTAGCCTCCTCCTCTTGAACTCACTAAAACAATGATGACAACGACATGAAACCTGACAGACCTACATATGTACGCATGTGGTATATTCGACAGAAAAGCGTTCCTCTTCTCCTTTCTACGTTTCTACGTCCTACCCCTCCTACTTCTTTTTTTTTTTTTTTTTTTTTTGTAATGTTATTCAATTAACACGGTATCGCTTGCCTAGCTGGCCGACGTTGAGAACTCTTCGGCGATGTCCCGGCGTCGATCGCGACAGCCAATCGAATCGGAAGTGTCCGTCATCATCGATCGATGTTTCCTCATTGGATTAAAATGAAGTATCCAGGCGGCAATTAAATAATGCCATACACCTTGACACATTTAACGATACACTACACGCGTAAGACATAACCGCCGTGGCCTATACTGTACAATGATACACGCGTACACATCCACACGAATGCATACATACCTACACTCGGACAATACACGCCCACGCATGTTACGTACATCAGAAATATAGGTTCGTGCACAGAAATGTCGATATGGTGCTAGGACGATCACACCCTGGTGCTTAATTCTGCATATACAGAGAGCCATGCGCGCAAATTCGCACGGATCGCCTGCAGTCTTCGTCGAGGAGTCTAGATACGTCCTGACGTCGTGAACAGGACACACCGCGGTCGAGCGTATTTCCATCGTTGCCACTCGATGCGACGAGGTGTTAGATGTAGATACGTATCATGCTCGTTCCCCCCGAGTTGGTGGATTTTAATGGGACGGTACCATCCCGAGAATCGCCGTAGGCCGGAGGATGTGCAGGGGAGGGGTGACGACACCATG
Source organism: Xylocopa sonorina (assembly GCF_050948175.1). Classification (NCBI taxonomy): domain Eukaryota; kingdom Metazoa; phylum Arthropoda; class Insecta; order Hymenoptera; family Apidae; genus Xylocopa; species Xylocopa sonorina. Next base: position 8,118,535 of record NC_135196.1, on the reverse strand, counting down.
TAATCGTGAATGGAAATACGTTGGACAAGACGCGTATCGTGTTCTGGCGCACGATGCTAACAAATGTACCTGCATTTTAGAGATCGGGATAAAATATCGGTCCCCCTTCGTGTCGTCGCACGGAGGCCACTGTGCGCTACTGATCTCCCGTTAATAATATGTACCATAATACTATTGTAAAATAGAGTGGCCGACGAGCAGAGAACGAAGGCGACCAATAATTCACTTGGGGTGTGAAACGGAGAGATAATCGAGGGAAAAGAAGAAAAAAAAAGAAAAAAAAGAAAGAAAGAAAAGAGAAGTAAAATAAAACTCGACGAGACGCACTTCACGAAGAGGAACGGCGATCCGGGCGCGATCTCGTCCTCAACGTCCATTTAACTGAACCCAAGAGAGCAGCTATACTTAAATCGAAGTTAAGCGTTTTAAATGCGAGTCTAACGAATGATAAAGCGATATAAATAATTTATAAATCGACTGATTACTTATGCGAGTGAAGGAAGCGAGGGGGAAAACGAGAAAAGGAAGCTCTACCGGTAATAATTCGAGTTCATTTAAACTATAATTAATTGAATGTTAAGCCGATATGTGTATACACGTACACTGACAAGCAAGCACACTGAGAGACAGACAACATACGTACATACACGTTGACATTTGTATACAGAGAAACAAATGATACGTTTGTATATCAGAGAATACACTAGATACTTCGATGTATATAGGTATACACTACGTGCTAAATCTAATAATTGTTAACGCGAACCATGAATTCTCTTGGTTGTTTTCATTTTGTTGTACCTCTCTCACATTTTTCTTTTCTCTATCGTCATACTAACAACTTCAGTGTCTCCGATTTTTCTCTCATCTACGCGCCATCATTCTTCTCGTGTTCGATTTGATGTCGTCGCACTCTTATTTCTGTTGCACTGGCCCCGCCTATAGTCTTTTCAATTTATATTCGTTCTTTCCTCATTTCGTACAAAACAACGAGCAATATTACTTTAAAGATGTGGAGAATTTAGGGAAAGTACGTATGTACATTGATCTTCGATGATCTGCGAGCCTTGAAACCATTACCAAGAACAGCTCCATTTTCTGAACAACGTATTTCACTACGTTTGATCACACGTTGCACTCTGTACGTTCCTTACTATTTTTAGTACGATTACGTTTCAGTAAAATGTTATTGGCGTAACATTAACGAAAGTTAATAGGAAACTGTTGCAACGAAAAAGATAGCAAAGTTTCATTTGATCAATCGTATAAAAGACAAAGGGAGACATTCTTACCGTGTTTCACAGGCGTGCATGTCATTCGAGTTCTATGTACGATTCTACCTATGGCCGCGCGAAAGTGTTAGAACACTGAACTCGAATCATACTCAAACATGGACACACATACACACACACACACACACAAACACACATACACGCGCACGAACGAAACGTTGTATAAAATATAATTATATACGCGCTCGATGCAAATGTACGGGGCGTTTTTAGAAAATTCAATGTTGTTTTCTTGCATGGTGTACCAATGAAACAGCGTGGAACGTTAAAGCACATGGCACACGCGAGGCGCACTCAGCGTACGTTAGATTGTTAAAAAATTCGTCCATCGCGTTGATGCGTCTCGCAAGTGTGCCATTTCGTGTTTTCCTGAATCGTGACACAGAGATGGCGGCCTCAAATTTTTTTTTTTTCTTTTCAATCAAATCAACTCGCCAATCGAGTTTTCAAATGGAAGAGAAAGTCTAATGACCGACGTATCGAATTTTCCTGATACAGAGAGGAAGGAACGTAACAGCGTATCTATAGAAAGAAATACTCATGTCCCACGGTCGATATTTTCCGTAAACAAAAATTGCTCGAGCCGTTTGTCAAATGGGATGTCGTACACCGTGTTCGCGACGATACAATTTCGTACTTTTTACACGAACGTACGTTCGCCTTGTTAAAACGCGTATTAGCACAGCAGAGGCGAAACGCCACGATGCACGCTCGTACACGCACGGTACCGACGAAGCACCTGCGAATTTGTATCGAGAGGAGGGCGAGTTCGTTGTTGGATCACGTGTGGATGCAATTTGGAAAACGTAACCGTGCGAGAGAACGACAGATGAGTTCTAGATACGCGTGTGCCTCGGCATTGCGCGCGTATTATAACGTAAACGTGAAAGAAAGAAATGGGTGTGTAATGAACACTTCTTCGGGGACTACGATTTAAACGAGGAAAATGAAAAAAAAAGAAAAGAAAGAAAAGATGGATGGATACATTGTAAATAGTATAAATAGCACACGCGCAGAAGTACGTTTAAGCGGAAATAAAAGATGATATAATAGGTATAATGTGAAGAAAATATACATATAAGATATTATTATATATTATATATAAACAAGAATTATATATATAAGATTATATATATAAATATAAATATATATATACATATATATATATATTTACCACGGTAAGTGATATACAAAGCGGTGGCGGGGACTCGCGCAATCTCGTTGCCGTACGGACGATGTCGCTGTGATTCGCGGCTGGCCCACAGAACGATTTCCATTCAAATTCCGTTTCTTAAAACCCGCAACACGCGATGTATCGCGGAGGATATCGCGTCCTTCTTGTCATTCTGTTACCGTCATCCGATTTCCATGTACGCTCTTCCAAGTTGCTTTCGTGTATACGCCATCGAATGTAGATAATCGTACGATCACCACAGACGCGTTCGCATTTGTTTTACACACGTAAAATTTTCCATCCTCGATGGAGGGATCGGTTGCGCGTAACAGAAATGAAGGACAACGCGAAGATGGAGGCGATAGTCCCGCAAGATCGCGTCTCTTAACTCCTTACGGGACAGAAGTTTGATAGGTGAAACGTTTTTTGTTTTTCCTTTCTTTTTTTTTTTACAAATTATTTATACTCACGGTCGGTCGAGAAGTTCGGCAATCCTTCAGCCCGCCCGTTCGTTAATTAGCGCGAAATAATTGAGCAATACGTACGTTTTTTGTTACATCTATTATAATTGATATTATTTCGAAGATAAACGAGGGAGAGAGAGAGAGAAAGAGAGAGTGTGTAAATTTTATTGTCCTATGAAGAGTTAATTGAATCGGGCTGCCGCGAAGATGTACGATTAAGTTCCTATTACCATGATAAATAACCAAGAATTAGAATTACAAGCAAGCTGAAACAAGGCTGGTACCGTAATTCCCGTATCATTCTAACGTTGCATATATAGCATTTTTCTTTTTTTTTTGTCTGCTAGAACGTTTACTTCCGATTGGCATTATCGATTTAATTGGTTGCGATCGATAGTTGACGTTAAAAAATTTCCCATCTTTCACTTTTTCTACTCCAAACTGTCTGAACGGTGCCACTTTTGCTCGGTCAAGCTGGAAGGAATCAGCGGCGACAGCACTCGCGTGGGCAGCCTGGCGAACGCAACAACGTCCTCGAATCTACAACCTTTTTTTCTTTTTTGTACGAATTACTATTATTACTATTAGCGTTATTATTATTATTAATATCGATGGTATTCAGTTGAACGCCTTAATGGACGCGTCCAGACGGTTCCGTTCATTCGACGAACGCGATTGAACGAGACCGTACAACCTCGTGTCGGGTGCGAGTAGTAGTATCATTGCCGGAAAACAAAACGAGAGGATACGAGGACGAGTGGCGAATGATTAGTTAGACCCGGAACTATCTCTCGGAGAGCTTACGGGAGTCCCGTCGTGACCGCGAACCTAGGACAGAAGGAAAGAACACACGACACTGTACATTGTAAATAGTAGCGCGGAGAAGACGGTTACAGAAAGACAGAGTTAATTAATTACAAAAAAAAAATGAAAAAAAGAAAAAAAAAGAAAAAAAAGAACATAAAAATGATGACACGCGAGAGAGAGAGGGAGAGAGAGAGAGAGCGAGAGAGAGAGAGAGGAAGGGAGAAAGAGAGAGAGAGAGAGAGAGAGAGAGAGAGAGAAAGAGATGAAGAAAACACGAAGTTGCATCGAAATCGCGCCGGGCACGTGAAGCGAATGCACGCTCCCGAGGGACGTACGATTCCGAGGCGAGTCGATAATAGAAAAACGATTATCGAGAGATCATCACCCACTCAGCCAGAAGCGATTTTATCAACAAATGTTTCTCTGCGATCGCGTCGATCGATAGCTTGCTCGAAATTAATTAGCCCCGCTGGTCGCCTTGAATCGATGCGTCTTCATGGGTTACGTTCGCCGTACGAGCCGCGTGTGCGGCAATTTTAATAGAGCTAGGACAAATTTTAAGATGCACGACTGTATCTACTAGGACGTGTGCCGATCACTCGACTGTAGTCCGTATCGTGTCGCAGGACCGCGTGTCTAAAACGAATGAAAATATGCTAAGGAATGAGAACCAGCGAAAATGTCTTATCGGAGAATGTCGGGGCAAAAGTTGTGCGTTGTCCAGGATCGATCGATTCGAAATGAAGTCGAAGAATAGGGCTCGGGACACGGTTGTCGATTTAACGCGCGTTTGCGACTCGTTAACCCCGCAGACGCATTTGCTAATTGGTATAAAAACAAACAGAAGCAAAATTAAAGAAAGAAAAGAAGCATGACTCGCAATTACTCTAGTCGTAAGTGGTCCGCGTATACGTACGTCACGAGAGATGCACGGTTCTCGAGTGGTTGGACACGTTTGCGTTCTCTTTTGTTTTTCTTCGTTTGTTTCTCGAGTTTTGTTTGAAAAAGTTGTGACGTTGTATCGCATACCGTTTTACCAAAATATCAAGCAGCAAAGAAAGAGCAAGCAGCAACAGAGAATGTGTGGAGGCAACAAATGCAGCGCAACAAAAAAAAAAACAATTAACCTGAGGAATCGTAAGAGAATAACGCACGATATGGACAACAACAACAACAAAAACTATCAAAAACAATAAAGAGTATTATTCTATATATAATAATAGTGTTGTGATATTTTCTATTCCATCAATCCTCTGGCCTGTGAGTCATACTCGTATGTTCCTACGAAAGTTATTGCAAAGTAAATGTTATTTGCAGAAAACATTTCAGAGAAAGTTGCACATTACTTCATAGAGAAGAAAAAGTGAAGGGAGTATAAATGAACCACAAACAGTGTAATGTAGAACCATTAATCTTCGATACTTCCTCTTTGCGGCAGGAACCGTGTCTGGTCTATGTTTCGAGTTGGATTCAGATGTAATGTCACGTGTTTACACCAATCGAGTTTTTCTAAGTCAAACTGAGATCCTTAAAAAATCGATATTGTTCATACGCTATAAGTGAAGTGATGTAACATACAGAAGCTTTCCCTGGTTTCAGCGATATACTTAGCGCACTATAAAAGGAAATGCACAATTTTTAAATATTCATTCGAATAATACTTGAAGGAATCTACTTTTAACTTAATTCGCCTTTTTCCTTTGGGCGATACGAATTAAATCGACGCCGAGCATAGCGGGATGGAACACGCGATACAGCGTGTGAAGAGTAACAAAAATGTAAAAGTTGTCGCTGTAGACCACGAAGGGGTACCAGACAATATCTATTGCTGGCAATTCACGGTTCACGGTTTATTATTCTCTACTGGTTTTACAAATTAGTCTTTTATAGCCAGGAGATAGCGTTTGCGAACAGAGCGCTACGCGTTTTGACTTCCTATCTTTTTTTCTTTTCTACGCATCCCTACATACACACATTTCGCATTTAATATCCTTGCATACATTGTTCTTCTTCTTAACTAAAATTCGTTACTCTTTCCTACATCTTCGTCAACCATTTCCTCCCTCTATTAGTCGCCTCTTACGACAAGCAGAGGATACTGTGGGTGTATTTTGATCCCCACCGCACAGGGATTGCTGGTAATTTGACAATTGCTCTTGAAAATGCATCTTACATTACTCCGAAGATAATGGAACTCCATTCGGATGATGCATAATTATATATCGGTGGTTTATTCGATTGTACTGAGTAGAATGATAAAACAACCGAAACTTCGTTAGGTTTCACTTGTATACCTATAAGCAGCACAAAACTAGATATGTTATTTCAATAACGATCATAAATCTGTACCTATCCCCCCAAAACGTAGTCCCAGATCACTGCCAGCAAATTGTTACCACAGAAATCAAACTGGAATTATATCTATACGGGTATTTCCGGATGACGTTACAAGATGCACATAAAAAAGTTCAACCCAGGGGACTTTGACTCCATTTCGAAAACGAGCGTCGAAGAGATCATGCTGCCTTAACAACAGTACATTCTGTCATGTTATCATGAAGCAATGCAACTTCGTGATGTTTTACGGCAGACACCTGGACGGCTGATATTAAATGCCGGACTTGAATAACTTAATTGTTGGATACAATTCTCCTATAAGTTTCTGACACGTCTGCATAAAATATAAAAATCCAACTAATGAATATCGAAAGAAAAATAGTATTTACTTTCCTGAAGATAAAGCAATCAAAGTTTAAGCTTATCTCGGGAGGCAAAATTAGTAAATTGCGAAAACTTTGATTTCCTATTTAGGTAATTATTTTTAGACGCGAAGGGCAGCAAATTTCACACAAAATTCATTATTCACTAAGCTTTCCGATGATATAATCAGTTTTTTATTTCGTCACACGGAAGCAAAGAAATTTTCTGTGAAATGTTGAAACTTGCTGGTGAACGGAGAAGTCGGATAAATTATATCTCCCGCATTAGAGGTAAGAGAGAGAAAGATATATAAGAAAGCTATAGGAAAGAGTGAGACAGATGTTGCCCACCCTGCTGTCGAACCCCTGGCGCCATCTCTGTGAAAAGTGCTCAAACTGGTCGCTCAGCGTTATCGACAGCGAAGTGAACTACTGAAACACTTGCGCCATCTCTGCGGAAAGTACTGAAACTAATGACCGAATAGTTTCAGCGCTCCTCCAAGAGATGATGCTAGTAGTTCTTGAGTATATGTTTCTCTCTCCTACATCTAATGCGGGAGATATAATTTATCCGACTTCTCCGTTCACCAGCAGATTTCAACATTTCACACAAAATTTCTTTGCTTCTGTGCGACGGAATAAAAATCTGATTATATCATCAGAAAGCTTAGTGAATAGAGAAGTTTTTGTGAAATTTGCTGCCCTCCACGTCTAAAAATAATTACCTATATAAGAGATCAAATTTACATATTTAATCGGATTTCTTTCATTTATTATCTAGCTATTATTTTCTTTTATGTAGAAAATAATTATTCAAATTGAGAACAGAGTATATCCATAGTGTACGGTGTGATTTCTTGTTGCACTTCTACATACTCCTGTGTCGTAGGATCGTTGAGTTCGTGGGACTCCATGTGCTTCAGGATATCTTTTTTCTTCGCGAAAACTTCGTCGCACTGTTCGCAACGCAATGATTTCGCGACGTGGGTTCTGGTGTGCTTGATCATGTCATTCTTCTGCGAGAATGTTCTGCCACAAGTTACACAGGTGAACGGTTTTTCACCGGTGTGTATCCTCTCGTGCACATTGAGGGCTCCTTTCCGCGTGAACCTTTTGTTGCAGTGGTTGCATCTATAAGGTTTAAGCCCTGAATGAGTCTTCGTGTGTTGGTTGAGATTGCTCGAGTACTTGTATCCCCTTTTGCATATTTTGCAAACGTAAGGGCGTTCTCCAGTGTGCACCCTTTCGTGTACCAGCCATGCCTCTTTGGACACGAACGACACTCCGCAGTATTGGCACATGTGCGGTCTCACTGATGAGTGAATCGAGTTTCGATGATACGTCAAGGAATTTTTGCCCGCCAATTTCTTTCCACAAATATTGCACTCAACGCCCAGTCTCTCTTCGTTATGTATGCGTTCATGATTTAGTAGCACAGATCGCGTAGAACATACTCGATTGCAGGTTTTACATTGCCATATCGTTTTGTTCAGGCTCTTCTTCCGTATGCTTTCGATAATGTCTTCCTCCGTGTGTACTTTCCTATGCAGCTTCAACTCGCTCATGGATTTACATTTATGCATGCACACCTAGAAATAGGAAGAACGGTTCGTACGTATTTTAACAGGGTTTTTCTTTTTAGGACTGAGGTTGTAATCGAGGATTTGACTCTTGAATGTAGTTTTTTGTAACGCACTGAGTAGGTTTCGGTCGGGAGGTGCAGTGTGCATCGATGGGATCCGAAGAATTAAATTGTTTGTTTCACTGTAACACTTACGCTACACGTGTACGCATCGTTTCCGTTGTTATGTCGTTTAAGGTGCGCGTTCATGTTTCCTTTACGATTAAAAGCGGTACTGCATATTGGGCAGACATGTTTATTCGAACCATGAGATAGTTTATGCTGTCTCAGTTGTATTCTTTTATAAAATGCTTTGCCACATGTCTCGCAGGAGTATGGTTTCCTTCCGTTGTGTTGGTTCATATGCTCTCCCAAATGAAATCTGAGTTACGTAGAAACAAAAGAAATATCTCTTTACTTATAAAAAACTTATACTTTCGTTGACTCGATCATAATTCACCGCCAAAAAGTGCCTACCTAGATCTGAACGCGGTTCCACAAATTTCGCAAACGTGCCGTTTCTTCCTCGAATCATCCAAGTGAGTTCTTTTATGACCGCGCAGATTATTTGAATGTTTGAAACTTTTCCCGCATAAATCGCACAAATAAGGCTTATCTATTCTGTGAGTGGCTTCGTGTACATCTAAACTAGACCACTTCTCGTAAGACTTATCGCACGTAATACACTTAAATAGGAGTTCACCTCTATGGCATTCTGTAATGTGATTTAGAAGTTCTTTTTTGGTATTATAAACTAAATCACAGTGACCGCATCTTTTATTACTCTCTGTTGGTGCAATATTATTGACGATGTGGGGATCTTTACAAACGTTACACGACTCTTCATTTTCAATTCTTTTATTAGAAACGTTTAAAAGTTGTTCTTGCCGAAACTTACAATGTGTAAGTTTATGCTCAGCAAAATGTTCCTCACTTCCAAAATGTTCATGACAAATACTACAAGATTTTGTAACAAATTGGAAGTTCAGTACTGTTACATTATTAGCCTCCTCACCACTCTTATTACTTTTGGTTTCACTTACTTTCTGTATTTTTATTTCCCCTTCATCACACAGTATTTTGTGAGCTTCAAATATTTCTTGAGTTTTAAATGTACCTTTGCAATGGATACATTGTATTTCATTATTTGTTAATTCATTAGCTGGATAATTCCTTGTTCTACTTGCTATATATTCATCTCCTTTACTTTCTTTACTAGGTGTTTCAATGAGATTCTCATGTGTATTTTCAAAGTGCCCAAATTTTTGAATCATTTCTTGATTTATAGAAATTTCTTCAGTTTTGTTAGATGATAACTCCGTGGATGTAGTTTTAGAAGCTTTGCTAATATTCATTATCTTATCTATTTCTCTGGAACATTTTTCCACCATATTACTATATCTCTCATCATAACTTAACTGAAAAAGAAAACATTAATTTACTTTTAGTATTAAGATGCATACCATTTGTCATATCTATGTTTTATTGTAAGTCTTTTATGTGAGTGTTGCTCTTTCATTACTCTTTAATGTTACCTATAATTTACTTTTATTTTAATTTTCTCTATACAATATTTACCTTATCATCAATGTTTAAAAATTTCTTCAGTCTCATGTCTGTCCTTAGAGAAATTATAGCCAGTGAATGAGCAATTTCTAATTTACTGTAACAATTAGTGCATAATTTTTTTGGCATTAAATCTTCCGCATCAATTGTGATTGGCAGATGTAAACTAATCTTTTCTTTTAGCTTTAATGTTACTCCTTTTGGTGAGAATATGTTTATGCTATTCAAAGGTGGCTCACCACATATTCTGCATGAATGTGAAAATTTATTATTGATACAATATGATGATACAACATTGTCATCTATTTCTGTACATTCATTTCTGTTATAGGTACTGTTTGAATTCTTTTCAATGATATTTTGCGAGTCAAATAATGTTGGGATCGCATTTTGATCAATCAGTACAGGATCTGTTTTACTAATATAATAACGATCCTCTATGTGATGAGAGCATATATAGTAATTTGAGTGTAGCTCTTCGTTAGATTTCATCAGAAGATCTGACCTGCCGCAGTGGTGTGCCCATATTTTTGAACTGTCATAGAATAAATGTTTTGTAAGTCAATAAAGATGAAATATTTAATCTTTGTAATATAAAATTTGTCATTACTTACAAATCATCGTTTGGAAAATTAATAAACATGATATGCTTCGAATCTTCGTTATCCGTGGAGTATTTACAATTTTTTACAGCGCACACTATTGTCATTTTTATGTTGAATATTTTAGTTCAGAATCTATAACAAGTCCTACTTCTTTACTCCTTTTTGTTTTATTCGTATGAATGTAGCTAGACATGAAGTAGAGGTCTTTCGAATAATTATAAATCGAGCAGAATAATAAATCTATTTTGTCCCCGTAATTACGAAAAGAAAATACGATCCAAACATTGATTAAACATGGAATTTGCAAGTAGAAAGAGTATGTTCGTCTCCAGGATTAAGTTGTCCCATGGCAAGTGCTGCACCATGCGATCATTTTTGACGAAAGTAGGGATCTACCTTGTTCAGTTTCACTCTAGCACATACAAAAACCTATTTAGTAGAGATCTACCCTATTTAGTTTCATTTCGTTTCAAACGATTCTGGTAGGTAGAGGATTATTTCTTTACGACGAATGGTAATTTGCTGTGTGGTCTTTTTAATTTTGTTTGAATTACTTCAAGAACTTTGGTTGTAGCGTGACCGCCACAAAATGCAAGATTAGATTAAACTCATCAATTTGATAAAAAATCTAATGTTTTATATTATACAATTTAGTCATGAGAATTGAACATTTTATCCAAATTATTTAATGAATTTTTTACAATTTCATTATAGATGATCGTGCTACGAGTATATAATTAAGATAGTATAAACCTTGCGCTTGTTTGAAAACAGAAACATCTGATGTGTTTAACGCTTATCCACGTGTTAATACACAGTATAAAAAACGATGATGGACATATTAGTGAACAATAGCAATTAAATTCTTAATTAATGTGTACATAATTATTATAAGATTTGCTTATCTTACTATCAAGTACTAGTTGCTTCCAGTTGCAATTATTTTAAACCTGTATCTGCGAATTAATGTCTTAATCGATTTACAATAAAATTTTGAAGCGATCAATAGCAAGCCCCTCAATACCAAAAATAAATGATAGAATGAATTCTCAAATCATGGAGTTATCGCCTAACGAAACCAAAGGGATCTCTAGGAATTAAGAGACCACAGTATAGGATCCACTTTGGAAAATATAAAATAATTGCAAAATTGTAAATCTCTAGATATTGGTTCTCTTATATTATAATCGCGGAACTACTGTCTTGAACTTCGTCCATTCATGATACCGAATTCACCATTATTGAACGTTTCTTCTATCAATAGGTCAATCGTAACCGATTTGCATTGAATAATACCATTGTTTAACGCTTCCTATAATTATAATTGTAAATAACGAACAGAGACTTTTACATGAGAAACTATACCTACAGTTAGGTATAAAGTTGTCGTGAAAATATAATTTGGATCGTGAACTCTTTTCATTTTGCCAACAGAATATGTATTAATGACCGTACCTCACGCGGATAATATATTCATTTCCTGGAAATATTAATTTAAAATTATTGTAAAATGTATTTGATGCGAGTATGAATTATTAAAATGAAGGTTGTAACGATGACTCTCGATTTCTGGACGAACATCTGCCATCGCGTTATCTTTATATTTCTTTAATGCTTCTATCTTTTTTTTTTAATAAAGTCAAGTCTGCGGTTAAAATCGAAGTTTATTTCATTTACATATGCATACAGTAGACCCTTCCATAACGCGATTTTCACATAGCGTATTATTAATGGGTCAATTGGATATTCTTATACATTTCTGCTTTCCGTATCGGTTATATTAAATAATCGACGCTCGTGAAAGACTTTGTTCAAAGTTAAGCTTAATTACCATAGAATTGTGGCAGCAGGTAATATAGCTTCAGCGGTGGGACGTAAAGAAACCATAAGATATGATTCTTTACCTAGTAAAATTCGACGCAACGACCTGTTTTTATCCATCAATTTAATTTTACAGGAGTGAAACAACGAATCGATTGTTCGCCGACATCGCGCCGACAGAACAGCAGACAGACTTGAAATCTCACAAGAGTGAGAAGAGATCGGTCTCAAGGAATCATCCAAACGATTCCTTAAACTGAAGTCGAGAAAATGTTACCTGTCAATCTGTAGAGATAGTACAAGAAAAGGATCACAATTAAACTGCAAGATGTGTAATGCGCTATCTTCAATCTTTGATACTTTCTCCTCGCGGCGGGGAGCGTCTCGATGGGATCCTTTACAGCCTCTCGACAAGTGATAAGCAAACCCCATCTTATCTCTTCGTACCAATTGATTAGGCCCAAATCAAGTAGGAATTGATTCGAGTCGGCGGCGGTCATATTATCTTTTATATGTCTTATTTTATCCGCTTTTATGGTCCAATCGCCGTTCATGAAGCGAAGTAGTACATGGTGGTTTTTCGCTAACGCGAATAGTACTTTCATTGCTCTGAAAAAGAAGAAAAAGAATATAAACTAGCAGCTACAAACAAAATTACGCGCAACTTGCTTCTGACTGATAATAATCCTCTCGGGCCAATCCAGTGTATCTTTAAGCACCTCGAGGGTATAATTGCATCGTTCGAAGTTGTCCAAATTAATACGAACTCTTACTTACTAATAATTATTTCATGTTTGTTTCTAAACGAACTTACACTGCGCTTTTCCCTTGGATGATAAGGTACAAATCAACGAGCATACCAGGAATAACGTGGAATAAGGTGTGAAGAACAACAAACACGAAGAAATTGGTTACGAAGAACGCAAATGGGTACCAGACTATTTTTTGCGACGGATACTTCTCTGCCACTGTCGAATATCCCTCGTATATCATCTTTAAGTTGACAGGATTCCAGTCGGACGATGCGTAATTGTATACCTGTGGCTCGTTCGATTCCCTGAGTGGAACGACACAATAATTATGCTCTGCTTTGAATGTTTTATTAGGCAAATTTAAAAACGGCGCAACGAAATATTGAAGTTCTTTAAAGAGGACGGATTCTACGGCGAACTTTGTTTCGGTTCGATGTCGCGCAATCAATAATTTGTAAATTTCCTTTCCGTTTTGGCTGAATTATAAATGTTAAAGCTGTGCTGCGATTTAAACGGTGCACACGAACAGTTTTCTCATTCATTCTACTATCAATAATATCTTCAGAATTTCGTTGCATACTTGATACGAAAGAGAATTAAGGTACCTATTCACGGCATAGTTGTGGATTATTGCCAATAGACTGTTAGTCGCCATGTCAACCGGAACCGTGTCTAGGCGACAGGTACTGCGGGCGTGCACAACGTGCAATATGCCCAGTGAGATTGATAGCATTATTTTTATGGGCCCGTTTTGGTTTCCGACCCATTGGGGAACCGGTTCTTTGTACGACGGTACAACTGTTTAAATAATTAATTTTTTATTAAAGTGAATCTCGATGACAGAGTAACTAACGATGTGCTGAAAAATAGCGGAAAATGGCAAAAAAGACAAACTTCTGTTAACTATTAAAGCACATCGTCTTTATCGCGTGTTAACAGAGTAACACGTGGAGGACGCGGCGAAAGTTTATTCAAATATTAAAATGTAAATGAAAGGTAATCAACGTACTTATCGAGGGCCTATAAACAATGCAAGGAAGCGATGTTTTCCTACTAAATCTTTCTACGACATGCTCGGCCATGGCTTTGCTGAAGGCGTATATGTTAGTCCATTTTCCAACGATTGCGTCGACCACTGTCTTGCTAAGCCCAGTTTCGTTCTCTTCGTCGGCTCGTATCATGTCCTCGATCACGTCCAAATAAACCGGTGGTGGATAAAAAATTTCCTCGATCGTCTTGACGTAGTGATGCGAGTATGCCGTCGAAACGTACGTGAATACCTCCAAATGAGAGCACTCCAATCCCAGCTCGAGCATCTTTTGCGTACCGATAACGTTTATCCGTAAAAGACAGGATATTTTCGCTTCGAAGTACACCATCGACGCGTTATGAATTATTATGTTCACGGTCTCAACTATATTCCGTCGAATCTCCGGCGAGAAGCCTAAATCGGCTTTTTGAAGATCACCGTAAATGGGCACTACTTTCTCCATAAAGTTTGGATTCGCTTCCCGCAATTTATCGAATATCTGAAAATGCGAATTTCAATTCGATAAGGAATCGTCCGATGAAATTTTACGATAGTAAGTTGCTGGTTTTAAATTCGAGGATTGACGTCCATTTAAAAGTATCGGAAATTCTAAATCTAAATACTCTTATACTAATTTTGTTTCGTGCAGTAACAGCTTAGAAAAGATATGCGGTACGTGTTTGTTTGCTTGATGATATCCACGTTCAACGAGAAGAGAATGGCTCTCGAGGTTTCAGAACATCCCTAATACTTAAGGGTTAAGAACGTGTTTAGTGAAATATCGTCGAGACTACGTTCTGATGGCGAAACATCTTTCAAAAACCTAATTCATTCGTGTAAACGGTATTTGAAAGGTACATCTTTCCTATAAATTTAAGGGATGATTTTTACTTGCATAGGAGGAGTTCTAATTTTCTACCGACTTCTGACGATTATGGTTCTTGATATTGCGATACGTACGGTATTTTTAAAGTATTTGCTCAGCCGTTCCTCGATTGCCATACCCCTCTTCTCCCGAATCATGACATAAATTCTGGTGACTTCGGTACACGTGCGTAGGAGTTTCTCCAAAATGATGGTGCCCAAAAAACCCGTGAACCCCGTCAGCAGTATTACTTTGCCGGCGTAATACTTTCGAATTTGACTATCTTCATTGTTTCCCAAATTACTACTCTCATCGGGGAATTTCAAATTCTTCTCCATCTCGTTCATTTTTAAATAGCTCCCTGTTCTTCCTTGTAACGATTATATAATACGATTACCTTCACTTGGTAGTTATTATACTTTCAATCAGTGTTTCATATTTTCGAATACAAACTTTCGTTATTTGTTTACACGAGCAACTATCGTACGAGTCAGTTTTCTTCGTCCGGCAAACTGAAGTTCAGCGCTAGGCTGACGCACCGATTCACATAGAACACAATTGTTCGACGGACACTTGTACACCGGCAAATGTAAATGTTCTAATTTATAAGCCGTTTATAAAGCACCGCTCGTCTAGAATTAAAAGAGTGTGACTTGTCGATGATTTTCACAAATTTATCCGCATAAATAAACCATTGCTGACGTTGGTAGAAAGACATCGACAATGTCTTGATTAACGTCAAGAACGGCTTATTTACGCAGGTAGATTGCGGAAATTGTATAAGTTCACATACGGGCAAAGTTCGCGGACACTATAATATATATGGTTTATACAAAAATACAGACGTATTGTTGCATTTGAGACAATGATTGCGCCACACTTGACTACCTTGAACTCAGATTTCTTTACATTCTTCCACGTTTCACGTTTGATGTGAAGAGGTACACAGAGATCTGTGCATTCAGATTCGCCACCCCTATGCAATCCGTGATCTAAAAATTACGATCTCTATCTCACTCATATTTATAGAGGTAATAAGCATTAACCCGGGATTCTTATAGTTGTTTTATATCAGTGGCGTGCTGTGACATTTTCTGATAGGAAAGTTGTGAGTCCATCAAAATGACAAAAATAAATAGTTTATTTATTTTTATTCTAAAATAAATACCACAAATATTCTGACAAAAATAATCGGACAATTTGCATTTATTATTTATGTTTTAGAAAATACAAGCGGTCGTTCCACAGCTTCCATGGACTGCATGCCACTGTTTTATACTTATTAATCGAAAAATTTTACGTTTCCTAAGTATGTTATTTCTTAAACGAAAGTAAATGCCTTAATTGGTTAATTATTAATTTGACCATAAAACTTTTCCCAACCGCAAGCATCACCTTAAGCTCTGAATGTATAAAAGCAATCGAATATATGTAAAAATTTGGATTTAAATTGCAAATAGTTGGTGCTAGTGGCACGTGTGGTTTATGTAATCACACGCCATAATTTAACCTTTGTAATTATTTACGAAATTCTATTTTGCATTATATGTCGAACATTGTTTTATACTTGCACTACAACTATACCTACGCAAGGTTAACGCTATGATCTTTGTAAGTTTATTAATTTTACTGTAATTTATTGTACACTTCAATAGTTTTATTGTAAGTTCGTGTATATTTCAGTAGTTCGTGTATATCACAGCAGTTTTATTTCAATTTCTAGTATATTTTCCGCTTTAGAGGTAAGAGAGAGAAAGATATATAAGAAAGCTATAGAGCAGGGTCGGCAACATCTGTTTCACTCTTTCTTATAACTCTTTTATATATCTTTCTCTCTCTCTTACCTATAATACGGTGAAAATACGACGAAAAAGAAGAAGCCGTTGATCGTTTTTGCTTTAATAGTTTGCTGATTAATAGGATTAAATAATAACGTGAACATAATTTTTACTCTTGAAAATTGAAAAGGAAGGTTTTTTGAGACAATTAATGCTAATTATTATTTTCTATTCATTAATTGAAAATAATATATGCTATTCTGTACAAAAAAAATAATATAAAAAATATAAAGACACCACAAACAATATAATGAAGCACCATGAATCTCTGATATTTTCTCCTTGCAGCAGGGATCGTCTCTAACGGATCGTGTAAAATTTGTCGGACAAGAATTATACATAATGTAGAAAATCTGTACCAGTCGACCGTTTTCAGATCAAAGGGAAATTCCTTCAAATCGGCAGCATTCATATAATTTTGGATGCTTTTGAGTTTATCCGTTTTTATGATCCAATTCCCATTTATGAACCGAAATAACGCATCGTAGTTTTTTACCAGCAGCAACAACATTTTCACCGCTCTATACCATGAAATGGATAATTTTAAACGATAATATAACGACATATCATTTCTCAAGCGATTCACTTGATTATCTATTTTTACGGTGAAACTTACAACGGCTTTTTCCTCCGAATAACAAGGATTAAATCCACGATAATAGCAGGAAGGACATGAAACAGCACGTGAAGGCCCAAAAACGCATAAAAATTGGTAACAAAGATCACGAACGGGTACCATACCATCTTCAATGGTGGCTGTTCCTTCCATGCTATTTGAAATGCCTCGTATCCTACTCTATAGCTATATGGATTCCAGTCGGACGATCCATAATTGAACACTTGTGGTTCTTTCGATTGCCTGAATGGAATGATAAAAATGATTAAAGTTTCGCATTGAACGTTTTGTCAGATAAGTGTCTTTGTGTCCGCTGTTTAATGTAACTTCTTAGTTACGTGATTCTAAAGCAATGAGAAACGAAGTTCATTTATTTCATTGCATTTTTGTAACGATTAGAACTATAATACCTATGTACGACATAATCCCAAATCAGTGCTAGAAGACCATTGGTCGCTAAATCAACTGGAATCACATCTATAACACCATCTATAGATGACGGTACTATGTGCATAAAACCCAACGTGCTTGACGTAACCATTTGCATAGGACCATTTTTATTTCCAACCCACCCTGGAATCGGTTCTTCCATCGACAACATAACTATTTCAGAAATAAAATTACACGTTTGCATCGTATATTCTATTCTAACAACGGTGTGACCAAGGCCATGGTTAAAAACGATATAACGCTAGTCATATCTCTAGCAACCAATAAGAATATAAATAAAATATAGAACGTCATACTTATGGAAGGTCTGTAGATTATACAAGGTAGCGATGTTTTTCTGCTGAAAGTTTCGACTAAACCCTCAGTGGTGGCTTTACTGAAGGCATACAAATTGGACCATTTTCCAACGATTTCGTTTGTCGCGGTTTGACTAAGGCCAGTTGCGTTCTCCTCATCAGCCTGTATCATGTCCTTAATCACTTTCAAATCAACCGGTGGTGGATAAAAATTTTCCTCGATCGTTTTGTTGTAGTGATGCGAGTACGCCGTCGAAACGTACACAAATGCTTCCAATCGGGGGCATTCCAACCCTAGTTCCAGCATCTTTTGCGTGCCAATAACGTTTGTTCGTAGGATTTTGGACACTTTTGCGTTAAAGTATACCATCGAGGCGTTGTGAATTATAATATTTACATTTTCTATCAAACAACGACGATCCTCTTTCGAGAGACCTAAGTCGATTTCTATAAGGTCACCGTGAAAAGGAACAACTTTCTGCATGAAATGTGGATTGGCATCGCGTAGTGTATTGAATATCTGAAAATAATGTATCAATTAATATTTTGCTTTAACGAGCGTCATACAGAAATTCTTTATTCTTAAACCTGGAAATCAACTATGCAGTAATTTAAAAAATCCATTTGTTTAAAATAGTATAGGTTTAGTACATTTTGTTGCAAATGTTAATTTTTACTTGAGAAATGTCTTAGATTTGAACAAGGCTATCATTTTTTAAATTCAAGTACTGATTTCATTTTCATTTCTATTACGCCTAATATTGTGATACTTACAGGATTTTCAAAGTACTTCTTTATACGTTCATCGATTTTTACACCCTTTTTCTCTCGAATCATGATATAGATTTTGCCAATTTCAGTACACGTACGCAATAGTTTCTCCAAAATGATGGTGCCCAAAAAACCCGTGAACCCCGTGAGCAATATTACTTTGCCGGCGTAGAACCTTTTAATTTGACTATTGTCATTGTTCTTTGAATTACTCTTACTGTCGAGTTTCAAACTTTCGCACACCTCGTTCATTTCTAAGTAGCTTTCTATTCGTCGTTGTAATAATTATACGTCTCTACTATTTCCACTTAGTTAATCACAAACTGGTATTCGTTTTTGTTAATATTCCATGTTGTGTTATATTTCTGCACAAACAACTTTGTTCGAATTACTGTTCCATGTACGACATGGCAAGCCATGAAGGTATTGTATAAGAGACTTATAATAACTAAGTCCAGCAATGATTTACATTCGAAAATGGTCAGTCTGCTTTTCGGTTCGCTTATAAAGTACCGTTGATTTATAATAATACCTATGTATGATATGATAATGATTTTCATTATTTAATTACATGTATAAGTATGTTGTTACTAATGTTGACAGAAAGACATGATATTGCTAAAATTGTACTAGTTTATGTGCAGTTAATGTTTTTGATCATTTTACTATACAGTCTACATAAAGATATTTCATTTTGTTTAAAATATGTTGTAGAAGATTTTATGCAATTAATAGGTAATACTTGTTTTATGATATTGAATATCTTTGGTAGGATTCCATAATCGTTTGTAATAGTTGTTATTATGTTCCTTCGGTGTGGACAGAATGTTCTTACAAGTGAACACTTATTAAATACATTTTGGAACAAAGAATAATTAAATAAATTGAAATAGTAACTTAGTAGGTGACGCGGTGAAATGCCAAATGAAGAAAATTTAACTTCCTAATTAAGAGATCAATTAAACGGGTCACGATTCATGATAAATATGCGTACTCATTTTTTGTTCTTGTTTCGGAACGATTTTACAGGATTTTCTGTGATAAATGAGTATTTCATATCTCATAATATTACTTATCATGATCTCTATATTTCGTGATCAACTATAACAAAATTTATTATAAATATTTTTTATATTTTAATTCGATAAACGATCTAAGCGAGTCTCAGTTTCTTTCTCTTAGCAATAAATGAACCTAATAGACTCTAATCAGACATAAATGCAGAACGTGCGCACAGAAAAATTCTGATCTGAATTTTAAGTGATAAATATATAAATAGTACATAAAAGAAGAGATAGAAACAAAAATAAAGATAACAATTTACATATTACAATAAAATAATGAATCTAAGTTATAAAATATAATTTCGAAATTAAGCAATTATTGTAACAACATATGTCGAGCAAGCAATTAAATGTGGTATGTAATTTCCATCATGCTAATTAAATTATTACTATTTATCCGACAAGTTTGAATTACAACCATTTCATTTCTATTTTCGGGAATTAATAAAGCCTTGGGACTAACGAAATATGACAATCTTCAGATTAATTCTGGGAACGTTTGCGTTAATTTTATATACAAATTCCGAAAAGCGTAACGAGAGATATATATTTGTACCTACTTTTCTTGATTAAAGAAATTAATATTTGTGTACTTTATAATGCAACTGTTTTCGCAAGAGTCCAAATTCAGCTTAAAACACTTTGCGAGTAATAACGGTCACGGAGTTCGATACGGTGGCCATTGGTTTTCTGAATTTATTTTATCACAAGTTTAAGATAAGAATGCTACAGCAGAGAGTGAAAAGTTATTTTACACAACGAATTACAACAGATTATTGGCGCACATGTAGTTCAATCATACGTTTTGACTAAACGTGCCAATGCTCGCTCGTTCTCCATTTCGACTATGTTCGTATTTGATAAACGAGCACATTTGATTTAAATACACGATAAGGAGCTGGGGGTTGATCGATCTAAACACGAAAATATTATTAAAAAATAGTATGATAATATCAATGATAACACTGTTCGTATTTTTTTAACACAATATTTCGTCAATTCTCTACCCTAGATTACCATGCAAGGTGTTTAAATATTTCGATGTAACTAAAATAAACTAGTATCTATTCTATCAAATTACTCAAATTCGATGGAGTTACAATTATAATGCCCGCATTAATTTAGTAAATATGATATCGAAGCGGAGTAAATGAACATTCGTTTGTTTCGTCTGGATGCATCATCAGTATATTTAGGTAAGCTGCTCAAAGTTTCTTGCAAGGTAATGAATTTTAGAAAAAAACAATAAAATTTGCCAGCCTTTGTAAAAGTTTGTTAATCGCAATGATATTTTTACATTTCAAGGGCAGCTTGGAATCGTTGCTTTGTTATTATTTTGATATTAATTATTATATAGAAAAGAGTTTTTAAGTGACACTTAAGAAAAGAGTCACACACTCGTAAAATACAACTTTTAAAAATTGGTCAATTAATTTTCGAGGACACTATAAGCAAGCTGAACAATAAACCTTATTTTACAGTTAAAGTCCGTTAATAATTAAACGTACAATAATCTGTGATATAATTTATTCCATATATATGCATATTTATGTACAATATCTTATCCTCGATCTATAACGTCAAAATTAACTACCAACAAAATGGAAAATTAAGAGAACCATTCCAACTGCTTTGTATTAATTGATGAGATAATTATTATCGAAATATCCTTTATACTACTGCGAAGCCTTTAAAAACATAATTTCCATTCTTAAAAATTGAAAATAATATACGCTATTCTGTACAAAAAAAATAATATAAAAGATATAAAGACACCGCAAACAGTATAATGAAGCACCATTAATCTCTGATATTTTCTCCTTGCAGCAGGGATCGTTTCTAACGGATCGTGTAAAAATTGTCGGATAGTAATAATAAACAATGAAGTGAGTCTGTACCAGTCGACTGTTTCCACATTAAAGGGAAATTCCTCCAAATCGGCAGCATTCATATAATTTTGGATGTTTTTGAGTTTATCCGTTTTTATGATCCATTTCTCATTTATGAACCGAAATAACGCATCGTAATGTTTTCCCAGTAGTAACAACATCTTCACCGCGCTATACCATGAAATGCATAATTTTAAACGATAATATAACGACATATCATTTCTCAAGCGATTCACTTAATTAACTATTTTTACGACAAAACTTACAACGGCTTTTTCCTCCGAATAACAAGGATTAAATCCACGATACTAGCAGGAAGGACATG
This sequence comes from Xylocopa sonorina, assembly GCF_050948175.1. NCBI lineage: Eukaryota > Metazoa > Arthropoda > Insecta > Hymenoptera > Apidae > Xylocopa > Xylocopa sonorina. The sequence goes on along the minus strand of NC_135196.1, from coordinate 8,096,590 downwards.
AAACAGCACGTGAAGGCTGAGAAACGTATAAAAATTGGTAACAAAGATTATGAACGGGTACCATACCATCTTCAATGGTGGCTGTTCCTTCCATGCTATTCGAAATGCTTTGTATCCTTCTCCATAGTTGTATGGATACCAGTCGGATGATCCATAATTGTACACTTGTGGTTCTTTCGATTGCCTGAATGGAATGATAAAAATCATTAAAGTTTCGCTTTGAACGTTTTGTCAGATAAGTGTGTTTGTGTCGGCTGTTTAATGTAACTTCTTAGTTACGTGATTCTAAAACAATGAGAAACGAAGTTCATTTATTTCATTGCATATTTGTAACGATTAGAACTATAATACCTATGTACGACATAATCCCAAATCAGTGCTAGAAGTCCATTGGTCGTTAAATCAACTGGAATCACATCTAGAATACCATCTTTGGATGTCGGTAGTAAATGCATAAAACCCAACGTGCTTGACATAACCATTTGTAGAGGTCCATTTTTATTTCCAACCCACCCTGGAATCGGTTCTTCCATCGACAACGTAACTATTTCAGAAATAAAATTACACGTTTGCATTGTATATTCTATTCTAACAACGGTGTGACCAAGGCCATGGTTAAAAACGATGTAACACTAGCCATATTTCTAGCAGCCAATAAGAATATGAATAAAGTAATGAATGTCATACTTATGGAAGGTCTGTAGATTATACAAGGTAGCGATGTTTTTCTGCTGAAAGTTTCGACTAAACCCTCAGTGGTGGCTTTACTGAAGGCATACAAATTGGACCATTTTCCAACGATTTCGTTTGTCGCGGTTTGACTAAGGCCAGTTGCGTTCTCCTCATCAGCCTGTATCATGTCCTTAATCACATTCAAATCAACCGGTGGTGGATAAAAATTTTCCTCGATCGTTTTGTTGTAGTGATGCGAGTACGCCGTCGAAACGTACACAAATGCTTCCAATCGGGGGCATTCCAACCCTAGTTCCAGCATCTTTTGCGTGCCAATAACGTTTGTTCGTAGGATTTTGGACACTTTTGCGTTAAAGTATACCATCGAGGCGTTGTGAATTATAATATTTACATTTTCTATCAAACAACGACGATCCTCTTCCGAGAGACCTAAGTCGGTTTCTATAAGGTCACCGTGAAAAGGAACAACTTTCTGCATGAAATGTGGATTGGCATCGCGTAGTGTATTGAATATCTGAAAATAATGTATCAATTAATATTTTGCTTTAACGAGCGTCATACAGAAATTCTTTATTCTTAAACCTGGAAATCAACTATGCAGTAATTTAAAAAATCCATTTGTTTAAAATAGTATAGGTTTAGTACATTTTGTTGCAAATGTTAATTTTTACTTGAGAAATGTTTCAAATTTGAACAAGGCTATCATTTTTTAAATTCAAGTACTGACTTCATTTTCATTTCTATTACGCCTAATATTGTGATACTTACAGGATTTTCAAAGTACTTCTTTATCCGTTCATCAATTTTTACACCCTTTTTCTCTCGAATCATGATATAGATTTTGCCAATTTCAGTACACGTGCGCAATAGTTTCTCCAAAATGATGGTGCCCAAAAAACCCGTGAACCCCGTGAGCAATATTACTTTGCCGGCGTAGAACCTTCTAATTTGACTATTGTCATTGTTCTTTGAATTACTCTTACTGTCGAGTTTCAATCTTTCGCACACCTCGTTCATTTCTAAGTAGTTTTCTATTCTTCTTCGTAACAATTATACGTTTCTACTATTTCCACTTAGTTAAACAGAAAATGGTATTCGCATTTGTTAATGCTCTATATTTTTTTGTATTTCTGCCCAAACAACTTCATTCGGATTAATGTTTTACGACATGGCAAACCGTGAAGATATTATATAAGTAATTTGTATAATTACTTAGTCTAGCAATGATTTACATTCGAAAATGGTCAGTCTTCTTTTCGGGTCGCTTATAAAGTACCGTTGATTTATAATAATACCTATGTATGATATGATAATGATTTTCATTATTTAGTTACATGTATAAGTATGTTGTTACTTGTGTTGACAGAAAGACATGATATTGCTAAAATTGTACTAGTTTATGTGCAGTTAATGTTTTTGATAATTTTACTATACAGTCTACATAAAGATATTTCATTTTGTTTAAAATATGTTGTAGAAGATTTTATGCATTTAATAGGCAATACTTGTTTTATGATATTGAATATCTTTGGTAAGATTCCATAATCGTTTCTAATAGTTGTTATTATGTTCCTTCGGTGTGGACAGAATGTTCTTACAAGTGAACACTTATTAAATACATTTTGGAACAAAGAATAATTAAATAAATTGAAATAATAACTTAGTAGGTGACGCGGTGAAATGCCAAATGAAGAAAATTTAACTTCCTAATTAAGGGATCAATTAAGAGGGTCATAATTCATGATGAACATGCGTTCATTTTCTGTTCTTGTTTCGGAACGATTTCACAGGATTTTCTGTGACAAATGAGTATTTCATATCTAATAATATTACTTATCATGATCGCTATATTTCGTGATCAACTATAACAAAATTTATTATAAATATTTTTTATATTTTAATTCGATAAACGATCTAAGCGAGTCTCAGTTTCTTTCTCTTATTATAAATGAACCTAACAGACTCTAATCAGACATAAATGCAGAACGTGCGCACAGAAAAATTCTGATCTGAATTTTAAGTGATAAATATATAAACAGTACATAAAAGAAGAGATAGAAACAAAAATAAAGATAACAATTTACATATTACAGTAAAATAATAAATCTAAATTATAAAATTTACATTTCAAAATTAAGCAATTATTGTAACAACATAAGTCGAGCAGGCAGTTCTCACTCATTGCTACATCTGACATTAAGGTAAACTATGCTACGCAGTTGTAAATAGGGTATATCATTTCCACTATGCTAATTAACAAGACGATTATGATCCATATGTCTTTCATTATTTGTGTTGTATGCAAACTAATTACTATTTATCCGACAATCTTAAATCACAACCATTATATTTCTATTTTCAGGAATTAATAAAGCCTTGGGAGTAACGAAATATGACAATCTTCAGATTAATTGTGGGAACGTTTGCGTTAATTTTATATACAAATTCCGAAAAGCGTAACGAGAGATATATATTTGTACCTACTTTTCTTGATTAAAGAAATTAATATTTGTGTACTTTATAATGCAACTGTTTTCGCAAGAGTCGAAATTCAGCTTAAAACACTTTGCGAGTAATAACGGTCACGGAGTTCGATACGGTGGCCATTGGTTTTCTGAATTTGTTTTATCATAAGTTTAAGATAAGAATGCTACAGCAGAGAGTGAAAAGTTATTTTACACAACGAATTACAACAGATTATTGGCGCACATGTAGTTCAATCATACGTTTTGACTAAACGTGCCAATGCTCGCTCGTTCTCCATTTCGACTATATTCGTATTTGATAAACGAGCACATTTGATTTAAATACACGATAAGGAGCTGGGGGTTGATCGATCTAAACACGAAAATATTATTAAAAAATAGTATGATAATATCAATGATAACACTGTTCGTATTTTTTTAACACAATATTTCGTCAATTCTCTACCCTAGATTACCATGTAAGGTGTTTAAATATTTCGATGTAACTAAAATAAACTAGTATCTATTCTATCAAATTACTCAAATTCGATGGAGTTACAATTATAATGCCCGCATTAATTTAGTAAATATGATATCGGAGCGGAGTAAATGAACATTCGTTTGTTTCATCTGGATACATCATCAGTATATTTAGGTAAGCTGCTCAAAATTTCTTGCAAGGTAATGAATTTTAGAAAAATACAATAAAATTTGCCAGCCTTTGTAAAAGTTCGTTAATCGCAAAGATATTTTTACATTTCAAGGGCAGCTTGGAATCGTTGCTTTGTTATTATTTTAATATTAATTATTATATAGAAAAGAGTTTTTAAGTGACACTTAAGAAAAGAGTCACACACTCGTAAAATACAACTTTTAAAAATTGGTCAATTAATTTTCGAGGACACTATAAGCAAGCTGAACAATAAACCTTATTTTACAGTTAAAGTCCGTTAATAATTAAACGTACAATAATCTGTGATATAATTTATTCCATATATATGCATATTTATGTACAATATCTTACCCTCGATCTATAACGTCAAAATTAACTACCAACAAAATGGAAAATTAAGAGAACCATTCTAACTGCTTTGTATTAATTGATGAGATAATTATTTTCGAAATATCTTTTATACTACTGCGATGCCTTTAAAAACATAATTTCCATTCTTAAAAATTGAAAATAATGTACGCTATTCTGTACAAAAAAAATAATATAAAAGATATAAAGACACCGCAAACAGTATAATGAAGCACCTTTAATTTCTGATATTTTCTCCTTGCAGCAGGGATCGTTTCTAACGGATCGTGTAAAAATTGTCGGATAGCAATCTCATATAATGAACAAATTCTGAACCAGTCGACTGTTTTCAGATCAAAGGGAAATTCCTTCAAATCGGCAGCATTCATGTAATTTTGAATGCTTTTGAGTTTATCCGTTCTTATGATCCAACCTCCATTTATGAACCGATATAACGCATCATAGTTTTTTCCCACCAGCAACAACATCTTCACAGCTCTATACCATGAAATGGATAATTTTAAACGGTAATATAACGACATATTATTTCTCTAGTGATTCACTTGATTACCTATTTTTACGGCAGAACTTACAACGGCTTTTTCCTCCAAATAACAAGGATTAAATCCACGATGATAGCAGGAAGGACATGAAACAGCACGTGAAGGCAGAGAAATGCATAATAATTGGGAACAAAGATTCCGAACGGGTACCATACCATTTTTAATGGTGGCTGTTCTGTCCATGCTATTTGAAATGCTTTATATCCTATTCTATAGGTAAATGGATTCCAGTCGGACGATCCATAATTGTACACTTGTGGTTCTTTCGATTGCCTGAAGGGAATGATAAAAATCATTAAAGTTTCGCTTTGAACGATTTGTTAGACAGGTGTCTTTGTGCCGGCTGTTTAATATAACTTATTAGTTACGTGATTCTAAAACAATGAGAAACGAAATTTATTTATTTGGTTGCGTATTTGTAACGATTAGAACTACAATACCTATGAACGACATAATCCCAAATTAGTGCCAGAAGACTATTGGTCGTGAAATCAACTGGAATCACATCTAGAATACCATCTATAGATGCCGGTACTACGTGCATAAAACCCAACGTGCCTAACGTAACCATTTGTAAAGGTCCATTTTTATTTCCAACCCATCCTGGAATCGGTTCTTCAGTCGACGCCGCAACTATTTCAGAAATACAATTACATGTTTGCATCGTATATTGAATTCTAACAACAGTGTGGCGAAGCCATTGTTAAAAACGATGTAACACGAGCCATATTTCTAGGCGCCAATAAGAATATAAATAAAGTAATGAATGTCATACTTATGGAAGGTCTGTAGATTATACAAGGTAGCGATGTTCTTCTGCTGAAAGTTTCGACTAAACCCTCAGTGGTGGCTTTACTAAAGGCATACAAATTGGTCCATTTTCCAACGATTTCGTCTACCACGGTCTGACTAAGGCCAGTTGCATTCTCCTCATCGGCTTGTATCATGTCCTTAATCACTGTCAAATCAACAGGTGGTGGATAAAAATTTTCCTCGATCGTTTTGTTGTAATGATGCGAGTACGCCGTCGAAACGTACACGAATGCTTCCAATTGGGAGCATTCCGACCCTAGTTCCAGCATCTTTTGCGTGCCAATAACGTTTGCTCGTAGGATTTTGGACACTTTTGCTTTAAAGTATACCATTGAGGCGTTGTGAATTATAATATTTACATTTTCTATCAAACAACGACGATCCTCTTCCGAGAGACCTAAGTCGGTTTCTATAAGGTCACCGTGAAAAGGAACAACTTTCTGCATGAAATGTGGGTTCGCATCGCGTAGTGTATTGAATATCTGAAAATAATGTATCAATTAATATTTTGCTTTAACGAGCGTCATACAGAAATTCTTTATTCTTAAACCTGGAAATCAGCTATGCAGTAATTTAAAAAATCCATTTGTTTAAAACAGTATAGGTTTAGTACTTTTTGTTGCAAATGTTAATTTTTACTTGAGAAATGTCTTAGATTTGAACAAGGCTATCATTTTTTAAATTCAAGTACTGATTTCATTTTCATTTCTACTATGCTTAGTATTGTGGTACTTACAGGATTTTCAAAGTACTTCTTTATCCGTTCATCGATTTTCACACCCTTTTTCTCTCGAATCATGATATAGATTTTGCCAATTTCAGTACACGTGCGCAATAGTTTCTCCAAAATGATGGTGCCCAAAAAACCCGTGAACCCCGTGAGCAATATTACTTTGCCGGCGTAGAACCTTTTAATTTGACTATTGTCATTGTTCTTTGAATTACTCTTACCGTCGAGTTTCAAACTTTCGCACACCTCGTTCATTTCTAAGTAGCTTTCTATTCTTCTTCGTAACAATTATACGTTTCTACTATTTCCACTTAGTTAAACAGAAAATGGTATTCGCCTTTGTTAATATTCCATGTTGTGTTATATTTTTGCACAAACAACTTCATTCGGATTAATGTTTTACGATATGGCAAACCGTGAAGATATTGTATAAGTGGTTTGTATAATTACTTAGTCTAGCGATCATTAGATTCGAAAATGGCTGTTCTGCTTTCCGTGTCTCTTATAAAGTATTGTTGATTTACAATAATAACTATGTATGATATGTTAATGATTATCATTAGTTAATTACATGCAGAAGTACGTCGTTGCTAACGTTAGCAGAAAGAGGCAATATTGCGCAAATTGTACTACTTTATGTGCAGTTAATGTTTTTGATAATTTTACTATAGAGTCTTCATAAAAATATCTCATTTTGTTTAAAATATGTTATAGAAGATTTTATGCAATTAATAGGTAATATTTGTTTTATGATATTGAATATCTTTGGTGAGGTTGCATAATCGTTTGTAATAGTTGTTATTATGTTCCTTCGGTGTGGACAGAATGTTCTTACAAGTAAACACTTATTAAATACATTTTGGAACAAAGAATAATGAAATAAATTGCAATACTAAGTAGGTGACGCGATGACATACCACATGAAAAAAATTTAACTTCATAATTAAGAGACCAATTAAGAGGGTCATAATTCATGATGAACATGCGTACTCATTTTCTGTTCTTGTTTCGGAACGATTTTACAGGATTTTCTGTGACAAATAAGTATTTCATATCTAATAATATTACTTATCATGATCTCTATATTTTGTGATCAACTATAACAAAATTTATTATAAATATTTTTTATATTTTAATTCGATAAACGATCTAAGCGAGTCTCAGTTTCTTTCTCTTAGCAATAAATGAATCTAACAGACTCTAATCAGACATAAGTGAAAAACGGGCGCACAGAAAAATTCTGATCTGAATTTTAAGTGATAAATATATAAGCTTTGTACGCACGAGTGTGTAAACAGTACATAAAAGAAGAGATAGAAACAAAAATAAAGATAACAATTTACATATTACAGTAAAATAATAAATCTAAATTGTAAAATTTACATTTCAAAATTAAGCAATTATTGTAACAACATAAGTCGAGCAGGCAGTTCTCACTCTTTGCTACATCTGACATTAAGGTAAACTATGCTACGCAGTTGTAAATAGGGTATATCATTTCCACTATGCTAATTAACAAGACGATTATGATCCATATGTCTTTCATTACTTGTGTTGTATGCAAACTAATTACTATTTATCCGACAATCTTAAATCACAACCATTTTATTTCTATTTTCGGGAATTAATAAAGCCTTGGGAGTAACGAAATATGACAATCTTCAGATTAATTGTGTGAATGTTTGCGTTAATTTTATATACAAATTCCGAAAAGCGTAACGAGAGATATATATTTGTACCTACTTTTCTTGATTAAAAAAATTAATATTTGTGTACTTTATAATGCAACTGTTTTCGCAAGAGTCGAAATTCAGCTTAAAACACTTTGCAAGTAATAGCAGTCACGGAGTTCGATACGGTGGCCATTGGTTTTCTGAATTTGTTTTATCATAAGTTTAAGATAAGAATGCTACAGCAGAGAGTGAAAAGTTATTTTACACAACGAATTACAACAGATTATTGGCGCACATGTAGTTCAATCATACGTTTTGACTAAACGTGCCAATGCTCGCTCGTTCTCCATTTCGACTATATTCGTATTTGATAAACGAGCACATTTGATTTAAATACACGATAAGGAGCTGGGGGTTGATCGATCTAAACACGAAAATATTATTAAAAAATAGTATGATAATATCAATGATAACACTGTTCGTATTTTTTTAACACAATATTTCGTCAATTCTCTACCCTAGATTACCATGTAAGGTGTTTAAATATTTCGATGTAACTAAAATAAACTAGTATCTATTCTATCAAATTACTCAAATCCGCTCGAGTTACGATTATAATGCCGGCTTTAATTTAGTAAATATGATATCGGAGCGGAGTAAATGAACATTCGTTTGTTTCCTCTGGGTACATCATCAGTGTATTTAGGTAAGCTGCTCAGACAATTTTTTTTTTGCAAGATAATGAATTTTAGAAAAATACAAGGAAACTTGTCTGCCTCTATAAAAGTTTGTAGATTGTAATGATATTTTTACTGTTCAAGTCTGGACCCGTTATTTTGTTATTATTCTGATATTAATTAATGACGGTCAAGAGTTTGTAAGTGACACTTAAAAACAGAGTCACACACTCGTAAAATACAACTTTTAAAAATTGGTCAATTAATTTTCGAGGACACTATAAGCAAGCTGAACAATAAACCTTATTTTACAGTTAAAGTCCGTTAATAATTAAACGTACAATAATCTGTGATATAATTTATTCCATATATATGCATATTTATGTACAATATCTTACCCTCGATCTATAACGTCAAAATTAACTACCAACAAAATGGAAAATTAAGAGAACCATTCCAACTGCTTTGTATTAATTGATGAGATAATTATTTTCGAAGTATCTTTTATACTACTACGATGCCTTGAAAAACATAATTTCCATTCTTAAAAATTGAAAATAGTATACGCTATTCTGTACAAAAAAAGTAATATAAAAGATATAAAGACACCGCAAACAGCATAATGAAGCACCTTTAATCTCTGATATTTTCTCCTTGCAGCAGGGATCGTCTCTAACGGATCGCGTAAAAGTTGTCGAACAGGAATAATAAACAATGAAGAGTATCTGTACCAGTCAACCGTTTTCAGATCAAAGGGAAATTCCTCCAAATCGGCAGTATTCATATAATTTTGGATGTTTTTGAGTTTATTCGTTTTTATGATCCATTTCCCATTTATGAACCGAAATAACGCATCGTAGTGTTTTTCCAGCAGCAACAACATCTTCATCGCTCTATACCATGAAATGGATAATTTTAAACGATAATATAACGACATATCACTTCCCAAGCGGTTCACTTGATTATCTATTTTTACGGCAACACTTACAACGGCTTTTTCCTCCGAATAACAAAGATTAAATCCACGATGACAGCAGGAAGGACATGAAACAGCACGTGAAGGCCGTGAAACGCATAAAAATTGGAAACAAAAATTATGAACGGGTACCATACCATTTTCAATGGTGGCTGTTCTTTCCATCCCATTTGAGATCCTTTGTATGCTGCTTCATATCCACATGGATTCCATTCCGACGATCCGTAATTATACACTTGTGGTTCTTTCGATTGCCTGAATGGAATGATAAAAATCATTAAAGTTTCGCTTTGAACGTTTTGTCAAACAAGTGTCTTTGTGTCGACTGTTTAATGTAACTTCTTAGTTACGTGATTCTAAAACAATGAAACACGAAGTTCATTTATTTCATTGCATTTTTTAACGATTAGAACGATAATACCTATGTACGACATAATCCCAAATCAGTGCTAGAAGACCATTGGCCGTTAAATCAACTGGAATCATATCTATATTACCATCTATAGATGCCGGTACTACGTGCATGAAACCCAGCGCGTTTGCTGTAAGCAGGTGTATAGGTCCATTTTTATTTCCAACCCACCCTGGAATCGGTTCTTCCATCGACAACGTAACTATTTTAGAAATAAAATTACACGTTTGCATTGTATATTCTATTCTAACAACGGTGTGACCAAGGCCATGGTTAAAAACGATGTAACACTAGCCATATTTCTAGCAGCCAATAAGAATATAAATAAAGTAATGAATGTCATACTTATGGAAGGTCTGTAGATTATACAAGGTAGCGATGTTTTTCTGCTGAAAGTTTCGACTAAACCCTCAGTGGTGGCTTTACTGAAGGCATACAAATTGGACCATTTTCCAACGATTTCGTTTGTCGCGGTTTGACTAAGGCCAGTTGCGTTCTCCTCATCAGCCTGTATCATGTCCTTAATCACTTTCAAATCAACCGGTGGTGGATAAAAATTTTCCTCGATCGTTTTGTTGTAGTGATGCGAGTACGCCGTCGAAACGTACACAAATGCTTCCAATCGGGAGCATTCCAACCCTAGTTCCAGCATCTTTTGCGTGCCAATAACGTTTGTTCGTAGGATTTTGGACACTTTTGCGTTAAAGTATACCATCGAGGCGTTGTGAATTATAATATTTACATTTTCTATCAAACAACGACGATCCTCTTTCGAGAGACCTAAGTCGGTTTCTATAAGGTCACCGTGAAAAGGAACAACTTTCTGCATGAAATGTGGATTGGCATCGCGTAGTGTATTGAATATCTGAAAATAATGTATCAATTAATATTTTGCTTTAACGAGCGTCATACAGAAATTCTTTATTCTTAAACCTGGAAATCAACTATGCAGTAATTTAAAAAATCCATTTGTTTAAAATAGTATAGGTTTAGTACATTTTGTTGCAAATGTTAATTTTTACTTGAGAAATGTTTCAAATTTGAACAAGGCTATCATTTTTTAAATTCAAGTACTGACTTCATTTTCATTTCTATTACGCCTAATATTGTGATACTTACAGGATTTTCAAAGTACTTCTTTATCCGTTCATCAATTTTTACACCCTTTTTCTCTCGAATCATGATATAGATTTTGCCAATTTCAGTACACGTACGCAATAGTTTCTCCAAAATGATGGTGCCCAAAAAACCCGTGAACCCCGTGAGCAATATTACTTTGCCGGCGTAGAACCTTTTAATTTGACTATTTTCATTGTTCTTTGAATTACTCTTACCGTCGAGTTTCAAACTTTCGCACACCTCGTTCATTTCTAAGTAGCTTTCTATTCTTCTTCGTAACAATTATACGTTTCTACTATTTCCACTAAGTTAAACAGAAAATGGTATTCGCCTTTGTTAATGCTCGATATTTTTTTGTATTTCTGCACAAACAACTTCATTTGGATTAATGTTTTACGACATGGCAAGCCGTGAAGATATTGTATAAGTGATTTGTATAATTACTTAGTCTAGCGATCATTAGATTCGAAAGTGGCTGGTCTGCTTTCCGTGTCTCTTATAAAGTATTGTTGATTTACAATAATAACTATGTATGATATGTTAATGATTATCATTAGTTAATTACATGTAGAAGTACGTCGTTGCTAACGTTAGCAGAAAGAGACAATATTGCGCAAATTGTACTACTTTATGTGCAGTTAATGTTTTTGATAATTTTACTATAGAGTCTACATAAAGATATCTCATTTTGTTTAAAATATGTTGTAGAAGATTTTATGCAATTAATAGGTAATACTTGTTTTATGATATTGAATATCTTTGGTGAGGTTGCATAATCGTTTGTAATAGTTGTTATTATGTTCCTTCGGTGTGGACAGAATGTTCTTACAAGTAAACACTTATTAAATACATTTTGGAACAAAGAATAATGAAATAAATTGCAATACTAAGTAGGTGACGCGATGACATACCACATGAAAAAAATTTAACTTCATAATTAAGAGACCAATTAAGAGGGTCATAATTCATGATGAACATGCGTACTCATTTTCTGTTCTTGTTTCGGAACGATTTTACAGGATTTTCTGTGACAAATAAGTATTTCATATCTAATAATATTACTTATCATGATCTCTATATTTTGTGATCAACTATAACAAAATTTGTTATAAATATTTTTTATATTTTAATTCAGTTTCTTTCTCTTAGCAATAAATGAACCTAATAGACTCTAATCAGACATAAATGCAGAACGTGGGCACAGAAAAATTCTGATCTGAATTTTAAGTGATAAATATATAAGCTGCGTACGCACGAGTGGTGTACATTTGATTTCCGTAATGGAGAACGAAATTGTTGAAGCAGGCAAGTGTAAACAATATATGAAAGAAGAGATAGAAACAAAAATAAAGATAACAATTTACATATTACAATAAAATAATGAATCTAAGTTATAAAATATAATTTCGAAATTAAGCAATTATTGTAACAACGTATGTCGAGCAAGCAATTAAATGTGGTATGTAATTTCCATCATGCTAATTAAATTATTACTATTTATTCGACAAGTTTGAATCACAACCATTTCATTTCTATTTTCGGGAATTAGTAAAGCCTTGGGACTAACGAAATATGACAATCTTCAGATTAATTGAGGGAACGTTTGCGTTGATTTTATATAGAAATTCTGAAAAGCCTAACGAAAGATATATATTTGTACCTACTTTTCTTGATTAAAGAAATTAATATTTGTGTACTTTATAATGCAACTTTGTTCGCAAGAATCGAAATTCAGCTTAAATCACTTTGCAAGTAATAACAGTCACGGAGTTCGATACGGTGGCCATTGGTTTTCTGAATTTGTTTTATCACAAGTTTAAGATAAGAATGCTACAGCAGAGAGTGAAAAGTTATTTTACACAACGAATTACAACAGATTATTGGCGCACATGTAGTTCAATCATACGTTTTGACTAAACGTGCCAATGCTCGCTCGTTCTCCATTTCGACTATATTCGTATTTGATAAACGAGCACATTTGATTTAAATGCACGATAAGGAGCTGGGGGTTGATCGATCTAAACACGAAAATATTATTAAAAAATAGTATGATAATATCAATGATAACACTGTTCGTATTTTTTTAACACAATATTTCGTCAATTCTCTACCCTAGATTACCATGTAAGGTGTTTAAATATTTCGATGTAACTAAAATAAACTAGTATCTATTCTATCAAATTACTCAAATTCGATGGAGTTACAATTATAATGCCCGCTTTAATTTAGTAAATATGATTGGAGTGGAGTAAAAGAACATTCGTTTATCGCATCTGAATGCATCGTAAGTACATTTAAACTAAGTCGCTCTGACGATTACGATCTGCCTAGCTGTGCCTACTTACAGTTAGTTGAATAATGCGTACATCGATAATTTTGTATATTTGATACTATGGTCATAATTTTAGACTGGCTACAAATTAAAAAATGAAAATCAATTTTCTAATTGATATTGATTGACATTAATTTGCCACAAGTGCTTGAAATTTCTTGCGTATTTCTTCTATAAAAACATTTACTTCCTTACTCTTGAAACACTAAGTACATTAACACACACACAGATACTCATTTCTTTTCGTATCAGTGTCTGTTTCCGCATGAATTCTTATATGAAAATTCCACAATAGAATGGAATATCTTGTCACGGCAGGAAGTGATACTGCATCTTATATAATACACAGATTATTTTATAGAACAGGGGAAGTTATTTAATACTTTACTACCAACTTGATGTCAAAGAAACTGAGAGTTAAAAGTGTTTGGAATTAAATTGAATTGGGCTACTTTTACCTACCTTTGTAAAAGCTTGTAAATTATAATGGTGTTTTTACCTTTACTCAGTTTAAGGAGAGTTTGGACTGGATTTCTTATTATTCTGAAAATAATTATTTATGGACGAAATATTAAGTGGCACATAGAAACAGTCATACGTTCGAAAAATACGACTTTTAACAACTAGTCGATTAATTTTCGTGAACATGATAGATAAGTTAAACAATGAACGTTACTTTACAATCGACTCCCGTTAATTGTACCTTGTGCAAAATCGTTTATTTTCTAATTATACGTACAATAATCTGTGGTATAATTTCTTTCATATGTATATATATATATGTTTATGTACAATATCTTACTCTCAATCTTAAGAACTCAACCGCAAATACATAAAAATAACTAAGGCTCTCCCATATTTGTTCACATAGTTATTCTAGACTGTCGATAACAATATTTCACTCAGCATACCAAGATCATGGCAATTATTTCTCATTTTAGCTTTTGTATTTCGGTACGATCAACGATATGATCGTTTCTTTATTTCACTTTAACTAATCGATACGCTTTTCATTTCCTTCGTCGTGAAGAAAGTCCGACCAACGAGTCGAGCATATAATCGTTGACAAAGTGTGTCCACGTGAATTCTTCGTGCGAAGAATGTTAGAAACGAAGATTTGGAGTTTAAGAGGAACTCAGCCGGTCGCCTTTGCTATAGAATTTTAAGTATAGAAACATCTACACTACATCGAACAATCTGTAGACTAGCGTGGTCCTCATTTGTAAATGATCGACAAGTTTCTGTCCAACCTTTTTTACTTCAGCTAGTGAAATGAGTTATAAAAGCTCGCAAATTAACGAAATTCTTTAAGTATCAACTTGTTTCTTCTTGTACTTGTTAACAATTAGTGTAACTTTCAATATTATTATCAGTAAAGGTCAACGTTCAATTACAGTAGCCCTTGCAACCATTATTTAAAATCTCCTCCGAATCTGAATAGATCAATATAATATTCCTGATATGATCTGAAATATATTAGAATCTGTAGATATGAATACCCAAAAATGAAGTTTTATCCATTCTTTTGACAAAATTACTTTTTATTCGTCACCTTTTAATTGCAAAAATGTGTCTTTTTCATGTTCATAAAGTTTGCGACGATAGTTTCTTACAAAGTACACTGAAAACGAATAAATATTCAAGACAAAAATGCAAATAGTAGAATAGCTTGCAAAATTACTATTTCTCAGTATACGTTCGTGTTGATTGTTTTTTTACTTGTTTGACACAGCGAATGCTCGACTCGTCGATATCGAGCAACGATCCAGGGTAAAAGTGTATTACAATGTTGGTGAATGGTAAGTAATGAAGAACGGATAGCGTGTTTTCATGCCGTAAATTTTTGTTTCGTATCTCTAAATTCTACGGATGTTCGCTCGTACTCATTGAATTATCGCTTTGTTAGAATACTAGAAATTGATATGAAAAAGAGGAACTTATCTACCCATGGAACCTACTCCATACGATAGATCCTCGTGTAGTATCACCGAGAAGTTTTAGCGCTTTTTTCGGTCTTAAGCGTACATAAAACGACCTATATAACAAAGTACAATTGTATGTACAAAGTATAAAACAAAGTACAATATGTAACTACCAGAAGAAAGATGGTACATTACATCGAAATAATTAATTAATTACGTTTTAAAATATGCATTCAACACTTTAGTATCTCTTTAATAGGTGTTTTCTTTTTGTATAACTTATTCAGCGTAAAATTAGTACGAACAAATTGAATTAAATGATGAATTGCTTTTTACATTATGATTTCGTAATTTTTTAAATATGAAAGAAAACAGTAATGTATTGATGATGTTGTTATAAACTTAAACGTTCATGAACATCTTAATGTTACTGAAAAGAAAGTGAAAGCATCTTGCCATATCGTGAAATGCGATTAGTTCGCGAAGGTACATTATCAGGTATGCATTTAAGATTTTTATGTAAA
Organism: Xylocopa sonorina; assembly: GCF_050948175.1. Classification (NCBI taxonomy): domain Eukaryota; kingdom Metazoa; phylum Arthropoda; class Insecta; order Hymenoptera; family Apidae; genus Xylocopa; species Xylocopa sonorina. The sequence continues at coordinate 8,080,670 of NC_135196.1, read as the reverse complement.
AGTGATTGTGGCGTGTGAGATAATAAAACTTTGTTGATACACGAGTCTCTGAAAGGCCGAAAGTTGGACCAAGTATATGGTACATTTATTTGTATTTAAAAACCCTACCAAGCAATACTAATCACACTCACATACAGCAACAGTGCTAAACATCGAACATATTATTATCCCTTTGTTGTTCGTCAGGAATGTGAGTTCGTACCGTTATAATAATATGAAAAATGATGTATCAGAAGATTTTCCTTACAGTATAAAATGAAACTTTCCCTAGAAAAATCCTTTAGAATCGACGAGGGAGATCTTTGTTCGTAGGGGGACTTTTTCTAGAAAAATTTAGTTTAGTAATAGACTTTCATTGAATACTATCTTTTGCCACACTCTGACGTCGCTGTAAAGAATGACATACCTTACGTAATTATATATATATTTATATGTATGTATATATATATATATATATATATATATATATATATATATATATATATATATATATATATATATAATCTATATAGCATAATAAAAAGTATCATTGTATTGTGTGACATTCTTAATATAAATGTAAATTCAACAAAAAGACATTATTCAATTCATAAATTCCTTATTTTAAAGAGCCAAAAATCACAGGCAATGTAGTCTTTATATCGGTACTATGGGGTACCGACAAGAATTTTCAGAGTTGGCATTCTTGCTGCCTATCATCTTGTTTCATTTCTTTTTTATTTAATTATGATGCTACCTATATCAGATACTATCGTTCCTATTAATTAAACTATCTTCTTTGTCAACTGGTGGCGGGCCGGTGGTTAAAGTGGTACTCGGACCAGCCGTTAAATAACCAGCAGATACCGGCGTTCCAGCTGTGTTGCAATTAACATTACAGTGATTAGTTTCATTAAACGTTTAACACCAGAACAACCAGATTCGCTAAAATGACAGACTCTTAATTGGTTATTGGAAATATAGAAATTATGGAAGTGTGTAAAATGTGTTTACTTCTGACATATCAAGCGTTAATATGCTAAAGCTATTGGTTGTTCTAGTGTTAGTATAGAAATATTAGATAGTGAGTATATAATTATGTATATATTACCAGTAAGATAACCAGAATTATTTGTATTAGAAATAAATAGATCATGTCGTTGATCTTTGTATTCCGCCCACACACTTGATTTCTCCAGTATTGCATTTACTTTTTCACCTAATAATAAGCTCCTAGTCATTGCTTTTAGAGCTTTGACTATTTGAGCTTTGGTTGTTGCAGGATTTTCAATTATATCCAGTCGTCCTTCTAATATATTTAATAGATAAGGTACCATTTCAGCGTCCAGTGCCTATCCAGAGCAAATAACACACAGCTTAGTGGTATTTTTAATCTATAACGCTATTAGGATTAACATTCCTAAGTACCATTTACCTGTTTTATAAGTCTATCCTCGTTAGTTGAAAATAGCCTATTTAACGTTTCACACGCTACCGCTATCATATCTCGTCTAGATTGCATGGCATGTTTCAATGGACTTATACATTCTGTTTGACAGATAGATGATATACAAATCTGAAAGGCGTTACAGAATTTAGCATTAATAGCATTAAAGGCAAAATACTATTTTGTGTAAACGGAAGATCAATGAACTCACTTCACTTGTCGCTAATTGATGAAGGATTAATATCGCAGTTTTGTACACAGATGGTTGATTATTTTGCATCGCCATTTGCCGACAAAGTCTTGGTATGTGACCTAATGACGGAACTTGATCCGCTAAAGTGGGTTGTGCTTGGAGTAAACATACTAGTGCTTGTGTTGTTAATTCCAACATGTCCGGCTATTTACAAGTGTCACCAAGTAAACACAATAAGCTTTTTATTCGCAAACGAAAATGAAAAATAAATTTTACACTTACGTCAGTTTTTTCCTTGGACATAAGCGTTAATGTCGTATCCATAAGTTCGCTTAAAAATTCTTTAGGTTTCCGAAGAGCCCACGCAGGACTGGCTACGAATAATCTAAGATATACACCACCAACTACAGGTTCGTTTGTTGCGATATCGACATTAGTTTGAGTATCAGGTAATTTTAACGTTGCATTAGGATTTCGCCTTTGTAACGCGTAATACCTAAAGAAGATATTACATTTTCATAAGTAGACGTGATTTTAGAAAACCGTAAACATTTTGAAACAGGACTGTGCAACTGAAGGCGGCATGTTGTTAGGGCCTCGTAGTGGGACAATCTTTATCTACTAAATACATTTATAAAAGGCAACAGAGTCACGCATGCATGAGCTTTTCGTATCTAGAAAAGTAGCAATGTCTTATAGAGTGAATACTTGGAACCACAAACATTTTAAATCAGTCAAATATAACATATATCTGCAACGTACATCAATTCTACCAACGTTCTCGATAAAAAGCGTTCCGATGTAAGTACCAGTTGCAGAGACCTGTCCTAAAAACACATTTACATACTCATCTTTTAATTCTCCAATGATTCTCGACACCCTAGCTTTGGCCTCATCGTCCCAGATTAATTCGGGATTCTCGTGTTTCGTTTCAAACATATGCACGCATTGTTTCGGAGCATCTCTAATAGCCTCGCTAAATAATCTGGGAAGAAATTTCGACAAGTCCAGTTTCACCTTCGGCCCAGCTAGCTTGTCGGATGACATTTTGCCAAGTAACTCTGCAGCTGCCTCGCGTGTTTGAGTATTATTCGAATTACAAAATAGATCGAGAACGTATACAACAGCTCCTAAGATGCGCAGAATTTTTGTTTAAAAATGATAATGCGAATGATACATGGCTCAGTATTATCTTTACCTTTAGATAGGGCATCTTTTACAATTCTCGTGGAACTCATCAAAGCATACAAAGTTTCCAATATAAGTAGCTGACATTCTTTTAACGTATTCAGAGGTAATAACAAATGCACTATAACGTCATTCGCCGCGATATCGTCTACGCACTCCTGATTTTTAGTAACATTACTGATAACCTCAAGCGCGCTTTTCTGAATCGATTTGAAATAATTGCAATTCAAGAGACCAAATAATAATCTGAAGTATCCTATGCATTGTAGTTCGATTCCAGGGTTATTTTTAATCACATTCTTCAAAGCTTCTAAGGACATGACAATATGTTCCAATTTATCTTGGTCTTTCTTAACTAACGTTACATTCCCCACTGACGCCAAATACTTGGAGGATTCGGATAACGAGTCGAGTAAATTAATTGTAAAACTCTTGGGATTCTGTAAATGTTCAACTGCTTAATTTGTTGATAGCAAACAGATGTTAAGTGTTGATGCAAATCCATATTTCTATAGTCACAACTATGTGTAACAATATAGCTCGTGGACGAGACAATGACGTACGTTATACAATGTAATGTATATTATGTTGACCTTTCTTGAATATTCAAATTTCTTATGACTGTATAAACATCCGGAGCTTACTGATTACATTACAAAAATATAATACGGTATCAACTTACCTCGATAGGAAAATTAGGCTGTTCATTGTACACTTTTACAAATATCTCCCCAATGATAAGCTCACCGGCATGCGCGCTGTACTTAAAGTCACTGAAATCGTGCTCGAAACTATCGTTGCCGTTTAATCGTTCCTGTCGTTTGGCTTCCAAATATTCGATCAATTCAGCCCTCGTTCCGTTGTCCCAAATCAGGTACGGATTCGAGCAATTCGAGTTCAGAATTTTCAATATCTCTTCCGGCTTGTCCTTCGCCAGTTGACGGGAGAGATAAGGTGTTAATAAACTTTCTAACGCGGCAACGGTTACAGGATTGACAGGTGTTTCATTCTCCCCTGTCATGTAACCACCTAATCTGGCACAGGCTCTCACAGCCAGTTTCGCTAAATTATTCGCCACTTCTTGACGATTCTCGTCTTGATTTCTCTCAACGCCACCTTCTTCCAATGTATAATCGTAATTAAACATAAACAACAATAAATGCCATAACGCGCCGGACTGTAGCAATTGCATTTGTAGCACGCTGTCCGTGGCAAGAGAGGAAACACATTCTGTAGCCACTGAACATAACTTTGTTAAATGCTGTATGTGAATGTAAATCAGAATAATTTTATTGTTTACGATTTTTTTTAAATATCTTTGAAATAATTGAAAAATTTAGGCCTCCTTAAGCCACGGACGATCGTGACTGGGTTTGTATTGAAAAGTAAAAGTGGAGATTAAACCGATACGGAGGAGAAAGTAAGAGTGGAGATTAAGTGGATGAAGAAGGAAAAGTAAAAGTGAAAATATAATGAATTTACTTATATTTTGTTATATTGAGTTTCGAAATGTTAATTTAGATAGGAAAAAAGAATTATGATTTTATTTGGTGGAAGCAGAAGAGATAAATTATATATTTAAGTTTAAACTGATTCAGTCACGATCGCTAGAAACCTTTGGCCTTTCGAACGTTAATAACGTGCGATTATTATTTATAAATTTCAATTTCATTTTTACATTGAAAAATAAAACAAAATGTAAATAAAATTTGCAATATGCACTAACCTTGAAATGTAATATTCTACAGAGGTCCTTGACTAATTGCGGTAGTTCGATAATTCTGTCTTTACAGCCTCTGAATGATCCAGCAACGGAGAAACACCTAGTAATATGCATGCACACCTGCACGGCTATATCAATGGGTTTGCTTGATTTATTTAATACAGAAACGCATCGTGTGTAAGCCTCTAATAGAACGTCTAATCCTCCTTCTCTGCGAAGTTCCTCCGCGTTTAATGCAGAGCAATGTACCGTATGATACGCAAGCTCGCTAGCAGCAGCTAATAGTGGTGCAGATTTTGAGAATAACTGCTCATCATCCGTTTCTAATTTGATTGTTTTGATTAACTGCGGATATCCTGCGTACTTGTACGGTCTAAGTTCATCAGAATATCTATGGAAAAGAATGCTCTGCGTTCTCAAAATAAGCACTATATTATCCGGATTTGGACCGTCGGTCGACCAACAACTTCGACTGCACAAAAATTCGTACGCCTGATTGACAGCTTCGAATTTATCCTACGAGCAGAAAAGATTTTTGTTAACATTGAAGATATAAAGAAACACAAAGAACATATAAAATAGACGCGTGTAAGCAAAATTCAATTTACCCTGCCCTGCGGGTTTTTATCGGGGTGATACATTTGTGCGAGTTTGTAGTATGACTTTCTGACTTCAGCCTCATTATGTTGTTTCCCACTAGTTAATTGAAGAACTTTATAAGCTTCGTCTACTGTCATCAGCGGTGGTTTCTTTTCAACTTCTTTTTTCCATGCGTCTAACACATCTTTCAACAAACGTACCTGCGTATTAAATGTTACCATATCAGATGTAGCTGAGGAATTCACAAATAATTGTATTAAAGATATTCTTCAATTAACTTACTGGTTCAGGAATGGGCCACTGTGGAAATTTAACGGTATCACAAAGATGCCTCAAATAGAATATCTGACAGAACAACTCCTTCTCTAATTGCGGGTATCTTATGGCAGGTATAGCGATGTATTGATATCTAGCCATAGTGTGGCTTCTTAATTTCGGGGAGAAATCCGCAATATGTGTTGCTACTTTTTCGATAAGCATTCTTCTCATCTCAGCATTCCAAATTGCCTCTGGCGTATCGTAATCACCAAGAAATATTTGCGCAAATTTTTCTGCGCCATGATTTTCTAAGTAACTGACCATTGCGTCGGGTAATAGCTGTCCAAGAATGCTTCGTTGCATAATGTCGGACGATACATTCTGCAATATATTAAAATGTCATTATATAATGTAATTGTTTTATTTCGCTATTGAGCATAGGGATAAAAGTCTCACGCTTACATCGTCGCTTCTAAAAGCCTGCTTCGTGTGTGTTAATTGTAAAAATCTCGCTATCGGTAGAACGTTCGAACCAGTGTACATTAATATGAAATAAAAGACGCCAGTGAGATAAATTTTCGACACGTCCGCGTTATCCCGCATTATTTCGCACAATAAAGTAGCTACCTTCTCAACTAAAACCGGATCGAATGTTAATAAAAGTTGTACGATATGAGGTAGGCACTGGAGATCAGATAATAACCGCTTCATACGCGGCAGAGGTCTGATTACCGCGTCATCGACATCTCTACTTGGAAAATATTCGCACATTTTGATTAAAATATTTAGTATCAACGTCGCTAGTTCGCTCTCGTTTATTACTGGTGTCCCCCTTGCGACTAACGTCCATTTTAATTGCGGAACCTGCGAGATCATTCGCCAACCGTCTAATCCTTGCGCCCAAACTTTCGTTTTGTGCGTAATTTGATTTGTTAAATACAGCTCCTTTAAATCACTTAAGCTTATAGGGCCTTTTCGGTGATCTCCATCATTATAATACCATTCTTTCTCCATAATTTGTTGCTGTTGCGGTCCTGCCTCTATCACATTAGTCTGCGCAGGCACGACCGCTCTAGATGTGTGCAAGTGGGCTAAAGTTAAAAGATCGACTAATGCGCGTACTCCGTTTTGATCCATTATATCCTTTACGTTCCTTCTATGTAATATAAGTTTATTTATAAACATGACGAGCCTATCGCGTTCCATTCTATCCGTACAACGTTCCAGCATCCCTACAATATATTTTGTATCCGAAAATGGACCAATATCTTCATAATATCGCTCATATACTATAGTCATTGCTTGTAAGCAAAGGCACTTCATTTCAACTTTTGTAGTTAATATGAATCTATGGTACAAGTCGTTAAAAAATTCATACCTATGACAAAAATAACAATTTATCATTGAATAGGAATAATCCATTTATATAAGTGAAGAAAAGGAATCTGAACATTTTTGTATTATACATACGATTTTCTTATTGGACTGTCTGGACTATCTTTTTCTAATAGAAGTCTCAAGTAATAGTCGCCGATTTTCACTTCGTCTAACAGGCACTGGTACTGCACTTCAAATTCTCGATGATTCCAAGCGATCAGCGTTCCGCCTGCCAAATCTTTGTCAGAAGTGAATGCACGAATTTCGTTCTCGAGCGCGGTTCTCAATTCCTCCCGCGTTTTGTGGTTCCAAATTAAATTCGGCAGTGAATGGTCCTGGTTGAATTTATAATAAAACAAACTCCAATTTGCCTCCGACTTGATTCTCTCTCTGCGCTTTCTCAATACTATTGGACGCTCTTTGATCTTCTCTTTACGCTCGATCCCAATTCTAGCGCCCCAATGTTGTAGCGCGTGTTCGACGTGTTTCTCGACGACGCGCATTTGACGTTCGATTGCGATCCATTGCGGGCTTTTTCTGTTCCTCGACGCATGATCTATAGCTATCTTTAAATTGTCACGGTTGTTTAATTGTTCTTTCTCGAGAAACGACTCGGGTACTTTCTCGTCGGAGTCTAAGTAATTTAATAAACCAATTGGCTGTACAAACGCACAATGAACACAAACTTAGATACTTTCATTTTTTGCTAATTAAATGAAAATGATATTATAAGCTCAATCAATAATGTCAAATTTACCATAATCCTTTTCAATAAGCCCATTGCCGTAGGATATCCCGTCACCCAAAGTCCTACGAGGTGCCTGCATAATTGCCTGTGCGTTAACAGTCTACCATCGGTACCAATGGTAAAAAGACTGTTTAACAGATGTCTCGGTAAAGCTCCCTCAGCAAGTGCAAGTTCTTGCATTTTTGCTGCGATTTCCGGGGCACCTTCCTCAATAATCGCTCTCATTATTAACCCAGCACCCTTGACAATAGCTAGTGACGGATGTTGGAACAGTTTAAACAGTGACCTTCCTCTTGCCGCGACCATTTCTAAAAGATTGTCGAAATGTTTGCCGTCGGTCGTTTCACTATACGGTACGCACAGAGCGAAAGTTAAAAGGTCAAGCATGGCGGAAACCACTAGTGCACCTGTGCCATGATTCTGAAATGGTTATAATAACGATGGTATCTGATATTGATTTAACTACACGCATTGGTATACGAAATACACCATTTGCACTAAACATGGAACTTGTATTTTGGTTTCAATCAGTGCTTGTAACAAACAGTTATTATTTCTAACTGTTTCTGGAATGCTATTGATGATGATGCATAAAATCTACTATGTGCGTGTACTGAAAATATTTATTGCATTATCTAAATTGTTAAAGATACTGGTCTGTCACCTATCTCTTCTATTATTAATAGAATATATAATATAAATTGTAAAGCAATAAATATTTTCAATTGGTGTATGTTATAATTTAAGGCACGTATAGTTAAATGTTAAAAAACTGAAAATGCCGACATCATTTTTTGTTTACTTACGATATGGTTAATCCACATATCGAGTAAGCTTTCCAAAAACTTATTACTACTGAGAAGACTACTTTTATTTAACTGTTCCTGTCTTAGATCACAATCATCGTGCATCGGTTGCATGAGTGCGCAAATGCAATCTATAGCAGCTTGTGTCACGCCGTTATCCTGCCTTTTCAGAGCTTTCACAACTTTATGTCCGATAGCTTCTCTAAATCCCGGAAGAGTTGTAAACGCAGTGAAACCAATTTTGCTAGCAACCAATCTCCTCAGAGCATGGAACTGCGCTTCTATTTCCATGTTTGTCTCTAACTCTTTATTGACCAACGTGTTCAAGGCGCCAAGGATAATTTTATCTTTATTCTCAGTGAAAAGACCCTGTAAGTAGTTATTCATCACATGATACATTTGAAGCTGTAATGTTGTGACAGTCCATTCAAGCGATATATCCTGGACAAAAAAAAAAGAAATATCCATTCAGGTGATTATATTATCTATTCGTTACTATAAACAGATCTACAACTCAATTTTATAAAGTAAAACATATAGTCATTTTATGAAATGTTTAGCAATAAATGGAATAAAAAATACCAAACAAGATCCATGAAAATATAAAAAAATCTAGGAATATTTCTTTATGTAAATTAAAATAAGTAAAAGCGAGAGCGAATATAATATTAGAATATAATATATAATTTAATGTTAATTTCATGAATTATTACCGCTTCAATGTACTGTGTGTCAATGCTTATTTTTATACGTTAAATTTCCATATGATTAATTATATGCAAATTTAACATTGTATGCGTTCGTGTATGTATGTTATGTGTGTACATTATATAAATTGAATATATCTTACATCTTGTGTAACAGAATAATTAAGACCACTGTAGGGAATGTTTGCGTTAAATCTGTCCAAAATTTCGGCGAAGCTACGTCCGCTAGGTGGTTGCTGAAGAAACTTAACATGAGATGTTTCAACTTCTTCATCGACGGGTAAGTTAAGAGGTCCGAGTCTTTTCCCTCTAGCTATCGGATACATTCTAACATGTACATCTCTATTACCAGATGCTCTGACACCATCCAATAAAGAGGCTAATAATGAATCTCTATCCGTCGCAGTGTAACTACGCGTTTGACCATTAAGGTATTGTATCGTGAATAATTGCGGATTTTCATTATCACGAATCAAAGAGAAAATATCTGACAAAGGTCTAAGAGTACAAATATTATATGTCTGAGGGTCTCTCTCAAGGAGGCAAGTATCCGAGAGACAAAGAGTTCTTCTTTGAGGATCTATATGTCTAGATGAATATTTATGAACAGTGAATTCCGATACACTTGTTATATGTTCGTCGCCACTAAATTTGCCCAATCTCTGGGCAATGAAATCATCCAGTTTGATTGGTTCCTTTAAAACTTTTATGCTGATACCTAAATTGTTCATAGCTGATTCGAGCAGCTTTTTTTTAATCTCTTCCATATATGAAGAAGCAAAAAGATGTAAACGTCCGAATCCACCGCAGACAATTACAAATCCATTCGGATAATCTTTCATAGTAAGAATTCCCTCAAAGTCTTTATAACAATAGCTGGCTAATACCATATTGGTTGCTGGGTCTAGCTGATCGAGACTGCATGGTGTCACTTCCAATACAACAGGCAATCTCGTGTCAGACCAGTGATGCTTATAAGCTTGATATCTCTAGAGAAAATAAAAATATTAATTTAATGAAGGTAAAATACATCAAACTCAACTCCTCCCTCTATTTACAGCTATTTTCGCGTTTTACGTGATAACAATTTTACGCGGTCAGAAAATTATCCTCCTACAGCATTTTGTTTGAACTATTCAAGACCACTGTTGATTTAAATATTTCTATTAAGGAGGATAATGGCTTCGAGTAAATCGAAGAGACGAGCTCGATGGCTTTAGTCTACAAGTGAAGAGTGATAGGAAAGAAAATTTATTTTTGTGTTTCTATTACTATATTTTTATTCAAGTGTGTGAAATTAATAGTTTTGAAACATATAAGAGCCATTTAGCTTTCGTTACAAGAGGACTTGATAGCAGGGGAAACCGATAGACACTCGAGGGTATCAGATTATACTCTTCTCAGTAGTGGAGGCTCAACTATTTTATGATAGCGATGCTGAAATGTTCGCTATATGCATACTCGTCAACAGGAATGAATGTCTCCAGAATACATATATCGCTTATTTTCTTGGAAAATATAGAGTCTAAATAGTCATCGTCCCATAAGAGTATTATATCAATCTTTCAAACTTGTGTAATAAAATATAGAACAGATAACTTATAATTACTAATAACTTACAAAAATTGCAAAGGATGTAGCTAGATAAGGGAGTTAAAAGCGCTTATGAAAAATGTTTATATAAAGAAGCATTATTTATATTGTTATATCTAATTAAAAATTGAAAATACATAAATGTAGAAAATAATTAACCACGATGGGACTTGAATCCAATTACAGATCGGACTGGTTGAAGTTTAAAACTTTGATAAAAAATTTTATAAGGTTTTTCATTTTTTGCAAAAAACACTTTTAACGAAAGAATTTAAAAAAATTTCTAATCGTGTGACTGTATATTCCAGATATTCAGAATTTTGTTCAGAACTTCTTTCATTCGACTTAATAAACAAAATAGAAAAATTCGGAAATCGGAAATTCCTTTATAACTTCCTTCCTGATCATAAAACGTTGGAACTAGGTATAAAAAAATGTTTCTTTGATATCTTATTAAACGGTACAAATCAAATCTAATTTGATCTAAGGGCACTTTAAGGCTGGACTATAGTTGTTTCAATATTGTAGTAAACGAGCGATACTATCTCCAGTACACTTAACGTAACATTTAAATTATATTACACTTTCCTCCTGCATTTTTTTGTTCCGAGAAATTCTAGTTATGTGAAGTTCAACCGCGTGAAAAGAAAACACGCGAAACGCATTTCGCGTAAATTGAGGGACGAGTGTGTTTCACAGTATGAAGAAAATTGTATTTTATTTCTTATTTTAATTCGTAAAAGCTATTCTAATTTTAATTAAGCTATAATTCAATTGAAAGTAGTCGATAGGAAAATATGCTACTGTATTAATCATTATATAGATATACATGTATTAGTGGTTGGGTAACTAAGAATAGCCAACTACTAATACAATGCAAGCTATTACATATTGACCATATGGCTAGGTTGATAAGAGGTCTGATTAAACTGTACTAATATTAATTCTTCAAACCATTGTAGAAAGAAGTATGCAACTCACCAAAATTTCTTTAGGTTTCTCAAAGAATTGATTTCTATATTTAAGAGCCTCCGTTAATAGATGTGCTCTATATTCTGAACTAAATTTCATATTGTCAACTTTACGTTCTTTGCGCATTGTTATACTAAATTCATGCGATCCCAATTGATTTCTGTTCGTTGGTTGTACGCTTATAAAATCTGAGTACTCCCACCTGTTTGTCACTTCTAATGTAGTAGGATTATATGTTGTTATACCCATGGATCCAATTGAAAAGATACGTTTATACCTGTGTGCGTTATACAATTACAATTAAATAATATTCTCAATGGTAATTAACATTAATTAATAATACTGATATTTGTTTTAGACATGATATATGATACATTTTTGAAACATAAAAATATATTAAATTTGTATTAGATTTCACATGTAGCTATAAAACGTATATGTTTTTTAAACAAATAATCAATCTCGGTATTACATTAACTGTGTTGTTACAATTCATATAATTGAATATTTTAACATATAAGTTCAAGATAGGTTTGAAGGTATTTAGATCTTCTCGTGGGAAGATACAAGTACAGAAATAATTTTTGCTTTACGTATTAGCTTATGCAGTTTGCATGTATACACGAAACAAACATGTACATCTTATAATGGCCATTTATTGCTTTGTTATAAATATTCAACAATACTTCGAATTGTATGTAATTACTTGGTTGCTCATCGCGAGATTAATTGTGGGACCGTCGTATCGCGTTGTTCAAGTTTATGAAAAGTTCTTGACAAAGAACCAATACTAAAGAAATCGTACTTACTTTCCCTTCCACGAGTGTTTGGTGACCAGAAAGCATGCCACATCCTGGTTATCCTTTATCGGCATCATTGTAACATGTCCTGACAATACCACGTGCGTATTATTCTCAATAATGGTTTAACAAAACACTGGCTACTGTTTGTGAGAGACGTGCAGCGTAGGAGGAACATTCGCATGCGAATTTAAAATGAAAATCACACGAAAGTCATTTTCGATACGACAAACACGAGATACACGGATGTACGTTTCAGTCGCGTATGCAATGTTTACGTTCGACGTAGAAACCGATGATATTTAGGCACTGTTTGTCCGCGTTTCACCCGACAAATGTCATTTTCAACGGCTCCATTGGACTGGGAGCGGCCATGATGCACGGGGGTGTTAACAAACAGCTGTTTCCAGATGGCAGAATGATCAGTGTAGAGTACTTCACTTATTTTGTGTAGTTGTGGAATGTACACTATTACGTGCGTGTGTATTTTTGTGTTCAACTTGTGTGTTAAAATACTTTCTTCGCGAACAACTTTTGTGTTTACTACACAAAGGAAGGGTTATTTATCTCCGAACTGCGCGAACGGTGGAGTTGCAGCGTTTTAAGTGGAAATGTAAGTACAATCGTTAATATTGTTTATCGTTAATCTAACCTAACTAATATTTCGAACTGTAAGCTTGTTTCTAGATGAATTTGTGAATTTAATATTAATGTTTATGTGTATATAGCTACGTTGTAATTCGAAATATATGGAAAAACACTTGTTTGTAGGCGAATTTAAAGCGTGCTCGGTTCGTTTTAGAATCTGAAGTGAAATGAGTACTCCGTACCGCGTATACTTATATATGTATGCGTGTAATTGTATTTCATGTCATTCTTACTTTTATTTGTATAACACTGGACTACTGAACACCTTCGTTTTACTTTATTAATAAAATTGATAATTATGCTTAGATATACAAACTTCGTGCGTTAATCAGAGGTTACAAATTGAAGTTTAATTTGTTTGTTTATAAAATGTCAGAAGACATCAAAATTCATAATCTGCGTATACTTCATATTATTCAGGTTTTATTGTAAGAATAAAATATAAATTAATTTACCAGTAAATCGAATTTTGAAATTTTGTTAAATTAACCTTCAAATGACAATGTATAAGTGTTCGGAAAGATTTTATTCTTTTTCTTCAAAATATCTTAAACGTCGATAGCTTTTGTTATATCGATAGTTATTCCAAATAAATTATTAAAAAATCATCGCGGCAAAATTATGTAGCTATTGTAATATGGTGTTCCAAATAATATAGGAATATAAATAATTAATCTAAAAAGTAAATAATTTTGACTGTTACTTTATTAATTTCAGATTATAAAATTTTAAAATGATAGAAAATAATGTACCTAGTGAAAGTGATGAAGGAGAAATACAGTCAGACTTTGATGAGGATTTCCAACAAGATCTATATAATCTTCCTCATGTCTTAAAATTTATACAAAGAATGCGTGATCATATTAAGAAACAAAATAAAAAGATTACTAAACTACGAAATAAACTTAACAAACATGTAAGTGTTGCAACCAATACATTTTTTATTCAAATCTTTTTTATCTCTTATATCATGTCTTTATTTGTTTGCAGAAAGCTCAGTTATCACAAAATAAAATCTTAGTCGACTATGGAACCCAAACAAATCCTTTGGAGTACGAAAAAGACTTACATCTTTCACAAGATTGGAATGTTAATAATGATAAGGCATCAGTCAATATTATGCAACAAGTGAAAGAAGTAGCAGAATCTGCTTTATTGCAAACTGGTTTTGTTTACGAAGAAACCTCTGGTTTATATTATGATTATAATAGTGGATATTATTATGACGCAGTAAGTATTTATTAATTTAAATATATGTAAGTATCTATCTATAGAAGTTTTAGTATCTCTTCAGTGTTCTGATACAATCATACAAGGGAATCTCTTAGTCTAAAATTTTAAACAAAAATAATTCGTATATTTTTTTGGACTCTGATATTTTAAAAATATGTTTTTACAATATTCAAATTAAAAATACTGATATATTTATCTGATTTGAAGTTCTAATTTATTCTTACTTTCTTGAATTTTTCAAAGGTTAATTCATGAAAAAAAGACTAAAGCTTTTGCACGTTTAACTGATAACATTTATAACATAACGTTTACATAAAATATAAACATATATTTCAGAAACAAGGTTTATATTATGATGGTAATACAGGTACTTATTACTATTATGATGAAACTAGTGGGACGTATCAGTTTCATAGTCAGGCGCAAGTTACTGTGAATGAAGCAGCTGCACAAAGCAAGAAGGAGCAGAAGACTAGAAAGGCAATTAAGGTTGAAATTTAGATTATTTCCATGCAATATATATGTTTGATGAAAAAATGATCACAGAAGAGAATTTTTGATTGCAGGTTTCGGATGACATAAATGAATTAATAAATGGCCTTTCAAACATATCAATTGAAAAATACAGGCGTCAAGCATTAGGTAATTATCCTATGCTCTTAATATGCACACGTGTCTCTCTTGTAGGATGAGGGGAAAAAACGCAAACTCGCGAAAAGGGAAGAACAGTCGGAACATGAACTTGAGGAGGGTGAATGTTCAAGCAACGATAACGACAGCGATTCTAATGACATTACTCCAGAATTATGTACTAGTAGTGACAGTGACCATGAAGATGATCAAGGTTTATTTTTAGTTTGTTTTTCGCAATATTAATTTGCTGTAAAAAGAAAAATATATCCGGTTGACTAACAATACAGCATTGCATAAAAGAAATATGCAGTGATTGTTTATAGTACTTCATTATTTATCATGACTTGAATCATTATGAATAGTTTTGTCTTATAAAGAAATGATTGGGCGAATATTGGTTAATTTCCAATCATAACAGTACAATTTCTATTTCAGATTTAGCGAAAACTTATCCACCATGTATGAGAATCATAGTTAAAGAAACCAACTTGTCAAAATTGCGAAGGGGAAGCCTTTTTCTTATTGCGTATACAGGCGGTTCAGTTGGCCGAGAAGGTGATCATTCTGTGATTATACCGGATATAAACATTAGTAAAGTGAGTAATTTATAATTAATTTTAATTTATAAGTAATTTTTTCATACTTTTTTTTTATATAATTGACTACATTTCGATTGATTTACAAATTTACAAGAGACTACTTTAAATCTGCATAATATAGTTCATAAAATGCTTGGACTGTGAAAATTTTTGATCAAATGTAGTCGATTCTATGAGAGAAATATAAAAAAATATTGTTGAATATGTCCATTTAGGATTAGAAGAAAGGAACAAAAATGTAGAAAGCGGAACGTTATTAACGTGTCTGCAGTTATATCCTTTTAAAAAGAGTCATATATTAAAGGGGTTAATAAAACGTTTAAATGTTTTAGCATCACGCACGGTTTATGTATAACGAGGATAAGAAAGTGTACGAGATCACGGACATGGGATCAAGAAATGGTACGTTTCTGAATGGTAAAAGATTGTCCGTGGCTAAACAAGAATCCGACCCTCATGAAGTCTTGCACGGTTCGGTGGTACAAGTTGGTACCACGAAGTTGTTGTGTCACATTCATAACGGCAACGAAACTTGTGGTCATTGCGAGCCAGGACTTGTTCAACAAGGCAATAACGCGGAGGAGAGCAAAGCTACCAAAAAGGAGCAGCACAAACAAGAGTTAAAACGGTTGAAATATAAATTTGGCGTTGAGAAAGATAATGTTGCATTTGCTAGTCAGTTGGCATCTGGATATCAAGATAGAGCGCAGACTCGAAGACAATGCATTGGTTCTTTGAATCATCATGCTAAAACTCAACAAAGTTCAATCGATACGTGAGTAAGCTATTTGTTACATTACGTTTAAAAAAATTTTTTCATTGCAGATAAAAGCCGTCTTATATTTATATATTGTGATTTAATAACACTTTTTATTGTACATTTAATTTTTTCACTATGGTAAACAAAATTCTTCCACATTTTTTGGCAATGTTTATATTTACGTGTTACGTGTTATATTTATAGATCTATTGCAAAAGATAACAGGGGGTTCAAATTGTTGTCGAAAATGGGCTGGTCTGAAGGGCAATCGTTGGGAAAGGAAGGAGATGGACCGACAGAACCGGTAAGTCTTAGATTTTTTCAGCATTTTTACTTAATTTAATTACAAACAAGTTTTACTCCAATTAATAATTTTAGTTTATTATCGGTGGATGTATTATCATCCGCGAACCATTTTTGAATAGTTCGCGTTCGTAATAGTATAGATTCAGTATTAACCGAGAACGATAGAAGTCATTTTATAAATGTCATGTGGGATATGTTTTTTCTTTAATGAAGAATCTTTAAAATTTCTGTTCGATATAATAAAACTTGTACATGAAACGCGGATCTAAAACTGTTCAAAACAAGAAACGGGCATGTCCGTGACGATCAATTCGAAGTCTGTTCGCTTGCCGTCTTCTCGTTTTCATAGCTCGCACAAGTGGACGAGCAAACATCAATGCTGGTTGTATGTAAATGGTATGTCGACGGAAAACACTGGTCTCCGCATACGTACAATAATATGTTATAGTTAAATTAAATAGACGACTGGAGAACAGTACTATAACATATATCGTTCATTTGCTACAATAATGATTGACACTAAAATTACAATTTTCCGGAAAATAAGTTCCTATTTCTTTCCATAGGAATAATTAAAAACTGATAAAGTAACATTGTTACGTATTGTATAGCTGTAAAAATTTGTCACACGAGTAGTGATACACTCTGTATATATACATATTCTATATACAATCTACGATATTGAAAAGCTCCTACAAATGAATACGTACGTTAGCAAAATCTCTTAAGGAGAAACGCGACAGTTGTACTGTTAGGCGGAGGCACAACCCTCGGTGTGGTCGCGACGATGTGCACGGGACGTTCCTCGTTTCGTCGGACCGGGTCGGTCCGTCGCATCGGTCGAGTGCAGCACATGTGCCCAATGCAAGAGGTGCACACAGACGTGTAGCGCTCATTAGTCGAACAGTCGTGCCGCTGCGACTCGCAATTCGGCCTCGTTCGCCTTTTTCACGCGGCGTGCTAAAAACTACGAGCTACTGCTGTTGCTGCTGCTGTTGTTGCTCACCCTCTGGCGCGCTTCCTCCCTGTTGTGTCTACACTACTACCCTCTGACTGACCCGTCCGATCCAACTGTACTTCATCTCTCCCTCCCTTCCCCCCTCTCTCTCTCTCTCTTTCTCTCTCTTTCTATCTATCTATCTCTCTCTGTATATATGCGCGTATGTATATCTGCTACGTGTAGCATAAGCGTGCAAAAGCCAGACAAGGGGCAAGCTCTGGTCCTGGCTGCGGCCGGTGCTACTTACCCGTCCGGCCGCATCGCATTTCGACGGTGGCGATGAAACGAGCGCCGACGGCACGAGCAGAGCATTCGTATGATAACGAGCGTAACTCTGCGAGACATGAAACGGAATAGTAGAGGGGACGGCGTCGCGACGGGGCAGGGACGAAAACGGGAGCAGGCACCGGCCGAGGGGGAGCGACAGAAAGAGGTGGCCCCGGGTAATGAATGCAAATGTATTGAAATCCAAATCATTATTTTGTCTAGACGCATCGTATGCTCTATTGCACGCTCCGGAAGAGCTTAAGGAGGGGTCACATACCCCAGCTCCCCGTTGGGGGTGGATTAAGGGAGAAAGGGTAACGTAGAAGGGGTGGTATGGCCTGGGTGAGGCGGAGGTGAGGGACCGTTGTTTTCTCTCGTCTCTGTGTACCTTGACGCGCGTCTGCTAATTTTGCTTGTACCTTTATCCCTGTGATGTCCGACGTTTTTCTGGCGAATTTGTCTGCAATCCTCCCCCGCGTCGCGATCCTCGCCGTCCGCGGATGTCGTTTCTCTTCAGCGCCACGTTTTTTCTCCTTTCTTTTTTCTTTCCTTCTTTTTTTTTTGCTCGTAAAACACCTTCGACCCCCATCACTGTTGTACGATCGCGATGCATGCCGCGCCTCGCGCATATACGCGTACTGTGTATCAGAGACGGTGTTTCCGGCGTTAACGAGTGCGACGGAATTAATATATTTTACTGCGCCGGCCGGCTTTGTCTTTGCCGCTTGTAAATGCAGGAAGCAATTTTACTGATGGTAAACGTTGGTATTTACAGAGGTTCGTGACGCGGAAAAGGGAGTCGATTTTTATTGCACCATCGTTACGGGAGGAAATGTACAGTTTTAAGTATAGCTGTTGCGATTGCATGCGTTTACTTAATATTCGAGTGGTTACAAATACGTACGGTGTCTCGATTTTTTTCATCAAGTTATTTCTTTTATTTGCTTATGTTTTTCACATGGATATTGCAAAGATATAGGAATACTAATATAATAACAGATTAGAAGCAGGTTGGTTATTCACATATATATTATTTGGTTATTCTTATATATATTACAAGGAAATTAATAATATGTGTTAGGAAAGTGCAATGGCAAAAATGTTATGAATAATATTATAACAAGGTACTAACAAACACGTCTGAACGTTTATACCTTTTATGTTGCATCGTAAAATGATGGCAAAGCCCGTCAGTATTCCCTCGCTTTACGATACGCCAACGTTGCTCACCGAAAAAAAGCTGCATTCCCGTGGATAAAATAAAAAACGGAATCAAACTTGCGATTCGTTCTACCCTTCGTCTAGCCGTTTTACATCGCAGCCGGCTGTTACAATTTTACATCGACCGTCTGTGTTTACGCGCGCCTATATATCTTGCGGGCTCTCTTTGTCGGGTCTGTATGACCTACATCGTAAACTAGAAACACGCTCGCGATCCTGGAAGGGACGAAGAACGCGGGAGAAGAAAGGCGTAACGGAGACGGGGATGGCCCTACTCGAGGGTGGATCCGTGCGTTCGCTTCTACAGTCCGTAAACCAGACATTGTAAAGTCCTCGAATAGCGATTGCCAGTAAACCACGGGCATGCGATAAAGCATAAAATTGTCGCTAGGTATGAAACTGCCGTTAGCAGGTGTAGGCGGGTGCGTGTCCTATCTGACCGAATGAAATCTCGGTAGGTTCGTTTATTTGAGTGCTTCCACCGGTCGAGCCGCTACTTTTTATTATTAGCTCGTTCAGGGAGGGAACGAACTCGATTCCTAATAAGATATATTCGATAGAACGGGTAGATACACATTTTATTGCACTCCGTGTTTGACGTAGGATTTTAGTAGTTAGGCCAGGTTAAGTTTCATTATGGTGTCATTTGCATAAAGTTACTGTATTGGTATATATATTGGTACTGGGGGATTATTAGAGATGGTTTAACTCGTGCAATACCTAGTTCTTTTTTACGTGAACCATTGGAAATATTTTAATCTTTGCAGTATTTCTAGTTATTCTGGCGGGAATATTCCCACTGTTAATTTAATGGACTAATATTCAGTTTGTTTGAAGTTTCGTTTAATGGAAACTTCGCGATTTCTAGTAAGATAGTGATAAGTAAAATAGTTGAAATGCAACATTTTCTTTCTATCGGCTTTTTTCCAGAGGATTTGAGTGATCTGTCGAATACTTATAAATAATGCAGGAGGCTTACGATTTATTTGGAACTATAAAGTTCAGTCGTAACGGCGATCGTTAAGCAATTGCAACCGAAGCGCGATCGATGTAACGCGTTACAATTCGCGCGCTTCTGAGGGCACCCTTAAAGCGCATCCGGAGGCTGCAACAATTTCATTTTATGGACTTTCGCGTATACCGGCTGTTGCGAGCCATTTCACGGTTACAGCGTGAACATCCACCGGTAGTGCCTTTTACGATTTACATTCATTTCCATATTGCATCTGCTTGCGCTTTACAGTACCGTGTGGAAAAACCTGATTGATTAATGACGTAATAAATAATCCAACACAGTCTCGTGAGGGAACGAAGACTCGTGGTGCTTCCATAAAATCTTTCGTTGAAAGTGCTCACTACGATTTCTCTTTGAAAAGTATAAATATCCAGTCTGCACTAAAACAGCTCGTTTTTCTTTTTCTATTAAGATGTATCACGATTGCACGATTCTCGAAAGTAGCATTTACAAATATTTTGTACAAGTATCATTTTTTAAATAATCCAACTTATAAATAAGGCAATGTGTTGTATTATTAAAAGTAGAATGGTAGGGGTTGTTCACAGCATAGCTGTAATTTTTAGAAAATTATATGAAGGTCTTGCGACTAGATAAATTTGAGAATCACTGCTTCAATGTAACTAAATTCATTAGATTCAGAATTTAACAAATATTCTCGGCCAGCAAAAACTGTAGCAGTTCGATATCGACGTGTTTTCCATATCACTGTTCTTTATTTCTTAAATTCCTGAGTAGAAACTGTTACATAAAACCGGCAATGAAACCATGGATCACGATAAAACGGTTCGATCCAACGATAATGGAGGGTGTCGCATGAAAAGCACCCTAGGCTGCGACAAATATCCGCGCGTCACGCTGAAAGCAACTTTCTAAATGTGAATCAAAGATTTAGGTCGCCGTGGATAACGACGATCGCGTGACAGCGTGTATCGTTGATTAATTATATTTCCTGGATTGAAAATGTGCAGATTTCGAATTCTTTAAGCGGATTCCGGTTATTTCGATCCGGCCGTTATTCTGTCTGACAGAAATGTGCATATTTTGCCATCTTAACGGGCAGCAAATGCAGTACAGTTTGTTTCGCGTATAATAAATGCGATATGCCCGGTTAAATGGGCCGTGTCTTGCCAGAAAGGAACCAGTCCAAAAAGAAAAGTAAAAATTTCAAATTTGACGTATAGAATTGGTTTTTGCACACTTTGAACGAACGTTCGCTCGAAAATGTACGAAAAGCGTGCAGTATCCGTGAATTTTATTCCTCTATACCAAAGCTGTACTGCGTCCATGTCATTTCGTTTGATATGTGCAAATGTCGTTTACTTCCACTAATAAGATAAACGAATGAAAGTCCCCGAAACTTTAAACATAGCTCGTTTCTAAGTAATCCGGTTTTCGGTTCCGTTTTCAATTGGCGTCGATTCCCATCGCAAGGAATGTATCTCCGTCATCCAACAGCCTTCGTCCTTCCCCGCGATAATCGACTAGATCGAAAGTGTTTTGATTCGCGCCACGTCCAACAGTCGTCTGGAACAAAAAGTGAAAAAGAAAAAGAGGAACGGAGAGCCGGATAAAAGTGAATCGTAGGTCTTGACTCGCGACTCTCCCGTCTCTCCTGTTTGTCCGCCAAAACCTGTTGCTAGCGTCCTCCTCCAGCTCGTTCCGGTGCGCCGTGTGCGCGTCTTTTATTCATCCACCGGCCCCTTTTTCTCCTGGGCGAAAGCAAAAATAGTGGTAAAAGAAGGGAAAAGGTGGTACGGGGGCTGAATACCCGCGCGAGCGTGGAATGGAGACGGATACGGTGGAAAAGAAAGCGAAAGAGGTCCGCGGAACGTACGGGGCCGAGGGGGGTGGAGGAAGGACGGGGTGAGAGAAAGGGAGAGGGTTCCGAGCGGAAGTCGTGCACCAAGTGTACGTGTGCAGTCCTGCCGCAGGTGGTACGACGGAACGCAAGGTCGTTTCGATATTATGTAATGCAGGGAGGTAGCAGAGTGCAAGGATACGCCGAGGATCAGCCTCTCGACCTCCCTCGGTTGCCCCAGAGGGGCCCCATTGTCTTTGGAATTCGGAACAACGCATGGGAGATCATCGAGAACCGAGAGAAAAAAAGCTTCCCGGCTACGTCGGGGATGTTTCCTCGAACCCGTACTCCTTTTTATGCATTTACCACGGAAAAGATTGTTTTTTAAAGAAAAACTTGTAACGGCACTTTTAGCTTTCATTCTTTAATGTTTATACAGTTATATTTGTAGATTCAGATAGTATCGGGAAATAGCGTGCTTATGTGTAGATCTTTAAAAGTACGCGTCGAATACTAGATAGTAAGAAATTGTTATCGCTCTTTATCGCTGTTTTCTGCCTGATTAGATATGTACATGTTCATTTCTCCTTCGTCGCTTTCAGGCTTCACTTTTGATCGATTCATACTTGATAAATTACTACATGTCATTTCACTTTAAGTAGTGCACATTTAAAATGGCGGCGACATTTGGGCGCGTCACATTCTTTCATATCACGATCGTTATGCTTTATCTCAGACAAAATTTAATTTACATAGAACTGCGATAATTAATAAATGTGTTACGATGTGATAAATAATTTTTTTAGATCTCTTTAAGTTGTAGCCGTGGTTTCGAAGAATTCCGCCCCTTCAGGGGTGCCATGGTTAATTAATTTCAATTTCTTACAAAGTAGTTTCACCTCCTGCAATCCAAGATCTAAACGACTTTCCGCTACTTACCGAAGAGTAGCAAATAACCGACCTTCCAACCCGCCCCTTTCTCGATACCGTAGATTTCACCGCAAAGCGAGTCGTTTCTCCGCCATAAGCCATCGGTTTATCAGATGTTGCTCGGGGGGACTATTCAACGACCTGTAAATCGCTTCCACTCTTCAT
This sequence comes from Xylocopa sonorina, assembly GCF_050948175.1. Classification (NCBI taxonomy): domain Eukaryota; kingdom Metazoa; phylum Arthropoda; class Insecta; order Hymenoptera; family Apidae; genus Xylocopa; species Xylocopa sonorina. The sequence goes on along the minus strand of NC_135196.1, from coordinate 8,057,701 downwards.
ACTATGTGCAGGTCAAATATATTGACGGGTTAAAACTTTTTCTCCTTTGCTGCTTTTCGATTCCATCCTTTCTCTTGAGCAGTCAACAGTTGTGCCATAGAAGACGAGGGTTGAAACTATTACTGTAAAAGAAGAAAACAGTGCACTTTTGTGGTGAAATAGAGAGGACATTTTAATGTAAGATATAGAGGAAAGATTAGGTTATCAGAATAAGCATTTCTCATAAGCTGATGGTGTTAACGACGATTTTAAAAACATTCTGGTACAATTTCAGATATCGGTTGATTTAATGCACCACTTCTAGGATTGTACATTATCATAGTAACGAAAAATCACGAAAAACAGAAGATCTGATTATTATTTAAGCACTGACACACAATCCAACGACTTTATATAAAGCTTTTCGAAATGAAGCAAGGTATAAAGGGGAGTCGAACTCCATCTGTCGCGTAGAAATTCGTCCATCCACATCGATTTGTAGAAAAAGGAACGGATTCTCCTACTCGTCGTTGTCATCCTACATACTGGCCGCGTTGGCCACGGCTGAACGGTACAAAGTTATGCGAAAAAGTGCGTAATCTTTATCTACGATCTTCGTTCATTGCCATGCAGGTTTATGCAGATATGCCGATTTTTGCCGGCTCCGATCGGCCTCCGCCTGGCTTCAACGGCAACATGGCGTACTCATCTCCATGCTCGAGCGATCCTTAGGGCTCTCCTCCGCGTTCCGTTCGCGATCCAGGGAAAAAGTTATTCCGGCTCTCTTCACGCTTGTTCGCTCCTGGAAATTCTCGTTCACGCATTCGGACACTTTCATTACGCCCAGCTAATAAACCCCTCGGAGCGTGATGGCCCCCGATGCCCACGGATAAAGCGGCGGGAGAGCCTTCCACGCGATTATAAGTCACAAACGTGAGCAATTAATACATCAACCGCGATAGATTAAAAGTATTCGCGAGCCTGCCCGAGAGATCGAACGTTACACGCATTATCGTTTATGGCAAAGATCAACGGCGATAAATCCTGACCGTGTTCTGCTAACGTACGCGCTTATTCGCCAATTTTCTGACGGCTTTCCTAGTCTCTTTATAGGGTGGTTGTTATTCAGTCCTTTCGGTCCTTTTACGGGTCATTTAGTTGTTACGTAGTTTCTGCACCGCGTCTGAATGGTATCCGTTTTGTGCGTACTATAAGTGCATCGCCTTTAATCAGCGTATCTTTTTTTTCTTTTCGCGATGATATGTATTGCAAAAAATTAAATATCAATTTGTTTTCCTTTATCACGTGTATATTTACCTTGGGAAATATACATGACAGAAATAAACGCGAGGTACAAGGATAATTTCCCATCATGGTGTGTACCTTGACTTATTCTAATGCCCACAGCGTGATTTTCATTCAAAGTGCAATAAGATAGCACGAAGGAAGAACTACCTTCATTTTCGCGTCATGCTTTCTAGTTTACATAAAGGTATATTTGAGGGGAAAATGAATATAACGAGGTGATCGGATTATCGTCTTTACGAAGTTATAATAGTTGAATGACTGACAATTTTTTATTCAGGTGTCACTTATAATTACAAATTGGAAACATCTGATTATCTCTTGTACCCATTACTTGTAACCACGAGAGAGACATTAAAATGACGATTATTGATGGAGGGGGAAGACAAAAAAACAGTTTCATATTCTTGTCTGGTAGGGTATAAGATAGGTTCGGGTACCTGGTGGAAGCGGTGGTAAAAGACGAGCGAAAGAGCCGTCGCCAGTCACTTAGTGAAATTTATACATCGATCTGTGTCTACCCTGTAAATTATGAAAATTACGGGACAACATTTTTAACGCTCTTCCGTAACTTTAATGTTATACACTTGTGCCCATAAAGTTACTTCGGTTACCATTTTTAACGGGCTCGTAATTGTGCCTTTTTGTGTACGGAGTTCCTGGGCGTACACCGCGCCATATATCCGCAGCATTCTTTATATAAACTGGTTTTGTTTATTTCGTACCGTTAACATTAAGTATTAAACCGAGCCTATTATTTAGCTATCGCTGCCTTTTTGCCGTGATTTGTCGTGATTATAAATTTAAATCTGAAAGCAATATTTTACGACGGTTACGCCGTCCTGATATTTGTTTATAAGGGGTTATTTAATGTTAATTTAAAAGAAACTTTGATGAAAGAAACCCCCGTCCGACTATACAATTTATCCGTATTTGATTTACATCCAACCAGAAAATTGCCGATATCTATCATGCTCGCGGCGAAGGGAACGGAGTAAATTAAGTAATTCTGACGTACGCGGGGTCTCGGTAATTTTCTTCTTAGTAATCCGATTTCCTTCAATATTTTAACCCGAATCGATGGAAAAACGTCGCGTTCACCAATCAAACATAAATATCGGTACTTTTATAAAATAACTAAAATAGCAAAAATACCAAAGCGATGAAATCAATCGAAGGCAAGATCAGATCGTTCTTGAACGATCTAAGTTCAATAATTCACCAAGCGTGGACGCGTTTCGCAATCACGGCCGTTCAACGTGGCGAAAAATAATTGACCGACACGCACCGGATTTTTTCAATTACCTCTAAAAATAGGCATGATACACGGTTTTACATAGTACACGCAACTACGAGCGGAGCGAGCGCAAATAAAGGAACGGATCGAAAAAGAAAATAGGGTGTATCAAGGTCGGGCCTGGCTATCTCTCCACCCGACGGAACTAGCAAGAAAATGTACGTAACCGAGCCGCGGTGCAAAAGCTTCGTATTCTTTTAATTGCGAGAGTCCAGGCCATAAACACCGTGTAGACATCAAATCCAATTACTATCAACGGTGATAAAATCGATGAATGTGGTATGCCGAGCAACTCCCTTGAAAATTCAGCTCGATGATGAAAGAACGGATCAGCCGAGGACAAACGGATATAGGCTGTAAGAAGGAAAAATGAAAGGACCGGGGAGGACGAGCAGGCCACGGCGCCTTTGGCATTGGTTCTGGCTTTTTGTTATCTCATTGCGACGGGGCGCATCTAAACCATGGCCAGACTCAGCTCAGACAGAAGGCATCCGCGGCATGCACCAGCCCCGTGTACGCATGAACGCGCACGAACGCGTGCGTACGGGTTTTTAATCTGCGGACTCATTGCGCGGCGACTTATGCATGGGCGAAGGTATGACATCATCGAAATCAATCTTCCGCTAAGCCGGTGCCGATCGAGTCCAATGCTGCTGGCCGTGCACCCGAGATTCATGTTAAATTTATACATCGTAGCCGTAAAAATCGTAATGCGCTTGATTATAATTATCGTTCGCGATATGGGAGTAACGGTCAACGAGCGTGGAATATAAATTAGCATTATTAGATCGTAACGCATGAAAATGTCCGTATCGCGTGGTTGAAATAAATAGGTATCCGTTTCTGTCGTAATTAACATAACTTCATCAATCAACGTATACCACTTAGGTCGAGGTGTACAATAGCGTGGAAAAGTCACGGGCTACCGAGAAATAAGTCATTGATTTTCTGGTGACAGCTGAACGGTTCTCGTTCGGATCGGACCGCCGTGTAGACCTGGAAAGCTGACTGTTCGATGGAATGCGAGTTTAATTGATTCTGGGTATTATAGAGCCACTTTCCGTGGCGCAATTAAAAAGATCCGAGACGCGAGCATTATCATCGACCGCAGCATCCACCGGTCGAGTCGTACCCAGCATCGTTCATCCGACGAGGATCAAAGCAATGCCGCAGCATTGCCGTGCGCGTTGCAGAACTCGGGCAAATATTACGCGCGGTGTACAATTTGAAATCCCGTAGCTTAGTTCATTTCACGGATTTCGGAGAATCCTTTCGCGGGAATTCATTATAAACTCGAAAGATGCAAACGATTCCGAAGGAGACGTCGCTTTTCTGGTCCATGGTCTAGAATCGCCCCTTAAAATTAAATCCCGCTGCGTCAGTCAGACGTCGAAAATTTCCAAAGTCACTGACGAGGCATTCTTTAATCTCCCCGGGGCGAGCCTCCCCCTCACTGTTCCATAGTCTCTCCCCTTCTCTCCCTTTATCTCTTTTTTTTATTTATTTCCTTCTTCCCTTCTCTCTCTCTCTCTCTCTCTCTCTCTCTCTCTCTCTCTCTCGCGGTACAGGCTAATTCTCCGGGGCAGCATGAATGCGTGCCTCACCGTGACGGCTCAACGTGGGCGGCAGGGTAGAAGGGTGGGATATTCGACGAGGGGGAAGGAAACGGGTGTCCTCCTTTGCGCGCGTTGTTTTGTAACACGCGGAGGGAATGCTAGGCAGGACTGGCTGGAGTGAATGGAGAATGCATAGGATTTATGGTGCGCTAACGGATTCAGAATATGGAACGAGAAAGAGGGGGATGGCATCCTCCTTGTCCTCAATGCCATCAATAAACGATTCGTAATGCGCTTCGTCAAAGTGCACAATTGAACGTGTAACGTGATCAGGTAATTCTCGAGATAGAAATCGAGGTATAATCGGAGGGTATCGAGATTAGCGTTGAACTTAAATTCTGTTGCGAACTGTTATTTTGTTGTTGTAGCGTAAAGTTAGGGAGTGAAGATGCACGATCGCTTCCTTTTTCTTAAAATGGATTTACAGTCTTGGTACGTGGGGAATGGAAGAAAGGGGACGATGCTGAGTTGATAGGAAATTAGGGGATGATTTATACTTTCGTTTAATCGAGCAATTAATGGATGATAGGACGACAGAATACTTATAAACTATAACTATAATGGAATATAATAAGCCTCTATAATAGTGGAACATTACAAGGGAATATTATAACAAAGTACACGTAAATTCAAGAAAATGTGAATGGCGATCGATCATTTGCATAATGGCATATGGACAGAGGGACATGCGACAGCAAGTATGAAAATAGCGAGGGAAAGAGAAGGCGGCGAGGACGACGGGGAAGGTGAAAGAGAGGAGGAAGGAAAAAGGGCAAAAAGGGAAATTGTAGCGGTGCGTTTCGTAAGGGGCGCGGGAGGCAACAGGTGGGAACCCACTGTCACAAATAAATCCAACACAAACGTCCCTGCCGTCTAGACGCCGATCCGCTGACTAACCATGGGTACCCGATTATCGTGCAGCTCTCTCTCTCTTTCTCTCTCTTCCTCTCTCTAACCCCCTTTTTCACGGTCCCTTCGCCACTTCCCCTTTCTCTTTCCTTTTGCTCCTGTATCTCTTTTTCCTCGTGGTACCTCTGAGACAGTAGGCGATTGAGAAAGAGCAGAAGCGAGAGACCGCTGGGGATGATGATGCACGAACTTGCGTACGTAGAACAGCGATAGCAAGGGATGAGAGAAGCGTGAGAAAGATAAGAAAGCGGCGCGATAGGGGCGGACAGGGACGCCGCGTCCGCACTACGGGATCAGAGATTGTGCAGGTGTCGTTACACACGCTCTCGAACGTAAACTCTGCTAGTGATGGGATCAAGCATATTGCAAGTACGTAGACTCGAGTTTAGCTGGATTATTTCGAATTGTTTCGTAGTTCTAGAAGGGAAATCGATGGAGGAGAGATCAGGGATATGGGATATCTGTTCTGTTTCTTAATTCGAGACTAGGGAGCCTTGAAAAGCTAAAAGATGAATATTATTCTTGCTGTATTTGAAAGACCTCAGCAGTGTCGAAGTCTTGTAAATACATCTTAAACAAATTCGCAATGGTTACTAAATTCCTAATTTATTACAACCACCTCTTTAAATTTCTCCTGGAATTGATCGAATATCCCGTACAACCAGAGATGACCAAGTTTCATTTATGTTTGCCTACAATATTGAATTCAAATGAACATCGCAATCTAGATTATGAGCAACATCCACGATTATTTCAAATCTCGGCTCGATTGCCTTAAAGATATCCAATGCTCTCAAGCTTGATAGCACTCGGAGGTACAAATGCGAGTGATAAGCGATTACGTTTATTAGCCCTTCGGTATTTACCAGCGCAGACATCCGTTTAATGAGAAGTCAGTTTCAGTTGTACAGTCATGTTACGCGTTTCGCATTAGCGAGACAATTATTCTGGTATCCCCTGTTTTACGCTTTGGAAATACGTATGTTGAAGAACGTTATCTGTTACGAGTAGTAATGAAATATCATAAAATGAAACTTTTGTACTGGAATTGAACGTATTGAACTTGATCCCATCTCTGAAACGGCTCGCATATGACGCATCACTGCGCTGAGGAGATAGGTGCATCGCTTGGCATGCGGGCGCATCGTCAGATTGCTCAGCCATTGATGTCTGCTGTGTGTGCACAATGTTGTAAACCAATGAAAAAAGGGGCAGACATTCAAGAAACGATCGTGTGCTTAATATTTCTATTTTTACGGACTCTTTTCTTTTTTTTTTTTAAATAAGTTATACAGAAAAGTAATTATTTTGTTAGTTTTATTAAATTACATTCTTCGACAAAGAATTTCCTTGAAATTGAAATTTGTATTATTTTTGACGGGTTTTGGCCAGTGCGCATCTATTGTATAATGATTCCATTACACATGGTTTCCCATCGCCTTTGACGAATACACCAGCACATCCGGTTCCTCGCGAATTCACGCAAATCTGTCATTTTATTGGCTTTTGTTCGTGTTTGTATTCTGTTGCGTCGTTCGGTTGGAACGTGGAATTTAAGTAGATTGTGCATGTCCGATCAGTTCAGTGAGTATTTGTTCCAATACTAAAGTTTTATTTAATCAGCTGTTGAATATTATTTAGAAGAGATATCAGAATAATTAACCAGAAGGAATATCAAATAATTTTATTGTGACACAAATATTGAATTGAACAGAACGAAGATTAATATAAAATGACTAATCTAGCTTACTAAAACTAAGAATTACCGATACATTTGATATCCCACAGGTATTTAAAACAGTTAACATGATCTTTTATGCATAAAATCTTTGACATGGTTAAGAAGCATTGATCCATTGTACTTTGAAGCGCGCTCTTAATTGCAACGAACACGATACGTGCATCGCAAAAGATTCTGCACAGTGGAATTTCTGCAGCTTGATTTAACCGGCCTGTGAATGATTTTGTATAACTGAAACGTTTCCTGGTTATTGTTCGGTATTTAAATTCGTGGCGGGTATCGCGAAGGAGTTTTCCTGTTAGACGTGCATCGAATCCCCGTTCGGTACGTGAACGTAATGCAGCCCTAAGTGGTTGTGAAATGAACGGGGATCGTATCGCGTTATAACGCAATATTCTCACGTTGCAAATATTTTAATCGGAGCGGCGGAACGATACTGTCGAGCGAAACGTTCATTGCATTCTATGAATGGATTACGCCCGTGTAATTCAACGTATTTCCTGTGCGGAACGAAAGTACGTTCGTGAAACAGAAATGAAACTCGTGTCAAGCGAGACACGCGCACTCTCGGCTACGAAATTATCGGGACATTTATTTCCTGTCTTCGGAGAGGGCTTGTGAAAAAAAAATGCCACGAATTCCAACCGTATGAGAAATCCATTCTACGTGGAATCGAAGAAAATGCAATTGATGCTAATCACCCCATTGTCGTACTGCTAAGGTGCTAATAGAAAGTTCGCTGTACGATAATATGCACATTCTAAAGTGACTTACACCGTTAAATTTGGATAATCAAGTTCAGTTGTTGCATAAAATCATGTGTCACCATTGTAGTCAGTAATCGTAGTCGTTCGCAACCAACAGTCAATATCATTATCCTTGATCCTTTCACGCTCATTTATCAATACCAAACACCAATGAAAATTCCACGGTAACGATAATAAAATTCTATCAAGTACCCGTAACTACCCCTAAAGACGGACCAGAAGTCGAGGTCCAGAAAATCGTCACTCTAAACGGTTCCATAAAAATCCTGTCGGCAAGATCCGCGGCTCGCGCAGGACGACAGGCTGAAGACGCGGGCTGGATCCCGTTGGGGGCAAAAACCAGCGGAGATTAGCGAAGAAATGCGGGGGTAAAAAGCGAGTAATAGAGGAGCCGGGAGCCGCGAGTCCCGGAACGGAGCGCGGAGGGACGATACCCCAGGGAGACACGTAGAGACGGAACGAAATTAACCGGAGCTCAGCGAGGAGGAACCGGACGCGAGCGCATAATGCTGTGCACACAGGAGGGCCGGGCACACGTGCGCGCGTAACCACGTCGTCGGGTTTAACAGTCTCTGTACGATCTGTGTGTGTACAGGGCCGAGTGTTCTCTGTACGTGTGCGTGGATGCGTGCACGTGATACGTCCGTGTCGTCGGCTGTCCGTAACCGTTGCCCTGGCTAGGAATCCGGCAGCCAGGAGCGGTCGATCGGTCTAGACGAGGTGTGCGTCCACGCCGTCCGACGCAGAGCCGTACGCTGTCCGGACAATCGGCCCAGACACGACATACAAATATGTGCGACGAGAGATCTATTAATTACAACCAGCGGCAGCCGGCTCTGACTCGCATCGACGAGCGCGAACCGACCCGCCTCGTCGGCGATCCGGTGAAACGGGACGCAACCGGAACTCGGGGCCCCGGCAAGAAGAATGGGTTTCGCTGCGCGATCGAAAGTGCCTTTTCGCTTCTTTGATGGAATAATTGATTGAACGCCGCCGATGTTCACCGAGGGCAATTAGAGGGCGGGTTTCAGAGGCCGCCTTAAGTATTTCGTTGAGGATCAATGGGTCACCGAGGGGGATGTTATTTAATTCGCGGCGCTTAGTTGTGGGTGGTGTTGCGCTGTGGGAGGTGCGTGATTATTCGATTAATTGCCGGAGGAGAGTTTCTTCTTGAGGGTTACATGTGGATTATTGTTTTATATGTTTCTATAGGTTTGTCTGAGAGGCTTTAATGCGCTCGCGATGGGTAGATTCCTCTCATATGCTAAATTCTAGCACGGTATGAAAAATGGAGATAATGCGTAAGAATTTTTATATATAAGTAGCAATGGGTCGAGATAATTATTGAAGACTTGTGTCGTAGTTCTCTTTGAAAATATATTGAAGAGTGTTTAAATTTTTATAATACTGTACATTAAACTTTTGAGAATTTAAAATCAAGCTTCGACGCAACTCTATATATCACATTTGAATAATGCTTAAAAAATGTGGGAAGAACGCCTTTTCACGGCGATATCATAATAAACGAAGTCGTTCTTATGGAGTCCGTGCATGCAGCTCTGAACGAGGACTCGTTGTTAATAAATACTTTTATTGGGATACGTATCGATGAGGAATAAATTTGAATATTTATAGCGAGTTCAAATTAGCGAAACAGGAATCCTCGGTTAATCTGGATTTCCGATCATCCGGATCAGATACGGTCCCATTAAACCCCGGATATGAGTTTCCACTGTACATGCAAGATCCGCCGCGTGTCTCGACTTAACGAGCCTTCATACACAAAGTACATGGTCGAGCCTATTTTCGAACAAAAATCTCCGGATCAAACTAAAATATTTTATGTCGTGTACACAATTTTTTATAATACTTAATTGATGTAACAGAAGGTCAGAAATTGGGAACTGAAAGCTTGCTCCATTGCTTCCACAATCTTCCATTATCCAGATAATTTTTATAACTCCTCATTCCCCCCTAATTCTTACATTTCTTCGGCGTACTCAACGTGACGCGACAAAATCAACAAAACAGAACCCTAATTTCCACACTCTCCAACACCCTCTTCTCCGAATTCTCCCTCTTCCAGCGCGACAAATATGTAGCACATCGTTTTCTTCACCAGTGTAAGAACATCTCCACAAATCAGCTTTCCGTCAGCGTGTCCGCCTCCCAGACTGTCGGACGTAAAACACCGTGTACCCGTCGGTGCATCCCATCGCGCGGATGATCGTCGCGATCAATCAGATCGCAACCACGGGAAAAAGTGCCCGTCCTCTCCCTCTCTCTCTCTCTCTCTCTCTCTCTCTCTCTCTCTCTCTCTCTCTCTCTCTCTCTCTCTCTCACACTCTCCTCACCCCGTTGTCCGGGTCTGGTGCCGTCGCGATTATTCCCGGCTAGATACGCCGTTGAAACGCCGTCTCGTCGGAGGTGCATATCCTAGTGGTGGTCGAAGTAGAAGCGACGTATCGCCCGCACACACAGCACGCGATGGGTCGGTCCTCCTATCGCCGCCAGACGGCTTCCGTCTGGGTAAACACACCGACGTGGTGAGCAGCCTGGCTGGCAGGGCTTACCGACTACCTAGGGACATCCATCACAGGATTATCGCGCGACCATGCCCGCGCGCGGTCAGGACGTGCGGGCCTCTCCACTATACGCGTCCTCTCTCTCACCGTTTCACCCTCCGTGTTCCTCCCTTGCTCCTCGTCGAGCCGCCAAAGAGCGCGCGTGTGCGAGCGTCCGAGCGCAGGTATGTAAGACTACGTGTCCGCTCGTCTGTCTGTACGCCACCCTCGACGATTCCTCGGCGGTACGCGTCTAACTCGCCTGGAAATTGACCGATAAAGTGCTCGAAGAGCGATTCAGAGGAGAGAAGACGGGATGAGGGTAGCCGGGACGGTGCGAGGAGGGGAAGGAGTTGTAAAATTGTCGAAGAACGTGTACAGGTCAGGGGAGCAAGGGGTTAGTCGAGGGGGCGAAGTGGCGAGCGATGTAAATCCTAAAGTGAGGAGTTCTGGTGTAAACGATGAACATGTGGTTAGGGTCAGCCGCTTTGATGTGGAATGTACGGCTAAAATGGTACAGCATAATATTTGGGGCTTCTAATGTTGCCTATTGCCGTTTAACGGTTATTAGTGTAACGAGTTGCGTTACAGTTTCTTCTTTCTCGTTTGTAACAGAGGCGCGAAGAGGATGTGTTCGTTGGTAGTAAACGAATCTGATCGAGTTTTTATAGTGTCTGTCGCAATTAGTTGAATGTTTTATATTTAATAACAAAATTGTCCAAGAAAAGTTAAAAAGAAACAATTCTACAGGAAGGAATGAAACGGTAGAAATTTGGCTGACTACGGACGTCTGGATCGACTGCATTAGCAGTCGCGGTCATTTCAATTCACGCGTCTGTACAAGCATAAATTAATTAAACTTTCAGAGAGACGTAATACTATTTAACAAGTTACAATTATTTAAAATTGCATACATCTTTATAAAACGCATCACTAATAGTTACACGAATGCAGTTGACGCAAGAAATGTAATACGAATAGCAGATTAAAAAAATCGAATCTAGAGAAAAATAGAAGTGCAACGAGTACTGGAATAAAAATAATCGATTTGGAGAACGTAAGAAAGAGAGAAACGTGAAGAAGGACAGGACGGTGTGGCGGGAGGTGAAGTGGAGAGTAAAGAGGTAATAGGGCAGGACATCGCAGAAACGTCGCGTCGAGTTTGGTCAGGATATGCGGCATCCCTGTGTCTGCTCTCCATAAAGCCGCCGAAGTGTGTATGTGCAAGCGTCTGAATGCTGCATGTAAGACTACGTCTGGCCATTTGTCTATATGCTTGTCTAGGACGGATGCACATGCACGTGTATGCATTCTGCAAACGAGACATATGAACGAGCAAGCGACAGGCGACGATCTGTTACCTTGTTTCACGAGCGAAAGCTTCGGCTGTGGTTCCTTGTTCCGTGGCATTAATTCCGCATAGCTTCACTTTTTGAGATCAATATTAATTAGATTTACATATTATATTAACTGCATCGAGTTTGATCGTTTCATACGTTTTTTAGAAAATTTATTAGCGTACGATATTCACTTATAATAATACTTTAATTTTACTTTGTTTTGGTGCTTGTATTATGTTATACAATTACCAACATATTTTTTATTATAGTAGTATTAGATATTTCAGTCATGGTACATAAGTGAAATTAAGTTTTAAGTGACATAGTCTACGAAGTATAGCGTTAAAATTCTATTTGAACTCGTCAGAACGAAAATAATTAAGAATATCGAAAATCGTAATTTTTTGATTACCGTGTCGGAAAAATGCCGTCGAGTAATTCCATCATTTAAATGAGTCTTAACACGGATACGTACACGTACACGCGAGGTATACACGTACGTACGAATACACGAAGAAGTTGAAGCGCGACGAGAACCGGCGGTGGTGACGAGGACGAAGGTACCTGCGCCTTAGTTTATCTAGTTTAGTCTAGCAAGTCCAGAGTCTATAGACGACCAAACACTAATTAATTCTGTGCAAACATGCCGCGGCTCAGCGACCAAGAGATCGTTGGCTCCGATGGCTGCGCAAGAACGTTCCTCCAAGAGTGGAGGATTCGTGGAGTTCGTGCCGTTTCATTTTGGACTTGCTTTTCGAGTATTTGCCAGGGTAAACATTGACCGAAAGTAATTGGCCCACATTTTCCGAGTACACGGCTTCCGCTCCCGCTGCTTTAAGTTATTTCGGTGCACGCTTCACGATCAACGTCGCTTTTAATTCGATCTACTCGAGGGGGACCCCGGATATTCTCTTATTTCTTTTGTAGGCACAGCATCCTCCTTGAATAATTGCAGAGGAAGTAATTCCGATGAAGTTTCCATTCTTAGCATCACTTTCATGTATTTCAGTTTTTCATTTTAATATTACTTCTACAGTTTTTAATTATTTGCTATATGTAACATAAAATATTTTAAATGGCTAATATTTTATAGGCAATTTCGCTTGTTTCATAATCGTTTGAGATCGTAATATATGCCACAAAAATCGATACTGTTCCATTAACGATTTTCCATACATATGTACCTATATCGTTGCAAAAACTTTAGAGCGAGGGATGAAGGGGTTGAAATTATTCCACAAATCCTACCAATCGATCCCACCCCAAAAAATCCACGCTCTTACTATCGCGTCTGTCGCAGCTAATCCACTTGAAGCATTCCGCGAAGGAACAAGGTAATCAGAACACGGGGTGCACTCTTCCATAGTCGAGACACGTTCCCGCGTTGTTCATTCAATTTTCGCCGTTGTCGCTTCGACAGCCGCGCGTCAGACCGCGACTCTCAGGAGTAGGGGGTCCTCTCAGTGTAGGAAAAGAAAAGGGACGCCGTTTGAAAGCCGTCGTGGGAAAAGCGCGAAAAGACAGAGACAGAGAGAGGGTAGACGTGGGCCGCGACGTTTATTTCCACAGGTAACACAGAGCGTCGCCTCCACCACCGCCATCGACGCCGCCGCCGCCGCCGCCGCTGGCAGACATAGTGGCGACGTTGTAAACGAGCAAAGTTTCGAACCCAATATGCTGTCTCCGCGCTCCGTAGAGCCCATATTCAACCTGTCAAGGTGCGGTGCACGTGCGTCCGCGTCGCTTCCCGGCATGCCAGACGGGCAAACCGGGACAAACTTTCTGAACTGGCACAGACCGTCTGGCACCCTACCACCTACCGCCGGCGGACCCGCGAATTCTCAATATGTTATTGTACCACCGGCACCGTTTTATCTGGATGCCTCTCCCGACTAGCATCGAACGACCGACTGCTGCCGGTGTCTGGCTCTCCTCTAGCCCCGGAATTTCCTTCCGGAAAGTTCAAAGGTGCACATGCACCGCGCGCCGCCCCGATTTCGCTCGAGACGTCTCCTTTCTCTCTGGGGAACCCACCCCCTCCGTGTATTAACGTAATACGGATGAACGACGGCAGCCTTTTGTGTTTCGTTGCTTCTGATTAGTAGACGATGATTAAATGCTTTTCGATTTTTATCGTATTTTACAATTACTTTGTGGTTTGATGCGTATTTAAATTTTACATAAATCCACGTACATTTAGTGTTTGACAATTTGTTCATGGTACAATCGTCATTCGTGTGGAAAAGAAGAATTGTTGAACCATCGATGGTCGGGGAAAGGGTTCTTGTACCGCAGAGAGAAATGGGTGGAATGCGACGCGGCAGGGTAAATACAATAGAATGCAAAGCGTACGAGCTAAATGGAATGGCGTGCAGAGTACAAAAGCTGAGGGAAAGTATGTGGGTAGAAAAAATACGTAACAGGTCGTAGACATTCCAGACGCGACGACGAGTTTGTGTCGCCTAATTGGTAATCACGGTACATTGCCTCCGCTTGCCTGTGTCACTCATCCAACCGGTTTGACCTATTTGCCTATTTTCCACCCTCTTAGTTCGCGTCTCGGCTCTGCATAACGATTTTCCCGTGTCTATCCTCCCTAGACGGTTTATCATCCATTTTACGATGAGTTTTGTTACGAAATGGAGGAAGCTTGTTTATATCGGGAAAATTTTTACAAATTTTGTGTAACGAAATTATTAAATCAAGCTGTTATTTGAAGTGGCATAGTGTAAAAATAAGGTGGATAATTCTAACACTATTATAACATCACAATTGATCGATTTAGTTCAATTTAATCGATTGAGATTATCGATTGGAACGTTTTAACCCTGTTGAAGCCATTGGGTCATTTTCAACTTAGTCGTGTTCTCTTTTTTTTCTTTAAACAGCTGCATTGCTTCGACATTAATATAAAGAGGTTTTAAAGTGCACAATTTTATATTTTATCCTATATATGAATACTTTCAGTTTTGAATGAATTTTTGAGAATTAGTAAAATTGAAGGAAACTGATGTAATTTCAGGCACCTACGGTTGCATTTCGAGTGGTCGACGTTGAAGATTTGCATACGATTATTACAAGATCATTATATCATTACAAGCGTTGGTAAAATTTATTCCGCGATTTTTATTTTAATCACACAGACCGATTTGATCAATCTAATTACTTGAATATTTTACGTACACTCAAAGAGTCGGTGGAAAATAAATTCCGAGTTTCCATTAAATAATTGTCTGATCAGACTTATTTAAAGTCTCACGACCGACGTCGTCTGACGCGAGCTAAATTTTTTATTCATAAACCGAGCAGTTTTCCGACGAGGCAGCCGCGATATCTGGGTCGCGACATTCGAGTGACGATCGATCAGTCCCGATGGGAATAATTCAATGATCGAACGAATTGTTCGGCTCGCTTGGCCGTCTATAGTTGATATTGCCAGGCTGGTGCTCGGTTCAGCCACCGATTTATGTCCGTCTGCATCGTACATAAGAAAGCGGTCGCGCCGCACGATCTGCGTCTGCCCACAGACACTTTTAATCCGTTTTTAATAAGTAATCCGAGTATCATTGTCCCGACCATCTGTCCATTGTGAGGCAGCTGTGATAAGTTTAGATCGGCACGGTCGATGGCCCACGTACACTCTCCTCTTTGAAGGATCGGGCCGGGGCGCGCGATCGTCTCGTACTTTCTGCTCTCACGACGAGATCAACGAGAATTTTATTAATTTATGGTGAAAAATTGACAGGGACTTGTTGTTAATAGCAATTGCCGGTGATTTTCGAGCAATAGTAGTAATGTATGTATACACATACGTAATGTATAAGTACAAGTATATTCATATGTGTAATATATGAATGAATTTAATAATAATAATAATAATAAAAGGCAATATCTGTCTCTGAGAAGCAATAAAAGAGACGCGACTCGACTCGACGTGGCGTTATATCAACGTTAGGTAACCGTCAAAAATTCACCGTGCGATGACTCGACGATGAACCAACAGAAAAACTAACTCCGTTCCGCGATAACGTTTCGACCGAGAGAGATTAATCATGCTCGTGACATAAATCAGGTAAAATATGTATATTCGCGGGGTTTCATTGGCCGCGGCTGGAGCGTGAGGCCGTCGAGGGGAGGGATGGTAACCGGGAGGATGGAAAAGAAATAGAGACGAAGAGGAGAGGTCGTGGTGGTCGTCTTTTGCCAGCAACGGGATGAGAGGATGGACGAGCGAGCGCCAGTTATAATATATATAAGTGGTCTAGACAGGCCAGACGGATGCATCATCGCCATCATCGCCGAGCGAGAAAGCGAAACTCGAGTCGAGCCGTTTTGCTCCTGAACGTCTCGCGAGCTCGTCAATCGAGTAACGAGCGCTCATTTTACGCGCACGATAACGCGTCTGTCGCTCGATCATGGCCCGTTCTCGTCTTTCCATCGTCTTCGCTCTCTCTAACCCTTTTCCGCGGATTTCACTGTCGTCCGCCGTTGCTTTCTCGCCTCCTGCCTCGGGAGATCGAGCACGACGACGGGCTGAGCTGGAAAGCTGGCTAGGTACGGTCAATGGGTGAATTCCTTGGCTGCCTGTTCAAGTGGTTTCTCGAGCTGTTGCAAGGGTGCAATATTTAGGAACGTTGGGAATGCCTGATGGTAACTGAATTAGACGAATCGGATACGCCAGGTTGTTGGAAATAGAACCAATTAAGTTTCGCTTTATATCATTTTGGTTGACCAAAGTCGGTATGAAAAGGTACGCTGCCTTTAATCTCATTAAACTGTTCTGCTTTTGCAAATTTCGATAATCAACGCTGTTTTTATTCAATATTTTTACACGTAAGATATTAGAGTTCTGAAACTGTAAACATGTACACACATGTGCTGTAGTTAATCTATTTTTGCACTTTTTACGAGTACTTTACTGTGAGAATGGCCTCCGAGCCAGAAACGAAACAGTCTCATATATCGATCGGGAATTAATTCAGCAGAAATGTTCGAAAAATCTGTCGGTTATTAAAGCAACATTTTTGCGGCGACGAACAGTGAGAGATCGATGCAGCGACCCAATATTTATCAAAACCGTGTTAATTATTATATACTTCGTCATTCCTTACCTTACCGTTTCTTTAATGAGTTATTTCTGCCGGTTTTGCTGAATTCCACGTAGGCGAAAGTAAGAACACTCGACTTGGTTAAAGGCTGAAAACCATTCGCCTGTGTTGCATTTTGCAGCTACTTGAAACTTATAAACGAGGTTCTTTTAAGACACAGCAGATGAGCAAAGGAACTTTACGAAATGCATCTCGAGACTTTCCGCGGTACTTGGCTCTTCGTCAAACGACCGAAATTCCTCCCCTACTCCGGTTAATATTAAAATACAATAAATACTAGTTCTCTGCATTCTGAATAACCCGTACTTCGCCATTTTAAATACAAAAATCTGGCAATAATTATACGTACCTCGTTCAGTTCTGCTATCGCACAGAGTTAATTAATCTTGAATCCAACTTCTACAAGAGCATCTCGTTCGCACACGTCAGAGAAACCCCGGTCCACCTCTCGACTTCATCTTCTGCCTCGAACGACAAACCTCCATCGAACGTTCAGACGGTATCCATCCCCGTGTTATTTATCAATTTTATCGCCGTGTCGTTCGTCTCTCGGTAAGGCACGCTTTTCCCAGATATTTTTACCTCCGACCAGATCGGACGTTGTTTTCGCGTTCCAGAGCAGCCGGGACCCTTCCCCCGCGTTTCCTTTTTACGCTCTTTCCATTCTTTCGTTTTCGTCTCTTTTCCTTTCAACCAAGTAAGTCAAGTGTCGACGGAGCTAGATAGGGCCTCATTTACAAGCCAGACGGGGGAGTCCACTTGGCCCAAATACGAGCCGAGAGAGGGTGTTCCGCCCAGTTGGTCGCGACTCAAAACTTCAAGTAACCCTCCCCACCCGATAAGAGTTGCCAGCCGAATAATCTTTCGCCTCGTTCTTCGATCTTGTTTCTTCTTTCTTTTTTTTCTTTCTTTTTGCTTCTTTTTTTTCGGAGGGGGACAGAGATGTCGGGAATTAAGTATGCAGCGAACAATGCGACGATTCAGTGGGCAGACAATCGTATTTGAAAGTAGAATCGCTCCTTGTAATTGGAACGACGCGATTGTGTTTCTGATAACGGGGGCGAGGGGGATTAATTTACATTGTTGCTGACCAAACTAAAGTTCACCTGATACGCGAGCACGTTCCGTGTTTCAGTGGTTGATTAGCTTGTTTGGTAATTTGTTCTGTTATTTTAACGTTCACCGAGTGTATGGAAAATATTTCCTTTTTACAATCGTTGTATCATATTTGTCGTTTATTAGTCATCAACTTTCACTGTTACTCATGTTGGAATATTTCATCGTTCATCGTTCAGCTCTTCTCTCGATTCTCTTACACAGTCAGAATCCAAAGTTTCTTCTAAACTTTTAGGTAGATAAATTTTCCATCTCTGAAGTTTGTGAACCAAGTAACATACGATCTTCTCTTGAATTTGCGCTTTAACTTGGTGTCACACGAACGACACAATACTCAGAAGCGCATTAGACGCGTGACATTTGAAGCGCAGCACGGTGGCTGTTTTACATATTTCCTACCATTTTTAAACACCTTTCACAATACACATCTCGTAGGCGAAAACCGAGCGAATACATCAACGTTATTTATAATAGGGAACCAGTTTTTCTATCCACGTCTACCACAAAAATATCGCGTCAACGTACCAGCTACGCTACTTCGTAGTACGTCCGATCGCGCGACATACATTCATTTACCATAATTAAATGAATGGATAAGCAAACAGAAAAAAAGGGGAACGGGAATGGGGGGAAAAAAAGGCGCGTTTATGTAAAGCAGGGCGAAGCATTACGCTTGGGCAAAAATCTGCTTATCTCGTATTCATTTATGCTCTGCTTGCAGGTATCTTTGACGAATAATCCGTGCAAAACCGGTCTCGGGGCAACGAGCGAATTTCCTACAATCGAACTAGATTCAACGACGGAAAAGAAGCAGGCGTTGTGGCGAAAGACTCAGCTACGGTACAAAGAAATAACCGACCAAGCGAAATAATTGCACCGTGAACGGTCCGCCCGTGGAATAACGCTCGATTTGCATTGCACGCGCTTTTTCATCGGCCCGACACGGTAAGCGATGACAATTACGTTCTCCCGTAGGAATCTTATTACCGTGACACGGATACGACCATTTTCGCTAAACGCTACGTCGTTTATTGTACTGTTGGACGCAAGGGTGCTCCTCTGGCTCGCTTGGGTTACATTTTACCGAAACGCGAATGTCTAATTTCAAATCTCAACAAATTAATCGAAGCTCTTCCTTCGATTCGATGAATTTTACGGATTTTATCTCGATGGAAATTGAATAGAATGTAAGAGGGGAAGAAAGAAGTATTCTGAATGTTAATAAGAACATTGTTTTGCATATGTGATCAACATTTTTTTAATTGTTAGATATAATTTACTCACGGTTAGTTTCGTATGATACACATTTTTGTGTAATTCTCTTCTTCATATTGAACATCTATATTCGAATTGGTTAACATAAAGGAAATTTAAAAGAAAACTATTCTTTCTTCTTAAATAATGTCTTAATGTTACTCTAATTATTCTAGTTAATCAATTATACGTTTATGATTAGTTTTTAATAATATTCAGGTTTAGAAATAATAAAGAATTGTTGAACTTCGAATACGATCTGAAAAAGCTATAATTGAAATTGTTTTATTAATTCATTTTGCAAATTTTTAAAGGTAATAATGAAAATATACGAGAGAAGAATTTTAAATTTTTCATATCATAGATATTTTTAACTCACATTCGTGAATGTTTGGTGGCGTTTTTCTCAAAGCTTACTACTGGCAACGAAGCCCTTCTCGTATGCAACAGTACAATTGCTAGCAAACTGTAAGCAGCATAGAATCATCGCAACGTGCAGTTTTGCTTAAACTAATACATACAGGAATCGTGCGAGCTGTACGAATGGAGAAAAATTGTCTAGCTTCAAGTACAAACTAACGTAAGAATAAATAAGAGAATGTAAAAGTTCGGCGGTACACGCAGTTCATCTAATCATTGCAATTTAACTTCCCATATATTTATTCGTCATTTTCGTGTGCTATGAATTGTGAATATTTTTTCAATAAACAACCAACCTCCTATGTACTTCGTGTATGTAAACGAGCAAGCGTAATTAGTAAATTTCACGCTTTTTATTTTACGTGAAATACTAGTTTGGGGATTGTGGATAGCCGTTGCGTCTCTCATTATTTTACGCTGTAGATAGTACGAAGTAGTTATGCACTTATCTTATTTATATTACCACCATTGTTCTTACAAATTTCGTCGAGGTTCGTTATTAGATTGTTGGTAAGAATTAAACCTCGACTTTGGCTGCTGTCAAATACACGCTGTTTGCTCAAATTATTCGAAAATGTGCATTCAACACATCTCCTTAAGACGTTGCCGCAACCATTAATCGGATCGACTATTTGTCAGAATAAAACAAACGATTGTTACTGTTGTACGATGTCTTTTAATTGCGATGTAGCGTTGATAAAAATATTCGACAGAATGAAACGCAGAACGCTATCATTGATACAATATCGATCAGGTAAAGAACTTTATACTTTTAGTACACGACACGTTTGGAGAACAGCATGACTTAATATTAATTACTATTTTTTAAATCCTTTTTCTATATGCACACAGATATGTATTAATATATTCGTGCGTATAAAATGTTGCAATAAACCTTGACATGCATGATGACAAGCACTTGCACGATAAATCCTCGGCTATAATACAAAAATAAATATCGACAGTTTATAAAAGTCAGATGCTTTATAGAAAACATTAATCGTGACAAGCTTCGCGTCTAAACGTTAATTATAATTACCACGGCGATTTAGTAGAAGTTTCACAAAATTGTGGAATGAAACTAACGAAGGAAAGCTACAGATGGATGAAATCGAGGAAGAGCGATCGCGTGCTCTCCCCGTCCGTTCGAAGCGAGCAACAATCATTCGAGGTTGCTATTTCCCGGCGTCATTAAGCCGTTAATATCACCGCGGGGAGAGTAATGAGGGGTAGAGGAGCAACAGGAAAGTAATGTTAGGCGGATCGAAAACGGGGCCCCGTTGCAATTGAAGCAGAGAGAGAGAGAGAGAGAGAGAGAGAGAGAGAGAGAGAGAGAAAGAGATGAGGCTTAGAGACCGTTCGTTCGTTTAATTCGTGGCGAGGTTCGCTCCTCTCTGGACACTCGGTTGCACCGGCGATATTTATAAAGCAAACCTCTCGGTGCAAAGACCCCGGGGGCGCGTAGCGCGGCCGTAAGTTTAGGCCAAGCCCTTAACTCCTTCGGCACGTCGTAAGGTTTTCATAATAAACTACTTCCAGACGACGCTCGATCTTCATTATTTTTACGGGAACCCACCGCGGCGACGTCTGTCGCGATGGCCAGGCAGCCGCGCGCGTCCCCGTCCCCAAACGATTCCTGCGATCGGTCTGTTAACATTCGAACCGCGATTCGAACCGCGCACCCCGTGTTTTCGTTCGCCCGTTACGCGGGTGCAACGAGCTCCCCGACAGGCTGTTATTAGGTCTTAATACGTGAAATTTGTGAAACGAACGAGATCCCAACGTTACGCTCTTCGAGAACGTATACATATTATAATTATTCCAAGTGGGAGAAAATTGAAATCTGCTTGAGAATTTGTTTGAGAAAATAGTTTGGGGGATCAGCAAGCGGTCGCAGCGAAACGGTTGAGTTGCACACCAGTTGCCATCCACCCTTGCAATAGTTTCAATCAACGAACTATAATAATTGAATTTTACGATTCAACACCGTTGGACTACATAAAATATATAGTGTATATAGTAGTTTATAATTTTCAATCTGCAAATATGCCTGCCTATCTCTTCGAATGGAGCTTAATTAATGTTTAATTCCTATCGACACTCGACACGTTGCATCGCGGAACAGAACGCTGTCGCTCAGCGATCGCTCAAAAGAAGTTCCACTCGACATAAGACCGCGAGGGGTTAACAGTCCTCTAATTCGCTGTTTAAATAATTTACAAATATAGGGCAGTACCGATTTGATCGTTAGACTGACAATTAGCGAGGAAGAATTCATTGGTGGCCTGGATAGCTCAATTGGTTAGATCGATCATTGAACGATGAAAGTTCGTGTCCTGCTTCTGTAAATGCAATTAATCGATATACTTTCTCCTCTTATAGATCCAAATCGAAACTAATTATCCTTCGTGTACATAAATCGCGGGATAACAATAGTAACAATGATAATCTTCGTGGCTTTATTATTATCGCGTTACTTAAAATCCGTTGAGATCGTCTCCCTGGTTTTTACTGGGACGCATAGACGAAAGGTGGTAGTAGTTATTTTTGTAAAGAATTGCCGATGGCCTGAATAGCTTAATTGGTTAAAACAGTCGTTCAACGAAGAAAGGTCTAGAGTCAAGTCTTGGTTCAACTGATTCAGCAAATCCAATCAGCAGAATTTTTTTACTTCTTACCCCGTTCAGATGTTTAAATGAGAACTAGTTCAGTTTATAACGCCAATTATCAGACTATAAAGATAACTATAATTCGATTGCGACTGTAAAAATGTGATCGTCAGTTATTATTTTTCTGCGTTCAAGTCGGGAACTCGTGCGAACGAATCGAAGAAGTCGACGATTAATGTTAATTTTAATAAACTAATTCGCAACAAGTTCGATACACCTACTTTCAGAACGTGGCAAAGGATATCCGATTCACCAACGATCCTCGAAAGTTCGTCGACACTGAAAATAATTTCACGACATAGGAACCCCTAAATCAAAATTAGTTTTACTGCTCAGCCAGAGCAGTTGATCAACCCCGCAGCGCAGCTTTACAAGCAAATTAGTGTCACAAACGGTTTCCACGTCCCATAACATTATCTCTATTATATCCGCGCCTCCTCTCATATGCAGTCCTCTAAATCTCGCCAGTGTTGCACTGTGTTTCAGTTTCTCCGATTCTGAGAACGGAGTAAACATTTCAATCCGTATAATAAAGTTGGCAATCTCGAAAGGGGATAAAGCCTGGGCGGTTAGTTAGCGAGCGGGCAGAACCGCGTACGAGTGAGTTACCGTCGCTTCTGAATCACCCAGGGATCCACAGCTGTATTAACTTTGGCGATACCATACTCTTTTTTCCTTTTTCTTTTTTTTTAATGAACTACCAATGGCGAGAAGGGTGCATCACACACGCACACACACGTTTGTCAAATAAAACTCTATAGTGATTTGCGATTGCGCTACCCTCTGTTTTCTCAATTTTTTCTTGATGATTTCTGTAATTTATATGAAACGATATTTGTGTATTCGTATATGGAGATGTTGTTGCACGATGTTTAATTTTTTCAGAATTTTTCAGCAATCATTTTAGCAGGAATTTAAGCTGGAGTGATATGGTGATGAGCATGAAACAACCCCTTGTTTCTCCTTCTTAGTTTGTTTGTAAAATTTTCTTTGAAACTTAATATACAAATCTGTGATAGGCAAAATGCTAATTAATTTAATTAGCTAGAGATATTTTTACGACAGATTGTGGGTCGGATATGAAAAATGGTGGTTAATATCACAGGATACACCTTGCACATTTATAATTATGCATCGGTTTCGTAACGCAGAACTCGATTCGTGATGCTAAGCAAATGCTAATTAAATCAGTATTTAAATATTCACCAAGTTATTGAGATAATTAGCTGAATAAATCATTTGTCCGTTACTATTTCACGATTGCTCGCTTCAGCTTCCATCGTCAGTATTAACTGTCATTAATGCTACTTTGAAATGTAGCTCAAAATCTGAACCAATATCATTATTTCTTTACCAATCACGCTCTTTCATAACGACATAGTACAATTTCTTATCAATCAATCATAAAATTATATTTCTGCCCTAATTCTATCGCGACGTAAAGTCTTTCGAAGCACGAAGTCGCTTCTTCGATGGAAGATCACCCTCTTTCGATCCGATTTATCCACAACGAACGGAATACATAATTCGTAAAGTTTCCCAACGAGAGTTTCCCCATCACGGCCCAGTTAACACCGGATCGCGAACAGCAATCGGTTACCACAAGCAAGTGTTAATGGCAGTCTCGTTCGCGCGGCAGCCACCCCTCGCGGCGGCTTACTTTCCGCGGAAGCTGACGCGAATTTACGAGGTGCACAATGGGCCACAAATCCGCGTTAATAACCGCGCGTACGAATCGGCCCCGTATATCCATCAGCCGCTTGATACAGCCCCGCGAGAGAAGCTGCTGCCTCGTGTTTGCTCGTCGGGGCAACAGCCGACTTTTCGACGAACTCATCGCGCAAACGTGCTTCCACGTGTTCCGAGTATTGGCGGAGTTTGGGGTTGCGCGAGGACGTCGAGCGTCTTCGAACTGGTGGCACGAGAAGGGTTGCAAAAATTCATCGCTCCTAAAAATGGCGTGGATGCGCGAGAGTACTACTTCAAAGACGACAATGGTAATTCGTTAGATATATAAGAAAATCGCACTGCAACGAAGCAGAAAGTTTCTTGTCTTTCGACAAATCCTGATTAAAGCCGCGCAAGATTAAATTTTACTTTCAAAAGTAAAAGTGAGACGAGAACTGGAGCGCGACACGAATTGACGTAACATCCCTCGGAGGTGGCCGTGCCTTATCGGACTGTTGGCAACGAGCTACCCCGTAATCTTCGAATTATCGAAAAATACGCGGTGGCAGCGCCGTTGACAGGCACACGGCTCAATCTAGCCGCGCTACGCAACGTTTAATTAACGTGCGCCGAGTTTTACGGCGGGCTCGAACAAAGTATTGTTCCGAAACGAGTGATTTATCCCGCCACGGTTAATAATTAAACGCCGTATCCTTCGAGCGTAATACCAAACGCTACACCGTAATTTACGAGAACGCGCGGTACGTATGGCGAGAATATTACTGGGTGTAATGCCGTGTCTCCTAGGGTGATACGAGCAAGATCGCGTTACCGCTCACTAATTCTTGGGTGAAAAAATTTGAGCGTAATGTAGGATTGTCGAGTGAAAAGTCTACCCTTGGGTTTACGCGAAATCGTAAACCATAGGAACGCTACGAACCATTGCTAGAGTACTGTAATCATTTGGCGCGATGGTGTCACGCGTGATCGTGAGTTTCTGCTTTCAATGTACGCACTTTGACAAAGTTTTGAGAAGCCAAATTGCGGGCGAAGCAGTATCGCGCATGTTGGGATGAATGCTTACAATTTTATATTAATATTATGTACATATAAGATTCCTTCTAAGTAGTTTGAAAAGGTGCTCTCTGAGTTCTCCAAAGATCTACCAATGAGAACTGTGAACCGTTTCGCCGGTAGGTACGCGAATGAATAAAGAATAAAAGTATTCGGAGCACCTGCCTTTGCAATTCGTTTCTCGAGAGCATCCTCGAAATTGGGCGAGCACGTAACCGTCAATCGGTGCTTCTCAGTACAAAGTAGTAAAGTCGCTCGAAAATAACCCCGGGCGCAATTATCCCGCGACAAAAAGTACGCTTTATGGGACGATTTCTCGAAACGTATTAACGTTGACGAACACGAACGACCGTTTCATCTTTCGCGTGCCCCCTCGCACCCTTTCTTCCTCTGTTATTTGTTGCGCGCTTCAGGATCGATCTCTTTAATTGGCCGGTGAATTCGTTCGATTTCGTTTCACGGCACGATGATTAACGCCGAGCTGAAGACGATGTTCCCCGAGGAGTCGCTCCCACGTTACTGTCGCAAGTTTAGTGTTCTGCCCCTAGAGTTCTCTGAAATTTACGTTTCGAGACCCTAAAACTCTAGAGAGCACTGTCAGGTAAGCTTAAGGGTGGAGTACTTGGTCGAGAAGCGCACGAGAGCTATTTCGCGACGTAAAGCAGAAAATCTTGTATATTTTACTCTCTTTTAGACGTGCTCTCGGATACTTCCGCGGAAAAAAAGAATGGAATACTTTAAAAAAAGATATACTTTAAGCGTATAATACATTCGACATTTATCATGTCAATGTTCAGAAATAATTAAAGTAGACGTGGTAATTTTGTCAATGAAAAAGTATTTTATTCTGAAACTTCCTATTTGTACATTTTAACTTAGCATTAAAGAGAATATCAGCATCGATATCTTCGCGTTATTACTTTACTTTAAAACAACATTTCGTTAATATCTTAGAAATATTTTATTTCGTATTGCATTTTGACGAACATTACATAGAAGCTAATTTCACGATCGACGGATAACAATAATGTTTGCGTATTTTAAATCCTGGATTGGTAAGCGATCGTGGTAGGAGAAAACGCGAACGATCGGTTGCCAATGATCGTTGGGACGCGTGGTACGCGAGTGGAGACCGTCCGCGCGCACCCCAAGTCGAGAATTACACGTCCGCTCGGAAAAGCGATCCGCTTGATAGAGCCCTTGCTGCCTCTTCAACGCGGTAGTTCACGGGACAAGAAGTCCCGTGGTTGGCCGAGAGACTGGAAGAAAAATGAACGAGCGACGGCGACGGAGAAACCGGAAATAAAGGGGGTGGATAAGTATGGTAATAAAGGTAGGGAGAGAAATGCGCGAGTATGCAGCGTCCGATGGAGACTTAAAGGTATTTTGTTAATATATTAAAGAAGTGGTTTCGTAATCTTGACAAAGTTTCGATGCGATAATACGTTAAATATTTACGTGTGTGTTAATCAAATTAGTGATTCGACGATTTCGTGCGTACTTTGCGGAGGAACTACCCCCTAGAAGTAAGTATATCAGATTTACCTATCTGTTCCTAGAATAAGAATTCTCTCAGAAAATTTCAGCTTCATCAGTATCTCGATATCTGTTTAAATTTGCAGTTTAAAAAGACTTCAGCGTAATGGGGTGTTCTTCAGACGACCAATGTCTGACGATTCTCAACGTGACTCCCTCAGAGCGCTAGAGAGCAATAGAGCTTCGTACGAACGCTTCGCAACCCTTTTCGTCTGCCATCAACTCTTCGTATTAATCTAAATTTTCCACGCGTACGGAAAATATATTTGGAAAATGGTACGACAGTTGAACTAAAAGGAGGGCAGCGTGGTACGTTCGAGGGACACCCGGGTCGACGCATCCGCGGATAGAATGGTATTTCTGACTCCGCTGAGAGGAGAAGAAAAAAGAAATACGTCTGAGGAATCTTCGAAATCGTCGCTGACTAATTTTCAGACGGTTCTCCAACCCCCTCCGTCCGCCTGTCCCGTCCTCCGCCTCGTTCCCCCTTTCTCTTTTCACCAAACCACCTCTCCGCACCCTCTTCTTCTTCTTCTTCCTTTTTTTTTTATCCTCTCTCTCTCGCCCCCGGTTCACCCGTTCCGCTTGCTCTCGTGCTCGCCGCGATAAAAAGTCAATTTTATACCGGTGGGTAGCCGGAGCTAATAGCGTCTACCCGCGGGGCACCGCTCGAGTGGACGCCAGGAAACTATGTTTCGACGGCCGTTCGCGGACTTTACGAGCCTTATAAAAATGGCACCGTGCAACCGCGCCGCAGGAGCAGGGCCACGACGAGTAGCAGGGGGATCCTGGGAGAGCGGCAGCGACGGCCACGATTCGGGGATCTCGACGAGGACGAGACCGTGACTCACGGAGACGACCGTCTCGACGCGATCCTCTCGTTCAAATAGAAATCGTCGCTTTCGAGGAATCCCGTCTCCTTGTCCGCGTTCCTCGCCTCCCTTCGTCTTTTTTCTTCTCGCGCATTTTTCTCTTTGCAGTTCCTGTCGCTTTCAGTAGAATCCTCCTCCTCCGTTTTGACTGTCCGTCGTCCCTTTGTCTCTTGCTCTACTGTACCGTGGCTGATTCGGGGAGTTTGGCGAGGTTCAGGATCGCTGGCGGTGGTCAGGTCGTTTATTAGGTTTCGTTGTTAATGCGAGTCGTGGACATGGTGGTACTTGGTTCGTAGTTAGTGGTTTGTCGCGTGATTTTCCTTGGCTAATAGATTTTCCCTTTTGCGTGGTAACGTGTTGAGGGAAACTTGTGATTTTTAAATCTTGATTAGTTAATCACTTTCCTATCACCATTGTAAACAAAATCGTTTTTTACTCTGTATATACAAATGTTTCAAAGGTGAACTTAGAAATTTATTATATTTCTAATTTAATACCGAGAGCTTAGTTTCGTGCGGCAAAAAATGAATTTTATTATTCTCTTGAAGAGTGAAGTTTATCCGGATTCGCAAGAGTAACGTTTATTCGAGATAGCTAAATTTCTGAACGTTGCAATTCGACGAATGGTACATTCCAGCGTCCCGGTCGGGTACTTGGGCCTCTGTCAGTGACCAGCGCGTAACTATACCTTCGCGCGGAGCGATACATATGTGAAGGGGTTTCTAAGGGAAATAAAAGCAGAAAAAAAAAAGAAGTAAAACGTGAACGAGAGGAAAAGAGGAAGGGAGGCAAGAAGAGAAAAAAAAAGCAGAGAGAAGGAGTCACCTGCGTACACGTTCGTAGCAGGTACTCAAATTGCATAGCAACAGCACTCGCTCAATCACTTTCTCCCCTCTCTTTTACCTTTCCTTCCCTCTTGTGGCATACCTGTCCCTTTCTCCCTCTCGTAAATTCTCCCCTTCGAAAGGTTTCGCGGTACGTGCAGATGCGCGCCTACTCGTGAAATCAGTCAAGGTCCTCCTGCGAACGACGAGAAGGAAAAGCGCCCCTAACCATTCTGGGACGCGCGCAAGGGGGATGCTTCCGGATGCTTTGACTCGCCACAAATCGCGGCTGCTACCCGCCGCGCTTTTCTACGGGGCTCGCGAGGAAGTTGGTTTTCCGCTTTCTCGCTGACGGACAGAGCTTGTTTCGAGACGGGGATCACGCGTCGGTTAATTGTAGACGCTCGCGTAAACCCGTGAAAGTGACTCTTGGTGTCTCTTCTTTTCTATCTTCTAAATTCTTCTTCGATGGTCAGGGTGGTTTTTTTTTCTATTTAGTTTTCTTATATGGCGGTACAAAGAAGGTGTCCAGTCTTCGTTTTTAACGGTATCGAATTTATACGTCTACTATATATTTGTTTAATTGTTGTACAAATGTATTTTCTTTAATTTTGAGCATTGCGATTGAGTAGCATCTTTCTTTCGTTTTCGGAAAAAGGAGCAAAATACATTGCTAAAATTTATCGGTGTACCAGTTAACGTAACAGTATTTCTTTCAGATAGTATCAAATTTACGGTTGCGTTAAAGCGATTAATTAACTTCCGCGAAGCTCATTGAATTGCAAAGATCTTTGGCGAGCGCAGGGAACAGGAAGCTTGCAGTTATTAGATTCGTATCAAGCGTCGCTTCAGTTTTGTACAGTTTAATTTTTCATTAAAAACTACCACTTTCCGGTGAAATTAACACGCGTTTTTCAAATAAAATGAGGAGATATCATTTTGATTACGGTAGACCGCGCGGACGGTAATTAAAAATTTCACCGGACAGGAAATAAAAAGTTATTCACGGAACTGGCAGTCGATGTTCATTTACCATAACTAACACAGATACTTCAAGCGAGTAATTTATTGCACTTAATTGAGCAAACGAGTTTTGTACCAAGTTATAATAATTACGCGTTACGTTCTTCGTGGAAGCGCAATTTCTTTATTACTCATCCCAAAGAAACGTATTCTTACTTTCTTTCTTTTTTACTGTTGTTAACAACGCGTTATAGTATTTACAGACTGATGTAAATTTATTCAAAGAGGATACTTGTTACTAAAATTAATTGAAAATCATTTTGAAAATTCAATATCTTCCAATAGCTTAGAATTTAATACGATAAAACGAAGTAAACGTACCTTAATTTATAAACGGAAAAAATTATGCAAAGGATCGAAAAAACTGCACAGTTTATTTAACCAACAAAGAACTCCTCCTAGTGTATTGCGTCACGAATGTATACGGTTCATTGAAAATGCCAGCGCAGCTGAATAATTCAACGGGGTCAATCTTCTTAAAGGATTAGCGGGGCTTAGGGTGGAATAAGGGTGCAAAGAGCAACCGATTAATCGATTATCGAAGACAATAGCGTGGACAGACCTCTCTTCGTGGCGATCTCCTTTTCTGTCAAAGGTGTGCCAATGAACAATCCACTCGTCAAATTCCACGTTTCTTTTCCATCGAATCCAACACTTACTCGGCTCAAATTTATTGTCATTCCGCAATGCATTAAGTTACGCGCCCGGTAAATTGTAAATTCTTATTCGAAAGTAAATTTAAATTCTAAAATAAACGATGGTAGTCTGGAATAATTGCATCTGTATAGTGCGGTAGTTCGCCTGCACAATTTTACTAGCCAATTTCCTTTATGCACAGTTGATCGTTTTCGTTCTTCGCTCAGACGGTGTGTAATTGGTGACTGTGCGTAGCCAATCTGTTGCAGTTCTTTCAACAGATTCGAAAACGGTTCATACGCGGTACGGTTCACTTGGTATCCTCTGGAATACGTTAAATAATCGCATCGTGATTCTTTTAATAATATCCGTTCCCTTCTAATCGTTATTTATCTTATTTGATTATTAATGTAATAAAGGTTTGCTGATTTCAAGGAGAATGGGCTATCGCGCGTAATAGCAGGTGGAATTTTTTACATTTGCCACGGAGAGAAAGGCAGAGGCGGTGGGGTTGGACCGAAAACGACTTAATAGTCGAAAGAGGGTTGATACGAGGGACGCGTGACGCTGTTCAGAAGCGAACCGAGTGAAGACAGCGGCTTCTCTGGTGTCTATACCCGTGTATATATCGTTCCACGTTCATTTCCACGCCCGGAAATGCATAATTGAAAGGCGAGGAGAGCATCGTAAATAACCGCACTAATTGTTTCTAGCCAATTTCCTGCCTTCTCGCACGTCCGTTTCCCCCGTTCGTGTTTGCCCTGCTGCTCCTCTTTTGTCTTCTTCGTTCCTTTTTTTCCCCTCCATCGGCTTCTTCTTCTTCGTCGTGTTCTTCTTCTTCTTCTTCTTCTTCTTCTTCGTCGGTATACGCACGCAGGTCGCTGAAGCCACTTCGCGTCCCTCGTTCTTTTGCTCGTGCCTTTCTCTCCCTGCGACTCCTCTGCAGGGATTAGCCTACTCGTATCGCGTACGTTGTCATCGTCTCGTCGCGAACAATCGCGTTGCTCAACGCTGGAAGATGATTAAAGAGCCATCCCACGACGTGTTTCCGACGACTTTTGCCGACGAGAGCCACTGAAAAATTGTGCGTAAACTGCGCAGACATCCTCGTCTAATTGCAATATTCTAGTATACGATGATGATCTAGTATATAAAATGTACAATCGTCCATACAAGAAAATTTGTGATTGCAAAAGACAAAGTGGGAGAGGAAAATCGAGGCTTACAGGATTGAGAGGATCAGATGATAAGCTATTTTGGCAATTTTTTGCAACTTCTAATTTATTTCTACCAAGTGTATTTTCCAGAAATGACCAAGAAGATCATCGTACACAAAGTTCCAGGGCGAGCGCAGGTGCTTCGAATCCGTTTCGGAGATGTCTCCTAGGCGACTGGCGAACGCACGCGTCCGGTTGTCTCAAGGCTCGAAGAAGGAGACGGCTTAATGGCGGCGCGGAAGCGTGGAGTGACAAGATGTCATTATTAAGTAAAGGCGAGAACGGAAACGAACGATTGAGGGTTGTTGGATCGGTATCGAGGCAACGGGCCGCGTTTTTACGACCGATAAACAGTGTAATTGTAACTGGCTGATCCGACAATTAGCCGCGCGGCGACTTCGCGTCGCGGGGTAAAAGAATTCCTATCGTTTCCTGCAATTCCCCGGTGTCCCCCTTGTTTTTCTTGTTCCGGGGGAAACGACGCCCCGGGATGACGCTTACGTGACGCGTAACCAGGTAATTTCCAACGGCCGACTGTGTTTTAAAAATAGCGGAGAAGAGGTATTGCCAGAGCCGCTCTGGTAATGATAATTGCGTTATTAGTAAGTTTAGAGGATCTAATGGTACCGAACGGTTTTAGTATGTGAGAGATGCTCGATTTTTTGCCGCTCCTACTCGGTACTCGTACGTGTTGCAATTTTCGCGTGACGAGGATTTACGGTAATTCCAACGTCCGAACACTCGAACAAGTCAGGCCGACACTGCAAGATTACGGGAGTGGAAATCAGTCTTGTATGTTACAATTGCACGGGTAGACGATCTTCCTGCTGGTTCTCTCATTATTGCCGACTTTTCCAGGTACCCGGTAACGCGAGTAATAGGCTATCATTTGGTTTAAGTATCGACTGTTCCACCGTCCATTGCTCGGTACAAAGTCAAACTTTCTCACGACGACACGAGTGGAGTAAAGCGAGAGGCTCGTCGATGGACTGTTGTATCCGCTACCACTCTTCTGATGGAACTCTCGTACATCCTATACTCTCCAACTTAATGCTTAAAGCCAGAAATGGGTGCAACGTTAATATTTCATGCACTGTCCTCGAAACTTATTCTACTTAATTATCCGCAACAACCCGATTCATCTCTAAATGATCGAGAACCGACAGAAGGGGTTGAAACTACAGAACAACGCTCGATAAGGTACCAAAATGTCTTCCACGAGCAACCTTTCAACCCTCAGCTGTTTCTCGAACGCAACGAACCCCGATTGCTCCTGAGATCGGTACAGGAAAACGGAGCAGAACCACCGCTTGGCGTGCGCTCGCTTCGCTGTTAGCGGGCAGTCGCTCGCAGGAAACCGGATGGCGATCGTGGCGTTGCCCGTTAGCCGGGTGCCCCTCTCCGTTGGTCACCAACAAAGCGGGCATTTCTGGCTGAATAATAACCGCCGCTCGCGTTTGTCCAGCCGCGTTCGCGCGCTGGCTCTAAGCGGCGCAAGTCCCCCGGTACGTATGTAAGCCTAACGTAATTGAAGGCTAGGAATGCGGACGCACGCATGAGGTAGCAGAGAGCGGTGTAGACGGGCCGCGCGCGGAAAGGGGACGGGATAGCCACGGTTTTGCCGCGCGGCTCGCGAGCATTTAACGCGCCTGTCCCTCTGGTTAACGGCGAGCGTGCGTGTCCCGCGTTTACGCGTTAATTAAGCGGACGAAAACAGGGTACACTGTCGGGGGGGCTGGGTCAAGTTTGCTCTCGAGAAAGAATCGTCGAGCGTTGGCGGAAGCTGTTTTATTCGATACTGATAACAGAGTGGCTGTTCTTTGAAAATAACATAGGAGAGATATAAATATGATAAGCTCTGTTCAAATGATTATTATTCAAATTTCTCGTTCTGCTTCGATAAGAAGTAATTACAAGCATCCAGGTTGTTGGTTTTTCTATTTCTCGATGGAACTGACGTTTGTGCGTACAACTGTACGATCATTTCTTTTGGATAGGAAGTAGAATTACGATTTCAATTCTGAAATTGACGCAAGTGTTAACGATAATCGCATTTCGTACGATGGATAAAAGCAATCGAGTCAGTACACGATGGTCGCGTGAAGCCTCGAGATGTTCTCCAAGTCCGTCTGTGCGCGCCAGACGCGCGTCGTCTTCCGCTAGGAAGATCCGTGTAAGCTCCACGTACGAATCTCGACTTTAATTGAGGCCGTTAGGGTATTAATTAGCAGGAGTAATCGGCGATGTCAAGGGATACAGCTGTCAGCGTGAAACGGGTGGCTCGATGATAAGCGGAATAAGACGTCGGCTCGTTTCCATCTCCTTTCCTCGTCTCGTCCCTTCCCTCGTTTATTGCACGGGTGCTGCGTACCGTTCGAAGTCGCGGAATGCGATCGCGATACGTTTACACGGGCATCGGCATCAATTAACGTTACCGCGGGTATTAATTAGCATTAGCGGAGGACTGTGTCGCGCAATGCATACCTGCGTCCACGTTCTAGATGCGTATTGATTCACGCTGCGTTTCGAGGACCTCATCACCAAGCTTAGTTTTATTCCACATGAAAAAGAAACACAGCTGAGCTACGATATAGTTTTTCAATGTGCACTTTGCGACAATTTTTTGTTCTCGTATAAACTGAATTATCATTCCAAATGGAGTTGGACTAGTTTAAATTGAGAATATCTAATCGATCAATTTGTCAGAGTAATTCTTTTGGTCGATATATAAAATTGGATAGGGCGGAGAAGCTCGACTATTTTCCTGAACCGTTTAAATGGGCCAAGGCTCATGGGTGCTGAAAAGGGTCGCTTCGCCTCGTTCCGTTCAGATGTATAAATCTCTCGATTAGAGCTGACGTTCCTTCTTCCTGCCCAGTTGGCCGCGTCTTGGACGCGTGTTCACACGACGTCAATCTTCCTCGTGGCCGGTCGTACACGTGTCCCTTTTGCGTCGAAGGTGTTGGCCGATATGTAGGCTGGCCTGAGGTTAGCCGGACTAGGGCCACGCGTGTCCACGAAAGGGCCGCCCAATCTATGACAAGTGGCTCTTCCTGTTTTGCACGTTAATTTAGCGTAGGAGGAAAAGCCAACGAGGGAAGACGTGGACATTGGGCCAAGTATCCGGAATAAACAGTGCTCCCGAGTTCTGATGTTGTTAAGCGTTCCACGTCGCTCGATTGACGCTCTGACATAAGAGTTTGCGTTTCGTCCGTCGTTGGATCTTGTACGGGGTGTTTGCAAGGGATGGAGTCGAGCAAAACTTTGCTTTCTCAGATGACGAGAGAGTGTTCTCTCTTCTTTGTTTCACTTTCATTTTCTATTTTTTGTTAGCTTTGGATATGGCTGTGGTTGATTTAACTTGTCATTTCCTACAATTTTTCACGCGAAACTGTCCAACTTCTTTTTATCTTTTAGATATGTTTCAGTGTAATTAATAATTTTGTAGATATTCAGAATTTTAGCCAAAGGAGACTTTTATTCCGGAGGAATAAAACTTCTGTATTTCTATTTCCTTTGAAATATGCTGTACGTATCGATAAATTTAAGCATATTATCGATGGTGGACTCGTTTTGAAAGTGATAACCAGCATTTGTCACACGACACTCTCCAGGAAATATGACAAAACGTTCTGTTCGTTTTATACCTGACACAATACACCAACAAGTGGTTCATTATAATTTACGTTTGTACTTCTTACTAGTAACTAATAGCTAATCTTATCGGTTTCGTGTTCGACGTTGTGTACACGTACCATTGTAGATATCAGAACCCACGCAACGATCTGAAAAATATGTGTTCGATAAAACTGGTTCCAGATCGCAGAGCGTGGTATCACCTTTGTGTACGAAAGCAGAAAGAAAGGTGTGTTTCGTTCATTTTTTGTTTCACATAAGGTGCGCGTTGCATCAATGGAATTCGCGAAGAAACAAATAGTCTTAAAAGAAATATAATAACTTAAAATAAACCAAGAGTTTAATGAAAAATTTTGGAGAAAAAAGTAGCGATCGTTAAGAGTTAGTGGGACGATTTTCTTGACGCGATTGGCAACACGTGCTAGTGGGTAGAAAACGAACGAGACGCCTGGCGGTACGTTATAGTTCTGCTCTTTACATTAGATCGTTTAACGTGTAATCT
The DNA here is from genome assembly GCF_050948175.1 of Xylocopa sonorina. Lineage (NCBI taxonomy): Eukaryota > Metazoa > Arthropoda > Insecta > Hymenoptera > Apidae > Xylocopa > Xylocopa sonorina. Next base: position 8,022,628 of record NC_135196.1, on the reverse strand, counting down.
GAGCGCAGTAGTAATTATGCCAGGAGAATAATTGTGGCGACTGGAACGAGTTCCACGACCGATTAAACGACCGATTAAACAGAACCGTAAGGGCTAGGGACGCCGATCTTTAATGGATTCTCCAAAAGGTAGACGTTTTTGCGCGGAGAAATCGATTTCTCGTATCAATCTTATCATCAATCGATGTTTCGTGAGAAAATAGAATCGACCAAAAAGGACGTAAACGATCTTTCGAAAACTGACAATGCTTCTTCCATTTAAATTTTCAGAAACGAGTCGAAATTTAATCATTTGCGACGATTGCGTAAGTTGAGATGAAACAATTTTTTCGTATTTAAATCGATTCGTTATGGGATAAGTTGATTTTTAACCGAGGAATCGGCGCTCTTCAGCGAAGATCGATGGTTAAACGGAGAGCGAAACGCGCGATCGCAGCCGATTATTCCTTCCACGACGCGGTCCCGTTCGCGATCGATTGCGGCTGGCTTGGTTGATCGAGGCTGACGGGATTTTAATGCGTTCCACCGCGTGATCTATAATTGTTCGATGAAACGGCCCTTTCAGACGTCGACGATTGAGCGATCCAGCTCGCCTCGGACGCTGGGAATCGGCTTGCTAGTAAGTGCTCGTTGGTTTGGTCACTTGCCAGCTAATGGCATCCTGGGACCGTGTAATAACACGTTATTACGTTTTATTGATGTGTTTACGCATTTGTTGTCGCGGGTATGTTTTGGTAAATGTGACTATTCGCCATTTGTCTTGGAGGCAGCGGCGGTACGGATTGTAATTGAAGGGGATGGCGCGGTAAAAAGATATAGGCCAGGAGTAAATATATATGGTTGAAATAAATTTATTTGCTCGGGATGACTATTCTCCTTAGTTCGATCAAATTATTTTTAATTCCACGGGATGTTTGTTTAATCGAGACCATTTACTGTACATCAAAATCTTCTCACCAGTCAAATAATATATTTTCTTAAATGTAACGAATCATTCGCATCCAGTTGAGTCCATTCATTTTCTTTTTTAAGTAGTAGATGATTCGATAAAAAGTAATTTCGGTTGAGCAAATATTATTTTATGTACAAGAAACATTGATGCATCGATTTAAATAAATTTCTTCGGTATTATTGAAAGAAAAATAATTTCCTTTAATCAAATACCAATAAAAGTTTATCAATACCAGAGAATTTACATTCATGCCATCTTGATAGAAACAGAAACGAGGTGCAACACCTTCTTCCTCTGTTTCTTCGTTTCGTTAATGCATTCTATTCTTGTTCTCTGCAAAAAAACAAATCAAGCGTCTCCAGTATTAAAAAAAATATTCAAACGTACATTACACGCGGAGATTAAGAGAAAATTGTCAAAGACAAAGTTGGTGGCCTCGAGAGACGACACTGGTAATCTGATTCCAGAAGACTAAAAGTGATTTAAATAATAATGGAAATTAATTTAAGCAACAGAAGAGACGGGCAGCAAACGGAAGGGTAAAAAGTTCTTTCAAGTCACGTAGCAGTAATACACGTATTACCAAACGAGAAGCTAATCAAGATTAGTAATGGTAGCAGCCGCGAAACGGAAGTCGGAGGCGCAGAAAAAGCACAACCAATCGGCCTTGCTACACCTCCTCTCAGGCCACTGTCTCGATTTCCTGCGTTTATCTCTGGAAAAGCATTGCGATTATGCAAATGTCCGCCGTTATGAGCCACATTCGACTCCGCGTCCGATAATCGCTCACGTTCCATCGATTTCTTCACCGGTCGCGCGGTGAATCGACATGCAATCGGAGCCGGCGCGCGACGTCTCGGTACCCTTAACGATCGATGGGCGGAACGCGAATGGGAGAACAGGTTATGATAGATGTCTGAATCGTAATCTAAAGGCGATCCAAAACTATCCAACTCTGAAAAAATGATGTCGTACGAAACTCTCGAACGTCTCGAGTGCTCTGAGGCTTTCCAAAATTCTATCATCATTAACATTATTAATTAGATATCTACAAAAACTTGAACACCACTTGTTAAAAGAATACGTATATGCATGCATATGCGCGAAGGAATCCGAAGCGTTTCAGCGTGTATCATTGGGAAGCATGAACGGGAACTTGATCGATACCACTATCAAAATCCTGGCGGCGGTTCGAGTGTAATATCAGTTATAGTTGTGTCTTTGGCTTGCATCGAGAGACAAAACACGAGAGTATCCATGCCATAAGCGGCACCGGGAGACGGCGACGCTGGCCTCTGCACCAGACGCGTCGAGATAAGCAGATTAGCGCCGGTACCATGATTATCAAAAGGGGACGAGGCTGTTGCCTCATGGAGAACCGAGAACAGGGCGCTTGTAGCTCCTCGGTACGCTTCGCTGTGCTCAATCCTTGGCGAACCGTCTTTACTATGCACGCGTAGTTTTACAAGTAAACCGCTTAACAGAAAAGATGAATTCGAATATTTGAAGAGTGCATTCGTATCCACAAATAATATACCATACCACGCGAAACACAAGGGATAATCGAAATGTTCAAATGAACACGAATGCGGTGAAGTAAAAATCAGTTGGAGACGATAAACGCTCTGATCCTGTTAAATCAACCAGAAAATGGCGGCACCGTCGAAACACGCGACTGCATCGGGACCGTAGCCTATTGCACTCTAAACGCAACCGGTGGCCTTCTTCCGGCTGAACGGTTTCCTGTTCTGGGAACAGGAAAACGCGATGATCGATCACGCGAAATGATTTCAGCCGCAGATGCGTAACCGTTCATTCAGCTGGACGGCGGTCGTGTCGGTCTCGTCCGCCCCGCTGCCGTTCCCACCTATAAATAGGTAGGCTCATTGAGACTGGTTCCAGAAAGACGAGCCACGGTCCCGCTTCGGGCGATCCTTGCCTCTTCCTGGGGACAAAAATACAGCGTAGGTGCACGCGATACTACCTTCGCGGGAAAGGCGAAAGCGGTGGCGGCGTGGTTTCTAATTAGAGCACCGCGGCCAACGGAAACAGACACGGAGGCGCTTGCCAGGAATCTTCGCGGTATAATTTCGTGGACGTATGATGTCATCCAGGTTGCTTCGTATCGAGAGGAGCTGTTAAACCCGACCACTCTGTACTTTAGTCAAGGTCGTCCTTTAAGAACGTCCTCTGCGGATATTCCACGATCGAAGAATCGTTGGAAGAAATAATAACTTTCAATTAATCGTCAACTAATTAAAGAGATCGCCTTCGTCGTTCGCCATCGAATTCGGAGCCAGCCTGAACGCGTTCGAGCTACGCGAAGTCGAACGGATTCGCGCTAAATAGATCTTCGACTGGTCGACAAGTCGATGGCCGATCGGTACCAACGAGCAGGACGACACAGTCAGCCACTGCCGCGGCGTTCGCAACTCGAGGATCGTGTGTACGCGACGCGTGTTTCCACGAAGTCATTATTATTGCATTAGCCGGCGGCCGAGCGACGATTTGAATTACATATAAGTTTGCAAATTGGAGGAACGGATAATTACGGGCGTGCACGGGCTGCCCGCCGCGATCGACCTCGTCCTCGACGTTGACGTTTTAACGACGTTTTTACTCGCGCGTGTTCCGCGTCGCGGGACTTTTACGTGCGCCGTCCGTCCATTTTGTGTGCGCCGCGGAATCGGCCGCCGCTCGGTGCCGTTCGACCTCGTTCAATGAGGGACCGGACACTTCGCGTGTTCCTGTTGCGCGCGGCTTAAACAGCGGTGTCGGATGAGAAAATGATGATACGTTTCGCAAATTAATCATGAATTAATCATAAACCCGGTGTAATTTATACGCGCGTCCAGCACGTTTCGAGAGATACGCTTCTTTTCGTGGAATGTCCCGGGCACGGTGTTCCACACGGGCAGCGGCCGGGTTGAGACCGTGGCGCGGGAAAAGGCCGCGTTACCCGCGTGATATATGAATTTATAATTCGACGAGGACTCGTTGACGCCTTTAATAACGGAGCTGTTCAAGTTCAACGATGTTATTTCTTCGTCATTATCGGGATTTTTATTTTCCACCTGTGGTATTACGTACCGTGGGTACAAGTTAAGTTGATTTTGCCAGACGAGGAACTGCCTCGGGGCAAAGCGAGAGAGGCAGAGGTATAGTCGAGAGAGCCGACAAATATTCTATTATAAAAAACGTTCTATCGCCTCGATCTTAATGAAAAAATTGCCGATCACTTTGAAAATAATAGCTATCAGTTCAGTGTGCGTATTAAGGCACATTCTCTTATTTTACCGATGATACTTCTTTATCCTTAGAACTGCGAACTCTTTTCATTGCCATCTCCACGTTTGAGGCACACTGGAAAATTCGACCATTTGTCAATGTTTTAATAAACGATTTCAAGCAAATCGATTTCAAGAATCTATAGTTTCGAACAGTATAAAATTCCGGTACATATCATTAAAGAAGATTCGCCGTGGAATTGATTTCAGGTTAAAATTGAACGTTAAGGTTTCTAAAGATAGCCTCGAAATAGCCGGGTTTCTTCGTCTGTGGAAGACGAGGAGGCTCGCGTTGCAATCGAGGATGCAATTGGTCGTACACGTGGATAACGTCGAGCGTACACATCGCACGCACGTTAGCGCGCCGGTGCATATGACACGCACACGGGCGCGCGTAGGCCCGTGTGGAAGACGCATCGTGCCGATTAAGCGAGGCAATCAGGTCGGACTGGTAATTAGCGACGGTTATGTCAGCTGAAACTCGTTGAGCTTTCGTGTGTCTACAATGCTGTTCACGAACAGTGTCCAATTGCTGATTGGTACAATAATTACAGACCCTCGTGCGATTCATATCCTTCTAACCGAATCTTAACCATATATTTGCAATTACTTACACCATTTTTCACTTAATTCCAAACCATAAATTCAAACTATTTTTAATCAATCAGTACGTTTCTCAATTACTAAAAGCTATTTAAAAATAGCGAATCCCAGCCAATTAAGTAACGAAGTTAACAAAGTCACCCTTAAAAAACGAACCCCTCAAATCTCATACGCTTTCGAAACATTCCAAGTCCCTTCCACGGTGCTTGAACAGACACGAACGATATCGCACGTGAAATACATCCTATCGACGACGCAACGGCGACCTAAGCTCGCAAGCTTCAAGCGTCCTTGCGTATCGCGCGTGTACCGTTCATGAATGACGCTGTAGACGTAACGAGCGTGTACCAGCGCTCGCGCGCACCCTCTTGCGCTCGCGACCGAGGACATACACGTGTAACGCGATAGCTACGTAGCATAGAGTTACGCGAGCCCAATAATACGTCTGACGGCTGTCTAGACGGGGCCACGAACGATCGCCGGTGCGGCTGTGTAATCCGGCGGCCGCGACGCGCGCGCGAGCCTCTCGCACACTCGCGCGTTTTAATGCCCGCCGGAGAGAGAACGAGCGAGGGCTGCGCGGACAAGGACGAACCGTGCGTCCGTGCGTGCGTGCGTGCGTGTCGGCTGGACGCGTATCCTGCGCGTATCCTGCGCGCCTCCCGAACCTGTTCGACGCAAAAGGATTACACCACCTCTCGCGGGGAGTAACTGGACTGGCCGCGGGATGGGGCGTGCTTCTTTTGATTCGGTTACGGTCGCGCGGCTGCCAGACGGGGTTAATCGAGTTTCATGTTTCGAGTGTCTTGGGGATGCACGAAAGGGGTGAACCAGAAGCGAGATGTTTTCAAGAATTTTTTTTTTTTTTTTGTCTTCCCTCGAGTTAGCGAATGGGTCTTGTGGTTTTAGGGATGATTCTTGGTGGTGGTTGGGCTTTTTCGTTGCGAGCTTGGTTTTTGTTAATCGTTATTGGTAACGTGAATGGTAATTTTTGATCGTTGCAGCTCCGTGTGCGTTGAGATTCTTTGGGTCTCTTGGTAATTTAAAAATCCATCGTGCCTGGTGTTAGACGTGTACGTTACCAGTGTTCACTTCGTTCTTTTCCTTTTTCGAACCGTAAGAGCGCAGTTGACGAGTTACACGATCGACGCGATAATCGCGGCGCGTTCATCTCTCTTACGGCTAGAGAGATCGTAATTAGTTTTCAAAGGGGGTACAAGAGCCGAGATTCTTTCCGTTCCAACTAATCAAGCCGAGGTATTCCCCTTTTGTTAGATCATCTCGGATAGGGCACGGCGAAACAAATAATAAAACCGCGGCCTCATCAGAGAGCGTTATTGCAGTATAAAACCTGAAAATCAGTTTAAGGTATCGCATTTACGTGATTTAACGCGTTATCTTTTATTATTAATCTCGCGACGTGTAATTCATTCACCGCTCCGCGAGGTCTAATCAATTGCATCTGCTATGCTCATCGAACAAATTATTTCCCTATCGTTGCCCCCTCCCCCCCCCCCTTCCGTCCCGTTTTCCACCGTTCCTTTTTCATTTTCCTCTTTTCGTTTCTTACCGAACATTTCGCGTGTTACACGTCTCTACCTTAGCCTGTCCACTTATACAGGGTGAGCCGCTCGATTGGCTCTCGATTTGCGCGGCTCGAGTTTCGACACGGATCGGTTGAAATTCTGGGCGAAACATTTGGGACGGTCATCCGTTCCGACGGAATTTTAATTCTCCTGCAACTGCAACGATGCGAATGCAATTTTCTGATTCGCCGTTCTGAGAACTTTTTAAAGTATTACCGCCTCGAAGAGTATCGGTTGCAAAGCGACTGATAATCGTGTCTGATTTATCGCGCCACTTATTACTTTGAATATTTTTCACTCGGAATCGAATTTATTTAGTCGTGGCTGTAACTGAACACAGTATCGCGATATCAGTCGACGAGTATCACGCTTTTTAACGAAGCACTTTTTCATTAGAGCCGAAAGAATGTTTCACAGCAGAAATAAAATAATTGACTCACTTTTGAAAAATGGTACCGGGCGAACCCGCTGATGTTCAAATAAGTCGACTAATACGTGCCGAACAGAGACACGCGCTAAAATGATTTTTCACGAGCCTGCAACAATGATAATTAAAATTCTTCTTTCTTTTTCTTGGCCAATCTCGTGCGAACTGAAGCTGGTCCAATCGCGTGGACACACCCTGTATAGGCGGATACGAATACGAATCTGCTGCGTGAGCCCGGCAGATTTACGCAGATAAATCGATTGAAAATGCATGATCTATGGCCGCGTGTTACTTCATGTGCTCATTCCAATCATTCGTTCAATTATCGATGATAGATCTGCACGCGTTTGACTGTAAATTACGCCAGGAGGGAGCTTCATTATGGCGCAGCACAATCGGACGGGTATTTTTAAGCACTTGTTAATTATTTTTGACAGCGGGGCAGATGGGCGGCTTGTAGATCGCTCGATAACCGTTAGCTCCACTTTTACCCCGATTAATCGCGTTAAGCGTGTCCCGCTTCTCCATTTTCGTTTTGCAGTTAGACGGTTAAAAGCGTGCTAGTTCAATAGTGAAATTAATTTCACGCGGTTGGTACGTTTGTTCCAAATTGACTGTCAACGTGACTGTCATTAATCTCGTCTCGCGAGAGGAAAAACAATCTCTATACCCCTTCGTCTCTTTCGACGCAACGAGTTGTTAAGTCTAATTAAAATTTGCAGTAACAGCAACCAGATTCGTCAACGATTATTGTTGCATGTAATCATTTATCAGTAGCCTACGATTAATCGTGGATTTCTGCTCGAACCCTGGTTGCAGTTTAAAGGTTCCTTCGGAAGCTTTTCAACGATTCTATTTATTCCACGCTTGATAAATCTCCGTTTATACGTATATCTGGATACTGTTCCACTAGAGAAACTAAAAAATATTCCCCGCTTAATTATCCATTACTCGTACCTCGCTAGATCTTAAATTAAAACAAATAACGACGACTAACATCCATCATTAAATTGCCCTGTCCAGACCACCCATAAAAAAGGAGAAAAGGAGAGTGGAAAAGCTCAGTCGATATCTAACAGACCATCAATTTCGACGCGCGGTATAAACTACATTCCCTCCCCCTTTCCCTCGCCCTAATATTATATTATAACTCGCAATAATAATACTCATGAGTCCCAAGGCGATGCGATGCCCAGCCTGACCTGATAATAAAGCCTGGTCTCGCATTCGCGTGTTTACGGCAATTTACGTAAATTTATAATGCAAGGCACACAGAGACCGCTCTCAGGGAGGGAAAACGATACGGCGTGTAAGTAATATTGATGGAAATAAATCAGGCCCGATGATCGACCGTGGGCACGAATATGGCCGACTGGTGAACGCGTCAGGAGGGAAGTACGCACTCCCTGCGGGATGAATCACGGCGTCGTCGTCGTCGTCGTCGTCGTCGTCGTCGCCTGACGACGCGTGTAAACGAAATCCAGGAAGGTACGAAAAATCGCGCGACGATAGAGACCGCGAGAGAGCCGGGAACCGCGGTACGCCTACTTCCTCCCGGGGTGATCCTTATTGTATATGAAGCTGTACGCGCGGGAGAACAGGAAGAAATAGAAAATGCGGAGAAGAAATGGAAAGAAAAGGAGGAAGACCGTGGAACCAGTTCGCAGGATGAACCTCGACGGGTCCTCTTCTCACGCTACTGAACACGTCGCTAGCCGTTGATACTAATCGTAATTACACAACCACGGACGCGGCTGATTCCACGCATAAAACCTGACGTCTCTTTACGTTTCATTCACCGTCCTCTTATTACGTCCTAGCCCGCTCAGCCTCCGTTTTCTGTCTTCCTCCACGTCCTCGTGACATCTTCTTCTACCCTCGTTTTCCATTCACGCGTCGCATTGCTTTATCTTGCCGCTGGTTTCTTTTTTTTTAAATATAATTCCGTGGTTCGGATGCTGTGAACGACCGTGATAAATGGTATCGGAAAGCTGTTGGAGAGACAATTCTATTAATCATTTGGTTAAGCGCGATCAACTAGGATGCGTGGTTTCTGCTTAGATGGATTGTTTTATTATCAACCTGTACATAGATACTCGAAACGAAGAAATTTGCTGAAGTTGCAAGAGTTCTTTACGAAGAATTCACGTGACTTTATTTTTAATCAAATAATGAAAAACTAAAAGGGTGGAACGTGGCTTGAAACGTTTTTAAACACGACATTTGGATCAAAGGAGACGGTAGGTCTCGAAAATTCGAGATCTCGAATTCGAGCGTAAAAAAATAAAAATTGCAAACGATATTAAAAAAATATCGTACGAAAGCGCAGGAGAAAATCAGGAGGATTCCGCGGTGCTGAACCAGCGTACGTGTCGGAGCAAAGGCAACAACAATGGGTGGTCCCGTGCGGCGCAAAAATACTCGACTTGAGCGTCCCCCAGGCTAGGAAGCAACGAGGATCGCCAGTGCGCTGTAGGATATCGCCCTTCCCGATCTCCGATTGCGAGGAGTTTGGCTTGAGCGCGGGCTCGGTATCCCGGCACGTTCATCGAGTGTACTTCGCCTCCCGTCAGGGATGCCGGCCCGTGCTCCGTGTGCCCGTGGACCAATCATTCCGTCTGAGTGGGAAATTGACCACTAAGGGCGGTGAAAACCTTCGGCCGGTGGCCGAGAGCAGGCAGGGACGAGCTTGGCCCATTGTCCCGCTGGCCTTTAGTGGCTTTCAGTTTTTCAACTGCGCTTTACGCGGAACCTCGAGAAAGCATCTTCCGGTTGACGGCAAGCGGGAACGTCTCTTCACCCTTTCGCCACCCTGACGGCGGCTGCAGCCGCCTACCGTTGAATACGAACAGTGATTAGAGTCGCTTGTCCTCGAGCTTCGACTCTATGGGTACGAACGCTGATTTTTCCTGGCTGCTCGCAAAACCGTCCATTGCTACGAAAGTTTACGACGCGGGTGCTACTTTCGAGGACGACTACTTTCACGGTAGACTAGGTATAGAAAAATTATTTTACTTTCGGCACTTAGAAGTTACAAATAGCTTGCACGGTTCCATTTTTTCCTGCATTCTTATCCTTACTCTTTATCTTGTTGCGGATGGGAACTTAGCGACAGCTTGGAACGAATCGCGCGGAATATCAAGTAACCTCTGCACGCGCTATGTCATCCATCATGTCCAACGAAACCGTCAAGAGGCATGTCATAAGTTTGCGATCCGAGGAAAGCGACGATATCATCACGGATACATAGCAATCAGCGGTGTTACGATTTTGTTGCCGAGTTCACCTCTACAGTAGAATACGAAGAGACGCATTCCAAGTCTTTCCTGGTTCTATTCATCGTACCCGTTTCAGTGAGGACCAACGAAACTCTGCCATTCCCCGCATCAAAATTGAAAAACCCATATAAAACAAAACATTAAGTATACCAGAATTACCATCAGAAAGAGCAGTGCAATTTCTTCGATCCTCGAACGAGGAGGGCCTTGGTGGCGAGAAAAAGGGGGGTAATTTATGCGATCGTGCGGCTCGGAAGCGGAAACGTGAGGCTCAGGCTCGCGTAAACCGTGGTCCATCGCGGGAAATCATATTTATTGTGACAACGCTGGCATTGTTATCGAACAGGCTATTAATTACGCTCTGGCGGGGTTATGATTAATAGCCGGGGCGAAGATAAAATGTGGGTAATTGGGGTCCTAAGTTCAGCGCGCGGCGCCGTGATGAATAGTAGAATTCACCGTAATTTATAGTCCCCTAACGCTCTGCCCGCACAATGCCCACGACCGTGAAATAATGGCCAAGATCTAGCCGAGTGGCGGATCAGCCCGGAAAAGTGCGGCTGTATCGGGTTGTTTTAAATACAGATTGGCCATCGTAACGAATGACGGACCGGTTGGCGCGTAAAACATAAACAAGTCGTAAATCACTGGGCCTCGTGAACCGCGCCTCTGCTCCATCGTCGTCGTCGTCGTCGTCGTCTCTCTCTCTCTCTCGAAACCGTGCAAATATAATTAGCCATCTAGAGGAATTCCACGTGTTTGGGACATTTATTTCAGTCCGCAGTTTTCTCGAGTCTCTAAATCATTTTCGTCTGTTTGCCCGAGCGTCGGAACAGCGGTAGCCAGGTACAATCTCGTAGCTCGATCTTAAAAGCAGGAATTAATGATTGCCGCAGATAAATAGCTCGGTGTCCGGGGCAACGATACGGGAATGGAATACAGTAGCGTGGTAGCAGCGCGGCAAAGTAATGGCCGCTAGTCAGAAACGCAATTATGCGACTTACAACGTACACGTGGGATTATGAATGATTCGTATCTTTCGATGATTCATTGATACGGTCGGCAAATGAGTTATATCAACGTGGGATCGTGACAGAAAGGGAACGTACCGCGTAGTCGAGGCGTTAGGCGACCAGGCCGCTGGCAACTCCATCGCTCGCGGTCCCGCAACTCTGTCGCAAGTTGGATTTGCAAATCCGTCGTGGAGTCTCCTCTCCCCGCGAACATCTCACTTCCCCGTCGCCTCTAACGAAAGCAATCTACGTATTCTACCAGGAGACGTTCTCCCATTATCCGACAGAAGCGGTTCTCTCTCATAATCCGGCATCCGTTTCACGTTCCCGGGGCAAGCGTACAAAGTGGCAGCGGTTTTCTAAGCGTCGAAGCGCAACTTAACGAACGACCTCGTCCTCGAGTCCCGTCACGGGTCCCGGCTGCCTTTCGCGGATCCATCGATCCGCTGGTTGCAGAAAAGCGAAAGAAACGCGGTCCTGAGACGGGGATGGAAAGGGGAGGCACGTACGTGGACACGTCCGAGGGATCCAACGTATGCGCATCGTTAGAGAGCCGGGGCTGTCAAGTTGCGCAGGTGGCCAAGCTGGACGTGGATAGATGGTCGACGGCGTGGGCAGCAACGAGCGTAGCCCCTGGAGGCAGTCGGCCAAGTCTCTCCCTTGCACGGCCGCCTTCTGTTCCTGTTCCTGGCCAGCCTTCTCCTCCGCGGCCGGAGAGAACTCGAAAAGGCCATTCCACTTCGGTCCAAGCCCCGGAAGACTCACTCCCGGCACACGTCACGTCACTCACTCGGGTCACCGTCGTCTCCCCTTCGTCCCAGCCCACCGCTGGTGCTCGGTTTATTGCATACATCGCGGTCCCCCTCCGTCTCGTTCGCGCGCAACACGGCCGACTTAACTAGTGCTCTCCAATCACCTGCACGCACGGCCACGCATACAGGATGCGGACGTTACGTGCGTGGCGGCGGGGTAACGAGAGGAGGACGCCGAAGGGAGGAAAAAGGGATCCGGAGGATGGAGAACGGTCGCGCGAGGGCAGCGTCCCGACGTCTGACGCGTATCGCGCCTGCCGGTAATCATCGGTTTGCGATCGCGTGTTCGACTCGCGATGCCTGCGATGTTGCACGCGCACCGTGGATTACGCCGCGGATATCCACCGCCCCGGGCGAAAAAAGGGGTTGATGCGTTTATTTTTTCTGGCTCCCGGGTTGTTGAGTTCATCCCGACGCGGGCACCGTTCTCCTTTTTTCCTCCGCTTCCTTCTCCTCTCGCGCCATCGCTACGCTCCTTCGTTTTTGCTTACGGTCTCTCGTCTTTCGTTTTTCTTCGACTCTCGCGTCGTTTGCTTTTTGCGTAAGAAAGTTGTTTCGCGGATGTGTAATGGCTGGGTACGTCAAAGGTGAAATCGGTTTTGGTGGGCAACAAATTTTCGCGGGGTTGGCAGTTTTTCGTAGTACCCTCGGTTGGACGAATTTTAATAAACGAGAGAATGCGATCTTATAGAATACTAGGAATTTATGCAAACACTCAGTCGTTTATATATTCGAAAGGGTTTAAAACAGTTTCGAGACCTCTGTCGAATAGAATCTCGCGTTCTGCAATTTTGAAGTACTTTCGTTCTTATCGTGACGAAACGTGATCAGGAATCGGCAAGCTCGTCCGTCGCGGGGTACACCCCGTTTCTCGCCCTTGGTACGCAATAAGCGCGTCGCCACAAAGGGGCGCTGAGGAAGAGATCCCACGGAAAGCCGCATTTGCGCGGGGCTAATTAAGCCCATGGAACGGGTGTACGATCAGCCCACAGCGACGGCGATGAGTCAAGAAGTTTAACGGCGGCTTTCCATCCCTTCCAACCCCTTCTCCCTTTCTCTTTTTTTTTTACGTGTCTCGTTCTGGCCCCGTGGGTGCGTACAAACATCAGCCACCGCCGCGCGGAGCGAAAGAAAGGCTTGCGGGCGGACAAAAACCGAGCGAGATGGTCGAAAGCACGCGTAGGCAAGGAAGTGCGCGCAGACAAGCAGCACGGGGCCACAGTCAGTCAACCAGCCAGCCGGGAGCAACCCAGCCGGGACATATATCGAGAACATCCACGGGGGTAGGGAGACGGGGGTGGATGCGGTTCAGGGGTCCAGCCGCGCTTGAAACAGGGTAGAAACAATGCAGATTTGAAGGGTTGACTCGGGCGGGGGGATCAAAGGTTGAACGAAGGGGTGCACGGTTTCAACAGCCCCACTGAGTGGCTATTAGGCACCCCCAAGCCAAGCAAGAGCAATTTGCTATAATCATTACCATTCAGCATCTCCGAGCCGGAGAGGGTCCGTTTCTCCGTTGCGTCTCGCGCGCCCTCCTTGACGAAGAACACCGGCGTGTCGTTGCAACGCTACCGTCCTCAATGCCCGGATAATATCTAGCCGCGGAGAACGCGCTAACCTCGCGTTTGCCTGTTTCGCTCCGGGTTGGAACTGTCGGTTGGAATTCTTTTGCTTTTGCATTTACGGTGTTAATACAATTCTGTACTCAAATGTTTCTTCGCAACTGAAGTCTGGTTTTTCACCGATTGCGTTATGTATCGTGTTACTCGTTTTCCTTTTTATCATTGGCAATAAAAGATTGATATTACTCGTTTTTAAACATAAAATTACTAACAATAAGGTTCAACTATACGAGTCTTTGGCTTGAAATTAATTGAACATTTTGCATTGAAAAGAGGAAAGCAATCGATAGGAATCACCGCGGAAGCTCCTCTCCATCGAGCGGATGATCAGCGATACGAGATGGGCTGACAAGCTGGTTGCGCATCGGAACCTCACGGTTCAAGAAAATGAAAGGAAAAGGAAGAAAGGGTAGAGAGAAGGAGGCGTGAGAAAGCGCGGATAGGAGGCAGATAAAGGGAGGACGATGGTGGTGGTGGTGGTGGTGGTGGCGGTGCGTATGATAAAGGAGTCGAACAGCGGCGCGAAGGGGCGGGGAGGGTGCATGAATGTGCTGGGAAGAACAATTGATGAAAAACGGTGCGAGAGTGGTTGGGTTTCTTGGAAAGTCTCTCCGCGAGAGGCGCGGCGCAAAATGAAGGGAGGCAGGTGCATCGCGGGTGCAGCTGGGAGGCTGCACGCAGCAGCGTCGTTGCGAGATACTCCGGCGTCCTCTCCTCTCTCCTCTTCTTCTGGCCCGCCGCTCCCCTCGGCACCTTAATCCGTACCCTCGTCCCATTCCGGGGGCAAAACTGTCGAGACAAAAGCAGCCACGGGGGAGAAACGTCGTATCGCGGATACGTAAATCGGTTTATACGCGGCAACCATACGGGGACACGTTCCTCGTGCAACGGAAAGCGTCCTCGAGCGCTACCACCTCGCTAGTCGTTGTCCGGAGATTTCGTCAATTTTTCGCCGAGCAAAAACTGGTTTGCCGCGCGAACCGATCTTTTCTCTTTGCAGCGATTTCGACTGGCCGACGCCGGCCGTTCCCTTGCGAATTTTCTGCCACCGAAAGGTGCTAGCGGTTGATGGATCGAATCTATGCCGTTTTCGATCCTTTCGCGTGATTATCTTTTACATCATCGAGTCTTACTTACATTCAAATAACAAGATTGCACACGGTATATCGATGTTCCCTTTTTTTACCGTTTTTTAACGTTCCTCCAAAAATGATTAATGTTTCATTGCCATCGTTGTTCGTATTAGTTAAAATACTAACAAATATGATTTCGAGAAAGATATCTTCTTCGATGCTTATGGTAATTATCCTATGACCCGAACATCCTCATTTCCACACACATCTTCTTATTACCAATTTCTGACGACTCAAGCTCTATATATATTCCACATACGTACCACAAAATTCTGCCAAAAAAAAGAAACAAAATACAGAATTACATATACAACAGCTTTAGAATAAAAACTTTCGATATTGGTTGGGCACGAGTCCAACGAGCGGCGCTCGTTCAATTTTCCTCGCGAGATACGCAGGCTCTCGGAGGGCCGCTGTCCGGCAGCGGGCATCTCACCCCGGGCCGTCCGATCGGAGCGTTCACCGGCGTAAAACGCGGCGAGGTGGGCATCGAAGCGTCGAGGAGAAAAACAAACAGCCCTTGCCGACGTTTCGAAGGCGAGCCTCGAGCCCGAGAGAGCCTCGAAGACGGTTTAGCTGCAACAGGAAGAAATCGAGGCGGCGTCGCCGGAGCGTCCGCGAAGTTCGAAGCAAAGGGCGCGGAGGGGCCCCAGCGGTGGATGGAGGACGCGAACGGCAGGGGCCGTGGACGGCCGCGAGAGAAACAGAAGGAAAAAAGGGAGGGAAACGGACGGGTGGAGAGAAGAACGAATCGGTTGGCCGAAGCGGGGCAGGTTACACGTGGACGCGAGATCGCCGCGTTCTAAGGGGAAGCAATCAAGGTCTGGTTGGCTACCTGGCGCGGGCACGGTTATAAAACACAGCCGTGCCGGTGACGTTTATCGCCGCCCTAAAGGTGAATTCACTCGGTGACTTCGCGACCGGACTCGAGGAACTCGCGCAGAGTCTAGACTGCTGGCAGACGTGGCAAAACGACGATATACAATACGCTCGGGCCCAACCGTGTTCTCCTCTGGCTCTCCCTCTCGCCCTTACCCCGTCTCTCTCTCTCTCTCTCTCCGTCTAAGGCCTGGGTACCGTGATTGGCTGCCTTTACACGAGAACGACCAGATACCATGCTACCAGCGGGCTCCTCACGGTCGGTGATGCTCTCGTGGAAGGGGTTAAACCGGACTGATAGTCCGGTTAGTTATCATGCGCCCGCGAATGTACGGATGTGTACATTGTCGTTCCCAATTTAATTGTCCCGGCCGACGCTTCGATCGTCGCAGAAGAATCACGTCGGACCGTTCTTCGTTTAACGGGTTAGGGTAAATTAATTTCTGCGTTTCCAGGACACGCTGTCGAATCTCTAATTTTGCTCACTTGGATGTAAAACGAGAAATATTCCGAGAATATTTCTATGCTAGATAGTATTCATTTGTCACAGTCAGCACTGTTTGTAGTAGTTCTGTTTTGAATTCGAAGAAATGATTAAATATGCTTTCAAAGAGTGCCGAAAGCGTTCGCGATTTCGATAATTTCCGATCTTAAACTAGAAGCGGATGGTCGTAGATATTTCGTCAGGCGAAGTTCGTTCGTAAACCCGTGCACTTAATGGACGGATATCTCTTCGATTTCCCATTCGCTTGTTCGAAGTTCGCGTTGATATCTCTTCCGCGGGATAATGTGCACACTTTTAACGCGGCTGCGATAATAAATAATTACCACCATCAATTTCGATCGGCGCGGAGAGAAAATTGCAAACGCAAGCGACGTCGTCGACATAAACGTCGACGAAATTGAAACGAACGGGGACACCGAAGTTTCTGAAATCGGCGCGGCGGTCAAGAACCGCTTGGTTGCAACTTAGCGTCGGGGATTTACAACACGGCCCGCGTGCCCGAGGAACTCTAAACGCGAGCCGTCCCATAAATCCACGGCCGGGAATCGTGTTAAACGATAGCATCGTCGCGGCGAACGAAATAATTCCGCGACGGACAAAGTTGCACGAGCCCTCATTATGTAAATCGACGCGCGACAAACCACGGGGAGAGATCCTCGCCCTCCCCGCCTCGTCACGGGACGCCCTTGACTCACATCGGACGGGGCGAGAGAGATCGGTTCGCGGGGGCTAATAGAAAAGGAGACAACGCGCGGGGGCATTGATTTTAAGCTAACGCGACGTTCGATCTGATACTGGAAATTACGAACCTTCGTTTTCGCATGCATAATGCATACCGCGCGACTGCCCGACGAGGGAAGGTGCTGGACGCAGGGGGCGCAAACGCAAGAGAAGAACCCGTGGAAGGCCAAGAATAAGGGGAATCCAGGTAAGAAGAAAAAGTATAGGCAGCAGTAACGAGCGAACTTCGTCGGCACTTTCCCGTTTCACTTTTCTTTTCTTCCCTTTGCGGTTCTCTTTGAATTTTTCTTCTTGCCCGCCGATTTATTGCACAGCCAATCAATGCATTCTTTCCGCCGTGCCACGGAAACGGTTACACGGTTGCACGTTCCTGGTTGCTGCGCTCTCTCGCCCGTGACACTTGCTGGCACGCTCGCATGTAAATGAGGGGGAAGGGGGGTCCGGAGAAGTTTGCAGGGGGATCGAAGTTGCGGATCGGGACCGGGGGACGGTTTTCGAGGGCACGTTTCAGGTCGCGCGGAGACCGATACATTATATATTAATCGTCGTACGAAAGTCCTCTGGTAGGGCTGTTACATCGGTCGCCGAACGTTAATGGCTGCCGGAGGAAAACTTTATAGGTTTCCAAGTGAGTTGTACGATCGCTGAGTCTTCTGGGGGATAAAAGAATGCAAAAAGACTTTCCTCTCTTCGATTCTTCTTCGCCGGACCCTTCTCGCTTGGAATTCTTACGCAATGTTGCATTTTGCTGCACGCTGCGGTTCAAGGTATGGGGTATTTACTTTGAAAATCATGGTGTATTAAAGCGTTCCTTCTCGAAGCACACGTAGGTGACTCGTAGAGATATACGCGAGATACGCAATTTACGAATTTTTACGAGCTTTGCGTTTACCCAACCGGTGTAAGTGAATCCTTTAGGGAGGGAAGTTATGTCGAATTATTTACAGTATTTCTGTTGCAACATTATTCGCACCACGCACGCGTGCAAAGTTATAAAATCTATATAAGAAACGTATAAATGTGTATTAGGCAGGAAACAGTTTAATAAAAACTAGAACAGCTGACACACGCCATTGACCAAACTCTGCTGTCGGACTTCCGTAATCGAGTTAACGATTATACCACAAGTTGTTCGGGTTTTCATTATCTCGCATAAATATTGAAGATGGAAGAACAAGAAACGTTCACGGTGTACAAAACTACATCTATGCAGCAGCAGCAACCAGCAACTTTTTGCCGATGTTCCACGGCAGAGCTCGAAAAAGTCGCTACTTGTTGCCGAACGTTTCTTCGAGTTTCTTCCTGTGCCTGCTGCCAACAATAAAACTCACCGCTTACTGCCTGTTACCATTTCAGCCGGCAACGATCAAAGACAAAATGTCGCTAGTAACGAACAAGAGACAGCAAGAAGTTCCTCATTGTGCTTCGATAGCAACTTCGTTTACGTTCTTCGAATAGCAAAGCAAGGACTTCGTATGCAGACGCACATCGTAAGAATTGGTGCAATTAATTCACGCGATAGATCTTTACCTTTCTATATATCCATCTCTTCAGTTTCTTCTGACACTTGTACGGCACCTTTACTGGTAATCTGTTCCATTGTCGCGTCAGATTTGTTCAACGAAAGCAAACGATCTCATATATCGACTTCTACGACAGAATGGTACCTTTCTCCTAACTTCTCTTTCAGAAAGGACAAGTAACGTTTAACGCGCAGGTTGGTCCCCGTTATCAACCCACCTCGAGCGTCCCTTAACTCCGATATGATATTCTCAGCGCGACGTACAATATCGCGTCCTCTCGCGCGGGGACGGGGGCCTAGGCACGGTGAAAAATTAAAACGGCATTCCGTGCCTTATAAAGAGTTCTGTTGTCTCGTTACGCGGGATGCACGAGAACGTGCATCGCGGATGCTGTTGGTGCACGTGTGCAACGTAAATCTCTTAACCTTACTGATGCGACCGTGTATAGAGGAAAGAGCGGAGAGCACCGCGCGGACATAAACTCAGGAATGGGAACAAACACGGCCGAGACAAGGTTCGTTCCAGCGAGAGCGAACTCGCAACATTGTTCGCGGGGCCGGAAATTATCGAGGAGCCGGGGCGATCATCGATGGAATCGGCCACCCCGGATGTACTCAAATATTTAGCGTCCGTTGACGCACGCGACGCGGATGTTGCACGCGGACCAGCCGCTTTCCGGGCCGAGAAAAATGGAACTGTTGCGCGGATCTTGTTGCTTTCTGCAACCTTTCCTCCGGTTTATCTTCACTCTCGGCGTACGCGCAGAGGAGAGTCGCAGTTTTACCTGGCCGCGCATATATTTGCAACTTTAACGGAAAGAGATATGCGTGCACATTAAAGAGTGACTTATACAGAAGTTACGGTATATTTATTGTAACCATGATCGCTGATAAGCGGTAAAGGTATTTGAATGCGCGTGCCTTCTTTATTGCCGCGTTCTACGTTACATTATTAATATCAGAAGTGCCGATAATTCACGTTGCTGCGAAATTTATTGCCCAAGTAATTTTTTATTTTATTGACGCGATATTGAAGTTTACTCTTCGACGCGGCTATCGCGCCGTCTCGAGTGGTAAATTTCTTTGAACCAAGCTAATTTCCATACTTACATTCTCTGCTGATATTCGGTTAATTATGGATATCCGCGAAAGCGTTTACTCGATTGCGGTGAGTAGTTTTGTTGATATCGAAACCGCTAGTGGATGCGAGCACGCGATTTATCGCCCCAGTTTTGAAGAAACAAACGTCGGCGAGAGATTTCGCGGTACCCGGCCGATGGGTTAAAAATATGCGGGTATCTTCACTTTTCAGAGCTTACGCAAGCATTTACATCACCCGGAGTCAACTTTGACGCGCGGAGTGTATGGTTACGCGAGTTGTTTTCGCGAACCGTCTCGACAAACAAGAATAGCGGAGGTGCGCTGGCGGAACGAAAAAAAGCACAGACAGTGGAACAATAAACGAATGAAGAATCGAAGGTGAACGCATTAATTCCCTTCGACGCTATCCAGCTCTGTGCACCCGGTAAATCCGGATGGCGGAAAGATTTAGACCGTTCCGCGGCGAACGTTCTAGTATTTTGCAGTGAATACCAAGAGCTCTCGGAAAAAAATGTTTTCCACCGTCTTTTTCAAGTCGAGAAAATAATCTCTCGCGATATAATTCAGTACCAGAGGTAAACAGTCATTCGCTCTCATATTTCAGCTAATTCAATGGCTTGATCTTTGGTGCTGCTGTTCTTCAAATTATGCGAAGCGTTAAATATCATTCACCCTTTGCAACAATTATACTCCGCCTTTGTAACAAATTACCATCCAACCAAACTGTTAAACGGAATCTCACCACGCGATCGTAGCTCAACCAAAATTCGGTTCGTTTTGTCGCGCGACGAAGAGCGGTTGAAAACGCGGAAGAGACGTGCAGAGGAGGCTTGGGTTGGGACGAGGGTGAAAGAGGGAAGTGTCGAATATAGTTATTCGATTCAGTCGGGCTGAAATGTTGTTCGCGCATATGGCTAGCCACGGTCCCCTCGGGGATCGCGTAATTACGCAACGCTGTTGCCGCCACGGTAGCATAATGTCCGCCCGGGGCTGCTCACGAGTCTCGGCACAGATTTGCCGATTATCCGCCGACAATTCCGCGTCCAGAGAGAGAGAGAGAGAGAGACAGAGAGAGAGAACGTCGGTCGTGTACTTGCATAAGTATATACCGGCGGGCGTATGTACACGGTCCGTCGAGAGTTCTTGTCGAAGGGGCAATCGAACGCGCCAAAATACGACGCGATCCGACAAGTTGCCGATCCCATTCGACACGCGTGGAATTAAAATTGATTCCACGGATGGCCCCCCTCCGCGTTCTACACGGAAGATGCTTTTTTTTATAACGCTGTTCACGAGATTTTTTGCTATTTTCTCGTCTTCTCATCCTGGCGGTGGTAACGCAAGCGGAAGGTACGTTTGGCGTATCCGTCGGCCATTTTAGCATTGCGATGAACGCGAAAGATGTTTCTTAATTTCAGTATCGCGACGTGATATTAACAAATATTTACGCTTATTCGTACCTCGTCTGTCTTTCTCGCTTGCTTTTAACCTTTCGTATCGAGGTATCTCTTCAAATTTTGCGCCTAGATTGTACAATTATGACAACGCAGAAGACAGATGTACCTATTGTTGTTCCACTGTTTCCTAGTGACAGTCTCTTGAACCACACAGAAAGAGTTCGAACAGATTTATTACATAATTGCTAGGCGATAACAATTGGAGAACAAGAATGATTTTCTTCGCGGCTGCCATTGTTCCTAAAAGCTCTCTGATTTACGAAATCCAGTGGAACAAGGGGTTAAATTATTGTTCTACTTGGTAGTTACTTTTTAGTATTTGTTGCTGTCTTGGCGAGAAATGAAAAAATGTCGTTCACTTCGACTCCGTTTAAACTCCAGCGATGCTCGATTGTAGGAGAGGCTGTCGGAGGAAGCGTACTCGCAGCGTTCACCAGGCCATCGGCTGCGCTGGCGTGGCACCTTCCTATTGCCACGGAGCGGATGAATGCCCGTATTTTTAATCGAAACTCAAAAGAGTCCCCGTGCGCCCCGCGAGGCTGCCACGGTGAAACGAGATATCGTTGAATTCAATCCGCGGCAAATACCACAGCTTTTCCCCTCCGTAGTAAAGACATTCGAAGGGCATTAAAATGCATCGGGCGCAATTGCTGCGCCGCTAGTGCGCCGTTCCCGGTCTTAGGCAACAAGAGTAAAGCGGAGATCGACGAGGAGAGCGTAGGAGCGTGGCGGAGGGCGAAAGAGGGAAAAGGGAGCGAGCAGGAGGAGGAGGAGGAGGAGGAGGAGGGCGAGGACGAAGGTGCAGCTGCAGCGTGCACACGCTCTCCTCCGACAGTTCGTGCAACGGCAATAAAGTCTAGGAAGTTGCCTAGGCCGGCGAGTCGGGCGTTCTTAGCGACCGCTTCCGGTGCACGCGGGCCCTGCTCGCTTCCGCGCCGGGGCACCGTGAGAGCCTACACGCTACGTGCCAAATCTGCTGGCCCCTCAAGGCCATCCACCCCACAGTCAACGACGTGTCTCGAGCTACTCCTTTCGCTCGTTTCCAATAATATTTTTCACTCCTCTCTGCAAGGTTACCATCACCGCGAACGCGCATCATCGATTCGTCGTTAAGTTCTTTCGTGCAGCTTTTAAGTGAGTAATTTCTTCTTTTTTTTTTTTCATCGTATAGTTAGTTATTCCGTTACTGCTGGCGCTTAGTACGAGCTTGAGACGTTCATTTGTCAAGTAAAATGGCGCTTGTCCGCTGTCTCCTCGATCCGTCCGTTCGGTAATCGTCGACCTATTCCCCCGCGGATATTTTCGGGGGAACGCAACGGAACAATTTCGAAGCCATCGCGCGGCTAACTATTTATATAGGTGATTTCGCGATGCGACAGAGAGAAATTGAAGTTCCGCGCTATTCTTGTTGCCGGTGCTTCTAAAACAAGAGTAAAGTCAGAGTCCTGCGATATTCGCGTCTTCCCGTTTACAGCAAAAATAGAACGAGACTAGCTTTCGATGCCTCGGCTCGCGCACCTTCTATGATATTAAATATGTCCTTGTAAATTCATATTTCGTATGTACCGGGTACGTGGAGGGAAGCATAATTATACGGCGGTTACGCGTATACGACGGAATAAATCTGTCACGAAGGTATAATCCATAGCCGCGCGGTAGCCTTGGGCGAGCAATTCAGTCCCAATGTTTAGAGTATGTAGTTCTTTGACGATCCATCCTTTCAACGGTGCTTTTTCCATCGAGTAATCATAATAATCCTCGAATCATACGTAAGCCTTGAAAGGTAGGTGCCAATCTCTCCGCGACCACAGCAACGCATTCTGCGGTTTCTCTGCGATCGAGTGTTTCATTTTTTTTTTTTATTCCTACCAATTACAGCTGTCCGTTTCGAATAACGACCGTTGTTATTTTTACGACCAAGTTTGATGCCACTTCGCGGAGGGCGCAGCTGATTTTTCGCGCCGAGATTGTGCGATGAAACTCGATTCGAGAGAGAGGGACGCGAAGCTTACAAAAATTTTGGACGAATATAAGAATAAACGAAGATTTTATACATCGATAGGATAAATATGTCTTTTAACGTGTAATTCGACACGGGAAAATTGCTATAAGCAACTTTTCTGTCTTTCTATTTGTTCGATTTAATTCAAATTTGAGAGAGCTTGCAAAGGCTTTAATCGATGGCGTTTACAACCCCTACGGAACATCAGAGAGATCTAGATCAGTCAAATAACTTATTACATTCGAGATAAAGTGACGTAGAGTTAATTTTCTAACACGTTCCTCTCGTTTTATTAGATTTGAAATATCTCCTCGAATGTCAGATAAAAATTATAGGTTTCTCCAACGAACAATTCTTTTTAAACGCTTTTTAATTAATACAAATTGTATACCGCGTGTAATGAACTTAAAATAAGTTGACACAAGTACCAATCACGTATGATGAATGAGATTATAATTAGAAAGTACGAATAAAAATCGATGTTACTTCGGATACTCGTTTCCTCGCGTCAAATTAATCGCATTCATGCCGCTTCGATCGAATAACTTGATTAATCTCCTACGTACGAATAGAACGGTGAATAGTGAAATCGAACGAACATAAATAATTCAACGTACTTTCCTCTGGTTCAATTTTAAGCAATGGTATCGCGGCCGTGTTGCCTTAAATGGTCGCCTTTATCCTCGAAAATCAATTTCACCCTGAATACCTCGCTCTATGGTTTCTCCTGCGGACGACGCCCAAATCGTCGCGAGGCCGTTTCGTCGGTCTGTCTCCCCGTTCTGTCAAGTTTTTCCAGTTTCGCACGGATTGACAGAGACCGACCTGCTACCATATAGAGCATCCGGCCAGACACAGTGGCAGAGGCATGAATGGAGCGCTGTTCGGCTGTCGCATCGGCTCCCGAGAATTCTCTCGATCGACGTCAGAAAATCGCAAGAACGCGACAGGGAAATTCAACAAGCTGTGTTTAATTGCCTTGGCGAACGTTTCACAGATTTAGAAAAAAAATGAATAGAATAATCTGTGAAACGTTCAAACGAAAAGATCATTCGAAAGATCAAGCGAAAGATCATTCGATTCCAGCCGGTGTTCCTCGCGTTTCACAATTGCGTGTCGTCTGCCACTTCTCGATTTAGTTGTTTACGGACGGGGAAAACGCGAAATTCGAATTAACACTTGAAGAATTTTATGGCAATTTACATGTCGTAAACCGAATGGAACATCAAATTTGAAACAGGAATCACGGAATGTCAAGCCGGTTTCTTCTGTTAACACAGGTATACCTGCGATGCACCAAGGAATTTAAAAAGTAAGAAAAGATACGCGCCGAAAGATTGTTGCAGTTCTATGATACTTTCTATTAAACGAGACGGATTTGAACGCGCAAAAAAATCACACTCGACTATCGACATCGATATCTATCCAAGCAATCGTAGAAATAAAAAAAGTGGCTTACTTCGAACGGAAATGTCGTTTCGAAAAACAATTTCCACCGCGCACGAACTCGTTCCATTAGCAGGCATCGGCTCGCGAAATGGCAAAGGCGTCGCGCGTTCAAGGATCAAATGATGCCCAACCCTGGCTCGCGGTCTATCTTCATCGCTTCCTCCCCTCGCGAGCCGCTCTTCCCTCTCGCTCGTTCTTACTTACGTTTGTCTGTCTCTCGGATTCCGTCGGCGGACAGTGAATCACGTCCATTGACTGGACGCTGGCTGGCCAGACGGACCGGGCCCGACCATATACAGACTAGATTCACTCGCGTGGTGGTTCTCGCGCGAGCGGGAAGTCGATGCTCTCTGTGCACCGCGAACGGTGGAAAAGGGAGAGACGGGACACGGTCAGAGCGAGAGGAGGCTGCCGCATAGACTCTCTTCACTCTGGCCACTTCCTGTCCCAGCGTCAACCGACGCCATTTGCGCGGCATAATGGTCCGGTCGATCGTACAGGTGTTCGATCATACGGACGCTGCCGTTTTCCATTTCGTTTTTCGCTTCGCCTTAATAACAGCTACACCGTCCCACCACCCCTTTCTCCCTTCGCCAGCCCTCGTTCCTCGAGTTAATGATACGGACCGAGGACCAATTAGAGGGTCGCGCGTATTGAAATGACTTTATTGCTCCACCGTCGAGCGGGACGGTTTTCGGTGCCGTCCAGTCGCCTCTTGTCGTCGCTGGATTTCGCTAGGACGCTGGCAGGAAGTTTCGTTACGATAATGCATGGTAAGTAGGTACTGGTCGACGAACAAATGAGAGAGCGAATCGTTTAAATGGACGCTGCTCTTCGCGGCAGTGATTCGAAAGGGGTGATTAGTGGGCTGGGCTGATGAGTAAGTTTCTCTGATACTCCACTGGGAGTCGTCGTGCCCTTTTTCTTCCTCGTTTTTACGCGGGCATTTAAGTAGACAGCGCTGTCCTCGTTTTTTGTTTCCGTAACAGTGGATACTAGAGTCCGTGACGATTAAAACGGCATGGCTGCGCGTCGTTTAAAGGATACGTGTACACGTGTTTGAGAATTATCTGTAATTCGATCCGTGTCATTTGTAATACACGATTAACTGTGTTTCTGTTCTATGCGTGCACGGGGTGTTCGTGTTTTAATTCCCGTGTCCCTCGTAGCTGGGTACTTGAGCGCATTTACTTGGAGTCATTTGCGGAATGACGGGTGGGATTCAAGTTTTTACGGAGTCGCGGGGAATTAATGTTCATTGGAAGGCAAGGCGGAGATGTAATTAAAGAAATTCGGGATAGAAACAGCGTTAGAGTTAATGTAGCGTTCAGGCAAAAGTTTCTTAATACCGATTTCTAGAACATTTATTGCAAACATACTTTACTTACAATTCTCGGTAGCTTTTAAACGCGCAGCTCGTCCTACCTTGCGCACGCTTGATACTTTTTAAACAATTCCCCGGATGCCCTTCGATGCACGAAACGAACGGGCGAAAAATGATCAAAAGATAGCTCATACGTCATAAAATTGGAATACCAAAGTATTCCAATCTGCTCGTTGGAGGATTGTAAAATTTAACGATCCATCGATCGTGACCGACGAAATTATACCGCGGGTTATGGTTCTCGTTCACCCTTCGATACTTAAGGTCCACTTTTGGTTTCAACCAACGGGAAAGAAAAAAGAAAACAGAAACGAAGAAGGAGTCAAGCACGATGGGAATCGCAGAAACATCGGTGTTCGAGAGATCAAACGATACACCCGAGCGGCGTAACACTTTCTCCCGTTTCTAAGAAACGGGCGATAAAAGAAGATGGCGGTTGGCGCGCGATCCGCGGCGGGTACGAGGGCTCGAATAATTGGAGAATCGAGCTACCAGGGAGGATAAGAGTCATGAAAGGGGACGATCGTTCGCGTAATTCGAACCTACGTTCTGCTTGGCTCTCGTGGCACTGATCGATGCAACCGTGATATACAGGATGCGGCGAAAATTGTGCCGCAGCCGGGATCAAGGCGACGCCTTTTGATCCGCGTACGAGATTCCTGCGCATAATTTCGAAGAAGTATAGCCGGTTTTAACGCGATCGTGTATCGCGATATTTCTCTCTGCCTTTATCGATACATATTGATTCGAGGTACTCCCCTCACCCTTCCACCCCTAAATTCTGCCTTAACGTAGCATTCTATCGATACGTACAGGTATTAATCTGATACCGTGTTCTGTTTAATTCAACAATTTTCTATCGCTATCGAATTACACGTCACAGCTATGCTATTAATTTTAGAATAAATCGATTCGTTGCTTTCCATGATAAGTATTCGAAACGAGCGTCTTTACAGTAGAAGTCACAAAAAGTACTCTTTTCCTTTTCAGAACAGCAACCTCTGTTCAAGACGTCGTTTCTCTCTGCAGACAACCGCTCTATCGATAATACTTTCATTGAAATGTTCACTTTGAGAAAATTCATTCGTACAAGGACATACAACGGAAGCACAGAAACGGAAGTCGTATTAAAAATCTAGGGTGTACACGAGCGTTTCGAAATCGACGAACAAGAAACTCCATTAAACACCAAGCAGCATAAAGAAGAGTAGACTCCGAGAGGGCAGGAAGAGTTCGAAAGATCGCATAATTCACCACTCGATGGCCAGGAAACAGGACCAGCTGGACGCGCGAAGGTATCGTGGAAGCGAGAGAAACGATCCGTATTTTCATCGTCCGAGAGAGCTAACTGGCTTCATTGAAGCGTATCGGGATCGGTTGGCGTAAAAGCGAGGATGCACAAAGGAAAGAGAGGACCAGAACGAGGCTAGGCCGCTGCATCCGGTCGTACGGCTGACCTTGGCTTGTTCGCTCTATTCTTTAACGATCGACGGAGTGATCAACGAACGGGTTGGTTATTTAGATATTCGCCACCTGTACCGATTATACCGTGTCGTGAACCACATTTTTTTTCACCCACAGTTTTCTACCCCTTCAAACGGTTTTTATCCCTCAAAATGATAGGGCGCGGGGGTGGTAGCGGATGCTTCCGCCGCTCACGGTATTGAATTAACGTGGCTAATCGATAAATCGATTTGCTACCAGTTCCTTTTAGCATCGTGTGCAACAACAATGGTAATATTTGATAAAGTAAAACAGGCTGTTTATAGTTTCCATTAGATATTTAATTGTCGCAAGAATTTTTTGGCATTCAATGTTTAATTAAAATGCTTTGATAAAGTTATTCAATTCCAACAAGACTTCTGAGTAATTTGAAGTCTGTTGTTTTAACAGATTGAACAGTTTTACTATTTAATACTTTGTTTAAATCATTATGATGAAAGGAGAACGTACACTTTGCTGAAAACTGATATTGATTTAAGCGAACGAGGAAACATTGAAGCGTATAATTTTCTCGCTCCAACCGTGCGTTTCGCGTAAAACGCATTATATAATCGAGGAATCTGGTGAATTAAAAAGAGGGACCAGTCTAGACAGAAGATCTTAAAAGGAACGTTTGTTTTCCTCCGCGGCGACGAGTTCTTCTCGAGGAATGCGCGCGGTTAGTAGAAGAAGAAGGCGAAAAAAAGAACGAGAAGGGAAGGAAGAACGGAAGAGACGGGATCGTATTGAGATTTCTCGAGTTCCGCTATAAAAGACAGGTCGTCATGGAAGAAATTCGGTTCGACTCGCGAGAATTTCACGGTGCATTAAAATGATGGGTTCGTTCAACTGTGTATTTACTTTCCTTGGCAACTTTGTGACATGGTCCATGTTTTATGCCCACCTTTTATTTGTACGTTTCAACCGGGACGATACCCTGTTGAAAAGAAACGAATCCCGTCGCGGATTCAATCTTTTGTCACGAGATCGTTTCTTGGATACCAGTCTTAAAGGTGATTCTCGAATTTTTACGACGATCAGACTTCACTTAGCGCGCGAGACCGTATACAAGTTTTTAGTTTCGTGCGAATTAATTAGATTTTTTAACAAACAAGCACTCTTCTCCCAAACGATATTATTTTATAATAAATAAACGCATATTTCGATATTTAATACACAAATGTAATTACTTCTTAAAACAGAGAAAGCGTAAGAATTTTCCAAAAACAAATATCCCAGCAAAGTACAGTTCTTAAATAAACCGTGTACACCCCCTTCTACCGATCGCTCACACGTACGAAATTAATTACGGCACGGTATTAACACCATTAAATATCTGGATCAAAGTTAACGTACCACGGTCCAACTAGCGCGCACAGCCAATCAATCCAGAAAGTTTCTGCACAATTTCCACCTCGTCGCCGAACAAGACCGCCCCAGTAACACATTCCCCGAATTCCATCGTAACCCTTCGCCCATTCAATCCAGCTCTTTCACTCGTCAACCTCTCGATTCACCGCGAGATCCCATTCGCCTCCATTTTGGTCAAAGAAACCACCACCAGGTCCGCCGCCCCTTTTCACTTTCTTTTCCCCAACATTATCCAACGAAGTGCATCATCAAGACGGTGGCAAGAAGCACGGTAGGAAAAAGGAAACAGATGACGGAAGGACTGACGGAAGGAAGGAAGGAAGGAAGGAAGGAAGGAAGGGTGCAGGTCCTCCTGGTGGGGGTTCTGGTTGTACCGTTTGAAGGGGATGCGCTGCAAGAAGCGCGTGGTAGGTCCGGCTGCAAAGGTATCGTCACGTGGCCAAGGGGGCGGCACCGTTTTCTCGTGGCCGCCCGGTATAAAAGAGAGACGTAGCACCGGTGCATCCACCAATTACTATTGCACTTTGCCACCGGGACGGAGGCAAGGTCGCCGCTCTGCGCGACCCTCTATCGAATCGAAAATCGTCGTCCGGCGTCGTCGTGCCTGTGTCACGCTGTCCGTTCCGATATCCCAGCAAAACCGCGCTCCATGGACTAAGCCCACCTTCGCGTCCACCTTCACGCTCGTCGTCCCTTAAAAAGATAACCAGCCACGGTGACCGGTGATCGTGACGTACGTTGCTACCATATTTATTTATCTTAATACACGGAAGACGTACAGTGCGAAGCGAGACCAAAGGCTAGAACGAATGCACGCGTCGTCTTTCGTCGTCATCCGTCGTCGTTGCACGCGTGGCGAGGTCCTGGCGATATTGCAAATAACCGCGAAACGGATCACTCGATTCTCGAAGGACCTCGCTCGTCCTGTCTGCCTGAAATTATTCCGTATTCTCGTACTCGCGCAGCGGCCGGTTTGCCGGTTTCGAGAGTGCTCGGCAAGCGTTAACCCTTCGTTGGAAAGGGCGACACGACCGGGGGGATGACTCTCCGCTGCCTTGGTCCTTGTAGCTCATCCGTTTGCTGTGTCGCGCTCCCGGTGCGTTTTCATTCGTTGCTTTTACGCAGTGGTTTAGCTGGTAGTTGGTTCTCGTTTAGTTTGTTCGAGAGAGAGAGAGAGAGAGAGAGAGAGAGAGAGAGAGAGAGAGAGAGAGAGAGAGAGAGAGAGAGAGAGTAGAGGACTGTATGTGCGTTGGTCGAGTTATTTTCTTTTTTTTTTTGTAGGGGGGTTGTAGAGGGAATTATTGTTGGCTCGATGAGAATGCTTGTTTAAGTTTATTTCCACATCAAATGGAAAAACTTGTTCTTGTTTTTTAATATCCTTTTCTAGAGGACTTCGTTTATCGTTTTCGTTATATTCATTTTGGATTGGAGAAAACAATTGTTTAATTCAGAAGAAGTTGGAAGACTGGCTTCTCTTAACACTTTTTTTTTGGGTGGTATCACCAGTGAAGTGATAGAACGTTCTATTCTTTGTAGAAAACTGTGGCAAGTAAAAAGAATTGTGAGATCATTTGTGCCGCGTCTCAGAAACACTTATCGATATTATAAAAAGGTGAATACTAAGAAAGTAAAATTTAGATTCCATTTCTTCTCTTACTTCGTTTTCCTCGTACTCGTCGCTTCTAAAGTGGTACATTCGTACTCCCGTTCTTTCAGATTTCAGTTCCCTCGTTAAAAGAAATTATCCACAAGCAATCGAATTGAAAATTGCTTACAGCTATTTACATGCACGAAAGAGATCTATTTTCGACTAGCGGTTCGTTGCAAGAATTTCCAAATACATTTCGAATGCAGTCAGTTCTATAAAAATTCGATCGTTGCATCTTCCTCGGAGCGACGTGACGTTTAAAAGAATTTTCGGAACAGTGATTCGATCGACGAGCATCGCGAGCAAAACAACCGGACAATGGCGATCATAAATTCGAGGAGAGATGCAAAGAGAAACGGAGGAGGAATGTTGCGACTCGTTGATATCGGCGTAGACGGAGAAGTGGTTGGACGTAAAATCGACGGGGCTAAGACGGCCGCTAAAACTGGACGAACCGTAAGGGACGAGGCGCGGCCGAAAAGTTCTCGACACGCTCGCGCGCGATTTTTCAACGCTGCGTCGGGATTCTATCGCGCACTATAAAAGTAATCCACCGGGTAAAAATAGTAACGACCGTCATTAAACCGTTACACGGGACGAAGAAACAAGAATGGACCCATTCAGCGAGACGGAAAACAAAAAAAAAAAAAAAAAAAAAAGAAAACGCGAAACCGTGGCGAGTGAAAGTAGAAACGTGGTTTCCACCGTCGACTCCATCGTTTCTTGGCTATGACTGTTAACATTCGCGGGTAAAAAGGATTCACGAGGGGCTGGGAGGTTCGAATGGCATCGAAGATCGAGTGGAAGACGATTCTTTGCCCGGGAAATTAGTTCACAGTACGTATAGTCGCAATTATATTTCTTCGAAACAAATTTTCTTACTCATCGAATCGAATATCGTATGAAAACGTTGGAGGAATCGTGTCGGATGGTCGCAATTGATCCCTAACCACCTGTAGCTTTTCGTAAACGCGATACGTTACGCAAAAATGAAGGAGAGTAAAGTTTAAAACGGTAAATGTGAAATTAAAAGAGGTCTGTGGGGAAAACGAAAAAAATCTTCAAAAATTCTGAACATTTTGATAAAAGTATCTATCGCGTGGAATGATTTCCCGTTGCACTGTCGGACGTCAGCCTCGACGGGGTCCGCGCGAGAAGAATCCGAAAAATCCGTCATCGGTGAAACGAGAGTTAACGACCCTCGACTGTGGAACAAAGAAGAAACCTCTCCTGGCCACATTTCTTTCCCTGTTGCCCGGCTGGCCGGCGAGGAGGAGGCCTTACACAATTTATGCATCCGAAACAAACAGAAACGCGGCTGTACTATAAATATCGTGGAACGGGCAAAAAATATCTGGACGCGCGTAAGGGGCCCTCGATCCTCTCCGTCCGACCGGCGGAATCGAATCTCGCGCGCGGCGTGTGCACGGCGCTCCTCCCCGTGGCGTCCAGAAACGAATACCGGAAGTAAACCGCGGCTGTGGGAGGGGCGCGCCGCGGTGCCCGACAAAGGGGCGCGCATCGCGTTCGCAAAAAAAAAAAAGAGAGTAAAAACGGGAATACGAAAAAGCGAGCGTGTCGCGGAAAGGGGGGAAGAAGCTGCGC
The DNA here is from genome assembly GCF_050948175.1 of Xylocopa sonorina. Taxonomy (NCBI): domain Eukaryota; kingdom Metazoa; phylum Arthropoda; class Insecta; order Hymenoptera; family Apidae; genus Xylocopa; species Xylocopa sonorina. Next base: position 7,990,770 of record NC_135196.1, on the reverse strand, counting down.
GACGGAGAGGAAGAGACAGGAGAAGCGGAAGAACCGAGGACGGAGAGAAGAAAGGAAGAAGAAGGGGGACCGAAGCAGAACGAAACGGAGGAAGAGAAAGAGAGACAGGAGTGAAAAGGCCAACGCGCGGTAAAAAAGAAGACGAGCGAGAGAGAGAAAGAGAAAGAGGGAGGACGAGGGTGAAACCCTAAGATAACGAGAAGAAGAAAAGAGGAGAGAAGATTTCGGAAGAGTTTCTGCGCGCCGCTGGAGCGAAAGAGGAGGAAGGCGAACGGAAGAAAAAGAAGAAAAGAGGAAAGAAAGATTTCAGGAGAACACACGAAGGGAAGAAGAGGGAAAGCGTAGGAGGAGCGGCGCAGGGAGAGCGGAGAAAAGAACGCGTTGGGTGCACGAGGAGGAAGGAAGAAAGGTTGTTCGTAGAAGGGTGGCGGGAGGAGGTGGGAGGAGGGGGGTGGTGTGCGGTGGCGGAGGGTGGCGGTGGGTGAAGGGCAGGAGGACGCGATAAGTACGAGGAGAAGGAGAAAAGAAGGAAGAGGAGTAGGAGGTGGGCAGAGGAGAAGGAGTAGTAGTAGAAGGAAGGTGGTGGAGACGGAGACGGAGACGAGCATGCATGCATGCATGCATGAGAGACAGGCTGGCGGACAAACAGGCAGGCGTATACAGGCGGACATAGAGGAGGCCAGCCAGGCAAAGGCATACAGGCAGATAGGCGAGAGGAGCCCGCGTTGCCTCTGCCTCTGCCGCAGCCGCAGCCGCGATCGCGCGCTCCAAGAAGGGAAGTGGGGACAGCATAACAGAGCGCGGCCGCGTGTGCAGACCGCTTTTGCAGAGCTTCGCTCGGCACACGGGGAAACGTTCCGCCTTGTACCGCGGCTGCTGGCCGCTGCTGCTGCTGCTGCCTGCTTCTGCTGGCCGCTGCTGCTGCTGCTGCTGCTGCTGCTGCTGCTGCCTGCCGACTGTCTACTGTCGACTGCTACTCTCAGTCTGCCGGGCGGCCTCGTGCGCGCTTGGTTATCCATACGACGAATTCGCGCGCCACAGAGAGAAAACTACCCGCGGCCGCTCCGTTCAGCGCGCGGCGGGACGATCGCGAGAGTCGGACGGACCGGACGAGCGAAACGAAAGAAGCGGTCCGTCGTAGCTCGTCCGTGGTCGAAACCGCAGGTCTATCTCGGCAGGGAAATCGTGCGGGAGCTGGTCACTCCTCGCCGGGCGATCGAGAGGGATCCGTGAGTAAGGCAGGTCGAGGTGCCGCGGCCGTTGGTCGCGCGAGCGCGCGCGCGCGCGCCCGCACGCGATACGTTTCCATAGGTCCACGTGTCCGGCCGCGGTATAATATATCGCGAATCGAAAAACTTCGTCGCTGGTCGGACGTGGGAAGAGAAATTGGGGAAGAACGAGAAGGAGGAGAAGGAGGTGGAGGAGGAGGAGGAGGAGGAGGAGGAGGAGGCGGAGGAGGTGGTGGTGGAGGAGGAGGATGGTAACGGGCGCGGGTGGTGCACCGTGGTGACGTGTCTGGGCTCGATGATGGGACGATCCTCGGCGAACGGCGAGCGGCGAACGCGCGGCGATTGAAGAAGAAACGGAGACGACACGGGTGACAGGACGCTCGGTGTGCTCCGGGCACTGGTGGAACGCTCGCCGGAACGAAACGGAACGGAAACACGTCGCTCTTCTACAGGTGTTTCGAATCGATTGCCCGGCTTCAACCGGGCCTCCCTTCCCCCTGTCGCGTCGCTCGCGCCGCGGCTCTCCTCGTGGACGGTGTGATGTTCAGTGAGTTTCCTTCGCCGGACACGTGATTCGCTGCTCTGGACGGGCCCTGTCTCTCGCTCGTCTGCATCAGCCTGGCCAGTTTCTCCTCGGACTCGCGTTCACCGGACGTGAAATTTCACGTGGGACTCGTTCGATGTATATCCAGCCGCGAGGACTACCGATCCATCGTTGATCATCGCGGAGTGTCACCGTTGTTGTCGCGCGCGCGTTTTTATCCATCGCGAAATCGAATAGATCGGGTCCCCTCTGTTTTTCGCCTGCTCGTTTCTCGTACACGTTGCCCGTCGAAAGGGAAAGTATTGGTGAATTTGCTCCGGCGGTCTGAATCGGAGATCGTGCGGGATCTCGATGATCGTTGACAGGCGGACAGTGCGTCGTGTCGCAGATACGTGAGACTTTCTCGCGGAAATGCGAGCGATATTCTTCGCGTGCGATCACGCGTGGCACGTATAGTTGCGTGACACCGATTCCGCAGCACTGTCGGGCGTAGAATCGGCCCCGTCACCGGCACCCTAACCGAATTTCTCAGGTGGCATGCATAGGCAGATGGGACGATACGTGAAACGATAAAAAAGGAAAACGAGAAGCGAAGAGAGCGGAAGAAATAAGAGAGAAAGGGGGAGAGAGAGTGAGAGAGGGAGAGAGAGAGAGAGTGGGAGAGAGAGAGAGAGAGAGAGAGAGAGAGAGAGAGAGAGAGAGAGAGAGAGAAGGAACCTTCCGTCAGGGTTCGAAAGTCGAGTTCTCAGTTTGGTGGTCGATTCGCGGGTACGCATACGTCTCGAGTCACACGTCTCTACGTCTACGTAATATATAAATACGTGCCGCGTAGACGTAGGAGTTAGAGCGGCCTGGTCGGCTCGGTTCGAAAGGAGCCGGGCACACGCGTCTCTCGTGGCTGGGGATCGGCGAGTAAAGCGATCGAACGTTTCAGCGAAACGGTGTGTTAAATGACGAGGTGGCCGACGAGAAGGTGGTGGTGGCGGCCCGATACGTGGCTTTAAACGTTCCGGACGACGATACGGGGGAAAAACACGGTCGCCACCGCACGGAGTAGAAGAGACAGCGGCGTGGCAGATGAGATGTGAAGCACGAGGACTACGCGGCGTGGAGCTGGCGGGAGCGAAGAAGGCGGAAGTCGTGAAGAAGCCGAAGCTGCCGAAGGCGGGCACCTGGCGGGGGCCGCCTGAGATGACGACCCTGCGACGGGGTATCGCGGCACCCCGATACAACACCTACGTCCTGGTTTCGCTGATAGGACTCTTGCTCCAAACTCAGTCCGCGACGGGTAAGTGCAATTTCCTATTTCTTTTCCAAGCAATTTTCCTTATTGTTTAACTCCACTGTTATTCACAGCGGAGTAAGCAGTGAAGATGGTATAATCATGTGGATGGAAAGATTTAAGGGTGGCATGCTTGGTTGTTAGGTGGATTTTAGAAGCCGTCGAGTGGTTCTCTGATAAATTGAGATTAAATGATTGTGTATATAGCATTTTGCCAGTTTCTTAATTTTCTTGAAAACTTGATATCACTAGATTATAATAAATATTATTTTTATTCTTTTATCGCATCTATAGAAGTTGAATAATATATTGCAAAGGTTAAATAACTTTCGACAAAATTCATAGCGATACTTTAGGTACATGAAATACATCTGGAAATTGATGGAAATGATTCCGAAGAAGCAAAATTTAAATTCGAATAAAGTTCTTAATACACAAAGCTAATATCTATACATATTTGCAAGATTTGCGTTAATTTTCACCTCTTATTTTATACGATATCGAATGTACGAGGAACAATTTTATTGCATTTATATTTTAGCGTGGACCAACTTCTTTTTCCATAAGCAATGATGTACAATCTAATATATAAATAATATTGCCAAAACACGCAACAATCTATTGGCATTTTCATAAAACGATGCACTTTATCCTTTCGAAGCATTCATTTTTTCACCGCTATTTCGACGTCCACTTTAACACTGATTAATTTGCGCGCGACTAGTTTAAGGATTTAATTTTATGACTAATTACCGGGAGACGTCTACAAATATTCCGTCTAAGCCTCTTGTGCAATGCAAATCTTAGTATATGATAATTAATTTACAAAAAGAGGAAACTATTTGTCACAGAATACCTAATAGAATAGTTCCCCAACAGTTTTATCTTGTTTTCGTAATCGTCGATGAATTAATCATAATTGGCGATGGTCGTTAGCTTTTCTATTTATCTAGAAATAAAATTAATCGTTTATGGATGTTCTACGAAGAATGTACGGTGTACGATTAAGAAATCGACTAATTGTTTTAAATCAAATTGGATGCTGATCGTACGCTGAATCCATAAAGGCAGACGTGGATATTGGTTATTTTCGAAGATGCTAGTTCTTCGAAATCGAACGATTTGTATCTTGTCAGAACACGGATAGAATAAAAAGCCCAGGTATGCGGGAAGAGATAAGGTTATTAATTTGGGCCATTACATAATCTGAATGTTCTAAAATTAGTGGCACTCGAAAATACTTTTATTTGATTCCGCAGCCGCGGAATTCATATATATTCGCAAGCGAGCTAATCTACTTTTAAAATTAACGCAAGCCGATTAATTCGACAGTCTCGCATCGTATCGTATCGAAATCTCATTTACTTTTTGCAGAAATTTGCAGTGCTTTCGCGAGCGGTAAGAAAACGATTATGGGAGATTGCTCGTTGAAGTTTTTCGGCCGCGTGAGATTTTTGTACAAAGTTTAGCCGAAAACGCGCCGTTTGAAATTAACAACCCGAGGACGTCCATGGGGAACATCGGCTCTGATTAATCGATAAAAATCAACGTCCGAAATTGCTCGGCTCGGGTGTGTTAAAATTCAGCCGCTCGGTGCCATAAAGATGTCGCGGTGTTTCGAAAAAGTAGACCATTTTACGCGTTGTATACTTATACCTTTCATTTTTGGACGCGAGAGGCCTTAATTATTGGAGTTTTACCTTAATAATAATTATCGTATACCGCGCGGGAGCCGCAACAAAATACCGTTCTGATTAAATACATGTACGTACACACGATATTAAAAACACCGTGCCCTACGTTTTTTACGTCCCTTAAATTCGCTATTAATTACGGACAGCTATCGATATCCTCAATAAACGTCACATAACAATCACGTATATTTATTGGCAATACTTTGAGCCACTTTAAGCGGCGCGGTTTTAACAGCTCGCGTGTACGCCGCGCAAATTTATGCACGCGGAACACGTATCAGGATTATTAATCACCGTGTTTTTTGCAATTACCATCGAGACTATTTGCCACTTGCGTTTTTCGTATTGCGCGCGGTTATCGGCCGGCACGTTCCTTCAATTATTTTCGCAAAAATCTTAATGCCCGGGAATCGGACGCGTCGCTCAATTTATTGTCGACAGACCTGGAAAAAAAGTTGCGAAACGTTTTTAACGAGAGCAAAAAATACCCCGTCACAGCCTTGAGGATAGGCAGGACACGTTCGTATTATTTTTCCATCGATCCTGTCTCGTTTCTCTATTCCCCTTTGCCGGTGGGTAATGCGAATGCATTTCGGCAAAACTCACTCGACGCTGTAATTTCTACTAAATCTAGTGATTTTCCGTGATTTTCGAAATATTTCATTGCTCTGCTCAGTGTGCAATGTACTACTGTACAGACTTTAACACCACTCAATAACCAATAACCAACGGATAGAATATTAATCCAACAGAATAATAGAATACGAATCCAACAGAGACACTCGAGATTCTCTCGCAGAAGTAGACGCGCGTGAAATTCATTCGTTTCTCAGATTTCTGTATCGCAGTAGGACTCGTTCGCATCTAATAAGTCCGTCAAGGCGACGTCGTTGCTCGGCGGATACGATTTTTATCGCGGGGACCCAATTTACCAACAGGGCTGGCAGGCTCGCGCAATTTTTCCGCCTAATCGAACCATTGGTAATCACCGGGTACGTAGCAGCGCGTCAGAGATCGATCCGGTTTATCGATTCGCCGTCCCATTCGTCGCAATCCATTAGCTAACGCTTTATGCTCACGACAATGGTCAATGTCTAACCGACAATCGTCGTTGACGTAACCCCCGGGACAAGGTGTGTTTCGAGCCGCGCTGCAATTCACGTTACGCAAACAACGGGGACAATCGATCAATTGAACTGTTTATTTATCGCGTTTAGAAACGAACTGTGTCACGTCGTCGTGCTCGGGGATAGGCGGACGGCTGGGGAACGCGCGCATCGATTCGCCTCGAACGCGTCGCCCGTTCCGAATTAATTCAATCGTTCCGCGGGGTTTCCGCTTAAAACGTAACAGGTAGAAGAGGTTACTTATTTTCGTACGAGTCGTTTATTTTAGCTACTTCCCGCCGTCCGGTTACGAAGAACTTTCGCGGGAAGTTTCGTTGAATATTTATGCGAACGCGTTACGCTGTAAAGCGAGCCGGCGCTCGCGTGGAATTACGCGCGCCGTATTTGTTGATTACTATCTTAAACAAACGGGACCGCTCGCTTTTTTTTTCGACGTATCCCCGCGTTTTTTAACAATTCAAAGAAACGCCCGCCTGTCTAACTGTAATTTTCGTTCGTTTGTTATGTCTGGGCCTTGCGTCTCGTCGACGTTGAACAACTTCTCGATACAACGCATTACGTATACGATTAATTGTAACTCGTAAGTTATCGCGAGTTGAGAAGCTTTTCTGATTGATACGCTCTTGAGAAATTGTAGCTACTGTAATACGTTCGAATTTTAGCAGCACGTGAAATTTGAAAAGAGGAATCAGTGGAGATCAGAATTTTTCGTTAAGACTGCGATATCTAAATGGTTCAGCTTCCAGATAATAGGGAGTGTAGATGCTCTGTCAAATTGTTAGCCACGTAACCCAGTCGAAGCCCCATCGCGAAAGCGTTAAATGTTTTTACCTCGCTGCAAGCCGCATGGCCAGTGTTCTCGTTCTATTATTGTCTACTTTGCACGTAATTTAAAACGGTCACTAAACTTCCAACTGTCGCGCATTACGAGATCGTGGTCTTTACGCGTGAGAGAAATCGTGCCCATCTTCTGTTCCTCGTCTCTTCTCTTCTTTTTCTTTTTTTTTTTTCGTTTTCGAACCCGACTTACGACTACGAGTCGCTGAAGTCTCGAGGCTGCCCGCTCTATCCGGTTAACAATAACTCGAGGAGTGCACACGATGGGCATAGTTGGCGGCAATGGTACGGGGGAATGCGCGAATAAGTTAGGAATTGTCATAATTGAAAAGGACGCCTTGGCGAGCCGACTGTACTAAACAATTTGTTCTTACCGTGGCGTGGCATGAAAATCGTGACCCCGTTTTGGAAAGTTGGTCGAACGGTCTTTTCGCGAGTGCGTTCCTCTGTGATTCGCGAACGATGGATTTTTTTCAATTTGCTGAAATTGTTACCAAAGTATCGAAACCGATTTAAGAATCGATGCGAAATAAGTCTATAACGAATAATAAAAATGATAGACATCAGATACTAATAATAATAGAATGTATAATGTGGAATTTGTGCTTTAGGATAGTTAAGATTGATGAATAATTAAGAAAAAGTACAGCGTGTGCATAGTGAAAATATTGCCGTACCATATGCGCGACTATGTCTTCGAACTGACATTTTCTTCACGTCTTAATAAAATGTTGATAAATTGTTTATTGCACAACTGGCCTCAATTAGTGGAGTACCGTAATTATTCTTCGGCTGGTTTTTCTCTTCCAACGAGGATAGTTCTTCCAACGAGGGCGATTAGCTCATAGCCAATGATAGCTCGTGAAATCGAACTTAATCATCTAACGCAATTAATTGGATTTGATTCGACAGTGCTTAATAGATCGTGTAATTCGATGCAGCGCTTACGTCATCGCGGTTAACCCCATTTTTCTCCGCTGCAAGAAGACGCGAGCATTTTTACCCGCTTGTGCATGTACCCCGTAAAAAAAGAATCTATAAAACCGCTTTTGCTTATTTTACGTCTCCGTACTCTCTCCTTCGACCCGCGTTTCCGAGAGCTTCGTTTAGTGTTCTATATTTTTGGCTTCGCAAATAAAAGGAAGCTGCATCGCGTCGCTGGAAATTGTTCGAAGAAAGCTACGGGGTTGCACTTTTTATCGCCGAGGATCTTCGAACAAACATACGTCGGAGATATACAGAAGGCAAATAGAAATGAAACACTGAATCTGCATTTCATACGAAATTTCTACTTCAATTAACCAATAACTTATTTATTATTTTAGTAAACTTCATTAATTCTTGCCTAGAGATTACTAAAATCGACTCTAACCCTTAAAATTCCCACGACTCGAAAAGTTAGCGCTTATCATTGGCAAAACAACATCGAACGAGAGCCTCGAAACATGGTACCAAACGAGCCATCGATAGAGATCGACGAAGCGATCGCACAGTTTCTCGCGATAAAAAGTAAATTGAATTTGATCCACCGATACCAAAAATAGCAGACCCGCTAGCTGACCGTTCCCGAAGACTTATCGATCGCGCGTCACGCGAGTGTAACGCGCGGCAGCGACACAATCGCGAGTCGCGATCGGCCATTATCCGCGCGCGTTGCCAGCGAAATTAGTGGCGTCGATGCACGCCCTGGCCCGGGTATGGAAACGCGTGGTCGCTCGCCTTTGGACAGGCGATACAGTGCGAATTAATTCAGCGCTAATTCCACGTCTGCCGGCTAAGCGCCGCGGGGGATACGCGAGGAACAAGCGGGACACGGTTCAACAAGAGACTCTCTAAACGTTCATTAGCGTATTTCGAGGATCCCCAGAGATCGCCAGGCCCGGCTGTTCTGCTCGCGACTCGACTTCGCATCGTTCGAGACGCTTGCAGATCCGACGAATCGATCGACCTGACGAAAATAGCGGAGAAAATCGAAAAAGTTGCTCACGAAATGGAGCTATTGGTAATGGGGATGATTTTTCGACCCCCTCGTGTCTGATTCTAATTGTACAAGCGATTTTTCTACCCTTAAAAGCTATTGCTTTCTTCGTGTGTTGATTTCTAGTTCGAGAGAATCGACGTAGTGGACGAAACGAAGAAAAATTTAAAGGTCCCTGTTTTTTTTTTTTTAAGAGAATACGTGCAAGGCAAATAGAAACAAGTCGAGGAGAACGTTGGACGTTGATAATACCGATGACAGTACTGACAGTACTTCTAATGGGCAGTCTAAACTCAATTTAAGTTGCCGCGCAACAAATAGAAAAACAAGAGTCCATCACGGGATATAAGAGATACTAGTTGATCTTAGAACTTTTAATAGTACAATTGTTGTCTAACCAGCGGTGAACTTTTTTCTAGACCAATTAAACCGTCGCGTCCCGGCGTAGAGATAGAGATTAATGGTTTCAGGATTCGTTGGAGCGGGTAAGAAATTGATTTTCATTTTGATAACAACGACGCAATCAACAACGAAGGAGAGAACTCGTGCTATATCAAGCCGCGTCTAGCGCGATAGCGCCGCAACGTGCGAGTCTTACAAGAAGTGTTCTCTTAACGAGAGAACACTTGGACCTCTAATTACCGCCAAACCTTGAAATTATTACCCAGACGTCCGTTTAAGAAGGAGACTCGCCCTTAAAAAACAAAAAAGAAGAAGAAGAATAAAAAAAAGAAAGAAAAAAGAAAGAGCGAGAAGACCACGCGAGAAAGAAGGAACGAGATAGAGAGTCTGGTCGCGGAGGGACCAACCTTGAGGGGTATCAGTGTCGAGTGAGTTGGTGCGGTTTTACCGAATCCGCGGCGGGCTTGAGACGATCGTTCCGCAGGGGGTTGCAGAAGCTGACACGGACGTGGGACGGCTAATTGTAAGTAAAAGAGGCGGGGCAGAGAAAGGGAAACGGCGCGAGAGAGAAGAAATTGGGTAGGAAAGGAAAAAAGGAGAGCGATCGAGGGAGAGCGGGAGCGACTAGAGGGAATCGAAGTGATCCGAGACGACGAAATAGAGGGACGAAAGGGGGAGAAAGAAGAAGTCGAGGGGGCAGCCATTGGAAAGGGAGTACGTGGCGCGAGACGTGAACAGGGAAGAGGAGCGAGCGAGACAGAGGAAAAGAGGGTTGGAGGGGGAGAAAGCCTGGTGTAATGGTGGAACCAGTTTGCGGGTCAGTGCTCCGCATCAGCGAGTGGAGCTTCAGAGGTTGTAGACGCGAGGACGATGCCACCGGGCGAAAGAAGGACGGCGACGGGGCCAGAGGGACCCAGGTTGGTCCTCGAACAGGGACGCGAGGGAGGAAGAACGAAGGGCCGGGAGAGAGGCAGATAGAGGGGCCAGAAGGGCCCTGGCGAGTCGCGAAGCCGCTCCCGCTCGACCGAGAGACCGGAGAGCGTAGGGCCAGCCTGACCAGCGTGAACTACGCGCGAGGGAGAGGACTCTCCACTTGGCCAGGCTTGCCTTCCTTCCTTCCTTCCTTCCTTCCTTCCTTTCTTCCTTCCTTCCTACCTTCCTTCCTTCCATCTCTCTTCATCGCCGTCGTCTCTTTGCTCTGGCGCCATTTTCCCGGCGACCGAAACCGACATCCTTGGCTGGCTTTCGAAAAAGGGGAGGCTTTGCGCCCTTGTCGCGGCGAACGACGAGGGAGAGCCTCCTCCTTGGCCCTGGCGGAGAGGGAGGAGTGCCAGCAGGCCTTTTCGTCGCTCGTCTCTGCGGCCACGACTCGTAGACGCCGGCGACCGATGATGGTGCTCTTCGTGTACTCGGGACAGAGGGACGTTCGCGACGGCTATGGGGGATTACAGTGATCTCGAGACCCGACGCGACTGACTACGCCGTACTCCATTATGGTTTACGGGGATTGAACAACGGCAATTGCCTCGAGAGTGTACATATGCAGGTTGAGGGGGTTGGGTGGCGAGGGGGTTTCAATTCTATCGATGCTCTGGGTGATACCGCTCTACCTAACTGATTTAACCCTCTCTGCTGCTTTATGTAACTTGGAGGTTACGTTACGTACGCTCCTCCTGTATTTATTTATTTATTTTTTTCTTTTTTGTTCTATCCGTACGAAATATTGTACGACTACTCGTAGTAATTCTCAAGGCGAAGCTGTAAAAATTTGTTTCTTTCGAGGAAATCGAAATTGTGATTACAGAAGATAAGAACTATAGGGGAGTGTGTATGTATGTTTGAGTTCTAATTTTATAATAATTTCTGATTGATGTAGACTTAAAAATAGAATTCAATAGACGTTACAGATGTTACCCACACCGTCTAGATATTAAAGCGGCGAAGAATTAAAGAGACAGATTGAGAACGTATAACGTGGGTGAGCCACCGTAATCTGTTACATAAAGTACGCAAATGAGACGATTGTTACGTGTAATTTATTTTGTTCCTGGCGAAACGTAGAAACGTGTGCCTTAGTTTTCTTTTCCTCTTTTTTTTTTCTTCTCGGAAGTGTCTAATTTTGCTGGAATTCGAAGGTGTATTTGGCATTAATAAGTACTGACAGTTAAAAGAAACGCTGGGGAAGAAAAATGGCGCGCGTTACATAAACACACACGTACATGTGTGCATTCCATAACTGTTTTTTTATAAAGTTTAGACACGAGTAGGTTGCGAAGTAAAACGGAACAGACGTGTTCGACCGTTGTACAAAGCAATATTCAGTTTCCTCGTTAACTCCTTTCGCTCCAAATGACAAATAGGTTGGCGTTAAAACTGCTCAAGGTATCGACCTGGTTTTTGCACTATTGTAACGTCATTTTAGATGTATAGGAATTAAAGCACTATCGAGCTGCGATCGGAAAGAAGCGTTGCGCAACCGAACAAAGGCTCTATATTTGCACGCGATTTTTTTCCTCTTATTTTAATATCGCATTCGTAAATTTCATCGTGAAATTAGATCGACGGAGCACAGAGAAACGAATCGATCGGCGAAATTATCGAATCGAAGCATCGAGAATCTAGCGCGTCCCTCTAACTGCGCATTTAATGAAAACTTAAAAGCGACAACGGCGGAATAATTAGCAACAATCGAGGAACACGAACTGGTCGCAGGAACCGGCGTATTTAATTCGCCTCGAAAACGATTTATATCTCCTCGTAAACCTCTACAACCGTTCACGGTCTTAACACCATAAAATTACTCCGACCGCAACATCTCCCATAAGCGGCGTAAGAAAGTATCGTCACAGTCGAGTAATTCCTCGATCATTCCAATACGTTAATTCGAATCCGGAATGGGGGGATCAGAGATGGAGGGAGTGGTAGGGGCGGGAGGGGTATAAAAAAAGGGAAAGAAAAATTTCCCGATCTGTGCGTGTTACAGGCAACGTGACGGAACGCGCCGCTTCGGGTAGCACCTTGATCGAGCCAATCGGCCGCATCACGTTGCAATTACCCGACCGCATTTGCACGTCGTAAATATGGCTCTGGTCAGCGTTCGCGTGCACGCTGTCGATCTTATTGATCGTGCCGGGCCACACGGAGCAGCCGGAACGGACGCGTTGCCCGTCCGTTAAACATTTTTGCCAAACCTGCTCGCTGCCAACCTTGCCCTCGGTGAGGACTTACCAGCTGCGAATGTAGTCGGACGTTCATGGAATCTAATCCGTCCCAGTTCGACGTTTTTGGTCGATCCTTACCACCCGTTCGATGCGACGCCTCTGCAAGTGCGCGAGCCGCGCGGCTTTTCCACTTTCGCGACCGGTTGGCTAGTCGTCGAGTTTTCTTCTGGGAATGTTCGGATAAATGTGGATAATATATGGAGAGGAAATGCTGCAGTGATTCAAGATCGCTCGAGAGTAGTTTTAAATCGGAATCTCTGTAACCTTTCTCTTGGAAACGAGCGAGAAGTACAATAGGTTGCGCGCGAAACCCCGATTTCTTCGATCGCTGAAACAGCACGGGAAGTGTTCGAACACGAGCGTCACGTGTCGGGCATGAATAAATCATAAACTCGAAATCAATTATGTCTCAGGGGAGCCGGGCGGCGTTATCCGTAGATCGAATCGAGCGATCGCGAAAAATGACGGATATATCGCGCGTTGAAAAGGCGTTACGTAAAATTATGCTACCGCGAGGTCGGCGAGCACTTTTGCCTGCGCTTTGCGCCTTGCAGTGGGCGGGCGCGCGGTCTGTTTGTACAGTTTCGCGGGCCAGAAACGCGCCGCTTTCTTGAATCGATGCCCCGGCACTTTCCTCCTTTCTGTTCCAATCTGGAGAACGTCGCGCGCTCTTGGAACGTTACCAAATATTTCGCGTGAAATATCGGATGTGACGTGAACGAGTGATCGGGGGACACGCGAGACGAGCAATTTTTCATATGGCCCGGAACGGTGTCGCGGAGGCAGGCGCGTGTCTACTTATTACCTTGGCGATGGAATATAATTGCTGGGCGTACATCTTCAGGAGTGTATCGAGTTGAATTCATGTTCAGGAAATATATGTGCTATTCGAGATACATTTCGTGGCAACGACTGTTGATATACCTCTAAATCGAAGCGCTAATGGCGAGAAAGAATGTTTATGAAATTTGTATAAGTATCAGCTTTACGTAAAAAGAATGTTTTTTTTGTTGCAAAAATTGCTGATACATTAATCTGAATGAATATCTCTTTAATGCCATCGAACGATATTCACTTAACTTATTCAAATATAATTTCTCCGATACTAGTAAATTTCGTTCAGTCTAACATTCTGCAGATGCTATGCATAAACATGCCTGCGTTCAAATCTATTTGGCCAGGGTTCAACTTGAAAGCGCCTCCTTATATCTTCGCATACCGACTTATTCACCATTCAACCGAGTGTCACAATAAAATTATTAACACCGAATCGATGAATACTTTTCTGTTCATTATTTCAAAGAGCCCAACTTGTACATTCCTCGCGTAAGAAATCACACGTGCATCTTGGTATCTCAATAAACGTTCCCCAACAAACTCTGAATCCTCCATTCAAGCTGAAAACAACATCATTATGTTCTCGAAAGGACTTCGAAAACCTACTAAAAAATAATCATCCCCTATTTCTAAAGCATTCGCAGGGTAGCCAAATTCGAAGCTACTCGCTGTACCTCTTTTCAGTTCATTTTTACAGGGAAGAACGTACGTGATTCGAGGTTGGGAAGAACGAGAGCAGGGCGAGACAATAACGCGGGCATCCGAAAGTTGGTCGTACGTAAAAGCGGGGTGTTTGAACGGAGACGCCGCCGCCGCCGCCGCCGCGACTGGTTCTCCGTACGGTGCTCGTATGCACACGCTCCGGCGTACACACGTATCGGATTAGCACTTTGACTCTCTTGGAGGCCTTTAATATGAGTAGCGTAGCAAAAACAGACCGACGTGCATGGCCGAAGGCGCAGTCTGCGGTGATGATGAGGTTGCGATAAAACACTCGAGTTATGTGCGCGCGTGCGGTTAGTTTCAAGTTCCCAGCAACGAGAGTGATTACTCGAAAACCGGCACGATAAAACCGACGTTATCGCCGCCAGTCGGAGAAATGGCCTCCCGTTATGGGCTACGAAGATCCCGTTCGATCGTTGATTGGGCGCGAGCAAAAATGTCGGACGCGACGGGAAAGTGACGAAACGTTCTGTGTTGTTCGAGGGGGTTGGGAATCGGTTACAAGTTTCTCGAGGGTAGTTCAGCGTGGAAATTAAAGAGATTCGTCCACAATATTGGCACAGAATTTCTGATTACAATATTGATCTATGAACACGTATAACTTATGAATATTATACATCGCATACTGAATTTGATAATAGAAACTATGTCATACATATCGCAATACGAATGCAACTGAGTGGTTCTTAGAACAACGTCCTGGTACTCTGGCTTTTAAACTGACTTGGATGTTTTCTAGCTACCCTCCTTCTGAAGGTCTTTTAAATTGCAAAAGCTATCAGAAATGACTAGAATCCATTCTCGAAGCGTTCCTCTAACCGTTCACCACCGCTCGAGCGCAGCGTCGCTGCGCGCCCCACGAATCTCGACGGTCCCGCGTCCCCGGAGGGTTGCGCGCGTAGTCTTCGCGGTCCCCCAATGAAACATGAATAAATCGCGAGAGGAGTAAAAAGGCGGCCGACAGAATCGCGTGAAAGTTGCGCGATGGCTGAGCCCAGACGGTCTCAGCGGGGACGTTCAACAATGTAGTCATCAATACCCGATACCCAGTTGACTTTCTAAGATTACCCGATCTCGGTTGAGACCGGACGCGCAGGGGACTCGAGACGGTGGCGACCGCGACCACGACACGCGGAGGGAAACGCGGTGCGTCCCGACGACCGAGCGAAACGGAACGAGGGGGTACGTGGTAGAAGCGAGGAGGAGGAAGAGGAGAGAGAGAGTCGAGCGAGGGTGAAAGAGGGAGAAGGAGAGTAACATGAGGCCTGGCAAAACAGCCGGGAAAAGGGGGAAGAAGGAGAGCGCGAGGTGCATACAACGAACTGAACGAACAGGGGGAGAGAAGCTTGTGGTTTTGGTCAACCGGTCGGATCGCCGTCCGCGGGAACAATCTCCGGGCTTTGATGACTAACCGCGTGGCCGTCTCCGTCGAGGCAAGAACTCGCCTCCCTGCGGCACGTCGCGAATACCTGCGCACCGTTTGCTCCGTCGAGGTACCGATCTTTTTATCACCTGCTGTCGCCCGATCACGCGATACTCTCCTCTCTCGTGTTATTTCATCGGGGCCACGCCGGGATCGCCGCACCGGAAAAGGCTCGCGGGTATATACGCGGCTCGGGGTTGCGCGCCTCGCTTCGAGCGCACGCTGCGTCGTCGAGACGGAACGGGATCAAGTTTAACGAATGCGTCCGTGGATCGGAGTCAATGGCGATTTGAAAAGGAAAAAAGCGAGTACCTCGCATACGATACGATGAACGCGAATCGATGCGAGAACCTTGCTTGGCGCGTTCGTTCGTGGACGCGCGTCATACGTGGTAACCGGGATTAGGCTAGCGGAATGGACAGAAAGGGTAGAGAAGTAGATTTTGTTGGGAATGTAATGGTGCCAGGGTAAATGCTGAATCAAGGGATTTTCGCGTGATTTACAATTTTTGTTCAAATTATCCGAGGAGAAGGGACACAGAGTTGGAACTATAGTTGAACGTTAAAGGAACAAGCATAGAGAATGCATCAGCACAATCCACTTTCTATTGTTATTCCAAACGTTAATTTGGTTAATTAGTTTGTAATAGATTATCTTTCATTTTTCGAGGTTGACGTTAGTCGATTCAATGCTCACTGATTTAACAAATATCATTCGCAGCTATGAATTCTCCAGAACAGATTATCTTTGGGGTGTGAACTTGGGATCGTCTTACTATTACAACGAATGAGCCATACAAGATACATCGCATACATCAAACGTGATATTATCACCTCTTATCGTTAATTCTTCCCGAGCAATACATCAACGAACACCTCGGGCCTATTTTAAATCAATAACCTACGTTCACGAACGATAATGATACGAGTAACTAAAATTGAATACCCCGACAAGTACTAAAATGAAATTAAGTGTATAATTCAGCAATCAGTTCGAGCAACGCGTATCGCTTCCTGATACAGTTTCGTACCGTTTCCTGACATCATCGCCGATCCAATTATCCCTTTCACGATCTAGATACGCCTAGACTCTAAACTCGCGGTACGTAATAAATTGATACCGCGATCCAGGACGCAGAGCGAAGCATATAGTAATTACGGATTAATTAGCCGGTATAAAATTAAGCCGAACTCGTGCAGGATTAACGATGCCACGTGGAGGAGCAGCGACGAAGTAGACTGGACTTAAACTGACTCGATCGGTGTCCATTAAGGTAACCATTCAGAGACGTTAATCGCGCGGCCCTTTCTTGCGTACGTCCTCACCGCTCGATCCGCAAGAAACGGAAAGAAATCCGCGCAGCGCTCGATGATGAAAATAAAATAGCCACGATATTATAATATAATTAGAGCCGCGACGTGGTGGACGCGGAGACAGCCCAGTTAATTAATAGTTAAGTAAAATGATCTGTTTTTATTTTTCAGCGGTGAAAAACGCGGCGCGACCGCGACGGCGAGACGCGCAGAAAAACTCGTCGATTAAATCGAGGCTTCATCGGATTACCGTTAATCGATGTCGGATACGAAAATTGATCCGCGTGGTACGCCGTTCAGACTCAGAAGAATGAATTCGTTCTTAATGACCATGGCGTGATTGGTGCTGGTGTGCAAAAAAGAGAACGGGAGGAAAAACGGGAAAAATCACTGCGGTGCTCGAGGATTTATATGTTTTATCGTTGATGCCTCGCGTAATCCCTTCGGTCAGGGCAGTAACTTCTGCTGGGATTATGTTACGTATCATTAATTCAGAATTTTTTTTAACCAGAATCGAAAGAATGATATACCTATTAAATATTAATAGAAATTTCCTTCGTTTGGTATATATCATAAAGTGTATTACATACATTTCTATATATTTTATGCACACTTGTGTACTTGCATTATTTTATATTTTAGATATATTCGTATATGATTTTATACTTTTTGGAGGCATCTGAATTTCCCACGAAAGCGCTTAACCATTCGCTGTAAATTATTTAAAGTAATTATTCTTTTAAAAGGGTAATTATCGCAACGATATAGAAATAGCTTCGCGTGTGAATATTTCCAAGAAAATTGTGCAGTCGAGCAATGTTGAAAAAGAAACACTTGCCGCTTTAGTTAATGAACTTTCCAAGCTATTACGGGCAAATGCTAATTAATGTAGAGATAAGCAAGTTCAACCTTGTTTTCAATTATTCTAAATATCGTATACGTTACACACATATTTCATAGCCCGATATGAACGCGAACTCCAAGTAGCAGACCAGTTCTCCGGTTGATTTACATACGTCAATAATTAAGTGTTAGGTGTGAAATGTATTAAAAATCGATTTTTCCCTGCGTAAGTAACAGCTCGTTTACCATTTCAAATGGTATCATTCTGCAACAACATTTAACCACTATGCTCACATTTTAATTGATATAGATTATACGATTGCGGATATTTATGCGAAAATTCACGTTCTCATAACCGAAGAATATATACAAAGTGTTTCTTCACTTTTCAGATCAGAGCCGTCAGTTTCTCTCGATCAATTCTCTTCTACTAGAAATTTACCTAAAATTATAGGGGGAAAAAAAGTGGAATATTTCAAATATTCTACGTCTTCTTCGAATATGAAATAAAACAATTCCCACTTTCAACATCGCAAACATTTTTCGCAGAGCATATTTGCTGTATATTTGCAGTCAGACGAAAATTTCCACGATTCGACAACCAAATGCGAGAAGCGCGTCGATCCTCCGCAGTCGGCGAAAATGTCAAACGAAACGATCTTTCTCCTCGTGCGAGACAGACGCGCTCATAACGATAGGGTTCACGAGAGAATAGAAAGCCGCGCTTTCGAGCAATCCGTCTTCGGAGAGCACATTCCACGGCTATCAAGATATTCGTGCGGACCTTTCGTAACGACGTAACGGCATTAAACGAGGGAACGAAGCCGAGGCGAGCCGTTCGGGACACCCTGTACACTATAATATGTCGGCCGTGGCTGGCCGCGTTCGCGAAAGTCGCGCTTCCTGAAACGCATAATGATCGACGCGCGATCGGAACCGAGATACCCGGCTTCCGTTCTTGTCCCGCATAATGGGAAGAGCTAAACGTGCGAACGTACAGCCAGAACAATGAGACACCCGGTTCCTGCGGATCCAGTGAACGTAACGCGCATGAAATTGCGAATCGGAAAACCCGACCGAGTGCGGACCGTGAAAAATTCGCATTTCCGTGGGACTTTCGCACAGCCTGTATTGTCTCGAGCGGTACCAGGAGTTCGAGGAGTCGTTAACGGAGACATCCTGCGTGGATTTTTGTCCATCTTCAACTTCAGACGCGTCTCTCGAACTTTCCACTTTGCACGGTGGATTTACGAGAGCTTCCGTTCAAAACAATTAACAAATCTTTACCAGAATCTCTACCAGTTGATGATTAAATTTACGCGTTCAATCGACTTCACTCCTCGCTACCAGCAGATCGACGCAACGCGAGCTATGGTTTAGAAGTATAGAAGGTTTAGAAGGTTTAGAAGGTGCAACGCACTCGAGGACGCTCTACGAGGGTCCGCTTGATAGGGGCTCTCGTTACCCCTTTCCTCGACGGCGCAGACACGCTGGCGAGGGGCTACCGTTGGAAATCTGGCCAGTTTTCGATAGGCGATGGAACGGCGCATCCTCGAGGAGAAGCCGGAGCAACGACGACGGGGCGTATGTACACAGACCGGCGAGCGGATAGGAAGTTTAATCGGCACCGGGAATCTCGCATACCGACGTGCCCGCGCTCTGGCTAGAGGGCCGAGCCTAGAACCACCGCGAGTCTAGACCCATAAGTCTTCCGCGATTTTTCCCGGCTCGATCGCATTATCCTCCTGTTTACGATAAAACCGTCCGACAAGCGAACTCGGCTGCTCAACCGAGCGGATCCTCCACTTTGCGAAAATCTCCTTCCCCGTTTCGTGCAATGAGAAACGTGATGTAGATGGGACGTTTTTATCGCCTGCCACGGTTCAACTTCCTTTTTGCTCGTGCCACCAAATTACAGGATACACGTGTGTCGGTATGTAGATGCCGGATAACTGTCGTACAACCGGAATACACTCGGAAGATTTCAGATTTAGATTTCAGATTGCCAGCGGCGCACGGTGGGATATTGTTTCCACTGTTGGTTATTTCGAATTAATAACGTTTTGTCGGTTTCCACGATGGCTATCGATGGGATTTTTATCGATTCGTATAAATATCCTTCTCGTCCAAGTGTTACTTAACGTTTGCGTATAGAAATAGAAGGGTTCATGCGGTGGCGGCTGATTTAATTTGTTTTTTCCTTTTGTTTTAATTCACAGCGTGTACGAATTGCAGTTTATAATACAGCAGGTATCGAGTTTGCTCGTAGGGAATGTGTTGTTTAATTTGAAACTTTCGATTTCTGTGCTCCGTTTGAAAACGCCACGTCCGCTCGGCGCCATCGGCTTTAAGCAACTTTAAAGCCACTGCACGCCGCCGTAATAAATACCAATGCGAATCGTGGTTATGTGCAACCGAATCTCGGCGGTCGTTTCGATCAGACGCTTCGATCGCCTCGAATCGCGGCTGAAAATTATGAAACGAAAGACAGCTGGATAATTATTGGATTTCGGTGGAAATTTCTGAGCAAACGGTGGATGCATAATTCCTGACGCGTCCGATTTTAGACCGCGCGAATTCGCTTTCGATAAAGACTTTAACGGAGCGCGAACGTCAGCATGGGAAATTCAATTAGTTCAGTTAAATTTAGTGGCTGAATTCGTCGAAAGTGTCTACCAGAAAAGCAACGTAACATTTGAGAAAGAGGTTACAATGTTACCATTAACCTGGTGAACGTCGGTCACGAAGACGCTAAGGGATGGAGCGATTTAAATTTAGAATTCCTTCGAGACGAACGATTCTATCAGTCTGACAAACCGAGCTACGTAACATTTCGAAAAGGCGTCGTTTCGTTTAAACAAGCCTCGATTTAGCAAATCTTCACCAACATTCGTACTACTCTTGCCATTCAATTTGCCATTCCACATGAAATCCTTCAAATTTCCAGACTCTCCATTCCCGTTTCTTAAATAAATTTACCATGGATAGAAATAGAAATCCGAGAATCGAACAGCTATCTTCTACGCTACGTTCATCACAGTGTCGTCCATCGCAAAAGTTGCATGCACTTCGCTACACAAGACCAACTCAAAATAGCCCTAGCAGCAAAAAAAACGATCGAACTCCAACTCGACTTGACAAAATCTCATCTGTCGGAGCAAAGTCGGTCAGAAGGTGCCACGAGGGTCCTCCATAACCTAAAGAAAAAGAGTAGAAGAAGGAAAAGAAAGCAGAAAAACGAGAAAAGACAAATCCTCTATAGGCATCGATTACAAGTGACACAGAAAGGCTCTGGCCAAGAGGCGCGTCGGTGTTCTGGGAGACCTCTGTCTCTAGCAAACGGGCGGAACAACAAAGCTGGGCGAAGAGAAAAAGGGCAGCAGCCGCGGAGTCGCGTGCAGGGCGCGGGCTGTGAAAGCCACTCGCTCCAGCGGCGCGGTTCGAGCTGCCACGAAGAGTCACCGAGTTGACCCGGCGAACGGGAGCCATCGTGGTTCGCCGTGCGCGAAAAATACTCGCCGAGGTGCCAAAGTCAGCTCGCGGCGGGGGGGCCGCGGCGGGGCAGGTAGACGGGTGACGTAAGCGCAGAGAAGCGGAAGGACTCGAGAGTGAAAGAAGACTTGGCTCAAAGTTCCCGTTCATCTGGGCCAAGCTCGCAAATAACAAACTCTAGAGGCTGACGGGGGGCCGCGGACGCGCGTTACAATCCGCGCCGCGCGGAGGGAATGGCCGCGACCGAGTGTGCATTACGCGAAGGGAAGGAAACCGACAGGGGCGAAAGGTGGAACGACGGCGTGAGGGAATGGTAACGGGCGTAGAGGCCGGGGGGCGAGGGCCAGGGTGAGAGGAAGAAGAAGGGCGTAACTGGGCCAAACGGTGGCTGTGTCGCGCGGTCTAGACACCGCGCGCGGTTGCTCGGAATTAATGCACCCGGTTCCCCAGACCTTCCTGTTAAGGACACTTTCCGGGGAAGGTTTATGGATATGGACGAAAAATTCTGCTGTTTCCTTGGAGTCGCGTTATCCAACGGTTCTCCTTGGTATAGGCTGTGATACGCCAGTGGGGGTACCATTTTACAAAACTGACCCAAAACGATTCGAAATTGTTTCTAACATGTTTAGAAAAGGTTTCAAAGCAGAACAGTGTTTGATTCACGGTTGCACACGTTTTTTCTGTACTTGGAACAGATGATGGCTACGATGGTAACGGGTTAAAGGGGCCATGGGCCTTGGCCATGGGATATCGAAGTACTGCGCGCGAAGGGCAGTCCTCGAGTTTGGACAAGTGTTCCACGTGCGATACTCGGTGACGAATAGACAGCATCTTTAGAATGCAGACGGTGCGAAATTAGCTGCGCCCAGAACTTGAATAGTTGGACATGGACCGTGCTATTTGTACTAATCACCATACAGAGAAACGTCTACCAGAGTCATTTGTATTCTCATTTTCGTAAAAGCTCTTAATGGTGCCTAGCAAACGCCTAAGTACACGAATAAGAAATTCTAGTCGATTACAGTGTGAGATTTAATACTTGATGTTACATCGCTTCATTATCAAGGGAAGAGTGTCTTCAACAACTGTAAATTATAGCGTAAGCGGTTATTTTTGTCAAGTAAAAGTTCCTCTGGTTCCAAATTTTGAGTTCCACGAACCTAGTGCGAGTCCTACTTGTCTCTGGTTTCGTAACACGCAGTTGGTCCCGACATCGGTGAATCATAATCCGTGGCGTTTAATAATCTTGACGAATTACTAATTATAATGGCCACGCGACACTTGTCGCGGAACCGGGTCACAAGAGAGACCAATAGCTATTCTGGGATACACATGGTGTCTCTCTTTGGCATATACGTTGACGTGCTTCAGCAGGTAACGCTGTTTCTGTCTCTCTACGAGAGAGATAGGCTTTTGGATCGGGGGTAGCTTCATTCGATGGAACTTGAGGTGGAAGATAAATGGTGTGTCAAAATTAAAATAATTCATAAGACGTCTGATTCTTCGACAATAGTACTTAATAAAACGGAGAACGAAAAAGAGAAAGAGGAGGAACGAAAGGGGCTGAGGAGGATCTAATTTCTGTGATTGACTGTATTATGCCGCACGGATTATTTTAATTCAATTTTTTAATAGTTTTGAGTAGGAAATTGGTCGGGGAGGGGATTACGGACGCACAGCCAGGCAATGAAATAATGGCGTGAGTAGATCTGAGAGGAGATGGTGATAGTAGATATAGTAATGAACTGTTTAAAAGGGGTGAGATAACTGTGGTGCTCGATAATTCCACTGAAGAATTATTTGCTTCGTATATACGTGGTCAACTCGTGAAGTTTATTAAGCTCCTTTGACTCTTTTAATACTTCTGTTACTGCATATATTAGATCCTAAGAGATCGCATATTTTCTCAAGATTAAAAAAGAATTAAAAAAAGACGACGTCGCGCACATCATTCCCATTTCAATCGAATTGGAACACGCGAGTAACGCTCGCAATAGAGCTTATGGAAGCTGCAAACGTTTCTCAGCGGTAATACATTAAATAGTGCCGCACATGGTAGCAGACGATAGATCAAGCGTATGCGGTTCCTGTGGTTACGATCGTATCGATTATTATGTAAGCGAGATATGCACGAGCAATAAGGTTCAACGCGTAACGAGAACCATCGCTAATAATTCCTGTCGCGAAAAATAGCGCGCGATATTGTGATACAACATCGACTTGTGGTGATCGCGGGCGCCATCGCTGGATTCTTCTTCGACCGTCGTAAAAACGTCGCGCTTTTCGTTACGCTCGTGCGAGCAACGAACGTGTTCATTCGAAACGCTCTACCGTTAATTTTGTACACGGAACAATTTCTGTTCGTATGTTCGTATCGTCACTTTAAGAGACACCGCGTACGTTGCTTTCCTGAAATTCCTGCTGTACCTCGTAACAGATGGCTACTCTCGAGACGCTCGCTACGTTCTATTTCATTGTCAAATTATTACGCAACTCGAGGAATGATAAAATGAAAAAATCGCGCGAACGCGCGAAGAACGGCACTCGGCTCGATATGGTTATTATTTTTAGACGAAGGGAGCAGGATCGTCGTGTCCAGTTATTATTAGACGTTACAGTGTTACTTAACATCCTAACAGAACTCCGCGCGATTAAAATGCTAATACGATACTTCACCGCACGTTTCTGTACAAATATACGTACTGCGAGGCTGAGCAAATAAAATTAAACGCTACAATACCCGCGCGTTTCCACGCGTATCTTCTGTACAACCGTCTTTATTATCGTTTTATTATTCGACATTACTTTATATCGTGCATTCCCAACCCGCGGAATGGATTTCACAGCGTGCCTCGGCTGGTTGATAAAAATCTTTCGACGGGAGATACAGGCCGGAGCAAAATTAATCGAACGCTTCGCATTCTCGGATATCGTTCGCTCAGAAAGGTTTATAGCGGTGCCACTTTCTCGGGACTTGTTTATAATCGAAAGGGAAATTTTTCGCGCCGTTTTTTAAACCCCACCGCCCGATACATTTTTCTCCACCCTCTGAACGGAATAATTTCGAACGAAAAGTGACCAAGCGACGAAGGAAAAGTTAATAAACGAGGAACATACATATTTAAATGTATGAATAATAAACGTTACCGCATAATAAACAAAATCGAAGCGCCAAAAAATATTAAAACAACAATAAAGAATTAGTTCGAACTAAGAAACAGTCGTTTGCGTCGAATCTGTGGATCGACACGGAGGTGCCTCGGTTGTTTTTTTCACCGAAACTGAAACAGACGCTGTTCGATTCTAGTCTCTGTAGAGGAGAGAGGCATTCAGCGCGACGTTAAGGGAGGTCAGCGGCAAAGACGAGGCTGCGAACGGGGGGTGGGTGTCGTCTGAGAAGATTCTCAGACCACACGGCCTTTGATCTTAATCCCTCGACGCGCGAACTGCTCGTTTCTAATTAACTTTCTGATCGTTAAAGAGCTTCTGCGAGGTTCTCTCGTCGCTTCCGTTTTTCATTTTTATTTATTTCTCGGATGGAAGAACTGTAATCCTAGGCGCTCGTTGCGTTTCAAGAATGCACAATGACAGTCTTTTAAAGGATCCGATTAAGTACACTTTTTAGATATTAGTATTTGGTCTGATTATTATTTAAGTAAAATTGGTTTTTGTTATGTTTGCACGAGCATCTTTCAGTAGACTAAATTTAGAAATATATCTGGCGTTTTCTAGGCCACGACTGTTCACCGTGTGCTAAATTACTTGATTATAAAACTATTCTGGTTCTTGTCGGAATATAAACCATTCGAACCAAAATTGTACTGCTTTTGTTACCCCATTCCTGCTGCGATTAATAAGATCCGAATTAGATCGGTTTGTTTTCGTTGTGCAGGAAAAAATGTTGCTTCTCTGTCTTTGAAAAACATACACGTATAAAATATATAGATTACAATTATTAGCTAAAAATTTTTATTATTTTTCCGCCACATGGTAGGAATAACTGCCTCATAGATTTTTTTAATTTCCACAATTTTATACTCGTCTCAAGCACCGAACAATTTTCTCAGCGAGTTCGAACGAAACGAAAGAAGAGGACGAGCGGACAGTGGACAAAGTTCAATACACTCGATAGCTTCGTACAGTTAAACATCGTAATTTCACAGCTTTTGCTTTGAGGCTGGTGAATCTCGAGTTTCGCCATGGCGCGATGAAAAAGTACAAGCGAAAGTCGGTTACCAGAAAGCTTAGTAACGAATATCGCTTGGCACGCCGCGTTTACCTCAGCTGGCAACGCGTGTCACTCTATGGCGGCGACCGTAGCGACGGCCATAGCTGTTCTTTTCTTTTTTTATCCGCGCCGTATGAATATTTCATTCGTTTGATCGGTTATACATTTTTATAATACCAACATCGACTTATCAACAACACCTTTCAATATATTATGAAATTTGACTTGCGAATGTTATGCAAACGGCGTACACGGAACACAGCTGAGAGTGGTTGCAAAAAATATTTACACGCGTGCATGTCTTTCAATGCGCGAAAGACAGACGGCCTTTACGTGTCTCATTCTTACTGTAAATTTTCGTAATAACACCAAGTACTATTAAATCGCAATAAATGTAGAAGATTTATACACTCGGGTACAGTTAATCGGTATGTGTAATAACCATAATTAATGCTGTAACCTATCGATATTCCTGTATCTCAGAATATAAATAATTCATCTTCGATCATTTTGTTTGAAATATAATTTAGAAAAAAAAAAAAAGAAATACACGTACTATAAAATCCTTTCTTATAAAATCACGACTCGTAAGAATTCCATGCCTCGCATCTGAAAGACGCCAAAGGTCCGAAGAGAGGGTGCGTGCAAGGTGCATCCTAGTCGCGAGAGTTAACGGGAGTCCTCATCGGCAGACGAGGAATCGATTCTGCGGGATGACTCGTCTCGTCGTCGCCGAGACGAGCGACGTCCTTTCGGCGCGCGGTCTTCGCGAAGGACGAGGGACCAGAGGGAAAGGAAATGGCGACTGACACGTGCTAAACGATCCTGCACGCTCGCGAGTCGACTGCTCTTAGTCATTGCCTGTTGCAGTCGCTCGTCGTTTCTTTCGTTCAGCTTGGGGGAAGAACAGGTCGTGAGACAGTCTGGGGCACGAGAAAATCGGGAAACAGATATATCCTCGACGAATTAGCGGTGGAGACGACAGAAAGAGGGGGAGAGGGTGGAAATGGAAGGTCGTGGTAGCAGGTTGATGGGAAAAAGCGAACGGGGGTTGCGACGGGGCAAAAAGATACGAAAATCGGGTGACTCGTTAGCAACGACGCTGAGGCCCAGAGGAAGGAGGAAACGGAAAACCGGAAGTTCCCAATTGCGCTATCATGGATGATTAATGGACGTCTGAAGCGTTCCATTGTCTATGGAAGGAACGAGTTTATGCCGCTGCTTGGTTCCGCGATACGTGCAGACGTGAAAAATGCGTAAGAGTAAACTTCCTCGCGATAGAGCAGTTAACTTTCACGGCCATATTGTATACTAATGGCGTGCACTCGGTGCCGTTAACTTGTGCGAGCGAATCTCTGTTGAATGCCGCGCATTTATTCATGTAATTATCAATGATTTTTATGAAACGTGGTTTACGATAGTAGGGTGGTAATCGCAGACATTGATCGCTGATGTTTATGTGGAAACTCTTTTTTTTTATATATATAGAAATGAAGGAAATGAAGCGGAACTCGAATATAGATTTATTTCATTTCCTTAATTATTCATTTGGACATTATACTTATATCCATCAGACGTACTTGTGTGGCATTGCACGTGTCTTGTTAATGTCTGATAAATCAAACAAAAAAAAAAGTAGGTAATAGTACGTGTATAACTGTCTTTGATTAACAGCTTTCATTAAAGAAAAAAGAGGTGTGTAATATTTCAGTTTAACACCAAATACGGAATACGACTTCACTGACCGCAAAAGTATCAAAGCCACATTGAGGTTAGTCAAGTTACTTGACTTTAAGTCACTCGTTATTAATGCGAACCTGTAGTTTATTTGACAGTAACTGTCCCTTCAAATTTCAAGCAAAGCTAATAGTTTTTTTTCAATTGCTCCACGACTTGGCGCACGTTTCACGACTCTAGCGAAAGAAAAGAAGAAGACGACATTATTTATCTGACGTTCGAAAAAACCTACGTCCTGTTATTATTTGACCAGCGCCAAAGGCAGTGCAAAGATTTCCATGTTGCGCAGGGAACGTCCGCGCGGAACGTTGGGGCAACAATTTCAGGAAATTTCCACACCGCTAAAAGAAAATGATCGCGCGCAATCAGCCGGCGTTGCGCGGCGTAACAAAGCCTGATTGCGGCTAATAAATATCAAGCCGCGTGCATACGGGCGTAATGAACAGACGTGCATAAATCGCACGTTTAAATAAACGTCTACGCGCGGCGTCGACCGCCCTCCGCGAGCCATAACGAACATTCCCGCGATTCCTCGACGACAACCCCCGTCGTATTTATCCGGTAACCGCCATTTATCGCCACGATGAATCAGTGTCGAATCATTTTATTCAACGTTCACCCCCGATCGTAACCGATGGCTATCAACCGATCCACCGGACCGTCCCGTTCGACGACGTTTATCGCTGCCATCGCTCACGAGCGCGATCGCCTTTAGGAGTTGGCCGTCTTAAAACGCACCCCTTTTGTTCGAGACGTCCGTTTCTGCGGCGGTCGAAGAGAACCGGAGGACGTCGAGCGGAACAGATCGCGTTGCCGATCCGTTGATCCACGAGCGTCGACAGTTTAAACACGCAATTGAGATTCCACCACGAGCGTGCACAGTTTGTACCTGTTAGAGTTTCCTTTATTAGCATGATTCATTCGGTATGCCGCCGTTATGTTTCCTTACGGGTTCGACGAGCGGAATTGTTAACGCCGCAAAAGTTACGGTAATCGATATGTATTCCACGAATACGTTGTCCTCGCGGTCGTTTAACCGCGTCGCTAGTTTGACCGCGCGTTCGTAAATTCCGCCCCACAATGGCCGCTAATTTGGTAATTGAACTTTACGAGATGCAGCCGGGTTTACC
Source organism: Xylocopa sonorina (assembly GCF_050948175.1). Taxonomy (NCBI): domain Eukaryota; kingdom Metazoa; phylum Arthropoda; class Insecta; order Hymenoptera; family Apidae; genus Xylocopa; species Xylocopa sonorina. The sequence continues at coordinate 7,962,730 of NC_135196.1, read as the reverse complement.
CGCGATCGTGCGCTCGCGCGTCACCTCCCGGTCGCGCATAATTGGACACGCGAGATCGGATTCCCCGTGGAATCGAGGACTGATCGAGAGGAGCGTTGGCGTATCTACTTCAGCAGGAGACGACGTTTCACGCGATCTCCTCTCGAATCGTTTCTGATCGGTTCTAACTGCTTTGATCTATTGTCCGCCGTCAGCTGCGCGACTTCCTATTTGCAATTCTAATTTCGAAGACTGGGCTCTCCGGTCTGCAGAGATGAGACGCGCGTCGTTAGAGCGGACTGGCGAGTTTCGCGATCGTTCGTTTTTCGTCGAGCTCTACCTCGCTGCTACACTTTTACAGTTATATTCAAATCGTGGAAACTGCTTTGTATGCGATACCGTGGCGTATCTCTGGAAAATATTTGTATGCTTAGAGGGTATTTATTATGCCGCTAACGTGTCTGAGAAGGAGTGTCTCGAATTATTTTTAGAACCTACTCTACATATTATCGTGGCAGAAAATTAGAATTAATTTATGGAACGCAGTCAACCCCTCTGCAATGCGATTAATTCGTTCAGCGTTATATGAAAATTACATTGATCAGAGCGCCAAAGGATTTCAGTGCTACAGTCAGCAATCTTCTTCTATTAAAGAGCTGGCGAAAATTATTATTATTATTCGATCTCGAAATCAAGGTGAATATCGAGGCAGATGGAGTCCCGCGATTTTTCCGAAGCCCGTTAAAGGCAATCGCGGCGCGCGTCGATGAAACGCTTAAACCTGAAGGGAACGCGGACCCGTCTAGGCGCGCTTTAAATGCAACGCGTGCAAGCGCTATTTAAATACACACAATCGAAAGTGGAAGTAATTAGTACGTCGGGTTGCGCGAGGCGCATTGTGCCGCAGACGTTAGCATAGCCGCTAACTCGCCGTCTTCGAGGAATTTTATCCTAAGTCAATGGAGAGTTCGGCAAACAATGTCGACTATTCCTAACTTGTAACCAGGAATTGGACGAGGCCCCGTGTGTGCTGACCACACAAGCCAAAGTACTCGCGCCGGTGAGTTCACGCGGTGCGTTTCCTTTATGAATTCATAGTGCAGGAAAGTACTTTACTTTCCCGCTTCGAGGGACCACCGGCCGCGAAACCGCCATCTTCGTCCGCGCCTCTCACGTGAACGATATTCTAACGAGCCTCTTCCCTATGATGTGCATTTTTTCAACTATCCTTTGGAGGAACAAACTGGGAATTTATTAATTATTATCCTATTTACCACGCGTCCGCAATATTCAGAGAAATTTGCGAGAGATGCTAGTTTCAGAGTATCCCAAGCGTGACGCTTGCGGTTTTAATCGTCATCGATGAATTTTAATAATGTCCACACGCAATAATTAGCAATGTTTCAGCGATAAAAGTAAAAGATTTGAAATGCAGAACCGCTGAAACTCTAAATGGTATTCATCTGTTCAATAAACATTTATGTACATGCTTAATGCTATTGCGAGTAACAAAAAAGAGCATTCATATTCATGGAAATCCCTTAGACGGAGAATGAGAGTGTTTAATCATATTACAGAAACTTCGCGACGATCGAATTCGAAACAGATTCGATCTTGTGTTAGTATTTAATTGTTTCATGCGTGGAGAGTACTTTAGTTTCATCTCTCGCGCCACGGTCATGGTGTACATCAACTGGTCATGTTTCCCGGGAAATGAAAGATCGTACTTACTTTCTGTTGTGTGCACACGCTGCAACCTCGCGGGCAACGCGTTTCTTTCGCAACTTTATGACACGTCCGTCGAGCTTTCTAACGAATGTCCGGCGATTTCGCGCCGGGCCTTGTTCCACTTTTTTCCTTTCTCCCCCTCTCCCTCTCTCACTCTCTCTCTCTCCCTCTTGATAACGCTCGTGTCAATTAAAAGTCCTCGAAGGAATTTCCACCGCGAACGCGTCTCATTAACGCGACGTTCCGGGAATACTAACGCGAGCCGGTTGTCTTTCATTAAGAAAGGGACGCGCGGACCGCGAGTACCGCACACTGTGCACACGGCATGACTATGGCAGCGATTAGGCGCGACGTGGAACAGGAAAAGTATCCTGTCGACGATTATCCTTCGGTTTGACGGACATTTCGCGGTTTCGTTCTATCACGGATGGAGTTTCGTGTAATTCCCGTTGCGGAATAGTTTGTTTTACTTTCCAAAAGTCATTTATGGTGCCCACTTTTCTATTTTATTCCATTGGTTAGAGATACAATGGAGGTTAAATAGTTGTAGCCGAAAAAATTGTGCATTATTTTTGACAGAAAATTGATATTTGTCTAGTTTTTGGTCTACCATCTTACTTTCTAGATTTGTGCCCTTTAATTTTTCTATTCGAGGCATTCGAAGCCATTCTCCTGGTCTCGATTTTGAAATATTATCCCTCTAATATCTTATCTACGCGTTACGCGTCGCGTTAGAAGAGGAGAAGCGAGCAGAAAATGGCGGTCTACGCAACAATCGTTTGGCACGATTTGAATTGCAAAACGTGCCGGCTAATAGCCGAGTGCCGTCGCGTCGCGGACTCCGTCTCATTATCAAAGCTTAAATAATCAATTCGTTCGCGAACAATTCAGCGAGAACTAATTTTTCCGTTGGTAATAACATGTTACAGGCGGCATATGCTGGTCCTCTATCAGCAACGGTCGCTGCAAAGAATTGCTGTCGGAGAAAGTGACGAAGGAGAACTGTTGCGCGTCGAACGCGGCGGCGGCGACCGCGTACTCCGAGGAAGACCTCGACAGCGGGAGCCTCTTTTTCTGGAGAGTGCTCGGCGGAGGTGTGCAGTGTCGACCCTGCAGAGGTAAACGAACGTTCGATCTTGGTTTTATCGTATCTTTCGTCGGACACTTTTTTTTTTCGAGACCTGGAAATTCCTGCCGAACAAGTAGTGGAATGTCCGTATACCCTTATTATATCATAATGTAAGAATGATTATTATAATTATTTATCTTCAGCTTGTAATCATCCTGCAACGGTTCCTCGCCAGTTTCTTTCCCGTAAAAGTATCTCTGGCTTCGACTCTTTAATTATTTTTATTAACTGTCATATATTATTCTTGTTGTTCTTGAACATTTTTCTTCAACATCGCGGATGATTAAGCGATTGAGGCGAAAAATAATAATATCGAGCGATCGAATTGTCTGTTGGGATAGAGAGTTGTGCGGAAGTGAGGTGCGAAGAGGGGAAGAAGTGCGTGGTGCGCAAAGGGAGGCCAAGGTGCGTCTGCAGCCCGGAGTGCAAAGCACCGAGGGGTGGTGGTCCAGTCTGCGGGACGGACGGCAAAAGCTACAAGAATCTCTGCAGACTGAAGAAGCGTGCTTGCAAGAAAGGAAGCCACGAGCTAGCGGTTGCCTATAACGGCCACTGCCAAAGTGAGTATGTATGAAAGAGATGGAATCATTATCACAATAGCCATTGGATACCTATCGACTGAATCATTTTGGGTACCAGGTTATATTTTCGAATTAAGTCCGGATTAACTCGAGTCAGCAAAAATTAGAAAACTTCCAATGGACCCCTTGAATTTGATTCTCTTTTTAATCCGACGAATGGAGAATAAACGCCTGAAGTGGAATTTTCGAAGGTATTCAATTGCAAGCATTAAACTACTTCAACATAATATCATTTTCGATATGTTTCACAGAACAGTTAGAAGTTCATTGATATCTCTAGATCGAATTAAAAATATAGTATCTGTATGAACAGATAGAATCACTGATACAAAATTGTACTAATTAGCTTGCTATTTGCTATTGACACGTTGAAACATAGAAAAGGCTGTGATTTCTGACCACTTCGGTAATCAAATAACTTCGTTACGATCAAACTTAACGAGTCAAATCGCTCGCGATGAAATTTCGATTACCACCGGGGCCCAAGATTACTCTCGAACCCTCGTCAAATCTCTCGAAACCTCGAAGTAGAGAAAGAAACGGCCGCGGTTGTCAGAAGTCGCGCGTAGCCTAACGTAAACGCGGAAGTCGGTCGCGCGCGTTCGAGGCAGCTCGCGTCCGCGCGCGAAAGACAAACAGGGAAGGCGACGCATCTATCACGGGGGCGGTTTACGACTGTGCGTAATAACGTGTAAAGTGTCGAGCAGGTTCGTGCGCACGGGTCCGTTGTGGCCAAGGCCGAAGCTGCCTTCTGGACCAGAACCTGAGCCCGCACTGCGTGAGGTGCGCCCGCAGGTGCCCCCAACCGCCCCCGCAACAGCGAGCTGCCGCACGCCCCGTCTGCGGGGCCGACGGAAACACCTACAAGAGTGCCTGCCACCTGCGACTCGCCGCCTGCCGCGCAGGTCGCGCCATTCCCGTCGCCTATAAGGGCCACTGCAAACGTGAGTCTTCTCTTTCTTGCGTTTTCTTTCCTGCGAACCACCTTTCGCCCGCGACACTTGCATCGAGAATTACCCGCAACATTTTTTCGGATACAAGGTGAACGTTCTTCGCTTCCATCGCAAGCATTAAAATCGGTTCCATCGGTGCTTTTTACGTAATTTACACAAGTGTTGGAAGTTCGTTCATGTTGCTTGTAAATTCATTCGTTTCTTAATTGTATATCTGCAATTGCATCGTTTTAATGCTTGCGTATTTGTGTACTTGAAATGTTATGGACACTTTTGAATTTAATATACTATATCTTGTTGCTATATTCATTTTTTCTTCAATGTTTGTTATGTAGAAACTAAGCGGACCTTATAAGTCGAGTCTTCTTTAGAGCGATTATAAGATTCCTTTGCGATGATTTGGTTCAATTTACAGGTCACAGAAAATATTTCACGGCTTTAACTCCTCTCAGTTTGCTGTTCCCTTATTTTTAAACCTCCTTTGGAAAATCTTTTCACACTGATCACAATATTGCACCTTTCGTTTCGTTTCCATTAGCACATTTTGTTTGTACAAGCTAAAGTTTGACGTTCAATTATTTGAAGAAAGTTGCAAGATCCGTACGAATATTGTATTGGGAAGTATATTTTTTTTTTATAAATAATGGTCTCGTGTTGCGTTTCCGTCTCGCCGTGAAGTGCGGGTAATTTCGAACGATTAGTCCGATTGGCATCGGTTGAATTCCTTCCTGAGAGAGCTTCCGTGCATTTCGCGCTTTCTTTAGAAGGCACAACCTGTTGCTTCTCACGTGAAAGAGCGATTAAACGCAGGAAAATGGGAGTAAACCGCAGGGTGTCTTTTATATAGCCCGATGCAACTGGTGAATAACATTTTTTTTCAACGTAATCTGAAGTAGTCGGCTCCAAGGAGCTACATAATTGAGTTTCTCTACTTATTCAATTCTTTACAGTTATCTAATAAATTCAAGAGTTTCAATATAAATAAAACTGCTAATTATTTTCGAAAATATTATAAATGTATACGCTAAAATTACGAGAAAACATCCAAAACCCATAAAAAATTACGAACCAGTTACACAGACCGCTTTCGACTGGTTTGCCCAAAATACTGTTACGTCTACTCCAGAATTGCGCAACTTAAAAGAAGATCAAAACGAAACATCGAGGGAGTCGAAGGGTTGATTCGCGTCGAAAGCGAAGCGACATTAAAATCGGAATTAAAAAACAGAAACGGATGCCTCGTTTTGATTGTCCGTCCGGGTGGGGGGGGAAGAAAAAAGAGGAGGAACAGCACGACAGAAGAGGCGAGCAGGAAAGGGTGAAGCACGGGGACGAAGTAAAGGAATAAACCAGGGGGGAGGAGGGAAAGTTCAGTTCATTGGCGAGCGAGCGAGTAGCCAGACTGCCGCTGCTTTGCATCGGAATGTACCTTATTGTTGTCTGGTTTGCACAGTGCCGAATTCTTCTGGCAGGTGCCATAAAGTCACCGAGCGAAGTTATGTCCAAACAAGAGTTCGCAGGGAATAATAAAATCCTGCGCCCGTACCAGCGTTTCAACCGAGTCCCCTTTCGACCTCCTTTTTCTACTTCAGCCGCCTGTCCGCAACTTATTCTTCGCCAACTTACGTTATTCGTATTCCTCTCCGTTCTTACGAAGAAACGTCGCGAAATTGGTAATTAAATTCCGCTTCGCAGTCCTACTTTATAAACAATCTAGACGCGCGCGTATAACTTCCATTCTGTGATCGTAATTTATTTAAATTAGCTTGCGTGGAAACTTCGCTTACGGTATTCGTTCTGTCTTAAAATCAACTGTTCTTAACGTGTAGTCGATTTATTTAGACGCTGTGGCTACCTTATGCATGGTGGGCCACGCAACCCCCGTGTCACGAGGCATTTTTACCACGCGACTATATCCTATCCTTCGTTACGATTTTCACGCTAGATTAGAAGTGAAAAAATATTGAAAAAAAAAGTAAATTGCAATCGTGTTGAAATCGTGTCGCTCTTACGAGAGGCATTGGGCAGAGTTCGATAATTCAGTCAGAGTTAGCCGAATTCTTATTTCCTGGCTGCATTACTCAGGCCTGTATTCCAAGTTGCTTCTTTTTCGTCACTGTCTGTGGTTTTATAAGGTTTCCTTCCAAGAATGAAGAGTGAGATCTTCCTTCTCGGAAGATAAACTCCACTTTATTGTTCTCTTTCCACGGCATTCTTTCCCCGCTTGTTCTCCTAGCCGCTTGATCTTTCAACCGTTACATTATCCTTCTTCCAGGGATGCAACAGATCCTGCCCGTGTACACGTATTCCGCGAATCGCTTTCAACCTCCTCCAACCTCGCTCTCATTGTCTTTAACTCCGCGGCTGGTACCCTTTTTCTTACCATCGTGCTGCGGTAATTGATTTCGTTATCGTCGGACGACTTTAAAAGTCGACGGGGCGAGAAGGAACCGCGGACGCTCGTTCGTCTTGCTCTCCGCGCGAAATTCGGACGGTCGTTCCCGTCGTTCCTTAAGATTCAGTTCGTTCACCAGGAGTCTCTCGAATTGCGCTAATTGGTCCGCGCGTACGTGCAAACAACGCAGCACAGGTCGCGAGTTTCGACGGAGACGAGGCTCCTTTTTAAGAGAGGCGCCTTTGTGTATATCAGCACGTTCCGTACGAACTCAGTTCGTCGTCGCCAATTATCAATCGTCTCTAACGAGCTGCTTAATAGCCGGTCCATAACGCGAGCATATTCAATTAACATTAATGCCAGCAATTAGAGCGCTCTGTGTTTAGAGACGGTGTTACTTTCGCGGTAGACATGTGTAAAGAATAGACATAGTTGCGTGTTCGAGGGTGCTTCATACATTTTCAGTAAACTGGCTGTCGTATTTCTTAATTCTGGATAAACATGTTCTTGAAATTCATTCGAGGTTTTTTCTATGATATCGTTGTTCTAAAAGTCGAACAAATCGACGTGACAGTACAATTACTGTACGAGAAGACACGAGAAGACACGAGCGCGCGTGTAGGCGCGTTAGCGAGCGCCTCGTTTAAAACGACGCCCTCGATTCCGCAGGGTGGAGGGAAAAATAAAAGAGCCGCGAGGTAGGTAATAATCAGGCCGTTCGCGGGTTCCTCTCGCGGAGCGGGCGAGGCGAACGCGTGTCGCAGGAACGCACGATTTTTCGCCGGTTGCACCTCGGCTCGAGTGTCCGACATTGCGTGGATTCGAGAAGAAAAGGAGAAGGAAAGAAACGTAAAAGGTAGAAAAAAGAAAGGCATCGGGAGGCAATCGCAAGATCGTTCCAGGAAGTTCATCGACCGAGACGCGATCTGGCTGACTGTGAGAGGGAGCGAAGAAAAACAGAAACAAAAAGAAAAACAAAAAGAAAAAAAAATGATAAAAAGAAGGAAGACGGCGAGAGCGCGAGCGAGAAGGTCGCATAAAGCGGAGGGAAGAGGAGAAAGAATGAGGTGGTGCAAACAGGGGGTTATGAGGAAGGGGAGAGAAGTATCGTTTTCTGCGTATTCCCGCGGAGAAGTCGTAATAAAGCGTTGTAACATTGGACGTAAGATCGGTATGATTGCACGACAGCACGGACGATATCCTTTTTCGTTCGACGGACGCCGTCACCATCCCTTCGGAAATGGTCACGCGATCCGTTCCGATCGTTTCGTCTGCTAATTATCCAGGATGTCTAGAACCCCCACCGTCGAAGCGATGCGCGACACTCGCTGGGCCGCGACTGACGATCGATCGTTCGATACTCCTCCGAGAGAGAATCACGATGGCTGAAGAAAGTGCCTATTCAGACGTCTGGGACTCGCGAATTCCTTCGACGATATCTTTTTCTGTCGCGTTTAGAACTGGCTATCCGGTACATCGATTCGAAGTGGCGGAGTCAGGTTTTTGCGCCGTGTCGATGTCAAAACAGCGTGTTCGACAGGGAGATAGGATTATTTAACTTCATCGAGATTAGAAAGGAACGAAAGTCTGACAAAGGAGCGATTGTTCGAAGTAGTACGGCGTACGAGCGATTTACCAGCGGCGAAACTGAGGCCGTCCTTTCGCAGGACGGTTTTTCTCGCGATCAACGCGAGGATCTCTCTCCCCTTCTGATCGTTCCTTCGATTAGCGACGTCGATTGCCAGCGGCACGCGTTCCGATAATGTATAAACATTGAATCAAAACACTCGTTAAGGGAATCAACGTTAAGGGCAGGGCCGCGGGAAGGGTTGAGGCGCAGCGCATAACTCGGGGCCGTTCGAGGATAATCCACGGTTTCGTCGTTGATTTACGACCCACGGAATGCCGTGGACTCGTCAGCGGCGTCTTTCCTGTAATATTATCCCTTTACAGTCGAAGAGCGAAGATATAATTTTCCAAGTAACACCGGGACCGTGGCAGAAAAAGCGCATCACGCGTTTAAAAAATGACCCCACGAGAAATATCATTTATCCAGCGAGAACACGTTGGCCTCATGATGACAGGGTGCAGTGTCTGCTGCACGCGGGAACAGCCGCGGCAATGGACCCGGGACAGAAATGTGATTAAAATGTCATATGGGACGTGCGGTATTATTTGCGTTTCAGCTTCCTTTTTTCGCGTCCCTTCCTGCCGCGAACGAACGTTTCCGTTTACAGGCGCTGCGTAATTGAATGCTGGCTCGAACGTGATCTGGGAAATGTAAGGTACGATCGTTCGATCAGCCATGATTTGTTAATATTACCGGGTACTCGTGCGTAATATGAATAGAACGGAACGCGCAGGCCACGTAGATTGTTTTTTTTTTTTAAATGGAAACTAGATATCTTTACTTCAATGGTACCTGCACAGTTTAAGTAACACTGAATATATTATTGAAATAACGAGGGGTCGTTTCATCGTTAAATCATACTAAAAATTTTCAGTAGTAATATTTACTAAAAGATTCTACTTATAGTTTAAACGATTAGAGAATAAAAAACTTAAGGTGATTCTAAAAATAAAAGGGTTGCAATTATCCGAACGATCTGTTTCCTATAATTTTACTAAGTCGCAAGGAGGATTAATTAATCCAGTAGGAAAAAAATTCGAACGCGAAATGGACACGGCTGATCGTATAATTGACGACGCGTTCATCGAGTCGAAGAGGCGTAAAGAAGTGCGCCGTCCAGCCGACTTCTCCGGCTGGTCTCGGGCTAATTACGCTCCGACTTCCGGTGGCTCGGTCGGTCGCACGTTAGTCCTTCCTGTGGCGAAAGCGGCCACGCGTGCATAGTTTATCGCGATATAATAGACGAGAAGAAGGAAGAAGTCGCATAAGGAGAGGCAGAGGAAGCAGAAGAAGCAGAAGAAGCAGAAGAAGAAGAAGACGAAGAAGAAGAAGCAGCAGAAGAAGAAGCAGCAGAAGAAGAAGGAGAAGGAGGAGCAGGAGGAGGAAGAGGTGGAAGCAGAAGAAGCGCTGGCGACGGCGGTCGTCGGTTGGAAAAGGGTTGACACGCGTGCACGTGCACGTGAGCGCGCGCGTGGAGGCGCGCGGACGTGTGTAAGGGCGTGTCCTTGTGGCGTCCTTGCCCTCCGGTCGTTCACCGTACGCACGCACGCACGCAGGCTCGCACGCATGCAGCCGTAGCGCGCCCACGCAACGCGCGTGCATGTTTGGAAGCCGGGACACGCGGTCTTTTACGTTTACGGCACTTATGGTGCCCCTTCCACGTTGCTGCGTCGACTAAAAATAACTGCCGGCTCGAGGAATTCGGCGTGCATCGATCAGCGTTCGCCACCAGCCACCACGAAAATCTAGCAGAATTTTAATTGTCACGACCTTGCCGCTACGATCCTGACTATATGCGGTAGTCCTCGCAGAGAGGACGTCGTAGGAATCGCTACTGAGATCGCTTTGGGGATGCTGATGGATCGGAATGTTCTTCGATGGCGCAAGTGTAATTTGGGGTTGCAAAATGGAGCACGGGAGTTAGCGAGAATCTGTATCTTAATGTCAGAGTGATTTATGTAGATTTTTTCAAAGTCAAGTATATATAAGTCTACATTATTTCTTTCCAAACTACCTATTTATGTATACGCATAGAGGGATTATTCAGCAAATTTTTAAACATCCGTCACGTCAAAACTCAATTCAACGGCGCCCGCCTTCCGGGAAAGGATTACCTCAGAACACTTTTTGCTCTATCCCTGAATTTGATAAAACTCGAGTGTGCGTGGCAAGCAGGTTTCACGCAGGGAGAGACACTGAAATTGGGGGGTGATCGTGTTGTTCCGCGAACGTGAGCAAGCAGAATTACACGAGGAGTTTAATCCGCAATGACGTAACGTCGTTCGCCGGTTTTTTCTAGAAAAAGATATGACTAACATTTGACGTGACTAATCCTTCCCGTGGGCGGAGGGAGAGAAAGTGGGAGAATGTGGAAAAAACAAACGTATCTCGACTGGAAAATTTCGTATCTTTGAAGCTGTTCAACAAATCCTTAGCAGCCCTTCGAGGGTGCGATTTATCTGTGTTCGAGGAACTTACGTGGACGGATAATAAATCGATCGCGTAACTATTTTGAGGAAGCCGCGCGATATTCGTACGATATATATATATTTATTTGCGTCCATTGACGAAATGGTACTTCGCCTCGCGCGAATTGCCGCTTTAAAAACTAGAAACACAAACTTCTCCGAATTCGTAATTCTATACGAACATTTTATAGTTCGAATAATATTAGGTTTTATCGTCAGCTGATAGTTCGATAACCGTAGCAATTTCGGTTCATAAAATCGGCAGTATCGTTCGACTTGTTTTTTCAATTTTTCGATATACCTCTAGATATATTTTGGTTCTATGGACATCAACTTGGAAATTCGATAGCTTCAAATCATTCGTGTGGTTATCTCATAAAATCGGAGAACCATCAAATTTTTTTATATCTTAACAATTCGTATATGTAAGTTTATTAGAACATCTGCAAATAATATTATATCGAGTATTTGAAAAATTATTCTCACGTTCTCTCTTTATTTCTTCAAGTAAAAATCACATAGCTACTGTCATAAGTTATCTATTCCACCCTTAATACGATTTTGCGTCCTATTAAAGCAGAAATGAAAATATAAGTAAATTCAAATCGCAAGCTAGAAAAATCCAGCCACTCCAATCGATCTCGAGACACTCCAGGTAGATTCTCGCAGCGTTCGAGACGCTCGTCGCGTGAAACCGGGGGCCGAGGAACTGTCAAAACACAAAATGGCAGCGCGGAACAATCGAGCGACGATCGCAGTAGGCCAGATCCATCGGCGTTCTCGAAAATCCCGCGAGACGGAGGGAAAAATTTCGGAAGCGAGACGAGGATCGATCCACGGATTACGCTGGCGATACCCTAGATCGCTTCTAAAATAACAAACGCGGCGGAGACTTATTTTCATTCCTGGCCGATAACTCGCCCTCGCGCGAGCTCTTTCGAATTTCAGAGAGTCGGTCGCGAGTCCGGCGTTGCCGCGATGGAACGTTACGACCATCTAAATCGGGACCTCGCGAAACAACAAACTATTCCCATCCCGATTTGAAGCCCGAAATTTTATCCGCGGCACCCGTGCATCGCAGATCTCCGCGGACCTAAACGATGCAGAGGCAGTCGAGGATGAAGAGGGGGCTGCGAGAATAAACTTTAATAAAGATCATCACGGATGAGGTTGCTTTGTATTCTAACGTTTTACTCTCCGTGGAAGAAGACGCCAGCTTTAGATAAAAAAAGAAAAAAAGGAGAATGATGGAACACCTTCGATTAAGAATTTGTGTATTAATTTTGGCTACAAAGTAGAGATACCTTTGAACCAATGAACTACTACTGATACACCAAAATTGTTAAAGTCTGCCAGCGGAGCCAAACGAAAAGCTCGTACAGAAGAGGCAGTTACACACAGCGACAAGGAAGTTTCGACCACTAGCACCAACTATTTAAACAGAAGAAACAAAAGTCCGGTACAGCTGAACCAAACGAGAGGAGTCTAACCAGAAACCACTGAGGACATCGAGAAGAACGCAACCCCAATTCGAAGCGTCTTATCCTCGAACTAGAAACCAGAGGCAACCCGGGGAATACCTTTGACCAATTTCACGTTTCATTTCCGAAGCGACTTCCGTGATCCAGCACCGCGGAGAGCAAAAGGAGCGACTCTATTGGTGGGCTAGAGGCGACGCGCGGTGGAACGCGGATCGTTTGTTTCGCGATTCCATCTGAACGTTCTCCTAGGGCCATTCCGTCCTCTTCGTCCTTCCTCTTGCCCCCTGCTGTTCGCGTCTGCTCCGCCGTGGCTGCTGCCTCTTCCTCCTTCTCGTTCGCGGCCCGTCGCGGCTCACCTCTCCGCTTCGGCGGAACAGGTGGGTCGCACGAGGTCAGACGTTTACCCGTCTGAGAAGAAGGCAGGAGAGGCGAGCCGGTAGATGCAAAGAAGGTTGAGTGCCCCGTGCGAGAAGGCCTCGTGGCACGACTCCGCGCGAGGTATGCCATACGTACCGTCGTTTTTCGACTGCGCCGGAGGGAAAGAGAGAGAGAGAGAGAGAGAGAGAGAGAGAGAGAGAGAGAGAGAGGGAGGATCGAACGGGGTGAAGAGGAGGACGGGCGCAGGGTACACACGCTGACAAAGAAAGAGAAAGAGAAGGGGACGTCGACGACCGGGAAACCAGAAGAGAGTCCTGCATATGCAGGGAGGGAAAAAGGAGGAAGAGAAACGCTGGGAGAGGAGGGACAAGAAGATGAAGCCGAAGAGAAGTTGGAAGAGGAACGGAGCTGATGGAAAAGACAGAGGGGACCAGGTGGACGAGTGAGACGCGGACATATTTATCCGGGATTCCGCGAGCAACAGATCTCGCGGATACCCTCCCGCTCTGCGAATGGCGTCGCGAGACGACACGTCTTGGATTTCAATCAGAAAAATATCAGTCCTGCTCTATGAGGCGCGCGTTCGAGCTTCGAAATTGATTGAAGCGTTACTCCGGTTTAAAAGCCTGATCCGAGGGGTTGGATTACGCCGCGGATGGCACCGGTTGTCTATCATTGTGTGACGAGGTAATAACGGTGATGCGGATCTAACGGTATTACTGTGTTTATCTACGCGTATAATCACTACCCTCGCGTATCATCTCCGCCTTCCACTTTTTTCCCGCGCGTTTAAATTTCCCGTAAACGCCTAATCTAATGATACTGATCGTGCGCTCTGCGTTTCGCGAGACTGATGACGCGACTGATAACGCAATCTAATGATTGCGTTTTAACGTGGCCTGGCGATGGTCGCCTAAGAATATGCAGTTTTCGTATTACCCCTTAATCGCTGGTTACGCGGGATTACATCTCTTTGATACAGGGTGAATCTGTCTTGCGATTAGACACATGTCTTAGTCGGCAGTGGGCTACTATTATCATATCAGCTATCGGATGTCTATTGTAGCCACTTGGGAGCGCCGCGACCCATCCAAGTGAAGTGAACCGGATCCTGAAAGGTGATAAAATAGCAGGTGATTCGAAGAAAATGTTGGTCAAAAGAGTAGAAGACGACGTACGTACCAAAGGGGTAAAACAGAAGCACGATAATCTAAGAAATGTAAAACAAATAGTAATCTTGGAACTCGTTGGAAACCATTGTCTATTTTCTTGAAACTATACTTTGGAAATATAAAAAAAAGTAGCAAATTTAAATGATAAAATATATAATTATGCGCCAAGCGAGGTGTTTCTAGCTAGAAAACTGCATATCCGGAACGTCTGTCTCCCTAATTCAACCCTATCGCTGGCACAGCTGAGCGAGCACGATCCGGGCCGGTCCCCAGTCGAATTTCAGCCGTGGTCCCGCTAAAAAGACGAAGCCCGGTTGACACGAGAGCGGCCCGGGGCCCTTTTCGAAAGTCGATGTTTTTCTCGTGGTCGGAGGCGCGTTGCGCAGCCTTTCCTCGTCAGTAACACCGTGCACGGTGTGGCATGGTGTCTGGTCACCGGCGAACGGCGTGGCGTTCGTGCCAAGCTCTTCTTTTTTCGCCTGACTTGTGCAAGATCTGCCCTCCTCGTTTTATCCGCCAGCCCGAAACCTTCCTCTCTCTCCCTCTCTCCCTCTCTGTCTCTCTCCACATCTTTCTCTCACCCCGTGGCATCAGCCACGTTCGTTCGTTGGGAGTTCCTCGCAACCATATCAACGTCCACGTCTCGACATCGACATTCACCGGCGCATGCCTCCGCTCGAACGCTCCTACCCCTCTTGGGGCCCGCGAGCCGAGCCCTCCTTCCCTCGCACGCACGCTTCTATCGCTTGACAGAGCAAAAGCGAAGCTCCCAGCGCGCATGCCCGAGCAAACAAGCGGAAAGAAGGCCGGCACGCCGGTCCCCACCATCCCGTGGTCCCACGTACGATTTTCGGTCCTCGCCGCTTATCTCCGGTCCCCCTTATCGGCCTAATTGGCCGCGACCGCACAAGTGTCACGTCACAATTGGCCGATCGACGCTCGAACTTACATCACACGTGTCCCTACATCCTCCCCACCTCGTCGACCTAACTCCTCCCAGAAACTTCGCTTTTCCTCTGTCCACCACCTACCAACAACCCTGGTGCACACCTCGAGCTCCCCTTTCTCGACACGCGCGACCTTCTCTCTAAGTCCGCGGGGCCGCGACGCACGTCCTCCGTCTCAGCCGCTGTAAACAACCGGCTGGAACCGCCGCGTCTCGCCCGTATGCAAACCGCGCGCTCCCGTGAACGCCCGTGACTGCGTTTTACATATATCGCTGTGGTAACGGGCCGATGCGAGCCGCATTCGACCGCGACCGCCGCGAAATCCGCCCGGATCCCGCCGTCCCGTGGACGACGCGCGGCCGCGACCCGACGCGGCGACGACACCCAGACTACGAGAACGTTCTGAACGCCGGTGGCTGAATATTCCGATTGGATAACTGTATACATACATTCGACGCACGCCGCGACGTCGCGCCCATCGCCGCGGGGAATTCTCCACGAATTTGCCTTTTAGCTAACGGGGATGCGACGGGCAGATGCGCGGGGATGTATATTGATGCAACGTATCGACGGCAGGAATTCGTATGAGATCCTGCGCGCCTCCCGCGGTACCAGCTGTTCGACGCGTCGAATGTATGAATGTGTATTGTACTCGCGAAAGAAATGATGTTTCGAAGGGTATTCATAGTATCTCGTCCATGGCGGATGTTATATCTGACGTATTCCATTAATCGTAGCTTCCATTTAACGCAAATTCAGTAGCGTACTCCTAGGACACACGAGGCATTAAGACCGCGACTTATCGCTTAATCTTCCTAGCAATTAAACGGTCGAGAAGCGTTGCTACGAGTTCATTGTACTGTAATAGAGCGAGTAGAACTTTGAGTATGACACACCAGAGAGATAACACTTTGAATAATTATTTCTAGGATTGGAGGAGTAAGATGGACACGGAGAAGGGAAGAGAAACTTCTATCTAGCCTTAAGGGGTGTTTTCATTAGGGACAACCGAATTGTAAGCGAATAAAAAATTGTTCCTTGCAGGGTATCGAGAAGATCGAGCTCTCTTGTAGAAACGATGAAGTTTAATCGGTTTCGTTTTTCATGCGACTCGTGTGTGGTTGATCGAAGAGGCGAACCGTTGACGAGACGCTGTCGATGCTATGTGGTAGGTGGGAAAGTGTCGTGATTGCAATGTGCGACTCTTAACGTTTGACCCGTCGCGGTTTAACGCTTAACTGGCGGGACGCGTAGAATTGCGCTTTACATATGTAAAGCGTCGAACGAGGAACATGTCGATCCGTCTTTATGGACGGAATGCGTATCAGTTCAGATAAATACATCCGCGATCGGATACATGCATGTATAAATGTACTTTTCCTAGCAATTAGTGGCCATTGTTTCGATGGCTGGTCGTATTTCGTGCGCGTGCCTCGCATTAAGCGTCCACCAGGGTATCTGTACTTGGTATTTAACTGAAGAATTTTTCGAAAAATTGTCGTACGAACGTATCGCAATTTTCATTCCTGGTTGGCGATGGTAAATTCGTTCTGATTGTTCTCGTTTTGATTCGGTCGGTTTGGTTGTTCGATGCAAAATGACGTGAGAATCGAAGGTCGCATTTAAAGCGAAAACCAGAGGCGTGATTATAAGGTAGAGAAGGTCGTGTTTTGCACGCAGATCCGACACATTTTTACGTTAAGTAAATAAGTACCTGCTAAATGGAAAGGATGTTACTCTTGTTTCGCACGGAAAACGATCTGTAACGTGTTCTTATCGTTCGGAAACTGCCTTTTATGTGCGCGAAACGAAAAGCATAGAAACGTTCTAATTATACCCCTCGATACTTAGGCTCGAAACTTTGTTGCGAATAATTCATTATTCTTCGGAGGAAACACGTAGCTACATTGTACGAGCGATAATTCTTGTTTCTGCACTCTTAATGTGCTGGCTAAACCGTTTTCTACTGTTGGTCAGAGACCTCTTTCGCATATTAACTCTTATCGAGGTGATTTCATTTTAGTTAAGATGACAGTCGAGTGAATATAAATCAAAGTACACACAATATTGTCAAATCTTTTCGCTACTAACAGACATCAATACCTTTTCTACTTTTATAAATGAACATGTATATACTTCTTCACGAACCACGAGACGCATCGTACGACTCGAAACTGAAAAACAGAATCAACATCGAATGAAACACTCGGAAAGCTCTGCCACAAAGGTACTCGAGTACTCGTACTCTTTCTTACACCGACGTCCTAACAATGGCCGAGTGGAGGACGAAATCCTCGCTTGGAGTGTCCCCAAAAAATCATAAAAGAGTCCAGCCACAGTCTCCGTCGTCTCCTTTCCTCTCTATTTTCTCGTTGCGCCGAAGTTTCGATGGCTCGTCTCCCCGCGATCTGTCGTCCCGGGTGTTCGACGCGTCGAGGCTTCTCCGCGCTCGATGGAAGCCTCGAAAAATGGCGAGAAGACAGGCGAACGGGGGAAAAAGGAGCGGCGAAAGAGGCGCGCGGACAGCCGCGAAGTCGTGGAAGAGAGGGTGCGCGCGAGGGACAGGGAAGTAAATAAGTAAATAAACCAGCCGGCTTAGCGAGGAGGTGTCGCGATGCAAATAATCGTCTTCCTCGAGGATCCGAGGCGCGAAAGCGCACGTGTCTGTAAATATGCATACGGTAATACGTGCGAGCTTTTCCCAGTCCCTCTCTTTTCTTCGTCGCCGCAGCCCCCGGGCCCCGCCGGTCCGGATTCTTTGATATTCTCGGACTTCTCTCGCGCACACACGCGCTGCCATCTTCTCCACCGAGCCAGCACAGGCGTTAAGTAATTTGCTTATTTCGTTTTGCTCGCCGCTAATAGCTCCTCTATACAGCGCCACGATTTCCGCGCGCATCGATGTCTGGCCGTTTTCTTCTTCCTTCGTTCTTCCCTCCGCCGCTACCATCGGTCGAGACCCGATGACACCAAGGGAAATTGTCCGTTTCCACTGGGCAGCGGAGAGATTGCGGTCGACGGACACGGTTCGAGGTGGGACGACGAGATTTCGTCGTTCGTTGTTCCTGTGGTTTCCTGTCTTTCGAATGATAGACGTCGTATTCTTGCTCTCGAGAGGGAACGTAAGAAGGTGCTGTCTAGGGTTGTCTCCTGTGTTGCCTTAATTTTTTTCGTTTTTTAAGTAGTACACTTGCGTTCGAAAGTAGTGGAACGTTTCGATTTAACTGTAATCGTATCCATTATGGACTTTGCAGGTGTTACGGTACGTTGACGGTAGAAAATGGCTGGTCTACGAACTTCCCTTGAAAACCCATCGAGGAAGCGATTATGACACATCGAAAACCGTTTAACCGCGCCGATTTAGCGAATCACGATTATAATTGAACAAGTGCAGCTGGTAGGAAGGAAATATAGCGTAGTAACGAACAAAGGAGAATGATTTTATCCCCGGATCGTTAATTACGGGGCTAAAAACTGGTTCCTCCTGCTGACGTGTCCATTTAATGCCGTTGCTAATTAATTATGTCGGATCCCTAAGAGAGAACTCTAGCCACGGATCCGAGGAACGGTTCTATCCGTCGCTTTGTTGCGACTGGTAAAACGAGTTCCGAAAAGGATATCCTTTGAGCCCCGCCATGTTTCCCTCGGATCATCAATAACCGTGTCCCATTAATTACGATTGACGCGCGTGTCTCTACGGATGTTGCCGCGACATGCGCAAAATCGATCCTTTTACCGTTTGTCGGAGTAATCGTATAAAGGATTTCGACGCGTTTCAAGTGAAATGATATGCCTTTTAAACGTAGAACAGCTGAATTATAGAATTGAACATTGATACGGATAATTGTCAGAGATGGAATTGAAGTTGTGCGAAAAACGAGTATCAACGCTTCGAAGGACATTGTTCGATCGAACAGAGCCGAAGGTTCGGGTATTCTTTTCGCTGGCATACTTAACGGAATGCGATTTCAACTCTCTAGCAAGGGGACCGTTTTAAATCGCACGAATAACGGCGTAGGCGTGCAAAATACACCACCGTAAATTACGCTTAATTTATGGAGGAAAACAAATAAATTTCGCCGAAAGAATTTGTTCGGTACAGGGTTATTACGTGTTCCTTAACTTAATCGCCTAATAAACGGTTCATTCGTCTGCCGGCCATTTCTCATTTCCCCGCTCTTTTTCTTCTTGTTCTTTTTCCGTTCATCCACTCCGTTTCTCTGTCATCGCAATTAACATACCGCCATCGCGCGGTATTTATAGCCTGTTGAAAAAAAAAAACATCCGACGCGCGGGCATTAAAGATTATTTAAAATTCAATTAACCGCAATTGAAATAATTCCAGTGCAGACACTCAATCTGTATGTCGGGCCATTTTCTCGATAGCTAATGAACAGGTGACTTTTATGCGCTCGAACTATAGAAATTCGCTCGTTTTAATTGCAATCAGAGAGTTAATCGATTAATTGTTTGTTTGCGTCTCGCGCTAAACGTTGTACAAGATGTTTTAACCATCTGATCGTCGTCGAACGAGAATGGCGATTCTTCGTGTAAAAATAAATAAAGAATATCGAATGACGATTACGAATGAACCGAACGATTTAGAAAATTTCTCAAGCACACGTGTCACTTGTAAGTTTCGAGTTGTCAGACATCCGATGTTCCCGCGATAAATGGTAAATGAAAAATACTCCAAGCGCCAAACGGCCGTTCGCAATTTAACAAATGTCCACGATTTAATTTACATTATAAAAGCAATATTTTACGATAATTGTCTAAATCGCTTTGAAACGACACTGACGCAAATGGTATTTCACAATACCATTAACTCGTCGTTTATCGCCGTTCACTCCGCGCGGCGAACACCGTCTGCCGAGTAAATAAATGCATGAATAAGACAATGTAACGTATGAAAGACGAAGCGTAATTCTCTTTAACGAGCACGTGCTACACGAACATATGCCCGTTCAGCGGACTACAATGCTTCTACGTATACGTAATGGCCGGCCGCGTGCATTCCTTTTTGCGTTGACCCTCGTCGCGCACGTGAATCATAAATCATAACCGCGTTATATCGCGGATTCGCGAACAGCCGAGCATTCGTCGAAGGCGTCGTTGGGTCCTTTGCAAATTTACAGCTCTATTCAAGGGTTCCCGAGTGGCGAGCCGCGGTATTTGCTTAGAAGACGATCTCCACGACTCGACGCGATACGTCTGCGGGACTCGCGAGTTCGAGGCGCGTCTTCGGGTAGATCGCAAAAGGAAATTCGATTAACTGCGATTTTACTTTCTTTTGGACTACGTTTCAGTGGTGCATTACCTTTGAATAGTAATCGCACTGTTCCCAAAAGATAATTTCTTCTCTCGAGCAAACAGAGCTAACGATTTCCACAAAAATGGTAAATAGCCCGCTGGAATTAAATTTCTATCGTAACAGTCGCTAGATTCTACTTTGCACTTCGCGCACTATAAAACGAAGGTATTATCGCTGAGTAAAAGTGGAACGAATTGTTTTTAAAAGAGTTCTTCAATCTTCCGAGAGAGCATAGAAATTCGCGGCAATCGTCCGTTCCGGGAACCGCAAGTCGTAATCGATTCTCTTGAAAGGAAGCGTAATGCAAACATCGCTAAACAGACTTGATAAACACTCTTTCTTTTATTTTTTTTTTTTCACCTCCTTTTTATTTCCTCGAGCGTCTCTCATTATATAATTACGAGTACCGTGAATGATTCGCCTTAAATGTCAAAAGCGGCGACGCGTCGCGATTTGCCGTATCGCCGTTTGACGCGTAATGACTAATGGCTGAGAAACGGAGTGTAACGTTATGCAACGCCGTGCGCCGAGGGTCATTGGTCATTTAACTTGGCGCAGCATTGACACGATGTAGGTGCTGATTGATGCACGGAAACGTGGGGGAATCGACGTGATCACCTTGATATCTCTTTACCGGTACGAGCACCTTACCAGGTGACAGGTAAGATATTTTACTTAAGCAGCGTATCCTTTCACGCTGTCACTCCGTTTCGTTGACTCGCAACACCCCTTTTTACGGCGATTTGCATCGCGACACTGCGCTGCTATCTTTCGTCATAGAAAAAGAACGTGAAACATTTTTCGGATATTACACGAGATTTTCAGAAAAGCTGTAAAATTCGTAAAAAGAAATTCGTTTCGTACAAGAACAGAGAGGTCCGTCAACCTGAATCTTACAGTCAACGCACGTGCACCCGACAGATTTGCAGAACTATTCTTTGTCTAAAAAATACAGCCTCGCATTATGCAAAATCTCTATTCCACGAATGGATACTTTCAACTTATTCTCACGCGAACTCCCACTCCCCGTCAGATCGTATCATCATCAGACTAAACAGCATTTAATTAAAAACGTGGAATGCGTTGAAGATTTTCCAACAATTCCGCGAACAGCCAGAGCGTATGAAAGAAATAGATAATATCGAACGTAAAGGGAAGAAATATCGAACGACCGGCATTGTTCACCGCGCTCTCCCATACACGCGTTCCCATATATTTTTCTAATAAAGATGTAACGGTGTGTTCTCATTAGCGTAATGCTCTCCGTAGTACAATTTGCGTAATGTGTCCTGATAAATTCAATTGCTCTGGCTAGGCGTGTTCGTGCGTCCCTCGATGCGTGCATAAACTAACAACGTAACGCCGGGGCAGCGCGTAACACGGGCAGCAAGATCCAACGTCGGCCGGGGTTCCATATACATAAAAGTATACGCCCGCAGCCTAAGCGTCTTGTCTAACCGCAAGGATCGCGTTACGGAGCGTGAATCACTTAATATTAATCTAGTACAGCCACGTGGTACGGGAGTCGCACAGACTACAACTACAAACGCTGGGGTGATACGATGATTGCCTCCGATCGTGGCTTACGCGTGCACTAGGAACCCTAGACCAGACAAAGAATGTACGTCCGCCATTTTCTACGTCAGACGTCCGGCAGACACAAACAAATATATCTTCGACGATGCTCGAGGATAATTGATATTCAACCGTGATGCGTGGTAGACGTACAGGGTGTTCTATAACTGTCCAAGTGTGTACAGGATGTTGTTCTTCTGCTCGACGGAACGAACGAAAAGCCTCGGGACTACGCTCGGCTGGCTTACAGCTGAACTTCACTTGAGAATCTTTCGCTTCGAAGTCGAGTGATTATTTAGTTGATCTTGTGTTGGGTATTTTCTTCTATGGTATAAATCTGAGCTCAGGGTGAATTGAGCACCTTGTACCATTCGTCTTTAATATAATTTAATTTGCAAATATGGTATTAATATTTTTATCGGTAAGAAAAATGTGATTTATGATACGAACGATCGAAGAATTTACTCGTATTGTATTCCTAGTTCCTAAGGGATGCTACATTTTAAATAAGATGGCTGAGATAAACTATTTCCTCTTTAAGTTTCAATGAAAATTTGAATTAGATTAGAAGAGAGAGAGCTTTCAGAGCGAACTGAAATTCCTAGTGAAACTTTGTCAAGGTTCGAGCGAGGAAATTCCAGAGTAGTCCTGTCGGGCCATTAGGCGCGCGAATTATTCGGCGGAAGGTGGACGGGCGAATGCACGAATTGCGTAACGTTTCATCGGGTCGCGTACGCGTCGACGACTGGCAGGATGAAAAATGAGCAATATATTACGCGATTCCCCCCCGTGAGAAGTGGGCCATTGACCCAAGTAGGTGTAACGACATATTATTGCAGTAATCGCGTCTGCGAACGAGTCACCGCGGCGAAACTGTCGGCCGGACGAAGATAGAGCGTGTCTAATTCGACGATTGAACCTGTCTCTCGTTTTTGTCCCGTCGCAGTTGCCTTCTACCATTAGCCCGTTCCTTTTAAGTGCCACTCGTTATTACATAACGTCCACGTTCCCTGGCAATGGTGCGCGTACGCGAAAATCAATCCGACATCCGTGACTTCGGCCGCCGCTCGATCTTCCGCGATCGGCTCGATCCATCCGCCGTTCGCCAAGGTCGCGGCACAAGGAGGAATCGTGAACTCGCGTTTTTCAGTCGGCCAGACTTTACGCTTCGAGAAAGGAACGTCTCCTCGTCCGCGTGTGAATCTTTTACATATTAATCTTGCAACGATAGTTTTTTAAAACTAAATGTGTAATCGAAATTTATTGAAACACCTTCGTCTAGTTTAATTTACAGCTATGAAATATTGCGTTTCCTTAGCTTTCCTTTTTCCTGCATATTGCAAATACGTCATGTTTGTACGTATCGAACAAATAGTCGTTTGTTTTTACGTTCAATGAAAAACGTATGTTTTTCTATATTCTTGAAGAATTCCTCCTACTTTGGATTTCGCAAGTGCTTTTCTTCTATGAGACGTTTGTGCAATATAATCGCACAGCCTTTATGGCGACTAAATGCTATCTGCAATTAGCTTTTGAGTGCTCTTTGATAGCGGCGTATAAAATGAACCACGCATATACTTATTTTACGATTTAAGGCGCGCAGCAATTAAAGATCGAGCTTCGATAGAAGGTTTCTTGATTGCGCGAACATATTTTTTCCCCCACAGTTTTTACGCCGAGTAATCACGTGAAGCGCAGCGCGAGCGGCTAAAAAGAAAAGCAGAGGTTGACTTAATTCACTTCCGGTTCGTATTTTCTCGACGGAAAAAAGAGAAACGAGAAGGATCCTTCGATGTTCGAGTTACATCATCAGACCGAAAGAAAAACAAAAAGGAGGAACAGGAACAGTTATGCAAACAAACCGATTCGCTAACTCGAATTAATACCACATAAACAAGTTCGCAAAACACACATCTCCAGACACATCAGCATACATCAAACTTACAATCTCATCCATCAAAAAACCCAACCAGGACCAAAAAGAATACGAATTTGCTCGCGGGATTATCGGAATGAATCACCAGAAAAAATTCCATGCTCCCGTTGTTTAACCCTTAAGCACTCGCGCCATTACTTCGCGTGGCACTTCTAGGACTCTCCAGGACTTTAAAATTAATTAAAGAATATTTAATTAATCGCTACTTTCCGACACGAATAATTTCCTCGTCAAATAATAAAATATCTCCAAAAACAACAATATTTATACAATTAAATAACACGCGTCGCTTTTCCACGGTTATGCAAAACTTCCAAAGTGAAATCAGAAGTGGCAAAAGCTTGTCGCGTTCGACGAAACTATTCCGACCAACGTAATGAGAACTGTTTCTTTGCTCGTTTTTGCAGCGAACGCGGACTGCACGACGATTCGTTGCCGCGAGGGGCAGACGTGTCTGTCGGAGATGAAGTCGGGGCGGCCGCGTTGCGTGACCTGCACCTATCGTTGCCCCCGGAAGCGGGAGCGCGTCCGGAACCGGACGCACCGTGATCGGGACCTATCCGCGACCATGTTGTGCGCCACGAACAACATCACCTATCCCAGCTGGTGTCACATCGTCAAGGACGCCTGCGTTACTGGCTTCGTCCTCGAGACGCGACACGCCGGCCCCTGCAACGCCTACGACACTTCTCCTCTCTATATCGGTAAGTCCTCGACACGCGATTACGTAGATAACGCGCGCTGTTGGTCAATGAATACCGCATCTGGACCCGGTTCGTTCAAAGTAACGTCTAATCGAGTGGCCATCCTCGACACCTCCTGCGTACGGAGGGGACCGTTAATGGAGTTCGATTATTTAGCACAGGAATTCTGTATCCTGTATATTTTACAGTTTTGTCGTCGTCGCTGAGAGTCCAAAAATTAGCGTCTACGAGTGAATTCTCTTGAACGTTGAAACAGTTCGACATTTTTAGCCTGATAAGCTTTCTAATCGCGGAGAGTCATCTTCTGATTTTTTCTAACAATTTTCATGTGTATGTATTGCGGTGTTCTTATGTGGAATATTCGAACAGAAATTCGAGATTAATAAACTTTCGTAGTATATACGTACACTGAATCGCATGAGCACCAATTACGGTTACACTTTGCATACTGCTTTTTTATTAACTGGTTTCTGTCCGTGAAACGCGACTCAGGTGAAAAGTCACCACACCGTGCCGAATCACTGCAACCATAAACTTAAAAAAAGAGGTTACGTGAAATCGAAACGATGGTAAAGCAAGCCTTCTTATGTGCGTCACGCAGACAGTCCGCTGTCACAAAATTCCTTCTTTGGGGCTGGCGGGTTTCGAATTTTCGCTCGGACAAGCCAATGTTTGCGTTTCAGACAACTGTAAATAATTTCGTTCATCCTACTACAAAATTCGAGTTGTCTGTTGAATTTAAATGGTACAAATTATCGATTAATCCTCAATTAAGTTCAGAAATACACGACTGGCTCTTAAATCGACATTAAAATTCTCGAATCCAAACTAAACGCTCCTGTACATCATTCAAAAAATGATGGACAATTATCCCCCAAATTCAATTGAATTAGAATGTACCCCCCAAAAAAAAACGTTCGCGTTTTCAAGTATTTCTCCAAAAACCAATCAAACGAGTCGATCTTTGGACGTACGATCGACGTAACCTACTGCGAACAGTCGGACAGCAGAAAATAAACGAGGCGAGAGAAGAGGCGACCCGAAAAGAGGTTAAAAAAAAAGAAAAAAAAAGGAGGAAAGGGATGAAAACGCGACGCGTCGACTCGTTTTTCATCGAGGATCGGTCCTCGTCTAGCGGACGGTAACAGCTCGGCCGTCGGCACTTCCATTCCGATTTGATTTCGCGTTCAGCGGAGGATCGCCGATGCCGAGGTGCCGCGTCGAGGTTTCCCATGCAGTGATAAAGCGGGATACGCGTCTGGTCATTTATCTATTTCTCTCGGAGGCGTGGGCCATTCACGAGCCGTCTGCGGACCGAGCGATCGTCGTAATCCAGCCTGGAATTCGCCTTGTCCGAGTCGCCTCTGAGAATATACGCGCCCACGCGGCCGCCCGTTAAACACAGTCAATCGCGAAAACCCGGAGGAGAGCTAGCCGTGGAATTCTAAAGTTCCGCTTGGCGATGCCTCCGCGTCGCGCTTCCTATTGTTGTCGCGTTGCCACACCGGTCTCCGCGGAATTTCACGAATCCTCCACCAATGCATTACACGTCGATACGTTTTCTGTTCTAAAGAATAAGGGAAACTTGGATTGTTCCTATCATAGTCTGTTCGATTAAAAAAGAATTAATCTGTTAACGATCACAAGGAAGAATGTAATAAGTCACGGGTTCCATGCTTTTTTTTGTGGGAAAGAAATAATGAAGTTCTTCTACGAAGCTTGTATTATCCAAGTAGTGCTTTTATTTATTTTTCAGATCAATAAAGAAAAGCGTGAATTCAATATTCATTAGTTTGGGATTTTCGTGTTCGTACAACAGACTTCAGAAGCGATCGCAGAAATTCGCTGAGAAATTAACGAAGCTTGATTTCAGCAGCAATCCTTTCGCTTCTTTCAGCCGATGAAAAGCTCGGCTATTCTTTTGCCCATGCGTGCACGTTTCTGTAGAAGTAGAAACCTGTTGCACGTCGCGCATAAACGGGAAGCTTTACGCATCGGCCTCTATCATCCTGAATTATTCTGACTTTTATTTCAGGCACGGTCCACGATTTTTTCAAGCTCCGATAGAATTTATGAAATGTGAATTTATTGCTGTGTACTCTACGCTTGAAATCGCTTCGTCCTAGCACGAATATATTCTAACATCAGTTACTATCTCGTTAACGTTGCAGATACATATTATTTATAACTTTGTTGGTATTTCGTATCTCGAACTTTGTCGTTTTATATAAAATCGCACTTTTATAGAATAAAATTCACTCAGCGAGCGTTTCTGTGTTTGAATGTGCCAAGTTTAAATGGTTTTATAATTTTCAAATTGCGATACTTTGATCATTTGTGTCGCGCATAGAAATTTATACAAAGGGACCCACGAGGGTGCTCTAACACTGCTTTGAACGGCAATTCGAAAAGAATAATCGCGATCGTATTTTCATATATGGCATTTTGTACGTGTATCATATCATATGTCACATTTGCCACGCATTTACACATTCAACGATTGTTCCTGCGCACAATAAACGCGTAGAGTACGTTCCTTTCTCTGAATTATAATGGACGCCGTTGGACGCGAGGTTCTTTCATGCCGCGTACGGGTATATATCGTAATTACACCAGGAAACGATACAATGACGGTTCACTGTTACGCAAATTATAAGTAGAGATCGTAATACGTACGCGTGAACGGTAGCTTTTGAATAATTTACATTGTCTTTACGTAGCAAACCATAAAGACGGTCTAACGGTACCGCGTTTGGGTTTTGCCGGACTGAACGCCTGGATAATTTCAGTATGTACTTCGGTAACATCGTGCGAATAAAAAGAACGTGTAAAATGTGGATTATTCGTGATGATAAATCAATCAAAGATATATTCATTGCAATTGTTACAACTACTATTTTCATTTCTCAATATATCATCACTCTAAGAACCAATGGTGACTTTCTACCCCTTTATCAGGCTGTATTGCTTGTCTTGTGGCAATAATACGAACGTACGATTCGATATGTTGCAAGTAAGTTCCAAGAACTACTTCGTGTCGATAGCTTGACAGTAATGTCACATGGCGGTGCTTGACAGCATCGTCAGGTGACAAGACCAAGAAAAAGAAGGACGAAAAAGACTAGTAACAATGTGGGTAACGAATCGATCGTGGGCTTAACTAAAAGAACACCGTTTAAAGGTCAAATGCAACCATCGATTTAGCATGATTCACTCTTATTTCTTATGTTATAAACTGCAGAGAATGTGTATCCGTAATCGAGTGCAGAGTATACCTACTCGAACGATTCGTAAACTCTTCAGCCATTTTACCATCACATCTCTCTCCCTCTCGACTTCCGCGTCGACAATCGCGGACATGCTTTTTCTTTTTCACAGCAACCTGAACTCAGCCAGTATATCCTCCGATCGTAGAAAAGAATGCCGTGATGAAATTAATCGACGCGTGTCATTTACATTTGAATTCCTCGTCCGCTCACGCGTCACGTCATCGATCAACTCGATTGATATAACAGCGAGCTTAAAGGTAGAGGAAGAGAAGAAACGTACGAAACCAAAGTGTAACCAGTTTAACGGTATTCATTATCGCCCACGATGCAACGGATCGTGTGTCGCGACGTAAAAAAAAAAAAAGGGCCCGAGAGGTAAAAAAAGAAGAAAGCTCGCGTAGCGCGATTCGCTACGGCCGCTCGGGGTACTCGCCAGCGACGGGGTCAGGTTCGATACGTGCTCGTGAATCCGAGTCAATTCCAATACAAAACTGTTTCACTTTATTGGATTCGAATGCTACTCGTGAAAGGTGATATTTTGTGCTTTATATTTGCGGAATACTCGGATTATATTATACAAGCCGATCTCGAATCCCGGAACGAGCATCCGCAGGGTTCGAGTATTCACTTGCTGGTATTTCTTTAAATTTCTGACGATCGAATCTTTGGTAAAAGTAGCAGTGCTCGAATCTTGGAAAATAGCACGCTGCTCGTCGCATATCGCAATCCTACAGAGCGATTCCTGTTAATATCGCACAAAATATCGACTTCGATCTACTTACAGGAGACTCGAGCGATAGCTGTTTTTTCTTTTGTTAGACACCAAGTCCGTTACCATAAATAACTAAAATAACATCACGGACAACTGGCTGCGATGTTGAGGAATGCTCGCAATGTACTCGATCCCGGGTCTAACTGTTCGCAATCGTCAGGCGAAGATAGCATCGGTTTCCGCGGCAGTTCGCAGAGATCGAGCCGATACCGAATCGGGCAGCGGGCGCCGTAGGCGGTGGATCCGCCGCGCTGGCTTTAATTTAATAACCACCCTTCCGCCCTTTGTTGCAGAGGAGGACAACACCTCGAGCAACTACGGCGTCGATCTGGCGGACGAGGATGCGAGATTCGAGGACGGCGAATCGTTAACGTACAACGGTCAGACGCACCGTACCCTGGCGTTGTCGTAGCGCGCGATCGATCGGTACGGTCGATTCTGTTCGCCGGGGCGCGAGCCGTAAACAGGTCTCTCTTCCACGGTGCTCGGCGAAACGCGTCGCGGAACCGACTCCCCGATCCCTCTTTCGTCGATCTCACGGCCGATCGGGAGGATGTTCGACGCGGATCACTCGACGATCGCCCCGTCTGATTTCAGCGTAGCCAACGCTGGCTTTGGCAACTCTCGTCGCGACTTTTCCATCGCGCCGATATACTTCCGTCTCGAGCTTCCTCCGCGAAGGGCGCGTCACACGCGGCCCAAAAAGGGGGTGCAACGGGGCCGTTTCGAACGGCACTGGATTCGTGCCGGCTAATCGTAGATTAAGGGCAGATCAGTATTCTTTTTCTCCGTTTCCAGGTGGGTTCTGAGAGGAGACCCCTTGGAACGAAGCGCGCGCAGCGTTCTTCGAAACTCGAAAGGAAGCGGAAAGCTGGCGAATCGAGACTAATTAACACTTTCGCGATTTTCCTCTTCTGCTACCCGGTCGGGAGCCATTCTGGCAGGTTTCTACCAATTGTCGCCTCGATGTATATATACTTGACGCAGTTTCACGCAGTCAGCCGGAGGAAATTGATCTCCCGCGTCGGTGGGGGTGTTTCTCTTGTTCGTTTCAAAGTTCGTTTGTATATATATATATCTTCCGTGAAAGAATTGCTAGAGAAAGCGCGCTGATATTAACGAATCTCTTAGTATGTTGTAGGTAGCTCTGGTCGATCAAATGAAATTACGAATATAGACTCTGCTATATGAATTTAAGTAATGTCGTAAATTGCTGTAAGTATATTGTTTCGTCGTCTGCTTTCTTTCTTCTGCCTTATTAGCGTTATTTCTATTCGCATCAGTTTTAATGGATAATGTACCACAGTGTTCTTTTGTATTAATTTATTATAATGTTAATTAATTTATTGTTCGAAATAATATGAATAAACGAAGTCTGATTGGAGGAACCGTGTAAGCTTCACACGACACCAGCTTTTTCTTTTATTTTTCACGTTTACTTCCGATGGGACACACGGCGAATGGTTCGCCAACGCGCGTAAACGTGTGTACCACGTACACGGTGGCTACAAAATTGATAACGGTACGCGCGCGAGGCGTATGAAACGTAAGCTTCTCGGATATTTTATTGTACTTTTTCTTTCTTTTATACGCGCCGTCTCACTTTAGATCCCAGCGCCCCTCACTGTTTCATAGAATTCTGTACATAGCACGCTCGCCTCGCGTACACAAGCGTTACTTTGTAACATAAATCTCTTTCGTTGGCATTGAGGGATAACATTTGCTAACCTGCGGCATTAATTCACTAATCGAAACGCTGCACGCATCTGTCATTGTTGCAACTATAATCAAACCTAGCCTATCACAGCCATGAGATTGCAATGGCTCCTGGCGGTTAACCAACCTCCGTATCTCTGCCGGCTCTGTTCGCTCGAGACATTATCAATCGCGAAAGTGTTAATGACGGCTCGGAACAACGTCTCACGATCTTTCCGTTGGAATCCTCGAATCAATTAATCCACGTGCTTATTACCATTCGTGTAGAGGCGTTAGATCGTTAACCTAGGACCCGAAGCGAATGCGGCGACACTCGCGGTTACCAATCGGAATTCGCGGCCACGCTCACCAATATTTCGCTTCACGATCTTAATTCGCACAACAACTGACTATCGTTCCATCATCGAAGCTAATTTCGTTCGCATGAAAAGACTGCTCCCTCGTTAACATACTGCGTACAGTTGCACGCGATTCGGTACACCGTGTCCGTCAGGCGGAATGTTTAGGTTGAATCGCGCGGAACGATGCTCGCGTCGTGTGAATGTTATTATCGAAGCTTCGAGTATGGCTGAAGGTAAGCAAATAACCATTGGGAACTCAATTCCGCGACATTTAATCCTGTCACAGTGCAATTTAACGGGGACAAGTGATTTTATGGTTAAAAAGAATGCATCGTTTCAGGTGTACGTGTACGATGAGTGGTATTAACCCTTTCAGACAGTGAATTATAAAATGAATATCAAGTAACGGTGAAAGTACGCAGAAATGCCGCTAGCGAGAATATCGATGCATCGATAGTATCGTTGACATATCGGGAATGAAATTTAATTTGAAGAATTCGAATACAGTAGACTCTCGATAGAACGCGAAATCGTGGAACGCGATTTCTCGTACGATATGGTGAATAACAAAAATGAGATTTGCTATAGAGTCGAGAATTACGCAGCATTGCTGGTTCAATGATTAATATTTGCAAATTTCGGAGCGCATAGCACTAAATGTATTCGTCGCACAGCATTCCTATTGCGAGCGACGCGACGTCAAATCCAGCGCAGCAATCTTCGCTCGCGGATACTGTTTCAAGCAGAAAGGGCTAATAAACACGTAATGTATAGTAGTACGGTTCGAGATACGAGTGTGCTTCGTAACACTGTGAAAGGGTTAATGGCGGCCGAATAAAACTCCGGACGGCAAAAGTGTGCGCAATAAGGAAGTGGCGGACGTCGTATACGGGAAACGTCGGGCGAGGAAATATTTGCCCGCGGCGAGGCTCGACAGGTAGTCGTATAGTTCTTTCAGGAAACCAGCAGGGACTTTCGCGGTGAAATTCTGCCCTTCGAGCGGAAGGAGGAAAATGAAAAACCGGTGCGAGGACGCGCGTTCCACGCGAGTATTCGGTTGCCAGAATCGGATATATCGATAAAACGGATAAGAATCGATGGCAATTTCGAAGATGGAAACGGAAAGACTGAAGCATAAGACAGAGATTAGGATGTAAAGGATTTTATGGCCTTTAATGGCGGATTTTAGAGGCACAGCCGTACGCAATGTGTTGGCATTGTAGATTCTATTCGAAAGGAGTTTCAATTCGACGAGGGAAAAAAACAGGCGGGAACGTTCGTTCGTGAACTGTTAGTTAAGAAATTCTCTCTATCGTATTTATTTATTTATTGTAAATGTCTCTATATGGTTATTGCTTTGTGAAATTTATAATTTGTTATCATCTCGTCGAACACGCGTGCCTGTTCTTCTCGAGCGTACGATCATCAATTCTCTTTATAGTTCCGGGCAATTTCAATTAAGAACCGAACGCTACGCAATTTAACTACATTTTAAAAACAGATATCGATACTCTTATATTTCTTCCATTTTGAAATGCATTAGGCGAATCCGGTATTATGCAACTTCAGTTTAAATTGGTGATCGAGTCTGATGTGAAATGTGTGATTACATCGATCTACTTGTTACGCAACCAATACTCAAACAGGAGGCACGAAAAATGTACGGTCACTTAAAACGCTCATTCGCCAGTTTTTACTAAAAAAATAATCAGAATCCAGTTTTCAACCCCGTCGAATCTACAGACGACGTACCCCGTATTCAAATTTCTAGCCAAGCAGACTCATCGAACCAAGACAGACATTTTGCAATAGAATGTCGTTCAGCTAACTTCTCAGACGAGGAGATTTCGCGTATCTGTTCTCCAATCTTAAAAACCGAACGTTATCATAAAGTAAACATAAATAAGTATACTAATTATTACAAAACCCATCTACTGAAACCTTTTCAAACGCGCACACAGAACTTTATCTTTCATATTTGCTTGAAATTAGATGTTTCAGCTTTTTCTCTAACGAAAGTGGAGACGGCAGATACGCGGAATGCTTCGTGCAAAGCATGGAATTGGAAAGTGAAAATCTGCATTCGAGAATACTCGTTCATCGATGCAAGAGGATCAATCAAACACAATTATCGTAAACGGCTCTACTCGAACGTAACATGTCGTTACTCGCGAGCGATGTCTTTTAAATAACTAGAATTCCACGGCAGCAACGTCGACGTGTATTCGTTATCGGATACCGTGCCCGAGGAATTTTATTCGCCACGAGGTGAAAACGATTTGTACCCAGAAACGGCGGCGAACGATCGCGACTTATGCATTCTTAAAACGCCTGCGGAATATTAGACAGGTCCATATCTTCGATATCGGTCGAGCAACAGTTCGGATCGTTTCAGCGCGTCCAGCCTGGCGCCAGTTCAATTCCAGTATGTATTCGCTCCAAATTTATGTTACCTTCACGACTCGCGTTAACACCGAGGCTTGTTCGCGTGCGTTTTATCGGTCGTAGTCACCGTATCACGAATTTTTCCGCGACACAAGCTGCTTACACTCGACGCGTGTGCCACCTCCATCGCCGTCTCGCGAGCTGGTTAATTAATAATCACCGTGCTATTCTATTAAGCCCGCGGAACGAGATAGTTTATTGGAAAATTATAAAGCAACGTATCGATTCGTTAATTTGTTCGCTGTGCGCGGTGTTGCGTTGCACAATCTCGTTGAAAGGTACAGTTTAATTAGAATTGATCGGTTCTCGTTATTTTCGACGTGGACATTTTCTTTCTCTACTAAATGTTCCTTTTTTTTTGTTCGTGGAACGGATGACACTTTTGACGAAATGCTCCGACTCTTTTAGGAGGCTGCTAGTCTCTCGTTTCGTTTGCCTTTTTTGCTCGACGAACTCTGGTTCCGAGACTGTAATTTTGCGGAATGCAAACTTCCCGTGGCCACCATCCCAGCGGAACAATTAACGTTCTTGACAGGAGCAAAAGTGTTCCAAGAAACGGGGAAACGTCGCGACACCCCGTGTTGCAAAAATACGAGATTGGAATTACTTAGCAATAACGTCGAACGCAGCTTAAAAACGGGCGGAATTATTTCCGTGGTATCCGTACAAGGATACGTGATTCTTCGGCATCTCGAATACTCGTTGATGTGTTAAAATTTCGTTTATTTCTATTGACTTTAATGAAACGATTCAGAGGCATGATACTTTAACTACGTACGCAGTTTTTCTTCTCTGAGCGGAGAAAAATTGTAGAATGTTTACTTTATGTTGCAAGCACGATAATAAATAATTCTTCGTGTGGGAATTTCAGGTTGTGCGAAATTTTCCAATATTTCCCAAGTATCGTTCCTCGTGTTTTGTAACATATAGATTATAAATCAGACAACATGTGCTGTGTAATTTTGCATATTTTAGGAATTTTTTCGAATAAGAGGTGACCTTTCGCTCACCTCGTGCATAAACTACATTTGAACTACATTGCCGCATGGGATGAACGTATTCCACGATTTCGTAAATGCACTTTCGCTTCTAAACAGTTTGAAAATGTACAAAATGTCTACGTCCCGGGAAAGAAGAAGCGGGAATCACAGCGAGCAAAAGCTCGAAGAAACGTTGTCTCGTATTATATTTAAATACCGATAATTTACTCGAGTTTCTGGAACGACCGAAGGGAAACCCATTTTGATCGGTCGCGCGCGCGCATACCTGAAACTGGTGGCGAATTCAAAAATGCCGGCTGGGTAATCTCATTCCTGAACGGTGACGCGCGCACGATGACGTTACGAATTCGAACGGCAATAAATTCGCGCCGATTCCGCCGTGCACGCGGCCGCTTGTACGCAATCCGGTTACTCGATATTTCTGGCCAACCTTTGTCTCGCGCGTTCTGCTCGCCTATTCTGAGATTATGCAAATCAGAGCGGGCGGTTTATCCGACGAGATCAGTCTATCGTCGCTGGAAACAAGGCGCGATACGAAAAGAGAGGAAAAATCAGCCGGCCGCGGCCGGGACGACGAACGGAAAACGCGAACGCTCGAATTGAACGCCGGTGACCACGGCCCGTGAACGTTGAAATCGATTCTAGATGGAAATGCAATTGTATGCGATAAATATAGTTCCTGTATTATATATACATACATAACGTATATAAATTTAATATAAATTATTCTATTAGTAGCTTTATATCATTCTACCTATAGTAGTACACTGTGCGAACCAAAAATCACACGTCACGTTGCTATCTGTCGTAATTGTTCGTCGATATCGGATCGAGCTTAGTAGCTTGCACAAAATTTCATTTTCCACGCGGATATTTCTAATCGATATTCGTTACATATTTAGAACCATCGAAACGAGGGGAAAAAAGGAACGTTGTACCGAAGTCATGGTAAAGGCGTGTTCTGTATAGGTCGCTCATTTTCTACAATATGAACGCAGTTAATTATGTAAGTAATTATCGTTGTCGCTAGAAAGGAATTCGTGACACGTCGTATCGATTTGGAATTTTAATACGATACGCTTGCAAAAATTGATAATGATTTTTAAGTGGTGTAATCGTTTCGTAGCAAATGAGCGATTCCTTTGACGAACATAACCGATAAATTTAAGTGACAGTAGCGAAAATGATCAATGGAAATTCATGGAAACGATAAGAACCTGTTACGAAAACTATTTCTGTTCATTTTTCTCTGTAGAACATATACAGGCCATCGCATATCCTATGTAGCGGAATATGGTTCTACGTGGTGCAAATAAACCGAAAATGTACCATAAAATTTCTTCGTAAGAGGCTTAGACTTAAAAAGAAACGAATTAAAAAATTCTTCCAATACGTTCGGTTACCTCCAGGCTTTATGTTTGTAGAAACGCGAGCAGCAATTCTGATCTTGTTGGTACGGCTCGCAGGATCGTATGGCGCGGACGTCCTATTCGAACTGGCTTTATCTACTGTGCAGCCAACCATTTAGAAATGGCTGTATCTACTGTCATCACTTTTCACCGGACGATCGTACCACACATTTTTGTTTACAGGGTTACTACGACCAGAATCGTTACTCGTATTTCTATAAGTAGTGCTAATAAACAAAAACTTTACGTGTCCGCCTTTCTTGCAGCTGCAGAAGATATTTAATTGTTATTTAGAACATTCTTTAACGCATCGAGCAATTATTTGTGTTCAAAAACTGACGCCGTCGTTTCGAAAGATTCATTCGGTAATGTAAATGTAAATTAACGAGAACGTTAATGAATCTTCGATAGTATAATTAACTCGAACGAGCGTGAAACCGGAAGTAGTCAAGTGGATGAGTATTTGACAAATTTCCTTAATTCGATTTTCCACGAAAACTAAGCTTCTTATAAAATAATTTTATTGTATATGTTTCAGTTTGCCCCAAGTCTGTCAAGTCCCCAGTCTGTCCCAACTTTTATGTTTACACGTAACACGTTAGTAAAAGTAATGTTACAGAATGTTTAAGGCGTAATATGCGGTATTAAACTTGTGATATAATGTAAACGAAGAATATGTATTCCAATACCTGTATCCTTGCTAAAATACAGAAGAAGGCAAAGAGAACGTTTTCTTCAGAAAAAAGAAAAAAAAAAAAAAATACCAGAATCATAGAATGATAAAATCTTTCTCTCCCGCGAAAACTCGAATCTTGAACTCATGTATCTAGACATTAATAAAGTAAAAGTAACGAAGCGAAATCGTAAAGGAAGTTAGGAAACGACGACTTCTAAAACTATATACACTTTAGTCTATATCGATATTTCTGCGATTCTAGCGTAAGTTCAACAAATTCGTACGACTTTTCACAGCACGTGTTTGACATATCGCACGACTCACGTTCAAAAATTTCTATAACTAAGACAAGATAGATCGACGATACAATTAGGTGATAAAATAGGAAGCCTCTGTAAATTAAGATTAAGCGTCTCTTAGCTTCCAGATAATTTAAAACACGCAAACTTGCCAAGCGGCCAGGCGGAGGGTAGAGAAATTCGCGAGATGTGCGAATAAAACGGAACGATTTCAGAGATGGAATCCATGCACGCCTATGTACCTAAAGTAATCGACAGAAATCGTTGTAAAGAGTGTATACAGGCGAGAGTGCAGTCGTTCCCGCGACAGACGCGAACAGGATAGTCTAGATGATCATCGATTAATTTCTTAAGTTTCGAGAATGCTTTATCTAGGCGGTAAACGAAGTGGGTTAACTTATAAATAAATGAAACGAGCAAATAAATGAATTTATATATGTATACATATTATATGTATTTACGAGAACGATCTATCTGTATATACGTATACCCAGTGTATACGTATATATAATACGTATGTGTCTGTATGTGTGTATGTGGATGTATATACATACATATACATATAATATCGGTTAGCAACTACTTTCAAGACTGTGGAACATCATAGGTGTATAAATGTTTAAATAAATTATTATAACGTGGCAAAAAGATTCAACGATTGTTGTAATTATTTATTCAATTACCCTGATTTTATCTTTTACTGTTAGTTTAATGATATGTTATCTATAATTCATTGATTATTAGCGTAAATTGCATTCTATCGCGAAGTATGTAACACGATACATTTTCAGTAGTCATTTGTTGAAGGAAATAATGGTAAAGTAGCGAGTTCATTATTATGTCTGATAGTGTATGTACATTTACATTCGTGTATAAAAATGTAAGGAAATTGTATTGGAATACTCAAAAGGAAAGCTACCTCATTTGTACGTATGTTACATTAAGCTGTTGACATAGCGTTACCAGTATAATTGCTTAAAAATCGATAAGTCCAGTGATAACAACGAAAACATGTTTTCGCACTTCGTAGAAGCGTAACTTCGTGACATACAGAAGGAAAATTCCATTAATTCATTTCCTAACGTAACACGAACAATATTTTTTTATATCCTTGACCTATATCAACTCTATCAATTAAATTATACGATGTGTTTATCTATATCTAAACTATTCCAAATATTAACGATTGCAATAAGAATCTAGATTTTGCTTTCGACCACTACAACCGGTTCATACTACACGAAGTTATCACATTTTATTTATATCAAATGTAATTTACAATTAAACTTTTTGTTACCTCGAACTTTTGAATACTCAAAAACTGTTTCTCTCTCTTTTTATTAAGTTTACGCGGCCAACATCGAGGCAGCACTTGTCGTTGCGACTGCACAGACATCTATTAGATGATATACCTTCCTGCACTACATAATCTACATTTTAGAGGTTATGTTCATTACTATCGTTTGTAAACAATAACGACCACTGTGATACAAAATTAAATATTCGTAAACAATGATATCTTGCCAAATAAAATGATTTATTTTAAACTTATAAGTTTCGTCGTAGCAAGCTGTCATTATTGATAAACCAGAATACGTTGATTTTATATGAATTAATGTAATACGATATTTCATCGAAATGTATTTAAAATTTGTCATTACTTTGTGCATTTTTCACTTGAACTATGCTTGGGAGGTTCGTATTGTACTTGAGGATTATAAATTCGTTAGATATTTATCACTGTTACAAAACAGAAGACACGAGCGAAATAAAAAACTAACCTAATCTATCGTTACAGATACCAGAGAACTTTACTAAGACAGGACACTCAAATAATTGGGCAGTGCTGGTCGATACTTCACGATTTTGGTTTAATTATCGACACGTAGCAAACGTGTTATCCATTTACAGAAGTGTTAAACGTTTAGGTATACCAGATTCACAAATTATCTTAATGATAGCAGACGACATGGCATGCAATCCTAGAAATCCTAGACCAGCCACTGTCTTCAAT
The DNA here is from genome assembly GCF_050948175.1 of Xylocopa sonorina. NCBI lineage: Eukaryota > Metazoa > Arthropoda > Insecta > Hymenoptera > Apidae > Xylocopa > Xylocopa sonorina. Next base: position 7,924,418 of record NC_135196.1, on the reverse strand, counting down.
AACATCAAGCAACATATTAACGTTTACGGAGATGATGTAGAGGTTGACTACAGAGGTTACGAAGTTACAGTAGAAAATTTTGTCAGATTGTTAACTGGCCGGTTAGCACCGGAAACACCGAGATCTAAGAGGCTGTTAACAGACGAAGGGTCTAACATCTTGATTTATCTCACTGGTCATGGTGGGAATGGATTTCTAAAGTTTCAAGATTCCGAGGAAATCACAAGCAAAGAGCTCGGGGAGTCTTTGGAACAAATGTGGCAAAAGAGAAGATATCATGAAATTTTGTTTATTGTCGATACTTGCCAAGCAAGTTCAATGTACGAGAAGTTTTATTCTCCAAACATTCTAGCAGTTGCTTCCAGTCTAGTAGGCGAGGAATCACTTTCTGTGAGTGTCAAGTTTAATTTCTTGTTATTAATATTTTTTAACCTAGTGCTAACTTATTGTGTTTACAGCATCACTTGGATCCTGCCATTGGTGTTTATGTTATAGATAGATACACATATTATGCATTAGACTTCCTAGAAACAGTAGAACCATCTAGTACCAAAACTTTGGGAGAATTTGTAAGTTCTACACCAAGTGGAAATCTCTTTCAATCAGAATGAATTATTGCGTTAATAAATTAATCTATTAATCTTATTGCAGCTCAAAGTGTGCCCTAAACATTATTGTTTATCAACGGTGGGTGTAAGAACGGATTTGTTCAGAAGAAATCCTGACAAAGTACCTGTCACAGATTTCTTTGGATCATTAAGGCCTATAGAATTAACAACAAACGTAATGAATGTTTTGCCTGTGAAAATAAATAGGACAAAAACTATCGAACCGGAAAGAAGATACTTTTACGTTTCACAGTTCCCCAATGTGTCGAAGCTCATGGAAGCCAGAGAAACAAATGTACATGAACTTCTTAAAAGGAAATAATATATTTGCTTTCCAAATATTCAAATAAAAGAATGTAAAGCAATGAAATATTTAATGTTAATAAAAAAAAGGTATTTCCTGATGTGCCTGGACTAATTCTTAAATCACCGTATACAGAAGAATTTTAAAGAAGTCAAGAGAAATATATCAACCGAAGAAGCGAACAAATGTTTTCGCAACAACAAGATAGCAAGACCTATCGATATGTTACAACTAACGCAATAGTTATACGTAACATAACATAATAGTTATATGTACACAGTTATATGTAAATTGATATTACAATTCGAAATATTTACTAACTTAAAAATAGCGCATATATATGATCGAATTTTATTCTTAAATCAACCATCAATAAATGATAATTGAAACTAAGACAGGTTGATTACGCGAGAACGCAGCAAACGAAATGAAGCATTCTATAACCTGTCAATTTCTACTAGAGAAACAGTCAAAGTAACACTTACCTCTCTCAACCTTCACATGCGTCTGACACTCGAGGACAAAGAGCCTACGCCGTCGAAGTTACACCGGAGAAGACGTCACAAGATTTCTGCAACACCTGTGTTTAGATCGAATGAAAACAAGTTTATTATTATTCGAATCTATAACACGTTTATTCTAGTCTTATATTATGGTACAGAAAGTAGAGAAACGCGAAGAATAGAAAGATGTAAAGAATAAAATACCTTCGTGTTAGTTCGTTTTAAAGTTCGCAGGAAGTTACTCTCGCGATCACTGTCGTAGGACGCACGGACGTAAAGGGGAAGTGGTAACTGCGTAAGACCTGCGGAAAAGGCGGAAGGGTATTAATATTTACTTTTAAAGTTATTAATGAAATGTTGAATGTTTAATAGTTTCGAATGATCTAAATTTAATGCATTTAATTTATATTCAAAATAAATTAGATTTAATGTTAAATATAATACAAAAGTTAGTACATTACTGATTTATGTTTTAAAAAGGCGGATCATATATAAATTCAAAATAGAGTTCATAAAACGAGAAGAATTTTCTACTCAGGAATGCAATTGCATAATGAATCATTACAAATTATCTTATCCATTATTTGTCTTTTGCTTCTTCACATCTATTAGGCATGTGTATAATGAAAAAAACATAAAAATTTCTCTGCCACGAGCATAAAACGATAACTACCGATATGAAACAGACTTAGGATAAAAATTTTAGAATCTTACACAATTGTTTGATACTTTCCACTTGATGTGACATATTTCTGTATTATTAGAATACTAGAATTTGAACGTTCAACTCTGCGAGCGCCACAATTTGATTCTGTGCTCCGTTGGTAACGCCGTGAGCTACACGAGAATGGTAATGGTACCTTAGAGATCTGGGAAATAGGGCTACGAAAATACATCGGGTGACAGATCTGCACCTTGTTTTTTTTTTTAAGTCTGTACTATATATATATTGCGATCTAGAACGGTTACACAGCGGCAGTTCTGAGCCGATTATTTTCCTAGACGGCATCACGCTGAGGCAAATTTTCATTTCACATTGCCAGCGATTTTACTCGGTCTATTTTTACCCGGTTGCGTATATAAATGGATTTTCCTCGTACTAATTCACTTTAAACTGTTCGCAATACCGGACGCAGTGAAACGATTAACTGTGCCAACATTTCTTCTGATCACATCTTCTCTCTATTACTGCCGTTACTGTCGTTCTTATCACTAAATGAGTGTTCCGTATGCTCGATGGAATATGCATACAGTTAGTCGCAAAGGTATATCGACATCAATATAATTCTGATTTCTACTTTCGGATAAATATATAGCGAGCTACGAAAATGTGTGCCACTATATCACGATGCGACGTACAGACGCCAAAGAGATTGTTGATTAATTACATAATGTTATTTGAATATTAGTGCCGAAAGTGTAATGTTAAAAGAATGTATTGCAAACGTAAGCTGCGAAATTAAAGAGATATGATCATCTGTCTATAATAAAATAGACTGAAAAATTGAAAAGCAGTGAGAATGGCAATCAGTGTTGATTACTTACAAAAAATAATGTTTGATATACGAAAGCTTCACAAATATGTTATTAAAGAGGTCAATAGAATATCCAACCAAGCACTGGAATTTCGTAAAAAAAGATCGATAGTTTAATTTGATCATTTAAATTAATGACACTAATGTTTCTCTAATATCGTAATTCGACCGTGGAATAATAATTTTTTAATTTTTTTACATATATACCCACCGTAATAACGTGTTATATATTTCTGTTTCTCGTTGCATATCGAAAGTCTAAATTTATAATGTTGTTCGCATATTTTCCCGACTGACTGTACATACCGTGCATCGCAATCGTCATTGAATTACGAGGAACTTCACCTTGACCTAGAAATATAAAAGTGATCGTCACAGAATTACGTTTCTGGAAATGATCTATTAGTGATCGCGTATGATCGCGGGAGAAAAATAGTCTGACAGCCAGAGTGTCAGCGATTGAAATACCAGACGTTTCTCCGTATCATTCGCATGACGATAGTTCTACGTATGATGTTTCCAAACGAGATAGACGAAAATCTATAGAACGATTCCGCATATATAAGTCTGATATTAGTCATTGTAAACGGCAGTCAGTGAATCGCGACTGATACCGCGTCCTATGAAATACTGAAACCGATCCAAGCGTAGAAATATCATCGAAATCTGTGAAGTTGCGTGACATTTTTCAACGTGAGTACCTAATACATTTAAATCTAACACTAACAAATATACTTTTCATCATTTTCCATTCATAATTTCCCTTTTAAACTCTCGTAGCGTCTCTTTTCTTCTATAAAAACATAGTGTTCTGTTCAATTATCACGAGAACGATACATCCACTTGCAGTTAATTACAGGTGTCTCAATGTCATCTGTCAAATTGCATGCTTTCAGCACGAGAGGTGTATTTTCTCATATCTTTTTTTTTTTCTTTAATCTACCCGCTCTCGTAACCTGTTCTTTCAGATGCACTTCTCGAATATCAACCTGGCATTCATTATCACATTCTGCACGGTGTCGTTCGCGTACAGGCTAGACGGTAACTACGTGGAGGTACACGATATCAATGATACGCTGAGGAAGCCGGATCGGCTACCACCCTTAGATCCTGCTATCCATTATTTCCCAACGATGCCAACGGTTCCCTTGATCCCCGTCTGCACGAAGGAAGGATACTTTAGGGATCCCTTCAACTGCAGCAAATTTTATTACTGCCAATATCGGACGGCTGTTCCTAAGGCGTTCTACTGCCAGCATGGATTAATATTCAACATGTACACCAATTCCTGCGATGATTTGCAACGGGTGGATTGTTGACCGGACGTTTGTTTCGATCTAGCGACGTCGAGATCGTCGATATCCCTCTGACTGTGCGACTATATTTGCCGATTCTCGTGTATGACTGAATTGTTCAGGGATCGTAAACAATAGGTTGCATTAGCGGTTCTGCCAATATTTATTAATGCATAACGGGTATGTTGATCCGTCGTTGGATCAATTGTGCCAGTTATTTATTTTAGTAATTGATGTGTATTGTATCATTTCCGAGGAATAACTCGCATAGATGGAGGCCACTCTAGTAAAAATTGATATTTCTGAACGAAACAAATTCTTAGAAGGCATCATTCAGAGTTTCTTCATTCACGAGTTGCTGGTTGGATAACATGCGTAGGAAGTATTTATAAATATGTGACAAAAATAGAGTAAAATTTATTGGGGAGTATTTGAGTGAACAGAAAGTGGAACGAGGTGTTTGAATCGTTTTAATTTTTGGATAATCATTTGTGCGACGTAAGGTTTGGCGTTATCGCTAATTATAGGAAAATAATCCTTGGGTTCGTTAATGTAACTATAATACATTTGTTTTATTTCTTCTTACATTTAGGTAAAATATATTTTTCCACGCTGTTAAACGTCCAGTAATTATTTATATAAAAATTATAATAAACTCGTGTAGAGTATATATCATAGTTCCCAAAATGTGGGTACTTCTATTCTATTTCTGATTGACAATATCATCGCGCACAAGCTTAATAATACATCATGTATCCATATAGGATCTATGTATAAAATAGATGTTAGTTGCATTACGTATCTGTGATTAATGTCAATTGAAATCCGTAGATTATACCTTGTAAATAAAATTATGTACAGTGAATTGTGTTCCTTTAAAAGTAAGAGCAAGTAATTAAATAATTAAACAGACAAATAATGGATATATCAATAAAAGTGAGTAAACGACCGGTACAATGAATCATGATTTTATTTGTTATATAATAATATCTACAATAAAAATACCACATCGTTTGAAAAACAATTTTCGTTACAATTATACAGTGATTTTATATAATAATATAATATTTAGGTTTTCGTTCCAAATAAGATGTAGCGATGCGATACACCTCGCAGTGGGAGTGAGAAAATACATTTTTTTTTCTTGCAAATTCCACATTGATTTCTTCACTCAGTGTTATTTATTTATCTTTTTTTTTTTTGCAATACGCAACGAACACACTCGAAACGACACCACGAGACGCGTCGTCTTTTTAATTACTACCGTGCTATCCCGTTCATTTGTCGTTCGTGTTAATTCATAAGGTGTAACGATACCTCCGTCTCCGTTCATGGTGCAAAGGAACCCGTTTCGAGTATCTCGTTCTTATTGTTTTCTATTTTTTCTAGTTTTTGTCTGTTTTTTAAATATCCTCGCGTCGCGCGCACGCGCTGGCCCGCCTTCTCCGCCTCGGTTTTCCCGTTTTTCTTTTTTTTGGTTATTTTTATTCTATTTTTTCTTCTTCTCCTTCTATCCCTTTGCATTATCAGCGAGACTCATAGAAATATTGGACTAGAGCAATCCAACCTATTTTTTCCCCATCTCTTTCCTGTAACGTGAGCGTCCGCCCGTCTAATTTTTTTTTTCGTTTAACTACACTTAGTCAATAGTATCGTAATGTCATCTTAATATATATATATATGTATATATATATATCATTGTATTAGTTGTCATAATATATAGAAAATACATATAACAATTATTTAAATGACTCACAATCAATCATTTGTTAGAATGTACATATATGTGTATACATACATACGTGCAGGTACGTATACATATATAGATACACGCATACACACATGTATACATACATATATTTATATATATATATATATTTTCATTTGTTTATATTTATATATTTATTCATTTATTTATAATATTTATATTTATATTTATATTAACCGGTGTTTTTAATTTTACATGATATTTTCTTTTTTATACACTCGTCGTAGAGAGGGAGGAAAAGGATGCCGAGGAAGGATTCTGCGAAAGGCGGAGGAGAATATCTCCGGCGTAGGGTAGGAACGGTTAGGGATCGAGGGGTTAAAAGATCTTTCACACATTTACATTGTCTTCTTCGTACCGCTATTTTAAGGTGAAACTTCTCAGTACTTAGTCGATATCTTACAAACATTTGTTCTTTTTCTTTTTTTGCTTTTCGTCGTCTCGCCTTCTCTACCTGTTGTACGTCATGTACCTTCGCGCCGTAATGAGCAGATGGAATTTATAACATCTCTTTAAAATTAATTATTCCTTCTCGATTTCTCGCGAACCCTATCCGATGTCTTCGTTTCGAACCTCGCAGACGAATCGCAGCCTCTCGCGCTCCCAACACACCCCTGGCGATTCTTTCTTCCCGCTTTTTATAAACATCTATTCGCATCTCGCACTGTATATTTGTAACACGTTCGCGTATCGATACTTCAGGTTCTCCACCCTGCGTTATTTAACCGATCCTATTCCGTTTCCTCGTCGAAGGTACCCGCGAACCACGACATCTTCGTTTCGACTTCGCACGGTACAAAATGGACGACAGGGCGATGCTTGGTTTCTTGAGAAACGGTCGCGATTAGTAACATTACAACGCGATTGAACGCGTTCTGTCGTGACTCGCCTCTGCTCGATCCTAGCAAACAAATTATGGGAAAGCAACATTTCCAGGATTCGCTCGTAGGCGTTTGCGTTCGTATCGATCCATCGTGTACGAACGATGCACGTTTAGAAACTTTAGAATCATCACGCAATATGAATATGTGATTTGTTTTGTTATGCGAAGCAGCCATTCCGAGAAATGATCGTTTAAACCTATCAACAAGAAAAAGGACGACGGTCCTTGGCTTATATATTTTTTTTTTTTCGTTTTTCTTCGTTTATCGTTAAAATTTCGAAATTTTCCCGCTGCTTCTACGTGAACGTGACGAATACTGTTAAATCGATCGATTAAAACATCGTTAGAGGTTTCACTTTCCTAATTATCCATATTGAGCGGAATGGTATTGCTGTGTGGTTTCTCGTCAAGAAGAATTCTGTCTTTTGATATGTCAGTCGTCTTAGCTCGCGCATTCTCGCAACCTCGCACCCTCTGCTCTCGACGAACCATCTCGCGCGCTTCACTTCTATCGGATCGTAAGGGATGAACGAAGTTCGTTAAATGTCCTCCAACGATCTTACATCCTTTCTACATAAATTTCTTTTACACTGTACAAAGATAACACGGCAGAGGTTAGTCGATATTGAACCATTCCCTCGAATTCTCACGTTTCTCATCTGTGAATCGTAACATACACGGCATCGAAATCTGGAACGACGATTCTCAATTCTTCGTCCAACGTTACATTTAATTCTGACGATTTTCGTAAAATTTTTCGCTGGATTGAAATTGTTTTAAACTGTCTGCGATAATAAGTCATAGTTTCGAGATGGTTGAGAATTTCTGAGCCAGAGAAATAGGGCTGGACTTACTCGCATTCTCGTCTACGATTTACACGTTTAGACCCATATAGCTTCTATCAATTTTTCAAATATAAAACAGCGTAGAAAGATTCGGTGGAAAAGCGGAACACTCTCTAATCGATCTTTACAAACTTTTGTATCATAGAAATGCTAACGAATGGCATTCGTAAACGCGCTAGAGCTCTATGTACACGCAAAAAGCTAAGGAGAGTAAATGAATGCGCGACAAATTTACGGAATTACTTTATAAGAAGTGTCCAGTCCTATCGTTTGATTATTTCGTTAACCCTCGAACACAGTGTCGAATACAAGCCGCTCTATTCCATCGTAAATTGGTTATCGGTTACGTTTGTACCTCCTAATCGAATGTATACACTAATCTTTTAATATTTCTTTTCAATTGACACGTCACAGAGTATATTTCCATTAGAAAGTCATATAAAATTCTCGAGAACGGAAAGTTTCTAGCCGTAATCCATTACAGTGTTCGAGGGTTAAAGCGTACGCCCGATTTCCCGCTTAACTTTTCGCAAACCGACAACCCAGTCGATGAAGACTCAAAATCATGTCAATTTTCGTTCCATTCGTAAAAAGTGTTTGATTTGAGATCCGTTCGAGTTAATTTTGATCCTTCATCAACGCTTTCGCTTCGCAACGGTCGTCTAAAAGTATGCGCAATTCATCGAAGTTCGTCTCTGAAGATCTGTGCATTTTGATTTGTAGCTTCAGCCATGATTATTGTGCACACTGTATAATACACGTATATCGTTCACATAAATACAACACTAAGGCCATTGAAATATGACACACGAATCATAGAAGTAAAGACTCTTCTTGCGCATTTCGGTGGCTATCGATCGCCAAACCAAGAAGTAGACGCGATCAGTGAGAAAGGAATGACGGAAGGGTGAAAGATAGCTCGTAAATCCATGCACCGACTTCCAATGACCCGAGAATAGCGGCTGGCACGAAACGATCCACGTTCTCCACGCACGAAACTGCTCTCGAGAGTAAAATAATTAACGATGAGCTGCAAAACTGCTCCCAATGGCCTTCTAATCGTTCCTTTCAATTGTGCTTTTCATTATTTCGTGCGTCGAAGAAACGACCGCGATTGTGATTGTCAATTTTGATTCTTCCGCAGTTTGTTCGAACAGTTCCGACCTCTCGAGGGCAGTCAGCGTTCTGCGAGGTGCTCGAAGGGGTGGATCGAGAGGGTTCAGATCGCGTCTCGTGGCTCTCCTTCCGCGCAATTGCTCGTGACACTCATAAAATCCAGACTCTTTGTACAGAATATTATTGCATACTACACGTTCGCCGGTTTTTTAGGCTGTGACGCACCCCGTTTGCTCGTTAATAAATACTGATAGCGCGTAGAGACGAGTGGAAGAGGGTTCGTTTCGAGAAACGGAAGATTCGCAAGTCGACCCACTCGAGATTCTTCGCTCTTCGATCGCATACAGCGTTTCTCACGCTTAATCGATTACAACGACAGTATTTGGCACGGTATTTATTGTTAAGCGTTTCGATTCTCGCACTGGACACAGATCTCCTTCTGTAAACGATTATTCTCGCGAAGATATTCGTACGATCTCTTTAGCCGAACTTTGTCCTACTTTTGATTTTTCGTAAACTGTGTGTGTAAATAAATTGTATCGAGGTGTCGCTAAAGAAATTTTGTACGAATTTTGATGATCGTTGAAATTAACATTACATTTTGATCGGCGTCGATGATGTAAATATTCTTTTACAGTTTGATTATTAATTATTGTTCGTTAATTTTTTGATTCTTCGTGAATAGTTACAACGAATGAAATTTCTTCTTTTGCGAACCGTAATACTCGTACGCAACTTTATACGTTCCGTTACACGTAACGAAACGAATAAATTGTTTCGCAGAACAACTATCGATCTATCGTTTGTGGATACGACTAGATACGAGAAGCAGCATCGAGTCGTTTGTTTCTAACTTTCGAAAAAGTTCCGAGCTGATGTCCCTCGAACAACGAGCCTCGTTCTTCGCCGATCGGATATTCCTCGCACCGGCTAACATTGCCCCGTTAAATGCGGCGATCTCTAACTACAATCTTAAATTTACACGAATAAACGTAAATGTTACAAAATATTGTATATTCTCGAGTAAATCGAAGTTCTTCTAAAACACGTGCACGTGTACAGATAATTACAAAGACCGCGCGACGCGACTGGCGAACGTTCGTCTCCTGGTCAGAGACAGGAATCGTCGAGGAAACGTGCCGTTTCCGCGATATCGGAACGTACAAACGAGCCAGTGTCTACGAGAGATTCGATAGGAGGAGGAAAAATTCTTCGCGAAGTGAACGCGCTAACAAAGCGGACACGAAGGTCTGTTTCAACGCACGTCGAAAAATTCAATGGTTGGCACTCGTTTGATTCACGAACAGGAATCGAATCTAATTTCGTTGAAAAATTGTCGCTAGAAAACGTCTAATGTGTTCGCGCACCCGTTCGACCACCCAGTGGAAAGCGCCGTGCCTCGTATCCGCTTCCCCTAGGAATTAGGTACACCCGTGTCTCTACCTACAGAGCGAGAAAACACATGAGGGGAGGGTGCTAAAACGTGACGAAGAGGCGCAATTACGATCAGCTCCTTACGAATTAATACTTTCCGTACTTCGTCCATACATAGGGATACGACACGCCATATTTAAGGACTAACTAACAGAGGATTGTCTGCTTGATGGGTTTCTCATCCGATTCATTGCATCCATGAGGCAGCCGATCGCTGTTTCACCCCTCGGTGAGGCTCTCGAGTTCCACTCGAACAAGGTGTTAAACAAATACGCTTCTCTCGCTGTAACGTCATCGATGACTGTGTTCTTACTTGTTAATTACAAAAAATTCCCCTTACAATTAGTTATAGACGACTACGCGTTTCTCTGGCTAAAATAGTTTCAATCTAGAAAATATTGAATTCGATGGAATAAGAGATCTTGAAATTTTGCGTGTGAAATCTCGTTAAGTAAAATCATTTATTTAAACAGTAGAATTGTTCGTGTCTCTCTCTTGAATTTATAATAGTGTTTGCTATATATAATCGAATCAGCACTTCTAATTATAATTTTGAAGACTATTTTGGCTTCTCCTAACCTTGCGTTCAGTTCATTCAGTTGCAGGCATTAATTTGGGTTAGTGGCTGCACTTGTAAGATGTCCACATAAAATTTCAGGTTCCTTGGGGTGCGTTTCGTTAACCAATCGAGCCATGTCGTTCATTTACGAGATCTTCTCACGAATTAGAACAATTTTACGGGCTGAGGTGGAAAAAATACGGAGGTCGAAAAATAAAGAGCACACCACGGTGCACGCGATTGCACTCAGTGCGTCATGAATGCAGAACTCCCTCGGCCACGACACATTTGCTATCTACCGAGATCTACTATGTACATCAATTCCTTTTAGACATAGCTAATGTGTTTCGTTCCTCGTCATAGTTGAGTGATTATACGTTAAAGTGTAGACTCGTCGGAAAGAAACGACTTCCATACATTCCTCGCGTACTTTGCAAACCTAGCACGCGTGCACACACGCACACACAAAGACACATCTCACTCGCACCTCATTCTGCTCTAACACTTTTTCTCTTTTTGCCGTCTATCGCAACACCAAACGATTCCCGCCTACAAATGAAAGTGTACCTATTTTTTCTTTGAATGTTCGGTTTATTTGGTTTCCTTTTTTTTTTTTTTGCTAACGAGGGAATTCGGGGTGGGGGTGCCCAATAGTGCACTGCGGCAGGGGTGTCATTCCGTCAACTCTCCTCAACATCCCGTTCTCTTCGCTTCAGCTCTTCGAACGCGATATCGGACGCTCGCCTCGCTTCTGGCCAACTTTCGTGAGAACGCACGCGGTCTACCGACCGCTTGCTACCGCTACAAGGGTGGGAATAGCTAATCGAGGGGTTGCTTGAGGCTTCCGGAAATGTGCAATGGCTGAAACTTCGAGCTACCCTTGTAACGGTGCTGCATAACGCGGTGCAGTGTACGTATATATGGTATAAATGAAATTTTTGAGGTTCTTCGCGGTCAACACCTTGACTCTGACGATGACGATATTCTTTCCTTTTTAAACATTCGAATTCTTTAAGATGAAGAACTTTTTTTTACTTCAATCGATAATTTAGGGCATAGTGGTTGTGATAAGTAATTCAATTATTAGAGTGCTAGTATAATGCAGTAGGTATTGTAATAAATTTATTCTTGATAGAGTCATCATCAAATCCAAAGTGTTAATTAATTGGCGAGAGGATAGTACAGAGTAATAGAAATGAAATTCTGTGCAAGATGAATCAACTTGAAGGCTTGTATATAATTAAATACTATAAAACAAGAGAATAAGGCAGAGAGAGTACGCAAACGATAATTATTTTTAACGTACAATGCAGTTGATTAAAGGAATCTACTTTTATCAATTTGATAGATAGGCGATTTTAAACCTTCTAACAATTTTTCTTCAAAGCACCACTTGAACCTTCAGTGAAATTAAAAGTGAATATAAATAAAATGTATGTAGCACCATTTTCGCTTTCAAGCTGATCTCATCGAGCATCATCATTAACTTAATAACGTTTACAATCAATCTTCATCTCTGTCTACTCGAGCGTAACTATTATAATATATTATATAGTCCAACTAACATCGAAATAGAGGACGAATAGGCTGCAGAATTAACGACACATCATTATTCATAGATTTGAGATCAATTACTTTTTTTTAGGCAGTGGAAGTACAGAGAAAATGAGCAATTATTATAAAACGAACGTTCCTGTTCGTTACGCGTAAAAAATGTCAAGTTATTAAGTAAACTTATTAAGTGCACAGTGGTAATACCACCATGCTTTGGCACAACGTTTTATTCTCTAAATCTACCCATTCACGTCGAAATAATCAAACAGGAGGATGTCATGAAAAATTTACATTTAAAATATAAAATAAATAGACACGTCTGTCGAGTAGCATCCAAGGGTTAACAAACATTATTTTTTTTAATAAAAGCATCATCAAAATCGTTGGAAAAATTACGTGTTAGATAATGTACGTGTCGTTAAGCCTGCAACGTGACTGCGTACCTGAAATGTTTTAGTAACAGGTATAAATTCAGCGGCGAGCGCTTAGCACTACTTAGTAAAAGAAGAGAAAGAAGAAATATTCCCCTCGAGACGAAGAACACGGTCTATTCTCCGTTCGAACCAATACCAAAAAGGTCTCGATCTCGTATCTCCCTTATCCATCGCTTTCTCTAATCTCTGTGTCTCTTTCTCTCGCTCGTTCTCTCGTTTCCTCACTTCCCCTAATATTGTAGTTTAAAAGTCAACGATTAGTTACCAGAACACAAGGCACTTGGCTTACACATCATACATATTTTTATTCTCCTTCTTCGTCTTTCCTCTTTTTTTTGTATTCTCTTTTTAAATCTCTTTTGTGTGTTAGTCGCTTGCTTTTGGTATAGCTCGGTGTTGGGATAGCTTGCGCAAGACGCTCCGCGTGTACGCGGGACGAACGACACGAGACGTCGACTGGCACGATTCTCTACCACTGGAGACCATTTTATCCGTCGAATTCAATTTCGCGTAGCGTTCGAGTCGAGGATCGAAAGATCGATTGCGAGAAATACCGATTTCGAAGCAATGAAAATTACGAAAAATTAGCTCGCTGATTGAATAACAAATTTTTAGTACTTTCGTGGTGACTTTAAATGTCACAACCAAAAAACAGTGGTAGCGAATCGTGGCATTAAAGAAGATTTACGCTACATAAGAAATTCTATTATTTACATACACATTTGTGCCTCGTTTTCCTCGTACGAAAGTTTAGAAACAGATACATGAACAGTGGTTAGCTTATCCTCTCGTAACTGTACGTTCAAACGAAATTCCATTTAACGCTACATCACATCGATTCGTATATTACCAGCTAAACTATTAGTAATAAACTAGTAATAGAGAGTACAGGCTAAAATCGTTCGTTTCGCGTCCCGACATCGATTGCGGGGTGCTTTGCAGCGTATGATGGAAATAACACGCAGCAATCACTCACAATATCAATAGAAGAAAATATTCCATATGTGTATATATATTTATATAATATATATCGCCGTGCATATACGTGTACGTGTAAACTTATAAACACACGCGTGTATTTACATTTATATACGTACACTGTATATGCATCCACTGTTCATCATATATATCCATTTATAAACGATGGTTGGATTATACATTACATCTGAGTATTAAAACATCTTTCCTTCTGTCCGTTTCACGCTCGTTTCCATTTCTTGCGATAGCGTTGTTCGCTCGTTACATTTTTAATACTCTCGTGCACTCGTGAGCCAGGGTTTCCGGTAGTTTTCAATCGTAACGAAAGGACAAACGCCAAGATTGTTGGTCAGAAAATTATCGACTTCCTCTCGCGATTCGTTGATCCGTGATTAATTCAAATTTAATTGGAAATCCAATGACTTCGCGCAGAATTTATCAAAGAACTTTGGCGATTGTAACATGAAAGAAATCGACCAACGTTTCGATGAGATTGAGTTACGAAAATCGATCGACGTTCGATGAAATACGAAAATATCTTGAAAATTGAATAATATACCCACATTTCAGCAGAAAAATTCAACGTGGATGATTACGAACGCGAGAAGTCGTCTCATAACCCAAAGATCGGTCGCGCGTTTCCGACGATACAAGTTAAAAGTTCCGCATTCGCAGCTGAAGAACTAAATATCTAAAGACGCAAGTGATCGCCTCGTTTCCAACATCCCTTCTACCCTTGTATCCCTTTAATTCACCGCGGTAACGAAGCCCCATCGATTTCGAAACGTGGGCTGTTCCTACCCGCCACTCTCCTCAACCTCCAGTTTTCATTCGAACAAACAACATCGAGATTCAAACCGCGAACAATCGCGAAGCGCGTCGTCGCTTCTCACCGCCTGCACATAATAATCGCTCGTATATGTAATTATACGTATACAGATATGCACCCGTATGCATATATCCATATAAATACATACACACCCCCACACATATCTATGTATATAATAATTAATAATTAATAATAATATCGCTTTTTCATATTCAATATGTAAATATATAATATATATATATATATGTATATTAAATAAAATGTATAATCACTAGACCAATGTATATTAGTATCGCTTTTTCGAACGTAATACTGATGCGCAGACGCTCATCGCCCCGGCTAAGCGAACGTATTACACCACTTCATCCCCGTTTTTCACCCTCGTCGTCGCCGGTTTACCATTCACCCCATGCTTTCGCCGGGCCTTGAGCTCTTTGATTCTCGTCGACTGCCCTTCGTAATCGCACACGGGCGCGCACGCGACATAAAATTTGTTCTTGTCACCGGCCCGCTGTCGGCTTCTAAACGCTCGCGTCGACGTATATCACGCAGGAACACCGATAGAGCACCTCGGTCGAAGACCTCGTTAAAACTTCGTTAAAGTGACGAAAGCAAGCGGATTTACATCGTGGCTAGCGACGCGGACTAAAGAGAGGTACTAACACAGTGATTAATCGAAATTTTCACGAGCCCGTGTAATTGGACAAAATCAATCGTCGCCCACGCCCTCGGCTCCTGTGCGTCCCCATCCCCTCACGCGATTTCCGATTCGGAAACTCTTCAACAAGAATCACGTGCGCCCACGTGTCGAACTCCAGAGGACCAGCAACGACGTTTGTGCCGCCTTGGACGAAGTGCAATGTGGTCGAGCCGCTCGTTCCGGGGGTTTCGAGGCCTCCTATTTGGGGTCCTTCGTTCACACCCTCCTCGTGGACCGCGAGGAGGGCCCGTTTGATAGGCCTGTCGATCTCTCGACACCAGTTTTCGTCCGCGACTCGACGCCACATCGCGCTTCAAATTGACTGAACTGTGTGTAAGTAAGTGTGCGGAAAAGCCTCGCCACGCGATCGTTCCTCGTGAGCTGCTCGCTTAGCACACAAGTTTTTTAAGCTACCGGAAAGTACCACGCAATGGCGACAAACGGAGAGTGGAATTCGTAGAATCGGAGACGCTACAGAATTATAAGCGGTTCGAGTAGCCAATTGCGTTGACGAGAAATTCGATGAGAATCACAACAGCTGGAAGTAAGTCGCACATTTATTTGAATGTCCAAAGCAGAGGGTGGCGAGATGGCCGCTCACGAGGGACAACCGCGCGGCGATTCGTCCTCGGGTTCGTTAAAACGGAACCTCTCACTCGGCCAGCTGTAGTTAGCGCACACGTCATCTAACACAATTAATAATATATTGTCCATATTGCTTATATGGCACCAACATTTTGAGCGATATCATTGCACAATTTTTCTTCGTTTCGTCGGAGGGTCACGGGGGGGGGGGGGGGGGGGCCTTTTCCCGCGAGTGTTTCTTTTCTTTTTTTTTCCTTTTTTTTGTTTGTTCATTTGAGCAAAATGACAATAGAAGAGCACGGATAGAGAACAGCGTTTTCGTTTCCTTCTCGTTCGTTACATTTCTTTTTCCCTTGTTGGTTCGCGTTTAAAAGACGAGGATACTCTTTAAATGTATACAGGCTACGCTTACAGGTAAAAACTAGTTGAGCATAGAAGTGGAAAAAACAACGACAGCGCGGACACGCGTCCAGCGCCGATATTGCTACCGAGCACACGTTTACTTCTTTCACTCTATCGTAATTATTGCGATAATTAACCGTTGCGATCGAAAATGTCCGTGTCACATGAATACTCTGGACCGTGGCTGCGTCGCGTTCTGCGGCAGCGGAACCGGTAACGTATTTAAGAATTGTCCGGAACAAGGATTTCCTTCAATCATAGTTCGTATCGAGCGTGAACGTAATCGGATAGTTTTGGATTCGAAATTCGAATGAATCTTAATGTTACAAGTCACTGGGGGGTAGAAGACAGAGAAATCATGACGGTTTTGTGCGAACGAGATCCGAAAGATTCACAATGTTTCGCGTTTTACAAATTTTTCATCTTTATTTCCGTTTGTTTTTCTTGAGTTGTTTTCCTCGATTGCTTCGAATCGAACCGATCAGTTCTCATGTGAAACGCGACATTACGTTGTCCGTGGCTCCCCTACAGCTGACCATGCTTCGAATACATTTAAAAACACTATTAACAATACATTTCTCGTTTGTTTCACCGCCGTAGTAAAAGTTATAATAGAGAATAGTATTAACATCAAATAGAAGAGTATAAAGAACCATGCTGGCGTATAGAGATAGACATTAAAGTAGGTAATAGGTAAGAGGACAATAGATTACGATATCAATATAATCCAATAAATAACTTTTCACTTGTTTAAGAGTAGTTTTTTTTTTCTTGCATAAACGTTGATGATCATTTACTAGACTTTTTTTCTCTTTAATACAGTATTTTGAGCACATTCCTCAGGTGTATAACCACGCTACACTTTCTTCGCCGAGTTGTACCAATATATTTCGCAACGTAAACCTCACCATTGCTTCGATTCGATTACCAAGACGATTCCCTCGTTTCTTCCCTCTTTCCCCTCGTTTTCGCAACACACGAGTCATGGCGTGACATTAAGTACAATAAATAATCTACGATGGCATCTTCGTCTGATAGAACGTTTAAAAATTAATCAAATTTACGATAAACAATGGTAACGACAGAACCGTGGACACCTCGCGTCGCCTCGCTCTTCTTAACGCTTCACCATTGGCTAAAAACGTAATCTATTAACACGTCGATAAACAATCTTGTACCTTCTCAATTTCGTCGAAGCTTCGAAGCATTAAACTAGCGTGTGACCAACGAATTCGGACACGTTTAATCAACTTTTTTTCTTCTTTTTGTTTTTTTTTTTGGGAACAAGCTTAGGTAGGTATCGATAACAACTGAAACGACATTTAAATAAACGGCCAACGATTTCGTGTTCTATTAAAACTAAATTACGTTTCGCAGCGTCCTTAAACGAAACGCTCGCTGGAAACCAATTTCGCCCGGTACGGGATAGAATTAAAATTAATCTACGAATTCGAATCCGCTGCGCGTTTCGTTCACCCGCGCGGTCTTTTTCTCCTTTTTTCCATTTTTTTTTTCATTTTTCCATTGGCGAAACAAAAATTTCATCCCGAGAACGTAATCCGTTCCGCCGTTAATTTCTCTCCATTCAACTCGATGTTATCCGCTAATTCGACTAATGGCAGTACAATATCGGTACAACTCACTAGTTGATGGCACGGGTCCGCATATGTACAAATATGTAATACCATATACCACATACCATTTAAATACATCACATATTTATCATTTTTTTTTTTTGTTATATATATATTCTCCATATAGATATATATATATCATTCTTTTTTTTGTGACGTGGAGGGACTCGTTTGTACAATTCATGCATATCTTCGTTACTGTTTCATTGCTTCGTTTTATCGTGCCTTTCCCTAAGTTCTGAGTAAACAGCCTCCAGCGGTGCATCTCACGCTCACCATTTTGCTTCAAATCCAGAGCCTCGGAAGCTTTAAAGCTTTGCGTCGTGGGCTTTAAGTACAGAATCGGCTCTAAGTACAGAATTTTCTCCGAGAAGGTTAAGTAAAGTGTAAGCAATCGTAGATATATCGTTATTTCGTTTTTTTGTTAAATATATATACATGTCTGTATCCATAGATACACTCGATAAGAATCATTAACCCTCGAGACTCTAAAAACACATTTAATTAAGTTACGTCAGTAACGTTCGATGACTAAGTACATCGATATATCGTAACGTAATCAGAAAGAAAATTGTTAATCTGGAGATAGGTTAAATTATATTTTCATAATATTCTCTGGATTTAAACGACTCGATTTCCAATGGTTATTACTCGAACGCTCGCGTCTCTTCTTTACCGCTAATTACGTCACGTTTCACCTCGAATCTCCTAAGTCTGATTAAGAGTTAGATTACATACATATAATAAGAATTACATTAGTAGAAACTTAGTTTCTGTAACAAGTGTATTGTCTTAAATGATATGTCTGCTAATTTTTTTTGCGGCATTCGACTCATGCCCCGAACCTGTGGTCGGAATTCATATATAACAGTTTTACACCTTAAATGAACTTAGTTTAAGATTCGAACCGTCTACGATCTTAGTTAGTACAATAGTTAATTATAGATTTCTAGGATTACGTTCGTTTTATTCGCTCTATCTCTCGTTCATCTCCCGTTACTGTCTCGCATCGACCGGGGGGCCGTTTACTCAGAGTCCACAAAATCGTGTGTTCTTCTATGATCGTAAAAGAAGTATACCCACGGGCCGCAAATATCTGTGTGCTGTTCGTGATTTCGAAAAAAATAAACACACGCGAAACGCGTCGAACGTTCGATGGCAAAGTACTGGTTCTACTTTCTTCGTTTTCTCTCACTGTCGATAGTGATGTGGTCAATGAAATATATTAAAAATATCCCTCTCGAAAGAATAATAATGTGGCCGGGGAAACGAAAATCGATCCCTCGTGTGCAGTTTTCATCTGTGTTCGACGGGTGGTTTTCGAATTGTAGATATTATATAACGGTGCCCCTGGCCATACGTCTTTTTTTCTTTTTCTTTTTTTTTTTTTTGTCGCCTATCGATACGCAATTCTTGTCTGTGAAATGAACGAATGGTGTGTGGCCGGAACGTTTGTCGTTTGAACAGCGCGTTACACAGTTTCATTTTCGATGGATTCAGGGTGCGTAGAAGGGGTTGGAAAAGGGGAGAGCGGAGGAAACACAAGACACACACGCGTAAAGGACAGACGATCCTCTCGTAAGCTTAAAATCAAACGAACCTCCTCGAATGCCGAACGTCAAACGAAAAATGTACACCTTTCCGTCGGATTCCCGCCGTTTCGCCCTTTCGTTCTCCGTTCTCTCCGCGTGTTCGCGCGCCATCGCTGGTTACAACGTTACGACATTCTCGCTCGCGTACATATCACGGACTAAAAACAAGATTGGAAGATTTAAAGCCATCGTTTACGTGGATTACCTATCATTTTGTTCATTCATTTTCTTTCTTTTTTTTTTCGTTTTCTCTCGTTTAGTCTCGTTTAAAACTTGGCAGATTCTTTTAAAAGCATCCTCAGTCACTTGCATATCTCTTTTTTTCGCTTTTCTCCCTTTTTACACGTGAAAAGTTTAAAAAGTTAAAATGTATATCGTGATTTTTTTTTCTTTTCGTTTAAATTCCTTTTAATGGTAAAAGTTAATAAGAAGAAGAGTGTTAACAATAACAATATCTTTAGGTAGAGTTAGAGCAGCTACGATATGGCGGACGCGCTCTTGAGGAACAACATCGTGCGTCGACCGATCAGGACCGTCACAAACCGTAAAACATCGTCGACCATTATCCCGTCATCTTGTCACGTTTTTAGAGCGTTAAAAATTTTGCTGGGGACGATGTTCCTACATATATACACTCAAGAAGAAAAAAAGAGAAAAAAAAAACGAAAAAAGCAAACAACGTAATACGAAACAAGTGGAACAAGCGACATCGAATACCTGCCGTCCGGCAGGATTCTATGGCAACGTAAACGATAACTAACCGTTACAATCGTTATAATAATAGTTAACATAATTAATCATTTAATTTAAATTACGTTTGTACTTACTTGTCAAACAAGGTTCCAAATATAAACTAGAGACAACGCGCAACAACGTGATGGTAACAATTTACAAATACAATTAACGCAAACAATTATCCAAGGCACCTTACATATAGGAACATCGCCGCCTGTCTTCGAATGAACAAGTTATCGTTGGAACGTGTCCAGGTGCGACTCACCACCGTTGTTCCTTCAAGAGGTCCTCGCTCCGTAGTCCCTAGCAAGGTAGAAAATCAAGCCAAGTATATATATACTTTATTTATAATATATAGATCCCTCCTAAAACAACCTAAAACCTAGCCTACGTATTATTATTATTATTATTATTATTATTATTATTATATTATTATTATTATTAATATTATTATTATTAATATTATTATTATTATTATTATTATTATTAATATTATTATTATTAATTTTTTTTGCGTTAAAATTCATTCGAATTGTACATACAGACACTGACGTTTAGAATTTATGTACAGACATGTACACGGATTATGTACACATAGAGCGGATGATCTAGCGTGATCACGTTAGTCGACTAATAATCCTTCCCTTTCTTCCCGTCGTCTTTTTCTCTTCACCTCCCTTTGTCCACCGCGGCTCATTTCTTTTTTCTTTTCTTTTAAATAAACCGCCGTCTCCTACCGCGTATCGGCGCGCGTATGTATAATGTACTCATGGCTGTATGTATAATCAATATATATGTTACAGTCCGACCGCGATCCCACGATCGATCGCCAGTCCGAAGTGAAACTTGAACAACGTGTGTCTCTCTCTCTCTCTTCTTTCCTCTATAGAGAACTATATTTCGCCTAGGCTACGAGTCATCTTCAAATTACATCGATCTGTTTATACATATGTATAATCGTGTATATATATAATATATATTAAAATTTATTCTGACACATAAATATAGTTAATATATATATTATATATATATTAAGTAACAGAGAGAGGCAACAAAAATCCATGGGGGAGTTATCAACAAATATCTACGAACGTCCCTCGGACAAGTGAACCGTTTACTCATCGACATTTAAATACCCTAAATGTAATTTAAAACTTAAGTATGAACTAGAGCGAACGTGCAACAAGTCGCATCGGTTCCTCGGACCGCAGGATCCGCTCGCGAACCGTTCAACAGGGATCGTGGCTACGCGCTAACTCTAAACTGAAACGAATTTCGATCACGTTTTATTCGTTACTCGATGAATTTGAAATTTACCTACGACTCGAATTTTCATCCCCACAATCCCGCGTTTGCAGTCGAAACATTTAAGAAAGTGTCTGTCGATCGTCAGTAAGTAAGTGTTTCATCCCTTCTGCAAGTCGAACGATTTGACACGTAAACCGATCTTGTCGCACAATAAATAAAAAAAAGAAAACAGAAAAGAGAAACCGTAAAAAGAAAAGAGATGAAAAGGAGAATAATCTAAAACGTTAGAAAAAAAAAAAAAAAAAAATGAGAAAGAGGCAACAGGTAACAGTTAATGTCTTGTGGCACAATTCTGGGAACATTTCACGTGCATATAGCCATATTAGGTACATCGAGAGCCGCGAATAATCGTTAGAGCGCACTAATTCGTGGCTAATTTCTTATCTAACTCGTCCAGTGAAGCTTCAGCCCCTGCTAGTCGCTAGTTTAGAAAAATGAAACTTAAAAACGCTATCCGGCGTGGTTGGCGCCCTGCAAGGAGCTCCCCGTTCTAGGCCATTATTTTTCTTCTTCGCCGACGACGCTTGTCACGCGCAATGTCCTCTCCCGTTAATCGAACGAAACGGTAATTAAATAAACAGACGGAAAAACTTGCACGTTCGATTATCATCGTGTCGACGATGCCGTTGCTGGACCGTCGCGACGTTCCGTCCGTCCCACGTGACACGAAAGGGGACTTCCGTTACCCTGTCTCCTCGTTGAACAGAGCTTCGACTACGGCTGCGAAGTGACATCCCCGAAGTGCCTCTACCCTCGTTTCGTCGTTCGATTTCGAGCCTAGATTTCCATTGAAAACTAGCGTGCGTTCTGGCTGTTTCGTTCCATTTTTCCTATTTTTCCTTTTTTAAATAAACGACGATAGAGGCGCCGCGCGAACTGTTCCTCTATATTTTCAATGCACGCATCTATCGGTATGATCGCGTTACGTTAACTTACGGTATTGGCTGGCCTGGCAGAGAACACGCGGGGGTTTTCGTATCGCTCAGGTCCATAGCGCGTATAAGAGGTATTCTCGTTTCCTTTCTCAACTCGTTTCATTCATCTCGGAACTATATATCTATCTCGTGGAAGGTGTTCTGTGTTTCTACCTCGTCTCGAACGTTGATCAACGTCCCAGTGGCGCGCGAGGCTTCAGACGTGACGCTGCGGTTCGACACTCTAACAGCCCGCTGTCTCATTTCTTTTTTCCCACGCGCTCGCACCGTACTTCGACGATCGCTATTCGACTCGCGGTTTCCCTTAGTAGCGTCTGCCTATGCGTATGTAGCTCGCGCGACCGTAAAATACTTTCCTACCGTACCGTTACAGCCTTCGTTAAGGTAACTTTAGTTGAACCGGTTGGGCATCGTCCTATGGTGGCCTGAGCCGTGTCGGGTTGTGCCATAAATGCGCTGGATTCTGTGTGCCGGTGTCGCCATTGCTTGGAGGCAGTTGCTGCTGATTGTAGTCTTGGGCCTGCGATGAAACGTTGCTCGATTGCTGCTGCTGTTGCTGCTGCTGCTGTGGTTGCTGCTGCTGCTGCTGCTGTTGTTGTTGTTGTTGTTGTTGTTGTTGTTGACGCTGTTGCTGGGTGGTTTGTTGGGATTGCTGCACCTTCGATTGCTGCTGGACAGGCCTCTTAGATTCCTGACCCGTTGAATCGGGCGAGGGTACCGGCCTGTGGGATTTCATGTGCGCGCTTCTGCTTTTCACTTTGTTGAAAACTCTGCAAGATAAGTCGAACGTGCGCGTTAGACGGATGCTCCCTTCTTGGGGAGGCATTTCAGGTTGGATTAGGTCTGGTCGGTGCAACTGGTACTCGTGTGGAACAAGATCTCGGGGTAAGACCGTTGATGGGATCGCTGGACTAGTGCGCCGTGCAGGTCCTAAACTACTGATCGAAGTCAGACAGTGGAGGGTTGCTCTCGAGGCCACCATCCTCTTTGCGTTTATAGAGGCTCGAATTCTTTCAGCATCGACGGGTCGCGTTTAAATTAATGCAAAGTATCTGTCGCACCCTGTGGCAGTGATAGATGTGCGCGACAGCTATTGTATTTTAATGACAAATGGCTCTGTGGAGAGAGTGTCATCCAGAGTCATCTCGACAGAGGCAGATTTGATTTGATGGTACAGGGCGTGATAGAATTGTTGGTACTGTCTATAAGTGAATGTTTAATATAAATATACCAAAAGTATTTTTGTGTGTGTACGATATACACGGAATTTAAGAGGTTGGTGGACTTAAATGTTCATTCTATACGCTTCTATGTAGAGGACTTAACCGCATCCCATTTCTAGACGGTTTTACACTATTTTTCGTAGCGTGTATAGGTTGCCAGTGCACGAGTTCTAGTTGCACGGGCCTGGATTAAATCGTTGATATAGGTGAACACGATGCTTGGAATGGATAAGTAGCATACAGACTATGCGTGTGAAAGAAACTGGAGCTAATTCGATGGCATTACGATAACAGGGGATTGTTTTTGGATCGCTATTGCTCTGTATAATTTTGATGATTTGTAACTTTCGTGGGATATATTCGGAACGATGCATTTGGTGTTTACAACAATGACAACGACGTATTAACATCGAGTTAATTAATGACAGGTCATGCGTATGATGCGTTGCAACATTAATTATCAATTCTATGGTAATGCAAACGTTCTAAATATTTATCGTCGGAATTATTCATCTTGATGCGTACTGTGCAACTGTACTGGAACGATTGCAATTCAAATGAAGGAGAAAGGCTGGTTCGCAACGAAAGGAACGTAAAGGAGCGATAGCAACGTAAATGTAATTTATCTGCTGTGACAAGAGTAAGAGAAAAATCATATTCTCCTCGCAATGCATGTGTAAAAGGCGATTAAAGAGGAAACGAAAATTATCTTTATGTGACATAGTCATATGCTACTAAATACGTGTAATTAAACAATGCACTACGTTTTGTGTGTCTATTTTATATGTACATCGATGACATCGCAACATTCTCTTGAGGCCTCTCAATGTGCACGTTCGAACAATCATATCGATGTAGCTATAAGACACGAATTATTTTCGAGAAACGATTTAATAAATTATAACGTAGAAAAAATGCAAAACAGCGATAAGCACTTAGTAGTAACACTGTTTCAATGAGTTCGATGTACATCGCACAGAGAATAGTGCAGGTCTTCATAAACATATCCGACTTGCTGCCATAAAATCTCCTGCACAACTGCTGTCTCCATGTTCAGACATTCGCAAGCGGCGTGAATATTGGCTAGCAGCAAATAGGATACAAGCATCGTAACGAGTCATTCTGTGTATGTTTGTAGTATAGAGCGTTAATAAATATCAAAGACATAATTAATTTTCTATTTAAACATCTAATCTTAATACACATGAATTTCGAAACCATTTTATTCTTCGAAAGAAAAAAAGAGATAGAAATGATCAACCCTCCTGATATTTATCAACCCTCCGTCTGCAAGTATGCAACCTGTAATTGAAATTGTAATCTACAAAAATGGACACTGAGTATTCAGCTACGTGATTCAAGAATAAATAAATATATGCAGTAAGGCTCCCCATCTCTCTCTCTCTCTCTCCCTCTTTGTCTATCCTCCCTCTCTCCCTTTCTGTCTCTGTCTAAAAGGAAGCATGGTGTACTTTATATTTGTGCTTGTGCCGATACTTGCCGCTCCGTACCCGCCGTGTAATTAAGTCGCTTGTGTCAGTGGCTGACCCGTCGTTTATTTATTTCGAACGGACACAATATTTGTCTCTTTTTCTTTTAGATTAGAGATTATTGGAGACTTACTTCCCGCAAATCTTGCAGGGGTAGTGAAGTGGGGTGGGCACGGGTAGTTGTTGCTCAGAACTAGTGTGAGTTTGTGAGTTGGTGTCGACTGTGGCGTGGCCGGTATTGCCGGTTTGGGCGGTTTGGGTGCTCCCGGCCATCGTTACTGTTACACTTCCGCTAAAGCTCTGACAACACAAAGAAACACAAAGCCAAAATAAACAACACAAACAAACAACAACGACGTACGACGGCGACGACGACGACGATGACGACGACGACGACGACGACGACAATCGACGGACAGAGATAAGTGAACGCAGTGAGAACGGTGGTATTCACGCAACGCACAACGCGTTTGTAACCTTGTGAGAAGAAAGCGTGAGAGAAAAGTAGAAACGACAGGTTCAACAACAAGTCAACATGCGACATTTAAACGTTCACGCGTATATATTAGAATCTACGCGTGTCGTGTGGTTCACGCGCTGCGCGTATTTAATCCCTTGCCTTTCTGACCGCGGTGGCCGCCATCGCGGTACCAATTCTTCTGGATCCAAGCGAAACGAAGACGCGTCGACGTATGCGACAAGGTCTCGATTTAATTGAACGTGGACCACGTGTTGTATTCGTATTTTGCGAAACCTGTGCGACACGTTAGTGCACGCAATTAAAGTGGTGAATTAACGTGACGCGTGTGGTTAATGAAAAAAATCGCAAGGCAAGGGATTAGTCGAGTACGAATCGATCACTTGCTGTTTTTGTGTCCGAGCTAGAATGTGTGTAAACGTTTCGTTGTTTTCTGTATCGCATAAATCTAATTGTTTCTTTCATATACGGACATACGAGAACTTGCTATAGGCATTCCAATTTTTAATTTGCAGAGTAACGATTAATGTTCAGCAACTGATAATTAAACAAATAGTACGTGAACGATTTTAATATTTAAATCTAATGAAACCTTTGTATTCGCTCAAGAAAAAGTTTATAATGTCACATAGAGTTATAGTATTTCTAACGCTTGAAGTCGTTAGCTGTTTTGTATTCGCTTATTTAAATTTCATCGAAAATCTCGATGACCTAAAAATGTCAGAAGCAGGTTGTTTGAACGATTCATACTCGATGCTTGACGAATAATTATGCTCGATGGAAAATACAATAACAGTCTCGATAATCGTCTAGACATTTAACCATCGATCTACGCTTGTCGTTAAAGGAAAAATAAAAAGAGGGACATCGGTATATGCTCGATGTCGCATCGTATATATTCATATGTAGTCAAAAAAGAAGCAGTGAATATTTAGTTATGTTTAGCGGCTAGTAAACTCTGTTACTCTGTTTGCTTTGTTCTCTGGTAAGTAAATTCGCAGTACTCGTTACCGTATGGAATTATTCGTATTTCGTATTGTATTAAGTAAAGCTTGTAGGTAAAATATAGAATACATGGAGAGCGGTACGAGTTCTGGTACTCACATCGGGGCAGTCGTATGCGAATAATCTCAGCTCTCCGTCGCTGGTGGTCAGAGTAGCCGAGTTTTCTCTCTCGTTTGTCTGTAACTGACGAAGGAACCCGGCGTGAAACGAAAATTGGATTACGCGACTAATTGTAAATATTACACAAACACCATGGTAGAATACGTCTCTCGTACAATACGGATTTGTATGACGCGATAAATGCACGGAATTTTCCAGGCATGAATAAATACCAAACAGTATTAAGGAAGAGCGATTTTATCAAAAACTTGTGGAAGGTAAATTGATAATCAAGCAATTTTAAAATTTCACTTTACTTCAAACGTACGAAATTAAAAGAAAGAGAATGAACGTCGATTTCGTGCTTAAAAATAAGATGATAACATAGAGTAAACGCGCGTTCACTCGACGGAATAGAATTTGATGGAATAAGTAGACGATCGGTTTTAAACGGAACTGGACTCACCAGAGTACGATGGAGGATCGATTTGTCGTCGCTGAAGTCCATCTCCGTGACGGACGCGATGGCGTCGCGCAGCTCCCTGGTGTCCTTGCAATCCTTGCTCTCCGCCTTGATCTTTGGTTTACCGTGGCGGACACGCAGTCTCTTGTACTCGTCCGGGCAGAGCCTCTTCCACAGGTAATAGAATTGCACGCACTGTTTCGCGGACTTGCCACCCACGTCTCGCGAGATCGCAGAGAAGTCCTTGTTGTACTTCAACAGGCCCTGATAGAACGCGTCCATTTCCTGCGACGTCCAGCGGTCGGACTCGTGGCACTCGTAACTGAGCAATGGGTGTTCCGCTGGTAGTGGAGGCGTTGGTCTCATCAGCTTCAGCATCGCTTCCTGAAAACGAACGTAGAACCACGTTGACGCAATCGATAAACATACAATTTTGCCGCATGATCGATAAACACGATTCGGTACGCATGGTAATTAAATAGAAAGTATCGTACACGAATATTCCCTTTGCACATGTGCAGCAAATGAAGCGCGTACTCTTTGTTTCTTCCTCCACCTGGTACCGCGGCGCAGCATGCAAATTGCAGATACATTTCCACTGCAAAAACGAAAAGTTCTTGCATCAGACGGAAACAAATCTAACGAGAAACAAGGGAAACAAGTCCTCTCACTCTCTACTACTCACATTCGTTATTCGTCAGCACGTTATTTATACCAGGATCCCAGAGCAGATGATCAGCCTCAGGTTCGCCCTTCCCTCTGTCCCCGTCACTGCCAATGGGCGGTATCGTCGCCTGGTACCTCGTCCCAATGTTGATTCTGGGCGGAGGACCATCGTTCCCTTGCGAATCGTCCGAACTGAAGTCGGAGTCCCTCTCGTACTGATGGAGCCTTGCGTACAGGCCTGGTCCAGGACGCGAGGGATCCAAAATGGGCGGTGGCGTGTAACTGCTGTCCCAGTGTCGATCGCAGGCTTTCCTCAATCGCGACGGGTACGAGTGTGACGCGGTCGCGTACAATCCCCCGTCCATTCGTGGCCTCTTCCTGCACTGTCTGACAGGACTGCCCGTTGGCACGTTACTGGGGTTCAGAAACACGTCCTCGTCCATAAGCTCTTCCTTGATCTGCTCGACGGGAACCGGCAAGTTCCCGCAAGGCGTCTTCTGTCTGAGATTGTTGCTCTTAGCGACGTTCGTCTGTATGAGAAACTTGGTCGGGTTCACCACCTGCTGTTGATTGAACTGGCCAGCGTTGTACTGATGGTTGGTCTGCACGTTCAGGCCAAGGTTCACGGTGACAGGTTCCATCTTAGGTGTCGCCAATCGCACTTCCTTCTTGAAGGTCAACGCCGGGCTCAGGGAGCCAGTTTGCACCAACACATTCGTCTTCTGCAGCCCCGCTGTCTGGATCAGCTTGAACTCCCCGTTGTTGTCCACCACGATGCCCGCCAAACTACCGTTGCCCAGTCCAAAGTCCACCAAGTTCTGGCTGCTGATGAACTTGTACGATTGTATCTCGAATCGCCTGCGGCTGGCGGTGGTGAAGTCCTTTGGGGTCGACGACAGTAGCGGGTCCTCCGAGTTTGGCATCATCTGGTTCTGCAGAGCGTGATGTGGCGACACTGGGAAGCTGGTACCAGTGAAGGACACTGGTCCTGGCGACGAGACAGAAGATGGCGGTAAAGAGGACAACGGTGATGGCGCTGGTGTCGCGGACAACGGGCTTGGCAGTGGCGAGTGCGGGTTCGGTGAACCGGAACCGTAGAGGTCCGCGTCCGCTTCGGATTCGCCTGGCAATACCTCGCTCAGAGCTTCTTCGACCGCCGCCGCGGAGGACATGGTGGTCGCGTAGAAGGCCGCGGACAGAGGCGACGACACTTGCCTCACGTTCTCCGGGTCCTCCTGCGGACTGAGCAGGGGGAAGCTTCCGGTCAGGAGACCCTCCTGGCTCGCTGGCGGCGTTGGATATGTGAAACTTGGACTGTCGTGTCTGGTCAGAGGCGACGGCAGCGGCGACTGCGTGGGCAACGTGTGAGGACTTTCCGTGTACTGAGCACCGTAGGTGCTGAATTCTGCCAATGAATCAGGCAATGGCGAGTTCACCAGTGCCTGCAGGTCTGGGTTCACTGTGTGCTGAGAGGGATATCGGTCCTCCAGGGTGATGTCTTGCAGTTGCTCGGTGGGCTGTTCTTGCAGCAGGCTTGCTGTCTGAAACTGAACGATTTTCGTTCTTATTAATTTACTTAGACGAGAGTATTCTCTTGTAACTTGTATCTGAGTATATAAAAATATAGAATATGTAAACTAACTAAAAAAATACGCAATATTCAGTTGCATCTCAATATTAAAAATGTTTGCCTAAATCCAAACAGTCTAACCACGATTGCTCGACCATAAAAATTTTAGTTCGAAGAACAACAGTGGAGCGCCTTCTCGATTCCTATCGACGATATCGGTCAAATTCGAAGAGCTCTCGTAAAAAAAGGAAAATTGAACTCGTAAAAAAAATATCGAACTCTCCAACGAACGGACGCGAAAAGTTCGAGGAATAAAACCGTACCATCTGCGCAGTGGTGGATGGAGGCATTACACTGGAATCTCTGGTATCCGTGGATCAGATATTAACGAGGCTGCTCGATGGGAAGTTTGGGAGACGGCGAAGAGCCGGGCAGGGAGTAAAATATTCGGTGGATAGGTAAAGGACGCGAGCGATTTCAGCTGCTTTTCAAACGGTACAAAGCGGTGTCGTCGTTGTCGTTGTAGTCGACGCCAACTACTTAGATAATTCGCCTTATTAAATTCTGCGTCCGGGGCGGGACAGCACCCCCTGGCCCATCGCGTAATTGAAACTAAAGCGTTTTCGACGCTTGGCACGGAACGAAGAACGGGACGCCTGGACTAATTAGCCCGTCAAAGGATCCGGGATATTGTATCCTTGCATGAACTACGAAGACAGGAACGTTCTTCTCAATTTCCTTCGAGCACCCCAATCTTCAGCGATCTTGCAGTCTCACCTCTTTGACTGAGTAAAAATTGCCAACTAGAGGGTTGTCTATGTGTGACTTTAGAGAGGGCGCGTGCAAGAGGATTGTTTTATTGTGATTTTTTCATTTATATTTAGTGTTATATAATATAAAGCAAATATAGAGGAACGAGTTAACATCGCTTGCAATGATTATATTATAAAAAAAACAACTTGATAAAAAATTCAAGGGAAAATAATTACTCACCTGAAGAGAATCAAGTTGGGTAGCGTGAAGCAGAACGCTGTCAGGAACTGCTGTGACTTGTTGGAACACTTCATCTTGAAGGCTGGGACTAAAGTAACCGCCGTCTTCAGAGTAACCTGTCATAGAGAAACTGTCCGTAACACTAGGCTGAGCTTGAGGTTGATTATTTTGCTGTTGTTGTTGCTGCTGTTGTTGCTGCTGCTGCTGCTGCTGTTGTTGTTGCTGCTGCTGCTGTTGCTGTTGATTGGTCGTTGGTTGAACTGACGTTTGATACGTCAGGTGCAATCGCTGCCCCGGATCGGAGGTCGTCCTCTTCACAGCCATTTTGGTGGTACCCTACAAGATAAAAATTTCAATTTCAGCATTGTTGCCGAATTTATGTTCCATTAAATAAACATATTTTATATATATATTAAGGAGGAAAGTACATATTTTCTTTTCTCTGTCCAGAAGTACTCTTACTTATTATTTTTCCAAGGCAATCTTTTCTCGCACCTTTACACGAAGAAAAATTGAAATGTAAACTGAAGTACTGAAGGATGAACCAGAGATGTAGATAAATGGAGAATGGCAATAAAAGAGTAGACAAAGAATGAATACCTTTAGAATCATGTCAGCCAACGCCTGCGCCTGAGCCTGGGTCTGCGCTTCTTGCAGCTGTTTCTGCACGGTCGCGTGCCCGGAAACGGTGATGTTGGGCTGCCGGAAGTGTTCGCCATCGGAGAGTCTGCGGACCTTCTCCGCGGAGGCCAATGGTGGCGGCGCTGGTACCGCGAAGCTCGTCTTACCGGAAATCTGCGACGCACTGTCGGCTTGTGTTGTAAAAACTGTCGCGTTCGTACGAGGCTGTTGGTTCGTGCTCGAATCTGCTGCTGTAAAATTATTATTTATTAATAATAAACGAATAAAATTAATTTTCTAAAAATCTACGATATAATATTGCAATACAAACACTATTCTATGTTGTAATTTTTATTCTATGTACTTGAATGTACGATTAATGTTTCAAACAATTATTGCGTTTGTTATATTCTTCGTGACGTGAATTGTACTGTATATTGAAAGGTATTCCAACAATTTCTGTTGTTTCAAACAAATACAGGAGAAGCCAAAAAAAGAATCGAATCCGTGGTAATTAAAATTTCCATTGAAATACAAATATTAATTCTGAGCGTAGTTGGTACAGGATGTTTGACCGATCCATTAAACTCCGCTGTCCATTTCCGCCGTCATTAAACAGTGTTTCGATAAATTCCAATTCGAAAAACTTCACTGTTTACTTCATCTCGGTAGTTTAATTTTCTCAAGAAGAGCGCGTCTGTTTGCATGTAGCTTTTCTGAATTTCGTTCGTCGATAAAGCGTGCAATCAGGGCGCATGCCTGTCAAAACCGGTACCCTCCCCTTTGAAACCAATCAACGGACATGTTTTATGTCTTGTTTATTTATCGAAGTACCTGGGCGAATTGTACTTGCGTGCAGTGTAATTGTGGCTCGTTCGCCCTTACAGAGAGCAGTTCACCCGATATTTACTGGTTCGTACTCTTAAATATGGCCGGGTTGTAACAGTGAAATTTATCCGTGGTACCGATTTCCACGTCCAGGACGAGCATCGACAGCAAACGTATCCGCGAAAGGCACAGCCCTGGCTGAAAAATACGTCTCCCGGCGCAAAACGTCGTTTACGGCGGCAACGATGCCCGACAGATATAAACGGGAGCGCATCCAGGGTGCAGCGCGAGAAGGAAATGGGATCCAGCGAGCGTGCAGCTGTGTATCGCGGGAGGAAACTTTTTCACGACGATTTCCATGAATATCTGGCGACCGCGTTCTGGCTAGCAGCCCGATGCTCCCTCGACCTGCCCTTTTTACATCGCATTATACACCGCGGCCATGCTCGCCAGGCGTTCTTGCTCGCCCTTGACCAGCGTCGCGCAAATAAATCAACGGGAACAAATTAATATCCGTCTTTGACTATTGCCTCCCCCGGGTGGGGGGATAAATTGAAATGGTTGTAAACGGTTTTGTTCGAACGACGGAGATGGGAATTGTAACGGCGGGGCCGCGATCGATCCTGATGCAATCCGTCGTGCGTAATATCGTCAACGTTTCGACGAATTTCCTTTATATTCATTCTTCATTCGATCGTTCCTGCTACATTTTTCCTGAGTTACGGAATGGTATTTCCGCGTGATTCGTTGCGCGGGTCCCATTTAATTAGCAGTTAAAGTACATGTAACTAAATAACGGTTACCAGCGTCACTGGCTTCGTTTCGTCGCGCATTCTGTTTTACAAAAAAAATGGAAAGTTATTAAAGTGGCGTATCGCGCATACCGGAAATTTATTGGAACGGAAGAAACGGTCGACGCGCGAACGAATTTAAAAACGTAGTATTTTAATCAATTGTTTAAATGAAAAAGCTTCGAAATAGTAGAAAGAAAAAAGGAGAACAGCTACAAGCAAATTGACGAAATGGCGTAGTACCTTCTATATTCTAACCCAACCAAACAATTTGTAAAAAGAAACTACAGTTGTACTAAAAATTCAACTCGCTATTTTTCTAATCTCTGACGAATCTGATCTTCGCGTTTCTCGTCCGTTCCTCCTTGCAACGAACGCCTGTAGGAGCTCGCGTCCCGATTTACAATAAAACTTACGGAGTCGCGGCGATCGATAAATGAATATTTCATATTAACTCGTCGACGAAAATTCATGCAGCGCGCGCCGACGAGGAGCCCGTCGTTGCATTTTTCAACCGGTTCTACACACATAACTTTATGCGGACCGCAAATCCATTTGATGGCCACGCATTTGTACGGCCCTCCGCGGCGACGTAAATCCGCGCGGGCGAAACCGCCGGGGATTTTTGCAAATTGCCAAGCATTGATCGCGGCGAAGCAGATTGTCCAAGTGGACCCAGGCTCCCTCTCCGCGGATGTTGTTTTTACTTCCACGCGTCGAAATCGTCGCGGTTTTTACCGCGTCCGGGGACAGCTTGCGGAAAAGCCGGGTGATCAATATTTTTTCAAGGTCTCCACGGCGGAGAACCGCCGTTGGACGAATAAAGGACAGGCTGCGCGGCCTTTGAACCGAGTACGATCGTTAAGCAGCACGGTGGGAAACGCATTAAAGAATTTTTCGCCAACTACCCTCTTCTATTCTGCGCGAATATCTTTCACGTACGATTTTTAAATTTACAGAGTTTGCATAGTTTTTAATAGCAATACGATCTATGAAAAGGTTTGTATTTCATTTAGTTTCAAAGAGGGGTACTTTTCGTTCTTCAATGTGAACTAGTATTGACAATTTTATGGAACGATAATAACTAACTATAACAAGATTTGTAGGTGTGTTTAATTTTTATATTATCTACGAATAATTCCATATTCCTATCGTAGTTTTCTATCCAGAGGCAATTTTATTCGACTCAATTATACGTCGGAAGGTGGTACGCGTTCTCGAGGAGCTCCTAAACTCTTGATGGCACATATTCTTTATCCATTTGCCAAAGTTTCGCAACGATCAGCAGATAACCGTGATATTTTCCCGTACCGCCATAACCAGCGCCGTCATCTTATCGTACTTTTCGTCGAATTGCACCGATGCACCCGGCAACGAGTAATGCATCGTCAGCACCGGGTCGTACTCCGGCAGGAACCCTCGGAAGTTTTGTGTAAATCGTCGTTCCTACTTCTAGAATTATCGCGTCGGTATTACTTTCAAGTTATGACTCGGTTCGAGCGTTTTGCAGAAACGGTGGATTCCTAATTAGAATCTTCTGCGCTCTTTAAATGTCCACGTATCGTGAAACTCTAATTTACAATAAATATCATTACTATTTCGATAAGTTGTTGCGTGTTTTTAACAAATCTGTTTGTTAAAATTATTAAGACGACTATGCTTCGATTGTTTTACGAAGCCGGTAACGTTAATTCGTGATTACACGATGTCCTAAGCCCTCGTTAAAATCACTCGTTACTAACTGTCGAGTTGTAATTCATTACGTTCCGGGGAATTATTTAGTTTTAATAAATGAACGATCCCGCGGTTGACGTTCCACAGATTTTAAGTATTTACGATGGCGTTATCGCGGTAATTGTTGGAAAATTCGCGTTATTTCTGGGGACGGGCATCGTTACTCCTGGCGTACGTCATACTTCGAGCCAGCTCGCGTCGCGCCCCCAACCGCCCGCCCCTCTGTAATCATTTATTCATTTACAATCAATTTATCTGCTTATGAATGTTTCGTTCGGCGAGCATGCAGCTTCCCTAAATATGCAATGAATATTTATGCCGCGTTTGCCGCAACGCATGCGGCGTTCGCATCAAAGCGCACGAACGTGGGAACCGTTCCTGTTTTTTCGCCTGTCCTCCGTGTTCACGTTCGCTCGCTCCTCTCTCGTCGCCAGTTATTAAAATGAACAATCGTCTCGCGTGAAGGTGAATCGAGGTTAGAATAGAGCGCGCTTTCGAGCGAGGAGTAAAAAGTGATTGCTTCGAAGTTGCGCGAGAGCTTTGTTCGAATGAAAATATCACGCAAGTGCAAGTGTTCCCGATGTGAAATGGAATTAATTGTGTTTTCGAAGTTAATCGTTTATTAAAATACAGACGAGACTATTTTTCGAGTAAATGGTTTTTTTTTTCTACGAGAAAAAAGGAATTATGCGAGCATGAACGGTTCGATAAGTTAAAAGTAATATTTGTTGCAAATTTATGCGCAATTGTTACCAATAGAGAAATAATATTAATCTACCCCGGTAATTAACATTCTGTAACTGCAATTAATTCGAAAATTTATGGCTCTATTAATTCAGTACGCATCCTTTAATATTAATCAGGAGATTCGGTTTTTATTGGTTTACGTATGGTCAAACAATAGTGGAAATAAGATTTAAGAAATGTTCAAATACATTGACAGTGCTTGAAATTCCTATAAACGAATCAATTTGTGCAGAATGCTCGCTTTAAATAGAAAACTATTATTTCTTATTCCCAACTACGAAATCAAACGCAAGTAGAACATATCAATGCATAGTCAGACAAGGCATTACAATTGGAACAAAGTGTCCAAAACCATTAATTCCCGTTTCTTAAAAGTACTTAATTTCATTTTTAAACAAAAATGTTCAACAGCGTATGGAAGTATTTATTTTTGTTTCAAATTTGAGAGATACACTTCAATACGGAAATCGTCGCATCGAACTCGCAAGTCGGTGAAGCGTCGTCAAGCTCTTCAGCGACGTTCGTCCCGAGACTACGACCAAACATTGAACCGTTTGGTCATCGACAAGCAGCACGACTAGTGACCATTCCCTCTAATTGCATCGATACGTTGACGACGGATGGCGCGACGCGATGCGTCGTCAGCAGGTGAATTGTAATCATCGGCTGATCATGGGATAAATTGCTCGTCGATCGATCGCGTGGTTCCGCGCCACGCTCTCGACCAATTCCATCGATTCTTCATTTTAAACAACCGATCACTGCGACGCACCTTTCGCGTCATTCGTCGATACGCGATTAACGCGTTCGCTATTTCATATTTATTCTTTATTTACTTGCTTTTAGCCGGCATATTGGTTTTCGCGATCGCGTATGTATTTCTCTTTCGATTGAAAACGTTTCGTACCGAACGCGCGTCAGATCTCTCTATCCATCGACGATGGATACAATCTATTCGTTGTACTCTATCCAAGACAATCAAGAACCATCCACGGAGCATGATAATTACATTACAATTTAAAATGGCATCAGACGTTTCCCAGTGGGATCTTCTCGGGAAAAAGCGACGGCCCCGTCTCCCGTAGCTCTTGGCAGCGGTTGGGCCGTGGTGGAATGGCGCATAAATCGCTAACGACGCGCACTTTGTTACAAAAGCGCAGCCCCACCGGCAGCCTCGCGCCACCAGCCAGGGCCATCGCTGCCGCGGGTTGATTTATCGCTCGAACGTGGACAATGCGAGAAATATTCTGGCGTGCTCGCTTCGTAAATCACAATTCTTCGGCAGTCTATAGAGCCTCGGGGTTAGTAGAAGGGGGTAGAACGGGGGTAGGTGTTCACCCCGCCGGCTGGGATATCGCGCGAGCTTCTGGCGAACGTACGCGGCGGCCCTCGCGGACGGACAGACGCGGGCAGGGTGGAATACGGATGCAACGGGAGACGGAGGGTGGCTGTGATACGGTTCGATTGAGATGCGCGCGTCGTGGATCGCATGAATCATCGGAATCGCGGGCGCGAATTTTGTGCCCTCAGCGGGCACCATGATTGGATTAATATTTCGCGTTTTGCCGGGAACGATGATTGAGGGCGGCGCGGAAACCCAGCCTCGCCTTTCGATGCTGTCCCGGGAGTGCTCTCGCGTTTTGTCTTCGACTCTGTCGTTAAATCTATTGTTTCTGCGTTTACAAGACAGTATTTAAATTACTTCCATTTTTGTCTGGTATTTTGAAAATGAATTTTGTGTATTCAACCCCTGTTCGAAATAAGTAACAGTCTTTTCACCACCACCAACGATTCGCTATCGTTGCACTTCACAATCTTTTACGATCACGCAAAACTTTACTACGCCCACGTTACAACGTTCGTACCAATTTCAGTTGATGCTCCGTTATTATAGTTTACCAGGGAATTCGGCGAGCATCCGAGTTACGTTAGTTCCGGCGTTAAGCATCCGCGGGTGTACACAGAGTAGTTCGACGACAGATTCTGTGTAACCAGATGTCACGTCAGACTCTTGGATCTGTCTAAGGGAAAGTTAATGCAACTCGACAGTTAATATAACTCGGTACGCTCCTTATGATTACAGTTCGCGAAGCGTATCTACGACGGGTAGAGAGACAAAGAGGAACGTCGGCTGCCAGGGAGAATCGAGATACGTTCCAGGGCACATAAATCATCGAAATCGTATTCGTATTCCGCGGGCTCTTTGGATTCCCACGTTACTTAACGTTATATCAATGTCATTATTCAACATCCCGATACGAATACGAGTCACGCGAACAGGAAATGTACATTTCGACTCTTTCCTCTTATAGCTAGTTCTGTACTCGTGCACGTCGTCGATTCTGTTCTTTGATGATTGATTAAGCCATTGTAACTTAAAAGAAATTGCATTTTTTTTCTTTTAGTTTCTGACAGTCTATGGACTTGGAAGTTACTTTTTTAAAGTATTCCCTTCTTATTCGTAACAAAATTAAGTCTTCCGTGTCTTAAACAATGCTAACTGCTTCTGTATGAAATGAATGTATTTATCAAAATTCATTTTTGTTTGAAAGATACGTTTAATAATTAATACAACTTACCAGTTGTTCTTTTCTGTATGATCTTCTCTTCGATAAGCGCCCTCACACTGACGGACGCAGTTTGTAACGGCGGTCCGACGACCTCTTTCTTCTCACTCTTCTTGTTCTCAGCATCCTGAAACAATCGCAAGTGCTACGTGTTAGTAAACTGAAAAATATAACACGACTATCATCCCTACTAAAAACCTTGTCTAAAACTAAAAAGATATTCGACGCGAATCGATTCTCCTTCATCAGTTTTCATCGCACACCCGTTATCAGTCCACCCCAAGGATCTTATTAAAAATTTTAGCCAATTATCGAAGACAGAGCAACGTCCGTCGAGTAACGCGATCCCACTCGACCCGATTATCCGTAGTTCACCGGTCGTTCGAAGTCTAATATTTCTTTTTTCAAGCAAGGCTTGCTACGAACGGATCGATTAGAATGTTAGAAGCGCTTAAGCGAGGAAAAAGAAAGAAAGGGAGGAAATCCAGCGAAGAAGTAACGTGAAAAAGGGTCGGAGAAGAAACGAGGATCCTCGTGGAATGAGATTGAAGAGATCAGGCGTTTCAGGGACGGATTATAATGGAGAACGGATGGAAGATAAAGATGACAGATGTAGAAGAGGAAACTATAGAAAAGAAATAACCGTGGAACATTATCTCATATCATTACTTATTCCCAGATTGTCTTTCCCACCGAAATTCTTCAAAAATTACAATTAATTAACACCAATATAATCTGCAATCGTTGAAACCTCATCTACATGAATTCCACACTTTCACGTTTCGCATCTTTCCTTATTCATCCGATAAAAAAGAACAGAGCACGTAAAAAAAGGGTCCATTCGAAGCTACACACAAAAGCTAGCCTGGCGAGACCGGAAACCATTAATCACCGATACATCGGCAGCCTGGTGGTCACTGGCGCTTTGGCCGTTTCCTCGACAAATCTTAGCCAAGCGAACGCATCTCGCGTCGAATACCACACCGTGTGACCTATAACCCGTGGCTCGTTAATCACGGCGCGAGCGGTTAATCGGAAACGCATCCCCATCGCCGAGTGATACTTCGATCGGCGCGGCCGGATCGCAGATTAGTGGTCCCGATGAAACGAAGGGTTAATTGTGCCGGTCCTTCAGCCGCAGCGTCGGCAATTAGCATACGTCCACGTCGGACGTGCATATATCTTCGTCCCGTTTCACGCGGGCCCAGTCCCTTTCGAGGAGCCATGCATCACCCCGATACGCGGCGGCTCCGCGTCGTCATCTTGATGAAACCCAAATGACGCACGTAGAGGGAGATGGAGACAGCTGGGGGTTGGATACAGGGCGAGCTTGGTAATCGCTGATCGTCATCGTGCTCCTCAATTTCCTATCCGCTACTTATCGATACGCGCCCACGATTCTCTGTGTCCTTTACACGTAATTGTACGCGCGTTTGTATAGGATGTTTGTGTGGAGTTTTGGATCGAAGGTGTTTGTCGATGTTGATCAGTCTGTCCTTTTTATAACTATCTATCGTGCGTTATGTATCCGTGGATGAAAATTCTGTGAGATTTTGTATAAATTGCAGCTGGTTGACATTGTCGAATGGTATGATTGAAAATTGAATTTTCTAAATATGTCAGTTACCAGGGAAGGTTGTTAATAGTTGATATCTGATGAGGTACTTTTTATTAATTATAAATAGAATTGGAAATATATATATATAATATATAAGCTGCGACGAAATTGAACTCTGTCTTTGACGTGGCGGTACCGCGCTCGCTTCATGAATATTGATCGGTGGTCGTTAATGCGCGGAATTGATTGCGGAACGTTCGCTGGCTCCGACTCATCAATTCGATCCGTGTCGATTCCAGTCCCGAACGCGAGTTCTCCTGTGTGTACCGTAATGTACACACGTTCCGCTCTTTTTTTTTTTACCCTTCTACTCTTTCCCTCTTTTACCTCTTTCACCCTTTTTTTTTATCTCCCCAGAGCTCGAACGTGGAGTGCTTCGTTGCGTTCGAGGGACACCTTTTTTTATGATTTTCCATTTTCTTGCATGTTTTTTCTTCTACTTTCTCTCTTTCCCTTTCTCTCTTGCGCACGCGCGTTTTGTTTTGTTTCGAGCAAGGATGAAAAAAGAATAGCACGGATAGATGATCGAGAGCGTGATTGTTGTGCGGAATAGTGGATTTCAAGTAGTGGCTGTGTTCTTTTAGAAGTGCATTGGGTGATGGTACTTCTGTGAAATTGTACCATCGTGTGATTTAGTTCTATGCTTCCACTTTTGCTGCAAATATATGCTCGCGGAATTTTGATGTACTCAAACATTTCACTAGGTTTAAAAATTGTATCTTTTGTGATGCATTTTCAATGCTTCACCGTTTGTCTGTCAAACGGAACCAGCCAGATTCCACTCGACCGAGGATTACTCTTTAATCATAGAGGAACGTAGAGCATTGTCAGAGTAGATTCGCAGGTGTGAGAAATACGAAACCACGAGGTTGAGTTCAGTCAGTCGAGCATTTTCGTATTACTTAAAATCCGGTAATCCCGTTCACTGTGCAACGCGTCCGCCTGACAAAGCCTTAAACCGTTTCGAGCGGACTATTCTCGCGCCAATTTCGCCCCATATTCCGGGAAGCACGTGATTCTCCAGCGAGAGAATGCGTAGCCGTGTCCAGTTTTTTTCGTTTCGTCGTTCTTGAGAATGGAACGCGTGCTAAGCCGAATCTATCCGAGTGAAAATCCGCTGAAACTGTTCGAGCACACTCGCGACCACCGATTCTGTAGCAATTTATAAATCAGCGCCACGTGCAATCTGTTTCGCCGTCGAACAAATTTTCAAAGTCTTGTACTTGAAATATAGCGCGATATTCCGTATTAATTCCTTTAAGATTTAACGAATGAAACGTTAACGATTACGAGCTATCCGATGGTACTCGATGCAGTTGTAAGATTACGTAAGCTTTGAATGGTACTCTGAATTAACTCTCAGAGTTCAACTAGACTGGAGTAAGAAACAGATGAACGAGAAGTCTCGAAAACTTTGGTGATGATACAGTTTACTCTTCTGGAATATTAATCTTTTAGAGTGGAGATCAGTTTTGACGATACTTCTCGTTCCGTCGAATATATATTTCAAAATTACTTTTTCTTCTATCATAGACTTGCATAGCAAGAGATTACAGGTTACGAAATCCCATACACGAAAGACTACTCCGTTTAATCGTTTCGAAAGCTCGCCCGTTAATTTCACGTCCTCCAACAGGTACACCTTGCGAGCAAGTAACAATCCGACCCCGCGAGCCGTAAGAACATCCCCGGAGGCGCAGCCGGGAACCCATTAACGACACAAAGTGCGCGAACGCCGAGCATCCACGGGCCCGCAACGAATATCCGAATGCACTCACGCCTCTCTGTCCTCCGCTCGCGAACCATGAACGCTCGAAGCGCGTGGCCCTGAACGACCGCTAATGCTCGATCGTGAACAGGGCCACGGCGGGCATAAAGGGCCGAGGCCGCGGTCATGAATATGAATGTATGTACACACAGATCAGAATGAATGGATCCGGACGTGGTCGCATGAACGGAAGGCTGGACGCGGGACTGGATACGGATGGGTGCGCGTGGGCGAGGCGCACCCTCCTCGGGGACGCGTCCGGGGCGGTGGCGAGTTGAAAACTCGGGAGCAGCCCCGTTGAAAATCCGGCTGGTAACCGGTTCAGATTCAATCTGCATAATGGAGAAAGCCCGAGACAATGTTTGCACGGCCCTCCTCCGACCGCGCGGTCCCCTCGGCCCCTCGATCTTTCCGCCGGCAGCCGCCACCACCGTCGAAGCAAAGAGCTTGTTAATGGGTTCATTTGGATTCGATCATCGCCTTACCTTTCGAACCACCCTCGCGGCTTTCCCTCTCGTTCCGATCTCAGCTCGTTTACTCGTTTCACCTCTTTGTTCCCTCGAACGGTTTCTAAGTTTTGTTTCCTCCGGTTTCCTCCGGTTTCCTCCGGTTCGTTCCTGCTTCCGCGAGCCCTTTGTGCGCGCGTGGCGCGAAGGCGCGAGATGGGACGGGGGATTGGAGAACGGTAGCGTTGACGATAGTGGGAAGCACGAATAAAGGTCTTCAGATGTCGCGCGAATGAGAGGTGAATTTTTTAGCAGTTTCAGCTGGAGTACTGTGGTAATTATCGTATGGGTGACTGGGGTGGGGTTGCTGCGTGTGGAATATCGGATAAGTACGACTGTGTGATATTCAGCACGCGTTCTCTGTGAAGTCCTGTTTCATTCCTGAGATGTTTCCGACTTTTCTTCGCAAAGTTGCCTTCTGTGTCTGTTACTTTAAGAATTATTCGGATATTGGTACAGTTGAACTATTTTTAAGTTCTGAATTTTGTACCTGAACAGTACTACTTCTCAAACCGGTTCTTACACATTTTTTTTGGCTGTAGAGCCGTCGATTTTCGAAATGTATTTCCAGAAACACAGTGGAGGCAACAGAGAGATTCGACACGGATTTCTTTGGCGCGCGGTTAGAAATCGAATTTTCCATTTCGCGGTGCAGGTGGTGACGAGAGAGTCGTCAGAGGGCGAGGAAAAAATCGGTAAGAAATCGCGAACGGGATCGCTGCGAGGGTGGCTCGAGTTCGCATTCCTTTTCCTTTTCCACTTCTCCGCGCGAGCAGAAAGTTCGAACAGACGAACTCTTAATAAGGTCAAGGGAGAGGACCTGGGCTGTTGCAGTCTTCGGAATAGAAAGATCAGCGATTCTCCCGCCTTCTTCTACCAACTTCCCCCGATTCGCTTCGTCGCCTCTCTCCGCGCTGATTAAAAATGTCTTTACGAACGCCGTGTCGTTTATAAGGAAACGCTGAAAGGGATTCGTCCGTGGAAACTTTCTTCCCGCGACCTGGATACAGCGAAATTGAACCTGGAAATGTTCCCCAGCTCCGATGGGACGATAACGGAATTGGGCCATCGAGCATGGATCAAATTTAATATCTCCTTCCATTAAGCGCGCTTTACGTCGCGTGTTTCCGAGTGTTTCACAATTGAACGCGGAACTCGTTGCTTCTTTTACTCTTCCCTAACACTTTCACGATATTCGTACGGGTGATTTTACGTGGAAATTGTTCACAGTGATTTCTTGCGACGGAAATCGAGTCCTCTCAGCGCTGTCGAGCAACAGCCTCTCTCTCTCTCTCTCTCTCTCTCTCTCTCTCTCTCTCTCTCTCTATCTCTCTGTCTGCTTCGCCAACGATTATCGTCTGACGAATCGAGAAGAAAGGAAACACCGTGCAAGCTAAACGATCGTGATTCCCGTGAAATCACCGGGTGATTGCGTTTCGGTCGGCGAGATTCCCGCGGAATCACCGGCTGATTACACGGGGCTCTCCGTGCGGGTTTCTGGGATTGCGAATTCATATGGTAATGCCCGTGAACCTTGCACACCGCCGTGGTGGTGGCCTTTGGTAAACTTCGTGAGATTCTTCTTCTTGAAAATTCAATTCTGCCCTCGCGGAGATGAAATGCGGTTCGCGCGGAAGAGGTAAGCAAAGCCAGATTTCGTGTAATTCTCATCTCGAGACCGTCTCGAGGAGAATTGATGAAGCGAGGACAAACGGCTGGACCGGAACCGACGCCTCGTTTCACGGGACGACTCTATAACTTTCTCTTTGCTCTTTCATTTTCAATCGCTTTAACATAAACATTACTCGTGCCACATAGTTCCTTCGAACTGAAATACGACAGTTATTTTGTTATTTATGGAGCGTTGAATTTTAAGCTAGATTATTGTCAGGTGTGAATGTAGATTTAAGGTTTTCTTCTTGTAGCGCGGCGGGATAAGTCGACGAACCATCTCGCAGGGACGCGCAACGAAGTTACCACGTTCAGATTATGCAGAGGCAAGTGTTTTGAAAGTCAGAGGAGGCGTAATAAGCTTACCTTCTTGAAGTAACCACCGTGGAGTCTCATGTGGCCATTGAGTGCCGGTATATTTTTGAATTTCCGATGGCACAAATTGCATTCGACCGGTTTCGGCTCGGTCTGCGACTTGTTGGACGCCGCCACGGCGCCAGGGGACGCTGAATTTCCCGGCGAGGGGCTGCTCTTCCCCACGTTTCCGCTACCAGGCGAGTTAGCCTGCGGCTGTTGCTGTTGCTGCTGCTGTTGAGGCTGCTGTTGTTGCTGTTGCTGGGCTTGCTGCTGCGCTTGCTGCTGTTGTTGCTGAAACGAACAACGAACCTCTTGCTGTAAGTTATGCAAGATCAAGGTTGCGAGACTTTGTAAAATCAAAATACATTACATTTTGTGTAAAATTGGGAAATTTTTATAAATCAACGTAGTTGATATTGCTGCTGGTCTCAGATATGCAAAATTCAATCACTGGTTTTATAATCGTTCGGTTGTAAAGCGCCTTTGAGCGTGATATTTCATTCCACA
This sequence comes from Xylocopa sonorina, assembly GCF_050948175.1. Taxonomy (NCBI): domain Eukaryota; kingdom Metazoa; phylum Arthropoda; class Insecta; order Hymenoptera; family Apidae; genus Xylocopa; species Xylocopa sonorina. The sequence continues at coordinate 7,880,180 of NC_135196.1, read as the reverse complement.
ACGCAAAGCCCTTTTTTCTCGCCTAACAAAGGCGAACGAAGAATTCTTTTCACACCTGTGCCTCGACAATTAAATGGAAACATCTTGCGATTCGAGGGGGCCCTTCGCTCTCTGGCTTTGAGACGTCGAGTGCTCTCGAAGATGCGATTACCATGAAATTAAATATTCAATTCCAATCTCCTCGATTGTTTGTTACCACTCTGACAGTCATGGTTGATGCTACAATTTTTTTTTCCCTATGTTTCCTCACCGTTCTCATGAATATTTATGGATTCGATGCGCGATACTCTTTAAACCGTAGTCGAACCTGATAAAAAATGACACGTAGAAATGTACAGGCCAATAATTATTCGAACGAGTTCGTTTATTCCGTGGTATTTCTTTAAATGTCTCTTAACATATTATTTATTACGTATTTCATAACCAAGAAAAACTGGAATACCTTTGTACGAAAGAAGAAGAACGAAATTTACAGTGATACTCTGTACACGCGGAACCAAACGGCGTCCTTGTTTCTATCGTTATGCAGCAAGAACATTGAAATTCTTCGTGTTGTCGAGCAAACATATTCGTGTCTCGACTGACAAGAATTTATCGCGTGATGTAATAAAAATTGCAATAAAAACGAGTGTTCGCTCGTTTCTTCGTTTACTCCATTCGAGACGCGCGCCGTTCTCTTCTTCACCTTCCCCAGAGAAAAGAGAGAGACGCGCAGACCAAAAATATGACTTTCTTCAGTTGTTTCTCTCAGTTGTTTCTTACACTCCCTACGAAAATTACGCGTTCTATTTCTTCGAGGAAATTTTGCAACTCGATGAAAGAAGCGTTAAAGAAGAAGCGAGCAAGTTGGAAGGTGGTTAAACACGGATCGAGATCGATGCAACTTGTTACGTACACAACGTAGCGTTCGTTCTGTGACTTTTCTTTTGTTCCGTGGCACGCAGTGAATCATTTATTTCGTTCTAGGGGGAGAGAGTGTGAGAAGCAAATGGTCGTCACTTTCTGCAGGTACTTGGAACAGAAATTTCATTCAACGATGTATCTGAGCAAGTTCAAGTAGAACAAGGCTGCGTTTGGTCATACGTAATGCGAAACGCGTGTATATTACCGCGTAATGTCAAAGTTACGAGTTCAGAATTTTATATAGTATTATTTTAAACTGAAAAATCCATTCAGAGCAACGCGATATTATTTCCCCACCGATTTTCATTCCCCAGAAATATTTCAATCAACTTTCTCCATCCACATTCCAGCTAAACAGCGTCCACTTTGACTTTCGCCAAGCCGCCTTGATTACAATTTTCGAAGCGCTGCGAAACACGGAACAGTCGCCACGATTGGTCCCCGATCCGACGAGGAGCGCGCGGCTCAAACGAAGATTAATTCTCATTTAATTGCACTCTAATTCTGGGCGGCGTTAATTTTACGCCAACGTCCGCGAGCCAGGGCCAGGTTGATCGATTCTGAAAGTGGACACGGGATTCATTAACCGACGAATCAACGCGACGAATTCGAAACGCGCGCGCTGCTCGATCTCGCTCGACCAGGCGGAAGCGGCGAGTGGATGCCGCGACCGGTCACGGGTCACCGACGAGATCGAACATCAAAGATCCGAGCCCCGATGGAGACTACTCGAAATCGAATTGAATCGCCTGATCGCCAGGGAAACTCGTTGTTCCCGCGACGAGTTTGAAGCTGCGATAAATCGCGTGGCCTTCGGTTCTCCGCCATCCACCTCAAGCGAACGTGCGGTTTCCGGCTCGCGCGAGCGTGTCAGAAAATTGATTGAAAATTACTCGTTGGTGAACGACTTTCTGTGTGTTGGAAGAAGAGAATCATTAACGACGAGGGAAAAAGTTGAAACAGAAATGAAATTAGGGAGATTATCTGGAGGCGAAGGTCTTGGAACGGAAACGTTAGTCTAGACGCGACGGTTAGCGTTGCGATTATAACAAGTTGGAGCGTCAAAGTGAACAAGTTAGGACCCGCTAAAGGAACTCGCCGGAACTTTGCTAAACTAACGAACTCCGCGCGAATTAGAAGTTGCAGCTTCGCAATGTTTCAAGTTGCCAAGGTAGACGCGGACCTTGCGAGACGTTTCTACATTTGGCTCGCGAGGAACTTCTTCCGCTGAGGGGTGGCGATATTCGTATTTACCTGCTACTCAGGCTAGACATTTTGATAAATTGTACGAAAGCAACGAGGGTGGGAAACTGAGACGAATTCAAGTAAAAAAATGGACAAAATTAAAGCTTGATATCGTAGAACAATAATATGGGGGACTACAATGGAAGTTTTAACATTTTTCCACCCCTTTAAAACAGAAACGAGTTCCTGCAGACGCTCTGTCAAAAAGCCAACAATGCTTCTTCGTGACTTCAAACGATCGATTCGACTAAAAAAAGGGAAAAGCTACAATATCCTCCTTTGCGTTAACAACAAAGGGGCGCACAGCGAACTGGACGAAACAAAGTTCTAAGAGAACGTAAACTTCGTTAAGGAACAATACAGAGCAAACGTTTATTATTATTTCCCCTGCATTTAGAGCCGCCCCGGGGGACATTCAGCGACGAAAACATTCCGTTCGATTGCCCCACCTCCCCTTTCGCCTCGTCAAATACGTAATCCAGTTGATCGACGATGATCGCGGCTCGTTTGCAGCGGCGGTGCATCGGTTAGGTACGAGCGAGTTTAATTTAAGAGCCGAGCGCCGATAAAATCCGTTTAATTCGTCGAGCTCGACGGATTATACCCCCAGCTAGGCTCTCTCTCTCTCTCTCTCCCTCTCTCTCCCTCTCTCTTCCTCTCTCTCGACGTTCGAGAAGTCTCCGCGATGGGACGACGGTCAAGTATCGATCCGTGGCCTGGATGGATTCCTTTCGAGACGACATCCGTTCGCTCTTTTTCCCATCCACGGTTCCCTTTGATCGTTAACGACGCTACGGGTCTCGAAATCGATAACTCGAACTGGCTAGCGAGCTCGCGAAAAGGGGCGAAGTTAACCGGGACGCGGTTGGCTGCGTCGGTTGGACCGTGCCGTTTCGCGCGTTTGTCGCGACCGCGGCGCGTGTGCGTGTAAATCCACGCGGAGAGGATCCAATGTCACATGTGCGCGAAACGTGATTGCGGACGTGTTAAAATTAACATTACGGGTACGTGATAGAGTGCACGCGTGAATCAGAATGCGCCGCGGGACACGCGGCGGCCAGGGTGAGCGACCTGCGAATGCACCGTAGATGACGCGCTGTTCGAGGCTCGATGGGGTGGCGCGCCCCGTCTTTGCTGAAAGGAAGCCATTCTAAAGGAAACTGACAATAATACCGCTCTCTGGACACAAAAGGGGACGGCAGAATTTATACTGGGGATTTGCTTGCAGAATTGGTCGACCTCGGATCGAAGAAGTGATATTTGAGACGCGAAATAATCATGATCGAAGATATTTTTATTAAAGGAGAATAGTCGTGGAAATTTGCAATGCTGTACGAAATCACACGACGCGTGATACAATCATGATACGCGGACACAAGATGAACGTTCCGTCGCTGCACACATCGGCGTGACAAATGCGTGACAAAGGGAATCGAGGGAATTCATTTCTAGGATTTCAACGCTCTTAATACCCGGTTTAAATTTTCCGCATTAAATTCTACGATTTAACATTTCTAATGCCTAATTTGAATTTCGTCCCTGCGATTTCGCCTCGCTAATACCTGCTCTAAATCATGCAGCTTTATGACTGCGATTCAACGTCTCTAATGCCTAGTTTCAACCCCTGCCTTAGAGTCTCTACAACGATATTCTTAAAATCAAATCGTGCTCTTTATAATATATTACATAGAAACGTATAGAAGACTTTAAAAGACAAAAAAGAAAATCGATCACAATTCCACGCGTGTCTACTCTTCCCAGAAACACTCAGCTGATCCGCCAGCATCCTCGAAAGTAACAAAAAGGAAGCATCCGCGACAGTGGTAGGTTTATTGCCGCTCGAACGGAAGGGTGTTCGCTAGATTCCGTTCGCGGAGGAGCCATCGACCCGTCGACGTAATCGTCCGCGGAGCAGCGACAAGCTGAGCTTCAGTTTCCCGTCGCGAACGACTCGACTCGACTCGTTAAAGTGCAAAATTACGGGGCGTTTCCGGGACACGGGTGGCCCTACGAGCAGAGGGAAATTCGGTGCCGTCGCCATAGTTGTCGCCTGGCGAGCGTTAAACGCGACGAGAACGTCCATCGACGTACTCGAAGTGGGGATCACGGTGGAATTAACGAAGGAGAGAGGCGATCGAGGAAATTTATACGGTCGTGGAAAGGCGGGGTACAAGGGAGAGAGATGCGGTTGGATAACGAGGAAGAAATACGCGCATGTCGAAGATGACGTCGGGAATAAGCGTTGGGATAAAGGGGTAAAGCGAGAGGAAGGAAGAAGCGGTTGGAGCTCGAGAGAGCAGGGGAAGAAATGGCGGGCAGGGATGAATGCCAGGGAGAAGATTCCTCGGTGTAAGCATTGTGCTGTTTGGTAAATGGCGGCATGATTGTTGAAGCAATTTCGTCTGAATTCCTTGCCGGAATTATTCTTTAATTTAAGACTGTTGTACATGTTATTTAATTTTTTTTTCACTTCTTAAATTTACAAGAGTGCATTTCTGTATCGTACAGTTTGCGAAATTGTTGCTTGGAAATATTTTTAAGCAATTTCTTTCAACCTTAAAAAAGAATTTAATAAATGAAGTACTCGAGGAATTTAAATATGTAGAGATTAAACGAAAATGAAGTACGTGTACGATATTAAAAATGGACGTGCAATCTGAGTGCAGAATAATTTTTGGAATCAGACGAAAATGCAGTGCGCGAGGACAGTACGGTTAACAGGGCAAAGATGTTGAAACTAAGAAGGGAAGGGGAGTGGGTAAGAATCCCAGTGTTGGAGATAGTGGATTGCTCGGGGGTCGCTACAGGATTGGGCCACTATCTTGGCTGTTTCTGGCATGTGTGATTAAATTAGAACAATGCTGGCATAACTTCTAGTGCCCGTTTTGCTCCGCCTGGTACTCCCTGCATCCTACCAGTTTACCACTTAGTAAGATGCTAGAATCTAGAGACGCTTGTAGTTCTGCAACTCCCAATCCCTTCCTGTCGTTTGCCCTCTCCTTTCTAATTCGAATTTTTCTATTTTATAAATGCGTTTCACAGTGATTTGCATTCGAGATTTATTTGTCGCAAATAATCAGAAACGCCAATCGCAAGTATTTGCTAAACATCAAGAGAGCACTTGTATTTAACCGTCCTCGGTATCGCAGAGTCCACTAAGAATCATTTCAACTTCAGCAGAGTCTGTAGGAACATACAACTTACTTAAACCCTCGGTCTGAACTTATCCTCGCGTTTTACGACCGCTGCCTCCGGCAGCTTCCCAGCGAGAAGGGCTTTCGTAAAAATTTCACAAACAAGTAGCCGGAGAAACCGCGATCAGCGTTAAACTTGGCCTGGCAACCGACGAGTTGCCCGCTTCGCGAGGTTTTCTACTACTTTTTCAATTATGCGGCTGACTGTTGGGACAAGCTGGTAGCTGGCAAGCGTTAGACTCGATTAAAAGGAGACATCGCCTCGATGGGGTGCGTGTGGTTCTCGCACACCTCGCGACTGCCTCGTTTCGCGGGAACATGGCGGCGATATTGAGATCGTTCGATTTTATGTATGCACACGTGTGTATAGAAAATGTTCAATTAATCGTGGGGGAAATTTTAGGTTTGGTTTCGAACGTGTTCTCAACTATTAGCTAGATTCCATAACTAATCTTGAAATGCGTGCACGGTACATGATTTTTCACGATAAAAATCCACGTAGCTCACCAGTCCGCATAGATATTCCAAGTTCGAGTAATCAAATAGATCAGAGGAACCCCGTGGCTGGCAGGACGTTCGCCTAATCCGAGCCAGAAGCAGCCCGCGCGAAAAAACTCCTCTACGCGTCTTTGACCGTACGTAAACCGAATCACACCGGTAGGTTGTCGCCAAAAAACGAAGGGTGCACGAGGGATTCAATTACAAAGCCTTCGAGATTTCTTTCCTCTCTTTCTCGTCGTCAGCGTGGCCTCGGCTCGTTAAAGATTAACGTCGCCCGCCTGGCGTCGCGTTCGCGGTCCCCAGGGTACGGCTAATGTAACAAAGGAAATCCGGGCGACGAGGGACGAAACCTAATTACACGACCGCCTCTATCTCTCTCTCTCTCTCTCTCTCTCTCTCTCTCTCTCTCTCTCTCTCTCTCTTTCTCTTTCTCTTCCAGAATTGCGATTTTTACGAAACGATTCGGTTTTCAGTTTAGGTACTTTCTTCTTCTGTTACCTGGTTTTAAACGATCGACTAACAAATGAACCTAACCTAACTTAACCTAACCCTAACTATCTAATTAAACAACCATTCCTGTTCAGAAAATGTCCAACAATCGACATTGCAATTATTGATAAACGTAGGTATCAATCTCTAAAAATGAACCCGCAATGACCAAAGTTAGTAAAATCGCGCAGACCAGGAAACAAAACGTACCGCGCGTACACTCGCGCCGTCGTTTTCAATAAACCAGCCTATCCTCGCAAATCCGTCTCGTCACCCCGTGAAAATGATATCCGCGTCACCGCGAATTTCGTCGTTCCTCGCGCCATCTTACGTCGCAGCAGCCCTGGTGCCGCGCGTATTCACGTGCACGGTCGTGGCCACGGGATTGAACACAGGCAGGAATGACGGGAACCAGTAATGGAAACAGAATGGGATAATTCCGCGAACCGCGGACGGACGCGGTAATTGCGAATAATTGCATTGTCTTCGAGTCGTTCGCTCGAGTCCCACCGCTCCTTCTCCACCTTCATCCCCGTCATCCCTTTTCCGCACGGTGCGTTACCCCGGCCCTCTGCCGCCGGCTCGCCCGTCGAATTGCTTCGGTACGAATTCAGAGTCGGCTGGTGGAAACTTTCATACCGATTAGGATATACCCCGCCGCGCCATCCCGCCCGTCCCATCCGCCGCTTTACGTCCGGTCTAACTAGCCGGGGCCCAGTTCCAGCGGCCGTGCAACGGAATTACGTACGGACCAGAGGACACGCGGCTGCCTCCTGAATCTGATCTCATCGGGTGTAATTAATTTTTGCAGACAGAGATTGCCGGTGAATTCCGGCTGGCCGAGTCCTGTCGATTGTTTCGCCGGGCTGAGTGCGCTCGAGGGTACTCGGCGTGGGTTCTGGATGGGCTTAGGGGGATCATCTGCGAAAGAATTGCGACGATGCCGAACGTTTTCGGGAACTCTGACGAGCCCCTGAGGGTTTGTTGAATCATTTTTTTCGGAACGATAATGTTTCTATGCGTTTAGTGTGGAATGATACAAAATCTGAAGACTATGATATATCAATAGAGAAATAGAGAAATAATGAAGACTACGATATGTCGATAGAGTAGACGTTTATGCAGATATGTATGTTGGAAAATATGCGAAGTGTAAAATGTATGAAATATTTAAGTAGGTCATACGAGGGGCAGAGAAGATTTAGATTGACGTGGAGAAGAAATGAATGAGAGAAAGAGGTGTACGGTTTCTAATCTGGTAATTATTATAATCGTGCACGGTTGAGTTGCCATTTCCACAGTGATAGAGGAGAGACATTTCTGCTCTCCCGTCTTTGAATTTAAACTCGTATTAGCGAGCGAACACTCTGCGCGAGCCAACGCGTTAAACAACTTGATTGTGAGCCAGATGGATGACACGAAGAATGGATGACTGTATTTTAAAAGACTTTAAAAGCTTGTCGGACAACGTGGTGTCTGTTAACAATCGACTGCCAGAACGAGGTCGAAATTATCTCGAAATACCTCGCTTGATTGATAGCGTAATAGCAATAGTTTGAAAAAGTGTAAGATAAATTGATGTCAGGGTACTCTGAATGTTTTAGAATAGGCTTCTGGCTATTTCAACGTCCATTAAATTCTATTAAAATAGAATTTGGAGAACAAGGCATTCTAAAGAGTAAGCACACTTTATATATATAGCGAAGTGTCTTGGAAGAAACAGTTAAATTAAATATATAATTAGACACGTTCTTTTCAACCTCCGTCGACGACAAATGAAGAATCACATTCTAAGCAAAAACATAACCTTTACTTTAAATAAAAACTGACTAATTATATTTTTCATAAGATATAATATGAAAATAATTAGACAGAAATGAAACGTTATGTATTAAGAACTAATTACTAACATCTCGGTTAGAAAACGTAAGTAATTCGGATCTGAGAAAATAATTAATCGCTCGCAATTATTGTCAGCCCGATTTCCAAGAAAGCGTAGGCACGTTCAGTCGACGCAACCCTCGTTAATGGAAATCGATCAGTTTCTCTTGGAAAATCGAACGGTAGGCTAGGTAATGACCAGAGGATGAGCAGACCAAGCATAAACGTAAATAATTGCACGATATGCATTAGCTCGTCGGTGCGTCGCGCAACAGCCGCGTCGTTGTTGCTTTATCTCCGTATTTTACGTCGACTTCGCAACGAGTGCTCTTCAGGACAAGAGCCGACACGTCGATGGAGCTTGAGCCCGTGTTGATATAACTCGCGGGAACGAGAGCAAGAACGAAAGGAAAAGTGAGGCATTAAAAAGTGGAACAAGCATCGCATCGAGCTAATTACCATTCTTTCCGCGTTGTTTCTGTTTGCGCTTCGAATAATTAGCGACCCTTCTAAGAAAATTTCGATCGATCTTTCAAAGGAGCACATGGATTCTTTGCGCACGAAGTGAATATCGCGAGCTTGATCATGGTTGAAGAAATTTTATTCAACGTTGAACGAAATTTAAGAAAAAGGTGCATTTTTTTACTTGGTAATACAAATATCTATAATTTTTTAGATTAAGGGCAATTAATATTTTATAACTCTGAAAGGAAGACAAAATTTTACGAACTCAATTATTAGTACGAAAGTTTTCTAAGCAATTTTATACCGTTCTAAACTTCGAAAATTTAACTAACTGTCTTTTAAAAACTGACTGAACTCTTCGCTGTGCATCTGTTCTTATTTTTCCCGAAGCCCGGGGGCGTTTCACGCCTCCACCATTGGAACTGGAACACGTTCATTAACTTTGCTAACCAACTTCAAGACATGGAAAACGTTTTATAGCCCTTGTTACTTTCTTATTCAACGCTAATGATAACTAGCATAATTACTATAAAATATATTTGCCTAAAACTGCACATTTCTGCATTAAAACATTTTAAAACATCTTAATAAAATGGATTAAAATTAACAAAACTTTCAAGAATCGCTGTTCTTATGTTTCAAATTATTTTTTGACGAAATCAGGCTTGTAGGCGGCGGAGAACCTTCCTCTTTAAAATGGTTTTTGTTTCACGTCGATATCTCTTCCCGTTCCCGAGATATCGTCGTGTAAAGACTAAGGTAATTTTTAATAGTTTTCTATCCCTGTCCTTGTCGCGCACTCGGAAGTCTCACTCGCACGTGTCACTGACCTACCTCAAGTGGATCAGCTGTAATCAGCTGATCAGTGTAAACAATAGTTTTACTATTTACTACGAGTTTTTAAAGATGGCCGCCCGCCCATTCATGACTACGAGCATCCAGGCCGCTCAATCTTTAAACGCCTGTATCTCAGGAACCGTTTGAGATATCGGGATGAAACAAAAAGCGTTATACTTGGGATACTTTCTGCTATCTCCTCAGCTGTTATTTGTTAGAAAATTCGCAAGGCTTCTTGGTGTATTTGTCGATAAAATCTAACATTACAGTAAAAATGAAAAGTTTTCTTGGTGTAAGCCTTGTCCTGAAGGTTTTGAACTCCTACATTTCGTTAACATTCTAGTTTGTTGCATTTATGCAGAGATAATCGGAGGGGTATTGGACGTCCAAGAGATTTGGACATAATGATTAAGAATAAAGAACATGTTTCCATTATTCGAGAAAGGAATACGAGATCTATTGTCCGCCGTGTTCCTTAATTCGAATTCATTTCGTCGACATTCATCAGATTTGAAAAAGTACGTTTTAATTATCCGCCCCGCGCCTCGGTCCCTCGTTCGCGGAAAAGTTTGACTTTTATGCGACGGAAACAAATTATGCTGAAAATACGAGGCTCAACGTTAATTTCCGGCCCCGTCGTTTCACGGTCCTCGAATTTCCTTGATAAATAATGCTGCAGGGTTTGTGGAAAGTTTGTGATTGGCACGGGCACGTCTCGAACTTTACGCCGACTCCGCCTCGTGTTTTTCGTTTCTCGCAAAGCTATGAATATTTAAACTTTTATAATTACCGGTTTTATATTTGTGCCCCAGCTAGCCGGCTCGAGATTCCCGACGCGGTGGAAAATCAAGACGAAGGAAAGTACTCTCGCTTTGGCAACGAATCGAACTCGAACTTTCATACGATACGTTAGAAGAAAACACGAGGTGTTGACGTTTCATCCAATTTATCTTCAAACACGTAGACCGCGAAATTATTGCTCAACGATATACTTCTCTTCCTAAGAAACTGTTAAACGTATCGATGTGCACGGTCGATGTAATAATATCTGCATACCGTCATAGTGATCAGAATCAGAAGAATAAACCAACCCCTGTCAGCCATCCCCAACTTCCACGAACAAAGCAACGCCGTTCAGAGATACGAGCGACGTGGCTGGAACGAGTCCTGGGAAAGCCAGCAACCCGTTCGAAACGGACACGGAACAAAGCGGCGCGGAATATCTTGATCGAAGCGCGGCGTCATGATTCATCGCGCGGGTCAAGGATGGCAGCCGCGGGGGTAGTTCGTGCGCTAACTGGAGAAGTAAACACGACCACGGTGAACATAATCGGTCCACGGTGACAAATCCAGCCTCGCGTACGAAGACGCAGAGGCAGAAGCTCGTGCACGCGAGCGAGCGAGCGGGGTTGCGCGTTACGTTCAAGCATGCGCGCGTTACAACGAGCGGGCATAGGAAACGGCACACTCTTCTCTAGTGTGCCGTACTCGAGACACAGGATCCAGTATTCCCCGGTGCAGTTCAGCCAGCGCATAAATTCCTCGAACACATGGCGCCCAAGCTTATGAACAATAACCACGGCTGGCTTCTCCACCCCCGCGACTGTCGACGTTGATGCCAGCGGCGCGTTAGCCGACCTCCTAGCCGGTAATTACGCCAGACCCATAAACATTCGGTTCACGGTTCAATCTCGCCCGGAAGACAAGGGACACGAGTGCCAGGCGTGGCTCCCTGGCACATTCCTTCCACTCCGCGCCGTCTTGGATCATCTGCATAACGTTTTCTGCATCGAAGCCCACCACCCCCTCCCCCATCCCACGTAGGATCTCAGCCGGCTTATTATGCCTCCGTGATCTATGCACCAGGGTGTTGTTACGCGGCAGAAGGCGCTACACGGGGAGTAGATGTAGGTTTTCGATTATAGACAGACTCGTCAGGGAGAGAAGCAGAGTTGTCGATTTTTGTTGACAGTTGTTGATAGTAGTAATTCTTAAAAAACATCGTTAAAAGTATCAATATCCGTGGTTCACCAAATTTAAATCATAAACCAACTCGATTCGTCCATACGCGAACTACCAAACGACATCCGCACAAATCTCCTGAACGCGAAACGCCATCAGTTTGTTCGAGGCGCAGTTGGTAAGGAGGATACTATGAATCAAGCTTGATGTAGAGATACACTTTCAGCCAAAAGTTTCAATCATCTTACACGTCTCGTTCGTACAGCATCATCGCTCGATCGTCCAATAAATTTACAATTAATACCATAGAAATTTATCTAAATTTATCTTTTACTATTTTCGTAGAATTCTTACTAAATACGTTTTCGAACTAACTCGATGTCCGTGCACCATGAAGCACGTGAGAGACCTGAAACTTTTGGCTGGTATTGTACGTGGTCCCGTCCCCGTTCTTCAGCTAGCGGAATCGCGTTACGTCGACGGTAATAAATACGACGGCGTCATAAATATTCGGTCCACGATTTAATCTTGCCGACGAGGCACGAGTGGCAAACGTGGCCTGGTACCAGATGTCCCTTATTTGACCGTGGGCGCACGGGATCATCTGCATAATGTTCCTGGCAGAAGTAAACGATTCTGAGATTAGGTCAGGAGTGCCTCCGGAAACCGTGGCCCCCGCTTCCGGTGACGCCGCGGCGGCGGCGCGCGTCCCCGTCACGTGCGCCGCGTTCTTTTAAATCAAACGATTGCCTCGTAGATCTCCGCGAATGGGATCGTCCCGCGTGTCTCTGCACTTCGAGAACCGTCGAGGCAGCCACCATAAATTCCCATTGTTCTCGGCTCAGCCTCGAACCGGCCGATTTAATTCGACGCCCGGGCGGGGCTTCGGGCGATCCGTTTCGCTTACTTTCGAAAAGTCGACGTGTCACTGGGATTCACCCTTCGTTCTGTTTGCTGTAGTTCGTAGAACCAAATCCTGTCGCCATTTTCTATAGTCGAGTAGGATATTATACGAGTTCATTTAAAATCTCTTTACTCGCGTACTATTTCTTTGCATTCCATTATCGTATCAGTACGTCGTACATATATTTGTCAAACGTTCAACCTTTTCCTATTATACACATTCACTCCATCCTCTGCCTTTTATTCACACAACAAAACCAGAAACCACGCGCGTAACATTTTTCATTCATTCGACTACACTTCAGCACTCTGACCACGGCACCGCCCCACGCCCAAGCGACCGCGCCAACAAAGTCTACGTATGTCCACCATTTTCGCCGGCCATTCTGCCCTTAGCGAAATAAAACACGCTCGCACACTTTCAGGGGTAGGAGGCACCTTGTACAAGTTTATTCAGGGAGGTCGAGCAGAGGCGAGCCTTAAACCGGGTAACGTTTGCGTGGCTCGTTAATTCCGAGTCGCCGTTGAACCCCTCTGGCTTCCTCGCATCGGCCCTTCGCGGTGAAACGACGCTGCACAGGCAGGAAAACTGTAGCCGGCCAGGAGCATCCGTAGCCGCGCATTTCGCATGCAGTGCGCGCGGAAATCGCGCTACGTGGATACGTTACGCCGTTTTAACGCCACGGGCCGAGGAGGGCGAGCTGCTGGTCGACGAGCAGCCCGGAAGAGGACCGTTCAATTTAGCCGGGACGAACCTTCATTCCCAGCGAATGGACGACGCTCCCCGTCAGGGCTCGAGGACGCTGAAAGGGCTGACCTCTTTATCTGCCGTCTCGAGCTCCAGTTTAACGTCTCCGCGTAAACTGGATGACGTGTCTAATTACGCGCTGCAACAGCCACCCCTAACGTTCACCATGTTACGGGTGATACTTGTTCTTTACTAAGTGGTGCATGTATCAAATATGTACACGCGTGTACGTGTGTTCTTTGACCCTTTCGTTACCTCTGACGAGACCTCGCGATTTTACACTTTCTTAAGTTTGTACGCGAACTTTGCAGAAATTCAGTGAGTAATGATTATGATAATACGATTTATTGGGCTTTGTGCTTTCAACTATATTTAGTATATTAGTTGGAGCAACGTTTTACCTCATGAATATCTTTTCGTTGTACCGACACTCTCCTGTTCAGCGAAAATACCTTCAGAAATACTTGGGCCGAGATTTTCCCGGCAATTTTACCATTCCAACGAGATTTACCGGGTGCCGCGCGGCGCGCTGTTCACAAAGCGGGCAAAATCTCGTTACGGGAAAAATTCTGTTATTCGCGTAATTCGAAGCGTGTCGCGGCGTCGTCGAATCAATAGCCGGATCGGTGAAACGCGTGAAAAAAACGCAAGGGATCCCGCGCTGACGTTCGAATAATGCATACCGTGTATGACGGTGAATATAAAATGGGTCGCCGCACTTGAATCATTTCCCTGGTGCGCGGGCGCGCGATTTATGCCAGCCTATTTTGACAAGGGAGAAACGCACGCACAAAAGGGAGCCGCTACGCGAATATTTGATACACGCCGAAAATACGCGTGCACCGAGCCACGTGGGGGGAAAAAATGTAATTTCGCAGAGAGCTTTCTTCGTCCCGCGATCCTTTGAGCACACCCCCCGCATCTCTCCTGCAACGCGCCACGCGCGACGATCTCGCGCTGCGCTCAGGACGATTTTATTTCCCGGTATCGAGCTAAATTCTTCCGTATTTCCCTTCAGTTTCCGCGACGAGGCATCCAACAACGATAAACAGAGATGTAATTTCAGTTCCAGTTTCGATCGTAATCGTGTTTCGAATTAAACGAACGCCTTGTTTTGTAATATGGTTCGAGACTCGTATGGCTTGCGCTGAAAATATAAAGGACACGTCTCATCGGCTGGAAAAGGTACTGATTTATGGACACACTTATTTACACTTTGAGAAAACGACTCGTAGTCAGTGATTTCAATCATTGTTTTAGAATGTTCCAAGTGAAAAGGGTTCAGGGCGAAGTAACAAGTCGACCGCGTGGCATAACGACAAGGGTGATCGCGCAAACAGCTGAGAGAAATTCTAGAGGACGCGATAGCTGTTGGAGGATAAAGTAAGACGATATTGAAAAATAACAAAATCGAGTTTGGAGTTTCGTGCTCGTGAACAGCGACTTCAAAAGTCCATTAAGTACGCGGGGGTTGATGTAAAAATCTATAAAGGACTTATTGACTTTCGCTGTTAATGCACGCCTGCGCGAGCCAATTTTAAAACTGTGCGCCCTCCAAAATGGAGTCTCGCAGAGCAGCTTTGTTAAGGATCTTGATTTTCCTTGATTCGATTCGCGCGTTGAATTACGAAACGCGACGGTGCACGTTACGAATAGTCGGGCGCAAATTAGCAAACACCGAACGGGAAATAAACGACTGCGAGGCGCGGTCGAAATGGCTGGCGGATCGGTCGGTATTTGAAACAACTAGCAATGAATAGCAACAGGAAACTAGGCGATAACTTGCTAATGAGGAGCATATATCACTTTTCCGATACTGCAACGAACGCGGAACGGCCGCGATGAATGGTACGAATTGCAATGTGGAAACGCTGAATCGGCCGCGCGAAGCAATGTACTGTGAACCGTCCTGTAAATCACAACATAGTCTTGGCAAGGAAGTTAGTTGTTGAGCTGGCGCGTTTGACGAATAGTGGAAAACATTAATCTCCGAAGGAGACGCTGGGTTTGTCGCAGCGTTCTCTTTTCCAATCGGGCAGTTCGAATGTTTCGTTCACCTGTAACGAGTTTCGAATTACAGCTACGATTGTTCCCAATAAATCGACAGATCGAGCAACTTTATAATTGATCGTTTTCGCGTCCACTTCCAGTTTCATCTCGCACCGACTGACTTGAAAAGTTGTACACCCGCCATTTCCCGGTGAAGGCGGACATTTTCATAGAGACGATCCAAGGTTTTAGTAATAAAGTAAATTAATATAATTAAAATGAGAATTAAATGAGAAAGGGTTGAAAAATTGATTCAGCTGTGGCTTCGTTCGAAAAATTCGTTTTATAGATATCGAATGAAGTTTAGAACGTTTTTCGATTAATAATAATAATACAATGGAAGTTAAATATCGAGCAGAATTGAGACATCGAACGACTGTTCCACGCTTTGTTATTCGAGGTCCGTTAAATAGGTGGTTGTTTAGATGCGACCACGATAAACTGACAATACTCCGTAATAACTGCTGCGCTGCGCGCGTATAAATCTTGATCAAGAATAGAACAAACGGACCTTGTAATCCGTGACATTTGTCGCTATCCATAAATTGTATCGCGTTCAGCAATAAATGAAACGGTGCGAGACACGATTTATAAGTAGGTATATATACGATATCTCAGCTTTTCGCGAGAGAAGAAATTAGAATCAATTTTCTACGATATTTATCGAATTTAAAAAAAAACACTTTCGTCTGAAATATCTGACCTGCTACAAAATAGAAAGAAAGGATATCCAACAAGATAAAACTATCCGTGCTCGATAAAATCATCCACTATCCGGCCACAAAGCCTTCCAGCAGGAGCCATCGCTAATATCCACTTCTACCGCGACCACACGCACGACCTCCCCATTCATTTCCATCGAGAGCAGCCAACAAAGAAGTAGCGCACGCTGATACAAAGCGACAGTTACCCTCCGCGTTTCTCCCTCATTTTCCAACGAGGCCACGACGAGTGCTCGGCCGGTTGGATCGATCTAAACGCTATCCCAACAAACGGGAAAACCCGATGAAAAGCGCGGCGCTACGAAAACCAGCACTGGCCGGGCACACGCGGTCAGAATGCGCGCGTCATTGTTCCAACCAGGCCTTTTGTCAGCGAACGAATTACTGTTGCTGTTTAGAAGCCCCTCGCCCCCTCCCCGGTGACCCTTTTTACCCCGTCAACGCTGCATCCATCGTGCAACATCAACCTGTCTACCCTTATCACCCCTTTCATCCTCCTTTTTCCCGACCTTTTCTCCGGTTGCTCGCGCCCCTTCTTCCGTTTTCCTTTCTTCGCCGCTACCAATCACTCTCCGCGCCTTCCATCTTGTTTTTCTTCTTACCTTTCCATCCATTTTATCGCGACCTACCGACTAATTTTTCTTTTCACCACACCCCCCCTCCGGTCTCGCAATTCTATTCTGTCCATTCTCTCCAGTCGTTGACGTCTCGCGTCTCGTTCGCAGTTTCATCTGATTTCTGTCGAGCGCTTCTTTGACTCGATCGCTTCGTTACGCCTCGCTCTTGGCGCGCAGCTCGCTTCGAAGACTCCCGTTCTTTGGCCAGGAATTTATTTAACCCCGAACGCGTTCAATCGAGTTCGTTCTCGAGCGGTGGAGTTTCCTCTCGAGGTCCTTTTGTCTTTGCTCGTCGTATCGTAAGTCGCAGACACGAAAGACATCGAGTGTTTGATCTGCGCGAGCACGTCGATAGGACGAAGCAAGGGTGGAAGAAGTAAACCCAAGATTCTAAGTGGGAATTTCTTTCATCCTCTGGTGATAAATGCTTAAATATATTCAACTCAGTTCGATATCACAGCTCCGTTACAAGTAAACAACTGCGAAGAACAGAAAGTACTCTGCAACTGTGTAGAATCGAACGAGTCGAGGATACGTATCGAGGGCGCCATTTCTGTACCGCGACACGCAGCCGTACCATCCACCATCCCCTCGATGGCAAACGCGGCCAGTGGCTATCGGACGGGCGCGTTGTCGATACGAAAATTGCACGCTGATTATCACGAACGAGCGATCTAGCGCGCGCAGTTTCGCGCTTTTGGCCGCGACGCCTAACGCGGCTGATCATTATCGTCCGCATCGACTGCCGCGGTGCTGGTTCCGCTTTATTGTTACCGTGGCGCAGCGCCTGTTCCGCGAGCCTCGCCACGTTATTGCAGTCGTTACCGTTATCAGCCCCGCGGCCGACTTTGTTTCCGAGCGACGTTCGCATTTTTTTTTGTAGGGGGTGGAGGAGGGGGCAGAATCGCGATAAAATCGCGCGTCCCCTCTGGTAGCAGCGCAGACAAATGATGGACGCGCGGATAATCGAATGGCGGCGGATGGATGGCGCGCGAAACGCGTACTTCCCTCTGCGGTCGTTGGTTCATCAGGTTATCGACTGCTGTTCCGGGTTAATGGTATTAATATTGCAGATAGCGGTGATGTTTACGTTGGGTCGTTAGGCTGTTGGCGAACCGTTTTGGATTTAAGATCGAACGATTATGTTTTGAATGATTACAGTTGTTTTAAATCGTACTAGGGGATATCGATATGTTAAGGGTGAAATCATTCATTGGACAAGTGTCGAAAGCATTAATCCATCATTGGCAACGTAGAGTTAGACCTCTACATAGAGTGAGGTTTATATAAAATTCCTTAAAGGCCACTTCAGTGGGCGAGGGTTATTAATTTTTATAATTGGCTATAATTTGGGTTTCTTGCCTTCTGGCTCGATTAAAAAGACTGGCCATCTTTTAAGAATAAACCATTGTGCAGAGCCGGAAAGAAGTTCCGTGGAAGAAATGAGAATCTAATTGGACAGAGTGGAAGGGGCACGTCTCTTCTGAGTTAATGCGAAGCGAGTGCTCCTCTTGCCTCTGTATCGTCTCGCGAGACTCTTTTCCACCCCTTTTATAGCGTACGCGTCAACAGAGTAAGTGAAAAAAGTATTATTCTTTGGATTCAGCTGTCCATGAAATCGATCTGCAATCGCGAATAGTAGTATCATCTTTTCTGTGATATAACGTATAGAGGACACTTCCAATTAACGCAGTTGTGAACACATCGCAAGCTTACAAGCAAAAGAGGGTGCAACAGAAATCGATTCTGTTCAAGAATTCCCAGTTTATAGCGAGAGGCGTGGTATAAACTCATGGGACTTGAAATTTACAATCAGATAGAAATCAGACATAAATCTTGATCAGACGCGGAACGCGTGTCGTTAAACGACACATTTGTCAGCGTAAAAGTACCTTCCAAGCTGGCTCGGTTATAGACGCGTATCGGTTTACGCGGACCTTCTTCGATCGCGCGAGCAGGCGCGACCGTGCGCGCGGATGCGCCCCCTTTTCTGGAGGCTGGTGCAATTTCGGTTGACAGTTTAACGACCGCGAGCGTTTCGGGTCTGATTTTTCCGCGCTCTTCTGACGAGTCGTAAATCGGACGCGGCGCGCAGATAGCTGGCCTGCGCTCGTTCGCCACGGACAAGGGGTGCGTAAACTCCGCGCGCATACGACGCGCGTAATTCACCGCGTATCTATACGCGGCGGCCGATACGCGTTGCGCGCGCCTCTTTATTAGGGCTCTTTGTCCGAATTTTTACGATTGTTGCCCCGCACGCTGCCGAATCGAGCATTGCGAACGACGCGGACCATCGCGAGCGTTTGTAACTGTTGGCACTGAGCAAATGGACCGCGAGGATTTTAGGGGAGAGATTGGAAATTAGGGGTAGATTTTTAGCGACGCTTTCCTCGTTGCGATTACACACTTGAGAGTACTGTTTAAATTAATATTTTGTTTTTAATCGTTCTATTCGTTAACTCCTCTCGTCAATGCGAATAGCAACGTTAGATTTCATCGTTGGTCTCGTCGTGTAATTTCATAATGTGTATTTTCATAACAGAGCGGCTCATGCGTCGTTATATGGTCGCGAAACTTCAGCCACAAATAACAGTGTTAATATCATAACCATTATATTCACGTGACAAGAACTTTCGTGACTGTCCTCCACTTTTAACGATGAAAGCAACCATAAAAGCACAGCAATTCGAAACTATCGAAGATATAAAATGGAACTCGCTGAACTGGCTGAACGCTGTAAAAGAAAACGTTGAAGAGGGCAGTTTCGATTGGAAACTCTCTTGTCCTCGAATTGAAAAACACCAAATCGATTCGAATCAAGAGAGTTCTAATTACCTGTACCAATCTAACCACTCACCACTGACCACGATTGCTCGTCAATTATTTCGACAAATTCCAACGTAACTCACTCAAAGTCCGTCGTCGAGTGAACCTCGAAAGGCAACGAGATCGAGTTCACAAACTGGATGGAATGGTGTGTACCAGGACGATGAAATAAAGCTACGAGCACACTGACCGACGTCGTCGAGACGAAGCACGTAGCATCGAATGCGACGGAAGACAAATTCGAACGTTCTCGTGTGACAGAAATTCGCGACAAGCTGTGGGGATCCGTGGCATTTCGAACGGAAATTCCGGCTCGAGTCGTCCACTGGTTGCCCCTTTAACGACAACCATAACTTAGCGGATGACACGGCTACGATAGAGGCGCGCTCTTCGCTCTCGTCGTCGAGCTGCACCACTGGAACGATCATAGGGGATAACGCTGGCATAATTCGGACGGAGCGACGTGTAAGTTTGCTTCAGGGCGTCTGTCAGATAAAGGAAGGTTCCGTTTGGTTAATCCACGTCGGATAACGAATTCTATCGTCGTCTCGGTTTGCGATTCAGCAGTTGAAACGACGAATACTCGAAACATCCCTTGAAATCGCGCGGAAATTTTCTCCAATGAAAATTAAAATATACATGTTAAGCGAAACGCGTAGTGTTTGACGATGGAATTAATGGTAATCGATTTGGGGAGCTGATCGAACCGCGTCGTCGAACGATCGCGAGGAGTCCTTGAAAATCGGTTTCGTTTAAATCACGCTTTCACGCCGTGCGACGACACGGTTAAATAATTTGGCGAGCAGAATCGTGACACGAGCGAATGTATCCGCCCTCGCGTTCCCCTCATTTGCCCCGCTCGATACGCGGTTCCTCGTGGCGAACGAAACGTTGCAAAATTGCGGGCCGCCGCCGCCGCTCGCGGACGTTGCATCGTTCCTGAGTTTGATTAATTTCCGGCCGCCGCTACCGCGGCTGATAAGGGATATATATTGAGGCGGATCTTGGGAATCGTTTACGGTGTTTCGTAAGAAATATCGTTCGTCGTGATAAATGGCCGTTCAGATTCGAAAATGCCGATTCCAGTTATCGAGAATACCGCCGCGGCTCTTAAAGGAAACCCCTCGCGCGCGGCGAGAATGCTCCCGATCATTGTTCTTCCTGTAGATCTCCCGACAGTTCCTGATGGCCGCCAGAACGATAAAGTTTGATATATTATCGCGATACTTGACGTTTCGAAGCTTTCCACGATTGCTCTCAAAGGTATTCCTTGAACGTACCCTGCGTTGGAAAAATGATGTTTCTCCTCTAACAATTAGAATTTCACTGCGTTTCTAACCGTCTCTGGTATATATCGTATATTAGAAATGTATAGTTTTACGATTAATAAAAGATTAACGCAAAATTTCAATGTATCCCAAACTATACTAAATATATTTTAAACAGTTTAAAGTTTCGCGTCGTGTATAGACTTGGTAAAACAAGCGAAAAGAATCCCCACGACGAGATCACCGTAAAACAAAACCAGACTGAACGTTATTTACCTGCAACGAGAACCGATACAGATAATCCGGCGGGTACTGTTGCGGATAATGGTGGTGAGCATGATGCTGATAGAGCTGCTGCTGCCCGTACTGTTGCACCCCTTGCTGCGGCTGAAACTGTTGCTGGTGCTGTTGTTGCTGGTGCAGCTGCTGGTATTGCTGCGTATCCGCGTGCGTCTGATGTTGCCGATGATGATGATGATGATGATGATGCTGGTGATACCAGGCATGATTATAACCATCCATATCACAACGAAGTCACGTTCCCGGCCCACTGCCTCGGACGTATCCTCCTCGATGCGGGGTGAAAAAGGGTGGCTCGCGCAAATGGCAAACATATCAATCACCTGCCAGCAGGCCACGGACGCTCGATCCTCGTATTCCGAATTCTCTTTCGCGCGGAATAACCGACATCACATCTGCGAGAGAGCCGGGACCCGCGTGTCTCTCTATTGTTCCCCGATTCCTTTGTGTCCCGAATGACGGACACTGGCGGCGGGAAAAAATTATTGCGCGCCGCGCTAGACACTCCCGAGTTACCCGAAAACGAAACGGGACGCGGACTGTTCGAACCGCGTTACGATCGAGGGCTCTTAATTTCCCCTTTCTCCGTTCACGTCGATGGAGTTTCGAATGTAGATATATGGACGACGAGTGATGTACCCTGTGCGCGCACTGAACAGTTCGATCGTTAATTGGCGAACGGTGCGCGTAAACGGTTCAGAGAAGGATGGATTGTTATTTCTACGGCTATTTCATGTCGCGAAATGTGTACCACGTGATAAACGCGATGCTTGGAAGCTTGAACGAACCCTGTTTTGAATTCTCGCACTGTTCACGCGGACGAGAAACTTGGTACGACAGCGACGATCGCAAAGTCAGCGCTCGCGAGCTCTTACGTGTCCTTCGGACTCTGGTCACTTGATCGAGACACTGACCGTGTCGATCGTTGAACGATGAAGCTTACACGCCTGAAGGACCTCGAGAAAGTTCCGAGTAAAAGGTCGATGGCTGCTTTTATTACTGTCCCATACTACGGGGGTGGAAATCCTCGTTTCCAATCTCCACACGGGGACACGAAACTTGGCTCTCTCTAACTACTCCGCTTGCACTTCCGCCGGATCCCGTATTGCACTCTACCAGGTGATGATTGCTGGTCAACTAACTCGCGTCGAAATCGACGAAATCGCGGTGAGCCGCTGGTGGTCGTTCCCCACTCTGGTTGACCCCCACGGACTATTATTCTTCGGCCCTCGGAGGATCCTCTTCCTCTCTGTCTCTCTCCAGCAGCCAGCGATCGGCTGGACCGGTCGGAGTCTTCCAGTTCTCGTTTCCGCTGGGGGTCGTCTTTGGGAAAACGGTGGCGCGCATCAGGAAGAGAAGGGGTTGCGACGGCCGCGAACACGTCGACCTGGAATTTCTGTTCGAATCGAAAACCTGCCGGAACGGATGGTTCCTGATGGCTGCCGCTTCCTTAACAGCGTCTTCTTCCTCTTTCGACCGCCATGCGACTCGATCGCAGAGGAGAAACGTGGACTTCTTTTGTTTGGTTCTGTTCTGTCGTGGCTGTTGCTTCTTGCTTGAGAATTCTTCTCTCGTGTTTGTTGTTGTACGAAGGAAATGTGGATACTTGCTTGTGGAGGGATGTTTGTAACTTTTTACAGAATTATGGAGTTGATTCGTTCGAAGATAATTTGCGGAGGATGTCTGTGTATGATTACGACTAAGAGTACTTTGTGGATACTATTTGTAATTGTTTTTTCTTCAGTTTACCTTTGTATTTTTATTATTTTTTAAAAGTTTCATATATTATTTCATATGTCCATCGCGAGTCTTCTATCGATTAAATGTTTTTTCAGTCGCATGAATCATATTTCGTTATTATTTGTTGTAAAGTGAACAAAAATGAAACCACGTGGGAAATAAATATTTTTTAATTCCTTGTTCCACCGTCGAATAAATGGGAGTAAAATCAAGATGAAACGTGTTTCCATTGAATTCCCATTTAAAACTGATTTAAACAGCCAATTAACACTCGTACCACGGCTGCCGCGTTATCAGTTGCTGGGCCACGAATCCGTTAACGATTATACACTTCTAACACTCACTCGCTTCGTTTTATCGCGTCCTGATAGTCATTAACTCGAATTAATTCTAGTCGTGAGGATCGATCGCGGAAGCGCAATTGCAACGCCACGATTCCCATTACTACCTGCTGAGATTGCATCACGAGCGATTAAAACGATTCAGATGGGAATATTCTAATTAACCACGTCAATAAAATCTGTTGAAAAATTCCTCTGTATTTACGTTCCCACGGGGAAAGATACGTTGTCAAACGAATTGGACCAAACGCGTATCGTATCAAAGGCGCGGAATCGCTGGTATTAAAAACGCGTGAATAAGTTTGAAAAATACCAACCAGAAATACAGTGTTCACGGAAGATAAAGATACAAATGCAAGTTTTAATTTGTCAAATTGAAGCAACTGCGTTGGACTCCACGGGCTAACATTCAGTTCGGTTCTCATGTTTTTTTAATCTCTGTAATTTGAAATTGATATCGCGGATGTGTTTGAACTTTTCATATCGGGAAAAATTTTTATTAACACTGGACCAGGTATTTCGTTTATTCGCTACGATAAATGTAACACGAACGGAATACGAGTAGTACGTATATGTTATGACAAAGCTTTTTACATATCATTTTTTCAACCTCGTATATATATATGGATACATAATATAATGCATATATTTTTGAAAAGATATTGCGTAGATGTTAAACAATTTAATTCACAAAATTATTTTTGCTCCTTCCCATCCGCCATTGTGGTTCCACGGAACCAATAAACAACAGACCACCCCATTCTTTCCTGCCAACAAACAAACCCTCCACGCTGCGCAACTTCCGAATTCTGGAAGCCCCCAGACCGATCCTCTACCTCGCAAGCATCGAACTAGTTTCCAAAACAACCCTCGAAACTCCACCCCTGCGGTCCGTCCTACTTAATTTTCAACTCAATCAGCGTATACACGCGCAATCTCGCCGCTCCTTCCTATCGATACGGGATCCATTATCGCCGCTTTTAAATCCTCCCGATTTTCCCTCTGCTCGCGCGCGTCCTCTTCGTCCTCGAGCAAACAGGTTAGACGGGGCTGCGCCAGTGGGTCCCTCGCTGCTAAAAAGGCGATTGTTGCTCGAAGGGAAAGAGCTAAGCGGAGGGTCCGCGCGCTCGTCCAACCCTTCTCTCGCGAGTTTCGAACGGGTAAATCTAATAATGCACGGCCCACGACACCCTGCGAAACGTCGCTGGCGACAAGTGTCCGATGGGATTTCCACGGCCTCGAGCCAAAGGGTTGGCGCGGAGGGACGAAAAAGAAAAAGGAGGAAAAGAATTCGAAACGAGGCGAAATTTCGGTATGGCTCGAACGTTTTATCTTCCCTCGTCCCTTTCGTTTTTCTATACACTTTTCCACGGGAACAATAGGGGATGCCGTAATAACGAGCTTCCATTTTGGAAGACGTTACACCGGGTAGAAACAAATCGTCGGCGAAACAATGAGATCGAGCACGCCGCTTGGCAACCGCGATATGGTAATTCGAGCGCGGCGAGTAAATTTCTTTTTTTATCATCAATGCTGGATTACTAGAGATCGTAATCTTTTGTTTCTTTAATAACCACGGTTCTGGGGAATATCGTGGGTCCGGTTGCTTGAAGCTTCGAGTTGGACTAAGCGATCGAAAATCGTGAATTATTCATACTCTGTTTATTTTCGAAAGATTTCGTTGCTCTGTTCTTTGAACACAGATATGCGCACGATCCGACAGAATCTCGTCGTGCCAAAAAGTCTGTGCCGCCATTCACGGACGTACGCGCCATTATTAATATCGGCATCAGCTAGATACACGCGAGCGCGCTGAAAAGACACGCGAAACCATCTGACATAATTAAATCGCAACAGAGCGAACGAACGAGGCTCGCATTTACGATTCCCTAATGATCCGTATAATAAAACCGAGCGTAATTATAACCGATCCACGCGTATCTTCTCGTGTTCCCTTTGTACGGTTCTGCCAGGAGCAATTAAAAAAAAAAAAAAAAAAAAAAGAGAAAACAGGAAATAAAAGACGAGAGAGGAAAAAATGGAAAAAGAGCACGGCTGATACGAGCGCCTATAACATCAATTCAAAAAATTGACGTCAGTACGCTCGACCTAATTCTCCGTTGGCTTCACGAACGATTCTTCTGGTGTGCTTGTAAAAAATCGAACCGGGATAACACGATTGTAAGTTACACGCGATGGAAGCGCGCCTGCACGATCAATGGGGTGAGCTCAAGCCACTGTAAATGTACGTTTCCATGTGTGTGTGTGTGTGTCTGTGTGTATGTGTGGTTTAAATAGGGAGAAAGAGAGAGAGAGAGAGAGAGAGAGAGAGGGAGGAAAGGAAAGGCAGTGAAAGTCAGGAGAGACGCGATGAAATTCAAAAGGAAGCGAAAGGGTAGAAAGGAAAGGGATGAACGTAGAGTGGAGAAAGTGAACAGAGGGGGATAATTGGGAGAGAAAAAGCGGAGGGAACGAGAAAGGTTAGGATAGATTGCGTTCCCAGCGAATAGTTGGTGAATATATCGTGATTTTCTTTGGGAGATGGACGGGGGTGGCTCATGGTGAAAGAAAATGGATAAAAATTAGGAAGAGGTTTGAGCAATGGTCTCTGTTGAACAGCGTTACGGACAAAAATCTATGCTGGCAATTAACGAATTTAATGCGACTATAATTGCATTTTGTATACTGTAATGCATTGCAACTAAAAGTCGATCCGTTTATTTGTTGCATTTATTTATTACTTTTGTGATAAAATCACACAAAAAAGGCAGTGATAGTCTAAAATTGAACGAAGTATATCTGGACAAGATATGGAAAGATGAAAATCTAAAGGAAGACAATTCGATCGAAGACGAGATCGGAGGGCGGAGATAACTGAAACGAAACTTACGATCAAGCGGTAGAAAAGAAAATGGTCGACGCATTGGACACCAGAAATACGAGGGGAATCGTGGTACACGGAAGTGATGGAAGGTTCGTTTCGCATGCGTTGCGACAAAGAAAAAAAGGAATCGGCCGGTGAAAAATTCAGGACTTTGTATGCGAGCAAAAAGCAGCGTGAGAGCGTGCCTCTTGAATCCCTGTACCGCGAATTTCAACCCCGCTGGACCGAGTATCGCCGATGCGGGACTTTTTGCGCTTCCAATCACCGCGATTCGAGAAGAGAAGCCCATTCACCACCTCGCAAAACAGATATCTCGATAGGAGCGGTCTCCTTTTCCTGCCTACAATTTTACACACGGAATTCACACCGTGAATTACTTATGTATTCTGTTTGCAAGCGTAATTTCACTTGTTTCTATTGTCTCGATACATTATACACGCAGCATGGAAAATGTAGGTATTACGTATACGTATATACGTTGTTCGTCGATACGATTTCATCGAGTAATCGGTTGTACACGGTCCTTTTTAATCTTGAAATATTTTGCTCGGATGTTTTTAATTTTTCTTCCCTTTTATCCAAGTAAATAAATTTTATGTAGCGTCGCAAGTGTAAATACACGTATCGATAAATTTTATTGGACTGAAATCGTTGCAATGGATTGTAAATTTTTCGATATTCCCGTTCGCGCACGTTTGAAACTTTCGCTCCTGCGTTCCAGTAAGTAAACTGTGTACAGTAAAAACCGTAGATAAATGGATATTTTTGAAAAAATCCTTTAATACACAGGTCTCGTTCCCGCGCAATCATCAACTGTGGACACCGGCTTCAATTTTTAAAGCACAGTAAATTCCAATTAATTCACAGTTTCGTTCCCTTCGACCATAAATTCATCCGTCTTTCGCATCGTTTCTCTTTTTGGTCCGGTATTTTTATTTCTCCTGGGAAAAATTCCTTCGCGAACGTTCAGCAACCGTACAGTTCGCTCTTGCATGAATGTCTCTGATGGAAAAAAACGGTCGCTCGTGAAATATTGGTTTGGTTACTTCCACCCTTTAATTTTAGCTTCGTTCTAATCGATACCGCGCCTCGAAATTGAAACGTTCTGGGTCGAGTGGTGAAAAATTACGAAAAGGAATAATTTCTTTAAAGAGAAAGAGCAGCATACGATTACTATTACAAAACTGTGTGAAAATCTATTTTCTAACCTGGAGAAAGGATAGTAATGTCAATAAGTATCAATCTTTGTAATGATCGAATTTTCAAAAGAGAATATTCCATTTCTGGAGTCTTCACGAATATTTTTAAACAGTTAAAATACCATAGATAGTTGCAATTCGATCAGTTATACTTTTTACGGATATATAGAAATGATAGTTACAGCAATTCGACTAAGCAGCAGAGAAGTATCGAAGGCACGTTAAGCCTTTCGCGAGGCACTTTAAACGTTCATTTACGGTCTGAGCATGGGCTGTGTACCGATCGATAATTGTTTTATCATTCTTACGGCTCCCAAACACTGAACTCAAAGTCAGGTATATTAGCTCGATTAATGAGAAACGACCGTATGTTTCAAATAACTCGACTTATTTAACCTTACAATATCGATTAAATCGAGTCGCGTTCAAACTGTTCGCACATCAAATAATTCCTTGACATCGCCAGCCGCATCACGCGAGGATAGCTCGTCGAAACGGTGTCTCAGATTCCCATAAAACTTGTACGCAGAAGCTGCAGAGTGTGCACGAATTAACCCTGTTGCCGCGAGTTAATAACGCGGCGTCGCGGTATGTAATACGTCGCCGGACGCGCGCGGCCGACGAGATTAAAGGATCCGCGCGGGAGTACGTATAAATTCGCAATGGAGATAATTACGATAGCAGTCGTATAACGAGTCCATAAAGCGCCGGTTGGAATTGGTTAAATTTATCGATCGCGTCCCGGCGATACGCGGCCGCTTTTTATCCGCGTCCGATCCCCTGGTAATTCCATTCCACCAGCGAGCGCGTACGCGTGCCCGTCGAACGTGTGGGTGCATGCACACCGGGGCGAGCTGTTGCTTGCATTCTCGACCACGATGCCGTTTAACGTTGTTCCCGGCTCGAAAACACCCGGTGACGCGAGATCGATCTGAGCACAGTTTGAGAAAACGATCGTGTTCGCTTTTATAGTAATTCTGTTCCTGTACGTTTGCTATGGTGAACATTCGTCGAGATACGGTTTCGATGACGAGGAATGTTCTCGATCTCTGTGCACGTGGAGTTTCGAATGAAAAATACATGTTTCAAATTTTTATGCACACTTGAAGAATATTTCGAACGGTACGAAATAGTTTCCAAACGAAATCCTTGTAGACTGATTAGCACGAGATTTTCTTTCCTCAACCCCTTTGACATATCGACACAATTTCCTGCGCTGAAAGGATTAATCACGAAGACATTCTCGAATGCATCGCCCGGCAGAATCCGCTCGAGCACCGTGCATCGTCCAAATCGATACATCTTTATCCACGTTATCCAATATTCTCGCGTTCACCGGTGGTTCGGCAAAAATGGCAGGCTTCAAAGCCTGCGAGGCACTTCGTCATCCCGTGGCAACGAGAGACTCCCCGGAGGCTCTCTCTTCCGCCTCGTCTCTAAAAGCCAACGATCCACCCCCTCTAACCCCTTAGCGAACCCCGCCTCGCCTATCATCCCTCTTCCATCGCTCCACGATCCTCTCGCCTCGTATTTATGTTCTTGAGAGCAACCTGCCAATTAGTTCCTACCCTTACCCGGCTGTTATGCACACTTTGAACAACTAGAGACGCGGCCCCGGTACTTGCAATTGGATACCAGTATTCACTTTCAAGAGTATTCTCGACGAGCTTTGTAGCCCACGTGCGACTCGCCCCGTAACCAACCCCCGCGCGCCACCCTCCGTTACGCTCGCGATCCCCTTTTCCGTGTCTCGTTCGCTCACGCTCTCCTCCCAATTACGCGTCCGTCTCTGAAGATCGTTTTCTCTTTAGACATCCAACTCTGGAGGAATCGAATCCGCCATCGAGAGATTCCGAAACGCCACGAAGCCGCGGAACGAAATCCCACCTGCTTGGGGATTCGCGATCGTCGGCACGTAGTTTAAACGAGGCTACCATCCTGCGCGAAGTTCATCGGCGAATTGCTAATTTATGGTAGTTCAGCGACGTTAATAATGGCTGGATAAGTTCGCGCTACGGGATACAACATGGCGGCGTCTGATGGGAGTAGCGAGGGCGTTGGTGTCGCGAGCCACGCTTTGTGTTTAGAGTTACAGGAAATGTTGGAAAGAAGGAAACGAGGGTGTTAATTGTTGAGCAAGAAGAGGTGGTGGTTTCGTTGATTTTAAGAGCGCACCGCGGAACTGGCTGGAAAGGCTGCCTGAAGGATTGACGAAGTTCGAGGGATAATGGCTTTTAAAGGTATTTAACGATGTTCGCGGCCGTAATGGGGGTGGAACAATGGCTGGACTCCGCGAACGAATTTGAGAAGTTCAATTTTTAGTCTGGAATAGGCGCCTCTTTGTCGACTCGCTTAAATCTCGCGGTTTTTAAAGCTCTCTTTACTTCCTGCGATTCGTTCCCCCGCTCTTAGGTATTCTTCTGGATTTTTTTTTTATCACGACGATCCATATTTTTTCTAGATTAGTTGCTGGAGAAACTGGGAAATAATTGAACTGCACGTTGCAGTGTTTAATTTTACTTTTCAACTTTTTCGTATCGCTTCCCGCGTAACACCCGCGTGAATTACTGTGCACAGGATAAGACACTCGACTTCGCTATCTGAAATATTTCTCCTATTTGCATAGATAAATTTAAATATTCCGTGCGTGTCCACCGCGACTTCGCTGGGTTTACCGAGTGACTCCGATGTATCTTTTGTCTGCCGCATTTTTTAATATATCTCACGTGTAACGTGGTAGTTACTTTTATTGTGATAGTGTTCTGTAAAATATACAGTTTCCAAATAAAGAACATTTCAAGTGAAAATGTAATGATTTCTAAATTAAACGTGTATAAATATTTGAGGACACTTGATCCAGCCTGCTGAGACTGATCGATTGATAACGATTGGAAAATACAACAGTGAGTGTAAATTACGATACGAGAAAACAAAATCGTAAGGTAGATCATAAGGGGTGAGATCAAATAATAACAATTACGGAAATGAGAGAAGGAACAAAAGTATATTGGAATCGAAATGAGGAAAATGCATGCAGAATGTGCAAATCGAAACTGGAAATACTAGAACACCATCCGAAGAAATGCCAGTCTCTAAGGGAAATGATAAAATAACAAAGTTTGCAAAGGACATGGAAGAAAGTCCAAACGAAAGCATTGACTCTGGCATAACTTTACTCTTAATACAAGCGCGTGGTAGTTCAGTTACAAATTACTCTATTTAGCGCCACTTCTCACTGATCCACTACGTTCACGTTTGTACACAATTCAACCCCTAAATCTGATCCTACATATCATTTATCTCCACCTAGTATTAACATCAATAAACAACCATAAAAATCCCTCTCTCTAACGAAACAACGAAATTCATTTACTATAAAAAATCGAACAGTTTACAATATACGTTAAACCACCCTTCTAAAATAGCAAGGGTCAGAAATAAAGATCCACCGCTATCGCGACGTACAGGGGGGGAACGGAGAAGAGGAGCGAAGCACCGTCGTCAGAGATCGTCTCGTAAAAAGGAGGGCGGTATTTATATTGGATATTCCCGCTTTAAAGTAACCCTGCGTGGCTCGCTAGGCTCGCAGGGGGCGGAAGGAAATGATTTTTTCGCAGGCCATGAGAACGCATATTTCGCGGGGCCGATCGGCTGTCGAGTATCCGGCGCGCATCGATCTCTGTTCAGAAGACGACGTCGACGGTAAAAGCGTACACAGGAGGACGCCTAGGCGGGGGTGCAGGGTGTTTATATAGCGCGGCAGGATTATGGCGGCGGGTAGTAGCAGGATTCTTGCAATAACTCGCCGCAGCTTGGCACGGTATCGCGAACAAACACGGAGGTGAATTGAACGGAGGCGCGCCAAGTATTTTCCAATTACATCTTCCATTAACGATCATTCCTCGTGTACACGAACCGCCCCTCCATCCACGCTCGCGAACGGATCGATCCCAAGGAACAGGACGCGCTCCTTCGCCGTAACGCGTGCCTCGCGCGAACTTCTCAAATAATTTGCTCGATCGACGGAAACGAGTCGGATCGCGGGAACAGGCTCGACGAGTGTTGCTCGTGGTACACGCAGCTTGCCTTTGAAAGCGGTGGAACGCTTGGTCGAATGTTCGAGATGTTTGAAAAAGTTGCGATATCGATCGAGAATCTTAACTTGGATCGTGGATATTTTGTTGGAGAACGTATCTGAATTTGTATTTGATGAAATGTCTCGTTAATGAGTTTGCGCAACGATTTTATAGCCGCGTTGTATAAATTTAAAAGTTATTTTCAGTCGAAATTACAAAATGGGTATAGTGATTTGTCTAGTGACGTTGAATAACGCTATACCAAAAAAGACCTACGAATCAATATTATCGATGAAAACCGCGCTCTTAAAGTACCATTTGCGCCAACCGCGTCCTGGAAATGGAGATTATTTCCAGCCAATATATTTCGACGTAACATCGACCGATAGAAATTCCGTGGGCGGCGTCGAGAACGATGAAACGGAACGATCGAGGCCACGTACGTACGTGTACCTCGACGGAAGGAAGCCTCGAGACGAACGCTGCCAGTCCATCGTGCGCGAGAAAGAGAGGACCCAACATGGAGCAAGAATATCGTGGAACGAGCCACGAGGGGCCATTAGCATGTTCGTTTCGGTTTAAAATTTAAATCGTCGCGATTCATCGGGGGAGACACCCAGATCGGAACAGGAAGCGTCGAGCGCATCCCTTTAAAGCTCTCCAACGTATCGCGATTAACCACCAGAAACAACGAGCGAAGATCGTCCGGGGATAGCGTCGAACAATGAGCGGGTAAAAGCGCGAAGGCAAGAGGAAGAAAATAATAAAGGAGGAAAAGGCGCGAAGCCAGCAGCTGTCGGTCCAGATTTTCGAGTTCGACGGCAGCAATAAAGATCGGAAAGGAGAAACACACGTGCTTCGCATTTTTCAAGGCCGTCCAAGCGATCGGCCAACGTACTCGAAATGGTAAAGAGGGTAAAGTACCGCGCGATTGGTTGGGAATCAAGATTTTTCCGCGGCTAAATTGCCAGCTGGTCCGTTCATTGGTTATCATCCGGTCCGAGGGGGGTCTTCCCTCTGGAGGGAAAGAGAGGCGCGTAGAACGACGCTAGGGGTGCCTCACGGGTCCCTCGCGGTTCACTGGGGGTCCTCGTCTCCTTCTGGGGTGGACGGAGAAATTCTTTCGTCTAACGGGGTGTCCACGTGACACCGGTCCGACCAGGTCCAACTGTGAGAAGATACGTTGCGCGGGTCTTGCGCGAAACCGAAGGAGTAGTCGGGTTGGCCAGGTTTCACGCCGTTCTCTTCCTCGTCGTTGGTGGCGAACGAGCGCCACCCCTTTCGTCCCCCTGCGAAGCGACTCGTTCCTGCGAAGCGACTCGTTTTTTTTCGGACAGTGGGTTATTTAAAGGGAACGATCGCTTTCACTTCCGGTCGGCGAGACAGTTTCAAGTTCCGAAAACGTACTTGGGAATCTTGTCACTTGCGCGCGGCTTCGATTTTACGAGGGAGGGAGATATCGGCGGGCATTTGGCAGACGGTTCGCACCGACCTTTCGAATTTGGAGCAAACATAACTACACCGACTATTTTCGTAGGTTCTTTCGGTAATTTGGCCAGATCTTCGGAGGTATTTATAAGAACGTGCTCCCGAAAATGTGCTCGTTGCGACGCTTCAACAGTTATTAAGTAGGGATTTCGATTTAATTTAGTGATTAATGATGCATTTACGCGGACTGTTGTAACGAGTAGAAATAAGTACAATGTAGAGTGTTTTCGACGGGTAATAATTAACGATACCCGGTGAGAATTCACGCTACCGATTCGCAAGCATTTCCTTGGCATCGTGCAACCAATGTTTACAATTAAATAACGTTCAAGATACACGATTAATAATCAATAGTTGTATTCTCCTTCTTTGATTTCTACTTACATTTTTCAATTTCTCTGACATAAATATGAGGAACGACGAAGGAGAGAGTCCCGAAAAAGGGATGACGAACCATACGAGAGCAGCGCGAGGGGGGAGGGAAATGAACGAAGAGGGAAATAAGAGGAAAAAAGAAGGTCGAGACGGGGGGAAAGAAAACGGGGCGAGAGAGATGGGGAAATTGAGAGCGCACTCGAGTTTACCGGCCGGCAAATGGGCTGATATACGTTCGCACGGTAATGGGAAAGGCAACAGATGCGAGCGCTGGCTGTTTCGCGATGAAACTATCGTGTCGTATAAAAGGGCGCGAGAGCCTGGCAGAGGTTAGCCTGCAACCGACGACATAAACTTACGATAGTGCAAACGACCGCGACACACAACGGAACCGCTCCTATTCCCTTTCCGTTTCCCTCTATCGTCTGGCGGTTGTACGCGCGCAACCGAACGTCCCCGCTCGTCCTCCGCGGCCCCCGCGGTACGCCCGCGAACCTAACGACCCCTCGTAATTCTTATTCGCCCTCGAGACTCTCCAGCCGTGTTCCGTTTCCGGATGATCGTGGTACGCGCGAGAGATCGTTCGACGCTTCGCGAGAATATCGCGCTCGCAATCTGCGCGCACGGAACGTTCTGCTCCGAGAACGCGTTCCCTCGACGTGGAACTCTGATCTGCATGGTCTCCCTGCGGGTTTATATCCAACGGATGAAATTGGATTCCTTTTTCTTCCGTTCGCTAGGTTTTCACCCTTTCAAACGGTTGCCGAGCGAGTCCTCCAAGTCTGCGTCCGCCATCGTGCTTCTGCTCGTGCTGTTCAACGAGCGGACCAAGAGTTTCTCGGGTGTTTGGTTAAAATTTGAGTTACTCGATAGTTGTCCAGCTGTTTAACGCGATATGCGACAGTCTTTTTCCGGGGGAATATCTTTTTGTGGAAGTTGGAATTTCTAATGGAGTGTTAGAGTAGTGTTTCAATTTTGAATGTGTTGCAAGATTTTTGCGAGACACTATAAATTGGACGTATTTAACTGAGAATACTTTTAAGCTAACAGTGTTCCACAAATACCTGAGAAGCTTCGTAATTCCATCTCGTTATAACAGTTGTACAGCAACAGGCGAAGCAAAACACGGGGCAATTCTAAATGTAGTTCATTGAAGCAACATCCACGAACGTTACGTCACGAAGTTTCGCGTTCACAAATTTGCAACCCGGTAGACGTATCATTTCAACTGTGCATTTGGCATTATTTCAACTTCGGATTGAAATTACATCCCCTTTTTGCGCGCACACGCCAGTTTCGCACAGTTTGATCAATGGAAAACATTGTAGTTACAGCAGGGATCCTTAATTAACTACGTAATATAATATTTCGCAATTCACATTAACAGATCAACTGCATCATTTTTCTCGTTAGAACGAATTAATCAAAATCCAATTCTTAGGTATAAATACATGTACGCATTGAATTGAGTTGTACTTTAAATAAATGGCGTACGTAAATTATTTAGTTGAAGAATGCAGGGACATTTGATTACGTTACAGGAAGAGCTGATGGAATTTCCTTTTTGCAACAAAGCTAACGTAATATCGCAACAGTTCGTGCAAATTGGCCCGTATCGACGTGGGCCCACGACTTGACAATTTCCTCGGAATTTTTATACACTCTGCCGTAGCGGGAGCTCGTAAAATGTACGCGTACATAAAGTTACAGTTCATTCGCAGCTGACTGCCCTCTTTCCGCGGAACAAACTCGCCCCGTATCGCGGGGAACGTGCTTTATAACTGTAACTGTTCCTGACTATTCGCGAGGAAGCTCGCGGAATACATTTATATTTATTTCGTTTTCTTTTTTTTCCCCTCCGTATCTATTTCTCCGAGAGGTATCCAGGATTTTATATTTCTCGCTATGTTTTATTTCCCTGATCGCAACGCAATTTCACTCGAAAATAACTGTAGCGCTGCTACAGTCTCGTTGCGAGAAAATCATCGCGAAGCTTTTAATCGCAACGCCTCCCAGTTTGAAGACGCATCTACGCGCGCGGAATAACTCGTAAGAACCATTAAAACCCTCTCGGTCGAATACCATATCCACCCAAAATTATCCACAAACGTTTCAACGAACAAGAACCAATCCAGCTAACATAAAACCCGGAAATGCATTTAAACGCGTCAACCAGTCCACATATTGTAACATCACGAAACCCGTTATAAACGAGGCTCTGGAGTACAAAACATTTCCCGCTCTGTCCGCTACGCCAAAATCATTAGGATGCATTAAAACCTTTGAATCTTTCAGTACGACACGGTTCGTATCGCGGACGAAATTGGTCGCGAACGTTCCGCTGTAAATAATCGCGTGTACAGCCGAAAAGCGGGAAAACCCGGAAACGCATTTGGACGCGGCAGCCGGCTAGCCGATGGCGGCGCAAAACCAGCCAGACGAGCCTCGCAAATACGAATCTCGGCTCCATAAAGATAAAGCCGTCGGGCGTACAGGTCGAATCCCCTCGATCCCTTCATTACTATGCCAGGGCGTATCCAAGACCGTGTACCAGATCATATTAATTTAATCCACGCTCTCGTTACGAACTCTACCTTATAGCCCTGGCTAGGTAAAACGACGACCGGTGGCAACCGTCTCCGTTGGGCTACCGATCCTGGCGACGATTCGTTCCACGAGTTTATTCGCGCGCACGTTCGCGAACGCTCCACCGCCACGCAAACCCGCGAGATATTTATTATCATCGCAGCCGGTCTATTTAGAACTGGAACCCACCCCTCCGCCTATCCTGGACGATGCCCGACCGGAGGCGCATACATATTAATGCAATCGAACGATCGTCAACCTGCGTCACGTTTCCGCCTCTACGGGGTTGCTCTGGCATTCTCCTTCCAGCTATCGACGATCGAGCCACAAAATATCTTAGCTGCGCTGGAGATTTTTCATTACTGTGGTTCGTATTCAGGGTGGTTTCATTGCGACGCGTGGTAATCGAGATGAAGAGGTAAAGTAGTTGATAATTTTGCTCGCACACGATATATTATCACGTAGCACAGCTTTCTGCGTCGTTATTAACGATTATCGATGCAGAACAATTTCAGAGAAGACTCCATTCCGATCTTCCATCGAAGGCAATCGCCGCGAAGCTCGCGAGCTCGGCTATCAAACATAACGCCGCGACATCTAACGAAGATAATCAAACTCAGCCGACACGTTGGTATAATATTCGAACGGGGTGGAGGCGAGCTGGCGCTCGTTCCAGAGTCGTAACTGTTATTGCCTCGTATCGATCGGAGATCGCCGCCCGGAAGCCTTGCCGGGGAAAACGATTTAAGATAATCGAGGAAACCCCCGACCCTTCCCCCGTTCGTCCCAGCGAGAGCCGCCACCGATGGAATAATTTTCGAGCGACCGTTCTCCTCTCTCCCGACCCGGGGTTCTTTATTAATATTCCTCGACGTCCAAGAGTTAGGTTCGCAGCTGTGCCGTCCGCGACGCGATTGAAAAGAGTCGGGGCAGGTGGTTTTCGGATTCGAACTCCAAGGGTAGGGGTCGAAGCCGGCGGAGCGGGTTACTTGTGATTGCAAATCCTTCCCGATTCGATCTCGTTTCCTTCTCTTCTCGCTTTCGCGGGTCATTGCGCCTGGAACTGTGTCGGGGAATTGCCAGCCCGTGCCCTGTGCACCGCACGGATTTATAAAATTCGCCCCCCCACCCGCTTCCCTGATCCCGACAGCAGTTGCTCGAACAAATTTTGCGGTTTCGCGTGTTCGAGATTAGGTGCCAAGGGATGGGACACGCGGGAGACGCGAATATATCCTCGCGTTACGGATTGATGAAACTTTTTTATTCGCGGGCAAAGGAATTTTGTTCTCGTCCGCGGAAATGTTACGGTTTAGATGTATATTTTGAAGTAAACAGTCTTATTTTGTTTGGATCGAGACGCGGTTCGAGTATGCGCAAGATTTCTCTGCTTGAAGAAATGAGAATTATCAAGTCTGTTGTTAACATTTTAATTAGGGTATAATATTCAGAACAGCGAGTTACCTTTCATCTCTACATCTACGTAATATCAATTTCATTTTGCACATTTCAGCAAAAATATTTGGAAATATACCACGATTCTCGATAAAGATATTTCGTTTTCAACACCTACGTGTATATCTACTAAGCAGCTTTTACTGTGTATATACTTTAAAATAAAAGATTCAAATATATCATTTTTCTGTCACCTATGCAAAGTTTCAAGACACTGTAAGATTGCAAATCACTTTCTACAAGAGTGTTGCTTTACAAGCAGGCTCAAATGATTATAATATTTAGTCAAAAATATATATAATCTTTTTTTCAATTACCATATGATCCCTGAAAAACAGAATGCCATCGCCTTGAAACGGCTAGAGTAAAATGGACGACGAAGGTGTCGCGACGCGAGAAGGAACGTGCACGGATTTGTCGTTGACACGCGTCGTGTGAATGAGAGCCGGTTAAACCGAGCGTGTAAAGCTGAAAACGTTGCGCGACAGCAGCTGTTGTACGGTACAACATGTGCCCACATGTGTTTACGATATATCTATATAATAAAATATGTAAAATAAGAAGACAGACAATGAGTAACCCTCTGATACCTTACTTTATACGAAAACATTTATGGTATGAACTCTGAGGTAACCAAGTCGTAAAAGAAACACTAAAAATGTATGCTCTGCAATTGGCATAAACAAGAAACTAAGTACATCGAACGAAATGTAACGAAATATCGAGACTGATGCGCATAATTTCTCGAATCCATCCAAACGAGCAAGAAAAAAAAAAAGGAAAAGAAAACAGGAAAAAATCGAAAAATCTTTTCTCATTCTCTTACTATTTCATACACTTGTCACACGATCTATGTGTGAATAAATTGGTCGCCACGCTGCATACGCGGTTGTCCCATCGCGACGCGAACAGGCTAACACCCCGTTGGACAGGGAAAGGCACTATTTGCAGCGAAAAGTTCAGCTGCCAGAACGGTGACTAAGAACAGATCGTTACCTTCGCAATTTGTGGCCGTCGTGTTTACTCTTTCACTTTCCCTACCGGCCGGCTAAATGTTTTAGGCAGGCCGGTTTAAATCACCGCCTCTCGTCTCGGCCACCGGCTATTTCCGGCGGAATTGGAGCGCGCGATTGGTCCGCGCGTTTCTTTCCCATCTACGCGGGCCGATTCCGCGTCCCTGTAATTTACGTTGATTGATCCTTTTGGATTTCGCAACGTCAACGGGACCAGAGAGGTGAAATATGCTTTTTCGAAATTAATGGGAACGATAGACGCCACGGAGATTGGACGGTGGTAGCCTTTGTCGATGGCGATGGCAGTGTCACGCTGTCATTTTCTTTTTTTAATCGGAAGTACCTTTCTCTTGAAAATTTGCGCCAAGTAGATGTACATTTATAGCCTAATACAAGAAAAAGATTAGAATATTTCAACTATCTCACGGAATTTCTCCGTCAAGAAACCACAAGGTTCCCTTCGCGAGCTCTCAGTAGACGCGAACGCCAACAATCGATCTGTACGCGAAATTATTTATCCCCTCCGTGCGACAGGGTCATCCTTTGATCTCGCGGAATGGAATAAAACCGGAAGGGATACCAGCCGCGTCGATTGTTCCTCCGTCTCGCGTACGAAGGCGACTGGAAAGTCCCTGGGAATCCCAGTTCGTCCACGAATTCCTTGCCAATTACGATCAGTTTCCCATCTCGACCCTTCCCGGGGTAACGAAGATTCCAACGATTTCTTCCTTCTCGTCTGCTTTCGCGCGGGGCTGAGAGGGAGAGGGTGCGCTCATCCACCCCCTCCCGTCGTTTCCTCGGTAAAGATCTCATACATATTAATGGCGATTCGATCGATTTCGAAGGAGAGCTCGGTTCTTGCTCTGTTTAGAGATGTCGACGTTTCGGCGGGTAAGCTCTTCCGCCGGCCACAATGGTTATTATGCCATTAACGTAATGAAGTTAGCGCCGGTGGTAAAGGTTCCGGCGCTAGTGGTCAGACTTGAACCGCCGTTCCAACTACGAAGAAGGTGATAAAACGGGAAAGTTCGGTTTCCCTCTACAGCCTGCCCCGCGGGTCGATGATGGAAAATTTAAGGGATGATTTGGCGCGCCAAAGGACAGCGTAATGAGAAAATTGCGCTCGAGGTTTACATTTTGGGAACAATAGTTTCGAGATCGCTTCGAGTTAGTATTAGTTTAGGTAGAAGGAGTATCTTGAAGTGTACGATACGATCCATTTACTTGCTATTGTTGAAGATTTAGATATGATTTAGGTAGCTTCAGATGTTATTGATTTTTCTAAATGAAAGCACGCAAAGGTTCAACTGCTATTTTAGTGTTAGACGTCTTCTATGTAATGAAGAGAAAATTAAGAGATGAATAAAATGGAGGATACAGAGTTTAGGAAAATCATGATACGATAATCCAACGTCAGTTCAGATTTCGAAATCTTATAGCGTGCACATGCGAGCTACCTTTACCCTTCTGGAATCGTAACGAACCAGTTTTAAAAGTAAATGGAACTTCACCGCCAGCAGTTCTGAACGAGTTCTAGAAAAACAAGTACGCTACAAGCGTATTGCGCATGACAGGAACTGTTCCGTGGGGCGGTGAAATAAGGAACTAAAATAAATCTATAAATTTCATTCACTCGGAAATTAGATGACCTCGACAGTGGAACCGAAGGATTTCGAAATTCGAACAACCTTGGCACATGGCGCCAGATTTTACTTGCGTTTAATGGCATGGACCGAAGGCTGCTCGACAACGATTGGACATTACAATTTCACGCTTAAATAGAATTTCGAATTAGGATACATCACTGGGAGGATAAACCAGTGTGTGGAAATGGGACGTTTAGAATATTTAAGGATTACTTGAATATTTCGAACGAATCTGTTAATTATAGAGATTTCAAAGGAATTTGGCAAGAATTCGAGTTGCAATTACTACTTCAAACAGATCTCGTAATCAACTAGGGTGTATAAAATAGTTGCAGAAGTTTATTTGAAGAGACTAGGTTAAATGTAACGAAAGAGAAGAAATTGTTCCTTTCGCATTCTCTCAGATCGATCGTTGCGTTTGGAAATCTCTGAACAGTTGAACAGTATTGGAATGTACATGCTGTATGATAAAAAATGAATGCAAAGGCGCGCGAGGATTATGTGTTGATCCTGGCTAATGCATCGCGATTGGCGTTTATTGTTCTTATGTATAGATTGGAGGAAACGGGTAAACAATTTGTCTCCAGGGTGGACTGAGTAACCACTATTAGATCGATTAAGTCGACGTGCAAGACGTACAGCTGATACGTTTAGGTGGGCTAGCAACTGAATACCTCGCGGCAGCAACGTTCTCGTTTGCTGATCGTATTTCTTGCATCAACAATTCAGGAGCGTAGAAACCGAGTCAGTGACCGAGATTGCTTTTCTTTCAGAATTCCAAATTAATTCGAATGAAACGCCGTCGAGCATTCAAATTTCCACAGAGCTTTAACGAGTTTCTATTTTGTTAAGCAAAGTACATTGTAATGACTAAATTCCTATGAAAAAAGAGCACACACGTGTATATTGCAGTCCAATTAGCTTCCTCTCCAACTTCTGACTAATTCTAACTAGCAATCGCGAACGATCTTTTATCCCAGAGAAATACAAATAATTTCCACGAGTGTTCTCCTCTATTAGAAGCGCAATTAAAAACGAGAGTGCGTTCCAATAACGCTTCTATCTAACACCACTGTACTCGAAACCAGATAAATCCCATTTAACGCCCGCAAATACCTGCAGCTATTCTTTATAATTTGAGGAAGCAATTTGCAACCAAAGATCGAATTCGTTGCGGCGATAACGTATAAAAATTACGACCCAACGTAGCAGCTAGGCAAATTCTCGAAAACCGATCTTAACCCTTTGCGCTCGACGACTTTATCAACAAAATTTTCTATAAATTCATCACATCGTATTCAGGACTACAGTCGTAGACGAATTTTATCTTAATCCCTATTCTACAATGTCAGTTTCCAACCCAAGACATAAACCAGCCTAAGGGACCTATTCCCGAACCAACACTTCGCTTCTATCAACTGGAGATAACGAAATTCAGCATAAACAGAGACAGTCGCCTCTTGCTCGCCCCTCGAGTTGCCAAACGAAACATCGTGGCGAATAAGAATCACCGTTCGAGCGCAAAAGGTTAAAAAACCCCGTCGAATTTTCCCCAAACGTTGTTTCAGGACATCCTCCTTTAAAACGGAACGATGAAAAACATCTGATCAACGCGTACGTATATCCGACAGATGAAACGTGTTTCTCAGTTCGACTAATAAAAAGCGTTCGTTCCAATTTCAATCGAATTTTTTCGCCAGCCGCGTAGTCAAAGAGGAGCCTTAACGAGGTTACGGTGATTCACGTTAATCGAGCTCTCAGGGGCGAAGCGGGCGCAAAACCGAAACGACCTAATTTTCCGAGCGGGAATAACAGATTAATTATCGCGTTCGAAAAGGGAGCCGATGCAAATTGGCGAATTATCGTCCGGTGACGGGGAAAAAGAGCCACCGGAGGACGAATCGAGCAACGCGAATGTGGCTGCCCCCTGTCCATGATTTAAGTGGACACCGATCCACCGGCACTTTAACGGCCGCCGCTGATCAGTTGTAATGACAAAATATATCATTAGACGCGATGCCAGCCCCATGTCTCGTTAAAATGCTTTCGCGACCGACGCGCAACATCCCTGGTAATATATGCGTGCACTTTGCCGCGGCGCAATGATCAGTCGCTATTAAGTAATGGTCGACGAGATATTTCTTTGTCGCTGGGGACATTCCGCCAGTGCAGGAATTCCGTTGTGGAATGCCACGAAACGCTGTGGCCATCGCGCGATACGTTCAGCCGTTTAAATCGTGTCGCTTAAACGATAAATAATATACACGCAAGTGGATAAAAAATCGTTGATTCGTTCGTATCGACGGTTCATCGCGAGTAGCAGCAATATCGACTTTATGAGTTAGTCTAGTTTAGATAGTTAGACGTGATTAATTAAGCATGACACTACTTACCTGTACATGACTCCAGACTTTCGGCTTCGGGCTGGATCTCGCGTTGTTCGTCGCGCTCGAACTTCCAGAATTATTCGACACGTTCCCGGACGAGGTTGTGGACTTGACGGACGGCTTTTGCGTTTTCTGTATCTGCGCTGTGACTGTCGTCGTGGAATTGTTGCGTTGCTGTTGCGGCTGTTGCGCGGATGTTTGTTGCTGTTGCTGTTGCTGCTGTTGTTGGGTTTGCTGCATAATCTGTTGGATCAGCTCCAGTTGCTGTTTCGTTAGGCCATCGTTGCTGGCACCGGGAGACGTGGCGCTCTGTAAAATGCAACGAAGAAAATGGGCTGGATTTTTGTTATCGTTCCATGCATTCTATAACGTGAGTTGTTGGATATTTTTCAGTTACAGTCATTTATTTTAATTTCTGCCAACGATTATTTACTAATCACTCGATCCTTGAGAAATGCACCTTTCATCGTGAATTAAAAGTTTGCAAGCTAAAACACCAGTTTCTTCTCGTAAAACACGAACACCTTTGCCGCGCCAATATTTCCTTTCCAATCGCAAACTCAGAGGGAATAATATCCAGATGATAAATTCAGGTGGAACGTTGCGCGTAAAATAAAACGAAGTTAGAGAAGAATGGGGAAGGATGAGGAAGACAATAAAAGAGAAAAAAAAATGTGCGATGCGTGCGGACAGAAAGGGAGGAAAGGGTGCTGGCGCGCGCGCGCGCGTGAACGCGTGCGAGCGAAAGGATGGCGGACGCGAGCAATGATTGTCCCGCTCCGCTGATCGTTTTTCGACGACACGCTATGGAAAATCCGTGGGCGGACGCGCGGCCTTTTTTCTACACGGACGAAACGATGGATGACGAAAGCGGTAACAAAGGGACACGACGGGGGCCGGATTTCACGATTTTTAATTAAGAGAGACTCGTTCCGTTGGGTTACCAACGACACGCCATTCGTGTCATCGTTTCCCGATCCGTCATTGGAGAGCGGAAAACAGAGGAACTGGTCAATTATTTTTACCTATCGGTCGGATAATTCTAATACAGCACTCCTGTAGTCGTAGTCAATTACGTTGATGAGAACAGTAAGTGAAACCATGAAACTATGATATCGATGTGGAAGACCAATAAATAGCACCTACGATGACCGAAAGGATCGCCATTTTGAGAACAGACCAGCAGCGCCGTCTAAAGAATTTGTACAATGTACATTTACCTTTCAGATGCGTCGTGCAAAGTAGTTTCTGAATAAATTGCAAGCACTGTAGATTGATCCTAACTAGAATTCCAACGTTGTTGCATTTAAAAATGTTATCCAAATTTTTAGAAGTCCTTAGAGGAATGAAAGATAGCGATATGGATAAAAGGATACAAAAAAAGAGACCGCTTATCCGTTCATAAGAACTCTCTCTTTCAATTTTAGCTGTTAACTATGCGTTTACGATGCAAATAACATTCGAGACTGATCCTCTCCCGTAAGCACATTTTTCAAATCCAACAAGAAGGAAAAAACCAGCGACGATCCAGCTGACGCGAAATAATTTCGCCGCTGGGGGGGAGGTGGCCGCTAATCACTTTTACGCGGGCGCAACGAGCACGGACCGTGGGACACCTACGGTGGACGGCAAGCGCGAATTGGAGCGTCGATTAAAATTGGATTTGTTAATTAGTGCAGGAAATGTGGCGGCGACCGTTCCCGATCCGACTCATACCTTATTAAACCTTCATTTCGTAATTCCCACGCTGCCATTTGTCATCGCTGTAATCAGTAGTCGGTTGTTCTCCGTGCGTGCACCCGCGCCGTGCACTTTTCTCACCCCCTCGCGTCGACGCGAAAAGAATGCTCGACTCCGAGGTACACGTATTTCGAACTATCTCCCTTCGCTATTTGCCACCTATTGTCGCGTCCCATGATTGCAATGCGTTTAAAACAATGCCTTTAGATTTTCAAACACTTGTTAAGACTCTCGCGAATAATTTGTAACGCTTCATTCGACACATTTTGCACGTGTGCATATTCGTGTATTTTATATTTCGAAAGGTAGATATTTTTTGATTACGAAGAAAAATTTCCTCATCTTCAATACTTTTTCCATCGAGCTGGCAATTTTTCTCCGATCATCCCCTCTGTAACGACACTGACGAGTGTCGGTAGCGAACGTTTCCTGCAATTTTTTTCTTCTCCATATGAAAAAGCAAGTGAATGAAACGTGCAGTTAACTAATGCAACCGAGTCAATATCGAATAACTGTAATTAAATATTCAGGGGAGAACGCAGAGCCGAGTGAACAGCAGCCAGCTCGTTCCCCATAAAGAATTAAACGGGCGAGATTGCAC
This sequence comes from Xylocopa sonorina, assembly GCF_050948175.1. Classification (NCBI taxonomy): domain Eukaryota; kingdom Metazoa; phylum Arthropoda; class Insecta; order Hymenoptera; family Apidae; genus Xylocopa; species Xylocopa sonorina. Next base: position 7,835,742 of record NC_135196.1, on the reverse strand, counting down.
GGCAGCGCTATCGTATGATATTTGTCGTCTAAATATGCCCGGACGATTTTTCGATCCGTTTAATTTTGTAGCCGGCATAGAAATGGCCGGAACACGTTCGCGTATTATTAATACCTGGACGCATTGGCCGCGCGTTGGTAAAAGACAGGTGAAACAACGAGCGCCGTTTCAGATTAATAACAAAGGGTCGCATTACCGCGTTTCGAAACGCTATTGACTTTTTTTCCTACGATCACGAGAGGTCGTATTGCGATTTCGAGCGTGCTTCGAACGGGGTGCAACGATATTGTATTATTTCAATGCGCGGCGCCGCGCGTGTTGCGGGGGATAAAAATAAAAACCGCCCCGAACGATCGCGATTGTTCCCGTTCGAGCGATCGTCGCGTATGAATTTTTTAGGATTCCGTTAATTTGAATTTTCAACGCGGTTTGCCTTTCAAAAAAGTGTGATACTGCGGTGTTACAACAGCGAGCAGGTTTTTCTATGGTTACTGAACATTGGAATAGTTAGCAATGGCGGCTTTTGGATTTCCGCGGTTTATTTCCGCATTGATTCTAGAAACCGGGAAAAATTTTATTTCCCACCGAAACATATGAATTGTTGATTATTAATCTGTAAACTGGTAATTCCCATGTCCGTATTTAATAAAAAGCTATTTAAAGTATTTTATAAATAACAGAAAGAATTTAATATACTTCTACTTGAAAATTTTTGATATTTCGGTAATTTAGCTCTGGACATTTATAAATTTCATTTTTTAGCTCTCAACGTCGACGCTTGCCGCGTCTTCTATCCAACTCGCACCTGCCCTGCACACCTTCATCGAGCAAACCGACAATTTGTAATCGTAACAAAGTGGCCCCCAGACAGTGTCCACGAGGAGAATGCATTTGTTAGCCGGCAGCTCATGATATTCGTTTCGTCGGACGTTCGTTCTTCAAAACGTCTCTGAAAGTTTGGTGTTATCTCTTGTTGGACGAACAAGCCCCTCTGACAAATGGTCGTATCCCGGCGATAGGAGTCTGTCGACGCACGGAAACCACTTGGACTCGCCTCCACCATCTTGGCATCTTCGTTCACCTCCCCGTCCATTCTCCATGTCCGTATCCAGACACGAGCACTTTTTTATTCTCGCCTTTTCGCTCGTCGTATCATTAACAAAACGCGAGGAATATTCGTGCAATTAATCTCGACGTTGAATGCAGTAATAATTCTTTCTATACGTGGGATTGTCGAACGGATTTAAAATTAAGGTAACGTTTACGTTTATTAGTGACAAAAGAAGATGCTGTGAAATGGAATTTAATAACACGGTGGTTAAAAAAGATTCTCGATTCAAAGCTTCCACTGTTTAAGCATTCAACTTTTCGATTCCAACGCACAGTCACATTCTGAGACTCCATTCTCGTATTCTTTCTACGTCTCCGCGCGACGGTAATGTTCTTCGTCATCATTGGTACGGGTGTCTCGCGTCATCTTATACTCCTTAATTCCATCCTTCCTACCCTCGTTCGACACTTTTCAGCGGCACGAGCACCCAGGGCCCTCGCGATTTCAGAATCCATCGCGCTCACGCGAGAATCGCATTATTTTTCTGCCAGGTACTCACCATCCCTCACGTCGCAACCCCGCTCGTTTATCATCCGGCTTTTCTCGACGGCGACCCACTTTTCTCTTTCTGCCCACACCCGCTCACTCATGCCACCCCGTACCACCGTTTTATTATTTATAATCACATACACCGGTGCTCCTTCCGTCCGTTTCCGGTGTCTGTTCCGGTCTACCCCCGGAAGAGGGTGGAGGAGCGTTGCTCTCGCGTTTCAATTGTCGAAAAAAGGGATGATGAATTCGCGGGAATTCTAATTATTCGGCTAAACATCGTAGATCCTTTACACGCCGGGACCGTACTTTTCTCGCGTGTCACTTTTGCTATCGTAATTTTGCATGCGATTAAGCGACGTCATTGTTATCGTCGTGTTTCACTAAACGTTTCCATGTTGATCAGCGATACGTACGAACGATTGTAACTTAACGATACGGGGTAAACGTTTGTGGAGGATGCAGCTAAATTAATTGTCGCGATTAAAATATTTAATAGCCTGGCTGATAATGAATCGCGTTGATTAATCACAGCACTATCTATTGATGCATTCAGGGCGTGCAGATGGACGAATATTGATACGCGTCGTCTGGGATGGGGGTGGATTTTGATTCCCATTTGCAAGTGCGTTTCTCGTTCTCCGAGGAGTGTCGCGAGCGTTACGTCGTTGGCACTTGTGGATCTTGCAATTTCTTCAACGGTAACGGTGCTTTCGCAGGGTAACCGAACGACTGCGAGGAATTTCTCGCTTCCATATCTGTTTCTTCCTCGCGTTGCAGTTTCAATAAACAGCGGTGCAGATGTTAAAATCCCTGAAGGCGGCACGTGGCGCGCGTTTTATCCATCTCGCGCGCGAACGTCGTTCAAGATGTACAGGATGATTCATGTATCGCGTTGTACAAGATCTTTAACGAGTAAATTCGTCGTAGTTTTGCGATGAGCGATTAAAGAGAGCCATAATATACGGCTAGCACAAGTCTACCGAACTTAATTTATAATTACACAGAATATAAATTATTGCGAATACAGTTGCGAAGCGTATGTATCGAATTTAACAATTTAACGAGCTTCATTATTCTATCGAAACAACACGAGCTAGACTAAATCATTAGATATAATTACGCTAGGCATTAATATTAATTTAATAGCAATAATTGAATTTAGTTTAAGCTGCGATTAATATTATCTGATATTGTAATAATTTACACCAATTAATTCATTTCTTTTCAACCTATTTAATACAGTTTCCCAATTTCCAACTGAGATACTCGACCTCTTTCGAAATAACCGCGTTTTCTGCGGGATCGTAAAAAAATCGCTCGCGTTTCATACGTCAGGGCGAAAATTTTACTTGGTAACCGAGAGACATCGAAACAAAACAGACAGGAGAATTCACGACTACGTCAGTGGCGCGTTTTCGTGCTACAATTCCCCGTGAAATGCGAGCAGTGAAACGAGCTGTAGTCGCGAGGGATATCCTAGATCGAACGGAAAGTTCAACACGGGCCGCGGGAGGTTGAAACGATCGAGGGGCTTCCACGAGACGGGAAATGGGAGTTTGAAAATGTATTCCAACGTGAGTGACGCGTGCGTTATTGTTGGAAGGCTGGTGAACGAGCATCCGACGTAGAGGTGAACGAGCACTGGGAGGCGGAGACGCGTGGAAGATGATTGCACGTACGTTGGTTCTATGAAAAATTTCACGGGAGACAGTGAAGTGCTTAACGATACCGTTGGCTGGGAAGAAACATGAAATTATATACGAGTCGAGTAAGCGAGATTAGAGGAAGGTGGAGTATAATTATTGCATTTTTCATTTGGAAGCAGAATGATAGACACGTGCGAGCTTTTAATTGGTATCCGTGTGGTACGTGTCATTTTTCCTCTGTTTAGTAGTTTTCTATCTGTCTCGAGTTATATAGGCTTGGTAATGATTACAATGATAAATCGTTTAACTCATGTTCACCACCATCGCGCAATTTTTTTTTTTCTATGAAGATAAAAGAATGTCGTGGAAGACGATTGTCGATACACTGATAATTAATAGCAAGAAGAGCTACTATTTTACAATGAACGTCGATATTAACAAGATATCTCCACGAAAATAACGCGTTTTCCTACGAAGCAACAACGTTCAGTCAAAGTAAAAAGAACAGAAAAGAAAGCGAACGAGGGACAAAAATTAGCGCTAAGCTTGTCGCTCTGGCAACAAGTGGGTGACGCCAGTCGCCACTCGAGGGAGGACAGAAAAGACGCGTGCCAGCCGAACTTCCAAATGAAAATTGACGGTGAACAGTGAAAATATGTGGCCACGGACGGATCTCGACGACACGGCCCCCGAGATGCTTCGCGACGGACTTAAACGAAATTAAAAGTAGGAGGAGCACCCTTTCCCACGGCGCGCACCCCTCGACGAGCTGCCAAGCGAAACTTGTCAGTCCACGCGGCCGCTATCGAGCCTCTTTTTATATCCGTCGAGATAATCTAGCTTAATTAATTTAATTCCGGAGAGGAAAGGCGCAGCCAGCGCCCAGTGTGCCCTCCTCCTCCTCATCCTCGACCTGATTCCCGCCACGGAACTACGGCGACCGGTTCGTTAACGAACGTTTTATTACGAGAGGCTCACCTTCGAGCGGACCTGTCGAACTCCGTTGTCGATACGCCCGGCATGCACCGTATCTACGTCTTGCAATTAGGTGATCCGCGCTTCGGCGCTTTTGAATCTTCGATTGGATCGGAATCCGGTGCTTGTTGCGAGGAGGATCGATGGGAGATTGAATGTCGACGCGAACTCGCTTTGACGAGCAAAGTGTTCCTCCGATGGTTGAAAGATTCTTTTCATCGCGAGGGTCGCTCGAGAGAATGTTTCGTCGTAATTGTTGGTATTCGATTATTCCGTTTTTTTTTTGGAGCAATATTATTTTTTAATAATAATGTGTTTCTTCGATATGGAGTCCGGTTTGTTTAAGGGCTGACGTTAATTAGAATTGTTTTTTAAGGGTCTTGCTTTTGTTGTGATTCGTTCTGGTTATTATGAGCGAGTAACTGAATATTTTGTTTTCATCTTGTCGTCTTGTTTAAATTGTAATTACCTTTAATAAATATTAAATATGAACGAGGTATGAGTGTTTTTAGGAAGGACGATGGAGGATGGTACATAGGTTCGAGTGTTTTCTATCGTTTTAGGGCATTGCTTGCGTGTATCGTTTATGTTTCGAGTGATTAAAATAAATATCAGATACTATCTTCGTTTGTCTCGTGCGCTTTTACTTTGAAATGGTATTGGGAATTATTAAATAATTAAATGATAGTACTGTAAGAAGAAAGTGGTAAATTGAACGCTTTGATTTTATTGAATTGAATTGCAACGAACTGGAAAAATCGATAGAAATTAATCGCACAACTAAGGGGACACCCTATAAACGCGGTGCAACAGGGTACGCTCTGTTCGATCGACTGTCACAAGCCTAATTGCAATATCGTCCGGGGGTTGGCATTCGGGGCTGGCATTAAAGTGGAATTCCGTTTCGATTGGCTACGACGCTGAAGTGACATTTATAGATACGCGCATGCACGTCTCCTTTTCGCTTTCACTTCCAATCAAACACCCTTTAATCTTCCCGATTCCAGTTTACCTCTAAACTACTTTGTGAAATGGAAATCACTTGTTATTTAAATATTTATTATTCTTATTTATTTAATATATTTCCTGGTTTTTCATAAATTACGCGATGTTCCGTGCTTTAAAAATACTAATCTCATAACCAGTTAAATCCTGGAAGAATAAAACATAGTTTCCAACTGGCAAAATGCCGTCGTGCACAAAAAGAGCACCTATTCAGAGGATAAAATAAAATCGTAATTTATAGTTTGAATGACGTATACATTTATGTGCATGGATGTACATGCTCTACGAGAATATGACTATCAATAAATTAACGAAAAATGAGAGTTATTCGTAAAAATCATTTCTTTGAATGGTAAACTATAGTATATAATACACCCCTGCACAGAATGGGCTTCATAAATCCAAAAGTAGAACAGAAATAAAATCGCATACTTTAAGAACTTTCGATCGTCTATATCCATATTCACTTTTTTAAATTTTTGATACGAAAAGGACGGTTCCTGAAAATTTCTCATCCACAATCGAACATTTTTCAATAGTCACCTGCTACTAAAAGGGTTAAATACCCCTCGCATCCAATTTTTATCGTTCATTGAAATTATACTTAATCGAACTAATACAAAGATTCGTTATACCAAAACACGGAAGCCAGAAACCCAAAATCTGCTGTTTCGTTACAATGTTAAGCGAGTACGCAGAAATGAAGGAGCGAACCCTCTGACAAGGGGAGATAAAATTCATATCCTGGCTGCGAAACAGAGGGAACAATGAAAATCGCATTAAACGAAACCAGTTTCCGGCCGTCTTTGTTCATCAACGTCCAGATACTGCATATTTGAAGGGAAAATTTCGTGTTATTCGTCTACGATTTTCATTGTTCCACCCCTGGAAATAAAAAGCGCCCGGAGAGCCTAATAAGATTTTAACCTCGTTATGCATCACGTTGAGCCCTCGAAAAAAAAAAAGGAAAAAACGGAAGATTACCTCCATGGCAAATGAATACGCGTTTTCAAACTTTGAAATACACAAATTTTTCTCTTTAATCCATTTAATGACCCTGCATGCACGAAATGAAAGAATTTACAGGTTGAAGAAAATTTCTTTAACGTTTGTTGGTTTAAGAAACTATACGTATCGCGTGAGTGTTTAATGTCCCCCAAATAGTCGAGAAAATATTGTAAGAAACTAGCAAAATGAGGTATTTCAAAGGGATTGAAAGGAAACGTTTAAAGATTTATTATTACAAAACTCTTGGAACGTTTCATCCGATTAAGCGAGAGGTATTCGCTCGTAGCGCCGTTTCAAAGGAGCATTAAGTGCCTTGATTCAGACCAATTTTTAACATCGACCAATACCATTTAACAGCAGCGAAGGGTCGACGTTAATTGAGGCGGGCTTTCGTGTTAAGGGCGCGGAGCGAATTTCGAGAAATCGATACTTTTGTTGCTGGTTCTCGTAACGAGCCCGCGCAGAGAGAACGAGGAACGAGCAAGAATAATCCCTTTACAGTCGTGTCTCCTTTGAGGAGCAAAGTAAAATGTCTTTACATTATAAACGCACGTAAATACCGGAGAGGCATATTAAATGCCAGAGAAGAGCCTCAGCTGGTTCGATGCAGAGAAATTTTCATTTCCTCGTCGAGCGTGAATCGTGATCGAACGAATCTATTATCTTGTTGATGGAAAAATTTCATTATTTATTTATACACTCGGAACGTGTTTCGTAAAAAAGGAAAAATTGCAACCCATTCACAAGGTATAATTAAAATCCTTTAACACACGCTTCTGTTAGAAAATCGGTTCTTCTTTTGCAAAACATTTCTCTTCTGTAACATTCATGCTTTTAATAAAGTTACTGTTAAAAACAGTTGAGATTAAAATTGTATTCGATGCAATAGTTGTCGCTTTTAGTTTGAACTCTTTATAATCGCTAAGGGTTGGTTGTTTGAGAAACATTGGAATGCGATTCGGATGTTTTGTTAGATGTCTTGAGATGTAATTATTTCATCTGTTGAAATTCAGTTCAACCAAAAATTCTACCGTTCCCAAACAGTTTCGAAGGCGGATTTCTTCAGGCGGAGTTGCTATTGAAATGGCACGCAAGAAAGCGCGACGATTCGAGCGGCAAGAGTGAAATCCGTCCGAACGTAGGAAAAGTTGCCCATTGAGCGGGAAACTGGCAAGGTGGAAAGCAAATTTTGCGGTATGCCCCGCGTTCCGGCAGGTGGAATTCGAAAGTACGAAAACTCGATAAGGTCTCGACCCGATTACACACCGCATCGGCTAGAACTTTTAGGACACGGCCTTTTGTGGCTGGCTCGCGTTCCCCCGGGTACGAAATCCACGCTCGAAACCGTACTCCCCTTTTTCGATGACCCCACTTTCCCACGACAACGAAACTTTCGATCTTCCTTTCGTACAGAGGTCGAAGATCTTCTCTGTCAAATCGTGACGGATATTTCCAAGTCGAAAAACCGGTTAAGGAAAGTTTCCTTGTGCTCTGCGCGATCCAGCCTTGGCTGGAAGAAAATTGCAACCTAATTTATTCGATTGGAAATGAAAACTGTGGCATTCTCTACCATTTTTATAGAATTTTTTCAAAGAAGGTAATTTTATTTTGATATTTCTTTCGTTATCGCGACAGAGGTTTAATCTATAACTTAGTCGGTAAGTTTCTTTTACTCTTAGTGTTTCTAAAATACTCAACATCCACAGCTGAAATTTAGCACTGCAGTGTCATAAACAAAGAACACTAGTCTGCTACTTTAAATCATATCCAACTCAAAACAAAGAAGTGCTATTCGAAATACATTTTCCAAAGTACACAAATACATCCAAACGCCATTACGTAAATTGATTAAAACGAGGCACCTCGTGTATCTCTGATCCCTCTACTCGCGATCAGAAATAAAAATTGCAAAACACGCGCCCAAGACTCGAACGCGAGAAATAACATTGTCCGCTTCCTTGCGTTAGTATTAGACTGGTAAACGAGCTGAAAAATCGAATCCATCGGTTGAACGTTCGACCCCTCGTTTCACCGTGGCACATGGCGAAACTGGGTTAGCTAAACAGAAAGCTACTAGACGCGATAAAAGGTAAATTTTATTTCTGAAAGCGAAAATATTGTTTCAAGATCCCCGAGCGAGCCGCTATTTTTAGTTTCGATATAAGTCTTAGCCTCCAGATGGGATTCCGGCGCGATATCAAATATTCTCCTCCTTCCTTTATTGATTACGTTCGCGATAAGCCCCACGTGTCTAATAATAACGTCTCGCATTTCTTGTTAAGTTATTCGAAATGAAAAAATGCAAAAGTTACGTTCATTACAGATCTCTTCGACAATGAGGAATAAAAAACGTCGTATGACAGCACTGACAATATTTCTATCCTCTTGCTGGCTCAGCGAATCGAGTAGTCAGAGAATATCGGTGCGGACGAGAAGGTGAACGCGCGACGAAACAGCGTAGAAACGAAGACATCGTTGGCTCGACTGTGTCGCGATACTACATAGGCATTTTTGATCTTGCATTTTACGAGCTACAGCCATTCGTCGAGCCATAAAGGTATAGAGGTGAACGCCAGTCCAAAAACCGGTCGTAAATTTCCCGCGTCGAATTCGCGCGCCACTCTCGCTGGGTGCAGCTATGGGAGATCGTATTTAAATCACGGACAGGCAGCCGGCTTGATATAGGGCTAATTGAAGATCGGAATCTCGGCGCGTCTGCAGCATACTAGGCACGCGTGAAATCCGTGTTAAAATCGAGTCCCTCCTGCACCCCCCAACCGCCCTTATTCCTACGTAGACGGAGCTTCTCGAAACCGTGAAACGCGAGGAGAGAAACGTGGAGGTTGAAATTTCCGATCGATATTTCTGTTCGGTTGCGATAAAGAAATTTTACTTCTGTCGCTGCTGTTAACTCTTTACTATCTGCTGGTCCCACTGGGAAATTATGGGCTCAAGTTATTGCTCCTAACGATTCGAATCCAACGACCGCAGTCAAATTTATCGTCTTGCAGAAATCGTGTGATATTAGCTTTGTATTTTGGGGTAGTTCCCTTTTAGGTACTGCAAAAATATTACCGTACGTTTGTTGCTAATTATTGCAGGAATGAGAGTATTAGAATGCACGGTCATTAAGCGCGTCCACATTTCGGATGGACGGAAGATTATCGACGTCCTGATTTCATTTGTTTCAACTTGCGGTTGGACAACTATTTCGACGCGTCTCTGTGTGTATCCGTGCGATATAACCGGGTACCTCATTTATCCAATTACGGTATTCTACGATGAAATTCGCAAACTATCCAGGAATAGCGATTAGTGTAAATGCTCCTGCAGAGTAATCCGAGAAATGCATGCGCGGTTGCACGTTCGTCGACATTGAATTATAGGCACGCGCATCAGTCGCGAACGCGAAACTGCTGCAACTTTCCGCGGAACTCTGATATCTACCCTTTTTTATCTTTCACAGGGATTTTCAACCTCTAGTTCGCTATGATTTATACGCGCACACGTCGTTTGTTTCGCAATTGGCGCATGGCGATTATCATCGCCGACAAATTTCTCGGGAATGAGTAATTAAAATTTTGGAAAACTCGCCGACTGTAGCTGTATTTTTTAAAATTTCGATTGACACATTTACGAAAATGAAATAGAAATTGCTTCCTTTGAAACTCGATGGAATTGATTTACCAAATTCAATAAAATAGCGCAACGAGCAGTCGAGTGTACAATTTATGAAATATTTTTTTCGAAATCCAGCAGATTACAGGGTTAAAAGTTTTTGTCATTTATAATACACCTGTATTACGATACGATGAACATGACCAACTTTATCCGAGCTTATTTCTAATTCTCGTTCTGCGTTAGCAATGGATTAAATTAGTGACTCTATAATTTATCGCCAGTGTTTGTCCTACATAAGCTGCTTATCCGAGGAAGATAAAAGTGCCTCGACAAATTCATATTTTAACGTAGCAAAGTCGCTGTGCAGTTTTATCGTTTGTATCTCTATATTTCATTCGTTTTTTATGCGCACAGCTAATAGCAGGGGATGAAGAGGACAAAAGAAACGGTGGGAATTTGTGCAGCAGAACTTTTTAAATAATTAAATTAAATGTATTTGAAATATCCTCCGAGCCTTTCATATAGGATCGATGAAAATTAATTAATCTATTAAAAATTAATATACTATTGTTCGATTGTGTAATTGAAATGTTACAATTGGCTACTCTGGTATACCATCTGGTGGAGCATTTCGTACGTTAAAGGATAATAAAAGCAAGATTTAAAGAATATACTCTCCTACTTGCGATACATTTCTACACACCAGATACAGATTTAACGTATCAAACTTAGAGGTACGCCCGATTAATTTTACAAACTGCCTACACACGCGCAGTGCCGCGATTACCATGCAAATGAGAACGAAATAGATCCGATCGTGAATTATCATATACAAACGTCGAAGGGGCAGGAACGATGAAAACGATTAATCGAATCGCGGCTGAAAAATACAGCGACCGCGTGACGTCGAATAAATTATTTATTTCTCTACGCGGCGGGCACTTAACGCGACGCGGGAATTATCACGTTCGATGATGAAATTAAATTTCGCCCGACGGATTGCGAATTTTCGTTACGCGGCCCGCTTGAATTTTAATCAAACGGACGTTGTTTTATTTATTTTTTTATTTTTTTATTTTTCTCCAGATAATCAGCCTCGCTCCTCGTCAAAGGTGAACGAAAAGAATAGTTCGCTGATAATCAAAGGACAAAGAGCTAATAAACGGTGGAAATTCAAAGTATTCGATTGCATGGAATTTAATCGGAAAAATAAATTCCTTGGAAAATCCAGGCGATCATGATTTCGGGACAGAGCGATGGACAACCTTTTATTTATAGATTTCAAGGGAATTAAACAGTATACAGAACAGTCTGTATTACGTATAGGGGTGGAATTAAAAATTCGTGGACTAATATCGAAACTGGTAATTTTTTTTTAAATATTTCAATCCACGTTCGCAGTAATTGCATCCAGAATGTTATTTACGGAATGTCCTATATTTTCAAAAGAGTGACGGGCCCTTTCAAATCTGAAAAACACGTGGCAACCAATTTACATTGTTGAAAGGTGCGTAATGAAACGAACATCGAAAAAGGCGACGCTACGTCGAAATTGAATTTTAATCGTACTTAAATGGGAAATTTCCATCTACCTTAAAAAATGAAATGCTAAAAGAATTTTAATTAAAAAACTCGGCAAGCGATGACGAATGAACCGTTGACTCGTGACTAATAATATGCCAATATTAGACTCCCAAACAGTATTCGTAAAAGGTTAAATTGCAAACGTAACAGACAAATATACTAATTGGATGTTTAGCCAAACGATTATTTAAAGCTGATGTTTGGTTAAACGATTACTCGGACAACAGAACCAGATTTTGCCGCCTGTGCACCACTATTTTATGTTATTAAGCAACGAAAATATAAATCGATGCGCTGTGCATCTATAATTCACCAAAAATGCACGAAAATCGATTTGCCGTATTTTATATGTATTTGTCTTCATCGGGAGTGCTCCTTTGGCTCGAATATCTACAATTAAACGTATTACCATGGACGTGCTGACCTATTTAAAACGACCACGTGCTGTTCCAATTCCCTGGCAGCTCTTTTCGATATAGCACCGGCGATTTGTACGTTATGTACTGCTGCGCAAATAGAAGTCCAGAAGATTTAAGACCAGTGATCGAGGTGACCAACTAATTGGCCATTTATTCGGAAATTCATTAGTAAATCGGTGTCGTGGCGGGCAACTAGCGTAACACGGTTACAATGTGGAAATAAGGTCAGATCGGACACGTGTTTACACGAAATTTCCCATTTTCTTGCCCTTCCTGCCTCCCCTTCAATCTATCATTGATGTTTCACGCGCATAATTCAGTTAAACTAGAACATCTCTTATTTTGTAAAGATCCGTCTGTCTGTCAACATGTAAACCCCTAGAATACTCGAGATTTACAGCTTAAATTTGGCAGCGAAGTGTCGCAGTTGAAGTACTCGTTCGATATCGAATTCAGGTTAAATCAGAAGATACTTCTGCAAGACAGAAAACCGTTTCCCATCGCGCATCGAACAGAGACCGATATGAAACAGATATTCACCAGAGATTACCCCGAAACCAACCCTTATCCAACGCAGTGACGCCACCGCGACTCTCCCGCGGTCCATCTCAACGATTGTCCGAAGAGGGTGAGTTACAACGCTGGCCGCGCGGTTGAACCGGAGGCCAACGTCGCTCCTCCCAGCGAATCTCGTTCTAGCGACGCGAGATTTCGATCTCTAATTAGCTGTATATCAAATGAACCCTGGCCCGCGAATCCAGTGTACCAAAGTGTACAACTACGTTACAACCACGGAACGCAGATCCGAGGCTCTCTCGCTGTTTTGCATCCACCCTATCTCCCTCTCCATCTCTCTTTCTTGCCGCTTTATAAGATCGCGCTCTATATATGCAGGCGTGCAGACTCGAGGCGCGCAATCACAAAGTACACGGTCCCCACCGCCTGTCCCCGCGTGGCTTGCTCCCCTGTGCGTGTGTTTGCGTTAATATCGCCGGCGCATTAATGTGTTGGTTCTGCGCCACCGTATGAATATGTATGCGTCGACGTTGCGTAGGATTTATGCGAGGACGCCGCCACCACCGCCGCCGCCGCCGTCGCTCTCTTTCATCCCCGTCCCATTCGCCCCGTTCGGTCGCTGGCGCCCGCTGTCTTTGTCCCTTTACGCGCGTATCCCTGCTCTACGTGTCTGTCTGCGCGCGCTCGTGCTCTCCGTGAACGTGCGGGGTTGTTGCATCCCCGTCGCAGCTCGTGCTCCTGCATCTTCATCGAATAGCGTCGGGGCTGGCAGTATCCGCGCGGAATGGCGACTTTGATTTGTAACTGGCGCTCGCTCGTTCGCTCGCCCCTGCGATCAATGCCAGACCAAGGGACAGGGTCGGGTGGAAGCATCGACGTCCCGTGATCGCTGGATGATTAACAGTTTTCGACCGAACGAGATTCAGAGTCTCTCTCTCTCTCTCTTTCTCTCTCTCTCTCTCTCTCTCTCTCATCCCCTCGCACACACGCCAGTTTCGACAGAGTTGTTCAATAGCGAGGTGAATTCTGGGAGGAAGACGATTGGGTTGATATTTCTGATCGGACCCGTGCGCGTGTGTACGCCCGTGAATGGGATTTCGGGGGTGGATTAGGACGCCTGGAATTGGTTCGGACGGATTTTGGGATCGCGAAAGGCGAATGGGCCGATATTTTCCGTGGAATATTTGTACGATGGTGGAGAGAGTTTAAAAATTTGCAAATTTCTCTGCCTCGCGGCCTTCTGTTCTGCGGTGGGAATACGTTAATGAAAGATGGATGCGCGCGGCTACGGAAATCTTACGCGCGCGTAACAATAATTACGTTTTCAAAAATTTTCAGAGAACTGTTTCCAAAGTATTATCACACCGTTCGATTTTCATAGATACACAAAAAAAAAACGAGATAAAAATGCCTAAAAGCTCGTATCTTTCAACGATATACTAATTGAGCGAAGCCTCGTAAACTACTCCACGTCCACAGCAGCGATTCTTCCTCCAGCCGAAATAAATCAATCAACCTTTCGAAATTCAAACAATCCACGATTAATCTTCCTAAAATAATCAACTCTATCAAAAACGAGCAGTCTATCCGTCCATCCTAATAGATAATAATTCCTACGCGCTGTTTCGAAACACTGAACAGCTGGAGCCCAATTTTCTCCTTTTTTTTTTCTACAAATTTTGTAACGCAATTAAAACAGCTGCAGAGCAAAAATGCAACACGCGGCACGGGTACGAGGCATTTGTATTAATCAGAAAACGATCGCGTGGACGGGCGCGGTCGCGTACACAGCTGTACGAGGCACTTTGGATTAAAGCTCTCGTCGAGTACTTTGTCTGTTGGGACGCAACGGGAAACTCGATTAGTTCCGCGGCTCGAAAGGGATACACGCGACTTTTGCGATGCTTCCGCCAAAGATAAAGCCAATGACGAAAGCGAGATTCCGCGCGGCCGTTTGATTAAAGCACAGCACGAACCGGATTAGTTTTTTGCGATACCGCTGAACGGCTGCGGATAACAGTGTCGTCCTAACGGAAGCGGCTCCGCGGATCGCGTTTATCCTCTGTTACAGGAAGAATCGTGGAACGCCACTGATGAGAATTGTTCGTACTATGCGCATCGACCTTTCGCTCTGTGAACCCGACTTTGAATCGAGGATCGAAGATCGTAATGGGAAATTGGAGCTTCCAGTTTTTTTTGTCCTTAGTCGTTTCACGTAATTAGCTATCGCTGAAGAATACGCTTGTTTTATACAGAAAAGATAACGAATCGAATTTTATCTTAAGTCTGTTCTTAAGATTGAAGGTTGAAGGTTGAAGAGAGTAATGAATTAATTACGGTAAATGAAACATTCAAATAGGACGAGCAATAATTTCTACAGCAATGGTAATTCACAATTTACAAATGGGCGGAAAACTTCTGAAACATTTCAAATTACGTGAAACCGTACAACATTCGTTACGACCATTGCGTTTTGAAACAGTGCTCCACGAATTCCTCCACTTTCGCGGATGAACATCGCGATCGTTGAAAATCGTCAGCCACTTGGCGAATACAGTCGGCGAAGATATTTTTTCGAAAAGGTTACGAACGTAGCGACGGCACTCGATCGCCTCGATTACAAATCGTTCGAAAGCGCAGTCGCCCACTCGAATGAAACGCAACGCGATAAGTGCACTTCTGCTGGCTGATTATTCCCCTAATGATTAAAATCATCCGCGTGCAGTAAAACATCGGGAACGGCCGATTTCGAGCGTTTCACGTTCTGCTAAACATGTCATCGTCAGAGTCGGACAATAATACCTGTGCTCGTTAAATCGCGTACACTGGATGGCTTATAATTTGCGAATTAATTCAGAATGACTAGAAGAATTTCCACGTTCTGATAAAAAAAATCGTTAATGCATTTTCGCGTAACTAAATCTTTCTCTATCCTCTCTCAAATATTTTCGTTAAAATCTCAACAAGAAGATAGTTATAAAAATTAGAAAATTAAAATGATTACACATGTCTCCATGACTTTGATAAAGAAAGCTGCACAGTCCACGTTTCTTCATTTTCGCAGACGCAAATAAAATAAAATTCGAGACTACGCGAACACTTTTCCACCCTCCCATTGAACATCCCCCGGCTGAAACAGATGAAGTCCTGCTAAGAAAAAGAGAAATCGAGAAATAGTAACGAAAAAAAGGGAGGGGTATTCGACGAGTGAATCGACTTCTCGTTGAGAGACGTCGTCGATTCGACCAGTCACGAAGTACGCTCATTCGCTGTGCCTCCCTCTCGTCTCGTCAAAGGGCGCGTATAATTTCTCTTCCTTTTCTTTTTTTCTCCCGCAGCGTCGAATTATTCTCCTCCATCGAGAGCCGCGGACGATACCAATTTGCCTGGGAATTTACTTTCCGGCGAACAAAAAGGCTCCCTTTCAGCCGCGTTCGACGCGAATAAGAGAATACGGGCGCTCCATAAAAATCGTACGTGAACTCCCGCGCAATCGATGGACTCCCCTCGTTCGAGTGGGTACTTCGTTTTAAAAGCTCCGCGGGGCGAAATTAGAACACGTCGACTCGGCCGCACGGGGGAAGGGGCGAGAGCGGAACCAGACGAGGAATTTCGTTGCTCGTTCCGTCTGAATCACCGGTTATTATGGACCTGCATCGTTACTCCTCGATTTCGCGGCCTACTCGATCCAAAGAGTCGATCGTGACTCGAACGGGTCTCTATATTTCCTTTCACTCCTTTCTTCGTTCGCCTATCGAGTCGATGGATGGTCGATGCGCTCTGTTAGAATTTCCATCCGCGATATTCATACGCGCGAGATTATTCGAGTCAATTTGAGGTTGATTAGAAACGACGATCGAGCAGCAGGCTTTCGCAGTTTTCGTTTTGTACCTTTCATGCTTTATGCGAGTTGAAAGGCACGTACCATTTCTAAAATTTTGTTTATTATTATTTTGACTTTTAAATGGAGAGTCAGTTTGTCGTCAGAAGGACGTGAATATAGTACGATAGAGATTATGGTAAAAATTACTGTTATCTCAGCCTCAGCGCAATTACAACATCGAGAAATGATATATCGCCGAATTGGAGGGCTTTATGGATCCAACTAATAATTCAATTTCCATCCGAAAGGATAGAATTCTCCCTGGGCGCGGTTAGAAGCAATCGATACGGCTACTTGACGCTTTAATTCACGTGGTAGCTCTAACACAGCCCGCTATAAATATCGAGCATCGGTATCTAGGAAAATAGACGATCAACGAAATTTCATTTGGTTATCCTTTCGCGCTAGGTCGCCCGTATTAACATAAATTTCCATTGTCGACCGTTATTTACGACTCGATGCCGCTTCTGGCGTCCACGATTTATCCCTGTATCGAGCGAGCCGTTTGATAAATTTCGCCGCGCCGCTCGAACGACCGCCCGTTCGCCTAAACGCGGCGTTGTATCCGTGAAAAGCGGACCAGGACTGTTCTCTTTGATAACGAACGATCTATTTAGGGCGGCGAAAGGGCTGAATTTGTAATAGAATTCGCGAACGGAAGTGTCGCTGCGCGCGGCTTCCGTAGCGTTCCGCTTTCATCCGGAAATTCCGCGGCGACGATGATTTATCGTCGATTAATTGACGCGTTGTGGCGCGAATTGAACGTTATTGGAAAATTTCGAGTCATCTCAAAGAAGGTACGTTACGTTCCTTCGTTCGAGGCGGAAATAAGAATCTCGAAACAGAAAATTAGAGCGAGATTGGATCCTGTCATCGGTGGATTAAGATTTAATGTAGATACATCGGAAACGGTCAGAAACTTGCGCGATGTGTTATCAGGTTATTTACGAGAGTCTACATTGACAGGTAGAACGAGGGAATCAAAGGTTCCCGGGGTAATAAAATGGCGGAATTAAGATTTATAGCGGGAGAAGAAAGTTTCTTTCGTATCAGACTGAAAACTTGATGCAAGGGATGTCAAAAACTTTTCTATTAAACGTTAATAATATTTTATGCATCGCGAGGTACAATTGGCTCTCTCGTCTAGATAAGACATTTTTTTCATCCCGCGTAGCCCGTCGACTCGTCGAGTATATAACATCCCCTACTATTTTCTCCCCCTTTCCGGGATGTAAATTATGTCCTTCAATTTTACAAACTTTCCAGCGTTTCCAATTTTCAATTACAATTCCTGCGTCAGCTATGACGAACATTTTCATGGAAAATATGACGATTCCCGTGCTTTTCAGTCACGCGGAGGAGAAAAAAAAAAACCCACCCCCGTACTCCGCATAAATTTCGCGTCACCGTCGCCAGGATCCGCCCGATTATTTTCGTCCCGGGAGCTAATAGAACGCGAATAAAGTTCCCCGCGAAAGTCACCCCCGAACAAAATTTCATTTCACAGTCCGTCGTCCGGGTCAGGCAAATATTATCGTAAATTTCCAACCCCCGACCCCATCGTCGCACGTATCACCTGTCTTCGCCTGCTATCCAGCCTTGTCTCGTCCATTCTCTCGAAAATATTTTTTCCCACGCGACGATAAATCAACCTGTGCCGTTCGACACGTTGCTCTTCGATAACTAGAACGTTTACCATATTCTTCTCGGACGCTTTAATGACAGAATATCAATGGCAACGATACCTCTCCATTAACGCGAGTAGACGCGGTTAGGAACGAAAAGGGGTTGCGAAGTTCGCTACTAAAATATAAGTTACGCTCTCCTTCTTCCGTACTTTCGTGAACAGCATAAATTCGCGTTAGCGCGAATGCCATGTTTCATTTTTCGGACGCAGCTATACACCGGGACGGTGTTGTTGCGCAACATCGAATAGTCATGCGGGAAGATGCGCGCAATCCCCGATAAACTCGCGAGCCAGCACCGTTTAATGACCCGGAACAACATCGCGGCCGGTTGCGGCTGGCTCGTTTATTTTCCACCAGCGAGGGAAACGAAACAGCGCTTCCAGTTCTCGTTTCCGCGCGGGCCATCGAAGGAAAAGCTTGCGCGAATCGTGCCCGCGGAATTTCCAGCGATACCAGCCACGCTCGGTTTGAACGTAATTATTTGCAAACTTCCCACGTATCCAGCGTTTTCATTCTATTTCGACCGTTGCAACGCGGTGGGCGCCGCGAATTTTTCAACGTTGAAATAATAATGGGGGGCAAAATTAGACAGTTCGCCGGATTTTTCTGTCCTCCCTCTATGCTTCTCGTGCGTACCAGATTGCATTACATCTTCCGCTCTGACGCTCCGAGTGCAATTGCTTTTTTCTAGACGAATTCTGTCCACGCTAATTATATTAAAAAGTTGTTACAATATATATGGGTACCAATGGATCCTCTCGTTCATTTTATGTCGCATGTGCGCAGGCATTACGGTAGCTTGACTTAACAAATTTTAAATATCAACCTTCCGCAACGAACATGGGGTGAAGGGTAATTTCCTTACACTGGAGAATTTTACTATTTTTGATTAGAAGTAGAAGAAAAGTAGTGGAACCACTACCCAGGAACTTTCCAACAAGGTTTATCGACCACCCTCTCCACACGATTTATCCAGTTCGCGTTTTCGGGGTGTGTAAATTTTAATTCCCCTTAACAAAGCCCCAACAAACTCTCCCTGTACGAGCGCACCAGCAACGACAAGGGTGAACCGAGGACCGGGTAACGCTGTTAGCACAACGAAGGAAGCAAAGAGCTTCCCCCCGGCCGAGCCGACCGAATTGTCGCTAATCGGATACACTTTCAGGAGCAGAGAGCCGATATCGAGTCGAGCTCGCCTCCCTCGCAGACAGCTCCCGCGGGAAAGCACGTCAATTTCCGCTCGCGATGGCGATTCGTCGAAATCCCGCGCGCCGCTGCTTAGAAACTGCTGCAGCCACGTTCGATGCCCGGAAATTTATCGTCTACCTCCGTTTCTTCTCCTTCGTTTATCTACCCTGTCCCGGACACCCAAACCCTCCTCCACCTCGTCCCTGTATCGTTCGCGAGCGTCTCCTCTGGATGTTATAGATATTTTCAGACACAACACGACGAGCTTCTCGCGGCGGATGAGACGGAGCCCGAGTTAAGTGGAGGAGGAGTGGCGTTTCGAGGGGAGAGGTTTACGATCGTCGAAATTAGGTGGAAGTGTCTTCGATGCTGGAATTAACGTGTACAGTTTGTTACTTTCGTATTTGCCGCTTTCCTTTCCTTTGTATCCTGTGTCTTGCCCTGTGCATTTTGTCTGGATTAATGGTTCAAACAGATACATAATATATGAATTCTCCAACGTGTATTTTTCGAATAAATACTTCTATATTTTTCCATATCGAATAACATATACGACCATTACGAGAAGCGCGTCTATAGTATTTAATTTCGTCCACCACTCTTCGCCATCTGCATTTTCATTAACCTCAATATACCTGCACAATCAATCATTTCAACCTAACTTTCTCTACTCCCTCTCAAAACTCCCAAACTTCTCGAGAGCCGAAACTAGGAATACCATCTCGGGAAGTGCATTTGAAAGCAGATACCTGCCCGATAAAACGCGAAATAACGCGTCGGAAGTACAAGCATTCTCACGGCCGAGTTCCTAAAGATTCATTAAAACTTACCAAGCGTATCTCTCGCCCCTCCCCTAGGAAAGTTCGTCCCGCTTAAAGTAGGCGATAATTACGATTAGAATCGTTGGTTTCGATCAGTGAAGGGGGGATATAGAGATTTGGAGTCGCGAAAGAAACGCGAAGAAGCTACCCTTGTTCGCGCGTTGGATGCCATTAGGGTGTAATTCCGTTAAGACCGTCGCGGACGGGGACGCGATGTATCCAGGACGGCGAGACGATAGCGTTGGGCGACCATTTTGTGGACGAGATCGAGGGAAACTCGAAGACGAGAGCAGCGCGCGGGAATTACGAGAGATTAATCAACGACATCGCCGCCTCGACGCGATTATGCGGTCCAAAGAAGCCGAACAAACTCATCCCGATGCCCACCTCGACCGATTCGCGCGGGGAACTCATCTCGCCTCGCCCTTTGTGCGGCGAAACTGGATTCCGCGGCGCACAGAGACGCTTGGTTCCTCTTCTTCCTGCTGCCAACTATGGACTTGATAGATTTCTACGAATGTCCTCGAAAGGTGCATTGGTAAATGATTTATCTCTCGTCTCTCTGCTGTTTGCTACCGCTTCTTTTGCTACTCTGATTTTTTAATTGGTTTTATAATAACAACATATTTTGTTCGCGCGCATGAATTTATGACACGCACGGCTTTCCGGTATGGTCGAAACGTCTAAATTATTTGCGAACGTATCCGTTCCGTGTATCGAAATAAAAAAAAGTTTGTGTATGGAAAACGGGATTTAATAATAATTGATTTATGCCTCCCTTGTTATGCAAATGTTCTTTGTGCGATGAATATCAAATACGAACAATTAAGAGCCCGAGCGGTATTTTAAAAGTATGAAAAGCCTTTCGATTTAAATAAAACGAATGAAAAATGTATGTTTGCGAAATTTGAATAAAAGAATTTGCAAAATGGTGGCATTAACTAGCCCAACTCTTTTCAGGGGGATGAAACATTATCGTTTATTGCTGAACGTCGCCGAATTATTCCGCCAGCGGAGGGAAGCAAGGATTTAATCAGAATAATAAAAAGTTAATTAACCGAGGATGTGTTCCACCAAGTATAATACGTTCACTCTTTTGATACCATCTTTTTAATCCTATTTTAGAGAATTCTGTATTCATTAATTCGCGTCGGTGGATATTATTAGGGTCGTCGAGAACTGTGCGCAACGAGAGATAAGAAGAAAAGATTTACTCGTAAAATGTCACAGTTATATATATCACTAATGGTGCTCTACGATGCTAATCAGTAGTACTCTGCAGCATTTCAAAAATCTCCAACATCAGCGACTCACTCTCTCTCATTCGATAGATCTTTCACCCTCTGCTCTACTCAAGCGCGTCACCTTGCCATACAGAACTGCCCTATTCGCGAATTATTTAATCTCCTCCCTCGATAACCCAAGGCTACAATCGACACCAACAACTCCATATCTCGGTTCACTAATTCACCAACGAACCCCATCGAGCGCTATCTCGCTTGGGTCCATCGCCATCCCCTAATTGCGCCTAGGTCGGTACACAAAAGACAAACGGATTGCACCGTTAACTTTGTGAATCGTGAGTTCCACGATCGACACACCGCGTACCCCGACGTGCATACACACACCTTTATGCACGGTTTGCGCGCTCGCGAGAAGACGTACGCGTGTGCGCGCAGCCAACCGCAACCCTGGAATCCGGTCGAACGTAATTTGCAAACTTCGAGACACCCCGGTTCCGATTTCGATCGTGGTTCCAAAGCCAGGCTGCGCACACGTGTACACCGTGTCCCCGGCTGTCGTTCGACCCAGTTTGCGATGTTTCCACGCTAAGAAGATAATTCCGGGGCGAGCGAGCGCGGAACCAACCCCTGAAACGGTAATCACGACCGTACCGAATCATGGCCGAGCGGGACACCCCCTCAGGTAGCACGCGCCTCGTGTAATTAAAGGCGCCGCAGGAACCGAGGGAAACTTTGCGCGTACACGTTTTAACAAACAGCCAGGATTTTTGTCGCTAAGTGATTTTTGTTGTTCAATGCGTTCGGGAGATGTTTTCTGTGCCTCGAAATGTTTTCTTCACGATTTACGCTGACTTTCAATTCATGCTGAGATCCTACAATTTTGTTCACGAATTATTCGATGAACTGGCACGTCATACACCAAACGATGAAAGGTCTATAACAATTGACAAAAAAGGGAATCACGTGCAGTGTACGAACAATAAAATATTTGTCCGCGTTAACCGGCTCAAAGGAGCCCGCGCAGGAGCATCCTTTGTACCTGTATTAATTTAGTTCGCGTCCAACTAATTCTTTCCGCTCTGAAAAACGCCGGACGAATGGAAAAATGAATTAAAAGAAATGTGTACATCAATAGATCGATCGACGGGTATTCATCTGCAAATTAAGAATACCATCGACTTCCGGGTATAAAGTGCATGCACGCGTGCCGCATCGGTCCGTGATTAAAGGCAATTCATGGAATTCGACCGATTCGCTTGATTCCAACTAATTGCAGCGCCGAAATTCCACCGGGCGCGTATCCTCCGCGCGGCGAAAATGTTTTTCATGCATTTCTCCGCGTGTTTTATCGCGAACCGCGCGGTACTTCTGGCGCGATTTTAATCATATTAAACTCGAAGTCAGCGGGGGGGGGGGGGGGGGGGGGCTCTTTCGGCCGTAATATCGACAAAGAGTCCCGGAATTTCATATTGCGCGGACCTGTTTCCACGGTGTATATTCATCCCCCGTGAATATCGCTGTCGCGCCATAGAATCGGGCACGGCCGTGTAAATACGCCTGTTGTACGCATTGCTTAATACTCACCGTCCAATTGTACCTGTGTTCGAGCGTTGGCTCGCATCGCGCGTTCCGCTTACCAGAATGATTACTTCTTTTCGAGCGGTAGAATTTTCGTACAGCGATTCCATTTTGAAGTACTCGCAATCGAGATTAACATTAAGCTTCATTACATTCGATGCCATTTGATTCGACTGTATTATACACTGTCTTGTCGTTATTCGATTTCTTATTTGAATTTCAGCAAACGAGAAAGTGATTTTCCTACCTACTGGCTCATCTTTTCGATACCCTCGAGTAGATTTCGCGACAAAACACTTCTCTCATCTACACGTTACGTTCAGGCATTGATTTCGTCTTTGAGATCTTTGAAAGAGATTAACGTTGAACGAAAGTATTTTGTTTCAAGATTATTCGCGCAGCAGGAAAGACGCGATAATAAACGTGAAGCCGAGGAACGCGAAGCTCGCGTAACGTCCGATGAAATATCGTAAATCGCAAGACTCACCGCGTCTGAGAAGTTTGCATAGACCGGCGATTCCCTCCGCCAATCCCCTACACCGCCCTACCCCCCCGACTCTAGTCCCACCTCTTTCCGCGTCTCATTCTCATTACGAAGTTCCCGGTTATCAAATTTTATTAGCCCCCGCTTCAAGGGCTCGCCTTACTTCTAACTCAATATCGTAGATTTGTAGTCTCGATTTAACTACCCTCGCCCTTAACGCTCCTACCTCACCCCTGCTGCTCCACCTCTTCTCTTTCTTACACGGTCCCGCGCGCCGCGCCACCACCCCTCCTCCCCCCTTCTTTTTCCCTTGTACTCCCTCAGAGAAGACCAGATGTAAGCGCGCGCTCGAGCTCCAGCGACTTTGAAAGCAGCAATAATTCCGTGCTCCACGGCCGAAAACTAATTTCCACGAGCTCTGAAGACGGCCCCGGTGGACGGGGGATCAAGGAAGACGAACAAGGGATGGTCTTCGCCGTCTCCTCCCGCGTCCCCCTTTTCCCTTCGCCCTCTTCTTCTTTTTCTCCTCGCTGGTTTCACGATTCCTTGCGAGTATCCGGCACCCTCTCGCACCCCTTTATCGCCCGACAATAGCCAAGCGGCTCGATCCGCTGTACCATTGCCGGTCGTCGCAACCAATAAAGCTGGCTGGGATACGACAGGGTTGCTTGGTTCCGCGAAAAGGCGCTGGGGCGCACGGAACGACTAAGTCCCGGCATTTCCAGTTGTAGGATCAGCTGACGACTTGATTAGGGGATGGAGGATTCTTGTCATCACTCGAGATATCATCGAGACGGTGAACATTGGTATTACAGTATAATTAACACATGTTAAGCTTCGACGAAAATGAAATCATATCGTATCGATATTTGATCCCTCGATTTTAACTTGAAATTTTTTATATTAATTGAAGAGAAACATTTTAGTAGCAGTAACATTATTTATAGATGCAAGTTTATCTTCGGTTAATCGCTTACACCGACCATTATTGCCAGCACCTAATTTCTGACATCTAACGTCGTCAACACGCGATCAGTAACTATTACTGACGGAGTTTCTACAAACTCGTGCTACTGTCACGGTTGGCTGATTACACGCTAACCACTGTTAGTAGCGTCCATCGCGGCGTTGTATGCCAGTGTAAACGATGGCTCACTGATAAGACCAGTTTCTGTGCTGCGTTGGTAATGGTCCCCAATATTAACACCCCTGTTTGTCTAGGACCCAGAACGGAATGTTACTATATTCTGGGTAATTATGTGCTGTTATTTGCGTTGCATTATCTCTGTGATGCGCGATGTAAAATCGATCTTCTTGCTCGAGATATCGCCGTTTCTTTGAATTTTATTCGCTGGAAATGGATTCGAAGGTTACATTTCCATCGAGTTAGATAATATTACGAAATCATTGGCTTTTTAGTAATTATTTATCAAATATCATTGAGAATAAATTGTATTCGTGCCTTTGTATGGAAACTTATAATTACCAATTAAATCAAAGCTATTAATCTCGATTGTAAATGAATAAAAGTATTAAAAACAAACTAAAGCGGAACATAACTTTTGCATCATCCTGTTGTCGAGAATTCTCGAATCAAAAGAGCCGAATACTCTGGTAACCCGTACCATCAATAGAGATCATCCTACGCCGTTCTGGGTCCCCGATCCTGCTTTCCAATAATTACAATCGCCAACAGATTAACGAAGAAACGTTCCTGGACCATGTTATTAAAGAATTTTCCGCAACGATAGCAACGGTTCCCGGAATGAAGCTATCGAGCGACGAGCAGCAGCCAGCCTGGACAAATTGAAGACCACGAATGACGTATAAAAATTAATGAGGCCGCAGTTAGAGGTCGCGTAACATGCTCGCCGATCAGGTAGATCAATGTAATCCTCTTACGTTGCTGGATCTTCGGATCCGCATTGACCGGTCTCATCCGAGAGAGCCGCTCCTCTAAGCCCTTAAACCTATCTCAGACGAACCAATATCGGACCAATTTCGAGAAAACGGTGTCACGATATCTATATATATATATATATATATATATATATATATATATATATATATATATATATATATATATATATATAAATAGATAGAGTGAGAGAAGGAGAGCCCAGCGCGTACACCAAGCTTTTGGATTAAATTACCTCCGGTAAATGCATTGACAGATAGAGATGTTTCCCGTGAGACCTCCTTTTTTTCGTTTCTTTGATGTTTCACAATTGAGCAGACGATGCATCGTGTTGCGCTCGTCGATCGTTGACTCAGTGCAGATAGAAAATTTGAAAGACAAATTTATTCCTTGTTTTTCATTAGTCGTGTGTTTTTCTTCTAAAGTAATGGAAAAGGAGAACATGGAAACCTAGTTGCATCGAAAGAGTATGGTGAATATTTTCCACAAGTTCATCCATTCGAACTAATTTATCGTTTTAGTCGTCTTAGTTCCTCCACCATCACGCGCACATTAGATTCTACGCTATAAAGTGACCATCACACAACAGAAACGCGAGGAAAACCGCTTAGCAGGTTGTCACTTACCTTTTGCTGTTGCGTTTGCGTGGGTTCTGTGGCGAGCAATTGCTTCAAGGCCGGATGTCCGTGGCCGTTCGGCGTCGACGTGGCACCCGGCGTGCTTGGGGTGCTGGGGTTGCTTCCTGGTGTATTTGGTGTGTGAGGGCCGGTGGTTGGACTGCTAGGACTGACGCTTTCGTTCACCTTGCTACCAGCGTGATGGTTCTCCGTGTGCCTCCTCAGGCTCCTCGCGTCGCAGTACGACTTGCCACATCCTTCCGCTTTGCATTCGTACGGCTTCTTGTTTCGATGCGTCAGCATGTGCCCGTTCCTGCGAATTTTTATAAAAAACAAATCGTCTATAAATGAAACGTTGGTCCATAAATCCATCTGAGTTTAATACGTTTCAGTTGGTATCTCTTGCCACATAGGCTGTTACAAAAAAATGCCTCGAATTTTAATTGGATTCCTCGTCCCTCGAGTGTTTAATGGAAAAAAAAGGGAAATTAGTCAAACAACATTTTAGTTAAGGAGGACAGTGTACATCAAAGGCGACGTTGCTTGCTCTCGTTCTCGCCATCGATACGAGAACCCAGCTTGGCGGATCCGATTTCTCTGGACAAACATTTGCCTAGAATATCACCGTGCCGACCGAGTCGAGAGGGAAACGGCTATGACGGTGAGTTTTTCGGATTACTCGATTAATTTGCGACGTCGTTGCCTGGAAAACGTGATTTTGGACAAGGATCGAACGTTTTGTCTCGCGTGGAATCCATTTGAAAATTTTGTCAATTTTTTTCTTGTCCAAAGGGACCACCTTGGATCAATTACCATTAATTATTTAAATTTAGGGAAAAATGTTATCTTCGATACTTTTCGTGGAGAATATCTTAGCCTTGAATATCCGGAGACATTTAATTAGAATTAAAAGGCAGGTAACGTTCTCTCGAAAGTTGTTTGATGTTTCTGAGTAAATGTAACCTTCGACATTTCGCCTACGCGTTGACCTTTAATTTTTAAGAGCGAGGCACTTGCTTTGTACATCGAGTGAAAACGGGAACGACCGAATTTTTGCAAATAAAGAAAGGGAACTCAAAGTTTGATTAAACATTCGATGTAAATATGTAACGATTAAATAGAGAGATGTAAATTACTATTTTTGATATGTCTGACGAATAACTATTCGTAATCATTAGAAAATTATACAATTTTTAAAGTAGAAACGAATCAACGAAGATCAGTAGTTTGTCGGTTTAGAATAAACTCAGATTTTCGCACGGAGTAGATGAGAATGCTAAAGACAGAGGGTGTTTATACCCTCGCAATTTCTTTCGTTCCACTTTCTTTTCTCTTGGATCTGCAGCGAAACGTTTTTAGCGCATCGAGGAGACGGAAAATGGCGCGGACAAAGACCGTATTGAAGACGTCGAAGCGGGAAAGGAAAACTTCGTTGTTAAAAGAGAAACAAAAGAACTAAAGTACCGCGGATCCTTTTTTCCTTTAAAGACGCTGTATCCTTTAAGGGACCGCTCTGAAAATATATTTCTAAAGTAGAATCGATCGGGCCACCAGTGAGAGACTAATGGGGTTCCTGAATAATTAGCGCAAGTCTTGAAAGTGAAATATTCCGTCTACGGTGCCAAAATAGAATAAATGAACATCCGCACCTCTCGTTTAAGTCGCATAAAATAGCAAATAATCTATATACATCGCCTAATTTGTCATATATTTCAAACACAACACATAGATTTTAAGGATCTTACGAATATTAATTTATTTGCTAGTCGAAATTAAACGTGGGCTGCAAAATAACGTTTCGCGAACTTTGTTAAGAGGAAACGGTAGGTACAATTTTATAGAAGTCTACACGCAGATACCAAAAATATAAAGCAGCGCAGAATTTGATATGATAATTAGACTGCAAATGTTTATGCATTTATGGAAAATTTTCATGAGCAGAAAATACAGAAAGCGTGTAATGTGCGAAAAAAGAAAAAAAGCAAATAACTGGAGCACGTTATACGTTGTAATACTTTGGGGGGTAAAACAAGCCTCTATTTAGATTCTATTTCTTTAGTTACGTTTGTGAAAATATTCATGGTATAATGCGCATACCTTGTAAAGCCTTTGAGGTACCTGTGCCATCCTACAATATATTTTATATAATACCACATCCTTCTCGCACTTCTATGGGTAATCTTATCCATTTGATCAATAATACTTTCTTTACGAAAAACCCTACAGAGTTACCTCGCATAAAATATTCAGAAGCCGTTGTTCCTTAAACCTTAACATTTCCATTGTACATACATTTATGTAGACTTTTCTAATTAATCATACAATAATTACTGTGCCATTTTCTTCCTACGCATTAGTAGAAAACCATAAAATATCGTCATAAACCAGATTCATATCTTTCCGCAGTTCAAACCCCAATGCAACGCCACCACCAGTCGAATCGCCCAACAAAATCTCTTGCTCGAAAGCTTCAGGAGCCGAAGAAATTTTCCACGCGACAATTTCGTTCCCCCACCTCCAGCGAACTGCCACGGTCGAAGATTAAATTCGCGCCAATTATTAACTCTCCATTAATTCCAGCAGCGGCGGCGGGCTACGTTGGGCGCTGGAGCTGGTTGCAACCGAGAGGCGCTATCGGCTTCGAGGAGGCCGCTCGCTCCGCCCTATTTTCTTTCATTTCACGGGGTCAGAGCATCCTTAATGCGAGGCGGACGAGACGGAAGCCGAGGAACAAAGGGGGTATCGACGATATCGAGGTGGGAAAGCAAGCCCTCTTTACAAGCGGAAGGCCGAAGGAACGACCAAGCTCCCCCGTTGGTTGCATCGCCAACGACTCTTTCTGGATCCCACCCCCACTTCCGCCCCTCTTTTCCTTACCGCTCCAGCACACTCTCTATATTCTCCACCGCAAAGTTGTCGCAAATCCCTTTTGGACCAAGAGACACTACCCTGCCTGCCGCGCACCAACCCCTTCTCTCTATACAGGGTGGCACAACCAACTTGCGCTAGTTAATTAAACGCCTAAATTGTAGGTCCCATGAAATACTGTTGTTATACGCGAAAGTTGTGGTTGTACGACGTGCAGGTGTAGTTTTGGATATGGTTACTTTTCGAGTATCTTCTGCCGGTTTTAGTTTCAAACGAGGATTACTTCAGAGTACAGATACTGGTAATATTGAATTACAAACAGTACTTCTTGTCGATACGATAATATTTCACCTGATACACATAGTGTTCGAATCGATGATGGAACGAGATATTTCAGACGATCACTCTTACCGTCTCACCCTGTACAATTCTCCTTTCTCTCTCTCTTTATATACTCAGGTACAGCTTCACCCTCGAAGAGAATACCTCTCGAGTTATAAGCGTTTCCTTTCGTCCTTCCTTACTTGAAGCGGCACCGTCGCCCGTTCGAACACGGGCAAAGGACTCGGTGGATTTACTTCGATAACAGAGATAGAGCGTGAAAGTTAGAATGGCGGGCCGCTTGCTCGCTAGAGAAGAAAGGGGTGAACAGGAGCGGAGAGGACGGGTGGAGAGGTTCAAGATAGAGGCGCAGCTTCCTTCCCGAGAGGCATTGCAATTTCGAGCGGCTTTTTTAGATTTCAATTAAGCGACCCTGAAACGTCTTCCTTCTTTTCAATGGGGAAGTGGAGGCTAAGGGTTGTTGCGAACGCTCGTCCGTTCAGACGGTTGTCCTTCTCGATGACTTAGGGGTGGAATTCGTCCACTCGAAACGTTCCAACTACATTAAATGACAATAACATGGT
The DNA here is from genome assembly GCF_050948175.1 of Xylocopa sonorina. NCBI lineage: Eukaryota > Metazoa > Arthropoda > Insecta > Hymenoptera > Apidae > Xylocopa > Xylocopa sonorina. The sequence continues at coordinate 7,806,171 of NC_135196.1, read as the reverse complement.
TTCTTGTTATAGTTCTTCAGGCTTGAATTGTTGAAATCGATTTTCAGATAACAGATCTGTGCTACAAAAAAATTTGTATTTCTTATCACGAATAAATTGAAATGTTAAATAAAGAGGAGATTATTTATACTGACCCGCGCTGTTTGTTTTAATGCGCAAGCTAACAAACGAATTACATTCATCCCGATAACAATCGGTTCACCGATGAGAAAGGGAGAATTAATCGAAGATGAAGGGTATTCTCATCGTTCCCTGGTGAAAAATTTCCGATAGCTAAACAAACTCGCTACGTGATCGAGAACCCGCTTTTCTCTCCATTATATAATGATGAGAGGGGAAAAAAGGAAAGTTCTCTCTCGAAGAGCTAACTGGATATCAGAAAATACCGGCGAAAGGTGTAATTCGACGCTTATTACTTTGCGCAAACAGAATTAAATTACGCTCGATCATGCCGGAGTTACTTTTATTTCCTGATCGGCCGTCAAACTTCCCCAGGAACGATGGGAAGCCCTAATCGCGTTTATCCGAGGATACCTATCGCTGCTAATAATTTCAGGCTCGCGAAGAACGTCACGGAGAATTTCAGGAGAACGAAAGCTACAAATTATTTAATAATTCAAGCGTTCATTCATTGAGTAAATAAAGAGAGAGAAAAGATAAATATAATAACAAATAACCCCATTGAAATAAAGTAAGTTTCGTTTTACATATCTCTCTGTATGAAATAAATAGCTTACGAGTGATTTGTATTCGAGGAATAATTAATAGACAAATTTTAAACAGTAGGATTCTTTCATTGAATAAAAAAATTCTAGTCGTTTCCATTGGCCAAATAATAGAACAATTATGCGCAACAAATTGAATTTCCAAAGACATCAAAGGAGAAGTATCAAGAATTCTTGCAGACAAGAGACACCAAAGACGAAAAGAGAGAAGGAAAGCAGAGGAGCGTCCTTTGTCGCTCAATTAATTAGTTGATTTTCCCCATGCAACGGTACCCTCTCATAGAGTCGCAGAAAATTCCTTGCTAAATACTCGAAAGGCAAAGAACTTCAAAGAAATATTCCAGTCGCGACGGTTACGATATTACATTTGCCTGGGTAGAATACCTCATGAAAAACAGAGAGAGGACACTATTTTTTTTTTCTTCTCACTGAATGTTTAAAAATGTACAACTCGATAGACACGAATTGAACATCATACAGAAAGCTAATTATATCTAATTTTATGAAATGAACTGGGCGAGATGAATATATGCTACACTTCTCAGTAGCATAAATATTGGCGAAGGTTATGACGAAGAGTACGTTGCAATTTTATGCTCACCAATGGACGTGTATTTCTATGGAAGATTCTAAATTAATTGTTACTGCGGACACTGAAATCCGTAAAGTAGACAAGTTTGTTAAATTATGGCTTTCTTGAATAGGAAATGTTCGAACCAAGAATTTTGTAAAATATAGGTCATCCCTTGCCACCCCTTTCAAGATACTTGTAATTGAAAACTTTCGAACAATGTCGCATTCACAGTTAATATTGTTAGTCAAAAGTGTAACATCGCTACATCGCGGAGAGAAAATCGTTTGAAAATTGTATCAAGTGCCATAGTTTAGAAACAATTTAAATGAGAATCTGTCGAAGTAAGAAGAATTCTTGCAAGCACCCGCAGCATTCATCACGAGATAATAATAAACTAGTTGAAGAGATTGAGAAAATAGTTCGAGATGTTTTGTATTTTCTTGCGATCGTAAAACACGGCGGATCCCAAAATAAGGAAAATAGTTTAACGACGTTGCTTCACTTGCGAACTCCGTCGATACGTTTAATACCGACTTTATCGACACGGAATACTGTCAGAGTTCACTTTTCGCCGTCCTTTTAAAGCTGGAATCATGGACCAGCGATAATACTCCAGCTTTAAAAGGATTCGTTGGAAGAAAACACAATTCTTTACGACCACATACGTACATACAGAGTTAGATAGTTTGCTCGCGGTATTCGCGGTTAAAAGGATTTCAATAAAAACAGGAAGCATACCGGGCGAGGAGTTTTTCGCTGATCGGATAAAGTCATCCACGTCGTTTACTCGAATCTCGGCATATGCTTTCTTGAAAACGAGTTTTCAAGTAACCGACCGGGAAATTTTATGGACGAAGGCCAAATGGAATGCCCGCATGACCAGCGGAACAATGTTTTTCGCTACCCTCTTCTTCCAGGCTGAGCAATTTGTTAGACCGGTTAGGAAATCGTACATTTCGTGGCGTATCAAGCTAGATGTACAAGTTATCCGAAAAGGGAGGTCAATCATCAATGTGTTCCCAAAAGGAAATTGTTCTTTTTCTGCAAATATGAAGCTAGGTTTCCACATGCATTGGTAACTGTTTGCGTCTCTACAGTTGCAGTTGTTAAAGTTGATTGTCTCACTCGTTTAATTGTACTATAAACCCTTATTTTAGATTTAATCAACTACAAAATCTCATCCCATACCACACATTGAATTTAGAGTTTGCTATATATATAACAAGCATCTAACGTCTTTCAGCGTGTAAAGAAAATCGTCTACACCCTCGGATAATGCTTGCAGATGCCCACTAACTCATTTTTCCAACCTTTACAGGATAGCTTATCGAGCCAAGTGCAACAACATTTTCAGAAAAACTAACAACCAACACCCCCATCGAATTCTCGCGCCAGCAGTTCCGACGTGTACTAAATTCGCAGAGAATCGATGTGTCGCGATGAAAATCGAAACGGTGCAATCAGCGAGACGGCGAATTCGGACAAAAGAAGAAGGACAAGAGGCAGATCGAAGCCCCGCGAGAGCAGAGACGTAACGAAAGTAATTCCTGGGGCTGTTCGTCAGCTGGCATTGAGCTGAGCGTCGAGCGACCCCATCGAGTGGAATACGGTACGTGAAACGAACGCGACGCTGTGGAAAGGTCAAGGAAAAGAAAAATGAACCAACCTCGATGCACACCCAGCGCACGTACCACCTACGAGACCGAGCACAAAAGAGGGTTGCGGGAGTTTCCACGCGAGCACAGAGACAGATTTTTCGTTCGTCCCGAATGCTACGATTTTCCATCCTAGCGAGCCAATAGAAAATACGCGGCGTTCTTGCTAGAGGTTTTGGTTACTAGACTGTTGAGAAAGTGACAAGTGAACGGAGATTTGTTTTCCTCCTCTAAATGTTACGACGTTGGATCTTCTGCGTACGTACAAGAAATAATTATTACAATTATGACAAAATGTATTATACGACACAAAATATGTAATCGTGAAGCTAAATCCAAATAACATGTAAAATGTGAATGAAAAATGTATCGAAGTACGAAGAACGAGCCTTTCGATTTAACACCCATTAAGCCGAAGAAGTAACCGCTCCGCAAATTATTGGCCATGTTGATGTAAATAATTTGCAGAGGGTGGAAAATTTCTAGGAATTTCCATGGAATTATCAGGAAGAACCTTGAGGAACCGGAACGTCGCGAGAGGGAGAGATATCGCCGGGGTACTTACCTTGGGGGATTTAAAGAAACTCTTTAGAAAAATTTCTCGGAACGATATTTCTTCGGCCGGTTGGATCGCTAAAGGCACGATATAAATTTCTGCGCGCAAGCGGAGAAAAAGAAGAAGCGCCGGGGCATTGAAGAAACGAAAGGAGGACGTTCGCGAGAGGGAAAGAGGAAGCCGCGTTGTAAAGCGCCCGTGAACGGAATTTCATAAAATGGAAAATAGAAGCTAATGATTGACGCTCGGGTGGTTCTTGGTACAATGGTTCAAACTAAGGGGAATAATACGTCTGAATATGTCTAATCTTTCGAAGAAATGTATAATTAAACTTCCACGTTATTGACAGGAGTAATTGCTACATTAATGTTCACACACTTTCACTAGCATACGAAACTAAAGAAGAAAACGTGAATGAAATTTAGAAAACAAAATCGTGAAGCGTTCACAAATAAGAAATATGACAAATTACGATACAGTGCATCGTAATTAAAAAGCTCGTTGTCGCGCCACGTAGACAGTTGAAGAGAAAAAGTTCCACGAGAAGAGACCCGTAATAGGATCCCTATTCACCAGACCAAAACGAATTAATAAACACTCTAAGCACAGGAAGCAAGGGTTTCATGCGGTATCAATAAGTTCCTGACAAAGCATTCAACGAATCGCGAGTAATACCGCAAAGCCGGGTCGAACGTGACAGAGGGAATTCACCGGAGGCTGTCGGGAAGGAAAACTACCGTCCGAGAGGGGACGTGGCCAGAGTACCTAGCGAGTCCCGAACAAGGCGAAGAGAGAAGAGCCGTCGAGAACGTGGAAGAAGCGGCCCGTGGATTTCTCTGTAGATCCCTTTACGGAAAAGAAATACAAGTCTAACCTCGGTCGACCGGCCAACAAGTCTGACCAGGACTAGCAACCGTCACTGCCGCTATTGATTCTCCCTTATTCCTTTCCTCGAGAAGAATTCAATCCTCGATTCTCACAATCCCCGCCGAAGGTATTTCTCTTTTCACGCCCCCGGACTCTCCCTCGCCTCATCCGCCGGCTGCTCGGAATTTTCGTACACCGATCGTTGCCTCGGCTCGAGGGATGACAGGAAGCGAACAATAGTTGCGCTTGTCGTTTCTAGTTTAGCCTCTCTCGTCTGAAGAAATTTCACGCTCGTCGATTCGAACATATGTAAAGAATATACAGAAGAGAAATTATTAAGTGCATCTAATCTAAGAAACCATCTTGTCACGTATCGCAGAAATAGAAGTTTTCAAAATTTCTGTGTCCGTATAAGAAGTTTCTAAAAGAAGAAAGGGAAATAGAGAGAAGTTCTTTACATCTCGCTCGAGCGATTACCGTATTCCCAAGTCTGAACTCAAAACAGCTATTCCCTTCTATTCTACAACGAAATCTAATCCTTTCAGAATGCGTGCAAGCTACCGATACAACCATCGCGTAATACCATGCAGTGCACGAGCCTTAAGAAGCTCGTACCCAACAAGAGTCGCGTATACCCGACGAGAGACTTGAACGAGAGCTCAAACGAGAAAGCGTTCTCGAACGCTCGAGGTGCATCCGGCATTAACACGAAAGGGAAGCGCGGTAGCCATTCTCGCGTTCGAGCGATGGAAAAAGGGAGCGGGCGGAGCAACGTTTTTTGGTAATTACCACAGGGTGAACGAGTGGGACGGGGTTTGGGCAACAGCGGCGGTGGTGGTTAATCGATGGTGGAAAAGGGTAAACCGTGTGCGTGTCTCTCTACTCACAAGTGGTCCTGCCGCTTGAACGCCTTGCCGCACATCGTGCACACGTACTTCCTCTCGTCGCTGTGCGTCAGCTTGTGCTTCGTGAGCGCCGATGCGTTGTTGAACACCTTCCCGCAGACCTGCAGACAGAAACCGTGTTACGTGTCAGCGCGTCTTTGTACCGATGTGCCCTGACAATTGACTTAATTGGCTATCTATGGTCGCGGGACCACGCAACGCTTCGGGGTTGGAGGGTTACTCAGTTGACGCGAGGGTTGCAGGGGATGCTCGGTGACGGATGTGCCTGGTTTCTCGAGTTTTTGGTAGAGAAAATGAAATTTGTTTTTCTTTTATTTTTGAGTGTGCAAAGTTGAGAGACGCGCAATTGTCTTTCGCTTTGGTTGATTTTTTTTATCGCAAATGACAGTAAAGAAGGAAAGTTGAACCGAGCTCTAACGAAACGATTTTCCGGCGTGCATTGAAAATAGTTGACACACGAGTAAAACGCAGTTTCAGCGAACCTACAATTCGGCCATTAGCAACCCATGGCGCGCACACTTTCAGCGGTGGCTAACATTTGACATATGTTACTGCCAACAGTGCGAATGTGCTTGACGTAGACAGCGCTGTTGCGTGTTCGCGTACACGCATTTCCTAGCATCCATTAATGACTGCGTTCCAAAAATACCCTCCGCTTCCTGTGTTTTTTACGCACCAAGATAAATATGCAGAGTCACGCTTCTATTCCCCTCCCTGGGCCGCTGTTCGCGCAAACGTCGCTTTGCGCGAAATATTACAGAAACGCTCGAACGTAAAAAGCGCAGGACGCGCGATCGTGACGGAATTTGGTAAAATAACACCGGCACGTTTGAGAGCCACTTGGATGATTCGAATTTTCCGCTGTGCTCGTGCATAGCGTGACATGTAAAACGCGTTTACACGAATGCGCCATAAAATGTATGTATTGTTCGTGTTTCGTTCAAAAATTCATTACGTATTAATGAAGAGCAGAGAATTTCGCAAGCACGTCTTGGTCCGACTTGTGCTCTCGATAAAACACAAACGTGCGGATTTACGAATTCGAAAATAGCTAGATAAAAGTTACAAATATTCCTTTTGTAACTTGGATTTTTACGAAAGCATGTACGTTCTACTTTGTCTACTTGGTGTAACACTGCATTATGTATATTAAGATTGCTGTTCCTCTAGTGGCGAGTATCCAAGAAGCCTCACATTACTACTGTAGAATAAAAGATCCTCCTCTGTCATCTTCCAGCTGAATCACGAATAATTCTCAGCATAAAAGTGTAACAACAGGAATAATCACGCGAGACATGATCGATTGAACGAACTTTCGCTCGAGAACGAGCTAGACAGAAGGACAGACGCCGCTGTAATGGCGTCGCGATCGACGAACGACGACGAATCAAGTGTAACGGGCTCCGATCGAGCCCCGTGTTTTTAATGCACGGTAATCGTGACCCGTATCGCGCGAGTGTTCGCAATTCGCCACGGGCTGTCCTGCATTCCGAACGGTTCATTACGAGCGCGTGAAACAGGCCGGAGACTGGACATGGTTTTCAATTACCACGCGTGCCCGTCGTAAACCGGCCCGGACGCGCTTTACGACGGACATTAGGACGTCGATAAAGATACCATTGCGCCACGTTCTACGCGGCGTTTCCACGACCACGTTTACCATACGTCAGGGTGGTCCACATCGCCCAACATCTGTTATTGCGATCTCTTTCTCGCGTCTCCTCCCTTGTTTCGATGGATACGTCGCTATCTTCATCACTGTTCGCGCACTTGTTCTACCACCAATTTCATCGCAGATAGATAAGCTTCCGATCAATTCGAAATCAAACTCACCTTCGTTCGGGTTAATCTCATTGCTGCTTTCCATTTTGTATAAGACTTTGAAATTTTAATACGAGCAATGCAGAACTACGCGGCACGTGTACTCGCTACGGTCGTCGAAACTATACCAACGCTAGACGTGTCAGGACCACGGTCGTCGAGGAACTTTATCTTAATCCCCTTTCGACGTATTCGTTTCGATAATAATAGAAATCGCATTAGATAACAGAGGAACTCGTACGTATGCTCGGATCATCAACATTTCGACAGAGAAACAAGAAACCTTCGACCCTTTCGACCGCGGTGGAACATTCAACGAAACACAATTCCACAATCGAGAGCATCGGTTTCGAAAGTAATTCCTCGAAACGAAATCCACGGTCCGCGGGGCGAGCACAAAAGGCTGGCGCCTGTTCAACGAAAATTCCTAATTAACGCGGGACGCCGGGCACGGCATTTCGCGTGTTAACAGCGGAGCCACGACGAAGACGCGGTCGAGGGTGTCGACGATGGTATGCCTGTTAAGTATGTGGAATTGGGTTTATTACTCGCGCAGGGGCGTATACTATTTCAGCAACTATTTCAGGAAGCCGGAGGCTGAGGGGGATGGGGCCCCCGCGCGCGTACACGGCCGCTGTTCCATTTGAAAGTCCCACGGGCCGCGCAAGAATAGCCGGAATTGGCGTCGAATTTGCCGCCGTGCGAATATCGTGCGAAATTCCGCGGCTCAAATTCGCCGTGGAACGAACGGCGTTTCTGATCAAATTCATCCGTGTCCCCAAACCCGCCTTCCGAGCTTTTCTTTATGCCCGTTGTCGCGCTCCAACTTTCGCGGCCACCCCTCCTCTGGGGGTGAATTCTGAATTTTCGTGAATTCTGAATGATCGCGGAGTCCACTGCGGTGGCGAGTTGTTCAAGAGAAACAAGTAGATGTGCGATAAGCATGATATTTATTTTATTTGGACTTGGACAGTGATGGACTTTTATTTCACTTTTATATATTTGCATTCTAGGAAAAACTGTTTGTTTTATTTAATGAAGATTACTTGCAGTTACTTGTAGACGTTTGCGCGTTTGCAATAGAATGTTAGCATGCTCTGATGAAGCAAAATCAAGAAATGTTTACGCTAGCCACGTAACGAGTTACTTCATACGCATCGACGTGATGTTATAAAGTAGCTGAATATTTGCATATTCGGTTGTTCTGTACCAATGAAGCCTGTATAATTCATACTTCTAAAGCAGATTCAGCGAAAGGGTTTGAAAGGAAATATGTGAAAAATAATTTGCACGTGAATAGGACTGTACTTATGGATGTAAATGAATGCACGTTTAGATGAATGGTCAGGAATATTTATGTCAAGCTTATCTAGAGCGACCCGTAAAATACCAACTAAAGAGCGGTTTCCATTGAGGAAAAGTAGCGCATGTAATTGTATCGTAATTATGCTACCGAAAGAGCAACTATTCGACTTGCATTTCTACTTTCGTTATCATACAATATTTCGTCCTTGTAATTATATTATCAGATGCAAGCGAACGCTCAATTGCAAAAATAAATTTTCCATAAACTCAGTTCGTTTTAAACTTGCTACGTTACTTAAAACTGTCATATTTTTCATTTATAGTTAATAAGGTGAAAGTTATGTAATACATTAGTGAAATAAATCTGTTTTAATCGTAGCTTTCAGATCTTTCTTACACAAGACATTCGTAACACCATATGTGATAATAAGCATTTTCCATCGAAAGTTTACTAATAATACTAATAAATTGTAATCGCGAAATTCCAGCGTGTGAAAGCTCACCGCTCGAATTCCGGCGATTCGCCTTATTCTTTCCCGTTGGAAAGCCGCGGGCATCAAAAGCTCGTAACGCATCGGGAATCCGCGCATACGCCGACGCGGGGTTTCGCGTCGTTAAGTTGAAATTAATTTCCAATGCAGCTGCGGCGAGCACGTGGCGTCGCGAGCCGGATTCCCGCGATTCTCGGCCCCATTATCGGAAAAATTCTTCCCGCTTTTCGTCCCGGTGTTATTTTCGTCGGCTTCGACTCGGCTCGATCGAGCAACCCCAGCTAAGGGTGGGACGGGGACGCAAATAAGTCGCGCGCGCCCCCCCAGTTCGACCTCGACTCAACTTTTCCCACCCTCTTTAGCCGTTCCGAGCCGGAAACTTCCGTTTTCCTAATGGAACGGGAAGAAAGGATAAACTGTCGACTCAGCGATCGCTGATACTTCAGCCGTGAAATTTACTGGTTTTCCGCGAGCCAGCAACGGAGAACCAGACGACTAGTGGAGTTCTGATACTCCGCGGAAGTACGCCACCCCCTGATAAATATCCAGACGCTTAGCTCCGTTTCTAACTACGGTAGCTAGCAAACATTAACGACACGTATAAATTAACGATCGATCGGTATTCGATGATTATACTTGTAGACAATTATACGAGGATGACCAATATATGACTCTGGACCACGTATTATAAAATGATCAAACTGTAATTGGAGCATCCTTGACTAATTATCGCATCCATATTACTCGTCACATTTTCCCCACGTTCTTACGTAAACGAGTACAGAGGGAAGAGGGGATAGCCGTGAGGATCGTGCTCCCTGCCCCGAAGCAGAAAATCTAATTTGCCTAGCCCAACTCGTAAGAAGCTGCAGATCCACGGACTCAAACACACTGGAGTTTCAATTTACGAAGCGAGAGAGCACGGTCGGAAGATACAGTCGAGCGAAAAAGAGGGACAGAGAGGGCGGGAGCAAGAACGTGGGGGACGACGGACGCGGGAGCAAGAAGAACGGAGTAACGTTTCAACGGGCCACCTACACCGACTGGTCGTTCCGTCCCTTAGCCATCATCTTCGCGCCAAAACCCGTATCTTCCAGCCCCGTTAACGGTCCTTCCTCGAGAGCTAAACAAACATCATTACTCCTGGCCTTTCTGGATCCCTCTGCCGCCACCAGCAGCCACGCCACCCACACCCCTCTCGCCGCCCAGACCGCTATCTACACCAAGTCCCCGTATCAACCCTGCACGTCTGCTGCAGCAGGCTCTTCCGTGTCCGCGTTGCCAAACCCGCCAATGTACACCGAGCACCGCCGCTCCTGAATACGTAATCCGTCGGTGGTAACATTGATACTTCGTTAGGGGTGAAGCTTCATGGCTAACAAGGAGCGAGGGACGAGGCGAAGGGAGAAAGAGAGAGAGAGAGAGTCGATGGATGAAGTTAGATGACGGTAACGAAAACCGGCGATTCGTGGTCTGAGAGGCACATTGTCTGACGATCGATTCGGTTAACGTTTGTTCCCGCCACCCTCGAAATAGGCGGCTGAAACGGGGATGAAGATTCTTTTGGGATTTCTATTGTCGTTCTTTTGGTTGATCGGCTCGATTAATATTTCGTGCGTTTGGGAAAAATGATATTCGTGTATTTTAAAGTATTATATTTAAAACACGTTTCTGTTCAAACAACAATCGCTGCACCTTTTTAAATCGTATCGTGGAATACTTGGCAAACCCCCGGCGGCGTCGAGCAGAGCTAACGAAAATCTCTGTCAGAATTTCCATTCCATTCCCTTTCCGACAAACTGACACGCGTATCCCCCCAAAAAAAATCCTTTAGCCAAACCACCCCCGCAGCCTCGACTCTCCGCGTGTTCGACCACCCTATTCCATTCTCTGCTTCAGCAGAGACCGGTTCCAGCGAAATCCAAAAAGCAAACAGAAAAAAAACAACAAAAGGGTCAACACGCAGCCTCGAAACATCGATACATCCCCCGAAAGCAAGGTTTACCTTGTTAATCCGAAACCACCCCTCCCTGGTTGCCGCGCAAAACGCGGCCACAGCTCCATCCGGTTAACGTTTGTTCCGGTTAACCACGGTCGTCTCGACGAGCGTCCCTCTGAGTCGCTGGGAACGTAAAGGAGGACTGGTGGGTGGCGGAGGGTGAGTGGCGCGGGGTATGGGCGACGCAATTTGTTGCTTCCGGGCAGACGAAGTCCTTTAAAGAAGTGCATCTTATTACTAGCAGCCGGCAAGCAGACGAGAAACTCGCGCCCCCGTAAATAATGACCGAGTCAGCCTCGGCTGGTTGGTTGGTTGGTTGCTCGCTGCTTGCTGTTGTTGCTGCGGAGACACAGAAGTGAGCCGCCTTGGCGTCGTTTTAGAATATTATTCGCGAGTGGAGCGCCTCGAGTCGACGTCGGGGCCGCGAACGGGATACGCTCCTCGAGTAAAAGGAGACGGCCGACGTCGCGACGCTACTTGAAGCCCTTATTGTGAGGACGTACGACAATCGCGTCGAGTCACTCGCGTTCGCTCGGGCTACGTTTCGAGTTCCTTTTCAAATGGGGAATTATGGAATTACCGGCGCGGGAATGCGAGTCTGTGTCACTTAAGACTGGCTCGAGGGACGGGGATGGCGCGCGTGCAGGAGAGAAAGGAATCGTTGATGCCTCCGTTTTTGGTTAGGCGAGGGACGTACGGGAGGGAGCGACGAAAATTTCGGGTTCAAACGTGATCACGTAACACAGTGAACGTTACCTACCTAATATTAGTAATATAGTAATTTCTGTTGTAATAGTCTTGTCGATGAAAGCGTCGAACAGTCGATGATCTAAACAGTTGCATTCATACAATATAAGCAAACGTACGGCATTAGATCAAAGAAACTGGAATTCAAGTAATCCAACTAATCCAAACGATGCATTTAAGATGCGAACGGCGCAAGAATAGTTAAATCAAATGAAAATTCTTTTCTCACAGCGACTGTTTAATCAGATATAAATTTGTAGACGAGGAAGTCGTACTCTTACGCTCTCTTCGGTCGCCAGTACGGGAGGGTGGCTGAAATCTCCATAAATTCAGATGGGCCAGTTCATCGATCAGCCAGGAGTAGCCTCCTTCCATCTTACCGGTCGACCATCGGTGGATCGAGCTCGCGAGTGTTCTCCCCAGAAGCCACGTAACGCGTAGCAGGCGAGACAACCGGTAAGCCTCCGGCCAATTAATTAACTTAACGACCCGCATGGCCCACGCGCAGCACGCTTCAACGTCCCATAACTCGTGAAACGGATCGCTGATGCCCGGTGAAAGAGCTGCTCGGTTATCAGCCGATCGTCGGGGCTAACACGTCCCGTGGCAGCCTCCAAGAGCTTCGATTCCGACGTGCTCGAATCGCGAAAGGATAATCGCAGGACGGGGTCAACGACCCTCGAAAACCCTTCCACGATGTTATTGGATTGAAGGGTGGTTGCGCGCTGGAGGGGTGCATGCACGAGGGAAAAGAGGGAAATACCCGAGGAAAATGAGATACAGAGGGAACGAGAAGAGAGAGACTGGCGGGCTGGGCGCACGAGAAGGAATGCCATCAGATTTCGCCCCGGTTCAATCGGTTTAGCCCCATTGTGCCCCGTGTTCCTCGCTTTCAGATTACCAAGAGTCGACCACCGGAACACGTGCGCGCGCTGGCTCTCGATGCGATCGCTCGAATTATCTTCGACTCGCCTGTGATCTTCGCGCACCCTGTTCGAGGATTCGTTACATTGTCCCTTCGACAATGAACGCGGGGGGCTGCCGCGCAAACAAGAATTTGTACGCTTCCTTGTGCGCGATAATTACGCGGCGTGGAACAACGGAGGCCAAGAACGCTTGCGTTGCCTCGTAGAAATTTTCAGCAATTTCTCGCAACGATTAAAAAGTTATTACGAGGCATGAATTCTCGAAACTTGCTAATCGATAAAACCGTAGGATCTCGAGGATGGAGAAGTTTCACGAACATCGTCCGAAACGAGCCGTCAATTAAAAGTATCAAAACGTTGAACGACGAGTTGCCGATAATTTACGGATAAAGCCGGTTACGAGGAAGCGAGTCGCCAGTTTTCACGATCCCCGTGCAACCAGTAACTATTAATTTCCCGTAAAATTACGGGACCCCCGGCGTCTCGAAGCAGGAAGCAGGAGCCGTGGCCACTTCTCTTGGGGGCCGCCATCTCCTTCTCCTTGGCGGATCTTTGTGCCGATATCCGAGCCATAATCGAGCCTTGGAGGACCGGCTTAATTCGTCGCTAACTCGATACATCGCCGGGGCTTGTCAACAAGTCGGCCAGGCCATCATTTAATTACGTAACAAGGCATGCCCGTAATTTCGTGGCCTCTTCGTTTCCCGGCTATCGAAGACGGTAACGGAGCCGAAGATGCCAGATGGAGGACACAGGAGGGTTGAACTCTCGATTCTACTGACTTTTTATAGTTCGAGGGGCAAAAGAAGAGATGGCGATGCGTCAATTTGTTTCAAACGATTGAACGTGAATTTATTTTGTTTTCAAACTTTTAAAGAATGATAATTTCCACTTTGCATTGCTACTCTCTTCTCTCACTTTAAATTCATTATATTTTAATGTACGCTTCGAAGCTTAACCCTTTGTGCTCGACGACTTTTTTGGTCAAGCGGCTCTGCAACTCGAGACAATTTTAAAGTTTACATTTTGAAAAAGATAATTATCGAAATTCAAGTTCTGTAGTGGTGATTGGTGGGATATTATACAAAACACTTACCAGGGCATTCTGAGTTGCCAGGACCTTGTGGGTCATCGCTGCTACTTCCGAATTCACTGTCTATTACACTAATTTTTCGATTTCTCACACCCGATACGTCATTACTGTTTACACTTGCTCTACCACCAATTTAATCATGATCAATTCAAAATCAAACTCGCCTTGAAACTTTCGAACGAGTGGTGCAAAATTTCGCGACAAATGTGCTCGCTACGACCATCGAAACTGTACTAACGCTCGACACATCGTATTCAGGACTACAGTCGTAGAGGAATTTTACGTCACAATGTCACTTTCCAACCGAAGACATAAACAGCCTAAGGGATCTATTCACGAACCAATACTTCGTATTTATCAACTGGAGATAACGAAATTCAGCGTAAATACAGCTGCTCGAATTGCCACGCGAAATATTATGGCACGTGAGAGTCGCCGTTCGAGCGCAAAGTGTTAATTTAAGAAGATGAGGATTCTTATTCTTTTAGTAATAACAATTTCAAAAGATGTATTAATTGCGTGTGGTATTCGTGTTAGATTCTGGATATATTTCTAAACGAATGGATCTCACGATTGCCTGAAGCTACGCTCGCGACGCGTCATCCCCCGAAACAAACCCTCTCTGCTAATAAAAGACAGTAACCCTGTGACACGCGTGTGATGTAACCGAAGCGTTGCGAGATGAAAAAGGAAAAAGTAACCCCATACGCAGCCCTTAAATGGTCCTCGACGCAACCACGCCGCTCGGTTACGCGAAGAGATATTGCGTTCGTGTGTTACGCTCGACAAGGCGGCGTGTTCCCATGGTTGCTCGAGGATCGCGCCGCCTGAATATTCAACAGCCTTTCCAAGTAACACATTGTCCACGGTGTTGGTGGAGCGCGGTTGTGTGCGCACCTACACGCGTTCGCGTGGCCACGTGTGTGCGGAGTGCAGTTTGGCCGAACTGCAAGCTCGCCTGCATAAACAGTCCAGTATCGATAGAGGAACGTGGGTCCGTCGTTCTCCGACTACCTGGGTCACGCGTGCACACGCGCATCGCGCGTCCCGATCACGCGGAAGCGTAGAAACGAATGCTCTCGGCGTGCAACAGCGTTACATCGTTTTTCGAGCGAAAGATAATTTCGATCTTTCGTAATAATTCATGCATTCGTTCCTTTATCGCGACCAAATTGACGATTCCGGTTAATGAAATAAATTCCCATGTAATTTACAATATTATTGTACAAATGACATTCTCTTTCTCGCAATGTGATTGATAAAAATGAGCGATTAAATATGCTTCTTGGTCAAAGTGAGTGATAAATATGGTATAATATTGTGAAACAATAACTATTTCCAATAATGTATGTAGTTAAACGATGTCGATGTTAAGTATTTATTAAAAAAATTGGTATCGATTTGGAGCACTATTTCCATTTAAGTAATTATAGTCAATCTAAAACGGTAATTGAAATGTTCAGGGGATGGTTCCACGAAACGTTACATCTACTATGCGTATTCGCGTTAAAATCAGTCCACGTTTAAGAAACAACGTTTAATTGGATGTATAGCGTACTCCGAGTTCCCGTTTTAACATCACGTAAATATCTTGCTTCAGAAGGTAAAATGAAATGCTTTGGCCGGGATAGCTGCGTTTGAAAATCAGTTTACGTTACCCGCTTCGTACGCAGCGAGCGTATTTTAATTATTAACGTGCACGAGACGTGGAACACGAACGCATGAAATATTTGTCCTGGAGTCG
Source organism: Xylocopa sonorina (assembly GCF_050948175.1). NCBI lineage: Eukaryota > Metazoa > Arthropoda > Insecta > Hymenoptera > Apidae > Xylocopa > Xylocopa sonorina. The sequence continues at coordinate 7,790,763 of NC_135196.1, read as the reverse complement.
CATCCGTGAATTGAAACATTCAAGAATTTAACAATTTATGCCAAGCTTTTGCGACATTAACAGACTTAATTAAATTATCTCGTAGTCGCGGCGTAATTATTTTTGGCGTTCGATGTTGAAAGGCAAAATTTTAGCGACTGCAATTTTTAATTACCGCGTGCTTGTGTACAAACGAAAATCCGTCCCTTTAAAGAGTTCTAATATTTCGTAGTTCATGAATTATTTCGAAAATTATCGAACAATTGCGATAAAATATATGCAATTACAAATTTCCATTTTATGTAGAAATTATTAAAATTAGAGATAATAAATTCGTATAATATTCATTTGGTGATATAGCAAAGTTAAGTATGTATGGTTCTTGTGCACAAACGAATAGCAAGAGAATGAATCATTCCGATCGATATTAATCGAAGTTGGAAGCAATAAATAGAACTGAATTGCAGATTATGAGATCTCTCGATTCAATATTTCTCTTAACTTTGTTCTCGAATTGCGAACAGAAATTAAATCGGATGTGACTAACGATGTAGATGGTACTGAAGCGGCCTTGAACTTCTGACCTAATTCGGTTATTATACAGATACGTATATCTCCAACCCCGAAATACCACAGCTGCGTTCCGTTTTACAAAATACAAGAATGTATAGTAATAATTAGTACTAGGAACGAGTATCGCGTTCTGCAATTATTATCTAGAAAATAAAAATACCTTAAACTTGTATTTAGAATAATATCGAAAACGTAACGTACAAAAGTGCGTAGAGACTCTGTGACAGTGTACAATTCGCGCAAAACTGCGTGATAGCGTATAATTCGAACCACCTTCCACGCTGGAGTTAAACGAGGACAGCGCGCGGTTGTTCGAATTATTGGACTATCGGTATGAAAATGTTTCACGACGAAAAAAGAGCGTAGCATTGTTTCGTACGTTTGCACAGACGCATTAAGAATCGCTACCTCGTATTGTGTGCGAACCAGAAAAACTGCAAACTTGGAATAACAAGCGCACCGAGATACTAAAACCACAGAGAAGGTAAAAAAAGGAAGGAGAAAAAGAAGATGGCATCGCAGAACGCGGGAGTACTGTAAGTATCGTAAACGGGAGAAAAAAGAAGGAAGGATACAATACCAAGGGAAATAAGAACGATAAAAACCGAGGAGCCGGTGGAACAATGGCGGAGTAAAAAAAAAAAAAAAGGACAAAACCGTGGAACGAGAAGAATAAAGGGCAGGGGCGCGGTAAGCTAGATTTTGTGGACTTGTGGTTCCGTGAGCACACTTCGCTGGCTATCGATCGAGCTTCTAATTCGATCGTCCGCGTGTCGCTAATGAACTGTTCCTCCGTGCTCCGTGATTTCACTGAAAATTCACTTTGCGGACGGCCCTGACGAGTTAATAAAATTGCCAAACGAGCGTCGCATCGGGGACGTTCATCGGACCGGGCGTCGATTCAACTCTGGCGTTAAAGCCCGTTTCGAGCTCTCGTCCCCCCTTATCCCTACCCCGCCGCGTCAGTTCGACCGTGGAACGACATCTTTTACGCTCGAGACATCGAAACAAAACTGTGATCGTTATTTCGACTTCGAAGCATTCTGCGATTCCAGTACTCGTTCGAAGGACAGGTTAACAGGTATTTTGCTGGACCGATGTCTTTTCTCTTTCTAGGTTAACTAGAAATTAGTCTACATCGCAGGTGTTAGAATTTTACCTGGCATTGCTGTGGTCCCTGTCGGTTGGGCGACGAAGCCTTCGGTCTTGGTTTCTTCACTCCCAACTTTCCAGGATCCCCTCCGCCAGGTCTTGACTCCTCGCTGCTACCTGAAACCACAGAGCAGATCTATAAGCCACCATCGTTACTCCACGCGCATCGTCGCATCCTGATAAATCGAGACATGCCCTGGCGCGACGAAAAACCACATAATGCCAAAGCGGCGCAAGAAACCCGTTCACTCTCCTCTTCTCGTCCACCGACGATGGAGCTATTACGCGCGCGTCGATCTCGATGTTTCGAGATTCCCGATCGACGATTTCTTGCGACGCACCGCGAGACATCTCGCCTCCACGCGAGCCATCCTCCTCGCACGATAGTGTTTGTCAGAGGCTTCGACTTACGGAAGATTGATCGTCTGTCGCGTCCTTTTTTGCGATTACCGACCGACGGATAGGACAGAGGAGAGACTGGGGATAGAAGTAACGCGAGACGAGCGTAATGAACGGTGTAAAACAAAAACTGTATTTTTATTCTTCACCGTTTGAGTGACACGATGACGCTTCTCCTGTTCGAGAACCAAAAACATCGCAATCTTTTTCAACATCGAACCTCTGACAAAGTCGCAATGCTCGCAACGAGCACCCCCGCGTCGAGAGCTACAATAATCGCCATCGAGAAGAAGAATACGTTTCCGTTGAGGACAACAGGTAATTCGGGCATAGCCACGAGTAGATAGATTTGCATGGAACCGCGACGAACCGCGTGGCACGCCAACTATAAACGCGAGTTTTCCCTCGACTGTGACCATTCACGGGACCATTGTATCCAACGAGACAATAAGGTTGGAGAATGGACATTTTCAATTATGGCGGACACATCGCAAAGAACAAAACGGAGAGGGCCCCGTCCGACCGGAGATTGTGCTTGGCAAGCCTCATTTCCGGCCGAGGAGCAGACCTACTCCTCCGATTTACTTTCAAGGAGATACGTCCCCTTCTCTCCTATCCTGCTCGTTTCCCTGGCCGGCGCTCAATGGCCGTCGCTGGCCCAACACCACCTGCGCTCGTCTTCCACCGTATCTGGCCAGCTTCCTCTTTCATCCTTGTTTCATGGCGTATCTAATTAATGATTGTTCCAAGAACACCGGTCGTCCGGAGTCTTCTGCTAGGCGCGGAGAGTTCTGCTTTATTTTTAGATGCCAAGGGAGAGGAGGGCTCGCCTCGTTTAGGATTTAATTATCACCGACACCGGCCCGGTGTCGGAGACGTCTCTGGCTATTTGTATGGACGTCGTTCCTTTTTTTTTTTCTCTCTTTCTCTACCTTTACCTCGAGATAGGAGGTACAGCTTGAAACGGAAGGAACTGCGCGGAGTAATTGTTAGGCTCGAAGAACGAAGCGGATAGTCGGTAATTTTGTCGAATAAATGAATCGGGGTAATTTCCGGGCAGGTTCAATTTAAGATGGGGTATTAATGAATGTTCGCTGTTGTTTATGCTCTAAACTAAATTGCGTAGATGGGATTAGATGTTAAAAATGCATAGATTCACGTTTTGCGTTTTATTGCGAGACATAAATGTGTTCACTGAATTCTCTCGCTTATTATATATTACATTTAAACGGAAGCAAATAAAAAAAGCATGAAACACGTTTCCAAATGAGAAAAAAGGTCGACGAAACTAGTAACTAAATAATTCTGGACGTAAAGGACACGCTAATAACTTCAAGAGAAGAGAACCGAGTAAATAATTGAACAACTTCGCCAGATAATTTGAAGTAGCGACAGAGCTGTACTTATGGGATTTTACATTTAAAACTTCAACCCCCGAGGGGCACGTTTCCCCGTTATCTGATCGAGCTCATCCTCCGCGCGTATTATTTTTTCTTTTTTTTCCACGCTGAAGCCATTCCAGAAGATGAGGCTGAAAAAGAATCCGACAAAAACTTTCTTTTTTTTGTCATCCATTGTTAAGGATCCTAATCCCCATATCCCGCAGGATACTCCCACACGCGGGAAGATCTCACGTAAGCCCAAGACCACCAACCAGGAGAAATCCAATTTCACGTTCTCTCAACAATCAACGCGACGAGCGTCTACGTTGATCGTACTCTCTGTACCAGCGCAAACATCCCGCAACGGATGCCCGTTTCGGTGCTCGGACGAACGAACGAAGGGGTGAGTTTGGATCGTGGCGAAACTTTCCGCGCTTTAAAATAAAAGAACCCTCTCGCGGAGAAGGTAAGTGCACGCGGCTCTACCTTTTACCTCCAACTTCTTTCTTTTTTGTCCTGGAAGTTAGTGACACACGGCGATGAGGTAAACAAGTCGGTTTTCATCAACTTCGACGGACAGCGACACACTTGGTGCGCGCGTACTCGCGTTTTACTTTTGGTGTTGCGGAAATTCGATGAAGGATCACGAGATACGTTGCAAAATTTGCGCTACTTTATTTCAAAAGAATATTAGGATGACTCGATCTAACAATTACTCTGTATAATCGTTGTTTGCGTCTCGTTCTCAAGGGTCGCAGTATGAAAACTCGAAATTCGAGTCTCTCGAGGACGTGAACCATAAATTTTGCCAATGAAATTTTCGACCGCAACGGAAACCAAATATCCGGTTGGCGAACTTTCCGTACAGATGCGAACAATTGTCTCGAGACGGGACACCGTTGTTACCACCGTAACCAGTTGTTTACCAGATCCGAGCTGTCTTAATGGTAAGCCTTGTTTAACCGCCACGTTCGAAAACATTTTAATTCAAGCATGGCCAACCGGAACCCGCACACAGGCAAACTTGTCCAGTCGCTCGCAGATCCGTAATGGGACAATTTGTGTAGGCAGAAGCCACACGTCTCGTGGAAGTTTGGATATACGGGCTTGTAACGCATACCATTACGACGTCTCCACCAGGGTTCTCGACTAAAACTTTACTCGTACGCTCGATCGTTGGCTATATGTATATCTTTCAGTTACTCAGTTACATCGTTGACTATCCTTTTAAAAATTCGAATTTTTGGTCGTCTACTTTCGTGACCTACTGGTCTTTCTCGTTATTTCTTATTTAATTGTCAGAACTGCAAATTGAACCCATAATAGTCATTGCACAGAGCTAAAAATAACAGAGCCTACAGTCAATCAGAGCTGCAACCATTCTCCTACCCCTCACTTCTCAACTCCGCATGGCACCAAAACGGTAGTCAGTGGTACCAGCGTGGTAGCGCTCGAAGAGATAAATAAGTCTCTTTTCATTAGCCTCGACAGAAGGGGTCGTATTTATCGGAAGAAGTCGCAGACATCGGACGGAAGATAAATGTGTACACACCGAAGTTTAATAATTTTGTCCCGCGAGCGAACTTGGGTAACGGCGACGGCGTCTGACGACGCAGACGGCGTCGCTCGCGACGTCGAATCCGCCGTTAATATAATAGATTCCTCTTTCCGCGGCGAGGAGGTGCAGCCACGGTTTCATCCGGCCGCAATTTAATAAATCAACGGCTCTGTCTTTGATGCGGCGCATACCGAGAGAGAATTTGATAAACGAGCCGCGCCTCGCGTCCCACGCGGATAATTCGCTCGACCGGGGCTCTGAATTCAGCCCTGGCGCCGCGGAATTTTCATTCCCAACCCTCGCGGCGGTGGCTCCTCCGCGCCATCCTCGCTCACCAATTATAGTTCGTTTCGCCAACTATGGGGCCAACTTTCGATCGCTGACAGACGCATGAATTCGTGATCCAATCGGGCTTCTAGTCGAATATTGGGTCGCCTGGTACCAAAACTCCTTCTCTCCGAGGTTGCAATAGATTATGGAAATTTATCAGTTATTCAGAGTGGTAATTGTTTACGAGTGTAAATATTTAAATGACGAAGTTTATAGTTTCGTTGAATGAAAATCTAGAATCACTTCGCTCTGATTTTCTCCATCTCTATCGACAGTAACTCCCACGAAACCCCGTCGTAATCGTTCAAGGACCTCAACTCGCTCGTTTCGCGTGAACGCGTCGAGGAATTTCACGCGAGACTGCGACGCAACGCCAGCAAACGCACAGAGGAGACACAGAGCCGTAACGTCTCCGCGATCGTTGATTCAACGCATGCACGCGTAAGCCGCGCGGAAGGTGTCAACTTCAGGGTCCTCGGGATCGGCGGGTGGATGCGTTTGTAATTCCATTTACCGCGTAAATGGATGCTGCAACGCACAGACGGCATGCTTAATAAAGTGTACTTAACCGAGCACGGGGGCTGCTACGCGACCTCGTCACGTATCCCCCTCGGAAGGGGTGGCTGGCGGAGTTTCACAGTTTCCTCCTTAACCCTCTGTACCTCAGAAAGCGAAACTTCTCGACGGCTACCACGGCGGCCATGTCGCTGACGAGTGCGCATAATTGCATCGTTGATCGTGGCACGCGCACGATTCTCCGCGTAACCACCAGAGCGTTCTGTGCGCTCGATTGGGGTGGTTTCGTGTTAACGCGGAAGAGGTTCGAGGAATACCTTCATACTGCCTCAGTCGCAGTACAGAGCAACTGAGTACGCCAACTGATTTCCAACTGATGATAAAAAACATCTGGATTCTCAAATACATGCAATGATTCTTAAGTTTCTTAAAGATCACAGACAAATCTCGAAAATACTAATCGCCTTTAAAACTAGAATTCTGTGGCATTCATATCGATTCCACGCGTTGAAGTTTACTATCTGCTTTTTGGTCGATCGTGCGATTAAATCGAAAAGAAAATTCGGTGCTCCAATTGTTCTGGAATTACAATCAAACTCGAAACGATGCGTTCTCTCGGTAACATCGAGCGCTAGTGGCGAGCCAGTAACTCCTACCTATTTTTGTATCGCTCATCTTCGTTCCATTGCGCCGTTAAAAGTTTAACGAGAACACCGCGGCCGGTTTTAATGGTTGTATCGCGTTCGTCGCCCGGGGAGCGGTTAATTGGTAACAATACTCGCGCACGATACTGCACTCGCGATTGGCCGGCCGGTTGCATTTCGCCCGCGTCCCTTTGGGCTTCCCCACTGTCTCAGAAAGCGAACCGTCACTCCTCGGCTGGCGTGCATAATTGCAACGCTAATTATACTAGACAAGCACACGGTTTCCTGGCAGCGTGTACACTTAACAGCCCGCAGAGGACGCGGCAATTGTACAACAGCTCAAAAACCGTTTAATATTCATACAGCCGGGTTAACGGGGTGTTGTTGCGATTAGTTTGCCAGGGTATACCGTGGAACGCGCTGGGCGAGACCGTTTTCGAAATGCGCGTAATTTCATGTGTCTTGTATGACACGTGTTCCATCGCGTCTCCAATGGAACGAAATAAAATTCTCCGCCATTTAGAACTAATTGCAATCGTACATATTAAACCTGTAAATTGTTTTACACGCAAGCTATTCATTTTTCTCTTACAACCACCTTTGATCTTACACGCGAAAACGAATTTATTCTTTCTGAAAGATAATATTGTTCGCAAAATCGAGAGATCTCGTTAGTGGAAATAGAGAAAGTAGTGAAATTGATTAAAACTGCCAGGAAGGGGCGGTGGGCGGTTCCAGCGCGAAGTTCCGGTATTTCGCAATAATCATATTGTTTGTCGCGCAAACAACGCGCGCATCTCGATGCAACGCCGGCTGCTTCCGTCGTCCGTGCATTCTGCAAATCCGCGAATTGTAAACACCAACGATATTTGGAAAGCCGGATATTTATAGATCCGTTTGTTTAACGTCGAAACATATTCCGGTCGGGAATTCAATCGACCGTCCGCGGTGGGATCGAGCTGTCGTACTTACAAATATTATTTCAAGCAACCTTAGTGCGTAATTATCACTCGTTAGTAACTCACGCGTCTTTCAGTTCTTCTTTACTCGCGCTGGTTCATATCACCCTTGAATATTCTTAAGTAAAGCGCATCGAAGCGGAACGAGGTGTGTCGCGTTTCCTCCTCGCCCTCTTTCGTCGACGATTCTCCCTGAACGAGGGTGAAAAGCGGGACGTGGGGTCGTACGGATAAAACGCGCGACTTTTTGCGCTGCTTTTCGAGCAGGCTCGTTGATATTGTAGTTGGTTAGACGGTGGGCAACGTGCCGGCGAAATCGATTTTGGCTTTAGGGATTTAACATGGCAAGGCCAGGCCGCTGCTGCTGGAGACCACTGTCCGTCAGTGATCAGATTTAACGATAATGCCAGATAATTAGATTCCACCTCTAATTCCCGTTACCAATCAAGGAATTATCAGCGGTGGGTAATTACTGGTCGAAATTACCTATTCTCTACAAATATCTTCATCTCCGCTCCGCTTACGTTTGCGGCGGCTCGAACTGGTCATTCTTCGCGAAGGGATAATTAATGGCCGCGATTCAGTCTCTGCGGATCGAATGTCTGCATTCGGATCTCTGCATTGGTTTGTTCGTTTTCTTAGGAAACATCTCGCAAGGGACGCGATTTCGTCGAGCTCGTTGTAGAGTGTAAAGGATTATCGGAATTGAAAGTTGTCCTGGTCGATTAAACATTAATTGTTGTAACCTGCGACGACGAGACGAGAGTTTCGGTTTCGCAGCGAAAAATAAAGGAAATTAAACGCACAGTGGGAAAGCAGAAAACTTGCGAGAACCTTAACCGAGGCGAAAAGTTTCGCCGCGCGAGTACACGCGCGGTTTATACGAGGACCTGTAAAAGGCTGCAGTGAACCTTAACGACTGCATAATGAAAACGATGCGTAAACCGGGGAAAGAGGCTATACGGGTCCCTTGACCCGTTTTCCGAACGGAAAAACTACCCCTTCGCTTTAAGTGGTCCCTGCCGTGAAAAAACGTAAACAGATGTACAAAACGGAACGGTTGTACGAAACGACTCGTAGGTGCTTCCTTTTACGATTGAAGCTTGAATGGCGGCTACTGTTTGGTGCGTTCTTTAATACGATATCGCTGCGTGAACTCTGAATCGAGGGATATGAATTGCACGTAACGTTCTACGTGTGTAGATGGATAAAGGGATTTCTAACCATTGTTTCGCTCTTTATTCTTCTATTTATTCACGTTCGCGTATTTTGTGCTTTAAAAGATTTGATTAACAATCTTCACTGATGATCTTTACGCTTCGAATATTATCTGAACTTGCGAAAAATATTTTTTATTATTCCTCGGTGTATTTGAAAAGGTTTCAAGTCGAAAATGACAAGACCGGAGATACGATTCTTAGCATGTATAAAAAGCAAAGCTCTATCTCTAATCGATAAAAAAAAAAGAGTAGAGCTTCTTTGTTCGATTTTTCCTTTCCCTCTGTTCGAATGTGTACCGACGCGCGTGGATTTATCCGCGATTACCTTCGAAACCACTGGACCGATCTGAACGAAACTTTTTTCGTCCGATTCCGCATCAAACGGAGCAGGTTTTAGGTGTATTTACTTTATCCGGATTATTACCGATTATCCGGATAACCGAGGAGAAACGCTCGCCTCCCAGAAAGTTTTACTCGGGTCCGATCGTCGACCATGGACGGGCCTCGAAGCGCGAAATTTCCGTTCCGGGGAATTGAAAATAATACGAGAAGGGGGGAGAAAAAATGGGAAATTCGCCGCGCAAACAAGCGCTGTTACCACCGTCAAACGTCGTTCGCTGAAAATTCCTGACGCGATACTCGCTTATTCGCGATCGCAACAAAGTTTCGGAAAATTTTTTATAGTTTCCCGTAGCGAGGGAAATCAAATTACAACTTATGATCAAAATAGCGGCGGCGCTGGCTCCTGCCCGCGCGAAACCTAATATCCCCGGGAAAAAGCTCGCGGTGTAACAAATTTTAATCGATACACGTATATCGCGTATAAAATTTCACGGTGAAACTCGAAATGGGATAATGAAATATTCGACTGTAGAATGTACATTTTAATAGCACCACGCGGGGATATCGCGTGTCGCGGTGGCCGGAATGAATGATTCTCTATTCCGCGTTACGCGGGAACATCCATTCGTTGCTACTATTCGATATTTTTGCTGGCGGACGGACAGGTAATTTTCTTCGGTAAAATGGATCGTGAAATAACGAGGAAGGTGAAAATACGTGAAAGGACACTGTCGAAATATCGACACTTTTCGATATTACTTTGATGTACAAAATTGGCCGTCGAAGCAGTTTTGTGTTCCATTTTTGAAAATAACATCGCTGTTACAAATGGACGCGGAATTTTAAAATGTTTTTTAAAAGCTCGGATGATATTAGAAGCGTTAATAGTGTTAGCGAAGATCCTTAACGATATCTAAAGTTTTGAGAATTTTTTTAAAAAGTTTCGGACATTACTTCAAAATCTCGATCTCCAAAATTCAACTAACTCTCTTCTAAAAACTAACTGGACGCTTCACCAGGAATCAGATCCTATTTTCCCTGAAGACCAGGGGCGTTTCGCGCCTTCACCATTCGGATTGAAGCACATTCATTAACTTCTGCTAATCAACTTCAGATATGGAAGATGTTTTACAGCCCTTGTTACTTACTTATTCAACTCCAATGATAACTAACATAATTATTATAAAATATATTTGCCTAAAACTGCACATTTCTGCATTAAAACATTTTAAAACATCTTAATAAAGTGGATTAAAATTAATGAAACTTTCAAGAACCACTGTTCCTATGCTTCAAGTTATTTTTTGACGAAACCAGGCTTGTAGGCAGCGGAGAACCTTCCCCTTTAAAATGGTTTTTGTTTCACGTCGATATCTCTTCCCGTTCCCGAGATATCGTCGTGTAAAGACTAAGGTAATTTTTAATAGTTTTCTATTGTCGTCCTTGTCGCACACTCGGAAGTCTCACTCGCACGTGTCACTGACCTACCTCAAGCGGATCAGCTGCGATCAGCTGATCAGTGTAAACAATAGTTTTACTATTTACTACGAGTTTTTAAAGATGGCCGCCCGCCCATTCATGACTTCGAGCGCCCAGGCCGCTCAATCTTTAAACGCCTGTATCTCAGGAACCGTTTGTGATATCTGGATGAAACAAAAAGCGTTATAATTAGGACACTTTCTGCTATATCCTCAGCTGTTATTTGTTAAAAAATTCGCAAGCCTTCTTGGTGTATTTGTCGATAAAATGTAATGTTACATTGAAAATGAAAAGTTTTCTGGGTGGAAGCCTTGTCCCGAAGCTTTCAAATCCCTATGTTTCGTTAACTTTGAAGTTAGTTTCATCAGAGGGTCTGACGACACGCTGATAGTGAATAGATTAGTATTGCATCGTTATATTGTTAACAATTGCTATCGTTGGGAAATATAGTAATGATTGAAACTTTTCAGAAGTAAAGACAGTAGTGTACGTAAAAAGTCAGTGTAAAAAATATAAAAACGATTAATTCTAAAATAACAATAATAAAAATTGAAAAGTAGCACTGCAAGATATTCGAAAATACACGTCTTCGGATAGCTAACGTAAAAATCGTTATTCCACCGCATAGATTAGAACGTTGCATCTCTCAGGTCTCTCGACATCGCCATCTCCATACGTATACGCGGTGCGCATCGATCGTCTCGGCGTCGAGTATCTCGAGCGACTCCATTCACGATGCATCTATGCAATTAAACGTACAAAAAGGCACGTGCACGGAAGAGGCTCTCCGTGAATGAATGCGCGGGTAGACACGCGAGCGGCTCGAGCAGCGAACAGGCGTACTCCTGAAGTGGGCCATCGTTCCGCGTTCCAGATGCGCGCCGGCACACGGCCACCGTAACGCGTGTTGCAATAAACATGAATATACGATCCCGCGCGTGTGGAAACGGTGGATTCCGCGCGCGATATGCATTCCTGCGAGGCATCGCGAGAAGAATCTTTCCATTCCACCGCGCTAACGCGTTCCTAATCAACGGACCGGCCGTTGTCTGGTCCCATTCAACGGTGAAACGATCATCGCCACGGCTCAGCCAACGATTTTTATTCTCTTATCTTGACGCAATCATTTTTTCGGATTTCAGATCGGTGGCTGTAGTCGAGCCGCGGAACGATTCGAAAGAATGTTCGATGGAGACGATATTTCGAATCGATTTGGAGTTGGGCGTCTGGTTTGATTTCGTTGCCAGAATTTGGGTTGCAGATTTCGAACTTCTTAAAAAAAAAAACATCCACCAACGATGCGTTCTGTTCGAATACGTTCCTCATCGGGATATTATTTTGCGATAACAGTCAGGACGGGTGGGATGGTATTTAGACTTTCTGCAACGGAATAAAAGAGCTCCGTTGCAGAGGTATTCCTTTTATCAGGGCGTTAGCGGTGCAATTTAAAACTGTTCAGGCTGTTCCATTGAGAGACACGGCGTTCTTTGTGGAGACGCGCGAAAACGTATTTTCGGTGCGTCCCGCGTATTTATTCGCGGTAACCCCTTCTGCACCCGTCCCACTCCCACGACCGCGGCTTACCTTTACCCGCGATCCCGACTTTCTTTTATAGAGAGCACTTATATTTTTAATTCCCCTTTGCGTTTTCATCGCCGCCGTCCTCTTCGCCCTCTCCACCTGCCGTCCCCTGCCCAGAACCCCGCTTTTTTATTACCGCGACCGGGCTCTCGCGTTTAATTTTTAATCCACGCTGATTCCGAAATACCCGGGGAACAAAAATTTCAAAGTTCCTCGCTGGGAGCACCACGCGATGCTTTTTAGGATCTGTAAAATAAGCAGAGGGAGCGACGTGCTCGCGCAGGACGCGGATTCGAAACGAATTCAAGGTGGAGGACAGTGAACGAGGGAAGTTATGACGATATTTTTACTTATGGTAATTGTGTGGATCGTTGAATAATATATGCGCGTAAAAATAAGTAAGAATGAACTTCGAGAGTCGACATTTAACGCATTGATGCTGATCCTGAATTTTTTCTAATCGATGGACGTCTGTAGTTGTCATTTGCGTCTACGATTCCAACCATTGGACGTCTGTGGACAGCATTTACGTCGATATGTTAAGAACAACAAGCGTCCCCGGTTTCCAGCTCCGATACTCCGTTATAAAATTGCCAATCTCTTTTTCAATAAGAGCAGAAAGTCGTGGTTGTGAAAGCTAAATTTTGTCACTTGCATCGAGCGGTATCGTTTCACGCAGGAAGTAGATGCCCTCAAAAATGTTACTTCCATCGGTCGAGCGCGAGGCAATATCGCTACTTCCGCAGTGTTGCTTGTACAAGCAAATGCGTCTTCTGCGACGAGTATATTGCGCGGAGCGTCCTAGGCTAACGCATCCCTTCGCGTTGAAATGGAAATAATGCCAAGTCCCGATTTTCCTCGTAACCCTTACTCGCGGTTTACCAACGCAGTGGTCAAAATGGGGTACGCAAAACGTTTCTCGCCTTTCCTTGAAACGCGTCGACGTAAATGGCCACAAATGAAATCGAAACATACGATTCGTTATCATTTGGAGAATTCGATATTTTGCGAATACTTTTAACATATTTGAGACAGTGTCGCTTCGCTGTTGTCTTTACGGCACACACGTATCCCCCCGCCACTACCACGCGACCGTGGATCGTTATGTTATACCAAGAATCCTTTTCACTTGAGCAAACAACGAAACGTTTATTTGCTCCGATTCAATTTCAAATCGCTGTTTATTTTCAATACATTCTGTCAAAACAGGAAGGCTTGAGCATACAATAAAAATAACATCTAAAAATACATTCCCATTGTTGGCTGCATACCGAGAGGTAGATATTTCTACAAATTCCTTAAATATTATAACACTCTACTGTGATCCTCTCGATTGTGAAATTTGTTATAAAACAAATCGAACGTTGCCCAACTGTTGTTTCGATTCAAGTGGAAAATTACAGCCAATTACTATTTTAGACGAATTTTGATAAATAATTCTTGATTATTGATTATTTCGCTCTAAAGGGTTGCAACGCAATATCTTAGCCAGAGGATCGATTACCCGAGGAATTGGTAAAGATCGGTTCAGTGGGAGACTAAGATTGAAAACGGTGCTTTAACGACGTGCAATTGGAGTATCTTAGAATTGGGTTTACCTGAATTTAATTCTGCTTAGTGCCTGAATTAGAGAAACAGTTGTATGTTGCAGCTGCGAGATACAGGATACCAATTACGATCATTGAAAATCTCAGGAAAATGCTATTCGCAATCGGGGCCATAATAAAGATTAATCATTTCACGAAACACTTGCGAGACAAAATACCAAAAAGGGTGAAACGCATCACCCAAAAATTGTTTTCTCGACTTTACGTAACGCTTAGAAGTCAGTGAATTAACAATTGCGCGCGCTCGCCGCAAGAAACAATCCGTAGTCATAAACGTGTGTTTGCGTTTGTAGCAAGTAAAAAGCGACGCTAACGTTCCATGGCGGAGGTAATGGATACGGGGCCAGGGCGCAGCGCCGCAAAATCGAGGATCGAGGCCAGCTCTGGGCAATAGATAGTTCAGCTTTTTATCAACGCTCTCCGGAATATATTGCTGGAAGATGGAGAGAATCGTTAACGTCCACTATCGTTCCCTTCCACGACGCTATCAATCAACCGGGGGGTAAAATAAGTATCGCGAGGCTGGCTGCGCTTAATTCATCGCCGTCGATACTCTCGGATAAAAGCGAGACGTGGCGCGAGGACCACGATGGAGTCTTTATAAACTCGAATAATCCCTCCGGGATACGATATAGCGGACATGTTTACAGCCGTTTTTCAAGATAAATGACTTCAGAGTTGCTGGAAATATTTGTCCATCACTCTTCGCTTGACGTAGCGTGTAATTTTTAGTGATATGTAATTGATAAATTATTCGCATTCCATGTGGCCCCGCCAAGATAAAATAGAACACGAGAGTCATAAATGATGCGATCATCGTTCTACCGTTGCGCTAAATACTTTTAATATTAATAGATATAGTTAATTACTTTTGCCAGTGAATTGTAAACCATTCAAATTAAAATATTTCTTATTTCATTTAATTCAACCATTGTATACTAACCATAAGAGATAAGACGATTTAAAAGTTACTCATCCACTATGAAAAATGATTTCTAATCACAACTGTAAATCAATTAAGAAAAAAATATTTCAACATAAAATTACAACTTCCAATTACGTGAAAAAAAAACGAAGAAAAAAGTGAGACGACTACAGGAAGCTTTACGTCACAATTGTAATAATTAACGGATGGATATCGACAGTCTCAGCAACGCCGAGAGATATTTCGTTAATTCGAAAAACACGACGAGCGAAAGCTGGCTTCTTGACAAAGATTTCTATCTTGATTTAATCCCAGTTTCAACGCTAATTAAATTAATTAATATAGCGGGACAATACGGTACGTTGGATGGTCTTTTGTTCCTGCAGCAGCTTTGATTAAGAATTTCCCTTTGCAGAATCAAACCTGCAATTGTACGTGACGTTTGATATTCAATTTCGCGTTCCCATTTTTAGTTGGGCTCCACGCGAAGAAGCTCGCGCGTACAATGCTTTCCTTTTTCCCTTTTTTCCTTTTTTCGGACGTTTCGTTCTCGCGAACAATTCCATTTTTCTGCGGCTCTGACGCATGAGGTATTGTTAAACAAGATTATCCGCCGCTTTTGTCCTCTCACTATTTCGAGTTACGAGATAGCGGCGGGCATGATAACACGCGGGATGTTATAGTAGATTATTGTTGCGAGGAATACCATAAAATCAGGTACTTCGTACTGATTTACTTCTGCATCGAATTCAAAATGTTCGCCTGCGATCTTTCCTCATCTTTAATCACACGCCACTTATAATTTCACTTTTGTTCGAAAAATTTATCTTCACCCATTATACTTGACTCGTAGAACAATCGTACGACGTAATAAATACTTAGATAGCTACCGTTAAATGTTTTCGAACTATTTGAAAACCTCGAGGAACGAAAGAATTCAGGCTGGATGTAAATGACGCAAATTGCGGGCAACGTTAAGGAAATCTCCACGAAATCGTTTGTTAACATGATTTAGAGATAACACACCACAGTGTTTATATCACCGCACCATCGTAATCCGTTTAGAAGAATTATTAATTCTCGTCCTTCGAACAGAGCTAGAAATTATTAACGACCTCTTTCCCCTTAGCGCAAACAAAATTCCATTAAAAAATATCGGACCAATAAATTACAATAAAACGTAATTAAACTTAGCAGACTGGATCCGAACGCGTTCTATTCCTATTTTTAATCGGAGTGATTTAAGGTTCGAGAGGTCTGCGTTGCTTCCTCCTAGAAAATAGCTTGAGGCTGACTCCAGCCATAAATTATCGTGCCTATCCAGTAACAAACGTTTCCCTGAGCGACTGGGAAAACCTCGAAGACTTCGATCCACGATTCTCCACCGCGCGCGATAAAGGAGCCCCAAAGCCTAACTTCAGCGACGAACGCTCCCTTTTACTGTCGCGGGAGCTTCGCATCCGCGCGCCAGAAACCATCAAATACGAACGAAACCGCTCGACGAGGGTTCGTTCCTCCGTCGTTATCATCAAAGCGTTTCAAGCTGACGCTCGCCTATTTCCGCGGAGGCTGCGTCGCGTCCGCGGGCTGCCACGAGGCGTCTCCTCGTCCTCCGCAGGAACGCTGCACCCCCAGCGCGGTTTCGCGAGTCGAACGCGAACAAGGGAGGCGAAGGAAAATGCGAGAAGGAGGGGGAGGCGGGTACGGGGCACGAAAATCGTGGAATGGAAGGCAGAATCGAACGGGCAGGGGGTTGGATGGGGGGGTTCGGAAGAAATAGAGCGGCGGCGTCGCGATACCGGCGGCCAATAACGTTCGCGGACCATCCCCGCTGTTAAAATCGCTTAAACCATCCCCACCGTGGGCTAGATTTATCGCGGAAGGGCTTTAAAAAAGGAACCCAGGCGAAAGGGTGGGTGGGGCGGGCGAAGGACGATGTATACTGGGTGCGCACCACGTACGTAGTACAGCCTGTTGGAACGCTCGCTTAATTCTGTATAACGAATGCCCGGAAACGGTTACTTTACGACGAGAAAGAATTTCACTCCGTCGAGGCGAATATATCTTCGTGCAGTTAACTTAATTCTATTCTTAATCCGCATAAGTGTTCCTTTTTCGAACGTATATAATATCTGCTTAAATTGTACAACCTGCAATTTGCTTGTGTATACGTCTATACATACACGTGTGTTTCTTAAAACCATCTCAGCTGTAGTTCGAAAAGTACGAGGTTCCTTTAACACGATTAGTAATAGTATTTAAGGGATGCTAGGAAACGAGAACCTAGCTTGGGACACCCTGTACGTACGCCAGCCTAGTAAAGTCCTCCTCGCGGGTGGTGGGTTTGTGAGCGTGCACAGAAAGAACGTCAGACGCGGAGGACGCGATGGCAAAGGGGTGTGCGGGGAGGGTGAAAAATAGGAGCGGATAAAG
This sequence comes from Xylocopa sonorina, assembly GCF_050948175.1. NCBI lineage: Eukaryota > Metazoa > Arthropoda > Insecta > Hymenoptera > Apidae > Xylocopa > Xylocopa sonorina. The sequence continues at coordinate 7,773,684 of NC_135196.1, read as the reverse complement.
AAAGGGAAGAGGAAGAGGGTAGGTGGGGGCGGTGGTGTTTCGTGTAGCCGGCGGGAGGCCAGGGCGAAGGAAAACGACAGCGACCACCCCAATTTATAATATTTATCGCCGCTAGCCGATAATGGAATTTCGCCTGGCGCGTTTATGCGCGTATATATACGGCCTTGGCCGACCCCTCTTAAATCCTGAATCGGGACGTATGGCCGGCTTCCACCCTCCCGTAATATTCCTCGTAAATACGCGCTACAGGATACCGGATATATTTTTCCGTTGTTTTTTATTTATCCGTTCCATTTTTGCTTCCTTTTCTTCGTGGATTTCTTCTCTTTCCTCGTCGCGAGTTGAATGTTTGATGGAAATCGGGGTGGAATTCGGTCGTAAGAGGAATGTTTCATTGCCCCATCATCGGGGGTGGTGAAACGGTTATAGCCGACTGATAAATCAAGCGTGAGAAGCGTATGCATCGCGGAATTTATGATTTATTCATTCAAAATATTAGCACTGCGTGTGCCATATTTATTCAGTTCGCATTGAAATTTGCAGAAATAAGTTACTCAAGCTTGAATAAATGAAAATTACCTCTTAATTCACCTGTGCGAATTTTTAAATACTTCGGTACTCGATGAGTTGGTACTCATCTAAGAACACGATAGAATCTCGATAATCTATCGATATGTCTCTGTTCACCGGTTTCAGATGTTGAAAACCAACCTCTGCAAAGTGGGTTGCCCACGTATTCCAAAGCAGTAACCAGTAACTCTCACGCGGTAGAGAAAGATCCGTTCGACGACATTAATTAGTCGATAGATCCCAGGATCGCAGCGATTCAGCGGGGCGCGTATTGTCCGCTCGATCGCCGGAGCGAAATCAGCGGCTGGGCCGTAAATCCTGCGGCGAGAGGCTTATCGATCCGCGCGAACGAAACGGAAAGCGGGCCGAGGGAATGACGCGTAACGAGCGGCTCGTAAATACGTTTCATCGCGTATCATCTATCCCGTTTGTCCGGCCGCAGGCTACATGCGCGGCCATGTTTACGCCCGCGCGGATAATGCGTTCCGTTATAAATTCTAGCCCACAATGTAACGCGATCCACGTGTCTATTTGCGACACGTATACGCGGCCCAGAGCCCCCTCGGTTCCGCCTCCCTCCGGCTGGCAATCCGCGCGGCCGCCACGCGAGAAATCCACGCCGCAAACTGGACACGTCGCAGCGTCACCGGCTCGCTAATTAACCCTTTTCAATTTTCTCGCAAATATTGACACGCGTGCGCTCTCCGGGCCGCTCGCAAGTTTCATCGGGGCCGCAGCGCCGCGAAATTGCGAGATTCCCGCGTGGCCGCTTCCGAATCGAATCGTCGATCCCCTTTTTATTCATCGACGGCGAACGGGGCCGCCCTCTGGGACAGGGTTCGTTCCGCGAGCACGCCCGCGCGAATCTGGGACAACCGGACCCTCGTTTTCGACGCACGCGCGCGCGCGCACCGCTGCTTTTGTTGCCTCCCTGGACGCTTCTTAATTGTGTATTTAGCGGGCACCGCTGGGAGTACGGCTGTGCGAACTCGGGAGCTCGAGCGTATAGCCATTGGTAGATTTTTCGGTTCCCTTTCGTGTATTTGAACTAGTACATTTTAGCGGTAAATATATTTTTCAAATAGGAGTGGAAACGCAGTTTTGCAAGACTCGTTGGTATTAACCCTATCTACATTTATATACACCCTATTCGAGGCTGTACAGCAGTCGAAGCGTTAAACATACACGAGTAGAAGAGACACGTCGAGCTCAAATCACAGCTGAAAGGACAAAAACTGGTCCACGCTACCCAGCACCCCTTCTCTCACCCCCAATCCCGTCATCGACATCAGGCACCCTCAATTACCAATTTTCTGCGGTGAACTCGAGAGGTGTCTAGCTGAAATCACGTCGAAGGCAGCTATTAATCGTTGAATACCTCGCACCCCCGCACAGAGCGGCGAGGATTGTTCAGGATTCTTGCAAGGTCGCGGCCCACGATGGGGACGGAGCTAGTCAAGGCGAATTTCTCGATAACCCAAGTTATTAACTCATAAAGGCCGAGTTAAAGCCGGGCTGGGGGATAGGGAGCATCTCCCGCTATTATCGCGAATTTACATACCCCGGGAGCAACGGGGATGAAGACACAACCGCTCACGCCTGCACACAACCGTCGCGCCCTCCCGACAATAAAAGCTCGCGCCCTCAAGTATGATGGTTTAATGTAGACGCGGCCGTCGTCGAGCGACGGGGCCGCGCGTGATACTCCGGGACCGGTTGATTAATGGATATTGCCGAACATCGATTATTTTCCCGCGTTCGACGGGGAATAATATTTGTCGAGAATTTTTTAAGAGCAGGGTGACGCAGGGTGGCGCAGCGAAGGCATTAGGAAATTGGTACCGCTGTGTCGGCGGTGTTTGACAACTTTATGTAAAGTACAATGGGGTGCATAATCGTCTAAAAGTGTTACCGTACCGAATGAATCTTTATTATACGTGTACGCTTTGTGGTAATGAATTGTCAGTCGAACATATTGGATATTGAACAATAGTAATATAAAATTTGATGAATCTGAATCGCTTAGAAAAATGCAAAGTGTTTCTGACATTTGCGACACAAGGGAGGATGAGCGATCCTTTATGAGAGCGTAAATTAGCAAAGTGTACGATATTTTTCGTACACGGTTTTGTTTTCGAAAGAAGCGAATTTACCGAGTGGTCGATAAATCGCCAAATGCATTCAAGATGCACTTGAACCCCAGGCACATTTCTGTTGCGTGATAAATTCGCGATTATGACGGACGCTTAACATTTCTCAGGGAACCAAGGACGGTTCACTTTCGAAACAATTACGTTGCAAAAGGGGGGTAACTTTTTAACAACACTTTCCTCTTTATAGTCGTTATGGTGGCAAAGTAACGCGGCTACGCTCGCGTAAACAAGTGCGCTTTACGGCTTAGGTTTAAGACGCAAGTTTTTAATGACCGTCAGTGGCCCCCTAACTGGATTGCATTAACGCTTTCAGGTGTGTATTGCCATAAGTTAATGGATCTTGTGGAATATACCCGACATTTAGACGCGCCAGCACCTTCTACGTTCTAGCAGAACGACCTCGTTCGAGAGTTAAATGAAACAAAGATCCTTCAACTGAATTCAAGAGGGTTGTCTTTTCATAACTCCTGTACTTTACTATAATGCATTCAAGTAACTGATTTAGCGATACAATAAGTTTATTTTAGATGGGCTAAAAGGATAAGGTTCGTACGAAGAGATTTTATCTAAGAATTATAGCAAAATGTTCAAAAACAATTGCGCCAATTTCCATTTCTACTTTCTCTCGAAAACCTTTCCTAGCTCTAAATTTGTTGCAACATTTTTTATTTATACTCGACCTACGAACAGCAAGCGCAATATTTCGTAGAAATCGTAAGCGAGAAAAGTGGACCGGTTGAAGGAGAAGGGGTGAAAGAAAATAGGGGAAGAATCGTCAGGACAATAAGAAGAATAGCTCAGGGCACAATCGGAATAAGGACAAAGAATGAACAAGATAAGGGGGCGGTAGGAGGGCGAGTGGGGGGATGAAAAGGGATAGAGCGATAAAGGGAGGGTGAGTCCGTCGAGATGTGAAATGGGTTTAATTAATCTCCGCCTAATTGTGTCAGGGACCTGAGATTTCCAGGGACGTATTAATTTATGCCGCCAAATTATGCAGCCCCAGCAGGTGAACGCTTCCGCCATTTCAGGACTTCGCCGGATCCGCGCTGTAATTGCGCCGAGTGTTCAAATAACTCAGTCTTCAATGTGCCCTCTTTTTGCCACCGTATATTCTAGCTACCGCGATGTTTTGTACAAGTTTTACAACCGGCAGTGTGTCTAAGTATCTCGCGTCGATTCGAATAACTCGACGGAACTTTAAATAGTCGAAGAAAATTGTAACGTACTATTCAAGACCTTTATGGACAGAATTTCGTGTTAATTTCGTGTTAACTGTGGAAATAAGAAAATGTAATTTCTTACATCCCCCTTATTTTTTTATTTCAACTTGAAATATAATAGTCGCGATAAAATTGAAATTTTGTTAAGCAACAACTAGAATGTGAGATCTTTCGATACTTTGAACCCAGTGCCTTTGATTACGCAATTTATTATGTAGAATTGGAAAGAATATTCAAACTACCCCTGTTAATGGCGCCACGCTCGTATCACTAGCAGCAGCGGCCCTATCCCAAATTCAGCATCAGGAAGTTTTAGCCTACAATGCTCCGTAAGCCGACCAGCGATCAATAATTCCCTTTACAGTATCAGCGATGTTTAATACCTTCTCTCACCCCGCGCTTCTTATCTCGTTCAAAAAGGACTTCCATTTACTCGATCGTGATGTTAACAAGATCCGGCGGCTCGTAATCGCCGTTAAATGAGACTTCGTTCGAAAAGAAGAGGCCACTATTAGCCATTAGAGGGTTCGTGAAAATTTCACGCGAAGCGAAATCCTTGGCGTTAATACGCTAGATCGCGATACGCTTGCTTGACACGCCACGAATACATCCTCGATGCGATCGAAGTGATCGAAAAAATTCAGAGGAGAATCGATTTGTGCGTGGCGTCGAAACGCGTGTCGAAGAGAGCGGAGAGCTCGGAGCAACCGCGACGCGGGGGATGCGCAGAGCGACAGGATGAAAATGGCGAAAGCGTGCGTGTCGATCGGTGGCTAGACGTGTGAGTAAACTCGCGCTCTTATCGTGGACCAGTGTGTGCAGCCAAGAGATAGCGGGTGGCACGTCAAAGAGAATAAGCGATCGATACTCGATGGCCCCTTTGTCGAGGGATTAGCTCGCGGCTTCCGCGTGCACACGAACGTGGCGGCCGAAAGGGAGGAGAACGCGAGTCAACAGGGACCAGAGAAATCCTTGCATCGAGCGTAAGCTGCGGCCACTCGGCCACCAGGAACCGCATTACACGGCTGATCCGAGGAAAAATTGTTTCCGTTCGAATAGTATCGAATGTACAGCTCGATCGAGATCGAGCGAATCGTCGTCGCGCGTGGAAGATTAAGGGAAACCACTTTCCCTTCCACGCTTGCTTACCTTTTCGAAGCAATGAGAACACTCGACCGTTTCATTTTCCATCGAGACGTTCGTCGTTTCGTTTCGTTTCAACACGTTTGTTATTTATCGTTGAGGTATTCCTGTCTGGGAAAATTATTTCCGCGTTTTTACGTCATCCCCGGGAGAAGGCGCGTCGTTGAAACGAATTCTTGCACTTTTAACGCGCAAACGGCACGATAAGTATCCAGAAAGGAACGAAGTTAAGCCAGCAATGCGCCGTGCCGTTCCGTTATTTCATGATGAAGGCACTTGCAGTTAAATGGAACGAAGAAATGGTATCTCGAGTTGTTTCTTCATTTCTACCCCCCGTCCCGCCTCGCCCTCCTTCCGCCAGGGTTACACCGAACCGTTCCGCTCTCCTTTCCGGCACTCTTGTCTTTGTGAGAAACGCGTTTTTAATTAACCGTTAAAGAAAATCCATTACTGTGCGTTTCGTCGAGTTCTAGGTTAGGTTGAGTTTGCAAGCTAGCAAAAGAAATAGAGATGGGACCAGTTATGTTTATCGATGCAGGAAGAAGTGTAATAATTATTGAATGATGATTCGACACCCTTAAATTATTTCTTATAGAGCCTACCAGATTCAACTGAAGTATTTAATTGTATTTTCCGTATGCTTTGCGCACCATCGCCGAAGGCACGTTTATTTTCATTCCTTCAGGTGGACGTCTCCACGTGACGTAAAGGATATAACCCGAAGATGGAAGCAAAAGATAACAAGATTGAAAAGAAACGAGAATCCTTCAATACGGTTCTCAGAAATGGAAAGGACTAACGTTCGTATTGCCCGCGAAGAGACCAGGTCAGGTTGACACATGGACGCACACCGCCACCCCCTTATAGCGTTCCGTTTTTGTCGTGGTTTTCATTTTATAGATGGATCGCGTCGTGGTTTACGTTCTCGCGCAAAACGAACAAGACACAGATCCACGTTCTCTATTTACCTTCAGAACCAATCCGCTTTTGCTGATCCGGCATAGTTCGATTTTTACCACATCGCGTGTGACTCGGTAATATTTTTTATGTTACCATCTCCCAAATAAATATGATTTTTTTCTAACCTTATTGTCTCAACGTTGCACGTGTGTCGATTTATGGAGACAATTTTTTTTAATGGATTAATAAACAATTTTATCGATATTTCATTGTTCGAATGAAATGAAACAAGTGGTTTCCAGATTGCTAAACGCTTTTTGCGAATTAGAGGTTTTCCAACTTCACTTTTAACCGAAAGTAATGTTTCATTTTTCAGTTGGTATCTTTACAGTGTTCACGGAGCACGTTTTCATTATAAACTTCTGAAGAATTTCCAATATCGTCTCAAAGTAAGGACACACGAAGTACATAAAACAGGATTATAACTAATACCTAGATACATAATTTTTCGCATAGCGTTCTGGTACAAGCAGACCATGTGTCTCTTCTTACGATATAGAATAATTAATTTATAGTAATAATAGTAACGAAAATGTGCGTAGAATAAATAAAGCTTTAATAGTTCGCGAATACGTCGTCGAGCCGTGATATCGAGCCGGGTCTGAATTTAGTTTCATTTCATTTTTTCATCTGAAAACCCGAGCACGAAGAGCGGAGAATAACGCTTCCACGGTCCACCCACGTCTATTTCAAACAAATCAACGAATCTCCATCGGTCGTAAAGATCGTTCGTTCGTTCGTTATTAACTCAGCAAACACCGAGTATCACGGAAGACCAATATTTTACGCCGAGAATACTCTCTCCAGAACGTCGATCGTATCCGTTTAGAGTTTGCCTTCCGAGCTCGATCGTTCAACGTCGAATGTGTATTTACACCCTGCTCCGCGCGGAATTATTGCGTAACGTTTCATTCGTAATGACCATCGACTCTTTAACTACCTCAAAGACCGGCGTACCACGCGAAACCGAACAAACCGTGTTTTCGAAACGCGTGAAATCACTCTGAAAGGGGAAATCGGACTTTCGAAGCTACTTTTTTCGAGAAATCAAAGCCGTGAATGGAGTTTCCTTGCTTTTCAGCTTTGTCATATTTTGATCGATGAACGGACTCGATCGCGTCTACAGCGATCGAAAAGATTCGATAATTTCTATTTTCGCTTCGTGGAAACGTTTAGATTGCGCAGAGAAAAAAGTACAATAACAGTTTACATCGATTTAGCAACGTTTTTGGAATCAGTAATTCTCATCGTGATTTACAACTTTACCGTTCTCGATATTTCAAGCTTGTTTTCTAAAAGCGCGGTAAAGGTTTCTGGAAATAATAATTTCGTTCGTGATTTATGACTTCACCGGTAGTAGACATTCCAAACTTCAACTCCTGTACAATATTCGAGCCGAAATCTAATTCTGTGAATCGCTTAAAATCGTCGAGAAATGTTCAAAAACTTGAACACATTTGAAATCAGATGTAATTATTACAATTGTAATATCAGCATTTCGCCAGGAGATATCGAAATATATAAGAACCGTAAAGACGAGACTTTGTATCGTGAAATAATAGGTGAAAAGAAATACGAGTTCCAGGACGCATCCAACCCCTATTCCTCTCGTTTCCGCCGATACCATTTAACCCTCCCTCGCGCGTACAAAGCACCGACGGGAGCGTAGCCGCGCGTGGCCCGCGCAAAATTCCCAATTACAACGAGAGGAACCGTTCTCTGTCCCTGTGAGCGCGTGTACACGCGTCCACGATCGTTCGTGGAGCCGAACGCGGAGCTGGTCGATCATTTTCGACTGGAGAAGTTCGAGCACCCTCGCAGTTTCGAGGGCTGGATTAACGAGTTTCCTCAAAGCGGTTCCCGGCGCAGGGAACCGAAAGGGGAGGATGAGACAGGCACTGTCAGAGATTCCGGGGAATGACAAAGTCTCGAGACGATCGTTAAATCCATTCGTAACTCGGGGAACTGGTCGCTTTGACTGATGGGAGACGTCGCGGTTAGAACAAATCACTTTCCTCGCTAATGCCTTCGACGTCATTCCCGCGTCTGCCTCGAACTTCGCTTCGCGCTCCAAGAGGGTAGCTCTTGCTGCGTGTTAAATGATTTATATCGTCATACAGGATGGGATCGATCGTATTTACTTGATAATATAATAGTGATACACTTAATTAATGAGGTGCTATAGTGTCTGATAAAAATAGAACTTCATGTTTGGATTGTAGTGTCAAGTAAGTCCTCGTGTATCTTCTTCATTTTAATTTTCCATTACTTTATATATATGTACTTTTTTTTTGAGTGCACTCTATGTGAATGAAATGGACACCTCTATGGTAGTTGCTGCATTTTTTATGCGTTCAACTGATGTGTTGATCTCTTTTGTAATAAGAGCATCGTCCTCTCCTGAACGGAAAGTTGAAAAAGTATATAGGAAGCTACATCAGGAGTCAGTTAAAAGTTACTGACGGCGAAAACGGAGGAAGCCGTTCTTCTCAACTTTTTCTATTAAAACGCTATCGAATACTCTTGTTAGTGAATTAAGTTCGTCAACAGTCCATCTTGATCGTTAATAAGATGGTAATTGGTATATTGCTCCTTTTAGAAGAAATTTGAATTCCTAATTGTACAATTTCCACTTTCCATTATTTGTTACATTTAATTCTGTACGTGTATTACAAATAGAACGGTTCATCCCTCTAAAAGAAAGTTGAAATACTTTGTTCGAGGGAGCACCAATTTAATATTTCCTTAATCGACCGAAAATATCGATTATAAAATACGATTTTCTAGATACACCCTTGCAGCAAATAAACGCCATAGCATCACTTCCACTCGTTCATAAACCACGACGAACGAAGCAACGCGGATACCCAACACTTTGATCTCGATCCTCCAGCACCGCGCAACGCGCGATTCTTCCTAGAAACAATTCTATTTCACAACCACGGCGCACTTCAGAAACGTGCGCTCGCAGTTTCTCGAACTCTCGAGCGTAAAGATTTCCGCGTAACGTCCAATTCATCATCCCTTGGGCCGCCGCCCCCCACGTGAAAACCGCCTAACGAATACGTCGTTTCGCGGAACGATTTCGCGGCAACGGCCAGATTACCGTCGCCAGCCTATCGCCACTTGTTGCTGCGACATGTCTCGAATGCCTGCTCCGCGGCGAGAAGCCGCCATCGTGTTCCTACCCCTACGCCCCGGTGTCCATCGGACGCCCATCGCGAGCGCTCACCCTCGGCTACGTCAGATTCTTCGGACGTGCTTGGCCGCGCGCCAACGCGCGCTCAGCTACCCGCTAGACAATTATACCGTATTGTTATCTTGGCAGAAATCGCCGGGTATTTTTGGATAATTAAGCTCAGCTGCTGATGCGGCGTGGATGATATGTAGGGGCGCGAGCGCGCGGAGGATGCGTCACGTTTCTGGGAACCGTTTTATGGATGCGTGTACTGATGACCAGAATGCGAGTGCAACAGCGGGAAAAAGAAGGCTTCAATTTGGTGTTTGTGTAACGTACGAGGAAATATTTTTGTGTTATGGAGCAAGTGTGATTTTTCTTTTGGTTGCGATAAATATGTGACGAGGGTAGGTATTAGATTATGGATGCGAAAAATAGAAATAGACGGTTGATCTGTATTTTATGTATAATTATTTAAATAGTGGAATCGTTATTCGATGATTAATTCTTAATCGAATAGTTTTTCAACTGACAACAATTGGAAATTCTGTTTTTAATTCCCGCATTCCTTGGAACACCCAGTGTTCTCAAATCTCTTGGCTGCTAACTGTATATACATCGGTTTGTTTGTTTTAAGACAACGATCCAAGTCGGGAGATTGGATAGTGGATGATAGTTTGTCTCAGTCTGCCAGATGGTTTTCAGTGGAAATGGACCGGTTCGAAACGGCCCTGTCTCGGACACGAGGTTGTTTTCGAGGATCGCAGTTTTTCGTCGGAGGTTATTTGTCAAGGCGTCTTAATTAGGGCAATAAATTAAAAATAATTGTGCGACCTGAAATACGGAAACGAAAAGGGACTCTATTATTTGTCTCAAAGGTTTTGGGAAAATATCTAACGGAACGTTCTGATACCATTTTAACTGTTACACATACCTTGCTATTTCTCATAGAAGAGTCTTCGTCACCAAGATTTCGCCACAATTGACGCGAACGCATTCCATGCTCCCTAAATTCGCCAAAACTTTGCATTATAGCGCTACATGAAATTCATCCCTCCTGAGTTTCGCCCCTTTAGACGTAATTGCCACTGGCACAAGCGGTCCCTTAACAGTCCTACCCGTTACAACGCCCAAGAAACTTCTCACTTTTTATCTCGCAACTCGCATTGCGCTCCTACATTTCGTGGAAGATATTTGAAAAATTTTTTTACGCAAGTTCCTCTGCTACGTACCCGAAAGATAAATTTCATTGCGAACACAAGCTTGTAATAAAACCGAGTCTCGGTTAGCAAAAAAATCCATCGAAAAACATAGCTAAAAAACTCGTCCTCTTGAATTAAAAAAATTTGTAAATCACATTCAGCACGGTAAATCAGTAATCGAAAAATAATATTTGATTCCATTACGAAAATCCATTTCAGCACGGACACTCGTCGAACCCATTAGACTCACAATAACCCACCCCCTCGAGCGTGAAGCGTTCGGCCCAATTTCCACTTTCGGAATTCCTCCGGACGAAAACAAATTCCTGGGCGGCGGTCCTCGAGCCGGAAGCTCAATCAGAGCGAGCCGAAGGAGATCGGCTATCAGGAGGAATCGGGCGTTGCACGGTTGACCGGCTCGAAATCGTTTCTCGCGGCGGCGCGCCGCTCGAGACGAACGGAGAAAGAGTGGATAACAGTCGGACTAACCGGGTGAGAGAATCGGTTCGCGGGACGGGGTAAAGGTTCGCGCGGGTGGTGGCACCCTTGGCGTGTACATGCAGCGCAGCGGGGCCAGGCGGCGCTTGCACTTGGCGTGAAAGGCTGTTAGCATAGGAATGGTTCGGCCTCGAGTGGAGTGGTCCATTGTCGGGTCAGCCGTTCGTAGAAGTGCCATCGGGCTCCGAGTGTCGTATATACTCGGGTAAAGAACACCTAGTCGCGCTCCTCTCCCTAGCCTAGTCGTCGAATCGAGAGAACGGGACAACAATGGACGAGGAGCACGGTGTCCCGGCCGGCTGCTGCTCGATTCTCCTTGTTACACAACCACCCCGTACTCCCCCATTGTGACGGCTGTTTGCTCTTTGCCGCGCCCGTGCGCGACGCCCACGCTTCTTTCAACGGCCACTCGTGAAATGGTTATCCGCTACGGTTTAGAAATCGCACGGAATATCTCCACGTTTAAACGACCCGCTTCTTCTCTCTCTCTCTCTCTCTTTATTCGCCAGCCATCAGTTTTTATCCCCTTCTTGCGCGAGATCCACGCGTTTCGATTGTGAACCAAAGAGAGAAACGGTGCCTTTTTGATTTTAAGTGTTGGGAGTTTTGGAAAATGTGATTACGAAATTGTGAGAGATTATGGAAACTTTGTCTAAGGAACTGATTACGAATTCGTTGCTTAAATTTACTGCTTTAAAGTGACCGCATTCTACACATCAGCGCACGTTCGCGACACGTGGAGGAACGAAAATTCCGCACGTGTGCACCGCACGAGTCGAGCGAGCCGTTTTAAAATAAGCAAAATTCGCAACGAGTTGACTGTGCACCAGAACCGAGAATAAATGAGCATCGCTAGCCTTAAACGAATCGACGATAAAATTGTTCTTCCGGTCCCGCGGTAATAGATTGACCGATTGCTTGGCCAAAGCTGAAGCATGTCGGTGTTGCGTGAAGCTCGCCCACTCGAACTCGTCAGCGCGTTTATCTTCGTAATCGACGAGAGATTCCTTTGTCGCTGTACATCAAACTGCCCTCCGTTCGCGTGTGCTTCTGTTCCCATATTTTTTTCCACGCGAAACAATGAAATTATAAACGGAGTCGGACGAAACCACTGGCTTCGTTGATCGACCACTGTGCTCTGTGCCGCTTCCGGTCCATCTTCTTGCAATGGTTCATTATCGAGTAATTTTAGAAAATAAGCCAACACGGAACATTACACGTCACCCTAACCATAATTGTTTCCACGTTCGACGCCATCTTGTATTATTCATCGTTCGATTACTGAGCGTCGTTTATAGAATTCAAAGGTTGTTTTAGTTTGCTGCTTGCGTTTGATGAGATTTATTACGTATGAATATTTATAAATGGCGGTTTAAACAATTACAGATTTGAAAATGCAAATTTTAAGTGAATTTAATCTAAACTACTCTCGTGTCTTTTAAGTTACTAGAAGAGTTGAAAGCTAGAAATTTGTACGGTAAAGAATAGTTGCGACAGATATGAGGCGCAGGAAGCCTCGAACCGTAGGGTCGGTTGCATCTTCGTTCACCCCCGGAAAAAGCCTGGTATCGTTCTATCGACAAGTGTGGCCCGTCTTCGTTCGAGCTCGCCAATCGATCACTTTGTCTGCCCTATCGTCGTGTCCTACCACTGCGACACTACCGTCGGCTCTATCGCGGGCTGCTATCATCCCCGTGCGCCATCATTGCTATAACCATCGCAGACAGACACCGTCCCGGCTCGTATGTCACTATTACCAGCGCCATTTCTCTTTTTGACTCGCCTCGCGCGCAGCGAGCCCACCGTTCTTTCGACCCCTATCGTTCGACCAGACAAACCGGGAGAGAATTCTGTTTTTCCGTCGCGGACCGACCGACTCGAATAAATCAAAGTGCTATCGACAGGTGTAATGTAATGTGTAACGAGATGGAGCGGGGCCTCGTCTACGAAAGAGAGAGAGAGAGAGAAATCGTTCTCGCGTGTACCTTGATAGGACGAACCAGACGGCGATGCTGGTAAGTATAAAGTTCTCCAGCATTGCGACTCTGTCGCGTCTGTCGATTCGTCTCAACGCGATGCCTGGTTCAAGTGTCGTGTAACGATTGGATTATTTGCCATCTCTCTATCTCTCGTTTTTGCATTCTTCTAGCTTTTAAAATAAAGTATTAACAACATTTATTACTAGCGTTACATAGACAAATAATTGTAAAAGTAACAATAGTCCTCGCAGAGTCGACGAAATAACATGATACGTATCGCTCGCAGCACTCCGCTTAAAATAAGTAACGTACACCAGCGGCGATATTTAACTCTTGCCAAGATCGCGACACGGTGGCAAAACACACAACGGATGGGGGATTAATTACAGCTGTGTCGCGGGAAGCCGCTGAAATTCCTCCGGACAAATAGCGGACGAGAAAAGGGGGGTAGAATAAAACGGAAGTTCGGTTCGTTTGGACGTTCAGCGCACCGCGAGAGCAAGGATAGATATTTTTACGGAATTTTTCGTGGTTTTTCGAGAGGAAATAAAGGAGGAAGGGAGAGGGCGCTAGAAAGAATTTAACGCCAGCGGGAGAAATTCGCTGGCGCGTGCTTAAAGGGGGCATTCGACGCTCCTAACCCCTTGGGCCCGTTGTTTGTGGGGGCGAAATATTAATTATAACTTTCTTTATTAAAGAGCCGTGTGTTTAACGACAATGTTTGAGTTTATTATGACAACGCCGGAAGATGATTTACTCGATCGATCCACGGCGACGGATTTTATCAGGGACGCGGGAAATTTGCAGCCACGGCCGCGGGTGGTGCGTGCGATAAATTAAACTGGCATGATTAAAAGCTGGCTGAAGTATTCAGAACTCTTGAGGGTAAAGCCCCGCTCGGATTAGTCAAGTTACACCGATTCGGCTAGATTGATTCGAGTAACTTGGCTTCGAGTTTACGTTCGCCCAAGTCAAGTTACTTTTAGCAACGGATACTTGAGATGGCGTCGATTTTCAGGCATTTTTCGTGGTTTATATTTGCGTCAGCTTGCTCGTTCGTGGATAATGTATAACTGAGGATGAAGTGAATTTTGAAATCTATGCTTTCGCGATCGCTTTACTAGCTACAGACAATTAAAGTAATTGTCTTTATTAGGGTTGAAAGAGTTCTAAACGACAAGTGAACTGAAGTGTGTAACGTTTCGAAACAGACGAAGAAAGTTCTTCTGAGAAACGGTATTACAACCGAATCGAAGAATCACTATTGCATTAAGGTCACGTAGCGAGCCTGTGACGAGATTGAGTTTTAATTAATAAGAAGCAGCCCAATCTGCCCTCAAGTTCTAAAGAATATCGAACTCCCGAAGTAGTTCAAGAATAATGAAGAGACCTGGATGGGCAAAAAATTTAATTGGCTCCTCTGAAGCGGTATTATGAAGACTTTTTGCCTGATTGGATATCTTACTTTAACGTTTAAATACAACCCGAGCTATGATTACAAAAAACGTTAATTAATCCATTAGAGAAAATACTTTCCTCTAATGAATTCCCTTTTTATTGCGAAATATATTTATCTCGCTTGCGGTTTTATAGATTTAGCAATATATGTGTGCATATAAATCTATTCTCAAAGATGGCAGCTATATTAATCGACACGGAGACAACAGACCTACACCAATGCGTCCAGTTATAGAAATCACTGTTTTTAAAAAGTCAAGTTACATTTTTCTCTTACAATATCGAGAGCAAGTAGTAGGTAAATTAATTCCTCGCTACGCCATCAGTTTATTAATGGGGTGGCGTGACGAGGGATCGAGCGGGATAAGGGTTGCTCCTGGTGAACAGCGACGCTTTCGAGGATTTTCCCTGTACGCCTACGATATACTTTCCAGTTCGCGCTAGGGAACGACTACCACCTACATCCGGCCGAGAGATGAGCCTTCTTTCAGGTAGCAAAAGCCTACTTAACGGGGCGCATAAATTCCGGAAACTAGTTAGTACACGTCTCGATATCTTCCACGAAGGAGTTTATGACGAGTAATAAACCGGGTAACGCCTACAGGTTCTGCAAACAGGAGCCGACTTAATAGCGGGGAAAGATTTTTTCGTTTCCAGGAGGATCGTCACGTTGCATCCGCTGTAGCGAGCAGTAAAACGAACGCGGAAGGTCCACGAATGATGTCATCAGGGCGAGAACGTTAAATTTTATTTTCTCCCATCGCGACGTATCTGGATTCTTTTTATTACTGTTCTTCGATCGGTTCCAATGGGACGGACAAATCAGATGGTACGGTTCCGAAGTTCTTTTACGTTTAAATCTTACGATTTACGTTTCAATGAATCTCGTCATTTGGGATCGCGTGCAGAAATTAATTTCGTTCGATAACACGTGTAATTATTCTCCGATTAGACGTGACAGATTGAGCTTGGAGTTAAAATTGTTAAATATTTAGAAGATGACGTATTCGATAATATTTCATTCGTTGGAGGACGTCAAAAAATATTGCATCTTTCAGAAAAACTTACAATCTCGGATTAATCGGATTCCTTGACGTCGGACCGTTCGAATTCAAACAACTCGACTTCAAGTTTGCGTTCACCCAAGTTAAATTACTTATCCTGACGTCATTTCAACTCAAGTAACTCGACTTCGAGTGATCGATAATTAGCGTGACGTCGACGGGCTCGTCTGTCGGTCCTAATGCCGCTACGACGACATCCTGTAAAATATGTATCGCGCGATGTGATTCGCGTTTCGACTTCATCATTCTCGATGGAATAGAAACAACGGCAAGAAACAAAACCGAGGGAAAGGTACGGGAAACGGTGTCACCGGAATGCAGACATTAAATTTCCCTTTATTTCCCGTGAAACGAGTCGAAGCCCCCTCTATTAATATCCCCGATTGGCGGCGGCGAACCGAGCAGAGCCACGGTGGAAAAGAAAAGGTGGAACAATGACGGGCGGACAATCGAGGAATGGAAATACATCGGCGCGTGGCCACGGGCCGCGGCGACAGGTAATTGAGTCGCGTGAATCGCTGAGAATTGATTACGCTGCCGCTACGTATCCGGCTTTCCTTTCCCTTTTTATCATCCCCCATTCCTCTTCTATCCGGCGTGATCCCGTGGAAAAGAGATTCCACGCTCTATCTGCCGTTGCGCCGCTGTCTCCGCAAATCTTTGTGACGTTTTCATTAACCCGCTACAGCGAACGCTGCTGGAAACGCCGCTGCGTTTCGCTACGCGGAAACGAACGAAAGGGGTGAGATGAAAAGAGAGAGAGAGAGAGTGGAAAAGAACGAAGACCGCAAAGTCTAGCACGGAATAATTAAATATGCTCCCGCGGAAATTCATATTTATACTCGAATCCGTTATGCGCGAGAGCTTTCACGTTTTTCTCTCACCCCCCGTTCGTTGGTGGTTCTCGAGGCACCCTGCAACGTTCACGGTCAGCGTCTTCGCCCGTCCATGTTCCCTGGCGTTCTCTGTTCTCGTTTTGGTCCTCGAGCATGGTGTAATTGGAACGCGGCGTGGTAAACGAGTTCCTTGAAAATTAACTGAATAACGTTTATATCGTGCAGAACGAAGATCGCGTGGGTGGTTGGGTGAAAGGGTGGTGGCCTGTTGGAGAACGCTGCGGAAGGGTGCTGCGAGCGACAACGGAGTTTGTACTAATTTTACCGCGTTTCATGCGGGAATAGGTGTTCGAAGTTAATTATGATTATGGAAAAATCTCTTTTTAGGATTTTAGGAGGATGAATATGACTGTGGAACTTCGAACGGATTTGAATGAAATCTATTTGCTGCTACTTTTCGAGCGAATTATCACAAACCTCGTTAGCAAAAATACGTTTCGCTATTCAATAATTAAATTGACCGTTTGTGGCACGCGAGTACGAATTCAACCTAATTGCGAGAGGATCCTGAGGATTCTGGGAATAGTGGAAATGATATTTTATAAAGGAATGAATTTAGTGCAAAGTGGAAAGCATTGTGCAAACCGTACTAAGTTAACATTGCTAATTGAAACTTAATGCTTGAATGCATTAAGAGAATGAAAAAATGCAAATAATTGCATTGTTAAATTAGCATACAGCTAGAAAAATCGTATCTTTTTTATATTTTTCACTTCTATGTTATTTTATATTAGATCCTCCACTTCTTTACGTGCGCTAATAAGAAAAAATTAAATGTAAGTACGAGTTTTAGCAATTTGATAGACAGATACGTGCACGTAACGTGAGACTGAAACGTAAAGCATTCGCGTGGAATTCCTCTGACAACCGGAATACATTTTATGTGATTTAATTTCCCTTTTCTGGCTCCTTGACCCGGCTGCAGTGTTCCGGTTCTTCCAGGTACCAAACGTTTAATAGAACATCTCGAGCTGACGCGAAGTATTTTCATTATCCGGGCATAATTACTTTAGTTTTAGCTTAATTATACAAAATATGCGAGAGCGTTTAGATTTTATCAAAAGATATGAAAACTGTAACCTGCGCGAGATTTTGAAGAACAAGTGAGAAATTAACTTTCTCAATTTTGCAAACAAAATTCCGGCGAGTAAGTCGTTACTAAATGTTGTAAGATTTTATTATCGAGAAGATATATTCGTAGTATTAATATTATCACTGTGGCAACCCCTAAAAGGCGCGAGTCAAATTGCAGCGAACTACTTCGGGATGATTGCTTCACGCATATCAGGTAATTACGCCACTCGAGTCTATGACCTTATTAATGCCATTCGCTGCGAGTATTCCGGTACTATTGGTGAATCGATATCGAGAACGATTCACGAGGCCGTACACTTCTCCGTCAAGTACTTCTCGGAGTAAATTACGATCCGTGTGGTGCAGTTCTACGACAAATTAATATTTCGTCAATTTTCATTTGCAACTATCTCACTTTTATTGAAACAGGATTATTTTAACCCCTTAAATTCCTTCTTCTTAATCGAATAAAATTTGTATCTGTTGCTATTCAGAAGCAGGAACACACTTTAAACGCGTTTCATCGTAGCCAAAAATAATATAAAACGAACAGAAAATTCAGTTGATCGACGAAACACGTAACCGCATTTCATTAAATACGCTCACCGCTCACCCCTGCTTCAGTCCGTGTATTGTGCCTCAGCTCATTTAATCGCTCGCGTACGTCTAATTGGAAAGAATTATTCCATTTAGCCAGCGCGTTCGATGCGTGCAGGACTAATAAAAATTCATCGTCGCGTGCGCGAGCCTTGCTAAATTGCCGCCACCCCGTCTGTTTCACCCCTTTGCGCGTGCACGCGTCTCCATCGGCGGCGAACGCGCCCCGAATGCGGCGCGTCGCGACGCATAATAGAAACCGTGAATATCACGGGGAAAGGTGGAACACGTAGAGAAGGAGAGAGAGGGAGGGAGAGAGAGAGAGCGAGTGACTCGGTCCGTGGTCGAATTTCAGCCGTCTCGATCAATTTACTTCTCGCTCGCGGCTGCATATCAATGCAGCGCGGCATCGTGCATCCGTCACGGGCGAAATCGTCCGGCGAAACGCCGCGTAATTAGGTATTCCTGCCGATGCTCGTCTCGCGGGGACGTCCCCGTTTGCGATTTAAATCCTATTAATGCGTTCACCGACGGGGATGACGGGGATGACGGGGACGCCACCTCCCCCCAAGCTCGCTGGATATTTAGCGTTTACGAGAGCACGGTTGGAGACTGTCTGTTTCGAAAGCCACCATTCGAGATGCGGCGTTTTCGAAATTTCAGGAGGTTTGCTAGGTTTTCTCGCGAAGCAGATCGTGTTAAAGAGTTGACGATCGTACCATGTATAGATTCGCGATTAAATTGTAAAATATGTAAAGTATAGTTAGAAAATAAATTATTGCTTTAGAATAATGTGAACTGTTCGCATGTATAAAATGTATTCTTCGTTTATTGTATTTTATTGAATTTTAATTTATACGAACTTAATTCTAGCTTGGTTTATTGAAAAAAAAAAACGTAATCAACTTGATTCGTGGAACGATACTATTAAAACGAGAACGGGAAATGTAGTACGCGAACGGCGAAGCATTCCAAATTTGCAATATTCGCGGCACTGTTTATTTAACCAGTTTTCCCTTTTGATACTGCGAAATCATATTCGGTTGCACGTTAAAAATATCCAATTATACCCAATATTGGACTTCCTAAGAGTTATTTGCATACTATGCGGTGTGTAATAATATGAAATCGGAACCGCCCCAATTACCAACCCCAATTTCGACGTTTTCGCGATATCGCCCTGTTTATTTTACCCCTCGTCAATCGAAAACGACGAACTGGTAAACTGAACCTTTGAACGTCAAAAAACTGCATAACGAAACATTAATTCCAAGTTAAATACACTTTCTCAAAATACGTTTATTAATGAGATTAATCGCGTCCTGGAGACGAGCTGGGATCACTTTGCAATATAGGCTTTAAAGTCGGATACACGTTCGTCCATTTTCAATCTGCTAATTCCTCTTCCCTCCTTTTAAAATAGATTACTCTAAATTTATGCGCATGAAATTGGAAAGAGATTGCTTTCTATCTAACAAGTATTATATTTAAACAAATTACCTATGCACAATCTCCTTGTTATCTACATATGAAAAAGATAATAATTGTTCTGTCATCCAAAAAGTCCTCTATTGGGACGCGTGTGCAACTTAGTCTTATTGGTTCCTAAACGAGAGTTTACAGTATTTGTCAAACGGTTACCAATAAAAAGAGGAAAGGAAAGAACTTGCAATAATAGAAAAAAGGGGGGAAAAAAGAAATCGTTGATACAGCGAATAGTAGTAACATGGGCCAACGGAATGGGACAGCCAGTACACACGGAGCATTCGGAAAGTAAGCTTTACTAGCGACGTCGTTCCGCTGCCGCCATGTAACATCCCCTTCGTACACGCTAACCAGCGACCTTACTATTGCAAATTGCTATCCCGACGTTTTTATTTGGCTATTCTCTCCCCGTGTAACGCTCGCCCGAACCCCCAACCCCTTGCAACCTAATCGGCGCGAGTCGTTCCGGGCTAACGTTACGTTCCCGGATTAAATTTCTACGGGTTGCTTTTCGAGCGGCTGCCTCAGTTTCCCTCGCGCGAACGCGCCCCTGCGAGGCAGCCCCGACGTTCTCCAGGAGGATATCCTATCCGTTGACGTTTCGAACGCTTTGTTTGCTTTGCTTTTTATAACTGTTCGACTTTCTTCAGCGATACACCTTGTTTTTTCCTTTTTTTTTCTTTTTATTTGAAAATGCGCGTCGAGGGACACCGTAGAGGTAGAGAATGTTTGGTGTTAGTAACGTGTTAATCGTGGAGTCCAGATATATTCAGATTCTCTAGGGGATGGAATTTTGTGCGATGTTTAAACTTTAGTTTAGATCACTTCTATGTGTAATGTTAGAGTTTTATGGTTTCCTGTCGACCTGCTATATTGTTTTAGCTTTAGTAATCGTTGTGAGAAGTGCTGAAAGGAAGAGGGAATAGTTGAAGATCGGTGAGCGTTGAAAGAAGTTGATAGATTATTGTAAAAGTGTACCTCAATAATATATACTTGTAATATATTTGAAGTTTATAGCGCACAAAATTGTTATTCGCAAAAGCAAATTAATTAATTGGTGATTACCGCAGTGAGCGTTGATTCAGAAACAAACAGATTGATATAGCCGCCTTTAGTCCACGCTACATCAAAAACATGCAGGTACATGTTATGAGCAACAATTAATCCCACTAATTAGTGCATGTTATGCGTTATGAACTATTCCTAGAAATGTATAATTGTTCACAGGCTTGTAATGTAAGCACGAACGAGAAATGTAAATTTCCAAGTTATCTGTAAGCTGAAATATGTGTGAAATAGAACGAATTTTGTTTTCTTTCTGTCTGTTCGCGAATCCACGCGTACAAAAGAAGAAGGCGAGAGAGAAAAAGGCAGCTGGGCTTCAACACCCCGACACTTCCGGCTGAGAACCGACGCGGTGGCAATTCGCGAGTCTTTGAGCGGGCCGCCGAATGCTCGCCACCCTCTCTCGCCACGATTATTAAAATGCACTTCGTTCGAGCCCCATCTCGATCCCTCGCCACCGTGTTCGCCAACCGGTTGCACTTTCTTCGTCTTCGCTCACGCAGTCGCGCAGTCCTTTCAGCTATTTACCCGTTACACTGGGAGCAAGGGTGGAAAGATAGGATCCCTGGGCGAGAGCATGTGACTCGGTTGCGAGACACACGGGGGAGAAAGGGACCTACCGCCGAGTGCACTCCGCGCGGGCTTCCCCCTACTTTGTCTTCCTTCCTTCTTCGTCCTGGATCGTAAAGGACATTTTCAATTTAAGTTCGCCTTTGCGAGCTTTTCGCCAGACCTGTCCCGGAACGATCAAAGAAAGCCTTTCCTGTATTGATTAACTCTATGGTCCTGCGAGGATGAACCGTCGTGAGATTCTCTACCCCCGCTTTTTTTCTAACTCTTTCCAGTTGGTCTTGGATCGAGGAAACGGAGAATAATCTGATGGAGGGATTAATTGGAGGGATGATACTTGCGCGAGGATCAGAAAATTGTAACGTGGAACAATTTGATTTTTTTTTAATTATTCTTGCATATTTTCTGGTTTTATCGTTGACAAATTTTTGTAGTATATTCTCTAATGGATATTGATAGCTTTTTCATTGAAAATAATTTTTTTTCATGGGTGTTTCTTTTAGATGAAAGTTTGAGAAAACATTGTATTTCTCGTTACTAAACGATATCTACCAAAGAATAAGGAATCCCACGCTTTATCTTTGGATACCTATTCCGTTTACGTTCCACTGTTTCACAAATTCCAATTTCAATATGAATCGCGGAGAGACTGAACGGCGCAACCTCGCGCGAAAAGAAGTTACGTACATACGTGTAACTGGCTCACGGTCATTTTTCTCGGCGAAATAAAACGTTTTCCACGGCCCATTTGCTTTATCCTTGGTGAAATTATTAATTTCGTTCCCGCGCCAAATGGCGGCGATATATTAAGAGTATTTTATTTTCCTGCCAGTACATTTCATAATATTTATCGCCGCGAAAGTAGTACGTGCTCTCAGCGGGCTATTTTTTATTTCCACCTCGATTTCTTGTCCGCGGAAAAATAACGATCGGCGCGTAGTAATGCGATTGCGAGCGCGGTGATGTACGGGGCCCGTGCCTATAAATTCCGGCTCGGTTGAAAAATATTTTACGCATTAACGGGCAACGGACAACGAGCCGCGTCGATACCTGGACACGCGGACGGTATTTTTTTTATCAATCGAACGCAACTTTCAATGGAACGTGATTTTTTACGCGAGTCCCCTTCCCACCGCTGTTTGAATAACGCGGATCGCGACGCCCGTTACGTAGCGCCGTGATGTATTAACGATACAGAGTACTGAAAATATTTATTACGCCCTCTGAATATTAAATATCTACGATCTCGTTCGCACCTATCTCGTCATTAGTGCCACCAATGAAATAGTATCGCGTGATTTTTAACTTGAAACGAATTAGATACGAATTACACTGTTACGATGATAATGGCGTCTAGAATTAAGCAGTGTGCGCATCTCAGTGTGCTTTTCTGGAGACGAAAAATACTCTAAGCAACTCCACGTGTTTAAGGGTTGAATCCTGGCGCTGCTTGATTTTCAACTTGAATCGAGATCTCAAACGTCAAGAGATTTAGATCGAAAACAATAGCAGATACATTAGAATCTCTGAAATACCAGAAAGCTATATGTATAGAAACAGGCAGAGGAGATTTTTCGAAACGCTTCAAACACGGACGCTCGCAGTTACAAGCGTTTAATAAAATATTTCGTTCCGAGTGTTCGACGACATCGACAAATTTCCCACTCCTTCCGCGTTGAGCAAAAACAATGCCAGCGTATGTGCAAATTGTGCGACAAATTAAAACAATCGATGCGACGGTAGCCGCGCGTGTGCAATCCGGCCCGCAGTGTTAAAAAATAGCGATAAAAGTTAATAAATGTCAGGCGAATCGACGGGAAACCAATACGCAAAGCAGACCCGCGAACCTAGAAATCCGACTACCTACCTATCCGACTACGCGCGGGTATAGAGATATATTTCCCGTGAACGTGTACACCCGTACACGCACGAGCCTCAAAGTATTCGATATCCAATAACTCGGTTCATAATTACAAATCGATACTTGGAGGCTCGCTTGGCTCTCGAATAAAGTCTCCGCGTCAACCCCTTCCCACACCTCGATTTTCCTTTATTACAAATTTACTCGCTCGACGGCCATTCCGCCGTAGCGAAACTTCATTTACCGAGCCGACAAATATTTTAATTCGCTCAGATATCCCGCGTACTAGAGAAGAATTAAAATTAGCAAAGTTGTCCGCGAAAAGTCGAGAGGATTTGCGTTGAAAACGGTAATGGTTGATTAATTATGTCAGACGCAATTGTCGAGGTAAAACCAGCCTTTGTCGAATGTATATTTTGCGAAGAATTTATGATAATGCGAGGCATCATTTTAATGCGATAAAAACATAACGCTTTCTTTGGTATTTTTCTTCATCCACGAGTCTCCTTTCTTCTGAAGATTCGAAGGGTATTTTTTCTGAAATCCTTTTCAATTTAATGCCTCGTTAACGTGGATTTTCTCCGCGTTATTGATGTGTATGCCAAAGAAAGGCAAGTTTGCGCGATTCGTATCAATGTTGTAAGGATAAATTGGAAACAGAAAGAGATTTATATCATTATTACTATTAAAAAAAAGGAAATCCTGTATAAAGAAATACTTTCTTCACTGCAAGCAAATTCAATAATCATTTGCAAGAAGAGAAGAGACTGTTTTTAAACTTGTCCTATTTTTAATCATCTGAATGTAGTGTGCTCGCATAAAACATAAATTACACAGCGATCCTCTACTAAAACCAGCAACGACAGAGGAAAAGTTAACGATAAAATCTTCAGCGGTGATGTAACGCATATTTCTAGCGCTGCAGCCTATAAATCCTGCCCGCCATTGCCAGCATTCCGTCTCCCAATCGCAACGCTTTCTACTTCAGAACTGCACGACGGAACAGGTCGACGATAAACTTATCTCGTACGGGTCCTACGCGATCCGATTTTTCGCAACACCGGTAAGAACGTTCGTTTAAAAATCTGCGGGCTGGCGTGTTCGAGCGCGTGTGTTACACGTCGCACACACGCGTGCCAGCAACACCTGCGCCTGTGGACCCGCGCTCGTTGCCTGTCGGAGACGGTGAAATCGTATTACTAGTGCATTGTGGGAGCTGAATAGCCCGCATTAGAGCCAACGAGGTTGTACCATCGACCCTTCGCCCTCTCTGCAACCGCCACTACTCCTCTCTCTCTCTCTCCCTTTCTCGCTCTCTCTCTCTCTTTTCACCCTTCGTCGTTGGTCCCACTCGCGCTTTCCGCGTTCTCCCCGTATCATTACGCCCGACATCGCCTCCTTCCTCTTCAACCTTCCCCGGCGTTCCTTCCGTTCGCCGTGGAACCCCCGCATTCCGGCACCCACGACTACCTTGTTCCCCAACGAGCATTCTACGACGCTGTTTACGGACCAGAAGCGAGATAGGAAACGCGAGGGTGCGGGGAATTCCGGAAGTTTATAGATTACGAGGCGAATTAACGCTCGGGGGGGTACGTAGCCTGGCATCGATAGTGGGAACGGTTCCGTTCGATCGAACTGTTATTAGGTTTTTGATTTTCGACTTTGCGCTGGGTTCGAAATGGGTTTTTAATATCTTGGCGCAGGATAAACGCGAATGATTGGTACATTTGTGTTTTGTTATCGATTTACTGTAAGTTTCTGGTGGATAGTTCTGGGAATGGGTAAGGTACATAGTTGTAAGAAAATATACTCCTGTCAGTGTTATAGTGGCAAAGCGATGTATTGTTCGTTATATGTACACACACAATTTCTAAAATTCATAGACAATATTAATATGTCAAGGAATGTAAGTTAACCACAAGGCAAGTGGATATTTGGAACGTAGCAGAATTTGAAAAACACTCTTCACATCGTTGAAGAAAAGCAAACTCAGAACGGAACGTGCGTCTCAACCCCTTTTCAGGCACTTGTTCACCACCCTCGCGCCAAGTTCATCTATTAACGCGATCCTCGACGCGAGAATCAAACTGCACCGAAACATTCACTCGATTCGTCGCAACAACCAAGCCAGCTTCGTCGTTGCGGAAGCAACGTTGATGCGAACGATCCCGCCTCTCATTACGCTGAAGCTTTTACGAGCCTCGAGAGGAAGCGTCGAGAGGCTGACGGAGACAGAGGCGAAGCAAGGTTGAGTGGTAGTCGCAGAGATTGGATAAGGAATCCATAAGTTCCGGCGTAATCTCGACGCGTTCGAAGGCTCCAATCAGAATCTCCAAGGACCAACCGATGTGATTTCCTTGTTACAATCTTGGGAACGAAACAACTGTAGACAACGTGATGAGCGACAGCAGGAACGATGGTATTAAAGCCTGATCTCTCTAGAATATAAAATAATTATATTAAAAAAAGTTGCGCCATTCTCTTCTTGTCTTCTCTTCTTCCTCTTCTCATCTCTTCTACATTTTTAATATACCTGATATCATCGACGAGAAAAGTCGACCTGTTAAACAGTATGCGTCGCAGGAACCGACGAAAGTATTCATCATTCGTCATTCCAAAAGCAGGAGAGAGACGAGTGTTTCGTTCCAATCATTTTTCGCGCAATAATAGCGCGTTACTTTCGCGTAACACACGTGTACGCTGACCCGGATATTCTCGTTACATTCAGGATCAATTCACCAGTGCTGGTTGCTCGCCTCTGTAAATAACGACCGCCACGCAAAAGCTGCGACAAGTCTCACATTGATATCGTCGTTTCGCGCGGATGTGTCTGCGGACTGACGAAGGGTGGAAAAAAAAAAAGAAATGCGCTGTAACGCGTGACTATCGTTGGAAAACCCGTACCCGTGTTACTGTTGCTCGTTTCTCTGCTACTTCATCGATCTCTGTAAAGATTGCGCAGCAATTCTTCGCATTAAACGCGAAGATAGCAGAGACAGGTTAGAATTCTGCTTATATAGAGAACCAGGGAACGTCACTGTCATCAGTCATTGATCAATGGATATAAATTCGTGAAATGATCAATTTAACTTGGACACAATTTTGTAATAAACCGTGATACGTCTGATCCAGCGAATGTGGCGAGGAACCGCGTATGTTATCCGCGTAAGGAAACAGTTTTCAGGGTGTCGAATGCAGAGCAGAGCGATTCTTGTGATTGAGACCTTGCGAGCGACAGATCGGACGAGAGAGACTATTATGGAGTGTTGCGGAGGGGTAGCAAGAACGGAACGTGCGATTGCTTGCTTTATTACTGAAACATATTATCTTTCAAGTTGCAAGCCCGTTGTTAATTAATTTCAGTGAAAATCGAATAGTTATCCAATGAATCTTCAAAGGAGAAGTACCGCGAATTTGTACGTAGACGATTAATTGCGCCACGAATCTTCAGCAGACGGTATCGAGAGAACTGACCCGCTATCTTCGTAGTTCCACTTGTTTTTTTATCGCGCGACTGTTTACCAGTTATGACACAGATGATAGGCGAAGACGTAACAGCGAATCGGAGGGGTTACTATTCATAAAACGCGTGGGAGTGGCTCCTGATGTAATGTGCCGGAAGAATATCGGTGGATTTCATTGCCAAGGGAGAGTCGGAAGTCGCGTCGTAAAAAGTTGGCACGGGTTCATCTTGGACGGGAAAGTTGAGGAGGATCGGCAACCGAAGGAAGATTTTTACGATTCCATCAAGTGCCTCCTTTGGCACCAGATAGACGGTTATCGGTGGGCTCGATTAATTAATTTTCTGCTTATTCGGCAATCTCGACACCGATATCAGCTACCAATTTTCCCCTTCTCTCTCGATCAACAAAACTTAACGATAAAGAAAACCAAGCAACAGTGGCCGTCTGGAAGTGCATTTGTAAAAACAACAAAAAATTTTCTTAATAAGCATCCAGAAAGCTTTACGTCCACGGAATCGTTAATTAGTCCGAGCCACATCCACTAGAATATTGGTAGCACGTGAATGGGATGTAAAACAGGGTAAAAAAGGAAAAAAACCGTTCCACCGAGAAATGTGCATACGTGCGAACGCGTGTTTCGCAGCCGCTGTACGCCCGTACCTGCGATGCCCATATTTTCAACAGCCGTTAACAATTTTTATAGGCGGCCCCGCGTGAAATTCGAGGCCGCCCTTCGAAATGGAACGAGCCGGTTATCTATCCCGGCACGAGGGTAAGCAAGCTCTCACGCGAATTGCGGCAACAGCACACGCGAATGCCCGCCACGAGATCAATCATATCAAGCAATAAACCGTCGGGCGAAACGATCGCGCCAGCCCCGCGCGGCAACCCCTGTAACACGCAACACGCGCTCGTGATTGGGTTACGCGCGATGTTTACGGCTTCGCGTAATTGATCCTTCGGCCATCGTCTCTAAAATCACCTCAGGGCGAGGAGAACGACGGTGGTTCTCCGTGAGAAATGTTTCGACGTCGGCGGCGAACTCGCGAAACGTGCCCGCCTTTAACCCCCTCCGTTTATACGGCCGGAATTATTGGGGGGTAGTAATTCGGCCCGTTTCATTTCGAGCTGGACGTGTAACGTGTGCGTTTGCAGCTACAATGCGTTCGTTTGAGTGCTCTGGGTGGTGAACGTGACGCCTGATGGAACAGGATGTAATGAAGTTTGAAAGAGCTTCTCGATTACTTTTGCGAATCTTTATTCCGCGGGGGTGGGTTTCCTAATGAGCTACCAGAGAGATCGATTCGAGCTTGATTGATAGAGATTGCGACAGTCAGATGGCGAACAAGTTCGATTGTTCGATGTGCGATATGTTTTTTAAAAACACATGACGGAGGCTAAATAGATAAATTAATATTATGCTACATTGATGAAACCACCCTTAGAGACTGAATCGCGTATCGAACGATTAGCTTCTCAGTTCTACTTTGAAACGAAAACTTCAACAGATACTTGAAGTAAGTTTGGAATAAATAATTGTATGATCTACCCTTTGATTATATCAACCTTGTGTTGTTTAGTTTAATATCGACGCTACGTATAGAGCAGCTGAAATCTATGTACATTTAATTACTCTACCAGAAGGACTGAAATGACTTTATCACTGTTGGATGATCGTGTACGATATTAATTGTCGAGACAAACGATGAGCCTTCTATTTTGACGTGTTGGGTAAATCAGATCGGATTCTGGCGCCTCGTGTGACATTAATACAAGAACCAGCCGGCGCGGCAGACGTCCAACGTGAAGTGCTTTTGCCTATAGTGGAGCATGATTTCTCATTGGTCAACTACGTTTGCGTTGATGTGCTGATCGCCAGGATCGTTGCGAAATCGTCATTTTTATTGAACAAAATCGAACAAATGAAAAATATTAAATCCAATAGTAACGCACGCGTGGACACGTGCGAAACCTCCCTTTTTTAAGTTGACTACAAATTTCACGCACGAAAGTTATCTTTAATTCAGGATCTACGAAACAGAGTCTTCAGATTTAGATGACAGCGATAGTGAAAAAGCTTTTATTATTCCCAGAAGAATTTACTTGTCAATTTCTGATAAAAAAAAAAAGAAATACCAGCGAACGTACGATTCAGTTCCTAACATTAATCCATTTCCAGTTTCGTAACTTTTTCCATCGCGCACGACAATTGATCAATTCGAACGACGCGGTGGAATGCCAGCGAATCTAACGCGGCAGTTGAAAGGGCGAACAAAAGAAAAATCGATTTTCTGCGAAAAGAAATCGAGACGGTACCCAAGATCCATTAAAACCGCTGTTCCGTGTTTCTGAAGCTGACACCTCTTGAAAGGGGTGTCGTTGCAGTTTGGCGCACGGGGGAAACAACGAAACGGCGCGCGAAGGCTGAATCATATGCTACTGTGCGAAGAAAGAGGAAGAGGAAGAAAGTCTGTATTTACTGGTAAAAAAAACTAGCGTAAAAAAAGCAAATTTCGTGTTACACGATCAAACTGACACCTGAAGCACCTAATGCGTAGCATATAGTGCGTTGATCGTTTCGTTGACACTCTAAATAATTAAATAAACATCCTGAACCAATTACAATTGAAACGAAGATTCATTGCTGAGAGCTTGATGGCTCGTTGCAACCACAATTCGGTACACGCGCGCGTAACAAACTTGGCAGGAAACGAAAAAATTGCCATCATGAATCCAAAGGTAGTCGAGGGACACAAATTGCTGCAATTCGAAGCCAGAAATGAAGTCCTTTCGGGAACAAGCGAGACGCGTGTTAAAGACAGAGAGAAACGAGGGTAAAACAGAGCTGGAGGAGGAAAAGGTAAACGAGGAGTGCCAGATACGATCCTTTGCCTCGAGTATTCCATAGTGGTGGAAAAGTGATCTCTCTTTTTCCTTATCTCTCTACCAACCTCCGCCTCTCTGTTCTCTCTCGGGCATTTTTTTTTCCCTCCGTGGAAAGTTTCCGGCGTGCAAAGGCGACAGAAGAACGATACCCCGGCGCGCGAGTAATTGCTTCGACACAAGAATGCAATATTCCTCTGTCTGCAACGATTCTGCCGTATTTCTCTCTTTTTTTCTTCTTCTTCTTCTTCTTCTTCATTCTTTTCCCCTCTCCCCCTTTCTTTTCTACCTCTCGGCCCGAGGTTCATCCCTCTGCTGACGTCCGCGTGCCAGTCTGATGTCTTATTACGAGAACTCGCGTTTCTCGCTGAATTTAATACGAACACCACGGAATACCGTCGTTGCCATTCTGTTTCTCAGCGGATTCGTTTAATAAATTGTGTCTAACGGACGCGCTCAAACGGAGCCACGCGGCATTTTACAGGCACGGTAAAACAGCCTCAACGACTGCGACACGCGAGACCTGACGTTAAACGTGACCGAGTTATAGTTATTAAATGTTTCATGTGACACTAGCCGAGAGAAAAACTGTCCACGCACTCGCTAAAAGTGCGTAGATTTCTGCTTTTTTTCTTATTAATCGATGCTCAGCTTCTTATCTTAAGTGTACTTATTTTTCTCACCGAAGAAAAGTTAAAGTTAAGAATAACAAGTTCCGCGCAAGTGTGAAATTTATCACTATAGAAAATAAACATCGCGAGGAAACATCCTTCGAACAATAATTGGTACAATAAAAATCGACGAACGGCCGCGTAACGTCCAATCGAATGCGGAAGGGGTGCGTCGCGTTGATAATCGAAAAATATATTTCCTTTTACCGGGAGAGAAAATACGCGGGAATTTGCATGTTTCGCGATTTCCATGCAGCTCGTTTGAATTGCAAGTCGACTAAAAATCAGCCAGCCCAAGGATTACCATAACATCGTTTTTACTTTCACGGTCGTTGTAATTCTGAGAATTAATATTCCCCGAACGGCGGCGCGCTTGGACCCTGGTATAAAAAGGGGGCGAAACGGAGGGCGGAAGACGGTCCTGGCGACATTTCACGGGACAATGTCGACGTAACCTCCTTAGGAGATGCGTTTATCGTCGGTAGATGCCGTCTTTCATATGTAGATCGTTTCTAGACGACGTTCATCGTCGTGCACGTCGAACGAATAATTTTCTATCGACGATAGTCCTTTAGCTGGGGGGAAAGGAACGCTGAAAATTCGATGAAAGGGAATTCGATCGCTACGGTGAAAGGAAAATTGAAATTTTTGTTTCACAGGCGGTACGGGTCGGACTTAATCGTTTCTCGTGGACACAGAATCGAACGATGATTCGACAAAACGGAAAATACAAGTGTACGAAAATTGTATTCAATGTTCAAGCGAAGGATATATTCTCGCTGTTAGACGTGAAGTAATCCAATGCCTCAAAGCTATATTTCATCCATAAAACTCGTATTTCACTTAATATTAATTCGAAACGAAACGAACGAGCGTTTCTAAACACCCACGCAGTATTCTGTTTCACCTGTAATTTACAGCTACCAACAATTTGCAGGTTCATATAAAATGGCGATCAGAGATGAGTTGTATCTTGGCAACTGCGCGCGTGTAACCGCATAGTACGTCGGACGGTAAAGCCAAGTCCGCGAGTACACATTCGCAATAACCAAACGAGTACATAATCGAGTGTGGTCCGCGTAACAACGCGTGTAACCTAATTCTCCATAAGTAACTCAACTTATATGAACGCGAACTTGAAATCAAGCTGATTCAATCGAAGCGTTTCGAGTTCAAAGTAAACTGGATGGGGAAACCAAGCTGCGCGAGGTTACAACGCATCCATTTTCCGTGTTCCATTCGAGTAATCCAAGAAAACTCGCAGACGCCTATCGCAGAACGCGTGGTAGATCGATGCGATCGAGAGGAACGCCGCTGGCACAGGTCCCTTTCTCATAATTAACCGGCAGTCGAGCG
Source organism: Xylocopa sonorina (assembly GCF_050948175.1). Taxonomy (NCBI): domain Eukaryota; kingdom Metazoa; phylum Arthropoda; class Insecta; order Hymenoptera; family Apidae; genus Xylocopa; species Xylocopa sonorina. Next base: position 7,742,334 of record NC_135196.1, on the reverse strand, counting down.
TTTTCGAACCGAACGCGACGTTCGACGCGTCGGCTCGCCAGTTACGTGCCTGGTAATATGCAAATGACGTATCGTCGCTGGGAAATTTATTCATGGCCGCGACCGACCGCCGCCGCTGCGGCTTCGAAGTTCAACCCTCCGGCACCCTGTCCCCGAAAATTGTCGTAACGAACTTACAAGCTCGCGCGAAAGTTACACGGTGCTCGGCCGCGATCGCGGTCGAGTTTCCCCGGCGCAACAAATCTCCAGCTCTCCTAACCCGTTCGGTTAGACGCGGGTAAATCGCTTCCGTCTTATTTATCGTCGATTCGAATTCAGTTTGCGGTTTAACGGACGACATTTATATACGTTTCAATAAGGATTAGTTGAGAAGAAAAATGTGTCGAGGTAGAAGGACATTGTGAGTTTCGTTCTCCAGTTGCTTAAATACTGAGTGGTAGAGGAAGCTGTAAATTTGGATATTTTTAGGTAAAAGTGTGAGAGACCTTGTCCGTAATTTTAAACATTGTTGGTCGAGAAGTCGAGAAGTGAAGCCACTCGAAGTAGCAATAACACGGAGTAACAGGATGACTGGTACGTTACGGAAGCTCTGACATCATCGGTTCCAATAAACATAAATTATCTTTGTGTCCTCGATTCTCTAGACAGAGGCAAAGTCGGGAAACGTCACATTCTTGAGATCAAAGAACTCGAAGGCAACAAACAACGCTCGTGTCGCGGGGTATTGTGTAAAAAACCAATTACACTTGCGATTTTATTCGTCGGCAGTCCAATTATCTCTGATGGTAATCTGTCATCGTCATACGTCAATTGAACACTGGTTGCTGTCCAATTTCAAATCATGAACAAAGCAAGACACGCCCGCAATTTGTCTGTGTCGTTCAATTTCTAATTTCACACAGTATTCGTTCGTAACTAAAACTTTTTCTTAAGTCTTCAACTATTACCTGTTACAATGTAGATGTGACGTATACCTGGTGCAAATACGATGACTCCTGTCTGAATATTTTTTTTCAAGGGAGACGTCAAATGTAGCTCTTCGCGTGAAAAGCGATATCGTTAAAGATGCAATGTAAATTGCTATATAGAAGACACCACCATGGTTCGACTGCGTTGCAACTTGAAAGTCTTCGATATTCAAATCTCACTTTTTTTTCTATTTAACCGTGAAAATTTTCAATACAATTTCGTACGGCTATCACTCGTGGGGTGATTAATCTCTGGCATGGCTTTTTTCGGGGAAACAACCCCCGAAGGCACGCGACGGGACGCCGCGAAAAAGCGAATCGTACGCGCGGGTCGGCACAGCGAACGCGAATCAAACACGCTTTTGGCATCGAGCACGACACGCTCCGTTGTTGGCTCGATGCTTGAAACCCGATAGTTTTTGGCTTGCACGCTCGTTTCTTTTACCGCTAAGAGCGGTGAATCGCGCTTCGAGAGATGAGAGACTGCGCACTGTCTCTCTGCATTCCCTCGCAATTACGAATCGCGTTACGAACAATTCGTTGCCGCCGCATCTTCGTTCGTCGTGATCGCGTTTTCTTTTTCATACAGCGTTCTCAGCGCGTTCGCGTCTGTGTAAACTTGTAAACATTGCCCTTTAATATTTGCATCCATTTCATCCGACGCCATGATGGATTCTCTGGCTACGGTCGAGTAACGCTCGCTCGAACTTGCCTTGCAGGATCTACGCTAACAGTATCGCGATTTGTCAAACCCTTCACGAACAACTGACGTTTTTCTAAAGCAGAGGGCTGGTGCGTTTGGCGAATTTAATATATTCGCGAAAGTAACGTGCCAACTCATACGGTCATGCTCGCTAGCAATTTTTTGGCCAAGAATATGATTAATATCATCGCAAAGAGACAGACAGGTCAGATTTATTGGCCTCTATAATTTAATAAGCTGGTATACTTTCGAAGTCATAAGATAAACGGTGTTTCCTATAGTTAATAACAAGTTGCATCTCATTACGTACGTATATGTAACGAGACACATCTCTCCTACAAAACTGAAAGCAAATTAACGACACATTTCCTTATACGACAAATAGCAATAATAACATCTTCCTAATTTTTACAATCTCATCACATCGCGAAAAGAAATTTACCACGTACGTTAATTTCCAAAGTGGAGACTAAAAATTGGCTAAAACTCATCTCTACCAACCGTTTCCAATTGTTCGTAAAGTCTCGCGCGCGAAATTTCAACCCCCACGAGGCATACAGCGAAGGTTCCAATCGGAACATTAAGTTGTACCTTCCAGTTCTAGATAGGTGTGTTGATTACCGAGCAACGTGTCCCCAGGAAACAATGGGGACATTTTATAGCCAGTGTACAACCAGCGCAGTCCCCTTATACTTGTTGGGAACAATGGGTATTATGTAGCGTTGTGCACGTACGGAAATGGCCACCCCCGGACTTGTTCGAACTAGCTGTAACTCACTGTTCAACTGCGCCCGTTGACGAGCAGCGCAACAATTACGCTAATGCATTGTCCCCGGTTCCTTCGCCTAACGACTCTAAACGATCGACGCCCCGTGCCCTTTCGGCTGATTCAATTAAGGCAGAACCGGAAGCCCGATCGAAACGCGACGGCTGTCTTCGTGCCTTAACGCGCGACTGACGATCTCTCGATTTATCGGGGGAGTCTCGATTCGTCGAGCGTTTATCAGCGAGATTGAGCAGATACCAGGAGAGGAACCTCTGGCGCTGTCTAACGAATGTCATTGCCTCTTTTATCTAACTTTAGTGTTGCGATATGAAACGAAATTGATGCATCAAGGAATGGGGATAATCGTAGAAATTTGAAACCCTGATAAAATAGATTCGAATTCACGATATGAATTATTATCGTCTGACAACTTTTTAAATTTGAAATTTTCCTCTTGATATATCTTCTTAGTGTTGGTCGACGAGACTTCTCGTTCTTTTACTTTTTTTATGATAATGGTATCTGTTCTGCGAGGTACAAGTAAATATGTTAGCTTTATCATGAAAATGAATAATGTGCGATGATAATATTGTGGACAGTAGAATATGCAAATTTCGACTGGATAAATTTTGCTGGTAATAAGTGACCGAGAAATCTAGAAGTGCTTGGAGATCATCTAAGCGCAAGTTCTTCGTAGAAAAGAGTAAGTAGTTCCTCGAGAATTTATAGTGGGACTGGCTGATAGACGACAGGAGATTATTAAAAAAACTTGCGTGAAACTTGCCTCTAAATTTCCTTAAAAAGTACGGGGGAACTTCTTCGCCGACGTAATATAGGTAGATAAGTGGACGGAAAGTTGGCAACAAGCTTCAAAGATGTCTAATACTATATACTATATGGTAATTTAATGAATTCTCAAACTAGTGCCAGAGTTTTTATCGAATTTTCATAATCTAAAGCCCTCGGAAGTGTCATTTTGAATTTACTAGCGATTTCTCTTCGTAAAAGAGTAAAATGGCGGTTGCCTGGCGCAGTCGCGAGTAGAATAAACGCGGTATGGTCAGACAGCGCATTCGGAGCCTCTCGTGGGAAAAGTGTGTGCTAAAAAACAACACCCACCCGTATCGTTGTCTCCTGGAACACCAAGACTGTCGCTATTGTCATTGATGAAGGCCTCCGCCGTCGACGTGAAAGTCTGAGGTGATAGTGTGAGGTCCGGCCCGCTCTCACTATCGAACAGCTCCAAATTCCCGTTTCCTGTACAAAGAAAAAATTAGAATGAGTAAACTTGACGCAAGATCGAACAAATTAAGAACAGTTTCGGATACGTAAACGTACGAGCGTAATTATTACATGTGTAATCAATTTTAGTTCGAGTGGTTCAATATTAGTGTCCTTGTTATTATTGCGCGGTTCAGAAGTTTGGAACGATTTATTAAGGTTATTTCAAGTGACCAATACATCGAGCATCGGTGTATTAGTTCACACAGTTTCAAAATATACTTTATTTCGATACACGCGTTAAAAATAATTGTGAGTAGAGTGACAAACACCGCGAATATTTTCTGAGTCACTAATATTTTTAGAGAACAGTTTAATAATGTTTCTATCGGTCGACTCCATTCTTTCTAACCAAACTTTTCTCTCTGATAATCTTTGGAAATATGCTTGCGATACAAACAATTTGATTGTTTTTTAAGATATTCCCACGTATCACATTCCACGAAAATGATTTACGTACGCGTTACGTGAAACATCAAAAAAGGTGATGACTCACGCAATTATTTAGAGCAGAATTCCTCGAGTCACTGCCAAGGAGTGAGTTTAATGAATCGAAGCGAAAAATTAGTAGGCATTCGCGTGGTTTCGGGATCATTCTCTTGGTTTCCGCGAGCATGCTCGCTCCCCGTCCTCGTTTTCACAGCCAAGCAACACGCAGAAAACGAAATCTCATTCGTTGTTGATCCTAGTCGATGCCAGCTCGCTCGACCTCGAAGTTGGCAAGCGGTGTTGACAGATGGACAAGATTCTTCGCGCGTTACGAAGGGCATAGCTCGAAAATAATTGGCTACGTTTGTTAAGATATGATCTGCCCCTCTTTGCCTAACGTTATCACGAAAATATTCTCCATTTTCACGGTAGAGGAATGAACTGTTCTATCTTTAATCGAATGCGAGGAACTATGTTCCTTTGGCGAATATTATTGCCAACTTCAACTCTGAATGTTATATTTCAACGATCGTTACGCCAACGAGAATCATTGTGCAGCTTAAATTGAGATAAGAGCGGAGTTTAATTAAAGACTGTCGAAATGGTAATTAAATGCTTTCGTATGTTGATTTTTCTATTGTGATTTACCAGAAAAGAGTTAATCACATTTCATATTTTTAGATAAAAGGCTGCTTTAAACAATAGGCTCTAAGAAGTTATTGAATGAAAATTAATTGAAACTGTTCAAAGACAAAAATTAAATTCACTCACGCAAATCGATCTTTTCATTACGATTTACAATACACAATTTTCTCATTACTCTACACAATGATCCATTTAACATCGTGTTCAAGTCGCAGTTTAACTTAAGAGAATATTCTTCTTTGAAACACTTTCTCAACAAAATCTGAAAACACAATTCCTAACATCGAACGAAAAATAATTACAACGACAAACGACTAAGCTCAGCGGTGAGAAAAGGCGTAAAAGGTGAAGAAGACACCATGAGAAGCCACACGATACAACGAATACGCGGTTCGACGAGCTGATCGATCGTTCTCGTGATCATCGGTTGACGCGCGAGGGGTGAAAGTTCGGTGGCGCACGGCTGGAAGGGTTAAACGTGAACTCCTCGGAGTATGAGACGAGTGTCGCTTTCGCATATTCCTACGGCGCACTGACAACAACGGTGGAGCACTCTTACGAGAACTAGCAGCCAGTCGAGGATCTCTCGAGACCTTAGGTGGCCTTCGCGATCCGAGGACAACTGCTGGCAAGTGGTAGCAAACTTTGACTGTGGATTTTAGGTTACGAACGCTCGTCGCGCTAAGCGACCTAAACTACGTCTCCTCGCTTGTCAGACCCTTGTTACGACCGCCTCGGTTCGCTCGATTATGCCACGCCGTCGAACGTCTAGGGCCGCGTTCGCTTCGAAGGACATCGCGAGACAGCACGTCTGCTCTTTTGTTGCGACTTAACCAGGATAATCGCAGTTTCAGCCGTAACTCCTCGATCTCGCTGATTGCGTTATTTTAGACGTATTTCTACTCGCGGGTCATTTTCTATCAAGATCACTTTCATATAATTCAGCTTGAACTTCATCGCGTTGTTAAAGATATTCAAACATTGCGAATATAACTGCACTCGAGTAGTTTCAATGAGTTAGTATTTACGTGTACTTCAGAACTATATTTCTGCAGTATAAATATTTCACTTGTTTACAGCAAAAGAAATACATATATTTCCATATTTTTGCAGTGAATAAGTGAAATATTGGTATCGCAGAGATACTTTAGAAGTTTAATATCGTTAGATCGAAGTATACGCAAATATTGACTCATTCGAAGTACTCGAGCGTAGTTTTACACAGAAATACTTTCTGCAGTCGATATATCACAGAGACAAGACAAGAATTATCGTACTCGCTAAATAAGATATATCGCGACATTAATGCATATAAACAGCTCGTAAATTACTAGTTAATTAAAACCAGCGAGCATTAAACATAAATGTAGGTCAAGTACCAAATTCGAACAAATTTTAACTACGCTAATAACAACCCAGACACGCTGTCCAGAAAAATAAATACTTGCAGATCGTCGACATCGCAAACAGAATATCCCAGTAACAGTAGAAACGTGGATATTGAAAGTCTCAAATATGTCGCCAAAGCGTATATCGGGGGCCATTTTCAACGACGCGATTACACGTTTCGCGTACGCGTGTCCGAGGGGTATACAAAGCAACGCACTGGATACACACGTTCGATTCGGGCCGCAGCGGAGCGTCCACGTTAATTCGAAGCGACGGAATGCATCTCGCGGCGGATTAACGCATTACAGATTATCCGTGCACGTTTGCGTTAATGCTCGCGTCGTTGGTTTAGTTAAATATGTAAATATAAGCTGCTTACCCACGCTGGACGTTATTCCCGCTTAGGAGGAAGATCGATGAGTTTCACAGGACCGTAGTAGAAGCGTCACGTCGCGATACGCGAGCCACACGGACCGTCGAAAGATGCGCACGCGAGGACGACCGTCGCGGAACTGTCCTCGATCTCTGTTTTCGAAATCGCGAGAACTGGATGCTCGATGCTCCAGTATTTACATCTGAGACGCTCGTACACGCGTTTCGTGTTGTTACACGGACTCGCGTTAACACTTTGAGACGCGCGACTTTTAAGAAAAATAAACTCACGTCGCATGGATATTTTACCACTAGTTCAATGAAACTAATTTGCAACGCGAGAATTGGAATCTAAACGTTATCTACCAAGGATAACAAGATCGTATGTAGTAATAAGATTCGCATTGTCATTTCTTAGTTTCTCATAAGTGGATTCCAAAGAAATTCACACACAATCGGAATAAAAAATTTCAAACTCCATTTACACTGTTTAAATAATTGCAAGGGAACGATGAAACAAAATTTGTTCAGATTTTATTTCTCCTTACACTGGATCCAATTCATTTATTTTCTATCGACTCCGATAGAATTGATCGCCTGCGAGTTACTTCAGAATTAATTACTTCCGATCTATTATGTCCCTTCCTGAGCCCTTCCTGAGAATACAAATATTTGTCACCACCCACGATATCAGAAAACAGGAGCGTTCCGTCTGAATACGAGTCGATCAGCGGCCCCCTGAAAAGGGACCGACGAAGGTCGGGAACAAGAGCGTCCGAAGACAAAGGGTTGATCACCGTTGCCCGGAAGAACTGGCTGCCGACAGAGGAGAGGAACGAACAGCCAGGCAGCGCGTCGAAAGTAAAGGCAACCTGGTTTATTCAACGCGCGAGCCAAGTCCAGATATTAATTTTCTCGGTGTGTATGTGGCGAGTCGAACGTGGATGAGACGGAGGAGAGGCAGAATCGGCGGGTGTTGTTACGATAGCCACGACGGTGACGACGCTTGCTGCAGGTGGACCCAGATCGGACGAGAGTACACAGATGTAGCCCTGGGTGGCGTACGGAACAGCGAAGGGCGGTTAAATTGCTATCGATCCCTCCGTCGTTCGCGAGTATCGTTTACCTTACCCTCGCAACCCTTCTAAAATCCCATCCCCGTCGCCGTTCTCGCTTCGAGCACGATTTCGTTCCACGTATCGTTCTCTCCGTGCCGTTGACTTTTTACGGCAAGTCAACGTCGCCGGTGGATTGTGAAAGTTCTCGCGTGTATGGCTTTCGGACGAGCTTCTTCTCTCTTTCTGCTTTGTCTTTGAAAATCGAGTGGAAATTCGTGCCCTGGGTGGCGAGGTCGGCATCGACGATTTAGATCGGGGCTGCGAGGATCGGGGCCAAGGATATTGTACGGTAAGCTTTTTATCGACGAATTTCTTCGCGCATAGTAGCTTCGAGGCTTGTTTAGCTTCGTCGAGTTGTTTAATCTCGTGTTCTTTTCGATTCGAGTGGCTTGAGATCGATCTGATCAAGTTTATCAGTTATTATCACGCGGTGCTTGATGGGATACGAAACAAAACTAAGCGTTAAGCGAGTAAAGTCTTCTCTTCTGTTCCCTGCAGTCAGCGCTTTCGAAGACCCACGAGTACGTAACGTGCAAACAGAAATTTCAGTCGGATTGAAATTAATGGCGGCAACCGGGTGCCCGAGCTGTAACGGGACCGGAAACATTTTCAGAACCGCGCACTCTCGAGCGACTACGCGCGATCGATCGATTCCAATATTCGAGCTCCGCAAATTTTGTTTACCTTTCAGCAGCTCCGCCGTCAGGATACTATTCTGTCAGACACGTGTTATCAGTTGGACAAAGTGGCACGGAGGCTCTGTGCACCGACAATTACGATCGACGATGTCCCCGTTCCATTATTATTACCCTTTTTTTATTTTTTCCCTTTCAATCTCCATCCAGCCCCACTTTTTGGCCAGCAATTCGTCGGTGTAAACCGTTTTCAACGTTTCTCGCGCGGGCGTAAAATATTATCCTCGACAGCTGGGTTGCAATAACAGTCAATTGCAACTCTGTTAAATATCGACGATCGTACTGTCACGGGGAATTAGGGAATATTTCATCCGACGCCGCGTGTCGGACAGTTCAGAATCGATGACTGACGGGGTGTCTTGTTGGGTCGTTACCTCGTTTCGTCGTCAACTTTTTCTCGCCTCGCGATAAGTCTACCGCTTTGCTTACTTGTTTCGCGTTAATTCCCATTTCGAACGGTCGAAACAAATGACGCTGTTGAAGTGGGAACACGATCGAGCATTTCAAATATCCTGGCGGAAAATAAATTACTGGATAAGACATTTCAAGGAAAGTATCCGTGTAAGTGAAGTTCGAATGTTTTACGTACTTTCTACGGTTTCTTTCAGGGCTCTTTGTAGGACGAAGTTGAAGGAACTTTTAGTTATCTATCTTAACTTTATTGTTCAATAATGTGTCTTTTCTTGGGATCCTCGAAACATAACGTGAGACAACGAAGCTGAAAGGAGTGGTTTTCTGGACATTAATCGTCACAGAAACATGTTTACAAGCAAACTAAGACGTAATCAAAGAAAGAAGTTTGGTATTAGCGCGTCTGAAACTTGAAATCCGAGCGAGATTGCCATTCCTCAGCTGCGAGACGAAATTGGAAGACCAGTGTACGAATGGTCGATTATTGAAAACTATTCGATTCACGATCGATGCTATTACACGGTATTTATAGTAGATATACAGTCGGATCGAATAACAGCGTCCGGTTGAATTTAAAATTTCGCTCTCGTCGTCTATAAAGTCGGAAAACAAACGGGCGCGCATGTAAAGCTAACAAAATATGCGAACGAGAGTACACAATTTACACGCCGGTTTTGTTTGCCCGTTACGCGGGATCGAACGACTTCCACCGTGCGAAAGATATTCGGAATCATGCGCCCGTGATCGACTCGAGATTTTATGAAAAACATCGCGTTCCACCGCTCGATGAACGCCGCTTCCGGCGATGAACGCCGCGCTCGTCGGCCCTGAATGAAATCGTTCGATAAACAGTAGGAATTAAAGTTCGCGAGATACGCGCGAATGAAATATCTCGTTCGATCACTTTCAAAAATCCACGATCACAAAAATGGTCTGGAATTTTGATTAAACACCGTATTACACCTCGTTCAGAGAAACTGTGAAACTTACAAAGTACACCGCAAAATATATTCAATCAAAGACGCATCAGGTCTTTCAATCGAACTCGAGACATTCTCTGCAATTCTCTGCAAAATGCCAATAAACACCTAACCGAGGAGAACCCATGCGCCAAGAGAAACCACGCGACGCGGAACGAAATATCCGAGAGGGTTCGAGCGCTCATCTACCCGCAACCCCCAACAACCACCCACTGTGGCGACGAAAACAAGGGTTGCCCCACTGAAACGCTGGTCCCCTACCGATGCTCGGTTTCTTTAAGCTGGCGATATGCAAATTGCATTAAGTGTCCGCGTACCGTGCATGCGACGTATCACGGCCGCTGCCGGTGGTATTACGAAACTTAAGCCGTAGCGCACAAGTGTCGCGAGCTGCGGCTACGTCGTTCCACCCTTTGTGCGGACTAAGCCCCTCGACCATTATCTCTGGGCCAGGCGAGAGCGGAGGGTAACTTCAAATGACGAGGTGCTCGTCGCGTAGCCTCGTGCCACCTTACCGCGGTCCTTGCGAATTCCCTGCCAGAGGAATCTCACCCGCTGTTCCGTTGATACCCACGACCGGCTCTCCTTTGTCGACGGACGTCTCTCCACGTGAAATATTTCTCGGCCAGGTTGCCACGGATAATTAAACGCCTCAGAGGCGGCGAAGACGTTGGACGGGCTTGATGAACCGAGACACACACACACACCCCGGGACTTCAGGGCTCGGTTTCGGCCGAAGCGGATGCTGACTCGGGCAAATTGTTCGCCGTCAGGATGGGAGACCAGGCTTACCGTCTTCGGTGTCACGATCGCGTATTTTGGGCGTTACGTTGTTTTTATTTAAACGATAGTCTAATTGACGCATCTTTTGCTTCGATACTTAATAAATATCGTTCTTTTTCTGTTTGATCAGGGGTTTGTTTCTTCCTTCCGGAGGATTTTGGTTTCTCGTGAAGGTGGAGGTTCCTCCTTCTGAAGGCATTTTGATTTTTGTGGGTGTGGGGGTTTCTCCTTTTCAGGAGGTGTTGGTTTCATTGTGGGGTGGGGGGTTTCTCCTTTTGAGGAGATGCTGGTTTCTTGTGGGGGGGATTTCTCCTTTTCAGGAGGTGTTGGTTTCATTGTGGGGTGGGGGTTTCTCCTTTTGAGGAGAGGCTGGTTTTTTGGGCGGTTGGGGAACGCAAGGGGTTGGGTTGGGTCGGGTCGCAGGGTTGGGGTAGCCTGGCCAAGGCTCGCAGCGCAGGGAATCGCATCAGGGCTGGAGGGACAGGGCTGGGGCAGGGGCGCATTCGGGTCAGGGCAGGGACGGTCATCAATTAGCTTACGCCTTTGGCGTAGCTCCGTCTTCGACGCGTTACCCAAAAAATGGGGGCCGATGTTCTTCGCTATTGCGATTTCGCATCGACAACATTCATTTTTACGGCTCGCCTTATAAATACTCCCGTGTCAACTGTCTCTTGCGAGAGAAGCTTCTTTGCTTAGACACCTAGCGGCCAAGAAATTAACTTTATAGGGTACACTCCACGATTTTCGGACTAGCAATGTAATTGGGGAGGTTGCCATGCGCTAGGCGCGTGCTTACGTTAAGGGCGTACCGATACAAGTGTATGTATACAGGTTTATTGAATGCTTTCATTTCGATATCGAATATATATTTCTCGAAGGATTATGCAATGGTACAATATACTAGTCGACCACGGTTAATGAGAATTCTCCCTTTCGTTTCCTTTCTGTATTGATAATGCATATTATCGCATCTAATCCGCGCTCGATACTTAGGATATCTCATTTCTTATTTCTGCAGTATCGAAAAGTGAGCCACAAATCTTCACACGGATAGTTTCATCTATGAAAAATGTTTATCACGAATGACAATGGCAATTCAGACTTCCCCTCATTAGAGAAAGTAAAATACATGAAACAGATGGACACGGATCGCATTCAGAGACTCTTCGTCTCTTTGGCTACAATTTTTTCAATTTATCAATTCCGTTCGAGAAGATGCGAAAGTAAGAAAGCGTTTCGTAAACACGCGTGGCTACCATCAGGAGTCGACAGGTGATCCAACAGTGGAATCCAGCAGGCGTCGACATTAGTTACTGGATCGATCCTAGCCGGGCACAAAGACGGCCTAATCGACGCAGATGAGACGGGCAGGGATAATCACGCTCACGGTCCAATAATCATACCATTATAATTAATGTGCCGTAATTAAGGCGGTAATATAGGACCGGCGACAATCGGTCCGTGATTGTCGATTAAACGTTTTCGCAGCGCGACGCGCGTCCCTCGTTTCGCGAGCAACCCCCGCCTCGTTACACGGCGTACTCCGCTGGAAAATGCGGCCTTTTCGACGCTCGGGGTTCCACGGCCGCGTTAAAGTAATGGAAGGGTTTAGATCGTGGCTTAAATTGACGTTTGGCCACCGTTTAACTTCGAATCGCAACATAGAGAGATTTCGTTTCACTTCCGTTGCTTCTTTTCGTTAGTTAAAAGAGGGTGTACAGCAGCTACTGGGTAGGGCGCTTCAAGAATTCGAGGAGTGAAATTTACAATTTGAAAACTGTTTCGAAAACTTACAATTTGAACAAAATGTAATCAGTTTGAAAAGTGTGCACTACTGACTCGTCGGAAGTTTCATTTCTAAAGGGAACAAAAGCCCGCGTTATGGGTCTATATCGTAGGATCAGAGAATTTATTTTTGAGACCGCGCACGATTGTGGCCGGATTCAAATCACAAGCGCAGTTTAATCGCGGAAGTGTACCGGAGAATTCCCGTAGCGTGAAGTTTTCGGAGGTTTCTGCTTGGTCGCTGCTCGTTCGAGCCGCGAGAAACAATGGAAACTCGCGCGCGGTTACAAGCATTTCTCATTTCAGAATCCGCCGCGCTGAATTCTTTTCCCTCGTAATTGTCCACCGAATGGAGAAGTTGACAAAAAAATTGCGCAACCACGCTCGAAACAAATGTTTCGTTTCCGTAACTGGAAATTCAGCTGTTCGAACTTCTAAAAATAATTTCTACATTCCGCCCATCCACCGTATTTCTTAAAAAACAAACGAACCTGGTCGACGACACCAAAAGACAGGCTAGACTCAACCGATCCCTCGAAATCTCTGAAACATCCGCGTACGTCTCACGCGTGAAACAAACCAAAAGAGAAAGGAGAGATACGAAGGAGTGAAAACAGCAGAGAAAAAAAAAAGGATAGCGAGAAACGGGGAATAAATTGGATTCCAACGTCCTCGACAAACGGTGAGGTAGAAAGAAACGTAGGAAGGAGACCGAGGGTAAATAATGGAGCGAAAAAAAGGACAGAGGGAAGACAGAGGAACACGATGGGGGGAGAGGGCTGGGATGGTGGAATGAAGAGAAATGGAGGGAAGGAAGGAAAGGAAAAAAGCGAAACGCGCGAGAGAAGGGTGGTCTCGAGCGGCGTGCGCGTACGTTTAAACAGGGGAAACGGAATGTCCGCGATGGTGGAAGCGGGACGTCGAGCGGACAGAGAGAAAGAATAACCGTAACGAACTTGGTGCAATAAGAATCGCAAGGTAACGGGCTCGCCGGTATTATTTCGGTAGCGAAGTCAATTTGCAATCAGCGGTGCAGCCGCTTCCACCCCTCGTTTCCGCCGGAACGAGTATAGTCCGTATTTACTATAATGCGATAAGAGGCGAGCGGTATCGTACATTTAAATGAGACCTGCCCGCCGTACCGCCCGCTTCCTTTCTTTATTTCCTTCGGCCAGTCCTCGTCGTCGTCGTCGTCGTCGTCGTCGTCCTCGTTCCTTCCTTAATCCGTCGCGAGTCTACGCTTCGTTGGCTGCTAGGGTAAAAATGACGACGACGGCCAGGGGAATTACAAAACCGTGGAGGATGTAACGCGGAGGTGCAAGCGTAGACTCACGGAAGTACGAATGCAGCTTGGTAATTTTAGATGTTCTTCCTTTAAACAAAATTTATTCGTTACTCCATCGTTAACAACTGTCAGCAAATTGTATGGTGTTTCGTATAACTGTTGCTGACGATAGACGAAACGATCTTTGAGTCTTATGCGAATTTTCTGGCGGTTTTGTACATGGAGGCCATCCGGGTATCTTCGAGTAACGATCGTGGAATTCGTAAATTCATTTAATCCCCCCCCAAGTCGATAACCTAATCTCCTTTGTTACACAAACTAAGCGCCAGTGCCCGTAGAGTTTCCCTCGGTTCGTCTTCATTTCTGCGACGCAGAGACGCTAAGTTTCCCACCGCGAGTCGTCACTGGGAGACGGAGAGATCGTTTATCTTTAAACTAGTTCATGAATAATGGCTGTGCGTTGCTGCGGAGGATGGGCGGGGAGACCCTGGTGAGGATGACTGACGTTGTGACTCAACGTAAGCTTAAATTCCTTATTGCTTAGGAATTTAAATGGGAAACGATGCACGACTGACACTAGAAGCCAGGCTAGTCTTCGCCTTTGAACCAAGTTTTTCTTATACGTTTGACACGTTTTCCATTTTCACTTTTTCATTTCCTGCACGCGTGATAGTCTCTCGATTACCACCAGCAGCGCGGAAAATGAAATTACTCGACGGATTTTGACGGTAGAATACAAAGAAAAAGAAAAATTGGAATAGTTCAAGGTGCGAGAATATATTGAAAACGGTATCGAAAATAAATCGGCAGTGCAGGATGCTTAGAAATGGCCGCATGCATGGCAAACACAACCGACGTGCCCGTAAACTTGCGCGTTTACCAAGAGCAGAAATACGAGCGTTGAATATAGAGAGAAATATAAAGTAGCGAGGGCTGGAGAGAAATCGACCGTTCGCCATCTCGAATATTTAAATTCATAAATGCAAGCCCGCTCTTCGAACTCGAGCTTCCGTCTATTCCCATACGAAAAGTCTAACTCGATTCGCTCGATCGCCGTAAAGCATCGCGAACAACTTGATCGTGTAAAGATACGACGGTGCGCGACTTTGATCCTGAACAGTTCTTAAAAGTCCTTACGAGAGTCAACGTTTTCAGGAATTATAATTGTAACATCGTGAAATGCGATTCTGTAACGGAGGAACAAGCATAAGATACTAAACGAAATTTTCAGCACAAGCAGATTAACTGCATATTCATAATCGGTTTTAATCAAAAACTTCGTATTTGTAACGCAATATAATCTGTTCAGCCCTCGATTAAGAAACCTTAAGGTACAGAATGTTGCATTCAATTATTCGTTAAGTATTTACTTAACCTAACCTGGCCCCAACGCAATCCTAGCGCAACGTTTGCTTCTGATTCCGGTAATCCTGACACAGTGTTTATTCATTCTAATTCCAATAATGCTAATGCAGCGCTTGTTAACTGTAATTGTAGAGGCCGCGGGCGCGTGAACTGGATGATTGCTGTCGATGGATTTGCCTTGTAAAACGATGATCAGCGTTTATGTAAATCGTAAACCAGTTGTAAGCCATCGATTACCATATCCTTCGAGATGTGAAAGAAAAACAGCTGTCGCTTATCCACTACCGAAAGTGGCCGTATTATTTGCGAAACGTTGGTCTAATCCTTTCACAAAGACACCGGAAACCCTCGAAAGCTTCAACTGTGAAATGTCGCGCCACGAGAGCCTCAATCTCGCGAGGCAATGAAATTTAACATCCTCAAACATTTGACGCACGAAAATTCGCGGCGTTCAACGCGTCGCCGTCCATTTTAATTTCACCCGGCGCTCTTTACGCTCCCGCTCTGAAGAGTCTCCGAAACAATTACCCGCCGGGGTGTACAGAAGCTAATTAGTGTTTGAGTCGCGTGTACAACGCGGCGTCCTCGGAGTCACGAATCACGGCTTTGGATCGCGACGAGAATAGCAAAGGGATGCGTACTCTCCCGTGGCTTAAGTGGTCAATTTATCCAGAGGACTTTTATCCGTTTCCACGAATAACAACTGCTTGAGGATCATCACCGTGTTCGACGAAGCGTAACAGCAAAATCTCTCAATCGAATTTCTGAAAAAAATCAATAGGGAAATGTGCTGCAACAGAGGTTGCTTTCGTAATCGTCGAGAGTGGCGCCAAAACTTATTTCTGAAAATATTCAACTCTGTATTTAAAAATCAATCTACGTAGAAGCAAGAATAACGTTTAATACCTAAATAAATTAATCCTTACAGTGATACTATTATACGCGCAGATAATTGTTCATCGCGATACCTCATTAAAACATATATAATGTGGAAGGTATCGGTTCATAGTAATTTATACATTAATTAGTTCGGATTAAATTAACGAGTTGATTTAGCTACGATTTAAAAATATCGCGTCTCGCGTAAAATTTGTTTAGTGAAACAAGCAAACGCGTACAATATAACTTACTTTGACCACAAAAATATTACCGCATAACCTAAGCAAACGCAGCCACGTCGTCTCTCTGACAAGAACTTGTCTCGGTTATACTAGATACATATTACTAAGATTTATCATGAAACCTAGCAACAGTCGTGACGATAATTAGAAACAAACATGAGAAAACTCGACAATATCTATCAGAGCAGTCGGTAACCCAGCTTCGTGGCTACTCAGTTCTACCTAAAGACTTGGCGTGCACGCCTCGAAATACACATCTTCGCGTCTCCCATCCACAGCCTAAGTCGATTCAAAGATTGTCTTGTCTGGCACTCGTCGTGTCGTCAGGTGTGCACACTTGTGCAGTTTCCATACTGGTGGCGCACACTGGCGCACATCCAAGTGCGTACATCGCGCGACACGACTAGCGCCAGACGAAACTGTCTTCAGGCCGATCTGAATTGAGGCAAGAGAGCCGAGGGTGTCGCGACATCAGACACAAAACTGTCGGCGGCAGAACATCGGTCAATGGGCGTTCAGTTTAATTCAGTTAAAGGCTAGGAGCAGACGCGTCGCAATGACGGACGTCGCGATGGAAGCTGGCAGAACGCGTTACCGATTCTATGTAAAACAATGTGCGACGCACGTTGCCAGCTGCCATTTTGACGCGCGCCCGCGAGTCGATCTGTAATTAGTAAGCAACTGCAACGAGAGTTTACTTAAATTTCCGCATCGACGCTCGTCTCGCGCAGGAGCGTCCAAATGAAATGGTAAGTGAAACACTTGGAAGAATACGTTAACTCGATATGATGAAAAACAGTCTTTTGGTTATACAGTTTTGTCACGCGCGCCATTACAGCGGAATGTCTTCATCGCTCAGAAAGGGCAACCTAAATCCCAAAGACCCTGCCTGCGAGCTACCCCGAAAAAGGGAGACTTTCCAGATTGCCATCTATCCGCGATACTTAAGCATCTCTGACGAGCCGATTCTGCTCCACGAATTTCAAATATCCATTTATTATTAACAAAATTAAATATAAACACGAGCAGATGTATTTTAAATCGACCAACAAATTCGTAACACGATCCAAACGAATCCAATGAGACAATTGAACCTGAAAAATCTCTGTTTCCTCGATCTCTTAAACTACCAGGCTAAAAACAACACATCCAGACAACCTACCACTTAAATATTTCATCCGTAACCCAGCCCCTGAAAAAAGCGCGGACTGCAGGCGAAATTACGAATCAGGATAGCGTTCGTAACGGAAAAAGCTGGAGAGCCGAGATACGTATCCGTAGGAGGGAAAAAGCGTCGATCCGTCTCCTCGCGCACGGACATCTCATTATGGCATCGTAAAAACGCAATTTCCGGGTGAACGCAATTTCGTTGGTCCGTTCGTTTCGCCCGGCACTTTCACCCCGGGCGAACAGCTGGGAGAGTCGAACGATGTTTCACGAGGAGAGCTCGGGCTGTAGCTACGCGCGGAACATTAATTAAATCGGCTGGCTGGCTGGCTGGCTGGCTGGCTGGCTGGCTCGTGGTCCAAGCAGGAGGGTTCACGGGGTGGAACTCCGGCGGGAGGGTGTCGGAAGCGCGCGGCATCCCTTTGACAGCGCAGTCAGCTTCTATCGCAAATTAAAGTCCCCGCTCGGGCGCGTACCAGCCGCGAAAATAATTTCCCGCGCATAAGTTTCCGCGCGCTGCCACGCGCGGCCCACGATTTTCATGTTAATCCGCGAGCGCACGCGAGCGCCGCCCGCGAATTATCGTTCTTTGACGGGGGGGGATCAGCCGGATTCGAATTGCGAATCGCGAACCTTTGAAGCACCCCCTGGCTTTTTCGAGGGGGAACGCGTTGGTTTTCGCGGTGATTAGGCGATCTTGTTGCTGCACGGTGGCTCTTTGATCGTTTCGAACTCGTTCGTTACGTTTTAATGATAACCGGAGCAGCTTGTGTCAGTGGAAACGCCATGGTCGGTCGCATTCACCGCATCGATGCGAAAACACGGGCACCAACGATACAAATCGTTTCAATATGAGAAGTAAGGAAAGCTTGCATTTCGAACCTTGTTACATCAAAATGGCGGACCAGGTACCAGAGGATTGAGTTGTACGGAAAACGTTTCCTGTTTCCAAACCAAACGGGGCTGGCCATTGAAAGTAACTTGAACAACAGCCAATCCAACGAACACCTCGCGAACAATTGAAAGCTGGGGCTCCGAAAAATCCCGGCGACACCATCGGATACGCATCAATCTAAATACCCGACGTACCGGAACAGCGGCGTACAGCGTAGCTGAAATCGATTACAGAGAAAGAAACGACGTTGACATCGTCGGTTTTATCGCCGGTCCGATTAATACCAGGTCCCCCGCCTACACGTGCTCCTACATCCGTTGAAATGAAAAAAAAAAAAAAAACGGGAAAAAAAGCAGAGGGGTTCGCGTCCAGGACGGAAGCTTCCTCCACCCGATTCGCATTCCCATCGCGCTCGTTTCACGCGGCCTCGTAGTTTGTACTTTTTGCGTGTCCGTGGCCGGCCCGCCCGCACACTTAATCAACTCTCGTTACGGTCTAACGGCTTAATACCGTGGCTAGCTTTGTCCAGGGGTAGGGCCAGCGGGATCTCTCGCCTGTAGGCTAATTCGAATTTAAACCCTGCCACTTGGTTCGCCCGGCCGCCACTCTCTTCGTCCAGGAGTTACGCCGCTGTAGTTTTCCTGAACGCTCCCGGACGCTGCTGCCAACTATTCCCTACCCGCCTCACCCTCTCTCGCTCGCGCGTCCGCAACTCTTGTTACCCTGCCTTCAATTACGGGCTATAACTTTCCGTTGACCGGCGAAATCACGCTTTTAGCTGAATGCGTCCATTACGTCGTAACGCGGAACGAGTTTAGCCGCGGCGCGGGCTCGAATATTTCGTGCACCCCACGGGCCGCCCAGAAGATCCCAACCCTCGGACGCGGCCTCGAAACGTTGCTTCGTATCCATCCGGTCGTTTCGCCTGCGAAGCTGGCTTCCGTGCTCGCGAGATAGAGCCGTCGTTGAATTTCGTAGGAAATCTGTTGCGTTTTAGAGAGAAACGCGATGGGGCGGATGATCGTAAGATCGTACGGATGAAAGTTTAGTTATAGTTTCACGAGTATTCTGTTTATCGTATATTGTACATTTGTTGAAAGAGAGACGCGATCGAGAGTAGACGATTTTCGAGTTCTACGCTTATCCACGTAATTCTTTTAGTTGTATTTTTAAATAAAAATTGCTCGAATACAGGATATAGTATGAAGAAATAAATAGTTTCGAAGCTCCACGATGCTGTCGGACCGAGTAGAAATTCCGTGCGTCGAATGAATGAATTTCGTCTATTTATACGAGAAATGAAAACGTTCGAGGAAGTACAGGGTACGCGCAACAAGCGAGAGCATAGAAAATGCACAGTTGTAATATTCAGAGTTCGAAACCTTATCAAAGCTTCAGAAACAATTATACGAACAGGAATCCGCGCAAGCATTTCCAGTTTAATTATAAAGAACATCAGCGGCTGCCGCATTTCTTGAATGCGTCACGCAGTTAGCAGGAATACTCGCGTACACGCAGGGGCGAAACAGTCACACTGTCAGAGCTCGTAACACGCTCTATTGGATCCAGTAACTAATAGCTGTTCCCGTAGATTAATCCATTGTTACTCCAGTTAATGGTTTCTATGTTAACGCCTTGCCTACGAACGCGATAGAAGTGTCGCGCGTAATTCCCGCTAATCGTAAATATGCACCACCTCTACGTAAAATCGCCCAAGACAATTTCAACTGCTTTCGATGGGGATAGTCGTTAACGTCGAAAAAAATTGCAGTCTCATTCCACTCTATTTTCGCATCGAACGATATCGTGTCGTTAAATCTCGCGCACAGAAATTACTCGTTGCAGCAATTTATCAAATACGCGACTGTACACGGTGTTTCGTAGTATCCGCAAGGACGTGAGCTCTGCTTAATCGATCGATCCATTCCGCACGCTGAATCGATACGTAGATTCTATCTTATACGGAGACAAGCGGCTCGCTGCTGATGTTGTTTGGATTCATCAGCTTAAGCAGATCAAGGATTACGTGTAATTAACGTCTGATTGATGCGATGATCCTCGCCTGGTTTCACATCTATGAGATCGGCCGATAGAGAGACGCGAGGTCTACTGCGGAGGCGTATCACGCTGTGAATGGATCCAATAATCGGAAGATTGCTATCATCTCCGGTGCTGCGGACCTAAAAATCACGTTTATTGTCCTTCTCGTGTACGTTCGAGGCTTTGATCTACTAATTTCTCAGATTCAGTGGCTTCGGCGGTCAATTATTGTGGAAAATGTGACATTTAACCCTTTGACTACGACAGACTTTGAGGACATCGGATGTACGATACGATAGAAATTCATTCGAGATGTACTGACGATCGAAATAAGCGTAACTCGTACTTATTTTGTTTATATTTGTTCTTCAAGGGGAAAGATTGATAGGAATATCGTGTAGACCGATTATTGATCGGAAATTGGAGGTAAAATCGGACGAACGGACGAGATCGAGGGGGCAAACTCGCCAACTGGAATTTCATCCATCTTAAGATTATCTCGAAAGCCATTGTAACAGAAAGTTACCCCTCGGATAAGAGTTTTATCGTTTGTATGTAAAACAGCATTGTGTGCGTGGCGATAAAAGAGGGCGAGATTCTGCTGATTTTATTTTCACAATGGTTAAAGTACTTCGTCATTGGCAGTACTTAAAAGTTCGATCCATGATACGGGACGTGGATTTAAACGAGACTTAAAAATCATTTCAACAAATTCTTCGAGAACCTTCCAGATTCATATCTTAACTAATAATTAATCTGCTAAGATTGAAAACTGGAAGAGACAAGAATTAATCGCATTACAATACAAGACACACCAGCAACCAATTCTTACATTTTCTTCAAACATTTTACATTAAAAGAAAACCCACGTCGTTCCTCCACATAGCATTACGCAATTGCACGATGAAACAAATGAAAAAGGCAGGTAAAACTGTACAAGGTT
Source organism: Xylocopa sonorina (assembly GCF_050948175.1). Classification (NCBI taxonomy): domain Eukaryota; kingdom Metazoa; phylum Arthropoda; class Insecta; order Hymenoptera; family Apidae; genus Xylocopa; species Xylocopa sonorina. The sequence goes on along the minus strand of NC_135196.1, from coordinate 7,721,193 downwards.
GCGAACCGTGTATCTCCTATCGTAATTTAGTATCAGAATTCACCAGGGCCGAACACACACGATTATAACCGCCATCGGAAGCATCGGCGATTCGGTGAACGCGAGCTCGTAAGCGGCGCCCGCACGAAATCGATTCGGATCACCCCTATTACCCGTTATCGCGGCGATCCCGGAGCCGAGGGCGCACCGACAGGTAGGGGTGCTCCCAAAGGTGCGCGTCGGCGGTCCCGGTGAAAATATGTATCGCGCGCGGCTCATCTGTTTTAGCCGTGGGGCATGCGGGCGCGCGCTGCCGCCGATTACATCGACGCCACCACGGGGGTTGTAACGGGTCCCGCGGGACGCGCACGGTAAATACGGGGCCGTCTCCCGGATCGTTCGCGCGTCTTTGCTTTGTGTGCACCCCGCTGCGTTCTATCCTCTCTCTCTCTCTCTCTCTCTCTCTCTCTCTGTGTGCATGTGGGCCGACGAGGTCGCGCGTGTGCGCTGAAAGCTGTTTTTAATGACGCTGCCGCGAAATTAGGAGACGCGCTCGGGGGAACAGGGTTGCGACGGCCTTCTGGCCTTCGACAATAACCGTTACCGGTTGTTTTTCAGAGGTATTACTGAGAGGGTGGTGTGACGCGAATTTCGCGTTGCAAAGTGCACGCGCGAGTTAGACGTCGATGCTTCTGAGAATGTATTAGAGACGTTTAATGACGAGTTAAGGGTGCTTTAATTCAGGTTCTAAATTGTACATTTTAAAGTGTAGTTGTTTCCATGCACAGTTGATCTTGTTGATCAACTGTTGTACGATGGAAGGTTCGCAACGAATGATAACAGCCGCTTTGACAAATTTTACACGGTGGCAAATTTCTAAATCAAAGATCGAGACCAAAGTATGCTCGATAGAGAATTTACCAATAATTTTGATGTCACTGCACGATCTAAAGTAGAGATAATTGATGATGATTTTAAAGGATGGTTCGGTGGGATTGAATAATGACTGGAGGGTAGTTGTAGCGGCGTTCGATGACGGGACGCGAGCGATATTTCGAGAGATTTTGTATCGGATAATAGATGCGTCGCGATACGATTTCTAGATTTGGAATTGCGTGCAAGGTATAACGGCGAATTTTGTAATGATTTGAATACTGTTGCGGTCTGACGCGTTGACATTTGGGGAGTGGCAAGCTGATGGACGAGCTTATAATGTTCTAGGTGAGTGGTATTTGATGATCGGCGTTGGCGGTTTGATGTAAAGCTGGTATTATTGGGCCGTTGTACTAATGCAAAAGCGTAACGCGTGGTACGAAAATTTTCCGGTAATATAGATATTGCTACCTATTAATATTGCGGAGGCTAAAATTTGATGGACAATGTCGGTATGTAAAGTGACGTGAAATAGACTGCAGTAAGATTCGGCATTAATTTAGCGCAATGTAAATTACTAATTTTCTGACAATGTTTCGAGGATTATCGCTGTAGATATAATTGGAACGTACAGAGTGCCTACTGGCGTTTATTTGCTGATGCATCTATAATTAAACAACTATAAGGGCGATTCAATATTGTTATACCCAACGCTCGAAATTAATTCAATGCTGGAAGCTGTTAGCCCGATGGTGAACGACGCCGCACACACGATCTATTATCTTACAGTTAAGATAAGCGTTTTCTCTGGTTTCGTCTAATTCAAAGGGAGAGATCGTCTATTCTCTACTCGCAGATTTACATTCTCACTGCGCGCGCGCGTAGCGACTTTAAACAAACGGTTAGGCGAGTAAACAGGAAACGGAAACAAAAAGTGCCAGAGACTATTCACGGTGTGGCAGTCGATCGTTACGAGCCATCGCTACTTTAAATCGATTCAACCCACTTTAGCCCATCGGAAGTTCCCACCCTTAAAATCTGTTTCTAACTCTACCTGTGCACAAATGTTTCTACTGTAAAACATTTCGAGCAAACAACCGACCGTGCAACACACAAAGAAGCTGCCCAAATACAATACGTAGACCGCGTTCTACGGTGTAAAGGTACGGTGTACGCGCAAACAAAACTTGCCCAAACGTGGAGCACGGGGAAGATAAAGATTCGACGTGTACGTTGAACGAGGAAGGAAGCAAACGATGAAGCGTGGAAGCTGTTCCAACAAAGAAAGAAACATCGATCTTGAATATTTAACCGTATCGATAGCTTGATGTCATAAATTGGAAGTTTCGTGCGTTTGTCGAACATAAATACGCGGCATCAATACGGGAGATTAAGAGCAGCCATCTTAATCAGAAACGATAACATGGAACAGCGTGGACATCCAATCTCGCAAGCTACGCTCGTTTTGCCTGAACGTAATTAGCAACGCAACGTGTACCCCTGTGGCGTCCATTCGATTCCTTTGAGTGACTGACGGACGCTCGGCTTGACATTAAACCGCGCGCAGATTGAAGGAAAAAGGGGCGCGCTACGCGGGCAAGAGGGAGCCTTTTTATATGCAGCTCGTTATTTTCGGATTAATCTGGCGGGCGCGCGGCGGAATTCGGCGGGTGAAAAAAGGGGTAGAAAGAATTCGGCCGGATACGATGTGAAACAGTTCGAAAATGGTGGCGCGCGCAAAGGAGGGAGGAAGACCCGGGATGGAAAAGCGCGGGACCAGTCGTCTGTATAAACTTTAATTTACGACGCGATGCCTGGAGAAACGTTTCGAGCTAATTTCGCGTCAGCCACCCCTTGCTCCTCTGATCCCTACATGTTGAATTTATTTTATGCAGTTTGTACACGCTCTCTTTGCTGTCTGGCGAGCTCCTTTGTTGCGGTAGGTTGTTCATTGAAGAGTTCATGCTTTCTTTTCTTTTAGTTGCATGGCCTTTGGAAAGGGAAGATAGGTATGTGTTGCTTGTGACGCTTCCAAGTTTTGTTGAATGTGATGAATTAAAAGCTGGACAAAAGGTGAAAGTAATTGTTTTATCGTAAATATTATTATATATATGTGTATATCACGTATGCTATAGTTAAAAAAAAATAACGAATTAAAATTTCTACCACCTAAAGATCTCTATGAAAATTTGCACAGACATTTGATAGTAAGGGTTGAAAAACTTGGCAAAGGAATTGAGGGTTCGCGTGAAAAAGCACGTCGCTCTGCGACACGATGGCTCGCGATCACGCGAGCATGCACGCATCGTTCTGTGAAAATTTATCCCACGTGTGCGAGGCAGAGATGGTCACCAGTTGCGGGTAGTAGCTGGCACGAAGTTAAACAGCGTTCATAATTTACGCAGCTCCGTCCGTGCCGGGAAATGGTGCTTTTCGCGGCGCAACCAGGTATCGCAATAATTTTTCAGAATACGCGGAGCGTTGCAGCGTTCTCGCGAGCGTTCAACGACATTCTTCATTTCGTTTCATCCGCAATACATGCCGCATCGTTGTTGAAAAATTCCGCTCGTTCGAACGCATTCGTCAACTTTAATGTGTCTGATGAATAATAATACTTTCATATCCCTGAAAAAATCCAAAGATACAAAATCCACTGTATGGCTAACTTAATAATCGCCATCTTCAATGAACATCAAAATTCCACTCCAGCTAACTCGCTGAAAGAACGAACTTGGTCCCGAACAGAGTTCACGATCGATACAGAACGCAGAACACACGACAAACGTGACCACGTTACACGCGCGAGGAACGCGCGAGAAAGCTGAGCGAAAGGGCAACGTAAAAACAGCGAGGGAGGCAGCTTCGATGGGACGCTTTCGAGGATTTCGGGTCGAATCAAACGGCGGCAAGATCACGCGGCAGCTGTGAATAGCTTTAACGAAGCGGGTGGCGTGGTTTCTCGCGGCCTCGTCCACGGTTAAATCTTCCCCAGACCCGTTCGACGGTTTCCTGGCCCTCCGTGGCCAAGGAACACGTGCGAGCCGCACGAACGCCGGGGGTTGAAACTTCGTTTTCGTGCAGGGCGCTACGTGTCCCTCGACTCCTTCTTAAATACGTGATGCCGGGATAACGGCCTCCTCCTGCCCTCCCAGACCGTCTTCAGGGCTTCCGCGTTGCGCACACGTACGCACACGTGCGGGATTAAGATTCGATCGGTGATTAGAGTTCGAAGAAAAACCGCGGCTGCTCCCTGTGGGCGACCTATTAATGGTTATCTGGCCCTAGATAAGAGGAACGAGAGGCACGAGATAGCGGCGTTGGGCTTAAAAGTTCAGATAAGTCGGCTGAGGAATAACGACCGTCGCGCTTTGGGTCTTTTAATGTTGTCTAAGCAGGTAGGCTACCCTGTATGAATCGAGCATTTTATCAGGCGACGTGGATTCTGTGCGCGGTAGTATCGATTTGGAAAGTTTGTTTAGTTTTCGCGGAGGGGTGCTCTTTCGGAGCGCGGCTCGACGAGCGGAGGGAAGTTGACTGTCTTCTGGCGACGATAAGGAAAGAATGAGTAAACGATGTGGGTTACCGTGTCTTCCGGTTCTTAAATTCGTTGTCTTCGTTACTATGAGCGAATGTAGAAAGTTCGAAACGCCGCTTCGTTTCAGATTAAACTTGAAGCTAATGCTGCGTTTGCTTTATTCTAATAAACGATTGATAAGAAATCTAATTTTCGAAAAAATTCTCGAAGCATGCACAGCACCAAGGATCACCAGGACGTTCCGCAACACGTTCTCCATTCCGATCCACCCCTCTCGCTAAAGCCAGTCATTGCATTGTTCCAGAGTACGGCGCATCGAAAGACCGTCACGCGACGTGAACAGAAAAGAAAGAGAGAAGTAGACAGAGAACGAGGGAGGCAAGCAAAGGAGAAAAAGACGAGCAGCGAGGATCGTTCTCTCGCCCCGGTGGTATCCGGCTGAAAGGACAGAGGCGGCAGAGGCGGGACGATTGTCCCGCGAGCAGGAAAACGGCTGAAAGTTCCGTGTGTTCGGGCCGGCAGCAGTTTAAGTTTCCGCAGGGCCGAAGTTATAACGAGAATTGCTCTGCCCGCAAAGTTTTCCGGCCGAGTCTCGCGTGTACACACCCGCCCCGCCCCAATTTTTCGCCGCCACCGCGGGCTCCCGCGTGTGCGTAAGCGCGCGATCCTCCGCAACCCCTTCGCTGCACCCCCGCCGACGTTTCACCCTCTCGCCACGTCCCACGCTGGTATTCACACGGCGCATGCTCCGCGAGAATTGTTTGCGTGCACAGACCAGCCCCCTCCTTTTCCCATGTTCGCCATGTAAACCGCAGACATTTTTTTGCCCAACGCGAAATCCACGCCGCCGCGCGTCCTTCATCCCCGTAGCCGCGCAACCAACCCCCCTGCCAGCGGTGAACCGCTCTTTTTCTCGCTAGCCGCTGTTTCTCGCAAGTATTCGCGCGGCGAGAATAAAACGCTGGCATATTTCAGACTTATTGCCCCGCGCGCGACGAGTATGCAAGCCCGCCTTTATTGCGCCTAGTTTCATCCCCCGCCTCGGGGCTCGCGCCGCGCAACCAGCATCCGTTCCCCGTGCTACCGTCACCGGTTTGTTTCGCGGTGACATTTCGAAGGATTGTGAATTATGGAAACCATCCTGCACTGTTCTGAGACACGATTCTATACGTTGTGGATGAATGCGATCTTCTTCTAATTAGTTCGCCACGGTTTACTGGAACATTGGAGAAGATAATGTTTGGCGAATCAGTTTCAGTTTCTTTTCCTAGATTCATATCGTATAATATTCTTTTTTATACTTTGAAGTTTGACAAAAAATGAATCTGTACGCACTGTAGAAATTGTAATTATCTTTTATATCGATTCTTAAACTTTCTTTTTTAAACCAACGTAATGAGAGTAACAAAAGCCCCACCCCTATCGATAGCCACGAAAACGTGATCGCGCAACGAATAACAACGTTCAATCAAACCGATATATAATGATCGTTACATCAGAATATCCATCAATTATTTTCCAGCACGTAATAAATGTTTTAAATAATACGCGACTAATGAATTCGCGTAATTATAGCTCGTAGCGGCTTGATTGAAATATATTTCCGTATTTACCTTGTTGCCAGAACGTAGATGAAATTAATTCGGCCGATGTAATCACCGCAACCGCAATGTATTCGCGTAGCCGGGTTTTCGCCATTCTTGCGGAAAGTTTGCAGAATTGCGCGATTACAATTCGACCTGCATCCGATCGGGCGCCGATTTCAAGACACGCGTGAAAATTAGAAACGTCGAAAGCCGCGCCCGCGCGAGGACGGAAATTACACGTGTCACGCTTACGGAAGCGATATCCGTGAAATTGTCTGTTCTGCCGCGAATTTCCGGTACGAAGCGGCGGAAGCGACGCGGAATGTTGATGTCAGAAAACGGTGCTTTCCGTACATCGACTTCGTTTCCGGCTCGTCTTTTACGTGACACCGGCTGACCATAAACGTACATCCACTACTGCCGTGCGGTGTCTGTGGACGACTAGTTCAAACTACCGCGCGATTGCTTTTATCGCAAGAAATTGCGCCACGGAAATTGGAGTTTCGCAAAACACAATTCCTGTGTGTAGTTTTCTTTTTTTATCAGAGTTGCTCGACAATTTTTTAATTCAACTGTCTTGAGATTCATTCTCGCGGAACGATTTATGCGACAGACTATGCATATGCTTTCGAGCAATTCGCAACGCATCTCACGACCGCTTATTTTTATTAACCACTCTACTATAAATTAAAGACAGTCGACCATTCACCATTACTTTCAGACAGCGAGACAATAATTCAGTCTTGTCGGGAAGACACGTAGTCTGCACTCAAAATTCAACACATCACCAATAACTACGTTACAGCAATTTATAGTTTCAGTTAAAAGATGTAGCGTGAAACAACAGAGCAGTTGATATTGAAACGATGCCAATGCGGCTTCGTCGGCTAGCAAAGTGTTAATCTCCGCCTCGTAACGCGACGCGTTACGAAAACCCGAGCAATTCGGGTATCCGTGAAAACGGACGGGCTTAAAACGCGGCAGATTATCAACGTAAAACACCAGATCCACGATATCTCGGCGCAGCGTCGGATTAACGCGGAAGTTTCGACGGCAAAAGCAAGGCCCGCACAAAAGAATCCAAGAGCCGTGGCACAGAAGAGGCCTGAAAAGCGGCTTGGATCGGGGGGTCGCGTTTGAAGCAGCGTTTCCTTGGCACGAACGACCCTCTTAATCAATCGCTAGCACCTTTATCGCGGCTCTCAAGCGGCGCCCGCGCCTCAAGCGTAAAGTCCCGGTAACAAGCCGCAACTTCGATAAATCTTCCATCCTCCCCCTCTCGAGCTCGTTCTTTTTCAGCGGAGACCGCGCGAAGAAAGAGAAAAGAGTAACGGCGTCATGCAACGCTCCGCGAAAGTCTCGAGCCACCAGTCTTACTGATTTTATAGTGATTGCGTAAAATGTGGCACAGTGGACCGCTTCTGTTACTCTCGTTGTTGGTATTTTTTGCTTTTCTGAAATCTTCGATCGAACGAAAGGGTTGATTCGCGCTTCGAACTGTTAGAGATAGAACAACAGTAGCCTTATTTGCTCGGTTAAAGAAAAAACCAAAGTAACTACACGTTCGTCTCGAATTCCACACTCTCCCATGCAATAAACCGTCCATAACTAATTTCAACTCGTCAAGTTAGACGAATCGCCCTATAAATACGTTATCTCGCTCGAACCCTCGGTTAGGGTGCAAGCGTGCCACGAGAGACAAGAGGAACAGCTCTCGAAGGCCCTCGTCACTGAACAGGGAGCGCGGAGCGGGTGGAAACTTATGAAAATCCGGGATTTATCGCGGTGCGAGCGCGGCGGGGGCAGCAGTCACCGCGGCAGGCTATGACAAATCGGCCGGAAGTTAACGTTCGATCGTTCGCCGAATCCTCTTTTCAGATGGGGAGCAACGGGGCACCCTCTGTGTCCCGCGGACCAGCTGCCTTTGAAAGCCTTGATAAAAGTTTTAATCCGTTTCCACCGGCCAACGCGGTTCCTCTGTTACCCCCTCGGACCAGCCGATTCCTGGCCAACTCTCGCTTTTATCCGGGAATGTTTCACGGGAGAATAGGGGAAACGGACGAGTGTCTGCTTGGCGACGGTTTAATGAGACCTTTCATACTTTCTCGTCCCATTTTCTACACTGGTTTTGGTCTTCACGCACTTCGTCTTTTTTCTCGATAGATATTACTCGAAGTTGTGAAGAAAGTCGAACCCTCGTGTTTTACGTGTAATAATGAATGAATTGTTTAGGGGACAGACACAACAATGCACTATGCGTGGTGTAGGATGTATCGATGGAAGGAAAAAGGGGCCACGAGATATGACCCTTGCTAAACGTGGGTCCTTAGTCTCGACCTAGTTAATGTTGCCCCTTATAATCCTGGAGGGCTCCATTTAAGGATTCAGCTTTGGGGTAGAGAGTGAAATAATAGAAAAAAACCGAGGACTGTGTGCTTCTCAAGGATGGTTGCGAGACTTTGCGGGTTCCAAAGTACTGAAAACCTGTACTCCAGATGTAATTTATAAAATGTACTAAAGAATATAAATGAATGAGAGGAAAATGGGGAGACGCGAGAAGTGCTCCAAGTCCCGCGTGGTGTGACATGGAACAGTGAATGAAATCGCGAGAGAACGCGAGGGACGAGTAAGAAGTATCGAATCGTTAGCCGTCGAAAAGACGATCCTCGTCGGGGGAAGTTTGTTCAAATAAACAGATCGAACCACGGATTCGGCGGCGCCGGAGAATACACGCCCGAGGAGGCAATAAGAAAACTTTTATCCTCCAGCTGGTGTTTCCGAAACGCGACCCGGCTCGGCTGCAATGGCTGCTTAAAACGATTTATTGAGATCACGCCGCTCAGCGGCCGTTCCGCCGGGCCAACAGAGCTAGACATTCAGTTTCAATGGAAATACACGAAACTGAAGCAATCTGGAAGTTCCGCCTTTCGAGAAAACGGGACCGATGGAGGTTACGCCTCCATTTCCTTCGGGGTTAATCGTTAATGGAATCGATTCTTACGATTGTGCCAGGGGAGACGACGAATACGGCGTTCATTTAAATTTCTAAAGTCGCCCTCGCTCTCTCGTAGTTTCGCAGCGAATCGATTCACTTATGAACAAAATGATCAACGTAACGACGTTTGTTGTTACAATATAAATACAAGAAGAAGTTATTGAGAATTTTATAATCTGGTAAACTTACTTTTAATAAGATTCAAGAATTTTCAATCGTCTCAGAATGAAGTCCTTTCATCACCCAGGAAGCTAACTAATTTCACCTCGATATTCTATGCGAAATGGTCAATCGAGAGACGACTGTGTTCAATCAATGACAAATTAAAGAGTGTTAGGTGGCCGAGGTCGTTACCACGATAAATAACTGGCTTACACGGTGCATAAATTCCGACTAGATCGCAGCCTTCGTGAAACTTACCCCGGAATTTATTATAATGGGGATCGTCCCCTCGTATTTTTGGGATCGCAATTAATTTCCCGGTTTTCGAAGAGTGTACGCGCGGCCCGCGGTGGCTCTGGTCAGATTAGCCGGCGCATTTGCGCGGCCTAATGCAGAATTATTTTACTAAAATACGCCGATCCGCTGTGGCGCGAATTATCGCGGATATTTTTGCGCAACGCATTTTTCGCCGATAAGCCGGCCATTTTCGTTCCATTTTATGGCTGGTCTACGCTGCGTAGGTACAGTGGAATTTGTGGCCGCCATTACTTCGCGAATAATAATTATGCCCTGCTGATACAAGCGGAGTTTATTAAGCATTATGTGTACAATGTAACGCGGAGGATGTTACGTTTTGAAAAACCCGCGCGAGAGGTCATAACCGAGATTAGATTGCGAAATATTGCTTTGTATAATTAAATACCGAAGAAACGTTTCATCATTTTCTCGAGTGTACTTTTACATAGAAAGTTAATACCCCGCAGGATTACTTACGCGTTAATAAAATTATTCTAACATAATCCGACATCTTAGCATTTAGAAAAGGGTTCGAGGAAAAAGTTATCCATTAAACATTCGCACTTCGTTAACTGATTTCCTCGAAAGTTAGAGAACGTTCAGTCATTTTCCGTATATTGTAATTCGATGCAAACTTGATCTAAACGAGAAACGTCATAAGATAACGAAAGAAGAGGTGAGTGGAAGGAGAAAAGGAGACTTACCCGTGCCAGCCGCCCCCAGCCTGAGCACTGCATCGCCTTGAAGAGAGATGGAGAGGGTGGCTGTGTCTTCGAGGCGTGCAAGAACTTCTTCGGGAATGTCCTCGGGTTCGCGGAGGCGGAGGGTCACTTCGCCTCCGCCTCCGCCACCCTGACCACCTCCACCCCCGGGACTCGTCGACGCCGAGTACATGAACACAGATCCGTACCCATGTAATGACTGTAACGGCAGCCTGACGCCGCCCACTTCCCCGACCGGACCCTGAAAAACGATCGAATCGTGTTGAGAATAAGCATCTTCGAGGACCCTTCCGTTTTTTTCAGTATTATCGCGAGTTCAACCCCCCCTGTAGCTGGAATCTTTCTTTCTTTAGGGCGAAAAATAATTGATCCTGCATTTTTTTACGCAATTTATAATCTAATTTTAGTGTCAGTGTATTGAGAAAATTATAGAGAATGTTGGAGACATCGTTGTATGGGTTGTGTATCCTTCAAGTCATGCGAAGTGGGGTAACGATGAGGTAGAGAGACTAGGCTGAGACTCATTTGGAACGTTGCTATCCAGTTAGGTTCATAATCTTTTCAAAATATCGAGATCACTCGTTTGTTTGTTCGCTAGGATAGAAATTGTCAGAATATTATAACGCAAAGCAATCTGAAGAAATAAAAAAAAATCCGCAACGAAACCGATCCGTTGCTACGTTTTATCGCGACGCGAGCGAGTCGTATTTTCCGTTGACCGGAGGCAGCAATGGGAACGCAGAGACGTCGTTCGACTGGTCGACTCGATCGAACGCGTAATATTAAATTTAAAGGATCAGTTTTTCGTCGACCAACGATTGGTATTCCTGGGAGAGAGATACGCCGGCGACGTCGCCTGGTTTTCATTTCTCGCATGCAGGAGCCACGCTGCCCGGCGATAGCCGAACGTTCTTTTACGAGGAGAAATATTTTGCCAATTTCGACGGCCATGCAAATTTCAATTCGCCAGCGTCAATATTTGTCGAATCGCACGGAGAAAGGATTTCGATGTACCGGCACTCGATCTGTCGTCAAATGCTCTGGCCGCGGTTCGCTCCTCTAAACACGGTAATATCGGACGTTAAAATAAAACGACCGAGGTGAAAACAGGAGGAGGCAAAAAATATGTCGATAAACGTTGTATATCCTGTATTTTTTTTTTCTTTTTCAGTAGGGCGCAGCGCAGTGCAGGCAATTAAATTGCAAGCGATTTGATGCGTGTTTGTATAAACAGCGGATATAAAGTTGAAATTTATTGAAATATATGTTTGTGCTTCGTGTATTTTTTACAGCGTGCGATTTCGAATTGGTTCGTACACGTTTAGAATTGCATCTGATCGAGATGGAAAATCGGGATTTTGATGAACAGAAGGGTGCACTTATAGATTCCATTACGCACCCTTAGAGAACGAACAACTGGAAACGCGAGGGTAACAATACGAATGAGCGACGAACGCGACGTTCCGCGTCCGTTTTCAGCGTGTCGCACAACCTCGACGCAGATTTCCTCGGTTGTAACGCAGAAATACGGAGCAGGATCGTAAAAGGGCCGGTCCGTCGCGCCCCTCGCGCAATCGATTTCGTGAATTATCGAGACAGTCCGACGCGGGCTGGTGACGTGCGTGGGTTTCATATTTGGGGATTGTGCAATAAGTTGCGAGGAGGACGCGAGAATCCCTCGAGCATTTTTCGAGACGTGACGAGATTCGCGATGTTGAGCGTATGCGCGATACCTGTTTTACGACTTGGGCAGGGGATGTTTTTAGAGGTCTCGTGAAATAGTAAATTGAACTCGATCAGAAGCGGATCGTTCGCTTCATTAAAGTAAAATGTAATTCACGCAACTTACGTATCCGTACACGTTCCAACTGACAATCGAGAATACAATACGAACGAGCGTCAACGGGCAACCGAATTAATTGCAGTGTTCCGCGCGAAATCAATCCACCGGCGGAAACAAGCGGACCAGCGGAACAACGACCCCCTCCGGCAAATATGACGCTACCGAAAGAAGCATCCCGCGTATCTCGAAAGAGCTCGTTCAGACCGTAATCAAACTCGTCTCCCGCTGGAGGCTGCCGCTGATCATTTTCCATGCATAATAATACGCGACGCGAAGAATTTGAATAATCCACTTTCACGCTATTTTCCCGTCTGATAAGTCATTAATCCGCAGGGTGCGCGGCAGCCGCGAGGAAATTTAGCGCCGCGCGTTGGAGCAATCTGTTTTGTTCCCGCCGCGGGAAAGAAACGGCTGGGCGCGAGCCAAAGGATACGACAAGAGGGTGGGTGTTCGCTCGATCGCTCGCTGGAAAATTCACGGTCCGGCTCGCAAACGAACGAACGCCCCCGCCACCTGACGCCTGCTCCCTTTGCTCGTTGCTTCCTCCCCGTCCGTTCGTTCGAATCGCCACAATTTCCACGTATTACTCGCTGTTACACTTCTGAACGACGTGGCCTAACAATGGCGACAGCCCCTTCGTTCGAACGCGGCATTTTACGCGCGACGAAACTTTTTCCCCGACCATTCCGCCCCCCTCCGCGTCGTTACTGGCGCGCTTCCGGAGTTAATTCGGTTCGTACGTACACTCGATCGTTGATTGTACGGTCGAGAGTTCGAGTGTGCGGGTTACGAGAGAGTTGAAGAGGGTATGCGTGGAACTAGATTATGGTTTACTAGGGTTTTGGTTGAATCGATGACGCTGGAGAGCCCTGGCCAAGTGGGACTTCCTCCAGCAAGTTCCGCGATAATGAAAGAGTTATGGCTTTATGCAAAGGATTCAATATATCGAGGCTTGTCCTAACTCTAGAATCTGAATCAATATCCGGAGCAAATTCTTGTTTCTACGATAACGATGAAACCGTTCACGCGTTTCGAGTTAATTATACATGCATTTATAAAATCGTTCAGCTAAACAGATTAATTTCTGATTTAAGTTCCTTGCCTTTTGAAAGAGAAACTGTAATAATAAAAAATTTCTAGGGGTGGATAAGTGGAAAAGGATAGGTTGAATGGCAACGGCTTTACGTTCGTATTGAACTTTGAGTTTCTATAATGAGAGATAAGACACCATCGCATCGCGTACTCGTTGAAACGAAACGAGCTTCCTAGAACAGCAACGCGAACAGGCTCGTATAATGGATGGTACTTGTGGTCCACTGAAATTTCGAAAATTATTGGTTCCGTAACCGAGAAGAGGAATATTGGGTGGATACGCGATACGTACAGAAGTTGTACGTATGCTGATGTTACGTTGATGTGGTATTTCCTGGTACCGATTGTTCTGTGGCTGATAATGACGTGTAGAAGGGGATCAATATGAAAAGGTCTGGTCTTTGGTAAACCTGGTTCAAAGCGAACCAATTCAATGAACGTAAACTACGAGAAAGTGTTATTAACGAGCGATAGTTGACTATTAATGTATTCCATTTGGCTCATTTAAACAACCGTCTCGTTTACCCCAAAAGTATATTCAAGGGATAGAAGAATTCACAGCGGTTAAAATAGCGCGCCAAGTAAACATTCAGCGATTTAAATCTCTCGACTGGCTGTTCGACAGCCAGAGAAGGATTCGAAACGAAACGAAATCGCGGCGATACGAAAAGAGGGTAAAAAAAGGATCGTTGCTGATCGAGAGGGCCAGAAGAGCAACGGCGATCGACGCGATAAAACATTTTTCAGAAGTACGAGGCGCGATGGTGGAGGGTGGTCGGATATAACGCGACGCGACGCGTAAAAATTGCGCGAGGGGACGCGCACCAGCGCGCATAAATGTTCCCGGCGATGAGTTATGGCCGCGAAATGGCCGTATCCAGTTTGTAACGGCGGGGGTGGCGCGTGCTGGACACATTGTTTACAAAGTATCCGAGCACCGTGACGGCGCGACACACGCGCCCCGGGTTCCCTCATTTTTTTGACGCGCGTAAAGTGCGTTTTGTCGTACCGCTGCAGTGCATTAAAGCTGCTGCGCCCGCGGGGAACAAAAAAAAAAAAAAAGATACACGGCTAACGTGATTCGAACGCGGCCCCGTTACCGTGCGGCAACATTTATATTTTCGCGGTGGTCGCTGCCGGATCCGAAACGCAACCCTCGTTAAGCTTGCAATGCACCCTGTACGGTACGCGCTACGAGAAGTGGTATTCTGGTTCCAGATCTGAGTTACGAAACGAGTGACGAATTCTTCTTTTTGGTTAAGTGATAAAGAATTTGTCAGAAAGCAATTTTTTCAAAGGGTGAATATGTGTTTTAATTTTGTAGCGATATCGTACTCAGACCAGTAATTAAAATTTGAAACAAACTTGTGTGCTTTAAGTAAACTGTATGTATATAATGTACGATGATTTTTCGTGCCTGTTGCAAGGACTAATTTGTAATCACTTGTACGCAATCGTAAAGGTTATTCCGGTATTTTACCCTTCAATTGAGATAAAGCGTAGGTGTACCTGTTCCAAGTTCCTCTTTCAGTTTATCAGTTTAACATTTTATTCCTCTAGCCGTCGATTCGATAAAAATAGCGCATTTAAATTGAAGGAATCCGAGAATCGCCGGCAGAAACGTGGCGATAAAAAATTCAACGTGCCGTTCGAATACTCCCACGGAACACGGCGTAATGCAAATATCCCCGTTCTCGAATAATTCCACCGTTTCAACCCTTTTTACAAACGCATTTCCAGGCCGATTTCCATCGTGGCTAGCACTGTAGCCGTTCGCTAGAAATATCGCGTTACTTTTCATTTAACGGAAAGCACCGGCATCCGCTCGGCTAGCCGAGGCTCCCGTTTCGCGCAAATTAATGGCTTCTCGACGTGGTATCGAAGTGTATCGTCGGTTTCCAGTCGATTAATTGACCTGCACTTGTAAGAATTTCAATCTATACGGTTACACGGGGGAGGGCGATTGAATTTACAGCGATTCGAGCTGAGAATAGCGGCGCACATTGTTCACGAGCCGGGTATAAATGTCACACTAGAAGCTGAGGAAGCAATGCCAGCTACGAGATCAATTTACAAATACAAACGTGTAATTCTTGGTTAGTAATTCACTTTAAACTTCGTTTACTATTCTCTCTACTTTTAGCTGATATTACATGTAAAGTAATGTTGCAATTAATATAAGCAATGAAAAATATATAACGTTTTAAACACAAACGAGATAATCGTTCACAGTTCTGCGTATCGTTCATGACCCTGGATACTTGGATGGAGACTTTACGCGTACCTCGAGATACGATCCGCGACGGGAGGAAAAGGGAGAGAAACGAGGATGAAAAAAAGATGGTGGAGAACGCAGACAGGTCGCGTTCGGGGGATGAATTATTGTTGCAAAATGTTCGAGTCGCAGAGGCAACAAACGCGAGCGGTGTACACACGGGTACAAGTGTAACACGGTTTGCCGGTTAGCTTTTTCGCTCGTGTGACAGCTGTGAACACCGATGCGACTCTTTTTTCCAGCTCGCGTGCGCACAGGGGTTCGTCTCTGCTCGGCCGTGCTCCGCTGTTTGCGCTGTCACGGCCAAACAGAATGTGATTTGGATCGAGTCTATAGATGTGTAAACAACGACGACAAATGGGGGCCGGTTTCTAAGCGGTAATTTTTGCATTGCCCAGCACGTCGATGTGTGTTCTGTCAATCGGTGTGTACTACTTTTTTTTCTTTTTCTTTTTACTACGCCAGCTATTTATTGATTCTTCGACTGAAAAGTAACCAGCAGACAGAGGGGTTCTTTCTAGCGCTCGGTTGAATACAGCGCTGAAATTTGAGAGCAATTTTAGTAGTTTAGATGGATATTCGGTTTGGAACATCGAGGCATACGGAACTGCCGCTTTGAATAGGAATTTTCGAATGAAAAATATAATTCTGGCTCTGCCATTCGATGAAAATAACTTCTATTCACTTGCACGCGTATACGTTTCTCGACAAACAATAAAACTAGTGTTTTTATGCAACAAGAGTCGGCGTTCTTTGATGAAACGAGTTTTTTCAGTGCGTTGTTCGTGGTTCCACTTTTTTTTTTTTTGCAAATTATTGACTCGCTGAAAAATCGTTGGAAACTGCGCGATGTTATATTTCCGTACGATGCAGATCTTGGTAGCAGTTGCGAAGGAAATTTTTCAGATTCTGTACGTTTAAACGGTTCACGTCGAAGCGTCGCATTTCAACAAATTCTCGTAGAACCAACAGATCGATCGACATCGAGTGTGGAAAATACGATTTGGCATAAAAGATGGTTAGGATGGAGCCAAATGCTAGGGGTGACAAGGGACCCAACTCTATTGTACTCGTTGCGAAAACACAGCGCGTTAATGGCAACGCGAAAGTTTCGCGTTCGCTGGCGGTTCATTTGGCAGTCCCACGATCAAACAGTATCGATTGAATCGCGAATTTCCCACGTTAGCGCGCTCTTAGCACCCATGACGAAACAGAGAGACGTAGCCGGCCTCGTGGTCGTTTGTTTTCATTAAAAGTTGCTGCCCGCTACGTGAAACTTTCAACACGGCCAGCCTGCTAACATTTTTAAACCGCCATTGTGCTAGAAACGGTCTTCTTTCGGCTTTTTCCATCGCCACCCCTGTTCCCGGTTTTTATCCGTCGCGCTGTCGTCCCCCTGGTCGCCGGGCACAATTACCGGGAATGACTCCGCGAATTGGTTGTTTCGACGGAATAACGCATCAGCATGAAATTACGATTCGGTATTTCATCGTAACGCCGCTCGTCAGCTGTTTGTTCGCGCGATAAATAACTGCCAAACCGCGTGCACGCGTTCTCGTTGTTTTCATTTCAGATTTTAAAGTATTCTTTTGTTCGGTACTCGCCTGTTCTGAAATGGACTTTTGATAGTGAAAAGCTACATGAAATTCTCCAAATTATTATGCGATATCATACGTCTACCTTTCGACGAAAAATTGCGAAAACTATCTCCGTAAACGAATCGTCTGTCTTTAGGAGAAGGACGCCATCGCACCCCTTTTAAACCGGAGTAATCTATGTACGAAGGAACAACAGAGCGATGTTACAAAATGAGCATTCCGTTTGTCAATAACAGCGACATTAAATGCAGATTTCGCTCGAGGGAGCGGCAAGTCCGGCGGGTAACTTCAGTAATTACGTTTTTCATCAATCTTCGTTCGCCGCGAACGAGTTCGACGGAAGAACCGAGTTACATTTCGCGGAATATTTCGCTGGTGGTTGCATGGCGGCGGCCCCGTTCGCGTTTTCATTCTTTAGTTATTGCCTCGCTCCCCGATCGTGACGTGCGGGAATTACCGTGAACCTGTAATATTGTTTTTTGATAAGATTTGACGTTCTATTGATCGTTCAATCGAAACGAAATTCCAGCCGAACCGGCCATTTTCTTTCCGCGTTTACAACTTTACTTTAACGAAAGTAACGGTCGATTAAAAAACTTTCCTCGCGTAGCGAATTGATTAAACTTTATTTAAATCCTATTATCGCACTTGAAATATTGTTCCTATTGTCCATCTTCCTCTTCAGTTCACAAAATTCAAGGTACTTTTCTCAAAAGGAGTCATTTCATACTGCTCCATTCTAAGTGAAAATACCAAAAAATACGAAAATCCTCCCGACTAGCTACAAAATCGACTTCAATCAGTAGATACCAAAAGAAGCGTCAAACTTTATCCATTATTTCTATTTACAACCCCTACGATTCCTCAGCCAAAACGCGAGCCATTCGCGAACGCACGCGTGACGACTGTTCAGCGATAAATCGCTGACAGCGAGGACATCGCGAAATAATTCAGCGAAACGAACCGCTCGACGGAAGACGGAGCGACGTCAGGAACAGCGGCGGAAGTTTAACCGCGAATTATAGACGCGACTTTTCCGGATGGTCCGCGCCTCGCGAGACCGTGGAGAAGCCCGGGTCGCGGGCTGGCCTGTCTTTCGCGGCTGTTCCGAGTAAAAAGTTGTCTGGCTTCTATCGGGGTAACGTCCTGGCCGCGTATAATAAAACGGGTCGCCTTTCACGGGAACGCTCCCGTCCCTGGGGCGCTTTTCTTTCATTTCTGACGTAATTACGCGGGGGGGTTGGAGGCGGCGCAAAGAAAGGGGAAGAGAACTGCGAAAGGGCAGCAGCAGCAGCAGCAGCAGCAGAGAATGCCACGGCCGGGAGAGAAAGCCACCGACGACCCGGGAATATTTCGCGACCGAGAGCCAACCTTCTGTCCTCCGTGCCCAACCGCGACCTACTACCTCCGTTCTCTAGTTGAACGCGCGCGCGAACCTCCCTTTTGCTTCGCCCTCTACACTTTCGGCGGATCCTCTTCCCTTTGTGCTTGGATGATCATCCACTGGAAGGGAAGTTTAAGTGGGTGCGCGTTTACTTTCGGCAGTTTTTTTCACGCGGTTCTTGATGAACCAGGGGGAGACTTTGTAATGGACTTTGCGTCTATTTGTGGGTGTATGAAACGAGAATCGCTGTTGCGAGCTGTTGGAGTGTACTATGGATTCTTCGAAGCGAAGCATCGTACAGCGTTGTGGAGGTTTGGTCGTACATGCGAGGTTTGGAGGAACGTGTGTAGGATTGGTCGAGTTGGAATGGTAAGGGATGATGAATTTGTGCGATTCGGGGGACACGGTAATTTCTATTTCATTTCTATGCGCGTTGTTCGATGTATTCCAAGCATCGTTGTAATTTATGAGAACGCAAGGCAATCTAAATTATTAACAACGATTGTAACAACGTGCTTCCGGCTTTACACGAATTTATGACTTTGTTTACGACCAGCACGGATATGCCCCATATCATTTGGCGAACACCTACGAATTTGCAGAATTTTTCTCCGAGGAGAACCGTCGCGCGAATAATATCCGCGTTTAATAGAGATGGATTTGTTTTTTGGCAAAAAATCTGGTTAGCGATACGTTTCGCTGAAACTTGATAGAAGACAGATTTTGTTCGCCATAAATATAGCGGATTAATATTTCTTCGTTCCTATGAGATATTAACCCCTTCATTATTTCTGACACGATATCTCTGGCATAACTAATGTCTGTAATTCGAACCGACTGACGTATGGCTAAAGGAAAGTAATAAATGCGGCTTTCATCAATTTTCGAAAATTAATTATATTCTTTTGAAACGTCATCACGTATGTATCGTCAAACAGCCGGTGTTAAATAGTGATGTACCTTATAAAACCACCCAATGGTCAATACCAATATTTCGTCAGAAATAACGATAAGGGATTAACGATAACTGTTACCATGTACGTTTTTAACTCGTGTCCTTTCTATTGTTATGCATAATAAGTGGTAAGATAATTTCCATATCGAAGTTCACCATTTTTATTGCTGTTGACGTTAAAATACTTGTCGTATTACCTCGAATGACAGGAACGGAAAAATAACGAGAAATGCGATAGACTGATAAGAATGAACCAACGTCCACGCGAAGCTTCTTATCGAGGTAATTAAATCAAGATGGAAACGGCGCGAGTTTCAAAGATAACTAGAGTAAGACGGCTCCTATATGCGTGAACACGCTTTCGATTAGTCTATGTCGGGAAAATCTGTGACGTCTTAAACGGATCAGAGGGGTTCTAACTCTTGCTTTCGAGAATTCCGCGCTTGGCTTTGTGTAATAATTATTCAACGTACCAACGCTTAGACGCTGTCTGAAACCATTACCTTCAACTATGCCACCTGCGAAATTTCCATCGAATAAATCGTAGGTCTCAAGTAACATTTACGTGTGTAGAAATGACAAAATTTTGGAGACGAAAGAAATTGTTGTCCCCCTTCTTAAATATATTCAACTATCGAGATAAAGATTTCATTGGTTCTATTTGTAACATAGAAATACAAGAGACAGGATCCGAACGCTTGCAACAGTTCAAACAGTTCCTTCGAAAAAAGAGAATAGAATACACGTCTCAAGTACGACAACGAGCGACTGATTTCCTTCTTCCGCGTTCAAATCGATTGAATCTTCCCTATCGAAGATCTTGCATACTTTACGAGAGCGAAACGAGTTCCTTTCAACAAACGGCCCGATAATTACGACTTATCTCCCGTCTTATTACGAGGAAAGACTCCTTTCATCAATAATACCGAAAAATCGATCGAACTCGTCGATTAAAATTCGATTCAGACGGAGCGTCAGCAGAAGAACGAACGAGACACGCTCGAAGAGAATCCAACTGATTGACATTTCATATTCTCGTAAAATCGAGTCGATCAACTGCAACGAACACGAAGAATACAGAATACACGCTAGAACGAGTAACGCAATCTTAACAAAAAAATTATATTACAGCAAAACAAGTACGAAATGTTGAAAAAGTGTTGGAGAAGAATTTAGAAGACGATGAGTCCAATACGAGTGACAGTGAAAGCTGATCACTTAATAAGAGACGAAGATAAGGCTAAAAGTAAAAAAGTACGACGGTTCAATCGAATATCAAGGAAAACACGTAATCTCGGTTCGTTGCGTTCGTCGATATAAGAAAACAGGGAGAACTGTCACACCGCGGCAACGCCTGTATTTTTCCTTCGTTTTTGTTCCGTTCTGTCGGTGTCTCACCCCTTTGCCCCGTTTCAAAGAGGGAATCGCGTCAGTCTCTCTCTCTCTCTCTCTCTCTCCTCTGTGCGCGTCCATTGTTGGCGCGACGAGAACACGGAAATTACACGGATTTCCTTTCCTTCGTCGGAGGAACGATTGCCGGCGAGCCTTGTAATTAGCTGTCGATTAGCGATTGCCAGGTTCCGAAGTCTGTCGCCGGGATCGTTAGACGCCATTAGAGGGAGGAATTATACCACGGGTGGCCTTGATGAACGCTCGGTTAAGCGCGCTTCGTAACTTTTGCATCGGCACTGTTTTCCTTTTATCACTTTTGGGCGATTTGCGTTCCCAATCTCTGCTTTTCATCGCTATATTCCTCCTTTTCCTGTTTCTCATTAGTTTAGATTATTTATAGTATGCACCAAACGAAGGAATGAGACAAACGTGATGCTTTAGAGTAAATCATTAGCTAAATCTTCGATCAGAACTGTACTGGCAAAGCTTTCTCTCTCTCGTCGCAACCAGGGGACTCAGGACTCGTGCATTTTATTCCGTGGCACTTTTAAGTCTGAAGAGAATTTACGTCACACTGGCCGCGGAAGCCATCGAGGAACCTTACCAGAGGAAACAACGCGAGGATCGGAAAACTGAAACTCTCCGTAGAAGAGTTCAGTTGCAGTGAGCGGAGTTAGCAGTTACGCAGAACCTTCGTCGACTTTTAGTTGCGCACCCCGAGCACCTACGCGCGCGAGCGTGCAACCACCCCTCAGACGATTCCTCGCCTCGCGGTAACGCTCACCCCTTTAATTAGCGGTAATGTTGGGAATAATTCAGCCGCTACGTTTTAATAAACCTTAAATGGAGTTTTCGTTTGGCAGCCAGGTACGTGGATCGTAGTATAATCGCGGTTTTCGTGTGGATTCAAATTGCTTCTGTTGTCGTACAGTTTAATCTTGATTAATGTCGCAGAGACTCGACTTCCTCGTACAGGATCAGATTGTGGCTTGTGGTGTAAAACGAGTCTTCGCGAATGATCGTTTAATCGCTAATTTCTTCTAATTTCCTTTGATTTTTAATCAAAGTATGTGTGTCTTAGCTTAAAGAACGTGACGAAAAATGGAAGAGAGAGAGAGAACCGTTCGATTCTCGAACGTGATCGCATCAATTTTTCCATTTCCAAAGTTACTTTATTTCCGTCGAACAGCATAAACGTACGAAAGCAAACGCGGAACGTAATTTTCCATCCGTCCAAGTTAACACGGAATCGCTGCGGCGCGCTACCCTGTTTATTAAACCAACATGGATTCCCGGTGTAAAACCCGCCTCAAGAGGATAGCATTATGAACGCGCGCGAGCTCTCCCGCAGGAAGACCCGCTCGAACGGGCCGCGAATCAGAGGAGCCAGCTAATAATGGTCAAACGGCAAACAAGGCGTATTATATTGCCGCTATAAATTCCACGGCCATACTTAATTTACGCGGGCGCACGGCGAGCAAGAACCGGGGGAGACGAGGCGCGCGCGAGGGGCGCGGAAATGGGGTTGGCGGCGGGTGGCAAGTTCGCCTTTCCCTCCTTGAAACTTTACCAGTTAGCAGTTACCGATAATTATCCGCGCCGCTCTCCTTTCGCGAGGCGCGAAATTATAACGCTCCGCCGGCCCCAACGAGAAGCTCGCGGCCCCGAAACTTTCCTTGGCCGACGCACGCTTCGACGGGCCCCTCCTGGCTTTCCAGGGGCTACGCGGAGAAAAATCGTTCTCGCGATTTTTTATATGTTCGATTGTTCTCGCGCGTACACACAGAGACGTGGGAATTATCAGAGCAAAGTCGTTAGGGAGAGTGCGCACTGGAAGCTAGTTTTTTTAGATACGTTCCATCGAGAGGGTGCAAAGTCTCTGACGGCGTTGGAGTTTACCATATAGAATTGTCGCGTCGGTTTTTAATTAAAAAACGTGAAATGTATATGGATATTAGTTTTCGAGTGTAGCTGTGGCTTGCTTCTTTTTCATTGAGAATTGAAGCTCAGCCTGCGAAAATATGGGGTAAAAGATAGAAGTATAAATATATTTGTGTATTTTAGAAATTCATTGAAACAAATAGATAATATTATTTGTAACTGATACATAATATTATCTCACAACCGGTTGTATCATTTGGAAAGGAGAGGTGAAAACACCGCGGTCAGTTCCGATCGTTCGCTTTTCAACAAACTTTCGTTACAGCGTACACTCGTCAAATTTTCAAGCGCCTCAGCGTTTTCGTTCGTTTCCCGCTAACATTTCCTCGCGAACGGACGACGTGAACAGAAAATACGAAACCCGGTTGGCCACGGTCCAACGACGTGTAGAAGAAATTCGTGGCCCCGTTAAACATCGACGCCGATAGAAAGAGAGCGCGCGGTAGGCGAGTCTTTCGAAAAAAGAACGAGTGCGAAGAAAGGTAAGAAGATTCTCGTTTATTGTTGTCGTTAGGTCGTTGCACGGCAACTTCCGCTCTAGATCTACGCGACGCAACAATGGGCATCTTGACAATGATATTACACGTCACCGTCTGACTGAAAGATATCGCTATTCTTCTTAATCTTGACAATAGACGCGTCCTTCCCTGGATCTGTTAATTAGAATTTTCGTTCGCTAATGAGAGCAACGTTACACAGAAGTTGGCAAATGACAGAAGCTATTAATAAACACATTTGGCACATTTGGTGTCAATTCAGCGAGTCTAGTAAAAATTACACATTTGCGTTCGAATTCTTTGTGTAATTTTGTATGGCCTTTATCCTTGGTTATATTTATTAATAGAATATAATTTATAGCCTATATGACGTTATACGACATAAATAGACGCGTTGTTAAAAGTTTGCAACTTTTTCCTCGTTCAAAATTATTTCAGAATCCAGTTATTTATTTCCAGGTCAAGGTGGATGGAAATGTTGAATATTTAAAGAGAAGAATCTAGCAAAGATAATGCGAGGTAGAAGTTTGTCGTTGTTATTCAGACCAATAATATGTCTATGTCCACACAATATATCTGAATACCGTAGTTTTATTGATGTCAAATCTGGACGAGTAATTGAGAAATAGAATTTCCTATTACCAGTTTCGTTTCGTTTCGACTGCAAATCACTGCAACACACGCGAAAGAATCCGATAAATATTACGAGTTATCATGCGGCGAGAAACAAGGCGCGAGGAAATTTCAATTCCAGGCGAAATTCACGGAACGAATCCGGTGAAATGGATTCCGTGGACCCGGTGATCGATGCCTCTGTTGCGCGACATCCAATTGACCTGGAGAAATCCGGTAATATATTTACAAGGGGAGCACGTAACGGCGATATTTCAATAAAAGCCTCGCATCGGCAGAATCTTCTTCGCATCGTCAGAAGCGGGACGAAAGAGAAAGGACAGGCCTTTAAGAGCGACCCTTTAGCGTAGCGACAGCACGCTTCTGTAACTTATTAGTCGTACAGGGAAAGAAGACGAAGACTACGAATCTGAAAGAGTTTCTTCGATGAAATGAACGATCCTCTGAACTATTTGCAGAAAAATCGCCAGCGCTACAGTAAATTTGATCTATAAATATGTATCCATGAAGAGAGTAGCGTTTGTATTGGTTGAAGTCTACTTCGCAGCTTATCTCTTCTTCAGCACGAGGTTTCGACGAGCTTAAAGTCTCCTGCAGCAGTGCACACGCGATATACACGAAACTTAGGAAATGACTCAATCCTAATCCAATATCAGTTAGCTTAATGCGCTAATTAAGGCGACTGTAGGTATTGGATTAAGGTTGGGTTATTGTCTGAGTTCCAGTCACCGTAAGACGGCCAATTACGTGAAATATACAGTAACGGACGTTTCTTACAGCTTTGCATGTGCAGCGGTGCGTGAGACTTTGGGCTCGCCAAAATCTAATCGCAAGGCCAGGAATGAACCGTGAAATGGTCGACACTGCCGCGTTAATTCATACACTGTGCGATGTTACTTGAATTCTAGCTTTACCTGAATCGCAATCGTAAGTGGCAATCTAGCTTTCTGGAGACGTTTTAATAGTTGACTCGTATCACTTGTGGCAGTCCTCAGTCGCTCGCTGCTACTTAGACGAACAACTCGCTCTCGCCACAATTTCTCACAAACTCTCACTGTTAACTTCATGATTCTTCATTTAGAATAAAGCATTTACATACTTGTTTACGTTACGAACAAGAATATAAATTATTCCTCTTAAATATGAATCCAGTAAACAGACAAATATACACACTAACTTTCTATCAGTGACATAGCACACGTATGCACGTACGAGAGATTCCTCCTAACGCCAGCAATATCCTAGCCTCGTAACGCAACATACTATTCAAATTTAAAACAGAGGCTATCTAGTGTTACAACTGCCACAGAAATGCATAATGGTTCTATATATAACAGCAATAAGCTATAGAATGTATACTTGGCTATGCTATCCAGATTTCTCTACGTAAACTCTTTGACGTTCGCAGAGCTATGAAATCGTTTAACGATGCAACTCCCAAAATATGTACCAGTCGTTAAGCGATCTCTATACCGAAGAATCTCAGTCTAAGTCGACGACCTTTGATCTTCAATTATAGAAGAATGTATTATACGTACCTGTCACTTGATTTTTAGTTTATTGATATTGAGAGAAGAAGCATGTTCCAGTAGTTCGATAATGCTGATTCTGCTATATAATTTTTGAAAATATCGCCACGCCAGCGTAACACACTTCCATCCACTAGCAAAATTAGGGCATCGAGAACTATTCTAAAGAATCGCGGAAACTCCATTTACCAATGGCACTTTTCCAAAATATACTTTCGCGAATAAAAACTCGAAACGAAAATCGAGAAATTATAAATAAATAACAGGCGCGACACGCGCAAAATGATCGACGGTTCTTTGGTCATGTCTTAGTCGCGATAAAAGGATGCTCGAGAGGACAAAAAAAAAAGAGAAAGATCTGGAAAGCGCTGCGTCACGATGAAAGTCGTGGCAAGTTGCATCTGAATGCAGTTCTCGTTTCGTTTTTTACGACGTGACAATTGGGTTACGCAAGCAGCGTTACGCAACAGCAATTCATTCGCATAAACAACCGAATTCCTCGAGTTTGGCACGATGAACCACGCCGCCATGAAGCAAGATATTTTCAAGTATCCTCCATGGGCGGTATTCGACGGTAGTGAGAGTGAAGCGGTGGGGTAATTACGAATCGATAATATCTGACATCAACTAATCGAGAAAAAGAGTTTTTCAAAGGAAGTAGAGATGTTGCACTTCCATTAACACGACCACATATACTAATAATCCATGCAACACGCAATGTTTTAACCGTGTTAGATAAAAGTCCACTGTACAACTTTACAATTATATTATGGATACATGTGGTCGATTGTTAATTAAGGGTCGACGGTAGTTTGAGAAGAGACACGTGTACAGTTGCGTAGTATTTACGAAGAAAAATGAACGGCGACCTAAATATCCGATGGAACGACTAAAATTTGCTTCTGGATTTCAGTGAATTTCAGGGTTTAAAATGTACTCTGGAAACTCATTACTGAAAGTCAATCTCTCGAAGCTTTCGCGCTTTTTCAAGCTTGTCGTCTGCATTTGTCACTGTCACGTGTTCTTGTCATGTTTCATTCCTACCTCCAACTTTAGTCCGCTGTTATAGTCCGACTGTCCCTCATACATTCTCAAATAAGCCATACCGGAGCCAAACTCGAAATCGATTCGCGCCATGAACATTAATAACTCTTTTCAATCTTGATAAATGGCCATTTTTGTCGCGAACGACTTTTATGAAACGGGATCGAATATCCGCTTTCCTTTGAGTTCTCAGTTTTACGTTTAAAGTGTTCCCGATTCAAAATCTCTCGTCCGCCACGGCGATTCCTCATCGATTCGCGTAACAAAAATCATCGCCTCGACGATTCAGTGTTACAGAAGAATAAGTAATAGCGCGAGAATACAAAACCGTACCATTCAAATTAGTCGGAAACTGAGAGCGTAATAGAAACGAGCGACGAATCCACGCGTCGAGGTCGTAAGACGCTTCCTTCTGCCATCTTGATTCCGTTCGCGGTGGAATCTCTGGACGTGGTTAACAGGATCGCGAGGGGAGAAGGGACGATTGCAGCCGGGTACGTGTCCAGGTACGTACGGAAATAATTGTTGCATATTTAATGAGGCGTAAGGTAACAGGGTCACGCCGGTCGAGCGCCAATTTCCTCGCGGAAAATTTACCATTTTCGCAGCACCGGCCGTGCCACCTAAATAAGGTACGCCCCGAAGCGTCACGGAACGGCTGGGAACGTGCCTGGCTATGCACGGAAATAATTGTTGCATATTTAATGAGACGGAAGGTAACGGGATCACGGGAACCCTCTTTCCTCTCGTTCTGAGCTGCGTCTGAATCGATCTTCCCTGGGAAATGGATCAATTTCAGGGGTCCTGTAACGTAGGCGTCGAATCAAGACTTGGATGTCATCGTTGGGCGAAATCATCGATGTCGATCTCGAATGCTATCAATCTGGGTTAATATATAACGAGAGATTAAACTGATTACTTATTTAAAGTCGAAGTCTCTTTTCACTGCTCGACTTCGCGTTTCTTCGTATCTCTTGGCAAAAATCCCGACGATCGCTCGCATAAAATGAGACACGCAGCCGTCATCGGAATTCGCGAAGGAAATAGAAGCGCGGAGAACAATATTTCCGCAGTTGAAAGAGAGATACGGCACTCGAAAACGCAGCGCAGCAACGGCCATCGTCATCCGCATACCGGTAGACAAAGTGTTTGCACATTGTGTTCGTACTTACTCCGTCCCCCCCCAAGTTTTCTTTCGATCGTTACGTTTGTTGCTCGTTAAAAGAGGATAAAAAACCATTAAAGGGACTCGCGTTCAGCGGCTCGACAAACGGCCCCGGATCGCCGTCGCGGTGAATGTTCTCGGGAACAACGGTACTCGGCCAGCTTTTGTTCCCGAATTAAGAGCAACAACAATTCCTGCAGGCTTTTCGCCGATCGCGGAATAGCGGGGCGAACGATCGAAAGAGCGGGGCCGTCGCGTTTTCAGCGAACTTAATTGTGAAAATAATTGTTGCGCATTTAATGAGCCGGGGGATGAATAGGGTGACCCCCTCGCGACGTTGAGCTACGCGCCTCCGCGCGTTCTATAAGCACCTTAAGTTTTACTCCTTCTTCGCCTTCTTCCTCCATCTCTCCACTGTTCAACCCACTGGTTTTATTATCCCGGTTTTCTCCCGTGTAACTCGCGCGCTCGCGACTTCACGGCTAATTAATTTAGTTCCGCAATTTCATCGGCCGTAGGAACGCTCGCGTCCCTGCGATTTACGTCCGTCCCGGATCCTCGATCCCCGTCGTTCGGACGTGCAGCAGGAAGTCGTCCCAGACTTGTTTACCAGCGTGCTTCCGTGGAAAATTTATCGACCCGGAAACAGGCCGAGTATCGCGATGACGCGTTCGAAAACGCGGCTACGCTCGCGGCTCGTGAAGAAATATCGCGTCGCGCTCGATACGGACGCTCGCATTGGAAAGCATGCGCTCTGTTCGCCCTGTCGAACGAGCCGCGTTATGGACCGCGTTCCAGCCGACGGCTACAATTTTTATCGGCCCTGATACGTTTAAGATCGCCTTCGAATATTTACGGCGGATATTGCCGCCGCAGAGCGCGAACTGATGACACTTAGAAAGCCAGCTGAGCTCGAACAGTGGGACGAGTGTCTGTGCTGGGTTTCGAAACGTATCGCGAAGCTTGGAATCCCGAAGTATGCTGGCAGTTGAACGTGGATATCGTACAGGTTGATGCAAAATTAAGCAAATCTCGTCGAGTACTCGCGAAAGCTTCGAAGGTACTTGGTCAAGGTTTAATTACCGCTTCCTTCCGTCCTAATCTATACAAGAGCTTCAAACTATCTCGTCCAGGTTCGAATCTTCTTGAAACTATCCAACGAAAATCGAGCGTATCCCGAGCAATTTTAGTAACTATCCCAAATACAAGGAATGTTCAATAGTAGGATGAGTTTACGCATCTGAAAGGACGAAAGGGGGTGCAGGGCGCGATCGAGGAGACAGAGACATCGCGTCTTTACGTTTCTTCTTTCCCTCGTCCATAATTACTCTTTCAAACGCGTTATTACTAACTAAATTAGGGATGGTTCATTGCTGCGATGCCCTATCCCGCATACTTGGTTCGCCGCATAAAAGAGAGAGAGAGAGAGAGAGAGGGAGAAGAGAGAGCATCGAACGTCGATCCGAGTTTAAACGCGAATCTCCTCCACGGACTAATCACCAGTAACAAGCCAGCACTCGTGTTCCTGATATGGGAAACGCGTTCATCCCCCTACGAGGGGGGTCGCGAAAGAACACTCGAAATGTAGCGGGCTATAGTAGTCGGAGCCTGAAATTTCATCCGTGTACAAAGGTGTACTAGAGCAGCCTGTGTGTTTGTGCAGGGAACAAGGCTCGAGCGAAGAACGAAGACAGAGGTAGAGAGTAGAAGAGGGAGAGTAGAAGGAAGCAAAACGAACGGACGTCGCATGGGCTGTGTAGCCAGAAACCTGGAAGCTCGCCGGGTGGGGGGTCAAGTGGCAAATATTAGTACGAAAACTGGCGTTGCCGTGCTTGCGAGAGCTCCGCGACGAAAGCTGCTTAAACGTTCCCTTCCTCCGCCTCCGTTCAACCAGCTCCACCTCCCCAAAAAGCCCTCGTCCCACCGGCACCCACGGCAACCAGAGGGAACCAGTCAGCCCTGCAGCCCTCCGAGCTCTCCAACACAATTCCCGCCTCGACGAAGTTCCCTCACCTTCCACTCGGTGGTTAAAGCCCCAAACGGATCCGTTCTGTGTGTGCGTGAGCGAGCAAGACACGGCTGGCGAACGAGACGGGGGTAAGAGAGGGAATTGTAGCAGCGATATGCTCGGGAATATGTACCAGCCCCAATGCCAGGATGCACCCGGGTAGCGATTATAATAGTACCGGTATATATTCCTTTGAGAGTGTGAGAGCGTTCCAGGAAGAAGACTTTCCCTAATCATATATCTACGTAACTGCTTCGCGAGGATCCCCGTGTGTAGCGGCCTAGCCGTGCTAATAATTTCGATGCAGCTTCTAATTACGATAACGACGATGCTGGCTGGGATTCCAACTTTTTCGATTAGCTAAGTCAGCCAGGCAATATTTCATTTAAAGGATCTGAAGGTTTTTCGTATCGTAATTTTGTCAAACATAGCATGAAATTGAAAATTATTAAGAATGTATCAACCATTTTATTCGACCATCATATCTACACAAAATCAGCGACAATTATCTGAATCTGTTATATTTATACCAATCAGTGAATACTACTGTTTCACAGAAATAGCTATTCGTTTCTATTTTCACGATATTCCGTCTGAACGAATTTTTTTCTCGACTCGCAACATCCTCTACCACTGAATCCTGCAGACAAACTAACAACGACACTCCCCAATTTAATCCAGCTAAACAAGATTGTTGCAAAACAAGCACGGGTCCCAGCAGTTTCGTCCCAAAATGCATGGCGAGTGTCACGCCTCGACCGGATACCGTCATTAAGAGGCACTCGCGCTGGTCGAGCCAACGAATCGTCGAAGAAAACTGTCCCAGCAGTATCTTTTACCGAACCGCGGCGGCCATTTTGGTTGCGTGTTTGCGGGTGGTGCGAGCGCGTTTGAATTCATTAAACGGACCACGATGAGGTCCTTTCCACGGGTACGCGCGGCAGGCGTTCGCCGTTACAACCGATTGCACAGAGAACGCCAGGCGCACTTGGCCGATTCGCGGCTAATGCGAACTAATTACCGGTCGACCGGAAG
The DNA here is from genome assembly GCF_050948175.1 of Xylocopa sonorina. NCBI lineage: Eukaryota > Metazoa > Arthropoda > Insecta > Hymenoptera > Apidae > Xylocopa > Xylocopa sonorina. The sequence continues at coordinate 7,690,653 of NC_135196.1, read as the reverse complement.
TTAAAAAGCGCGGACAAGCCACCGCTGGCATCCGCTTATACCGCCCCGACCCGTTTTCTAACCCGGCCTGGACAATTCCCAGGGAACGAAAGTTTCCTGGCCACGGTTCCAACGTTCGCCAGCTATCCTCCGCTGTTAACAGCTTCACCCTTCCGCCCCTCGCGTTAACGCACCCTGTCTCTGTTCTGGTTATTGCGATAAGTTATGATCGTGGAAATATTGGGCATCGTTCGTTGGTACCGGTGCGAAATTGTTATTTAAATTCTCAATGGTTCGTTTCATGGTGGAGTGTACATGAGATCAGAGCTTTCCAACCCTTTGACTGCTGCGGACGTGTACGTATGATCGTACGCGATCATTAATATACATGAGGGATGCATTCAGGGTGTTCACTTTAATGTTTCGCATAATTCGTTGAGTATGTTGAGTGTCTCGATAATTTAGTAAAAGATGCTAAACGGAATTTAACGAAGTTTCATGATTAGCGAGGTTGAACTTGTTCCAACGTAACTTTTTGAGAAATGCCTGTTTGTATTAAGCTCTCCGTCGCGAATTCTCTGAGGTAACAAATGAAAATAAAGAAGTGAGAAGAAGCGACGATCCACGCTAGGTAAATGTGAGTTCGAAACTATCCATCCGCCCACGCAGAGCGATCAATTCATCCGACATTACTCGGCGCAGAGGAAGCACGCGTTCGCCGGAAGTTTTATGGCTAATACCAAATAATTACTGACCGCCGGTGAAACAGGCTAAATACGGGCGAACCTCTTCTGGGATCCGCTTATTCCGCTTCGATTCAACCCCGTCGAGCTGACTCGCCTCGCGCACAAATCCCACGGAATAAAAGTTTGCCATCGTATTTGGTCCGATTCCCCGTTTCCATCTCTATTTTAATACCATATCCCGTGCACCTACGCGTTTTAATCCTCTGCATGATATTTACAAAGCACACGGCTAAACGCGATCCGATGCGCTGGACCGCTGTGTTTCTATTCGCTGAAGCGTTCGCGGCGTACCATGAATGTTTTAAAGTAACAGATTATTCCCATTACAAATTCTGTTTTTAATTATCGCGCTGACGAGCGAAAATGTTCAACGATTATCGAATACAAAAGTTCAATGATTCTTAGTTTCTACATACGTACGAATACATATGTATTTGCTTAACTGTATTATAATATTCACTGAGCGTTAATTGTCTTTCAAATATCACTCAATTCTGTCTTTGAAACATTAAATGGAATAATTTTGTTACACCGTAAGAATATAGAATATTGCATAGAAAGCAATTAACTGGAGAACTGATAAAAAGGGTCGCCCTAGGCGAATGGAATAGAAACGTTTCTCGCGCCGTGATGGGAGATCTCGTGGCAGGAGAAATAATTTCAGAACGTTTCGCTGGCAAGCGTTCGCAAGTTCGCGAGAAGACAATGACATAACGGCTCGAAAGAAGAGGCGGAACCGCGCGGCGGAGTTGCAGGTCGATGCGTAACTTTTTCATTTCCCACAGCCTTCCGGTTCCGTGGCAAGCTTCCTCCCAGCGGCGCCCGATGGGAAACCTACGCTTCAGCCCCGGCGATGGTGGTTACGTCACGTTCTCCTCCCGTGGAATATCTTTTGTACGTGAGCCTCTTGAATAAACATAATCGTGGCGAGGTAGCGCGCGCGTCCCACGGCGAGGGTTGAGCGCGCAAAGACGAGGAAGGAAATAGAGGCAGGCGTTAAGGGTGGCAACGAGCACGAGGCGAGCTCTCTTACGGGTAAACGATGAAAAATGTCGGCGCGTCGCTCTTAAGCCGCGTTTCCACGTGCGAAGTTTCCTGGCGCCAGTCGAATCTCTACTTAATTGCTACCAATTGTCGTGTTTCTTTCACTTTTCATTCGATAGTTGCTTTTATGGAATTTTTAACAATTTACGAGATGACACATCTCTGAGTTTCATGAGAGATTGTAGAACAACTTTAACAACCATTCTAAAAAGTACATATTTTCTTTGTCCGTTGATGCAGCGGCTTCATCATCCTCACATTTTTAACTGAACAGGCATACACGTTCACGCGCAAAGAACCAACGTAAACGGAGCTCGCTTGTGAGAACCGAGCTTTACGTTCGCCTGGCAAGAGACAAAAGGACGCCAGCACCGTAAAGAGGCCGCAAATATTTTCAACTTAATTACCCGCGCCGCTTCTTAACGGGCCATTCTGCTTTGAAAGCACGCGCCGCGCGAAAAGATACGTGCGCGCACTTTCTTGCCCCGCGTTCGTAACTGGTAACGGGGTTGAAAGCTAACTAAAGGGGTGACAGGCGTCGCTGGCGCGGAAACGAGATTTCAGCGATGGGGTGATGGAAGTGACGCGACTTTTACCGGAGAGATGAAATTCGGTGGAGCTCGTACCAGGTGGAGAATGGTTTTTGCGCTGGTCATGAGGGATATTTCTGGTAATTATGGTCGTGTCACGCGTACTGAAACGTACCGCGTTCGAATGGATTTGAAAAGCGAAGGTTTCGGGTCTCTCTTTTCGTGCTCCTGCATTATACATTTACCACTGTTGAAGCTGTTGAGCTAATAAGAACAGATAGCGCAATAATAGAAAGAAACATTATATTCCAGCAAATCTAAAATTCATCCTTCTCCAATCCCATCGATTAAAACTAAGGAATGTTCTCGCAACACCTTGAACTGATTAAACTTCGATACGAAAGGACATTGAACCCCGTAACATCTAATTCGGGTCACACGCGAAACAAAATCCTCGTTAATTAATCGAGACCATTATTGCCTTTGAATCAGCGACAGTTATTCAGGCGTTCCGAACAACTCATGTCGCAATAATTCACATTATACACTCCACTTGCAATTCTATACTAATATGAATTATAGCTTCAACGGAAAGCTCAGGTAACCATTTTCGATTCAAACTATAAGTAACACTTTCCTACTTACATAAAGTACGTGAAATCATAAAACACGTCTCCACTAAGAAAGCAATTCGACAGCAATCTAGCTCTAAGCGCACAAGTTTTTTCCTTTCTCCAGTTAACCAAGAACCGTCCTTTATCAAAAATGCTCTCCTCCATATTCCACTCCCACAATCGTAACGTTCATCAGCTCAACGTTAAACGTTCATCTTGGACCGATCGCGGCGGAGAACGAGGGTGCGCAATTATGCCTCGTCCTCCAGCGACCCCAACTAGGAAACGTCGCGGTGGCAACCACGTATCCCGGTAACGAGGGTCCAGCGAACGTAACAGAACCCCGTTGATCGCGGCAAACGAATCGAGATGAGCGGCGGTGGCCACGCGTCGGACCTCCCTTCGCCGGGATTTCGTTAATTCATCGCGTTCGGGAACGGTGGTAGGACGCGGCCCAGCCGCCATTCGGGCCGCGCGTCCGTTGCTCGCTCGTAGCCGCGCGATCGTTCATATTTAACGGGCCATTTGATGGATTGTACCAGCTAGCAGAGATAGGGAGCACAGAAGCGGGAGAAAGAGGTAGGGCGGGGAATGGGACGTATCCGGAGGTTTAAAGCGTAGCCTGGGTCGCGGTCCTCCGGGGACGCTGCATTAGTCACACTCTTGCATCGGTCGGCCTGTCTCCTTCCTTCTTTCCTACCCTGTCTCTCGTGCTCCTCGTGCCACCCTGTCTCTGGGCACGGCCACTGGCCTGCCTCTCTCTTTGCACAGGACGGGCACCATTTTCACGTGGGAATATTTAACTCCGCGGCGGCAAATTACTCTGCGGGCGTTCGGTCACCGGCGTCGCGCGTCTGGTAAAACCCAACCAGGCTCTCTGGCAGGTTGCGCGCCACCGCACCAGGAAACCGTCCTACACCAGACGGAACTTTACGAGCTACGCCTCCCACGGGAACGGATAAGGCAACGTCGTGCTCGGCTGACGTGCCCAACCGCCACCAGTCTTCCCGACAACTTCATGTAGGCGCGCGAGTACGCTTCTGTGTTTACGCGGCCAGCGTCGCGCCCTGGCTTCTACCTGGTGTTGCTAATCCTTTTTAATTCATTCGTTTCGAGGCGTACTCGCGGGCTCACCTCGGTTACAGGTGATCGTGAATCGCGAGCGTGTGATATATTGCGATATGGAACACTGAAATCAGGAGAATAGAGTTGTGCAGTAACTCTATAAAAATAGTTTTCCAGGATTAATAGTATGCAGAGACTATTTGGAATCTCTTCCCTATTTGTGATGATACGTGAAATATCTTTGTTACGGATTATTGAAAATTTCGCGAAATATCAGAAAACTTTGGTATCGAGGAAAAATATTTCTTAACCACAGGATATTCGCACGGATAACACTGATTTGGATTTTCAAAGGGGTTGGTTATTTCCGCGACAGGCGATGGATCACTTGTCCGACAATAAGTGAGATCGATCGTGTTAGGTGTCAGTGGCAGCTTAGCCGACCAGCGGACCGGTATTTCGATGTTTCACGCGGAGGATACGGGTGGCGAAGAAAATGCACGCGAGGGGTGTTTGTCGCGAACTGACGGCTGGCGCGTCGCCAAAGGGGGTGTCCTGTGTCTCTCGCGCGGACGCCGCCGGCGCTACGAAAGTTAATTTGCGTAATGGCGTGTTCAAAATCCGCGGGTCGTTCGCTCACCGGAAACGAGACGGATTTTCGTGCGCGTCTCGTCTGCTCGCGGTGCAACTTCGCTGGATTCTAAGCCCGCACAACGTTCATTTCTAAAACTGAATCGTCCCTAATTTGACAAACTGAACAGCGAATTTTCGAACGAGTTAATCGAAAGAACATCCGTCAGAGACGCATCAATTTCAGACAATAACCACGCGACATCATCCGCCTCGTCAGACGGTCCTTCGGTTCAATCGCATACTCGAACGTAACAGGAATAACAGAATATCGATATCCGGCAAGGAATGAATCATTCATATCGCAGGGGCACTCTATCTCCCTGAGTACAGTCGCTCATACTGAACGCACTCTACTTGATTCGCGTTACATTTCGCGCTGAGAACCGAAAACGAGAATAATATGCATAGCCTTGGAGATCGAGGAAAGATCAGAAAGCACGCGCGAAGGTGAAGAGCTTTGAACGAAGTCGAAAGCGCGACTGAAGATTTCCGCTTTGCGGAGCCACCCCCAAAGAAAGATTCGACCTAGATACCGTGAAAGCGACGCAGTCTGTTGGCTTCCGTAAAAACTTGATTGATCCTTTCTTTTGTGACACATTTCCTGCTCTCGTTTTCTATCAAGAAAAACGGCACAGAATGGATTTTATTGTAAATTCTCTCCTCTCCCTTATTTCGCATCACTCTTTATCGAAGGAACCAGTTCAATTTTTAGGATGCGGTACGATACGAACGCATCTCTGTAATTAGTGTTCAATAAAGATTTGTCGAGACCTAATCGTTGGAATGTAAGTCTGCAATATTTAGAAGGCGCATCGATTAGATTAATCGTCCATCAAAAAACGTAATCAAAATTCTATCGCCTTGCAATTGCTCACGAAGTTCGCAGTAACGCGGTTTAGAAATTTATGGAAGAAGTCGTTTCAATTTACGTGGAAATTCGAGTGGCGCAAACAATTATTTATTACGAATGAAAGCGGGTAACGCGCGATGGCGGAGCGCAGCTGATTATTTCGTCGAGGATACAGTCTTTGTAATTTGCTAATGATACACAACAGCCAGGTGGAGATGCATTTCGCATGGGCAAACAATGCAGCGCAGTGGCAACAATTTTCGTATAATGCAACAACGTAATACACCAGCTGATGTGCAGCGCGCTTCAATTACATATGATCATTGATGATGTTACGGATTTGTCGGCGCGTACCAGCGGGTTAAATTTAATCCGTTCACGACAGAACACGCGCGCAGTGTGCATCGTGCACGGCCTATCATGAAATTAGGAGGATTCGAATAGGCTAGACACTGGTACTCCTCCGTTCGCTTTGACGAGGCGATTTAATTGGAAAGTAATTAATCGTTCGATGCATTCGTCTGATTTGGCTAAGATCTGTTTCGTAGATTATTTGAAATTATATGAACAGGTGTGACCTTTTTTTAAATTTCAGCTTGAAAAAAATGGTAGGTCGAAATCTGGTTAAGCATTAAGTTAACAAAAACGAAGAAAGTAGTAAAACTATAGTTCCATCAAAATTTCATGCTATCTCAAAAGTGTTCTTTAAAGAAATATTCCATTGTTTATAGAATCGTCCAATTACAGTTCGACGAAACAAAATTCGGAATATAGACGAAGGGGACGGTCAAGAGAGACGCATCTGGATGCAAAGCCGGAAGAGACCGCGAAAACCGCCGGATCCTCGAGCAAAGACCAAAGGACGTCGTGATTCGACGGTCGGCCACGGGGCTGGCACACGTGTCGTTTTGCAATTCAACGCGCCCGGACAAGGCGGTGCGCAAATATGCGTTTTTGAGCGCGCACGGACCGAGTTAGATGCTTCGGGAATCACTATAAATGGTAATGGAGAGCTGTGTTCTTCACCTTGAGGCCGTGGTAGAGAGTGGACGGTGCGAGAGGGGTGAGAAAAGAATAGAAGAGACAAGAGAACGTCGCTGGTAGGGGTCTCGATGGGAAAAAGAAGACGAGAAACGGGTGGCCCCCGGGGGTGGTTTGAAAATGTAATATTTCTCCAGCGCCACGGAATAAATAATAGCGTCGTGCTATTATACGATGGTAATAATACACGTTCAATTCAATGCCGCCTTCCGACGCGACCTTCGTCTTGAACTTCGTAAAGTGCTTTCCGATGCTCCATTGCATTTCCATAAATTTCACCTCCGCTACTGCTGACGCGACCCACGGCTCGTTCATCCTTGATGAACTCGAGAAACGCGGATGGTTTGGCGTTAACTGTTGTTGGTAATTTATTCGTGGATATGCGTCGACAAATTGAAAGAAATAGACGGGTCAGAATCAAGAGAGGTTTAGTCTCGTAGAAACCTATACGGAGACGCATTGAGTTTCCATTAACCGTCTATAACGAACATGTTTTCTTGAGAAAATACGAAAGTCTTCTCAAAAACAAAAGATCTACAATATGTCTGGCATAAGAACTCCATCAATTGATATCGCTAATAATTCATTTAACGGCAGAATATGATCCAGGCCCCAGCCAATTTATACTTCATCCTTATTCCCGAGCTCGCCCCTCGGTCACGCGAGCGAAGGGAAAGCCACGCTTAACTCGCGGATTTCCATTTATCTAAGCCCTGTCGAACGACGTCTCGTGCTCTCGCGTTAAAACGATTTTCCTCACCTATCACGTTCCCTCCATCATTTTCCACCAATAATGCTCTGCAGCCTAAGCAGTTGCCCCCCCTTCCAACGAAAACCCGCCGTCTCTCGCGTCGCCGCGACGCGAGGGCGTCAAACGTACCGCGACAGATGCGGTCGCAAACACCACTGCAGGAAATTGCTTCTCGCCTATCTCCGGAATATCCTCCGAGTAGACCTCGTTCGTATTTAAAAAAAAAAAAAGAAGAACAGTACATCGAAATATCTAATAAAAAATTTAACTACAAATTTCTTGAGCACGCCTTTCAAAACAATTGATCAACTATCAAATTATTGTTCGTCGTTTGACGAATAACTGGAACTCGTAAAAAAATCCAAGCATCATCGGGATCGATAAAAGATTCTCAAAGTTCTGAAAATCTGGTTGGGCGTAAAGAATTCAGGAACACCTTCAGAACCTTCGACGGATAGGTCGATTCGAGCGGTAGTCCCCAAACCCCAGCGCAACTGCGCCTCGCGCGAGAAACAACCCCGCGAGGATACGCCGGCGAATACCGCGCGCTCCTCGCGAGGAGCGAAATCGAGACGGTAGACAAGACGGGGGCGAGATATGTTCGAGCCGCGAGAGAGAGTTTCGAAGGCTCGAATTGCAAAGGGAAATAACTTGGTATTCTATTAAAGGAACAAGCAGCCGGGAACGGAGATCGCGGCGGTGGGTTTCTGGGTTTGCTCGCGGTGCCGCAACGTTCGAGAGGGTAAGACGTCTCGCGTTATACCGGGCCGCGTTCGCCGCCATTGGGAATTAGTTGCGCGGAACTGTTTCCGTGAGAAGCTATAAAACTCGCGGTGGATGCAGCCGGGGCGCGTAGACTCGGATGGCTGGTGGCGGTTTGCGGGAAGGGTGGGCGGTGGTAGTTGCACCGCGGAGAAAAGGAGTTCTCGAGGATTCGGGTACGGCGCCGTTCTCGTTAATATCGGCGTTCGTTGCCACCCCACGAGCGCGAACGGCTGCGATGATGAATGCGAAACGCGCGTTACACGGATACGCGAGCGAGCGCAGAGACGGAACTTCGGGGGTTGGGGAAGAAACGAGAGGGAGTATGGAGTTTCTTGATGCGAGCGTCGAAGAAGGAATTACGAAGTTCTGCGTACAGAGCCGTCGAGGATCGAATATCGTTTCGAAGGATTTTGATGCCTCGCGTTATGATCGATTATTCATCTATTATAGGTAATTACTTAAGGGTGTATATAGTGGTATAATAAAAAATGAAATTCACTCGTGCAATGGTCTACGTAATTATTTTACGTGTGCAACTGCTGATACGATTAATTGTAAAACGAAATAAATAAATGATACCTTAGATCAATTTTAAAGTAGAAATTATTGGAATTCCTGTAGGAATTATTAATTGGATTCGTATCGCCTTTTAATTTCTGATACAAATCGATTTCGGCTAATGCGAATGATTCTCATTAAATTAATATATTCATCCATAACAAATGTAACGAATGATGCTGCGCCTAATGGATACGAATTTAAATCGAAATAACGAGAAGAATCTAAGTATGCGTATTACATATTTCTGCGAAATATGATCGAAGCGAGTAAATACTGGATATAAACATGTTTTGAATCTCATTCGAGAGAACTATCGGTGGGATTACAAGAAGTTGATTAAACAGATATATATGTAGGTTACAGTTGAATTAATCGTCGGCAAATATTCCATCGCAGAGATCGTATTTTCGAAACGGAATATCATTTCGAGGAAGATTTAACCAGGAAAACATCGGAACGGGTGCAAATAACTTGCTGCAAAAATATATTTCTGACGTACATCTGATAATCAATATCCACGTTCCGTTTAATATGAACCGTGTCTCGCGGCCAACTGAAATATTTTCCCGTTTAACAACATGATCGCTCATCGCTTGCAAAACGATTGCACAATTGCAAAAATCAATTTCACGGCACAAATACCTCCCGATGGCAACAAAGAAACGAGATCGTTACGTATTCTCACCTCCGCGATTTTCTAATAAAATTACATTCCACGGAGAACAAATAGGCGTTCGAACACCTTCTCGTGACCAGTAATCCATAAATTGACCACAAAAACCGGAATGAAAGAATGTTTCACGCGAACAGTTTCTTACAACACAATTGCGCTATAAATCACAATACGTATTACGAGAAGGAGAGGATAATGGAAAAGAACCATGATGGAGGCACGGTATCCTTGAAGCGAAACGGTTTTGTAGTCTGAATTCTATGCAGGAAGAAACGTAGTGGCATCGTTAGTCACTCTTCACGGTCGACGAAGGGTGGGTTGATGGAGCGAATCTCGTTCCCGCTTTAAGATGCCTCTCGCTTTATCTTTTCGCACGATTTGACAAAAAGCATTTGCTAGAGTGTATTCGGTAAAATAAAGCCAACTAGACACGAGCCCTCGAGCGCGTCCCAACGCCGTTTTGTTATCTAATGGTGCTTCCGCGTACCCTTCACTCTCTTTCGGATTCACGTCGTTTCATCGAATACTGCTTGGATTATTATTCTCAACGTTCGCTCGAGGAAATTTACTTTTCGACGTTTGCGACGGCGCGCTTTCTTTCGCGCGGCTCAAGTAAATTCCAGATCAAACAGAAACTGTTACTTCGATGATGACCAGCGTGCAAAAACGGCTAAACAATGGTAACCATTATATTTATTATTACAATTAATTATTATAATATGTAAGAAGGAAAGGGAAATAAAGAACGTTTCGTCCTGGGCTTGCTAGCGAACTCATCGATAGGGATACCAAAATGGCGGAGTGGTGCCTTAGACGCGCAGAGTAGTAATTTATCAAATCACTGATAAAGTAACTAACTGATAAGTTTAAAATTTTAGCTTGTCTGTCCTCCTCTCCGTAAAAGAAAGAAATAGGGATGTCCCTGTGAAGCTAAGGTTCGTTGCATTTCAAAATTTGTTCCCCAGCACGGCGCACTTTAATTTTCGCGCGACGGTTACGGCTGAATGTCCGGCAAGTTCCCCGGCGAGACTCGAAACTTGTATAACTTTTCGAGAACCCGATAAATTTCAGCAACCTTTCGCCAAAGCTAAACGCAGTCTCCCCCGGATTTAATTACACTTCGCTAAACTTGCGGTGGCTTGTTAACCCTCTAAAAGCTGTGTACTTAATAGACCTTTTTAACAGATCGAAACTTTCGAAACGTTCGTCCCATCCAGTTGAGGACCCCGCGATTTTCCCCTCTTAAAAACAGAATCTCTCGCGACGCTTTTACGCGAGTCGAAATTCGAGGCGGCTGAAAGATATCCGAAATGTCTTTCAAATATTTGAGGTAACAAACTCCAAGTATATCGAGAGACATTTGGAGAGATGTCTTCTTAAAGCAACACGACGCTACAGTCGCTGCTCGCGTTTCAAGATCGTTTATGAGCAGATATAAAAGTGACAAGAGAGTAACTCTGGCAATTTAAAGTTCTCATTGACTAGCTGTCAAGGGTGGAAAGTTGGCAGCAGAAGTCGAGAACAAGTTGGCGTATCGCGCGCTGGTAGAACTGGCTGAGAAACTCGGACGGAGATGAGCACGTGGGGGCCGCATACGCGACCTGCCTTCCCGCGAATAAATTCCCCGTACGTGTCCCGAATCGCGGCGAACGAGATCCCTCCGTCTGGCTTCCGGTCCCCGGCGGAAGGTGAGAGAACCGTTTCAGGAGGGGGCTCGTACGAATTTCGGGTCAGGGAAGACCGTCACGGCTTTCACTCGCGACGGTGCACGTTTCCTTCCCGCGCCACCTGACGGGAATATTATGATCGTGGATCGCGAATGGCGAGAGGGAAGTTCTCGCTGGGCGAGCTTCGAATTCCCACGGTTGTGAATTCCGTGTAACATCGGTGACTGGAAAATCGGGAGGCATCTTGTGCAAAGTTAAATGAAAAAGTTCGTGATTAGAGTGAGAAGTGAGATTATCTCTTGATGGATGATTGTATTTTGACTGTATTGTGTGTGTGGATGCTGAGAAGGAATGTAAATTTAACAAAAAAATAAATACAACATATAGATAATTAGTGGAATGCGAGCAATTAATTCTTGTGAAATGGTGAATCAGAAAATCGCAATCTTTTTTATTGTGCCCGAAGGAATTAAAAAATAGCGGTTGGTTGCGTTTACGTAGAGATCGCCTAACTGCTCTGAGAGACTTTCGAGGATGATTTAGGAGAGTTTTGAGACTCTACTTTGCTACGGATAGACAGTAATGTGCAAAGTCCGTCGATTGAAAGAGATAAGAATTTAACACCCAGCTGAGCTATCCCATAAAAATTGCGAAACTTGATAACTTATCATACTTGACACGCTCTCGAAGTATTTGCATAACGTTTGCGCGATTAGTTCATTTTTCTAAATAATAAATCACCCGCTTTTAAACATCGAACCAATGGAAACATTTCAAAAAGCAAGTTGAATATCCGCGAAACGCTAGTCGAAATTCGAGCGGGGAAACAAAAATTTTACTCAACAAGCTCGAACACGTTTTTTGTACCCACGAACGGCACTATATTACTCAGCCAAAATCCCGCAGCGACACCCAACATTCCGAAACGCGACTTTTTGCAGGTAAACGCGGGGATCCTGTAATCCATGCAGCTGGTGCACTCGATTACAGCTACCACGGCCACCAATATCCAAGGAAATCTGAATATCGCATCTTTTTCCCGCAAACGCACTCCACGTTCTCCACACGGTCGATCGTACGCGCGCGTTAACGTCCCGCCCTTCACCCCTGCCTTTCCCACCCCATTCCTTTCCGTGACCTCCTTCATTTTCCTCCGCTGTTTCACCTCTCCTTCTCGCCATCCACTGCTCTCACTCTCCCTCTCTCTCTCTCTCTCTCCCTCTCTATTTCTCTCGCCGTGAGGATTATTGAATTTCCTGTCATTTCCAGAAGAAATACGCTCTATTTACTTTGCCGTGCTACGAGCACGCTTCCAGCCAGGCTGAATGTGGACGCGAAGTAAGAAATATACGAAGGAGCCGCAACCAAGCACCCCCGTTCGTCCGCGTCTTGGCGAATCAACGCTATGATATTTTTCGCCGCCGCCACGGTCTCGAAATCGTGCGAGGACTACTGTTCTCTGTCGTGTCCAAACATCGAATCAGCCCTGATCCTCGACTGGGATGGGCTCGCAGTATTTGTTGGGAACTGCGACGTCGCGCGTTGGAAACGGTGTATTATTTTGGTGAAACGTTTGAGGAGCGTCGAGGGTGCTAAGCTGGGTGATGAAGCTGCTGGCCTCGCCGATAGAAGGGTGTAAGCGATGTCCAGACTATATTCTGAGCACTGTCTCTATGAGAAAAGTAACGCGAAGCGAGTTGTAGTTCCTGTCTTTGTGGAATTACGGTCATATTTCGAGGGCTTATGTCCACGCTCTATTAGGGTCAGTTGTACTAATATGGAATACGAAACTAACGTGGTCGAAACATGACAGCTTTCGAGAACTCTAACTTTTATTTTTATCCGTTGTTGATGAATGAAATTAGTTGCGGTTTTCTTCAATTAACGAATACACAAAGTACATTAATTACACGTTAGTATGATAATGAAATGTATGAAATGAAAAAGAGAATTCTCAATTTTTAAAATAGTATTATATCCAATACTGTAAATCTGAGTATTACCATGGTCTAATTATTTCCTTCATTACTGCATTCTCGTAATATTCGTTGTAATTAATAACATATCTCGTTAACTTAGTTTTTATGAAAACTGGATACGCTACGAGCATACTAGAAATGAATATTAATAAAAAACTTTTCCTCTATCCGTCGAACGTTCGAGTATCTTCGATCTAGACACAACATTCAACAACGAAGCATCGTTTTAAACATCATTTCCAATGAAATATATAATAAAATACCAGACTCTAGTTAAATGAATAATTCAGAAATGTAACTGCAAGAATTTCATCGAGCACCAAATTTCTGAACGCCATTAAACTCTCCCCTTCATTATACCGCTAACCGCTAATTCGACATCAGCTACCCGGCGCGAATTTCCGTCAATTCTAACAAAATTCCGTTGAAAATCGCCGCTGAGCAGCTACGTGTGCAGTATTGGTCGCGAGCACCCTGAAATGCGCTTCATCGTGAACGAGCCACGTTATCCTGGAGCCCCTCAGGCGGCAGCCTCGTCGAGCAGGTGAAAGGGGGGGACCGAAACGGAAAACACACCGCGTGCATATACGCTCGCACACAAAATGGCGTCAAAGTCCCGACGATCGGGGGTGGAGGGCGTAAATTGACGAAGGTTTAGCTCGCGGGCATAGCGAAAGCCGCGCAAGGGGTGCGGGTTCGCGCGTTTCTCTCGCCCCCGTCTCGCGATGAACGTGATACACGAAAAACCGTGGAGGAGGGAGAGGTTGGCAGAGGTGGAGACAAAGGACGGGGCGCGACAGGGCCAATCGCGTGGCGGGAATAAAAATCTCATACATGTAAAAATATTCAATCGAGTGTCCTCTCTGTTGGCGCTGCGTGGCTGCGTCTCGATACCGCCACCCCTTCCGGCCCGCTCTATCTCGGATTGCCTCGAGAAAAAGGGAAATCCTTTCTCGCCCCGGCAATCCTCTTCTCGGTCCTTGTACCGTCTATCCGGCGAACGGGAGAGAAAGAACGTGCGATTTCCTGCCTTTGCCGCGAGACGCTTTATTAGCGATCGCTGTCGAACACGCTCGACGACGTTCGAGGGGTAGGAGCGAGAGAGAAAGGGGTGAGATCGGGATCCCTGGGAGTATTACTGAATTCGTAAGCCGCGCCACCGCTCTCCGCTCGAAGGAGGTGGGAAGAAAAGATGCGAGATTGGGATATCGATCAAAGGCGGCTGACTTTGATGTAGCCGTAGACGAGCGCGAGTGGTTCAAATTCAGCGCGAGAACGGGGAGTTGTAGTTTAATTATTGCAGTTCCCGTGTAATGTACGTTTAATTATGGAAACGAGGTGCTTGGGGCAATTAGAGGGCCGTTTAGAGCGATGGTTATTGATGAATCAGGCTAAAGACTGTTTTGAATGTTTCATGGGGAAAACAGTGGCGCGGCAATTAGGGTTTCCGCGGGTATTAGATATTGTTCGAGGCGTATTATTCGTTGTTTGATGAAGCAATACGCGTTTCAGACGGTAAGGCGGGAAATGCTTTGCGTCGTGCGTATTTAAATGTGTATTATGCATGTTCGTACTCTAGTTTCTGTGATTCTTATTAAACCCGACGTTATTCGAAATCTGAAATTCACCTCCTTCCAAATGCGATAAATAAAAGTGAACGGAAAACACGCCAACATTTATCGGTACTGAATTACAAGTAAAGGAAGCGAGCCTCAAGCAGACCCAGTAATCCAAATCTATTCCACAAAAGCAAGAGAACTTCCGTTACTTAATATCGATCTTGAAAGAATTCTGTTTTTCTGAAAGCACGGAACGAGCGCCACCGTAAAACTCGAACCTTTGAAAGAACCGTTGAAAACAGCGTCGAAGAGAGAAAGAGAGAGAGAGAGAGAGAAAGAGAGCTGGTCGAGGCGAACGCGACATTAGGTAAACAGGTCTGACGAATGCAAACTGTTCCGGGGTCCAAAGCTGCGTCTGAAGGAACGCGACAAATCTCGAAGACGCAACGAAGGAAAAGCTTCGGCCGGCATTTTCAACGATCACGTCTTCGCTCGTTCGTGTCCAACGAAAATAGATTCTGACCTACAATTGTCGTCCTCGACGACAGAACTTCGCGAAGCCAAACTAAACACACGAACTCTGAATTATTGATTCTGATCGTTACGTAATTTTCTGCTCGATTCGGAGCAAGTCCGAACGCAATTTCACTTTTTTCATCGCGATTCGTATACATCGTGCGATTCTTTGCAAGCTTCTAAATTTACTTGTGAGGCTAATATATAATATATATATACACACAGTGGCGACGAGAAGTATTGGCACATCGACGAATTGATTTTAGAATTCCCTTTAGAAACACATTCTTACGTGGTTGTAAGAATATAGCACTCTGGAAATGAAATGTTCAAGTTGATTAAAAGGCAACTGATTTCGAAACATGGACAGGTGCCAATACTTGGGCACATGTACGCGCACACACGTGTCACAAGAGTACTTAGCAACGTGAAAATGAGTAGTATATACTGAACGTAGATCATTCTTGCAATACGCGAACTATAATAATAGTTCTTTAGGAATATTTTCCTAACAAATATGGCAAATGGAAAGCTTCCAAACTTACACCTTCAAATTTATGCTAAATTAATACACACGAAGACAAAGTAAATTTGCACGTTCACATATTCTAAACGCACGCATACATTTGAAAAATCCAATATCAATAACCACTCAACAAAAGTTTTGAAAGAGAAAACCTCTAAAATATTCTTCTGGTTCGTTCAAAGGTTCCTCACTCAGGGTGAAAAAAATCGATCCCAATTTCTCAACCACCCTCTTAACCATCACGATTGGGTGCGGCGAAGTCGCGAGCAGTGGGTGCAGGGGGTGCTCGCAGAACGCAGGGATGAATGCGTCGGCCGTGGCACAGATTGCGTTACACGTCCAGGCCATGAGAACGGATTTTCGTGGCGCAAGTGGAACGGACGAGGGCTCGTCAGCCCTTCCGTGCGCCTCTTTTAGTCGCGACTTTATTGTAACGAGCGGCCATTTGTCCACGTCGACGGCATTCGGACGGCGCTTGGGGCGAGCGGATCTTCTCAGAAATTCAGCGTGCAAGCCGCGAGCATGTGCTGCGACGACGTACCCTTGCTGCTTTTCACCGATCGAACACCCCCTTTCTCTTCGCAGACAGAGTTCGCAGCGTGGCATAATAGACGGGTATATAAAATACGAGTTTCTTCGAGCTCGTTCCGCCGCGATTGTCCGACAGGCTGGCGGGCTGGACGTTAACTTGACGTTAATTGTGCGACGCGTAGACGGTCTTCGGTTTAGGACGCGCGCGTCTCGTTCGGATTAGATTTAGGTTAGCACCTCGGCTGTTCGTTACGTAAAGGATGGTTTGATTTAGACTGCGAAATCGAGCGGACCGGCGTGGCTTTGATGGAGTGCTCGAAGAAACGCGGAACGTAAGGGTTGTCTCGGATTCGCTGGGAGATTTATCGCCGGACGACTTTTTGCCGCCTCGCTCTTGGAACGCGAAAAACTCGCGTCCACACGCTCGACGACGGTTCCCTGGCCACAATTTTCAATATCGAGCGCCGCGGAACCTCGTCCCTCATTTTTACATTTAAATAACCGCTTGCTGGAAATTCTCCAAAAGGGAAGGGAAAGCGAACGCGGGCGATGGTAAATTAAAATTTCGCGCCACATTCTCGCCAACGTTGCAGACGTTTACGATCGGTATTTCCTGCTTAGTCGAACGTCAGGCTTAACCCTCTCAATTTTGTATCGCGCTTATCCCACGGCGACTCGGATGGGATTAAGACCAGGCGCATCTACAACATCTAGACCGTATTTCTCGATACTTTGCCCCTGCACCCATCGCGGAACTCCGACGAAATCCCCTGCAAAATACAACGTGGAAAGACGCCAGGCGTACCACCTTTCCAGTGCAACGGAGAATATTCCGTGTAAAATAAGATTCCAGCCGTCGAGGCCTCGATTTAACGGAACAGTCGCGTCGAGAAGCGAGAGGAACCATCGAATATCGGTCAGAACCGCTCGTTTTTTCCATCGACCATCCACCTCTCGCTGTGATCACTGTCACGTCGTCGAGAATTCCTCGAAATTAACAAGAGCTGGCAGAGTTCGACTGGCGATCGTGCGCGGCCGTTTACGCGCAGACCGCGAGAGGAAGGGAAGACATATGGCTGTGGAAGAGACAGGCCATAAAGATGGCTGAAGCGGGGCCGAGGAGGTCTCGAGGATGACTCAATTCTTGGCACGACGATCCGCAATGCGCGATTACCGCATAACCACGTAACTCGCTCTGCCTTTCTGCCAGTGTCATCCACACCGCGTGTGCTGGCTTCTCCAGAATACTTTGCTCGAGTGTTCCAAGTGTTTTGGAAGGCAAACACTGTGCGCTGGATAGTCTGACGGTACGTTTGAACAATCGGCTACGAAATGCAAAGATTTCGCAATTCCTTTTTTATTTTATGAATTTTTATTCCGTTAGAACGATCGAGAATATATTTTCAATTAATATTATTACACTTGATGGTTGAAATTGTGTATTTCCCAACGAAATGATACATTTGGAAGAGAATAAGTACAGATTCGAATACGTTCGACCGGAAGCGCCACGTTCTCCAGCGACATCAGAGCTCGCGAAGTTCTCCAGCAACGCGGACTTGGAACATTTCGACGAAAGACACTCGCCTTGCTTTTTCACCGAAGGAAAGCAAACCGAGACGGGCAGTTTCGCACGCGACTTCGAGAGCGAATCGATCAACGTACCCGTAGACGCCGGTCGCCTATCTCTCTAGGCTGGTCCAAGAGAAACACCGTCCCCAACGGATAAATTGATTTAGCGCCGTTGTCTGAAATACCTGACAGCGCTTTGCTCGCAGCTAGACAAGCTGGGCTACAAGGAATTGTACTCTGCCCTTTCCGAGGAGAGAGGGAGCCTTGCCAAATTTATACCGGAGCCGTTGGACCCTTTCGACTTCGCACGCCGTTTTAAAATAGCTAGCCGACAGCGAAAAACTCCGCCGCCTCTTGAAACCGTGTACCACGCTCTTCCTCGTTTCACTGCTCCGCCTCTCCTTTTTCAATGTTGGCCGAGAATTATCCGAAAAGCAATTATCTGGAATCGTGGCGTGAAAAACGAAAACGTGGAGTGTAAAAGGATACGTAGGTGTAATCCTCCTTCGAATAGGATTATATTCGTTGACGATTACGAGCATTTTAAATGGGGATTTACTTAACGTTTTATACGATTTATTGTTCCAAGAAGGTGGAGATTGAAAGCTGTAACGACGCATGGCGGTGTACGCGCGGTCAGGCTGTTCAAAGGGTTGAACGATGCGTTTCTCTTGGATCTAAGATCTTTACGTTGTTCGACGTTCGTTAAAATCAAGCAGAGGGGCTCGCGCGAACCGTAAAACACCGTTTCATTGCTCCTTTGAAGCGACTGATACGACGCGTCCAGCGGCACGATGAAAGAACGAGCTTTATGTAAGACTTAATGACAGCTAAGGTGGGTTCGAGGATCGCTAGTGACGCATAGCTGGAAATGATAACCAAAGGAGCTTGATAGATGATGTGTAAATGAAAATTTTCAATTAGCGTTTCGAGCAAAAATTTGTACAACCACTCGTTGAGTTTGATAATTATAATATTCTGTGATCCCAAAGCTTTCCACAATTATTTTTAAGTTATTTAATAATTAGTGGATTCATTATTTATAGAAAGGGCGTATTAGGTTCAATTAGAGTTAAATAAGTAACAAAGATTTTACCTCTCTTTTCTGTTGCATCGTGAAATTGAAATTTAAATAACTAATTGATTGGTTGAGCGTGATCAATTGGTTCGTGGAATGCGATGTTTAATAAACTTTGTTCGTGATTTCCGAATTAATAATTCGATTTTCAAATATTAATAAATAAATATTTTCCATTTAATTACACGCATCGTAACACGACGCAACATGTAAAATATCCAGTGAACACGTGAAACAACTGTTTCATTTCTTTCAACAATCAATAGCGGAACTAAGATAGAAAGGAAATTCTCTGTATTTTAACGAAACATAAAAAAGGAAGGTCGCATCACATACATTCACGAACGAATGATCCGCAACAAAGCGAAAGGGGTAATCAGGGAATGGAAAAAATTCGTATCGTCGTGAAACGTGGACGAACGAACCGGGCCCGACGTGGGGGATATTCCTTTCGCACGGATCAAATTCGTGCGCGAAGGTTTTATTAATAGGCGCAAGATATGAAGCCACTCGATCGCACTCCGGAATGGCTTCGGGGTCGCGTTTTACCGGGTTCAATCGCAATTTGTCACCGACCGCGCGCCGCGGTGCAAACGACACGGCTCGCGCCGCGACTCTTTTCCATATTTCACCTTCCCGTAATTAAACTGCATTCGATACGCCTTTCACCGTGAACGGAAAATCGAGAAAAACGCTGGCGTGCGCGCGAGCGCGCGCGAGAGCACCCCTGGACGCCCAGCACCCCGACCGCGAGCGAGCGCGCGCGCCCACGCCTCGCGCACCCCTATCAAAGGTAATTACATTTTTATTACGTCTCCCGGGAAACAATTTTGCGGACGTTCCACAGTCGATCGGTCAATTTACGCGCTATTAACGCGAGCTCGACATCGCGCGCTGTCCATTTTCCAGCGGACAAGCCTCGTCAACCCTTCTCTTTTGCGCGACCTGTCGCATCGTGCATGGTCATCGAATACGACGAAACTCGGTCCCTACAGTGACGTGCGCGTTCTCAAATTTTGAAACCAATATAATACAGTGAAACGTCTATTACGTGGACGTCGATTAATTGGAAGACGTCGCGAGATGGTCTTTGTCTCGCCAATTTTATTTTTAATTCACTCTGGAAAAATTGGAACTTCATTTGTTTGTATTAAACGACGTCAAAGAGCGTTTCAAACGGAACGGTCTTTCACGTGGTAATTGCAATTGCGCGGTTTACTTCCAGTTTTTGTTTTTAACTTCCACATCGAAGGATCTAATCACGTTACTGGAAAAATGTAGCGCGTAACGTTGTCGCATCGAGTACCGCTGGAAATTCTGAAACTTCAGAGGTCCACCATTTCATCAAAATTCATTCAAAGCTGTTTCGGGAAAGACTGAATTAGAATTTGAATCTGCTACCCTTTTAAAAACCTTTTGATCTCTGTCACTAATGTCGATTTCCTTCCAAGGGATGAACTATGGAAATTTCTCGTTTTTGGATCAGAGGAACGAAGCGTAAAGTATAATTTTTTCATTTCTTAATTTTTCATCAAAAGTTGAAAAATCATAATGAAAATGAATATTTTATAACAAAGCCATTATTTGTAGTCATGTTAAAAGCGAGAAAGCGAATTCTTCGAATTTTGAAAGTCATATGATAAAGTGAGGTTGGACGAAGCCCAAATTCAAATGTGAATTTCATTAATGCAGGAAAGAACTTGTGTGTGTCGGGAAATTTTCTGGAAATTTTTGACCTTCTTCTCTTCAAATTCTTGCGCAAACAACTTGTTCTACTCTGTTCAATTCGAAAACAAATGAAATTGAAACAGCACTTCCAACGTCTGCCAGATAATCGAATTCTTTGAGAAATTTCTGCCGTATTTTTAGTATGCTATTGGTTACATTATCGAACTATACTTGTACGTGTCTAATCAATATCCTCGTTTCATCTACTCGACCTGAAGCGATCTATAAATAAAATGTATCAAAATATTCCAACTCTTGAACTTATCGATATTACACGTTCCTTGAAGAGTTCACGCAATATCATAATAATTTCAGCGCAACTGAAAGCGTTGAAAAAAAAACTCACTTCCTACGTAGCACTAATTAATCGCACTTTTAGAAACGTATTTCTCATAAAAATGCCAGTTATACGATCCAAATAATTCTGAGGAAGAACGAAGTTTTCCAATTCATTTCTCCCGGCGAACGACGCTCTCTCAGCCCCTCGGTCCGAAAGAAAATAAGAGAATCGCACGCAAACCACCAATTTGCCGAGCTCGTACGAGACGCGGCGTAGCGAAATATCAATATCGTCGATCCATACGGTGACGCGGAACGGAGCTGGCCAATTTCAATCGCGTGAAACTTGAAGTGACCGCAGGCCGCAGAATTCGTTTCGACGGTGCGCACGGAATCGATATCCAATTAACGGTGATACTCGCAAGAACACCGTTGCAACGGCCACGTACGCAAGAACCGCCAACAAATACTTTCTACCTGGCTGATTAGCCGCTGATTGCGACCGACCTAAAAACGGGAATCACGCGCCCCTTTTACCAGTTTCGTTTTCACGGTTTACGGGAACAATAACGAGACGACGCGTCGAATTTTTCTGTCGAATCCCCGATATCCGGCACGGAGGGTTCGATGACAGGGCCGTGCAACTGCACATTAACCGCCATTCATCCAACATTTCCGATAATACGTCGGGGGAATGTTTCGAACAAAAGTCAGTTAGCATCTCATTCGCTGTGCGCTAAAAATTCCTCATTGTTTTCGTAATGTCGAGTGTCCTTTAAATGGTAAAAACAAGTTCAAAAACAGCTCGAATCAAAAATAACTTTAACCAGCTTCCACGTGAAAACTGCTATGCGCATCTATGTTCCATTTCAAGTAAAATAATATTTAACATCAATAACGACGGTACCAGTTTATCTTGACAATTTTCTACCAAAGTTTCTCCCCAGAATTCCGTGAAACATTTAACAAAACTGTTCCCTCGTACTCCGCAGAAGTATATCTACCCGTCGTCTGTCCTTTTTCTGAAAATATTTCACTAGAACCCGACTACGAACTAGCAAACCGAGAGGCAAGGGTGCAGAAACGGCCTCTATCGACCGGCGCACATATTTCGCGTGAACCGTGGCCGGAAAAACGGCCGTTGGAAACGAGGGGGATGAAACAGCCACCGAGAAAGAGGTTATTTCGGAGCCCCTCTGACCGGTCGAACAACGGACGAGAACGTAACTTAATAATCTTCGAACAAACACAGCTTCATCATTAATTATCGCCGGGAATCCGGGTTTAAAACTGTTGGGAAGCTACGCGATATCGGCCGATACTGTGTGCCGTGCAAATACACTTGGCAAACACGCCGGATATATCCGCGTTTCGAGCAGGGCGCCTGTGGCTGGAGCGTTTCCACGGACCGAAATCATAGATGAAGCCTCTCTCCTACGTTCAATTAAACGTAATTTACCTGGGCCGGGCCGTGCCGGGCCCGGATTGATTTGTTCGACGGAATGGCAAATAACAGGATCGCGGGCGAGATTTATTTTAAGTTCGCCCCGTCCTCCCTCATCGCCCCTGCCGTTTCTACCGTTCGGGTGTTCGCGGGCGAGGAGGGCTCGTTTGCGATGTCGGTCGATTACTTGCGGAATAGAATCGGCCCCTCTGGCCCGGCGGCTGTATCGATTTTATTTCACGCGCGAAACACGCGCGGTCGCTTTCACGTTTTCCCTCCGCCGCCGCCCAACCCCCTTCGTTTTCACCCTCGCTCGTTGTTTCGTCCGCTCGCCGCGCGTGGTTGCGAGATACCCGACGAAACGCGGAAAACTCGCTGGGACGAGGCTCGCGAGCGAGCGAGCGAGCGAGTTCGGTGGGATTTGTGTTCTTGGGTTTCATGAAAATCTGAACGCCCGCTTTCTGCCCGCCAAGCCGACACGGGGGCGGGTATGAAATTTTATTGCGCCCCGCTCTGACGAACGGAGACCCGTTTTACGAGCAACAGGTACTGTAAAGGTGGCCTGATTATAAACTTGTTAATTAAAATATATGTGGGTGCTTCTTACGTTAGTGGTTCGCTGTCGTTGCGTGCCGCCATTGCAGTTTAATTGCTCGCCGTGATTTTCGGCTAGCCGTGATTTCAGTAGCGAAATTTGATTTAGTAAAATGGGGACAAGTTTCTGGAAATTATATATTTGTTTGAACGCATGTTATCGCGACATTTACGTTTTTTTCTCTCATTGCCAAGAATTTGATTAGATACGTTTAGGAATGTACAAAAGTACCAACCAGCCACCCAAAATTCCAGCTAGACTCCAGCAACAAGAATTACAAAACGGTTCGCCATTATTACTCCGTCGTTTCGTTACAGCTCGACTGGAAGCGAGCAGCGTCTGACACCGTAGCGCTTCTCACGAAAATTTTCAAGCGGAAGACCGCGTCGTAGTTGCGCTTGAACCTAAAGCAGCGAGTTTAACGACACCCTGGGGGGTGGTTCTCGAGCTGCTGCACCAACCTTACGCGAAAGCTCGACGATGGAAAGGGCGTTGAGGCTGCTGAACCGAACCGAGTGTACAATAATGCAAAGCGTTTGCTACTCGAGAAAACAAAAGAACAAACGGTGGAAGTTACAAAAGTGTTATTATATGATTTGGAGCTACATACTAATATACTGCTTTGACAATTAATCGCTGCTGACGTGAGAAAAGATTCTTGCTCCGTTAAGTATACGAATAAATCAAAAGTTCTTCGTTCACAGAAAAATATGAAACAGACATAATTGCCTAGGAAGGACTATGAACAAACTGGAAGCGGAAAGTAACAGATGAATCGCTTATTTATTCGTTGTGACACGAGTTCGACTTCTTCTTTACAGGCGTCGAGACGCTTGGAATGGCAGCTCATTAAATATACGCCAGGTAGCGATGACGGACACACGCTCGATCCTTTTCAGAATTTTTCATCCCCTACCTTACAAGACGACTCAGGATCGATATGACATCTACATATGCGTGTCTCGTACATTGTGGGTATATAAAAGAACACTCGTTAAGAAATTATATTCGCATCAGAATTATAGAAAGTGTTTGTTCACAAAATATTCTTAAATCGTGTTCGCGCAACACGTAGTTAGGGGTTGAATATTCACTCTAAAAACTTTGCAAACTAAGTTTGCGTGCATTGTTTGCGAGTAGTGTTCGCACGCAGCTTACTCTCGTATAAACAGCTTTAGATTTCAAATAACGAGCACTACAACTTAATCACTTGGAACATTGTTCCAGTTGTATCATACTCAGAAACTTTCTTCCCCGCTTTTCTCTAACTAAAGTCAGCGAACTGGATTCCACGCTATTCGTACAAGCGTTTGAAAAAGTGGAAAGCGAGGGACCCGAAAATACAGCGATCCACAAAGCTCCTCGAGGTCCCTCAAGACCCACAACCGCACGATCCAACCAAAAATCATCCCCCACCACCCGGAAACGATCAATCGGCGCTCGAAAGTTAAAGCGGGTAGACGCGAATCCTCGACGTTTGGCCAGATTCCCGACTACGATCTCGCCCCTCAGCGAGCGTCCCTGCGACGTGGATCTCTATCCGCGAGACTACTCGCAGCGGAGAGAAGCGGCGTTAATTGCGCGCGAACGATAACAACGACGAAGCGGTGTGCGCGTCGCTGGCCTCCGTCGATGTAACCGCGGCGGAATAAATCCGAAGAAACTTTTGGACGCGGTTCAAAAATAGACGGTGATTTACAACCGAGCCGGCGTGTTATTACGAGAGAGGGACGGTAGACGCGCGCGCGCGTTTAGGCGAGGGGCTGCTGCTGTACGCGAGCGCCGCGAGACAATTTCCACGGCGATGCCAATTCCGTCCGCGCGGTACGTTAGGTAGGATCGCACTTAATAACGTCCACCAGCGACGAAGACGAACTTGACGACGAGCGTGCCCGCGGCCGCGAAACATCCGCCAGGCAGATTTACGCGCGGACAGGGTCCACGTGGATGATTTACGGGGGTAGGCGCGTTCGCGCGGATCGATTCGCACCCAGAATGTCCTTGCGCTCGCCATCGTTCGCCGTTTAGGCCGTAAATCAACGCAGGACGGTACAAACTGATACAGTTGGACGCGTTCTATTGGACGTTCTCAGCTTTTCTGCTGTTCTCTCTTCTTCCTCTGCTCCCCCCCGCACGGGCTTTTTTTCAGTTTCGCCTAGGTTTCTCTATTTTTGGAAATACGTGGAACGAAGGGCTGGCGACAATTCCGCGAGCTGATACCAGCGGAGACTCGATTGAACGCGCGAGTGTCGAGGTTCCGCGCGGAGTTGCGCGCTCACGAACGAATACAGTAGCAAGCTTTTGCGAGGATTTTCTTGCGATCTACGCTGGATGTTGCTCTTTGTCACGCGTTGAATTCGTTGTTGCACGTTTTATAGAGGCACGTATTCGCAGTCGGATAACGCGTTCGAATTTCGAGGACGTCCGACTCGTATTGTCTCTGTCGCAACGTTGACGAGTAAAATTGATGGAGATGCAATTATGC
The DNA here is from genome assembly GCF_050948175.1 of Xylocopa sonorina. Taxonomy (NCBI): domain Eukaryota; kingdom Metazoa; phylum Arthropoda; class Insecta; order Hymenoptera; family Apidae; genus Xylocopa; species Xylocopa sonorina. Next base: position 7,665,442 of record NC_135196.1, on the reverse strand, counting down.
GGTATTAAAGCAACAAAAGCGTGCGCTCGATAATGCGCGGACGCGAGTAAAACAGTTCCTCTTCTTTGGTATATGCTGTCTCAGGCGACGCGCGCGCATCGACGAGCATCAGAGAGCATCGTAGACCATCGAGCGGCGTCGAATAAATTTGCATTCGCAGGGATTTCAATTCGCTTCGACCGCGGCTAATTCGAACGATAATACTCGGGCTCGAGCATCCACGGTGAAACAAACCGAAGCCAGAGAGAGGCGAGCAACGCGCGCGCGCGCATACGTCCGGCGACCGCGCATGCAAATCACTGATTACAAATTAAAATTGTGTCCCGAGGGAGCGAGGCCTTGTGACGAGGGTTCGAAGAACGCGGGGGTTCTTCCTGGTATTTCGTTTTAGAAAATTTAAATTCAAACCCGCCGGGACGCGCTCGCGGTTACGCGCGCGTGTATATGCTGATGGCCCGTGACCATGGCGGACGTGCGTGGAACGCGGGATGCAAATGGAGGCTGCTCATCGGATACACGAGGAAGCACGTGGGTGGAAGACGCGTCTCTGGTTGGACAGGCGATGCTTGTCGTTTTTTTTTGCGGTTCTGATAGTTCATTTTGCTTTTATTTATGCGTTCTTTATGCGCAGGGAGATCACTGAGTGATTGATTGGAGACGCTCAGAAGAGGTATGGTAAACACTTGAGCTGAACTATGTAATTATTGAATTACTCAAGAGACATATGTTAAATTTAGAAATTAGGCAGAAGATGGATTGATCTGTCTGATTTCTGAGTGAGTTTATATTATAATTGTTGGATTGTGTTAACGAATGTATATGTCGCAGTTAGCAGCATTTCTTCCTTTTTTTGCATTTGGTTAAGTATTCAGAATCTATGTGTACCCTTGTATATACACATTTTTGACACATTTAGCACGCGCGCGCTCAGATTTCGTACACATTAGCCAGCTGAGCGCGTAATTTAGATTTCATTACCATAAATTTTCCCCTCCGTACCCAACCCCCTCCCTTATTCGCTCACTGCTCTTTACGAGAGAGATCGTATCATCCGCTAATGCAACCGCGACGTCCGGATAATACCGTGGCTTTCCCGGCTTTCCACCGTTGCCTTCTTTTCGCCAGCGTGGACAGACGAAATAGAAGATTTTAATGCTAATAACGAATCGTTACTGGAACGCGGGTCGGCCACAGAAATATGGCCCGAACAAATTAGCCCGTGGATAACTCCTGTTCGCTGACCGAACGTTTATTCTTTTCCCCCTGCGAATTCAGGGGCAGACGTCCAGTAATTTCATTAAAACGCTCGGGGAAACTGACGAGAACTAATATTGGCCGGTAAAAATCCTGTTAACGGTTGCGTTGCGACGTGGCTAACGCGAGTCATGTACACTGTACCTCGCGACGATTCGTTTTCTAAACGTCGCGAAAAGGAACACTTCGGAACTCAAAATACAAGTTTTCATGCAGTTTCAACGCCACAAAGCTCAGAAAAAATTCTTAGCATCGATCGTTCTACCATTCCATCAAATTAAATTCTGTATAATTACAAAAAAAAAAAGAAAAAAACGAGTTTGATCTGCCGTCTGCTTATTTTCGTTAACGAAAGGAAAAATTGCAAATCAGACATTTCCACGCAGAGAGACCAATAACCCGTGAACAGCGCACACGCAAGGAAACCGAAAGGCAGCCGGAGGAAACAGAAAGAAATCGAGCAAATCCTTCTGAAAACCAGTCCCGTATGGAGGAGGGTGCCCGGGGGTGGTGGCGCAAACGGGCACCGTCGTTCCACCTGCCTGGCTACGTTTCAGCAAATGGATATTACCAGCAGGACTTATGTCCTCGCAACCGAGGAGGTCGTACGTTTCAAAGGAGCGGACGACGGAAAGAAACCGCGCTCGAGGAGCTGGATGAAAGGTCGGGTCGAGGGACGACGGGGCACGGCGAAAGGGATGCAGGCACGAGAGCGTGGAACGAGACGGACTTAATGGAGCGGAACGAATTTAAAAAACCCGGCCGTTCGACGGAAACGGGGAAGAGGAGCGCGCGCTGCGCTTCGTATCGCGCGCGGAATACGTGAAACGGCGTATGCATTGTTCCTGAACGCGTTCTTGTTGTTCCACGCTCGAATCAGAGTGCTTGGCTAAATGCATTGGCTGCAAAAAAAGTGGTTTGGGTTCCGTTCGTAACCCATTCTAAGCAGGAAGACTTGCGAGTTAAAGAAGAAGGATAGCACGTGTTGATCATGCGGTCGTACGATGGAAGAGTTATCGTGTAGTTTAGATTAAAATATAGAACGAAAGTCTCCAAATTAAATGAGATTAATATACCTTGTTCAATTTTAAACGTTTCTGCATAAGCACAGTTATAATCTGATTTTTTTCCTGCGACTAAGGTGTGGCTCCGCCATTTTGGTATCATTAACGACTCCACTAGCAGGCCCAAAACGAAACGTTCTTCGAAGAGGCTAGAATAGTGCGTATCGTACCAAGGCAGACTGTTTTTAAGGCTCGTAACAAGCAGAACGTATTGTAAAAAGGCAATAAACAAAACACGTATCACTGAGCAGATCCACGAGCTCGAAACGTAGCTCTTATTATGCAGAATTTATCAGCGTACAGAAGACTTTGACCTGTACTTTAGTTCAGCAGGTTGTACAGTAGAGTTTATAGGAATAGCGCGGTCGTAAAGTTCGGTACTCAACAGAGACATCTTGGCGGAACAGCGACCACGACCATATACCCAAACTGCATTGCATTATAACATTTGTTAGACGTAGAAAAGTACTAATTCCATGTTGACTTTGTGCCCGAACTGGAACGTGGATCGACATTTTTAACTCTCATAAATATGGTTTCGTTTATATTGTAGGAATATAGATGTAGATTCTAAAATTTGAATATTTCCCTCGGATGACCGATATAGAATGTAACCCAGGGGACCACGTAGCAAACTTAATCTGAAAAGAGTTTTCGAAGGGTTTCTTCTTTTATACATACATGAATCTATTTCTGTGTCTGTCTATCTTATAATTTATCATTATTTTAAAATGTAGTATCTACAGAAGTAGATATTTGATTCTTAATTTAGGATATTACTACGTATAATTATTAAAGTCTACCTATTTTTTAACCCCTTGGGCTCGACGATCATTTCGGTCGTGCGGCGCTGCAACTCGAGACGATTTCGTATTTTAATATATTATCTATGTTTACATTTTAAAAAACATAATTATTGGAGTTCAAGTCCTGTAGTTACGTTTGGAGTGATATTTTACAAAAACGCTTACCAAGACATTCTGAATTGTCGGAATCTTGCGGGTCCATGGCTGCTACTTCGAGATTCACCGTCTATAACTCTAATTTTATTATTCCTCACACCCGATACTACATCACTATCACGAATAGATACATTTCTGATCGATTGAAAATCACACTTGCCTTAGAACTTTCAAACGAGTGACGCAAAACTTCGCGATACGCGTGCTTGCTACGATCGCCGAAGCTGTACTAACGCTGGATCTGTATTCAACGTGAGGACTACAGTCGTAGAGGACTTTTATCTTGATCCCCATTTTACGTCACAATGTCACTTTCCAACCAAAATATAAACAGCCTAAGGAACCTATTCCCGCGAGCCAATGCTCCGCTTCTATCAACTGGAGATAACGAAATTCAGCGTAAAGAAAAACTGTCGCCTCTAGAGTTGCCACGCGAAACATCGTGGCGAGTGAGCGTCGCCGTTCGAGCGCGAAAGGTTAATACCGGTTAATTCGTTATTGAAAAAAGTGAAACACGTATTCGCGAAATAAACAAGTCAGAGCCGCTACTCGCGGCACCTTATTTCCTCGACGCGTGGCAGACTTCTTTTTGCAGTAAATTGTATAACCCTGTGGCGGATCGGGCCCGCGAGCGTCGCTTTTACGCGCGGACCGCGCTGTTTCGGAGATTAATCACCGCTCACCGGGGGCGCGTTTCGCCATGCTTGCAACCCTCTTTGACGAATGAGCGTGGAACTTCGACATCGACGTTGTTTATGCGCCCGAGAACCGGAAGCGAAGAACAATTTTCGGAGGATTGTAATGGGCCGGCTTTTAAGGAGGGGAGTGCATTTCGTAATGGGATGGTTGTACCGACTAAAAACTTTTTGGAAGGTTAATTTATCGGCCCTGTCAACCTCGAGAGCTCTGTCCTGTCCGTGCTAGATTAAAGTAACGCGATTCTGCGAACGCTGACAAGTTTCGTTGCGTTGTTACGATCAACAATTGTGACAACATTTTTAATACTACCTTTCCAGGGAAATTTGGATCATTTTCTTTTTCTAAAGAAAAGAAACTGGTACGTATTTTACAGAATGCAGACACGCGCACAGTACGAAATATCAAAGAAAAGTTTGAAATAATTAATCGCTATTTGATAGAATTCCAACGAGGGATTGGAGACTGAACATTTTTGCGACTTGTTCGAAATATTCGAAATTTACTTTGGCGCGTTATAAGGTTCGCATGCGAGCGAAAAGCGGGACGCGGTAAGCAACGCAATCACCGTTTTAATCCCGGATGCAAAATTGCGGTTCGATGCTAGCTGAAGTGCACTTCGATCATGTAAATACACCTCCGGATCGTTTCCTTTTCGAAAGCTCGAATGTTTCATGGAAGTCGGTCGAGTGCGATTCCGTTTTATTTGCTCTTTCGGAATTCCGTTGCGCGACAACAATGCTCTAGGTCCGCGTGCAGCTATGTCGACCGTAGTTTTTAACAACATTTCGAATGCCAACCGGTTCTAGGTACCCTACCCACTCATCCTATCCGCTCTTCGTGCGGCTTTGAAATTATAAACCCAAAGCGAGACGGACACGAGAGTGGTAGCCACGCAGAAATTGGTAAAATTCCGTTTTTCCAATTTCTGTCCTTGTTCCATCGAACGCTGTGCTTGGTCCAACAAAATTGAAAGTACAAATTGTACTTTGATTCGATATCGTTTAATTAATTGCTCATTTCGTTCTCATAGTACAGAAAAACATTACATCCCCGCCTCTGTTCTTCGTTGTTCGATTATAAAAAATATATCGCGTTTTACATTTCAGTTTAACATCAGCGTTCCACGATATTCTCCAAATCCAACTAATCCATAAATCCACAAAGTTCTCGCAGTTCTTTAATTGGACACCAAGTAACCGCGCGATCGCTTCGTCCCATTTGACTACCTTTCGAACGCGCGAATGGTCCTCAGCCACCCCCTCAGTTTATTGCCACGTTCGTTCCTACGTGGCGTTCGTTCTGACTTTCCCCGGGCAAACTCGAGAACACCGCGAACGGCGAAAATTCTCGCGCGCCATTAAGCATTACCGAACGGCACGTGTTCGGTTGATTAAGTCCGGCGCGTGTATGCCAACAGCGGCGCGCCGTGAGGAAAGAAATCATTACGAGGGAGAAAAGGATTTGCCATCGAGCTTTATTCCCACGCGGAGAAACAAATGGGACATGGAAGATGGAGAGAATGGCCGTGGGGGAGTGAAAGGATCACGGGGGATACCGCGCTCGCAACCGAGAGAATGGAAACGGAAGGGATGAGAAACGAGGGAAGCCGATCGAAAAAAATAGGACCATCGAATAAACGATGATAAAACGCTGATGTAGAATTTAATGAAGAAGAACGAGGGTGAATTTTTCTAGATGAGGAAAGAAGCCCGTTAGCGGCATGTATTACAAAGTATTTGGATAATGTTAAGCCTTTCGTTACAGGGTTACGCGAATTATTTATCGTATGACGAGGCATATCAAGCATGACAGGCTATTTTCTCCGAAATGGCACTGGAGAAACGGCTATAAAAATTTGTTATCGTAGAAATCAAGTGTACACGCCTGATTACGGTTGTCACGTTGGAAACGAGGACGCGCTGCTATTTTTTATGCTCGTTGTACATCTGTCTGAATTAGTTTTTTCGAAAAAGTGCGTCGTGTCATGCGGATAGAAAGTGTGAGAAAATGTTGCTACAGTTATATTAATATCGTGTAATAAAGATAGAACGCGCGACGGATCATTACTGTTATACATAGTAATGAATGAGTTAATAATAAATTACGTTATCACTTTTGGCTCGTTATCGTTCAAGTACTGTATATTGTATGTAGTATGAATAATACAATTTGATAAATTGAGACGTGAAAATTAATAATCACCGGTTGAATGATTTATCCGACCGATACAGAGTGATACTCTTTAATATGCCTTCCCCAGTACGCGAACGATAAGGATGTGCCATAAAGTTGGAAAAAAGTGTCGTACATCGCCGGAGATTTGTGTGGGCGATTATTTAAATCTTAACTCCTCCGCCACGTGCGCAGTAACAAGCTTCCCCAAAAGGCACCCTTGAGATCCGACTATCGTTTCGCAATTTCCACAACCCATTTACCTCAAAAACAGATGGCTGGTTATCCTGGCGCGAAACGCGAATCTCGAACAACTTTTCGATGACTCGAGCTTACCATCCAAAACGTTACGCTCACACATTTCGATACGCGTAATTGTACCAAAAGAAAAATACGAAAAATTGCACGATAACTTCGAATTCCATTTATAAAATTTCTCTGGCAAAGAGTGAAGTTTCTGGAGGACCAGGAAAAAAAAGGAAAAAAGAAAATAATGCATCGAGGCGTTCAGAAACCACTATAACCGTCGAAAGTGGATCCATAAAGGAGGAGAGCCCCGTCGTCGCGATAAGGGGTGTTGCGGCCACGCGGGACGAGGCCGTTCGAGGAGAAAAAGGGCTGATCGGTGACCAGCTGGAATGGAGTCGGGGTGTACGACGTCGCGGGATGAGCAAGAACGACGTTACGCGGTAAAAAGGAGCCGGAATGCGAATTGGGAGTGGAGGGACCCGGTTGTTTTGGCGGAGGTTATTTTCCGGATGGACGGCCTCGTCTACTTCGCTATACATCGGGGAGAAATCTCCCTCTCTTGTTTAAGGAGACGTTTTTTTTTTCCACGACTACGGGGACACCGCTTCGGTACTTGACTTCCCCGGACATTTATTAGACAAACACTCGCCGGCGTCTCTTACCCGGCAGCGTTTTTTATTCGCGGGCTACCTTGTTACGTTGTACCGTTACACCCTGGCGAAGTCGCAGTACAACCCAAATCTCGTATTACGGACGTCTGTTTACCCTGCTTCGTTGTTTGCCAAAGGGTATTTAAGTTGAATGTTTGCGCAGGACATTTCTGATGGTTGATAGATCGTCGCTTTGTTTCGTCTTGTGAAATGAGAGATAAGGGATGATTCGAGGGATTCTGACATATTGTATTATACAAATCTGAATAAATATTATTGCGAACGTTATCTTATACCAGTGACATTTATCAAAAGGTTAAATAAAAAAGAATAAACACTCTAGTTTTCCAACTTCGATTATATACTGGTATACAAGTATGCAATTGTACTATTTCTCGAAATCTTGAATGAAGGGAAGAAAATAACGAATGGCTACGGTTGATTTCTGTTTCATTCAGTCTCATTTAAAAGTCGACGCTCTCCTTTATATTGTTCCGATTCGAAAAACTTCTCAGGTTCTTCCCTTCAGGATCGAATAAAATCCAGAGCATGACGAAGTCCACGAGAGAACGATAAACTCTACGCTCGTCCAGTTTCGACAAACAATCTTCCCGCGGAACTTCCACTATCCCGCGATCGAAGGATCCTGAAAGAAATTTCGAGAAGCTTCCGAGGAAGGAACCACCCGATGGTGCCTCGTCGCGTGTTCCGATTTATCGTCAGGATCGAGACGTGGAAAGGGGATGAATCGAGCTGAGCGACCCCCGTGGGAAAAACGCGGAGAGACGACACGGAGGAGGAAATTAGGGTCGTTAGGACGCGCGTCCTACTTTCCTCAAGGAATCCAGCAACGAGCTTTTTGCATGACCAGCCGACCCGACGGTGAAAAGGGAACGAACCTATCGATGGATCAACCGTGGACTATTGTTCGAGCGACGATTTTTTATAACTCGACCATTTTTGTTAACTACGAACAACACTGATAGGTTGTGTTTCAATTTTTCATTCAGTGATGTCAGTGTGAATCGTTTGAAACAGTTGACAAGCATTTCCTACTAAAATTTGAAGTCATATAGATTTTGTGAATGTCCTAATATTTTTCAACAGCCAAATATGTACCTCAGATTTGATACATCTGTCGTTTGGTACCTCAAGATAAGAAATTAACGAATATCGACACGTTCGAGGGTAGAAACGCAAGCTTCATCGTTCGCAAGTTTTTCCATTAACGTGTCTAATATGAAACGAAACGCACAGTTCGATTTGGACGATACGAGAAAAATCTCAGTGAGGTTTCGTGCTCGTGAATAATGCTGTTTACCGAGGAAACATCGAATGCAACGACGAACGACGCTTGCGCCCCGTGAAACGTGACGCGAAATCGTATCGTCATTTTCGTAAACGTAATGGATTCTGAGGTAGTCCTCGACAAGTTCTAACTGTGAACTCACGCACGCATCACATTGAATTCTGCCCATCGATCAGCTTTAACTGATCCGCGTGAAATTAAAGCATATCAGCGATTCCCAACGACGTCCGCCTTCCGCCAGGCAATCGCTCGATGGCGCTCGGGGGTGGCTACGCGGGTTTCAATTAGGAAATGAAGTCTGCGTCGGTGAAACCAGCCGGAGGCAGCGGCCAGAGCGGCGCGGCTGCAGCTTCTAACAATAAATCACGGATTCACTTTCGCTGCCGCCTATCTAATGGCAACAATTGTCCGAAATAACGCGATTACACGCCGCGGCGATGATTTATTATTGGCCGATGCGTCAGGGCATTCCATTAGCAGCGTTAGTCAGCACGGGATTCAACCGACGAACCAACCCCCGTTCCGTGGCGGGGACTGCGCGAACAATTAAGAGGGAGTCGATCGGCGGATAATAATCGCGGACGACGACCGCCACGGCTTTCGGAACAGTCGGACGGCAAGACGCGCGTTTAATTTCCTCTTTGATCCGCGCGCAGCCTGTTATTCCCGTGGTCGATTTTCAGGCCGCCACGCGAGCCGCGAACAGCCTCGTGACTCTTCATATCTCCGCGTCCAAGTTTAACGAGAGAAACAAAAGGCACGCCTCGTGCCTCTTAACGCTGATGGCTCGACGAGATGCAAACAGGGTTGCTTTGCTGGAATTAGTTGGCTTCTGGCGAAAGGCGAGAGATTAGCCAGCCGTTTCAGTGATACGTATGGGTGCTTCGTTCTGATTTAATAAGCGAACGAGAATTGCTTAACTTCGATAATATTGGCGCGTTGGTAGTAAATAGTTAGGGAAATATCTGTTGTAAAGAAATGAAATCGAGCTAGAGCTTTTGTTTCGTATATTAAATATCGTTGCAACGATGTTTGACATATTTTTGCGTATTTAAATGAAAATATTTAAATAAAATGATTCTGTTAACTCATTGGAAACACGTTTGTCTATTATTTTTCGAAATTCAATTATAGTTTCGCGAATTATTTCATCCAATTTTAGCCGCAATATCTCCTGAACGAATCCTTCACGGAAACGGCACCGATTAAACACGCGGAACCCAAGGTGATCCGTAGCGTAATTCCAACGGAGTCGAGGGGAAAAAATCACGCAACACGGCGATTAATTTTGATCGCAGGGGGAAATTAAATTTCGGCTCGCGTGACTCTCGAAACAGCGTCGTAATATGGCAGGCAAACACTGTGTAGCAACGCGGCGTTTAATGTGGGCGCCGATGAAATTGAAATATAATCGAGACTGCAATTAAGGCGGTGTTTGCGCCGTTCATTTTGAACGCGCCGCTGTTCGAGAGGGTTTCGTAAAATCCAGCCGATCGTATTTAGACTGCTATTCACGGATATAGTAGATGCGAGAACACCGCTAGAATTTCTAATAACAATTAAAGAAAAACTATTTTCAGAAATATCCGTATATAATACAACTTCTATATAATACAAAAATTTGAAAAAGAATTGTTTTACATTTTTCTACCCTCAAAATAAATGGATATTGAACAGTAGAACCTTTGAAAATTCAACTGTTCAAGTAATGTGAATAGAACACTCAAACATTGGTGGCCATTTTCGGTATTACAACTGTAAGTCGCATCCACGATTATTAATTAAAATGGAATCTACACGAAAGTCTCCTTTGCAAGCCGCAATTCGTATTCGAACGATACCTGTTGAGAATAGTACGGTAACTTCGATCTGCTCTTTGCAAGTTTCATGGAACAAAGCGCGAACAGCCGAGCTGATAATTAATGGTAAGTATCTTGTAATTGCACGTGAAATATGCTCCAGATAAAGGTGAACGCGTGGGACCGCAATGAAAGACCAGGGAGTTAGAGAGGCAGCAATAAGTATTATACAAGGCACACTTGTTCTCTCAAATCTGAATCGTACCAGCTACAGGTAACCTCTTTCTGTAGTCCACTATTTGAGCGCTATATAAAGTGGACAATTCAATTTTGTCAGCTTACTTATTAAATTACTTTTATTCATCACGCCATTAAGTGGTCATCAGAGATCCTATATTTAACGTTCTCCTGGTTTCGCGGAAATGTAAATAATTCGGATGGATCTGCTAGAGCTTTCGACTCGAACCAAACAGCGGCAACTTGCAATTACTCAGGCTTCATCCTGTGATTTATTCCACGCGCCTTGAAAATAAGAGGAAAAGAGTGGCAACAAAAAAAAAAATCCCGTGGGCGAGGATGAAGAACAACGAAATTTATTGAGCTATTCGTCAGGACACAATTGGCCGGCTCGATAATTGATGGTCCACTCCAAAAGAATTTCAATAAAAGCTGTGAAAACATCTATTTCGTATTGTTGACTTTCAATCTACCCTTTAATTACGCGTTACGCTTTTGTATCAACGGCAGACGACGATCTTGGACGCCTACTCGTCGAAGTGTCTTGCATCCGGCGCAAAAATACAGCCGCCATCTTGGTTGGTCCCGCATTGAACACGTTAAAGGAACCAACGCGTCCATTAATCACCCGAACTTCATAAATATTCTTGGTCCCCGGTATATTTGAGATGATATTGCTTACACAGATTCGCTCTCAACGCGGAACCTTTCACTATCGGCTATTTTTCCGCGAGTAAAATGTTTTTCTGCCCGCGCAACAATGGGAGCGCGGTGCCACCTTCGCAGAATGCAAAGTGCCACGTCATAAATAACGCGGGCATTATTTATGGGGGCTGTGGCGACAATCGTAGAATCGGGAACAGGACATTCTTTCGCGAGGAGCGAGCGGAAAAATGAGCAAAAGTTGGGAGGTGGTGGGAGGGACAGCAGCGACTCTGATGTGGCAGTAAATTTAACTTCGCGGCTCGAACACGAGGATAAACGGTCCTGAGAAGATTGAACATTGAATTTTACTATATTTACTACGACGAGATTGTTCTGCTGGTATTTAAAACTGGAAACGACAAGATGAGTGAAAAGGTGGCGGGAGAAAACATAGAAAATGTTGTGTTGCGAGAAGAGAGGTCAGCAGCACGTAAATATATCTACTTAACCATCGCAAATGCAACCATCAGCGAAGAAATGTCTTCGATTAGACAAATTTGATATCCTCTGCCACAATTCCATTCGATTCGATGATATTAGCCACCTGCTTCCTTCGAATCACGCGATCTCATTTGAAATCGCGTTCGACGGAAGAATCGCTCATCCTCTCCACCCATTCGAAGTGCAGCTCATTCTACTTGTTTCAAGTTCAACGCACGGATAAGATAGGGGATGAAGACCAGAGAACGAGGGATGGACCTGTTAGCACGAAGCACCGAAACAAGAGAAGAAGGAAGAGCGAAGGGTTTTACCTTCACGTAGATCGCAACACCTGAGACCACCCCTGGGGACACTCTGGTCGCCACTGGACCGAACGAGCGACGATTTATGGGGCTTCCAACAACTAACGCCGCTTATCGACTGTACGAAATTATTTCGAGGTAATTTCGGAAGGTCTACCTTCGACTTTCAAGTTCGCCAAAGCGTCTAATCTCGAGTAACTTGGAAACATTTGAATGTAGATTACTTTCTATTCTATTGACATGAGATAAAATAAAATTAACGACAATCATTCATTCCCAAGTTCCAAATTATGTTAAAAAACAAATGTAACTGACTGTAATTGTCTCCATTGAGAATAAATATAATAAAATGTTGGCCAGAGAACCATTGCTATCTAAAGTTCAATGTCCCTTCGAACCGACAACGACGCGAACCGGTTCGAACTGAAAAAGCTCTCGGCGCAACCTGTATTGAGCTAAAGGTAAAACAAAAATACCTCTGCACGCGACCGTACAAACGATTATTTATCGACATCACTTTCACGGTATATAGATAGCCCCTGCGCAAAGTGGAACGCATAATTAAGAGTAATTTACGACAGTAACTTCGTCGAACGGGGATAATTTACGAGTCTATTATACTCAATTTTTCTTAGAAGCATCACTGTGCATTGCCGCCGCGTTCTGCTCGTTTTATTCACCTTTGCGAGCTGGCGACGAGCGCCTAGCAATTTTGAAATCGTAAAAACGGGAATTAAATTCATAAGACCATAAAATCGCATTTACTTTCGTTGATTATTTTAAAAGCCACTTGGACGCAAAAGAAGAAACTGTTATGGAGGCTCGAGCAAAAGTCTGACTAGGCTCGATGCAATCCACTGTCGCGGTTTCAACCACTGTTTGCAGAACTGACGATTGAATTAACATTTGAGATCTCCACAGCTTGACAAAAAAAGAGAAGACTATGCAAGAATTCTAACGACGCGTCTTCTAAATTTTTCCTCGACGTCGCGATTTTCTAGAAATTTTTGTTTCCAACGAAATCGAGAATTTGAATTTAGTTCGCGTTTTTACGGTTTCCCAGCACTGTGTAACGCCCCCATTTCGCGATAGGCTCCAGCCGACTCGCTCGTAAACCTACTCTCTATCTTTACGATGAAAAGGAACGAAAGAAGACGAAGGAAACGTGTCGCGTGGATACGGGCCTCGTCACGTCGCGTCATCTCGAAAAACTGTAACACGACTACCCCTCGTCGCTGGAGAACGCGCTGGTAAATATTTAACCGATCCACGCAGCACGTACCCATTCACAGCTCTCCTTTTTTCTATTCACTGTTCCTCGACACGTTCTCTTAGTTCCGATTTTTATCAGGTACAGAATCGATTCCCCTTGGTCGAAACTGGCAGACGTTTTGCTTCTACGATTTTTCAACTTTCCACTCGGTAAAGCAAGAATCTGAGGTCGCTTGGCGAATAAGAACGCGTAACACAAAATCTATCTCTCGAAAATCAGAGTTTCTCGCATAAATTGTAATTAGATATTAATAGAGAAATTGCTTCGCTATCCACGCGTTTAATTTCCTTTCTACTAACGAAACGACTGAACAACAGAAACAGACGTTCATCTCAGGCATCGTTTATAATTACACGATCGTGGCGCATACGGGTGGCGATAAATTTGGGGAAGTTTTCCAGGCCCATTAGGAGAGCGATCCGGTAAACGCAACACGTGTGCACCGCGGACGCGTCTTAACAAAGCTCGATGCAAGTGATGCGCGGTGGAATCGGCTTGCGTAACGCAGATGCACGATGCACGCCACGCCGGCTGACCCACATGCGCGGTCTTTATTTAAACTGGTTTCCCCCTCAGCGTCCTTTACTACCGTCTTTCGGCTGCAATTTCGTTAAAAGAGTCATCGGTTTCGAGTTCGCGCGACGCGCCTCGGTCCCAGCCTCGCTCGATCTTCGAGCGACGCGCTAATAAGCTGGATTCGCTCGAATTAATTCGTAAAACGCGGAGAGACCGAACGATTGGGCGGTGGAAAAATATTTGCGCGCACGCGAACAAGTTTAGAGCTTGAAAAACAGTATCATTCACGACGAATGACACTGAAAGCGATGATGTTACACTTTTCCTTAAAACGTCGTACAGTTAGAGAGGAACTTTCAACTGGACAGCGAGTATCGTCCAATTTTCTCGAAATTTTATTCGAGCCCCGACATCTGATTCGAAGTACTTGGACGCAGGTCAAGAAACAGATAATATCGCTTAAACAGAACAGATGTGCAGGATGACGGCCAGTATACTCCTAAGACGCCTATTGTTAGACGTGCATTTTATTACCCCAAATAATTGCATTAAAAACGGAATCCAAGTTCCTTTCCACCCTTTTGGAGCACTGTTTAAGAAGAGCCAAGTTAGCGATAGTTTCAGATTATGCTGAAAATAATTCACGATGACAATTATAAATCTACAATTTATCGCGAACGAGGATACATGTGCGAAGCATTACGCGTGATGTACTTTTGTACTGCGCTTCGTAATGCATCAGACGTATAATTCATTCGATTTAGTTACTAATATAAAAACATTTTAAATACACGTGTAATAAATTTCGAATATAAAAATTCATACCACAGTTCTGAAATTAATTTACTGTACACTCGTTATATATTACAGGTAATTTACATTACACGTGATTTATAGAACACATAATTTATATCACACGTAGCGCCCCAAATATTACACTGTTTTTTAATAATTTATGAAAGCGAGGTTTGCCTGCATTTGATTAACTTTACTTTAAAATTGCTTGACTCGAAATCGTTCGAGCTCAAATAATCTGATATCAATTAATAAACATTTTAAATGTGCGTCGATTGTTCTGAATATAATTTATCTTTCCACGCATAGAAAGCAGAAAGATGCGATATTATGTATAACGCAAACAGCGAAAGGATCCCAACTTTCCTCCTAAAACTAGCAGAGATATTTCAAGTGAAGCAAAATAACAGGCTCGCGTTACAGATTCACATTTCTAAACTAGTGTCAAGCTGCCTCGATTCAAACGACTCGAAGGCACCCATAACTTGGCTAATGAAAGCAAGCGTACATAGAAACTCGAAACCTTATTTCAAGTAATTAACAGGCTCGTATTACCAGAACTGTTTAAAATTACCTCGATTCAAGCGGCTCGCCGCGACCGAGTAATTCCACTCTTCTATGCAACACTCTCTGCGAACGTTTACTGATTTGCAAACAGGAACGCGTCTCTAAAAACAGAGCCAATTTCAGACAAATCTATCCGCCGTTAACGACAAGCGATAAAAACAAACTCATATGCGCTTAACGCGCGAGACTTTTTATCAGCCGAAACGGGGCGCTGTGCAGCGCCCAAACGCAGCAGCAATTTAACCAGGTACAATTACGAGGGGGGCCTCGATCCCGCCGCCATTCGAATGTATCGATAGGCCATTAACCTATAAAACTTGCCATGTATCACGACGGTGGATTTTACCGAGCAATTCTAAGAGCAATTGAACAAACTGTTTACTCCATGGCCTTTTCAGAAATAGTTGCGCGCCACCCCCGCGCGCGACAGGGTGCTCGTATAGTTGTATCCCGTTATTTGCGGCACTCTTGGAACTGGGTTACGCGTTAAATCGCGCGTCGAGCCTCGAACAGAGGAAATATTTTCATCGAATCCGGAATGCTGTTCGAAAAGAGAGAAAGAGAGAGAGAGAAAAAAAAACCGCTGATCATCGAATCGTTTTCGAACAATGCGACGCCATTTAATCGGTTTTTAACGCTTCCAGCAAGGGAAATTACCATTTCTCCTAAAATCTGGCGAATTGTTTGATACAGCGTTCAGCGTTGCTGGTCGAGAAAAAGTTTTCTGATTTCTTACACGTACAGCGTTCCTTCCTTTCAGAATCGAAATTATCAACACTTTCAACCTTTTATGTTGGAGACGCTAGAAACGAAGCATAACTGTTGCGTTTACTAATCAACGGCTATTGAAATGAAAGTATAATTAAACTTTCGAGTAAGAAAAATAAGCAACAATGGTCCATAGTCGTCTTCGTTGAACGATACGAATTAAGCCTGGAAATAATCGCGAGCGCAACGATCCATGGACGCCACGTTCGTTCATAATGTATTAAACCCAGAGACGTTATTTATCCATAAAACGTTTCGAGTAAAATATCGAAATAGTGGCTAACAGCGTCGCGTTCGTTGTCTGTTTATCAGTTGAGAATGGATGAACGAAATCGGTAAATCATTTCCGGTAGCGGCGCCACGGGGTAGCGAAAAATAAGCGCGCGGTCGGAACGCGACGGACTTACGGGAACCGTGCGAGACGCCGGCTAAAATACGACCCCCAAAACGTGGATACTCGCCACGCAACGCCGTTTCAACTATTAAAACGGAATTTAGCCGCGACCGCCGGCGTATTTCACTTGGTAACTTACGGCGCTCTTGAAACGGTCGCGTCGCTGCTAAATAACACGGCTGCACTCGTAACAGTCGCGAGGCGGCTTGTCGAATTTCACCCAAGCGCGCGAGGACGTCCACTTGCGTGGAAGGTATGCGCATCAGTGCCATGGCGGTTGGTGCCATCATCGTCTAAGGGTTGTGGATCGAGTGAAATTGGCCATTTGCAATTTTCACATCGAACCACTTGCTTTAACAGACGTGAAAAATTGTTAGGAATTTTTATGAAGAAGTATATGTAAAGGGGAAAGTCGATGGAAAATATCGAAGTCTGGAGCGTATATAAATGCAGCGTACACGGAGGAACGCTGTGCATGGAATTGGAAACGTCGAAATTTCTGTTGCACGCAAACAGTTACAAACCAGTACCGCCGTATCTCGTTTGGCGTGATTAAACTTGTGGCCAACAGCGTACATCTTTCAACTTTAACTGAACCGTTACAAACCCCGAAAAATTGCTGCGAACAAGCGGTTTCATCAATTTCGAACACCAGCCGGCTGCAGAGAGTAAGCCGTCGATGCGTCGAATTCCACGGAACGCGACGAACGAAGAGGAAAAATCGTGGCGAGAGTCGAAAAAGGAGACGGACGAAGGGAATCGGACCTCGACATCGGTCACCAGCGAAATGTCCGCTGGAATTCCCCTCGATCCAATCGTCCATGGACAGGGATTCCAAGACCTCTCTCGTCGTGGCAAAAAGTGGAAAAAGTCACGGTGTAAGCCACCGGACGAGTCGTGTCGCCGTCGATGAGCGATCCCCACGAGGCGCGCCACCTACGAAATCGACGTTTCTCATTTCCATATCTCGTGAACCGTGTCTCCAATGGAGATCCTCTATCGAGGAGGGAAAATTCGATGGATCGGAATTCAATGTGGCGCGCGAATCGCGTCGTACAGTAACCAATTTTGCGAATCCACAACGACCAAATGAAAATATCGGCTTTCGAGATCGCACGAAATTAACCCTGCGCCGCCATTATGGTTCCTCCGTTCTGTGGTCGGATTTCTTATAATTTTAAACTTTAACAAAATCTGAAAAAATCCCAGACACTTATTATTGTCTATTCTTTCAAAGTAGCAGTCGCTTTTAAGTTGTTTTTACTTATGAAAAATGTTTAGTGGGCTTAGTGCGTGCCATTTTTACTTATTCATAACGAGAAGAGATACTGCAACAGGTTTTTCTAACAAATTTTCAAAGTACCTACAATGAAATTGTATAAGTATACCTAATAGAGATAATGTTCGTCATAATTGGTAGAATTGGAGTAAAAGTAAAAATATTGCGTAAAATGTTTTGGAAATCATTCTATTATAAGACTATTAAAAGTGTAGAGAGTGTTAGGAATTATATTAGACTAATTAAAAATGTGATACGTGTGATTGAAGATTATTGCACACCCTTGGTCTGAGTGTACGTCACAGATTCTACGAATTACATACCGAGTTGATGGCTGTCATGCTGCTAACTCGACCTGGATCTGTGTCCACTAGCCCGTTGTCACTCTACAACAAAAAAAAGAAAAAAATTGTCGATTAATAAAAGAGATAGCAGAGCTACTAATTACCAACGAAATTACCGATATCGTGCTCGAATTGTCACGGCAATTACAAAGTGTTCAACGAATAATTAAACGCAGAAACGCGCGATACTCGACTGTAATGAAAAGAAACGCGGAAAGAGTAAACGAATCAATTTGCTCGACGCTTTATTTCTTTTTTTTTTTTTTTAAACGATGCATAAAAATGTGAAACGTATCAGGGGTTAAACGCGACAAGTTCCTTCGTTTCTAAACACTTCAATTACGAATGAAAACAATTAAAAAGGGACGAAGCGCTGATGGGGAGGAAAACGGAAGGGTAACAGGAACATTTCCGCGCCGCGAATTCACCCAAGAACGAAACTAAATGAGGGTTAACACGAGTGCACTAGACGTCGGGTATATGATTTTGTTTTTAATCGCCGGCAGGTCGCAATTAAAATTTCGTCTCGTCGAAAATGTTTCTTATTCGACCCTCGAGACCGCCTCGTTAACCGAGGATATTAATTAGGCGCCGCCGACTGGAATACCGTGGAAAAGTTTAACGCAAGAGAAAATATCGACGTCGTTCAGAAACAATAATTTCTTCTATTAGAAACTAAACTGTTAAATATATCCTTATACAAAATCATCGAGCATTTTATCAAAATCTCTACACACTCCTCTGCTTCCCATCGAATACCAATCGTATATAAGTACGAACAAGCGAACAAACAAGAAACCACAGAGAAAAAAAAACGATTGAACCACGAGGATTCACGAAAACGAACCCTATCGCCGCAAAACAACAAACTCGAAAGCGTGATTCAATCAGAATTGAAATCCATCATGCGCGGCAACCCCTCAAGGCGACGCGTCGCGACCCTGTGGAAACAGTAGCCAGTTGGGAAGTCAAACGCAGCGGTCGAGGGGTCACGCGGGTACAAGTCGGGATCATCCGGATGGAAACTCTGTGCGGAAACGCGCTCGAGGCTCATCGGAGCGTGGCGTGCGCCGGCACGAGGAAGAAAACGGCACAAAGGCGACGACGACGACGGCGTCGTCCGCGGAACCGAGGCGAAAGGGCGGCCCGGGTGCAAGTGTCGTTCCTGAACTTTGATCGTAAAACAGCGCCGGACTTTCTCAGACTAGCTGGAGCGTCCGTCTTGAACGTCTGCCAGATCGGTTATGCTTGAATAAATTTACGTGTCGAACTGCCAGCGAACGAACGGCCACCCTTTCATCTCCGCGCGCCATCGCGCTTCCGCCCGTGACGGGGCCTTTGCGGGCCGCAGTCGCGAGACCATCGCGAAAACGGAGTCGCAAGGTTTTTTTTTTTAACGTTATAGCGTGCGAGGGTTGGAGCTGTTTAAGAACTCGAAGATTCGTTTTGATCATTTCTCTTTGCGAGTTTGTCAAACAAATTAAGAAGGAGCTATCCCTTGATCTTCTCGAACAAGTCTTCGTTCAATCAATATTCTACAATATATGGCGAGGTTTGATTAAATTCTGATAATGATTATTGCATGACGCACTGTCGATCGTCTTTAACATAGAATTTCTAGGTCCTCATCCGAACTGCAGCCATCGAAATTCAAAAGAAACACAATTTCGATTGTCAAAGCATACTCACGCTGATTCAAGACATGGCCTTGGCCATCGACGATTAATTACAATGAGAAGCCCGTAACACGTGACGGATAATAATGGAGGCTGTAACGAAGCGTTAATTAGAGTCAACCGAGGTTGATCGGGGCATCAGTCATTAGAGGCTGCGAGATGAGTCGCGCATGCAGCTTCTAGTTTCAGTTCGTTTCCGATACGGTAATTTATTAACCCTGCCCGGTGGTTTCTTGCGCGCGCGTCGACGAGCATTAGCGAAGATGGATGGGTTGAAAGCGTGCCACGGAAAAATTAACCGAACGCGGGGTTGTCAGCGGTTTAAGCGATTCGAAGACGAGTCTGGTCGCGAATAAGGAAAGAGAACGTCCAAACTTGGCAAGAATCGGGAGCCTTGAACGACGCGTAACTGGGTTGTATTTTGTTTTCGCGCAGCGGCTTCCTACCACCGGAAGTGTCCTCGTCCGCGGCTGTAATGGCGCCATTCGCCTCCTGCGCGCTACCGTTTCTCTACTGACCATATTTCGCGTGGTTCTTGAACGACCGTTCACTTCGAGGCTTCACTCTGGACTTCGCTCGCTTTATACTTGTTTTTCAAGATTCGTTCGCGATTACGAAACGAACGAAACAAGGCCGTGTCATGTTCTTAAACGGTGCTGCAGACGACGTAACTCACGGTAGTTTTACGATGTCTGAAACAGAAGCGCGAGGGAGAGCCAAAAGGGACAGTGAGTTGTCAACTGTCGGATGGTAAATCTTAATGATCAAAATACTGTTCTTAATTTAGATCCTTTGTGCTTCGTGCGACATTAAAACGCGGTTAACCAGTTAATTGCGAGAATATATAAAGACATTTCGCATAATTTACGACAGTTGTGCCCCAAACTACTCGAGAAAGAAGGAACGCTGAGGACCTATGGTCTCAGTTCTGAATAATCAGCATCTCGATCGCAGAGCGCATCGAACAGAACCCATTTCTCTAGTGCAATTCTAAAAACTCGCAGTTTTGTCGTTCCTCTTCAATTGCAGCGTACCATTTCCTCTGACTCGAAAGCGACGAGCTGAAGTTGAACCAACGCGCAACGATATTCAATTTCACGCGTGATCACCGGCACAAAAGCGTGTCCAAAAATGAGCGCCAACGCGTTGCTCGAAATACACGCTGGGTGTCAGTCATTGGTATGATTTAACGATGGTCGCGAGCGCGTTCTGGCTTAACGGAGTATGGGCGCGGCCGTAAAACCGGTGGCAAGATTTAAAGGTGTCGTCTGGGGTAGCCAGGGTACAAAGTTACAGAAGCCGGCCAGAAGTTAAATCGAAACGCGCGGCCCTCGTAAAAGAGTCCGCGGTTAATTTACGAGGGCGCAACGAGGAGGATGCGGCCGCGTTTCGTCCGCGGCGCATTTCCGCGGGCCACGGGACCCGTCCGGCGGCGAATCGCCGATTTACGAGGGCCAATTATCGACCCGCCGCTGACCTATTTACCCGTGAAACGGTCCAGCGTTCCCTTAACGTCCCGAATCCGGTAATCGCGTCCGACATCGCGGCTATGTCCCCGCTGGCGTCTTGCGAACGTGATAAGGGAGAGCTTATACGACTTGAAATGCTCCAGGAAGAAGCTTAACCGCGCGGAGCAACAGACGCGTTCAACATCGAGGATATTGAAGTGATTCAGCTACTCGAGGCGAAACTCTGCGTTCTCCAGATGTCTGGTATTTTTAAGTTGTTTACGTTGTTTTGGGGCTTACTTTCATTAACATAGCTTTGATCCGAGTAAAACTAAAATTGTGGTGGTCGCGTGTCTTGCGTCGTCTTGTAGTAAGGCTCGGTTAAAGTACAGAGGACAGCTTGATCCGTTTCAGTCGAGAACAGAGAAAGTCATAGAGACGTTTAGCTTTTACTTGTTGGTTAGTTGTAGTCTGCCAAGCGTGGAGAGACGAACGCGATATTTGTCGAATTATGTTTTACTACATGTTTGTGGCTTTCTTCCTTTTCCTAAAGTAGTAATTTTCCACGGGTAAATTTTCAAAATTCTATCAGAGAATTTACCTCGCGTATCCACCAGATGGAACCAATGTTAGAACGAAGGGTTACTAGGGTAGCTAATTGCTTAAGGGTATTCATGTCGCTTGATTATCAGAGCATCACGTTTCCAGAGAAATCGGAGCGATATTGTGTAACTGCATATCAGGTGCATGAAGTACGATGCATCTGTTTCCACTGTACATATATTACATATTGAATCACGGTAATTGCGGCACACTCAAGGGAAATTGTTCGAGAAATTGTAAGCTACAATTTATAGAAATATATCAACAGCTTTTTGATCAATCAGAATTGATCATCGAATACATGTTTACTGGAGAGTGGTAAAAATTGAATTGAAAGCGAACAGTTTGTGTAGACTCGATTACATAACAAAACTGTCCTTCCTTTTCTTCTTCTTCTTCTTCAAATCCGCAAGAGAAACCAGCAAATATCTAAATGCTGAATGTATTCGTTTCTCTAACCTGAACTCGCACGTTCTCGTAGAATCGACGAAGTCAAGTTCCAACCAGAGAGAGTCCACTCGATGACACCAGCCGACGCGCTTTGAGCTCGTTACAATGCCTCGCGTGGCGCAAAAGTCGTGCTCCAATATTAAGCAGACCTGGGGGACGGTTTAAATAATTCGAGGTGAAGTTCGGCGGGCGTGTATCCGGAATGGTCCGCAAGGTTCTTCAATTCGTAGGCGGAACGTAGTTGAACTACTGTTTGGCGTCTTTTTACCTTTCAGTCGTTCTCCCGTCACCGTATCTCTTTTTCTGCTACATTTCTCCGCGCTCCATCCACTTGTAGTCCGTCTTTCATTCCCTTTATCGCTTCCCGGGTCTCGGCGAAATCAAAGGACGCGGTCGTAAAAATGGAGATTCCTGCTCGACGACGGAGCGAACGTATCGATAAGAAAAATCAAATTGTAATTCCCCATACGTGCGCGTAGACGGACGCGAGCATTCGATCGATGGAACGAGGACAGTGGAAGGTACTTATGATTCGGACCATAAAAATCTGCTCCACTTTTCCTGGTTTTCGTTCTACGGATAACAGATCCGCGATGTAAAGGCAGAAATGAAAGCTCGGTTGTTTAACTTGGAGAAGATTAGAGGAGATTGCAGTTTGCTCGCGTGGATAAGGGCGGTTGAAGCGGAACGTGTTGTACGCTTGTAAAATTGATACCCGAGGTAAGATTTCGGTCTGAACGCAGGCAACTCGATCGCTTATGCTGCTTGTAAGTCCTGTTAAATTCAGAACTGTATCATTTATTAACGTTACTTCCGATTTCTCAGCAAACTACCATCTCAATAATATATAATTACACACGTAACTTACCCAGACCACGTATACACAAAAACTTAACGAACATCAATTTTCTTCTAAACACTCATTTAGACTTGCGTATATTTACGCGCTCCGTATATCAAAGCATACTTAACATCGACACCTACTTAAACGCCTACCTAAATCCCTCGTCGTTGCGCAACGTACCAAAATGTCAAACGAAAAACCTGGACGCGTTAAGCGCGAACGCGACGAAAGAGAAGGAAGCGCGAGAAAAAAAGGGGGTGAGGGGGTCCTGGTTCGAACGTCCGTCAGGGGCTCTTCCTGTTTCGTATAGTCGTTACGTCGGCGCGAGCTAACGAAAAGAATCGAGTGCATTAAAAACTTGTCACGGGTGCACGGAGGACGGGTGAGCCCCGGAGGCCGCTCTACAAACGGAAGTACGCCGGGTGATTGATGGTCGACCGATTGTCAGTGGAAGCGAACGCGCAGCGGTGCCGGCGATAATTCACCGCCACGTCTTCTCTTCTTCCTTTTCCTCCTTTTCTTCCAGTCCTTCTAGCTCTCTCGCGCTGTCTCCCTCCCTCTCTCACGGTCTCGTACTCTTCCTGGCCCGCGTCTCTCGTTCCGTCTCATAGCCGACACGCGCCAGGGGCTGTTAAAAATAGGGAACGGCGGAGATTAGGTGGGCCAAGAGTTGTCAGACATCGGTGGCGTCGGGTAACAAGGAGCCGCGAGAGAACAAGACGAAAAGTCTTCTCGTGTAGCACGCGTTGCTCCTGTTTCACGTATCCCTCTTCTGCCTCGTTCTACCTTCGTCATCTTCACCGGCTAACCCCCTCGTCCTCCCTCCTTTCTTCCGCGACAGCGTGACGGGGCTCGACGTTTTTTTTACCCCATAACTAGGCAGCCTGGTGTTACTCGTCGCGTGCATTTCGCCGGCTTCTAATTCGAACTTATGATTCATGGCGTTAGAAGAAAAAAGAGTCCACCATACGGAAACGTTGGGGACCGGAATTTCATCCGTGGACTGCTGTGTTTGTTTTTATGTTGGTTCAAACGGAAGGTTTGAACGTCTGACTATGTGGTGGCGAGTCTTCCAACATTCGTCATTAATGAAACGGTAACGTTAACACGCGCGAATACAGTCTTCCGCCTTCGTTTCCATATAATAGAATTCCTGAACTGTCCCCAACAGCACCGCGTCCAAGATACCACTCCGCCATTTTGGTACCGTTGCCTTTCTTAAACGTACGGCTCTGTACGAAGCAACGAGAAACAATGAGGAACGATCCTGATTAAATGAAGTTTTAACGATATCGATATTCGATAAATTGAAGGATGCATAAGAAATACGACTCGACTCGGAAGAAGTTGACTTGGAACTGAGAAGATGGCACGGAAGACCGTCGTATACATGACCACAGCATTTGCTGCCGCCGTGCCACGGAGGAATGAATGGAAATCCAAAGCTGAATAATTCGCGCCTGTCACGACCGGGAAGAAATGGAACGCGATGGAGAGCGAGATTCACGGTCGGACACGACAGTCGGTACGATAAAATATTCTGGAAACGAGTAGGAATGCCAAGAACGACTACATAGTAATATACCTCCGGATACATGTATAGACTTCTTGATCGATAGGTTAAATAATCCGCGATAATAAACGGGCCCGCCGGTCGATTCGATGTTTGCGCTGGTAACGATGAGTCAGTGGGTGCCAGGATGAACCAGCGAAGATAAAGAAACAGAGAAAACGAACCGTGTGGCACGAGACAATATTTAAGAGGACAATTACGAACGTTCGAGGGCTCGATCTTCTCCTGGTTGAGTCGGTATTTTTGACGAGCGGCTGATCGCGACTCGCGAATCGACGCCATTAAACGGGGTAAAATGGTCGTAGGTCAGGGCTGCGAAACTCACCTTGGGAATACGTGGCTTCGATTGATTGGGAAAGTAATCGCGTCGAACGAACGGCAGCGAAGATAAAAATAGAAGAAAATAGAATCGTTTCGTACTTTGTATTCGACTCGCACGACTGAATTAATTGAACGAACGAGCGCAAGAAGAATTACGCTCCATATACCCTAGTTCTTGCGAGAACGCGGGAAACTTATTGCCCGGGCTATAAATTTCTGGAATGTTGTCTCGTTTTCATTCTGCAGTTACGTTCGCAAGTTCGAAGTGAATTTGTGCGTGCATAAATTACGCGGGCTTGGATGCTTGTTTGAAGAAAGTGTATACGACGATCTTGCGGATACGTAGCGCTAAAAATATTAATTACGTTACTGACAAAAGTGAACACGATACGCTGACGTTTTTTTCAACGTGACACGATTTATAATGGCGATTTGTTATTCAATTTATTTCGATGAAAATACCGCGATCGTTTCAATATTTTCTACAAAAATATGTGAAATACGCGGGGAGTGACAAAACGATGATTTTCATCCCACGTTCTGTAACGCAGCACGACGAAATGTCTGATTTTTATGTTAAACCGGGGCAAAATTTATGCACCGCGTGCAGACCAGTTCTTTCGAACGGAATTTACTCGCGTGGATATTTTCGGAGCAGTAAAACTGGAAGATCTGAGATCAGGATCATTGAGGATCCCATCGATTCATCGATTCGTTTTTAAATAACGTTTATTTTTGGCCAAGCGTACCACGCCAGTGATATTATATCAAATTCCACTGATCCTATCCGTTACACACTTCCAGCAGAAAACGTACGATCGTGACGTCCCGTCTGTGTAAAAAAAGATACGACTACCGAGGCATGGACGTTTGAAGTAAGACGAGCATGAAACAGACAGTAGAAACGTTATGCATTAGTCAGCCGGAGCTACAGTTGCGTCATATGTATAGATAGATTTCCTGCTTTTCGAGCTGTAACTCTCTGACGTATAGAGTTCTTTCCTGAAGGAAAAGAAAACGAAAAATAGAATATACTTGCAGTAGGTTTCAGTCATAATATTAGATTTGAAATGCTATACATATTTTTCCTCTTCAAGTTTTCTATAATTTCATTGAAATTTTTAGCGTAGGAAGTATAACGCACCTAAGCATCCAATTTTAGCTTGAAATGCGAGAATACAGAAAACTGGAATGTAAATATAATTGTAAGCGGAATAGACGTTTATGATTCGTCACGATAGTTCGTCAACTCTACAAACGGGGTCCCATAATTTATCGTCCCATAACTAACACCAGTACCCACGGAATCATAAACCATCCACTTTGTACGAACTACTCAATCTTGAACTATATAGGCCAACATCGAATTTATGGCTTCATCGCGCTAAAACGCTTCTACTTAATTCGAATTACCATGAATTCGTGGACTGCTGCATCAAATCAGTGCAATCCAACTAACAAGAGAGTAACGAAGCATTATCTGCTTTTATTTATTTAGTACAATTTAAAACAAATCGTTAAAAAATTATAACTGAAAATCCAAATTTATTCTAGTGTTTCTTAAAAATTGTCTAACTTGAAAAGTGTTCCGTGATAAGAAAAGTATGAGTAGTATCTCTGGTCTAATTCCTCTAATAGCGAATGCAAGAAGCTACAAAGTTACCATACTTATTAAATGCCATAAAAAATGACTATTATTAATATTATGAAATTATATAACAAAAACAGCGTGTCCCACAAACTACCACCAAAGACGCTACTAGAGCCGACATTAAACTAACTCTCCCTCCGGCGTGGTTTCAAGCTGCTCAATATACAAAAGCAACTTGGACGGAACGCAAAACGAAAAGAGGAAAAGATATGAATCGCAGCAGAAAATTTGTTGACCACGCGAAACGCTCAATCCTTCATAGCCAAGGACAGCAGCGTACAGTATGCTCGGCCATTCAAAGAGCAAGCATTAGGCGAGGCGAAACCGTACGCGGGCGTCCGGACAATGAACAACGAAAGACGAGAACGGACTCGCTAGAGGCATTCGCGAGCATTGTCATGCTAATAGCGCGCGTATAGAGTAATCGATCATCGCTGCTTTGCTTGCCGCGCCTCCATCCGCGTCCTCCGCCTCCGTTCGCCCTCTCCTTTTCCTTTTTCTCCGCGTCCGTCCTTTCGAACATTCTCCTCGTTGGCTCTTTTGTCCGGGCATTTTGCCGCCGGTCTTTCCTTAATAACGTAACCTCGCGCACGCGGCTTTTAAGCGCCACGTAATCACGCATTCGTTCCGTTAACGTCCTTTGCGACGCGCGACACGTGGTTCCGCGGCAGCCGCTGGTGAACGGAAATGAGCGGTAGAAACCGAGAGGGACGCGCTGCGGGGCTCGAGCTTGGATTCAATTTTCAACTGACGATGTTTGGGATTGGTAACCTGGGATTTCTAAATATTTTCATAATCGATCTTCCCATAATGTGATTATTCATTATCAAGTTTCGTGGGTACTAAAGTTTTGCATGTTACTTTAGAAATCTTTTTTTCTAGCAACGAATGGATTGAACAAGAATAAGAATGAAACAACTAAACAGAGGATGTACGATTGTAAGTCACTATATATAGCATGTACATCACCGACAATATCGATCGATCCAATTCGACAGTAATGTTATCAACGCTCCTTCCTACTTTTTCCCTCGATTCTTCAATATCGACAGAACACGATTAATAGTATTGTCAATAATTGGTTGGTATTGACAATATCACCAACAGGAACATGCGCGGAGCATTTAAAGGCGTAGAGAAGGTAATCGATAATGAGTTTTGAGGAAGCGTTGAAGTCGAACGAGAAAGAACCATCGTATCTATTATTATGAAATAAATAGATAGCGATAGCCAAACATTCTGCATAGTTTCGGGAAAGAATAACGAGTCTGCAGCGGAGCTCAGACCGACAATTGTTCCTTCGCAATTGGAGCAGAGCGTCGAATAATGAGCAGCGTCAGAGCGAAGAAGAGCAAAAGAAGGGTGACAATGCGGAAACCTAATGGAAGTGACGGTAATCCCCGAGAACGATCACGGTGGCATCGTGTCAAGATGTAATTGCGCGGCCACGGAGTTGGTTGATGCACCCGGAGCTACATAGAGCGACAAGCCCGGATTGGTACGCACACGCGTCGACGAAGAGGCCGGGCTCGGGACGCCTACTCGGCGAACGAGCCGCGATTTATAATTCCTTTTAGCGGGGCGAGTGCGCCGCCGAGCGCAAATTGCCACGGGGAGAATACGCCGGCCTTGATTTGTCGCTTAACACACCACCGACTCCTTGGCAAATTGTGCGGTTACGCGGTCGTGCGTCTACTCCATGCGTCATATTTCCCTGCGCCCTCGAAACTCTCGCCCGCTTCCCGTATCGAGCGGTGAAACATCGCCAGCCGCTTAATTCGCTTTCGTACGCGCGATTCGCGATTAATCGACAGCCGGATTGAAAATATTTCAGCGAGAATAGACGCTCGAACGTTTTGGTAGCAGCGTGGTTCGAAGCTGAGACAGTAAATATGGTAACAGAACGGAATAATGTAAAATTAAAAGCCCAATTAAAAGCTACGAGTGTTACGCTCTTTGGAATTCTGGTTTCGTTACTGTCGCTAAGCACGCGGAAATTTCATTGACACACGATTGTCCGTAATTGTCCATCGTCGACGAAACTGTTCCGCAAAGAGCCGACATTCTTATCGGGACACGACGAAACGATGTAATTAAAGAACGAAATTTTCCGCGTTCCATTCGCTTTATTACGAAATTCCGTCGATAATCGGCCGTTGATCGAATCAACAATCCCTTTCCAGCGCCACGTGCCGACTGAATCAAATTGATCGAATTAATTCGAACGATGCAGGTGACTGGGGAGAAAAGGAGAACGCGGGTAGACGAAGAAACGTCCGATTAAAAAACGTGCCGTTCGATATCAATTTTTCCAAGGGACCGAGTGCTCGTCCACGATACGGTCGATTAATTAAATTAAGCATCTCCTGCGTGGAGTTATGAACCTCCAATTAAAAACAGCCTGGAGATCAACAGCGCTCGGTCGAACTTGTACGAATGGACCAATTAGAAATAAATGAAAGGGGATGGAAAAAATGGCACGCGAGAGTGGCGGAGGAGGGGGACAGAAATGGGATGAAATGGAAAATTGAAGCGATACTTTCCGCTGGACGGCGTCGATCAACCTTGGAAATTCCATGGAACGTATTGTCGAGCGACGTGGCATCCGGCGTGGTTCCATGGAAAATTGTGTAACGTCTGAACCGGAGGGATCGTAAACGTCTATTGCGAGCGCAGGTCCGCGCTCGCGCGTCATTCGTCGAAACGACGAAACGGTACTACACCTGCTCGGTCTATAATTCCAAGGCGTTCGTTTACATTCCGACGACTGTACGAAAGCAATATTTTTACAGAGTCCGAGACACGCGCCTCGTTGGGACCCCGGCTGGCGTGTAACGAGCTAAGCGTGTCTATAAATCTATTAATAAAGCGACAAGACTTCGTTAATTGAACGGGTAACGCGGTTACTTCGCGTAAACGACACGGCCATTACTCGGGAAATATTGAAATAAAATATTCTTGATACTGTTACGCGCGAGAGTTCGTTCGAACTCACGCACGAGGCAATTATGAACGACGATGACAGAAATTTGCTTCGAACGTTTCACGACGAACGCTTGTTACCATTTTCTTCCGTTTGTATCGTGACAGGGTATTTCCATTCGTAACTGATGGCCATGAAAATTAGCATGAGGGAGTCTACGTGATTTCTAATACATTGTTTCCTCGGGCGTGCAACTTTCCTTTTCGAGAAAGCGATCCCATACCAATCATTCTTAATTGCACACATTACCATTATTAAATATACACGCAGCATAGTAATTTGAATCAGCAAAAAACCGAGCTTGCATGCAACCTATAAAAAGTTACAAGAAATGGCTGAAGAAGTGTTGATCAGAACGTTGATTTCGCATAAACATCCCCGGTGCAGTTACGACAGAGCGACTCAGCAGTTTCTACCCTAAACCCTCGCAGAGATTGATAGGGAGAAAGTTGAAAAAAAGGGAGGGGCGAAACGAGAGATGCAAATGCTGAGAACGCGAAACGGTCGCGGGTTGACGAGGAGCTCGCGGAACCCGAACGAGGTCAAGGAAAAGTACCGTGTAACGTAGTCTGTCCCCGCCGCGCGTATCCTCGTGATAACTGCGCGATAGAATGTTCTTTTAAATTTCCCAGGTGGATCCGGGTGTGCTTGGTTTCGCGACGTCTTTATACGGTTTCCAACGAATACCTGTGCGCCTTGCGCCGGGCCGTTCAACCGCTCGCGAGGAGCCACGTCCTCCGAGGGTAAGCGAATATCGAGGATGTCGCGCGAAAGTGGCTGCTTCTACTGTCCGGGCTGTCATTTTTCATGCGCATAACTCGTGCCTGGATTTCGAGCCGCGATGGAACACAGACGACAAGGAACGCCGTGGCTCGGGGTGAAACTGCGGACATCTTTCTTTCAGGTTCCTCGTTCCTCGAGATGGTCCTGGCCAACTGGGTGACGTTTAATTTCGATTCAGAGAACGAGGGGAACCATAAGTATTCTCCTTGAGCGCAACTTGGGTATTTCGCTCTGTTTTCGAATCGTTTTTATGAGATACGATGGATAGAGATGAATCGAATTTAAGGTATAGGCAATTTGAAGTCGACCTACGGTAGCGAAGTTGATTTTCAAATTCATCAGTGGATTTGGGGACAAGAAAGGGAACATTTGAATAGGCTCTTGGAATTCTTTCAAAATGCTCCAACATTTTTCTCAATTGCACGGAATATTTTTTTTCATGTTACATTTATAACCGTATTCATTTTGTTAAGCATGCTCGCAAAGCGTTTAATTAAATATACCAGAAGGTACTTCACAGATGGTTTATTCGACTGTTACTACGAAATCAGTAACGCAACTGACGTAAAACCTTTACACAATACCGTAATAACAATCTTTTCAGTTTGCCACTGTTCCATTGCCGAGCTAGCTCCTAAACTCTGCTCTATAAATAAATAATTCGCATCTGCGTATCACTATAACGGAAACGTTACCATTTCTCCGCAGATTTGTCTGTTCTCGAAACTACCACATAACTAGCTTCCATAATTCCTCCGCCATGAACAACTAATCTCATCGTTCCTATCAATTAAACGCGCATAAAGATTCTTTCTGCCGTAACTAAAATTCAACGATCAATTTCGAAGCGAGCTGGCAAATAACAAAAAAAAAAAAGAAAGGAACCCCGAAAAGAGGAACGAGAGAGCAGCCTCGCGTAACACGCATTACGTGCCCCAGCAGCAAACGTATGTCATTTGTCGTTCGCGGGTCGGCTCGTTATTAGTTTTGACACCGGCGTCCAGGGATGTTCCGGATCGCAATTTGCGGCCGGTTAACGGCAGCAAAAAGCGTGAACTGACACTCGAAAGAGAAAAGAGAGAGAGCAAGAGATGGAGAGGGAAGAAGAAAAAAAGGAAACAAAGAGCCCGGCGAAAAAAGAAGGAACAAGAAGTGACACCGACCAACCGACGAACGTACGTACGTAAGTACGAACGGGAGCAACAAGAAGAAGAGAAATAATGAAGCGTGTCGAGTACGCGGGAAGCGAAGAGGAGAGCTCGCTCGCACATAAACGAGCGCGCCAGCGCCACAGGGACGAGTGGTGACTCCCGGTGGTATTTATATAGAAGCTGGAGTGTCGCCAAAATGCTAGAACCGACCCTATCTATCGTCAAAAACACGACACACATCTCCTCTCTTCCATTCCCTCTCTCTGTCGCGCGCGCACTCCCTCTCGATCGTTCTTGCCGTCTCTCAGCCGTCGTCTCTGCCGCCATTTTGGTCTCCCGGTCGAAGAGGCGACAGCCACGAGCGCTCGACACCGTCCACACGCGCAGCCGTGCGCGTAGCTGGAGATAGCTTCCGCGGGATCCACACCGAGGCCTCGTGCTCCAGAAGGTTTATTTGTCAACCACCACGAACGGTTACAGGCTACTTTGTGGCTACCGGACGAGACGTCCGGCGAAAGCGAAGCCACCGCGGCGAGCCGCGATGACGAAGGTCACCACGCATCGTAATGTCGTCTTAATATCGCTGCTGACATTCGCCGCGAACGACTACCACGCTCGGCTCTGACACTTTGGACTAGCCTCGCGACCGTGGGCGCGAAACTGTAATTTACCGGTACCGCGCGAACGATAGAGCGTTTCGTTCAGTGGTTCTCGAACCGGACCACCGTTTCATCAAAGATATTCTTCCACCTGGGTATTTTTAACGTGACAAACGCGCGGCAAAGTGGGTTGACCGCGCGTCATCAGCGTTAAACGAGGATGATGGAAAATGGCCGGTTTTGGAACTCGCCGACGACGCGAACCGTGTTCGTCACTCGTAGATTAATGTTTCTCTATTTTCAGAGATTCAAGGAACTTTGTCCTTTTTCTGCTTGCTGCGACGATCGCGCAAATATGGACGTATTAATTTTAATCAAGCTTACTCGATACTTACACGTATCGATCTGCACAGCGTCGCGAAATATTTCACCCTACATCGAAAAATATTTCAACCTTTGCGCGCGTGACAGAAGTGCAATTGTTTGTTCGAGCCAACCGAGCCGCCTCTGGCAGCGTTGTCAGTAAGAAGAAAAAAAACGAGGTACGTCGAACGGGGACGATTCAGCAGTCCGAGTAATAGCGCTTGAAGAAGATACAAAAGAGTCGTAAAACAAGATTTATGAATACGCCGCTCGCGGGCGCAGACAACAACCACCAAGACACGGTTTTATTAGGAACTAGAAAATACGAGCGTGTTCAACTTATATTTAGCTAATGAACGGGTGACACGTTCCGCTTGGTAAACGTGGAATCGGCCCATCCAAGAATAATTCATCGAACGTCCTTCGCGCCCGTTCCTCGGATTACAGGCCTTTCCGTCGGTTGTATCTTCGATGATTAAACGAAAGCAATATTTCGCTACATCGAGACTGGTGGCTGCCCGCGTCACGATGATTAATGGCACGATAAGAAACGTCACCGATCCGATACTCGAAGCGCGCCGATTACGCGAGCGGACTTAAGAACAAGCGTTCATTAATTTGCGTCGCATTGAAACGCGGCGTTTTTCGTTGGTACGAGCACGATTCTAGCGGCGTTTTTCTTACGCTAATAATTGCGATCGGAAAAAGTGAACTTTTTGCGACGAGAGTTCGACGAAACGATCCGCGTCAAACGTACCCGACAACACTGGTGATATATTAATGAAACAGTTCATCGTTTACGCGTTCGCGGTTTTCGGAGAACATTTGCATTTCTCGTTTCAAGCAACAACTCAGCGAACGACAATTTTTCTTTTTTTGCTCAACGAATGGGATGATATGTTTATAGTCAGATTCTCTGAATTATTCAGTCTTCCGTTACTAGAATTGATGCGAAAGCTTGGAAGACTATTCTAAATTGCAATATATGGAACAAGCGACTACGAAAAATGGATAGCAAGAATATCATTGCAAAGTTCAGTCTAACGATTTGTTGAACCTACTCCATCAACGAGCGTACTAAACTCTCGAAACCGCAGGAACACACGAGACCCCCACAGAGTGAATCGTGCCAGTCCATTTGATGAAATCAACGAGGCCAGCGTTAAAACATTTTTTCCGAAATGTACACGCGACTCGCATTCGAAATCCTCGACGATATATAACCGCGTACGTTCATCGATCCGCTGCGAGCATGTACAGGCAGGTAGTATATACCTACTACCATCGCGTTATCATCTCGATCGTTGAACGTGGAGGCAAACAAGCAGAAACGGTCCAAGTTTCCCGACAGAAGCATTAAGTAATCAAACGCAACAACGTTTCCGATTGCACTCGCGCGTGTACACACGGGAGCACACAACTGCACGGGCAAACACACGGGTAGAAAGGGAGAGCATCGTAAATTCTCAGCTCTCGCGTATTCGACGAGAGAAAGGAGAGAGAGAGAGAGGAGGAGGTTCAAAGAAAAATCTTCGGAGGGTTTATTCTTAGAGGGTCGCGTATCGACGTGGAGGAATATATCCGTCCGAGTATTCCAGCCGTA
The DNA here is from genome assembly GCF_050948175.1 of Xylocopa sonorina. NCBI lineage: Eukaryota > Metazoa > Arthropoda > Insecta > Hymenoptera > Apidae > Xylocopa > Xylocopa sonorina. The sequence goes on along the minus strand of NC_135196.1, from coordinate 7,631,615 downwards.
AGGATCCGCCATGATGCACCAGATATCCCGTTGACCGCGGCCATTTCAAGGCAATGACTGTCCCTGCAAGACGGTTCCACTCTGCCCGGGTCCTGGCTGGTTATCGAGGAGCAGGATTTTAAAGGCGAACGACCGGACGACGATCTCGGCCTTAGTCAACATCCGCCAATTTTATCGGCTCCATCGTGCTTCCTTGATAATCCGCGGCGTTCCTCGAGGAAGAGGTTAGCTCTGCGTACTTTGATTTCTCGCTCGCGACCGAGGGAACGAGCGTCGAGCGTCGCAGGATCGACTCAAAATGGACGCATTTCGTCTCCGCGTAGGAATAACAACGGTGTTTGATACGACGCGCGTGCAGCAGGAAACGATCAGTCTCGATGGGGAGACTTTGCAGCACTCTTTGATGGAACGCGTTAGATGATTCTCAAGGAATATGTGGACGATGGGTATTCGCGTACGCTTCGTTTATCTGGTGTTTATGTGTATTTCCAGTTGGACTCTTTGAGGATTAAGTTTGAATAAAAATACATATTTTTATATACTTTTTATAATACGAAACGATCGCTACGATCTTTACGCAACGAGATTATGCAACGACTATAAAAGACTTGCATGTATTCTACGTTTCGAAGCAAAAAGAGATGAATTAAGAAGAGCACGCGCGGAAGACGGTTAAAATAGAAGAGGAACAACGTCCTGGGATATTATTTCCGTGAAGAGGTTGCACCGTTGCCCGCGAACTTGCACCACGATCCTCGTATACGAGACAACGGTGTCCTTTTTTTGGAAATTTCCATCCGCGCCGGTTTCACTCGGCGAAGTTCACTTAATTCTCTACGCTGCTCGCGGTCCCGGCTCGTATTCGGATACATTAACGCGAAATTTTCACCGTCTCGTCTCCGATGCGGCGCTAAACGCGCACGAGGAGGCACGAATGGCCTCTGATACGCCGTCTGAACTCGCGAAATGTTCGTTCGTGCGTGTACACGCGCGACGGAACATCTTCGACGGTCTAAGCGTTTGCAAATGCTCGCCCTAGCCCGCGCTCTGAATACAGAGGACGAATTTCGAGTTCGATGAAAAAATCGTGCAATTCGTACGACAGCTTGGAAACCATTCTCATTGGTGCCATTTTTTCGTTGCGTTCCTTTCAATTCGTTATCTCAAAATACGTAACATCTAGTTTATAGGAATGGCAACAGAAAATGGTAATAACTAGACATGATACCACTCGAGCATCTTGTCGCAATAGTTCTCGCGGTTTAAATTAAGGTTTAAACTATTCCCAAGTACAAATGTTTTCTAAACTTTCACTTATTAGCGTCAGCGTGACTAGAATAAAAGCACTGGCAAAGATCAAGTACACGTATTGGTCCAAATGCGCGCAAAGGTGAAACCGTGCTCAGGAATGCGAATTCTACTTCAAACTGTATAATTATACCAAATAAAGTTTCCCCTTACATTTTATCGCGTCCTTGATTATCGATCGACGAGGAAATCTCAAGGAAAACCAATACTCGACTCCAACCTGACACGAACGCGTACGTATCCGCAGACACTTAACTCGTTAACGCAGCGCACGTATATGAACGTTCGAACACCTTCGGCAATTGCGACGAAACACGCACACGCGTAGAGACAGACACGACTCTGCACACGTCGATCCACGCGAATGTCAACGGACAATGTCGCAATTGGCCTCCGCCGTTTAGCGGCTAGCGTGAAACTTTCTCGTGGCTCGCAGCGCGTGATCGTTACACGCGTGAAAACACGGACACGCCGTACGGAAGTACTCTTCATTGGCACGGCGAATTTCCACGATATTATTTCAGCCAGACCGTAACGAGGTATGGCGGCGACGGTGGTGGTGGATAAAACGGTATCCGCCGCGAATTCCCGGCTTAAGTAGCTAACTAGTACACCCGGTAAGGGCGTAGCGAAAAGTTCCAAGTAGCTGGGTGCTCGGCCGAGCAATTAAGGGGATCGTTAAAGCGAAGATACCGCGCACGCTTTAAAGCGATCGTCAACTGGCTGCGTGATAACCGTAAAAGAATACGAGTCGGGGGACGTTAACGAGCGAAGGAACCTCGTCATTTTCCACGCACGATCGAACCCGCTCGCGGATCGAGGTTAGAGGCAAAAAATAGAGGCACGACTGTTATTATTGTTCGCAGAGCGAGATTAGCGGCCTGGCGTGTTTCTTGCGCGTGCAACGCGGTTTGAACGCGCGCGATCGAACGCCTCGACGATGCACCCTCGTGAAAGTGAGTTCTTCGCGCGACGGAGGGATGTTTAGATCGGGGTAATGGACGCGTCCAGAGTATTTAGTCTAGACCGTGGACTGGATCGATTACGGGGACATCTCGAATTGCAAAACTGCCACGGGTGCACTGTAGTCTATTAGACGAGCGTTTAATTATCCAGAGTTAATAATATTCGAGGAATGTTTGCTCTCCGCATCATTTCGCGTGAAAAAGTTCCATCGAATTGAAACTGATGTTCGCGAGAGAAGCTCTAGCGAGCATATATCTCGATCGCTGTATGCAGCACGCAAACATCGTTCACAAACAGGGTTTGCGAACAGTTCGCGAGCAACGTGTACCAGGCGTTAGACGAGCGAATGGAGACTATTTAGTCTAGAACGGTACAAGTGTGCGAAAGAACAATGTTTGGACGAAATGTACGGGGCCAAGGAGCGTATGGCCACCCATGGAACCAGTTGGTAGGCATGTCTGGATTGAATATGAGAGAGAACGGAATACACAACGAGAGATCTTACGAGGCTGTTAGGATATATCCGCGAGTTTGCGTAGAATCGAAAGCTCTTGAAACACGAAGGGTTGCGAGGAAAAGTATGCGTAAATCATTTTCAAGAAATCAGTCTCTGATCCAACCGTCATCCTGAAACATCGAACATCTTCTCGTACACTATCAGCAACAAAATGATCGAGATTGCTTATCCGCGGTGATGCGTGCGCGTTACACCCCATGGAAGTCTGTGAACTGGTGTAATTATCGTCCGGCACGTAAGCGTCCTCCATCCGCTGCACGCGGACTAATGGCCCAATAATTGTTTTACGACACTATTACATTTCTCGACGGCATATTAACAGAGGGGTTATAAGGAATGAAACACCCGTGCGAATACTCAGGCGAAAGTTTTAAGGCTTCCGCCGATGAGAGTCGTAACGACGATACACTGGAATATACTATCGAATGATTAACGAAGGAGCGAGTTTTGGTACGCGAGTTACGTGGACGAAGATAATAAAGCGAGGAATTCTAACCGACTGGATAACGTGGAACGATAAAACCGTTGCCCTGGACTTGGGGTCTCGATGCGGGAAATTTATAGATCCAAGGCACACAGTCTTGTAAATAGGTATAATAAAAGTCCAACTTTCATTTAAAAAAAAAAACGAAGAAAGAAGAAGAGAACATTTCATTACACGTGTCACAATGAAAAACGTCCTCCTTTCGCAGCGTCGTATCTCCTTGTTTGACTGAAACGGTGCGCCACGCGAAAAACAATCGGGACCATGACGGATGCACCAGAATTAGCCGCTTCTCGGTGACGGATTCCGCGGTAATTTGCAATGCAGTTGTCTAATGTCGCGCGCGTTGCCCGTTACGCATTGTTTCGCATCTGCGATTCCTCTGACAGGGGACATTCGTTGGCAGAGCACGAAGACGTCGGGGCCGGTGTCGACGCTGCCCCGCGCGCTAACTTGATTAGGCCAGCAAGCTGGCGCTTTGCGCGATTTTACGTTTTGCGGCCTACGGCGCGTGACGCACCCTGTCCCCGTTGACAGCCGGTGTTTCCGCGAATGATTTACGATCGAGACGCACCGCCGCCCCTAACGGGTGAAATTCCAAAAAATCGAACCGCTTCGTCTCGTTAATTTCTCCTAAACGGCGAACCCGATGGAAATCTTCACGGATAAGGAAGTGGCGGGCAAATTTCGACGATATTCGCTATTTTTAAACTACCTCGAAAATAATCTGTGCATGGATAAGTTGACGCGTGAAGTTAATTAGTACACGATCGATGTTCGCGCGATTATGTGCATTGGTATTTAATTTTTTTACCTGCGCATATAAAAATATGAATGTATGCATTTTCCTTATCTTAACTCGATCTTGTACTTTGAGCAAATTTGAACATCTCCAAATGATAAATGTAAACACACGTACAGCTCGATGCAATATTTTCCAGTTTTAATATTTAAATGGCAATTAGCTAAGTTCAAAGTATGGAATATTTCTCTAGCTTGAAAACGCTGTGCGCGTGTCACACGACACGTACTCGACCGAATATCTGATGCAAAACCGCGAGTGCGAACAAATATTAACTGCACTCGCGACGAACAATTTCAATTCGCAGAAAGCACTGGGCGACGAGTCGACGTTGATCTCGTCGCGATGACATCCGACAAGTTGCTCCAAATGAACGCAAAAGGGATCTTTTAAAACAGGCGGGGCCATCTATAGATTCGACATAAAAATCCTTTTGACTGGAGCTACCGCTTCGATCCACAAAATTCCGATCTCGATGGAAGTCTAACGCTAGCTGAAACTAGGCCGGCCATTTAAACGCGTTAATTAGAGAACCTGAGATACCCGGAGCAACTCCGATATCAATCAGCCTGATTATCGCGTGTGCATCAAATGGTACAGAAATATCCATCCAGAAGACGAGAAATGAGAACAGCTGTCGATGCTTGGCCCCGATGCGCTCGCTATGACGTTCAGCGCACGTGACAGCCGTATGTCACGCACGTATCTGTGCACTTTTCTCCTTTTTTCTATTTCGAACACACGTACGCGCGTACAATCGGATCCCGTATACCTCGATTCAGAGGGGAAAAAAAAGGGGGAAAAAGGAATAACGAAACGGCGCGCATCGAAATCTATTGAATCCAAAAGGATGGATACCGTTGCGCGATATGATAGCGAACAAAAATTGAAGCCAGAACTCGAAAATACTATGAGTGTGTGTGGAGAGCTTCCTTCGTTGGCATTGCCTTCGACGATAAATGAATAGACTCGACATCTCTGCAAATTGTCCTTTGAGGCTAGTTGAAATCTAACTTCTTTAAGGACACTGTTACGTACAAAATCTAATCAATTTATAAATGCGATCTGTGGTATTAGTTTCTTTTCATGAGGAATAATAAATGTACACGTACGTGTCAGCGTCCCTTAAGAAGTTAAACAGCCGACGTTACTCTATTTCGAGCAAAAGTCCACTGCGATTGTTTGGTTAGATCCAGTGCAAATAGAAGCCGTGTAAAGCGTAAGAGCGATAACCGATTCTTATCACCTTCTATCCACCTTTTCCTGTCAAACACCGATTCGTATCGTTGTCTGAGAACAGCCGACAAGGCTCGCGATAGCGTTTTATAAAACACTCGGGGTCATTGCTCCACTTTGTGCAGTCTGTGGAACCAATGATTCACCTAACACGATGTAGAAGACGTTTGTAACGATTATCAGCCCTCAGAAGAACCACTTAACACCAGTCAGCGAACTTGAGGTTAGACAATTTTCGCAGGTGCTACCAAGGTTTTCGGCAGCCACTGTCGCGGCCATTGCTCTTGCTGCTCTCTCTCCGTTTCTCGTTCTTAGACACGAGTTCAACCACCTATTCCCATTAGCGTGACACATTGAAACACAAAAGATGATGTACCGACTGACCCGCAGCTGTTTGTAAAAATCCCTCTTGCTAATCATTTGGCGTCTCGTTAACCTTCGATTAGCATCTCGCGGTCTCGAACCTCCAAGACCTTACTTCTACCTCCTTTCCGCACACCAACTTCCAGTTTCTTCGTATTATATTCGCGTAGCTCTTTGTCAAGTGTACCGTTACACCTTTAAGTCATAGTTCGTTCGCGTCGTTTATTCAAAAATAGCCGTTGATATCGCGGCTGATAGCGAACTGTAACGCAACGAAACGGATAAATTTCCAGGTGCAACAGTGAGTATCGAAAGCAGCCAAAGTCACGTGGAAATATCTCTCGCGAGCCCAGGAAGGAACCGTGAAAAACCGGAAGAAACCGAGCGAGCGGAAAAGCCCTGCTAATCTGAAGCTCGCGCAGCCGGAAATAAATCGCGAGCAAGATTCTCGATATAATGGACAGAGAAACATCGCCGGGATAAGCTGCATCCGTTCGTTTCAATCCCTTTGAACCGGTCTCTATTTTTATATCGGCGAAACGCATCCAGCTCTGAAATTATTTCCGCTCGTTCCATTTTCTTTTGCGAAACCCGTGGACGCAATCAGAAATAAAAGCGCGCAAGTTCGATTACTCGCGATCTGCTATGAAAATCGTTCGTACCGTGTCTAACTGCCACAGTGTCTCTGTCTGAAACGATGTAAGACGACGACTCGAAGATTAGAACTTTCGTTTATCGTTTGTGTAATTAAAAACTGGAATGATTTGATGTTGGCATTTAGCGTTTCTCGCCTTTAACGACTTTCTCTGTTGTAAAACAGGGATTTCTGAAGGAATTCCCCATCATTCTCGAATTTCATTTAACTGCATTACCCCGAGCTAATGGTGGTCACCTTTCCTCAAAACGAAGGTATGCTAACGATGCAGTGGAGGGGTACGCCGACCCTCATTAAGGATCCTGATTGACCGGATAGAATGTTAAATAATAGCCAGTCGACCATAAATACTATTAGAGCCGCATAGAAAAGCTTTGAGACCGTGCAATCAACAGTCAGAACAGAAACAACCACGGTGGAACGCGCATCGAGTCCTGGACACGTTACAGGAATTCATCGTTCGAAGTTCGAACCTAATTTTTGCGACGATCGCGAGTATGGGCAGTGTCAGAGCAATGAACAGGAAAAGTTCAGTGCACGGATACGTGTTCGGATCCGCCAACGATCTTTCTGTTCAGAGGAGACAAGTTAATCTGAGAAAAAATTCGCTGCTATCGCTTCTGGAGTTCCGCAATGAAGACTGGTTCCCGCATAAAGATAAGCCTTCACCCAAAGGTAACGCTACAGCCAGTTATCTTAAAACACTGACGCAGGCTTCAAAGGAAGAGTGGAACTCCCTTACTCTGCTGCAAGTCGCACGGAAATATGTACCAGAGATGGGCTGCGCCAAAACCGCGAGATTATGGAAAACCCTTGGAAGTCGACTGATCATCATGGAGCTGAACCAGATGCAAGACGTGGGCGCTGAGCTGGCGTATCACATGCGGTACAACCCTGAAGGGCTGGGCCCTTTCCTTCGTTGCTTTGACCGAATGTCGAAGTACGTGAAAAGGAAGGAGGATCCAGTGACGGAGGTCGAGAGCTGCATCTCGATGCAACTCGACACGGCAAACGACGCGATTCGAGCAAAGACAGACGAAATCACGAGGTTCGCTGCTCAAATTTCTAATTCCTGTCGGTTGGTAGAAACGTTCAATGAAACCGTAGAGACGTTAGTTTCGAATGTAGACAAATTTCATCTGCTTTCCCCCGAGTCGTCTCATATTTCTCCAGCTGTCTCCGCGGTTCAGTCGTCGAAAGCCAGTTCGTCCGGCCATATCGTGAAGACAGTGAAGCTGACGAATCCTGGCTTTTATTCAGGTAAATACCTCATCGAGATTGATAACGGAGCCATTGTGAACATTGTTGCTCCTAAATCCGTTCCAGAACTTCTGAATTTATCTCGTTTACACCCAACGTTTCAAGCACTCTTTATTAACTTGAATCAGGACACAGTTTTGAACAGCATAGCTGGATCCTCCGAATGGAGAAAAGCGTTTATGTTGGATAGAGGTCCCAAGAGAACCGAGTTACTTAAAGCTTTAGTTAAAGGCATAAAAAAGCAAGAGTATCAATGGTATCATTACCCTAAATACAATTATGTCGAGCACAAACCTTAGTCGCGTATGTATATTCTTTTAATATTGATTCTATCTTTATTTATCCTCGAAAGATGAATTTTAGTCGCGTTTAATTCGTTAATTATTGGCGGATAATTTCAATGGATTTTAATTTCAACGTATAATTCTAAATACGACGGATACATCGTGCCTAAAAGCGACATTTATTGCTCAATTGCTCCGAAACGTGTTGTCCACTTCTGAAAAGTACTGTACACAATGTATTCTGCGTGTACAACGAAATAAGGAAATGGGATAAGTAATTAAAAGGTATCTGATAAATGGAAAACGACCAGTTATAACGAGGAAACGCAGAGATCGTTATGGAGTAAATGAAATTGTCCGATTTATTGAAGAGGAATTAAAAGGATACCTCGTTGCGAACAAAAATAATTACTTACATCTGATGCGATATTTCTAAATGAAAATGTGATCGATGGTCGAATAAATTATTGACAAGTGCGGAAAAGAATGTTCGTGTCGAGAGACAAACGTATTCTATATTAATAGTGATAAATTATTAACCAGATTCAGATAAGATATTAACTCGCTGTCTTAACTACACTATTAAAATAACCAGAAATATATTCAGACAACTAACAATTGATTTTAGCTAAAAGCAACAAATATTCGATATTAGATGTTCATTTAGCGATACACTGGTACCAATCTTGTAAAAATAAGTTAAATATATTATACGTGTGTGTGTGTGTTTATGTATATAAAAGAGAAAGATAGAAAAATAGGACAGAGAGCATGTATATATAACTTAAGGTTCATTTAAAAAACTGTAATTTCGTTTGACCAAATGAGAAAACTAAATATAACAAAAACTACTTCCAAGATTTAATCGTATCCCTCTGACCTTTCCAAGGCACGCAATATACGCCGAGTCAATTATAAATCAGTAACACCTTCTTCAAAAACAACTATACATACATCATACAACCTACCTACTGCAATAGTGCAGTCTGAGATGCCATCGCGCAATGTTTAATCATTACAAATGTAAAAACGATAATTCTTTCTAATTTAAACCCGTTGGCGGTGAAAGAAGAGAACGATGGAGCATCAGGTACAGTAGATTAGACCGTCATGGTCAGACCAGACAGATCGCATCAACCTCCTATGCACCTATTTAATTCTCCTCCAGCTTCGCTACATCCCAGGGTGAAAAAATAATTTTTCCTAAAAATTAATTACGAATTTGCAAGCAAATTCCCAGCAGTCGAACATAAATCTCCAGCCTCCCTTTAAATACAAAAATAACACTTACAGTATGGCTCATAAACGTCCAGAGATTTTGATTGGTTCATAATGACACCGCATGAATATTATTAAGACGTGTGAACTAATGACACATTGGTGACAAATAATTCTTGTTGCCATCTTATGCAACCAATAAATTAGAAGCTTAAGTTATTAATTAACACAATCACCATCAACTTTATCTCCACTGATTCTCCGTTTACGCTTAAACTAAGAAGACTTGTGACACCACCTTCTCTGTAACCATTCTTCAAACTAACATAGAAAGAAACTATTTTCAAACGTACGCTATTCGTTACACCTTTCTAGTATCATTAAAAATACGAGTAATTTCAGAAATCTAAATAACACGATTATATAATACATTGCGTCGCAACACAAGGGTCACCAGTGACCAATCTAACGCAAACAGGAAGTTCCTGTGTTGTTCATCGGTATCTGACGCGGCGTTGAACATGTTAAAATACTTAGTACGTTAACAATGGTACGAAAAGTCGCATAGATAATTCATCAAGATGAACGCAGAGGTGAAGGACACCGATCGATCGCGTAGATTCGGAGTCGTCCACCCCAAACTGCTCCGAAATTAATTCGAAGCGAACGCTGAAATTTTATTAAGACCAAAATCCGCGTACAATCGATACGCGTGTTATTCGAGCACACAGCGCTGTATCTGCATACAACGGTGTATGTTAATATTCATGAGTGTAGGCACGCGCGCAACCAGCTGTAATAATAAGAAAAAGTGAAATCAACTCCAGGTGTCCCCCCCTCCCCCCTCGGGGCAACGGAAATTCGTCGTAAATATTCGGGGACGTTTCGATTCGGTAGCCGTGTGCAGGAACGTTCGAGTGGCCGCAGCTAATGCCCGTCAATCAGAAACGGCACGTAGTAGCCGCGATAAATAAAAGTGTTCCCCACGTCGGTGTGTGTATATTTACCGGTGACTATTTTAAAGCGCCACGCGCGCAAATAAGAGTCCGCCGACGAGGAAGTCGATGATGCGGCTCTCTGAATGAAGAACGCAACGAACACCGCCGATTGCGACACGGGCCACCGATATTCCGTAATAATTGTTCCCTGGTCGGTGATCTCTGTCCAGTTTCAAGTCACGGACAGGCCACAGGTTTTCTCTATTTGCACGCGATAACGCAACCTCGCGACGTTTTCAGAGTCGATTGCCAACTTCCTCCGGAGTTCAAGATGGACGGAAAGGTGTATATCGATAGAATCGTTGGTCGTTACGGATGAGTCGATCGTAACGAACTTAATTATTACTAATAAATTATGGTCTTGCTTTGAAACGTGGCCATTTATTATTTTAACACGGAACTGTGCTATTTTGGAGCATAATTATATTAGTGTTATTTTAGATTCGTTATAATTAACCAATATTAATATGTTCAGTACTTATAGCTCGAATAGCACCTGCTATAATTGCCTAAACCTAACGTTTTCGGCGCTAACTTACGATTTCGAGAGTAAAAAGTGTTTTACGTTCCGTTAAAAAGTGAGGTACACAGAATTTTATGCTTCTCCACTCAGTCGTTCGTTTCTAGACAATTATAAAGTTTTAGAGAATATGAATCCTTTTTGGAAGGATAATTACACTCGTTAACCTTTATCGGACTACTTGAAGGAGATAAATCCAAGATGGATGCCGTAAGGTACCGTTTCCTTTTGGAGAACAACGATCCCGTAATTTCTACGTTCATAATAAATGTTAAACACAAATTTCTAACATTAGACGATGTTCGAAGTACAAGGAACGAAAGTAAAAGCTTGAAAACATTAGTAATGAATCGTATATGATTCGACAGAACAACAAGTGATCCTCGATGTTTACCCAGGACCATGTTTCCTCCAGAAACAACATACCCACTGCCGCTATCTACTTCCATCCATCCGATTCTCAGACAACTATTTATGACCTTTACCCTCCACTACTCCTAGTCCTATCTCTCGACCGGCTGCATAAATATTCATCGGCATTTATCGCCGAATCAATCCCTGGCAGTGGCGCGAAATCAATAAAGACCTATTCCCATATTCATACGATTTGTATCTCGGCCGAGTCGACCTGCTAGCACCAATTTTCCCTCTCACGCACCACGGACGAGGCCAGCCGACGACTCTGCCTCGGAAACGGGAACGCGAGAACCGCGCGAGGCCCGCTGGTGGGCGTCGCGACGCACTCGCGTCGCTGAAACCAGGTGGCAACCTTTAATTAAAACCTTTCGATCCGATGGAACGATCCCCGCCTCTCGACTGAAACGAGGCGGAACGACGCGTGGCGGTTGCGGAGGGTACGCGCGAGTAACATCTCGTTAGGTACAGATTGACCTAATTACGGGAGGAAACGTCTAGCGCGGCCGAGTGCTCGCGTCTCGTCTGCAGTTGGTGCGTTCGCTGCCTCTTCCCGTGTAAAATTGGAAATCGTTCTCTATTTATAGAGCTTTTCCGATAGGGTCACCGAAGCCGGACAAATATGGAACAATGTACGGAGCAACAGGGAGCATGATACTCTCTCTCCCTCTCTCTTCTTTGTTGCCACTTTGTCTCCTCGCCTCCACCCTCCTTCCGTCGATAGAGTCGCGTTATTATTTTTACGTACCGCTTCGCCGACTAACCTTGACTCCCGTATCGACCAGAAAGAAATCCAGAAGTCGCGAGAACTTCCCGCGTTGCCCTCCCCCCGTAAATTTGAACCCGTTTGTTTATGTCAACGGAAACAGCGTGAAACAGTGTAAATCCGGCGGACGCGCGAGACGTACGGCTGCTGTTGCTCCCGTAGTCTCTTTATTGGATCGCGGCTTTGCGCTTTCACGGAACAGCCTCGATGGAAAGCGAGTCGCGTTGTTACGCGTCGTCGAACCGCGCAACGAGCGTTCGATTAATCACTTTCCGGCTCGATATCGACTTTCCAGAAAGGAAAAGCAATTGAATATTCCTGCTGTGTGGAACGGTGGCAATCAAGGGTTGCTTCAGCTCCCTATAATCGAGACCTCATTTGTTTACGAGAGAGAAAAATTTTCATCGATTAAGGTTACTCGCTTCGTCTTTAAGACGAAGCAGTAACAACCGCTGCTGAGACAGCGCTTGGTACCATTAACCTTGCTACGCTCTTCGAGGTTCGCTTTAATGCAACGCGATTTCCTAATTCGTGAGCAATGGAGTATCGCCATGTAGATAAATATTCAAAATATTAATAGATATAAATTAATTAGAACATTCTTCTGTAACTGTCGTATCCCGTTTGATACCTTAAAACAGAATCGATCGATAAGTTGTGAAACATATAGGAAAAACACTGTCGCTGCGGGACCAGTGACAGCCATTTTTAAAGCGACGAGAGTAACAAAACACGTATAATTGCTACGAACAGCGGGACTGGAAAGAGATGGGTGAACTTTCAGAGTTCGACCAGTCTGTCCAGCATCTGTCATCGCGCAACGTATTACGCGTTTCCCACTTTCCAACTGAAACCGTGTCAAACGATATTACGATCGATCATTGTCCGGCACGCGATCGACAGTTACGTTAATCGATGTCAATAGGTTGGCCATTTCGAGGGCCCTGTGCGAAACCACGATGAGAGAGAGGCGGTTTCGTGCACGCGCACGCGATATCGCACACGTCATAAACACGGCTCGCGAAAAAAGGCCTTGACACCAGACGAGGCACAGTCCTCGAGTTGCGTAATTAACGTGCACGCGTTCCGGTGTAATCCGCGACGAGCCGCGTTCGTGCGGGCAACGCGCGCGTAAATCACGCGGGCAAGGGCCGTGCAGCGTTCGCGTTTGGCGCGTAAAAACGGAAGTCCGCTCGCATCGCATTACCTTGTCAACGAAATCGTCCGGTGTCCCGCCAACAACCAGCCAGTAACAACAAGTTTCTCACATTTTCGGCCCTCGACGCGCACTCGTCCTCCTCCACCGGTGGAGCACAGCACAATCCGGAGGCACGCGAGCGTGCTTGCACGCGCCTACGACCGCGCGGCACTGGACTCGCGCGTGAACCAAAAAAAAAAAAAAAACAACGCAACCAACAGAAGCTCCGACGACGCGCGACCGGCTTCGCTCCTTTTCACTTCCTCCTTTTCGTCTTACACTGTGATCGCGTGCGAACGCGCCCCGTTATGGCGCCGCTGTCCGCGATCAGGGTCGCAACGTTCACCGCGACGCGGCACGCGCCTACCAATGCCCATCTCTTCCTTCGCGGACACCGTCGAACTGGTCGTCGATCGTTCACCGCACAGCTGAACAGGAAGTCGAGTCGGTACCACACGCGGAAACGACCGCGGATCAAGTGTAGCCCAAGTGCACCACACGGTGTGTCACCAGGGTCACGAGCACCAAACACGACCGAGTGACAGCTGCCCCAGGGACACTCGAGGTGAATTGAAAGAGACACGGAACCGCGCGGCGATAACACGAGCACTACGGAACGGCGATGACTAGGACCGACGCAACTACGACGACGGCGGCGGCCGGCTCGCGAGGACCTCTTCCGCCGCACGATTCATGACCACCGACGGAGAGCACGTCGCTCTCGTGGCGAACACTGCGCCACTGCGCGGTATCTCGTCGAAACGAACCGACGCGTGGGGTGGCACGCGAGAGGGGTAGGGTAGGAGTAAGAGAGAAGAAGGGGATGCTGGACTGGAAAGGAGACAGGTAGATCTGCGCGCGTGCACGTAGTAATAGTAAACTACGTACAGAAAGAGAGAGAGAGAGAGTTGTGTGTGTGTGTGTGTATGTGTATATATAGATCGTGTGTTACTGTATATGCGGGTGTATGTGTGTGTATATATAGATTGGTACTCGTACGTTCGCTGGGAAGAGAGAAAAGGAGAGTCGCATTGAAAGAGCGCGGGTGCGTGCATCGGAGACGTGGCCAAAACAGACGGTCATTCGTTGCCTTCGACTCGTCGTAACAACGTGTTGTATATACCATCGAAGAATAGATGGATGGACGGATGGACGGACCTGGTATACGAATTTTCGATGGTATACGCGTTTCAGTTGCTTTTCACGTTGCGATGCGACGCTCGCGACGTTCGGACGGCCACCACCTGTGGTGCTCACCCTCTTTCCGGTCGCGATCATCCTTCCGCGCGCGCCACATTCGCGCGCGCACGCGTTACACGTCGTCCTTTTCGCCTCGCTACCCCTTTCGAGATGCGCTGGTTAATCGAGTGGGGGTGCCGCATTTTAAGTTCCCGACTCCGCCATCGCTGTCACCGCGGATGTTCATCTTCATCGCGTATCACGTCACGTAACTCGTCGACTGTCCGTAAGTTAATTTTTTTCCAATTTTTATCGCTGCGTACGTCGAACTCGTGAGTTTTTTAAGGCTCACGGTTTTCGAAATTGGCATCGTACGTCTCGTTTCGATCGATCGACGCAATAATCTTTAAAATTGTTCGTTGCTACGTAAACGCGCGTAGTGATTCTGGTCTCTACTATTGATCTTATACAAGCAGTAGCATGGACGCCCAATGGGAAGCGATAATGTTGTATACTTACAACCATTTCCAATTAGCCGGCCGCGCAGTAGGACCACTGAAACCAGAATCACCACTCGCATTTCTATTTACATGCTTAAAGTGACTATAAAACATGTCGATACGTATTTTTATTTCCCAATGGGGTGCTTCTTAATGGCGTTCTACGTTTCACATTTGGTACCATTATCCCCATACTACCAAATCTTGCTAATCACATGATTCCAGACTAAGTAAATAGATTTCACGCTTAATCTGCCAACGTTGTACACGAGAGAGAAACCGAAAAATTGATTCTAATCACATTCCTATAGAAACAAATTAATCGCCTCGCTTCGAGTCCCACTGCAAGTAATCGGCTTCGCAACCATGCCACACTCATTCAGCCAGTAATATAAACAGAAATAAAATGGATACCAATCAGAGAACAAGATCCTTAAAAACCAACTCCCTCTATAGATCAATTTTTAAGGCAGCGTTTCCATTGACAAATGCAATGAATATATTACTTCGAAACGAGTAATTATTCCTCCGTTAGATAAGGACCAGGCGGGAAAGCTCGAACATAGTTGTTACTAAACCAAGAATATTATCGTGGACTGTCAGCGTAAGGTGCAACATTTTAGCACGGTTTCTTACACACTGCCCGCGCCCCGTCAGCCCCGGCCCGTTTACGAAAAAAATGCAGCGTCTGGTAAGCTTCTCGTTTCTTAACGGAGAGATAGAGGAACGGATATACCGCAGCCCAGGGCCTCCGTAAACACGGATTAAGGGAAATGTTCCGGTGTAACCTTACTAATGGCCGTGGAAAAACAAATCTATTTGACGTAGAGCTTCTGTTAATTGTCAACGCCGCTGTGGAATTTTCGTTATTCCCTGCTTAAATAATCCCAGTCTGGAATCATCCGCGCGTTCCTCCACTTGCTTCTGCGGCGAGCGCTGTGTTGCTGGACGCTGCCCCGCTCTCTGTTATTGCTACGCCTGTTATTGTTTCAACCTGTCTTCGATGTTTCTTTGTGCTGACGCGCAATTTCCATCCCGCTAGAAACGGAAATCAACACAGTTGATCTCGGCCAACTTGTTGCCAACAGTCATCGCCTGGAAGGCGTACGATTCTAATTTAACTGTGTCCCCTTACATAATTCCAAGTCGTCCATGTAATATTTTCTCTCTCTTTATGTTGTTTGTCCAAACGTTCCGTTATTTCTACGAATGAACCAAAGATAAATCTAGAATGAAATTCCAGTTGCAATGCAAAATATTCATTTTGCTCCTGTCCGTATCATAATAATCATACTCTTCGGTACATGACGAGTTCAATGCACGAGGTGCAACGCTACAGACGGATCCATTAATACAAGGAATTAGTGATTGTCTTAACTTTAAGTTTCAACGTAAGTAACTGCGAACTATACTCTCGACGAACCAGACACGTCTTTTCAATTTCTCCATGTTTTAACGCGTACAAGTATCCGCGAGATAAAGCAACTGTGCACGTCAAAGTAAAATAAATTACAAATTCACCACCTGGAACTCGCGGCATTTTTTCCATTTCCTCTGTTCCTCTTTAATACCGCGGAACGTTAAACTCGATTGCAAGATGGCGCATCCGCGCGCACGTACACACAGTTGCACGCTGGAGGCTGCTGATCCCGACGAGACGAGTTCGTATATCGCGCTGGTTGCAAGAGGAAAGAAGCACCGACTGGAGGTAGAAAGTTCTATTTCTGATCGCCGATGGGATCGACGAGACACGTCAATAGGAAAGGCACGGGTTGACGATGCTTAAGCACATTAGTCGGGGGAAATTACGATCGACGAACGTCAGGAGCATAACGACCGTGGAAAAGCGCCGCCGTAAATCGCGGTAATGGCGCCACGGGGATCGTGTCTCTTTTTGCTGAGGCCGTTAGTTCGTAGGGACTTTTTGCAAAAATACACGAAAGCCGCGCGACGGTGTACGCTGGGTGCACGTGACTTAAGGTGCACCCACATAGGGGCACCAGACGTGGGCTGAACGAGCAAATACTGCCGGGGATGCTGACACGATAAACTGTTTGGCTATTTCCTGCGCATAAGTTTAGCATCGACTGCCAACGAGCATTGTACTAATGGGACGCGTAATTGATACGACAAAATAGTACAGCGATATGTGAAGTGTCATATGAAAACCAGAAAATTCTTTCGAATTATTTGCGTAGACATTTAAATGCAAGTAAGAGCAATTTTAATATATGATTTTAGAGATTAAAACAAGATAGAAATCAAGAAAAAAGTACGAGATTTGGTTTGCCAACACATTCGAGGGCAGGAAGTCGAAAGTTGAAGTCAATTTTGCAGACTATAAATATATTTGCTCAGTTTTAATTAATTTAGAAGCAATATCGTAACATCCGGTGTAGAACGATTAAGTTCAAAGTGTTGTCAATCGAAATGACGAGGAAATTAATTTTCCTCCGCCAACGGGTCCAGTAGAATTTTTAATATGGCGTTTAATTAATCGTAGGTAAGTATGTACAATCTTTGTAACTTGTAGGTAGACGTTATGTGTTGATAAATATGTTCTAATAAGATAGGGGACGCGCTTACTCGGTGTCTCGTGGCATCTTTTTGATCATCGCGATACGGGCGCATCTTTTTAATTAATTCTCGAACGTTAAACTTACCCGGTCAGAGGGAGATACTTAAAGAATTTTTAACAGCATCGAATAAACTGCACGTTCCTCGCTATTTACTCGGTCGCGTTTTAGTCTTTCCAAGTACGGTAATAAATCTCCTCAAGGCAGTACACCGCCCGCTGTATATACTTTCTTTCCTTTCGCCGAGATTCTCCGAGGGCTTGAATTTAATTAAAATATTCTATGCGCTTCTTATGCCGACATGAAGTACGCGAGGCACCGTATTCTCTCAAATATAATATTCATTTTACGAAACGCCGTCAGATAAAAAAATTACCCCTCTGCACTACGGTGTTCCGTTCCCGGACGTATAAGTGAATTAAAATTATTCAATTAATGCGAATTAATATCGTGTATATTAAAAAACCGGTTGAAGTAGATAAGAAATAAGAAACGTCGGTGAAGTGGACGGAAATGGATGATCCTTTCAAAGAATACATCGAGTAGAATGGAACTCTGCTCGATAAACGCGCGATGGGAATCGGAATTTTCCAGTTTACTTTGATGTTTAACGCGCGCTAGGTGAAGCCTATAATTTCTTTTTCTCATTTCTGAACAGACTACGAATCGATTCTCCTTTGAAGAACGCAATCGAAATGCGTTTTAAACCTACGTTACCGCGCGAAAACTATTACGCACGTTGTTGTAAAGTACGTGAAACGATTCGTCAAAAGAAGATCAGAGCTTGTCCTCCTCGCGATTAATTAACGTACGCATACGTGCACATCGATTTACTCTAATACGTGTCTAGCTCATCTGTTCCAATATTTCGGTTATTCACTGTAGCGCCAGCGGCGGCTTAACGACAGAAATTCATATACACATTTCACGCTAAAAAACATAATCCTCACTCTACCTTTGGCATACAGATATTGACACTGTGCACACAGATATTATCAAAATTGGTAATCACAGTAGAAAATACACAGAGTGAGAAAGAGGGAGGAGGGTGATGGGGTGGGACGGGGTGTGGGGTATTCCATATACAGAGCATCAAACTGTGCAAATGGTCAGTACAGTGAATGGGATCAGGATGGAAATTCGAATATCGCGATTCGACGTCACACATGATGGCGTCCGAGGCAAAACGCATGAAATGGCAGGACGACGTACACACGGGCACCTGCTCTCTCTCTCTCTCTCTCTCTCTCTCTCTCTCGCGCGCGCGCACGACTGCATATTTATTTCTAGCGAAACGTTACAAGATTCCGTCACGAAATTTCTGGCGAGGACTCAACGTAACCGGACGGCTGCCTCTTTGGCTCCGAATCGACGTATTCGACCGAACGTTCTATAGATGAAATGGCGTTTCATTCATCGTGGATCATTTTGTTAAGCCCAGGTGGCTTATACCCGACGTTCACGTGAATCGCGAGCTTGGAACGCTCCGAAAATCCATCGGAATATCGTGCACTGACCGAAAGGGGCTTACCGGACTATTACTGAGCATTTTCGCTGACGCAAAGGAATACGCTTAATTATGAGGTATTTTCTACGTTTGTTACCATCGAGGCTCAATTAAAATTTCTGTTTGCGGCACAGCGGATAGAATTTGATCTGTGGCTCGTGCAAATTTCGCTTTGAAAAAAAAAAGAAAATAAGCTTGGAAAATGATCGAGAAAGTGAATCGCGAATGTAACGAGTATAACTATATTGACCATGATATCGTTCAAAATGTTACATAAACTTCTTCTGTTCCGTGGATATGAAATTATGCACGATGGACTACTTGCAACGTATTCTTCCTTTTCACTTTTTCAAATGCTAGAATAATCGAGGCCTTAGCGTTCCCAATGTATAGGAGCAGTCACAATAGCGGTCTGCGGTGGAAGCCATTACGCAAAGTATCCTGTCAGGTTCACGTATACTTCATTAATTTTCAAACTTATTCTCCTGCCAAGCAAACCCTCGCACGACAGACATTACGCCGTTGTTTCCTCTTATTCCATCCCATAAAATCTTCCGTACTCCACTCGTACCACGATCTTCACAGCCTACGATGCGCGCTCGCGGTGATTATAAAAAAGGTGTCCAGGTATTTACTGATTTCGTCGACGAAACGAAACTGCACGACTGTTAATTTGCTCGAACGCAGAAATAATACGGGAACTTTCGTCGAATCTGAGTCAGCTAAGCGAACTACGGCGTCTCGTAGTTCCCCATTCACGCACAGTTGCCCGTGTATCATGGCCCATTGTTCCGAATGGGGTAACTTAATGCATCATCTACGGGTTGATGATGCAGCGCGGATAAGTCTAATTTGAGTCGCTCCACGTAGCCAGTTCCACGAAGAAAACTTTCCACGAGATGGAGATAATAGTGGTACATATTATTCCACGTATATCGCGTGTACGAGACGCCAGGCGAAGTCCGTAACAACCACCCGCGCGCGGGGCTCTGCCGGAACCCGAAACGCGACGATTCCGTAGACGACCGTTTCCAGAAGTAACTCCCTCCTGCCCTCTCTTATTACTTCCAACTGCGCTCGAACGTGACATTCGACCGTCTACTCTCGCGTCAATTTCTATTTCGACTTAAACACATTTTTATCATTGACACAGAGAACATATTATGTAGACACCATTGTATTAAGTGCAATGGTGGGTTAATTAGCAACGTCTCTATAGACACATCCTATATATCGTGTCAATATTTTATTATCAATATCTCGAAACTACGAGAAACCGCAGAACTGAATTTCAAATTCAGATTCACCCTCTTACCACGTCGACGCTCCTTTTCTCGCCTACGATGAAACTACCAATCCTCGATCGAACATTTGTTACCCCCTCACTCGTGTTAACTGCGAATATCCTCGAAATTTATTGACACATCGATCGACAAGTTCGTCATTCAAAACTACCGTCTAGACAAGACTAATCCACGCGTACGCTGTCGTTTCTATCCGGTTGGTGTGTACTCGCGCATCCATCTATCGTTGCTATTTCTTTCGACCAGTTTCGAACGTTCCACGGCCCGTCTCTGCCGATAGATGGACGAAGAGGACGAGAAAAAAAAAAACCAACAGCTGACAAATGATCGGGTGTTACCATGGACCCCGTTGGATTATCGAGCACGGCGGTGGAACTTCGGCTTTGACGGACGGCTCTGTTATTACTGTCATCCCCGGCCTCCCTCGAGCTTCTGCCACGTTAATCCTTTCGTCATCGCGTGCGTCCCGTCCATCGAACTGTTTTAATGAGATGCCGGGCGCTTGAACTTGTCCCCCCGGCTCGCAAATGGAATTTTTCATCCGGCTGCTGCCTACGGGCCGTGTGTCTCTGTTCCGTCCGTTATTTTTGTTCGCCTGGCGCACGGCATTTCACCGGTGGCGTTTCGGTAATTACCGGAGGCTTATCGGCGGTTGACGTGTTCCACGACAGTGTGAAATTAGTGGACATCCGCCACGCGATGCCTGAATAATTAGATGCTCACTGCGGCGAGGGGGATGAAACACACCGGCGGGCTCCCCGCGTTTCCACGTTTCTATGCAGATGAGGGGGGGTGAATTTATTCTACATCGTTGCGCGACTCGTTCGATCGGTACTTACTTTACCCGTTGCCCATTTCAGGGACATGCTTGCGCTTTGAATACATAATTCGCCAATTCGCGGATGATGGTGTTAGGATTGGACTCGCTTCGCGTCGCGCTTCAAGCGCCACTTTGCTAATCGAGAGTAAATAATCAGTGTCCATGTTCCTGGTACGGTTATACGTACATTTTATATGAACAATATAAAGTGAAATAAAGCAAGAGGAGCATGGAGGAGCGCATAAATTATCTGCCAACCACGTCATGCAGATCCGCGCGGAAATAGCCGTGACAGAAGAAATAATCCCAGATAAGACGCGTAAAGAGCAAGTTCGTCGAGATAAAAACTCCAAGCGTTCATCACGAGCGAAACGTTCTTTTCGGTAGATTTAAACCATCCAGCCCCCCCGGTTTGATACGATCGAGGCAGGAATTAAGTCGAGGAAAGACAAAGAGTTCCGTCCTAGCACGAAATACATCGTCCACATCTGCAGAGACAGTTTCTCGTACGGTACATTTGGTTGACGAAAGTTTATGCTCTTCCTTGCATAGCATTAATCGTAAAAATGAATCCTTCTTAAAGTATATTTTACGATATATTGTTTTTCAAGCAGTCAGTTAACATCTCGCCTTACGATTTAAGTTCCAATAACGCCTGCCATAAACAAAGTGGTCCACACGTCGAGCCATTTCACAGTTTGGTTCGAAATTGTGTAAATCGCACGTGTCATTGGATATTTTTCGGTTTATTAGCTTTTTCTTTCCAAAACCATACTTGATCGTCGATGAGTACTGCGATCTTCATCATCGGTGCAACCTTCGATAACGAGTGGCTGCCAACGTCCTCGTAAAAGAAGTAAAATATCACTGTTGTCACAGTCACTATTTAAAATATCTATCAAATCACTGTTCGCGATGTTAGCAGAACTTTCACTGTCCTCGTTCATGCTTAATATTCTTTTCGAAGACATTGTTAAGGGTTTCTTTCTTATATTATTCGAGAAAATATATTCGCACGTACGACTGTACGACGACGCGTGTGACTCGCACGACGTACCACGCCTTACTGCTTAGGCGTATTATTTATATTGGGTGAACGACGTACCGTGTCGTTTCTTACACTTCTCTTACACGTGCTGTTTTCGTTTGGTCTGATCGACGTACCGTATTTCTCTCGCGATATTGTGGACCAAGGAGTTACCAGAATTTCGTTCGAATCGGTTTCTGTTTATTAAGGCTATTCCTGTAATTCGTATAATTTACAATTTTAGTATATTAAATATAAATGGTAAGTAATACAAATTACTCTAATACGTTCCCAACTTCTTTTATTAATTACTAATTGACTTGGTAAAATATATTCCAGCGTTGACAGCCTTAATTATAGCTTAAGTTTCTCGGTAACTCCAAGTCTAGCTTACATCAACTTATAAGATCGAAAACTGTTCGATACAAACTTCATAATACTGCAGGAAAAATTAGTCTTCGACATTTCTCATCCATTACAGAAATCTGACGAACGTCGAACAATCTTCGTTAAAAATTTGATCTTGAAAATCAAGTACAGAAGACAGCAATCGTACGCATATTTAACATTCACGATACAGTATCACGTAAAACTTGAAACTCCATCAGATACATTATTTCAATTATTACTAAAACCGCACACAACTCAAATAAATTTTTCGAAACCTAAACCACCGAATAGGAGTCCATAAATTGTAACAGCGAGCACGACGCGGAGCCGAATCGAACGCGACAATCGAACGTTCGCAGTTCGCACGTCAGAGATCGATACGGTATAACTTTCCTTTCGTAGCCGTACCATTTTCCAATTAACGCTTTGATGAAAGGCTCGCAGCCGGGTTCCGTATCGAAAGTAAGGGCGGGCCCATCCCCCAGCGCGCGCGAACACGCTCGGCCAGGAGAGTAATTGGGTTACATCGCGCGAGGATTTATTGCGCGAAGAATACAAGAGGGATTCTGATTCAACCGGCTCTGCTCGCAGACGGCGTGGCTTCGCTCCCGCGGGAGCTTCCGCTGCAAATCGAATTAAAATTCCGTAGCGTCGTTAGAACCAACCCCCTCCCGTGCTGCGGAGGAACGGTTCTCGAGTACTACCCACCAGTGGCGGATGGTTCCGCGTGCTTGCGTGACTGCCGGAGTTTCAGGGTCGTGCCGAACACCCGTACCGTGGAAAGGGTAGGGTTCAATTGCTCTTTCTTCTCTCCTCGTGTTCGCCGCCGTGCTACGAGGCTGCTTGCCCCGGTCAAAAGTCCGTGCTTCGCCTGGCGATTTCGGGAACAGCCGAGGGGGAATGTTGTTTAGCTCATCGGGCACGGTGGAATCCAGCGTTTCAAGAAACGAGAACGGTTATTATACAGGTTGGTTTTAGAACGGTCAGTGGAGCTGGGTAGATCGCTTCTTCCTCCGCTAAACTAGTCGAGTGGAAATTGTAGAACGCGATTTTTTTCCCGTCGTGATTTTGTTCCCGTGAGACTTACGTTCGAACGTTTCTATAGATACGCGTACATTTGGTTAACGTAGATGGATGTAATCGAGAAAAATTAAATATGAAATGTACGTGAAATAATCCGGCTGTTTCATCTAAATTTCACTTGAAATCGAAATTGGTATAGTGACGCAGGGACTGATGGGAATCGAAATTCCGAAGCGCGAAGTAATCGAGGAACAGCACCGTCAATCAAGCGAAGTGAAATGTTTCTCGAGTCGTTCCTCGAGCCGAAAGTCGGGAAGTTCCAACGTCGCTGGAGGAAAAGAGGACAATGGTGGAAGAGGGATGAATCGAATGTTTGTTCCTCCTCGTCGAAGGAGGCCGTCCCGCGAGTTTCGGATCGGTCTTTCTCTTGGCGGAGCTTGGCTGCCCCGGCTAAGAAGAATCGATTCGTCTAAGGACACGGGCTATCCGTTAAACGGGACGGAGTAGCCTCGAGGGAGAGATCCCGAGGCGTACAGGCCGAGCTCACGGCTAGGCGCGGCGTGTCGCGCGCGCCAACTCACCCTCAGATTAATGCTTGTCCCTTGCAGTAACTTATCCGCCAACCCGGTATATTATGGTCCACGGTCCACGGACGCTCGCTGACGAATGCCCGACCATTTTCTTGCGGAGCTTTCGCTACTTCTCTGCCCGTGCTGGCCACCAGCGGAAGTGACCATTACGGATACGTGTTTTAAACAACCATTTGTCGGGGGTTGGCTTTACTGGCCTGGTGGATTAGAAGGTGTCAATGGGCGAAAGTGGAATCGGTGGAAGATCGACGCTCTTTCGACTAGGAGAAGTGGTATTTGCACTTTAACTCGCGTTAAAACTTGAACAGATTTTTTATTTCGTAAAACAGTCTCAAAAAGGATCGATTCTATTAACAGCAACATTCTCGTGAAATCTGAACGGCGCCATCGCATTAAGGTATTAAAAACAATGACGTACGAGCGCGAATACCGACATTATCAATCGTACTTCCGCCAAGGCAACGAAAGAATCGTTCTGTTCATCGCCGTTCCATCAAAGCCCGTTGGCAAAGCCCCGAGATCGATGGTTTTGAAACGCCATTATCGAGACTCATCTCAAACGTCGTCGGGCAATTCATTCTGCACGGCTTCGAAGGTGCCCCGGCCGTTGTATCTTTAGAAACAATTTTGGAAAGTTATCGGCTGTCAAACTGAGACAATCTACGTTCCTCCCGTCAAGTTAACGTCCATCCGGAGCAACAATATATCACCTCGGCTCGGTATAGATATTAAGGTCCACCATTACTGACGCTGAAGGATGGTGGACTATTTTCTTAGCGAGCTTTCGCTATTTCTTGGCCTGTCTGCACCAAGAATGATAGTAAAGCGAGCTTAACGTTGTTGAATTCCGTCCTAAATGACCAGACAGTTTTAAGCCGCCGTAGAACCGTACGTGCTTTCGAACCAGGGCTTACCGTTCGAATCGAACGCAACAATTAATATTCTTCAATATGTTTACACCCTTTACAGAGTATTATTTTTTCTATAACTGTCTCACAGAATGACAAGATAAAAAATTTGTACCTAATCGAACGAAGACCAATGCGATGCAATTAAATAAAAGAAACCATAAAAGAGCTATACAACCAAGCTTCCTCCATAGTTGACATTAGATATGATCGCATAAACGTTTAATTGCGTTCCTAAAATAATTTTTATTATACTACCAAATTATTATTGTCGGTAGTAAAGAGCGCCTCGCGCAATTGATCGCGCGAGCATTAAAAGGAAATCGTCGACGCGGAAGCCGGTTGAGCCGGAGGAAAATTCGTCCGACAGTACCGTAAACGACTCAGCAAGTGTCGTTCGCCGTTTCTTTCTCCCTTAACGGCGGTTTAGGGCTGTTACGATAGGTCCCGGTGGGTATCCGTAACCGCGCGTCTGCATTCCTTGGCCGGTTGCCCGGCGCGGGCTTTTCTATTCGTCGAGTACGTAATTCACGTGGGGCCGTGTCGCCGGAAATGCACTCGATGACCTTCTTCTCGAAACGCGCTCGAGGAAAAGAAAACGCGGCCGTGCGTAAACTCCACGCTGGGCCCAATGGTAGCCCTTTTTCGCTCGACGCTGCGCCGCGATTCGTCCGACGACCACGCGATGAGGCATGGCAGCAACTCGACCTACCCTCCGTGCACTCAAGTTCAATGGGGAACACTCGCGTCTACTTTCGTGCATCTACTTCTGCCACTGCATACGTATTTTTGCTATAGATAGGATTGGCATGCACTCGCGGATGCCAGAGTTTTCTATCGTGGAGGCTACCAAGTGCTCGTTTAAATTACAGAATATATCTTTTATTATTCTTCCCTCTCACTAATTGTATTCTCGTTACAGCTTCTTAATCGATTAACCAACGTGTACACCTATATATTCGAGAATTCTATCGTCGTATCCTCCAAAAGGAGTCGTTCGTAGTGCTATAAGGATAAGAGGGTGCTTTTACCAGGTCCCGATCTCTACATTACACGCATCACTTTTCATTGGCCCATTACTTGACTAAGAATGTTACTGCTCAACTGTATAACTCCTCCAAATTGTTGTAATCATTTTTTTTCAATCACAGCCACTCCAGATTACAGGACAGTCGGTGGGGAAGCTAATCAGCTAACCTCGTTACTCGACTAACCCCGATCTCTCCTACTTGTAATATGCTTGATCCCATTGGTGCTTGTCGTCCACAACTGTGCGTGCAGCCCATTGTACGCGGAAAACACGGCGCCGTTTAAACGGGACTCAATCAAACCGTAGCCGTGCACCCCCGCCGCGAGTGACGACCTCACAAACCAACCGTCCGCATTTAGATTTTTACGAGCGGTTCCGCACGGCTGTGCGCGCACCGCGTTTTACGAATTTTCGACGCGAACACCGTTCGATTCAAAAGGTTGACCGCCGTCGGTTATTTTCGGCCGGTCGAGAGGCGGTCTGTTGAATAATCGGATGGACGCGTTGCGCTCGCGGTACGCTGCTCGTGCGGATGTTACTTTCCTCCTTTTTTTGTTTTTTTGTTTTTTTTTTCTTCTTTTATTTCACCAACGCATTGTGACGCGCGTGTTTGTAAAGGTTTTCTAGAATTTTAATGTGTATTGACGGTACGATTGGTGATAACAGCTGCGGTTGTCCCTACTAGATTTCCGCTAGATCACGGTTGTTGAAGTAAGGGTTGAGACGAGTGGAAGTTGTGGCGATGCAATTACAGCCAAAGGATTTGGATAACCGTAGAATATACTGAACCAATTTGGCATCTGAAACCTGAGCCATCCTCTATATAAAACGTTTAAGTACTGTTAAATCTCCTCGTCTAAAGTAAATCAATAAATTGTGTATTCTTAGGCTAATAGACTTGTCTCCTCGCTATAAAATTAAGGAGACACGCCAGCGTGCAGTAACAGCGCGAATAATTCGATTGAATAACACCCCCTTAAAGTTCCAGTGTAACAGTGTGAAACAAGTGATTGCACGGCCGACCAACTCCTCTGCTCGTTTGCAACTTCTAAATTACAGTTTGCTAAAACGTTAGAAGACTAATTCCACTTTGCTCAAGGAATTCGCCAACAATTTACCCATGTTCTCTTTATAAAAACGAGACACAAAACTATCTTTAAACGAACAACGACAACGCGACGATACGATTGGGTATATTGAACCGATCGCTTGAACGGTCGAGTTCTACGACGGTCACGCGACAGAAGGGGTGTCACGATCGCGCGGCTACCCTGTTCGCTGAAACTTTCAACGAGATTTAATTCCATTCCGCCAAAAAGTTGCCGCGCAACAGTGTCATAAACCAAGCGGTCACCACACCTAGCCATGGTATTCGAATTTAGCCGGAAGTTTAGACGCGATCGAGGAAAGAGTTAAAACTCTCCACCCTCGTAAAGCAGTCGGTGGACGATCAACACGGTTCACCTCGAACTGTTTTGTTGGCCTGCGGAGCATTTGCTTAAGACAAGTCGATTTGAATAAATGCAATCTCCGTGGCTTGCGAAATCTCGATGACAATCGTTTATAAAGGTTTTTAATTATCTGTGCGTGTATTTTACTGAATAGTAATTGTGAATATTGAACGTATCGAAAGAAACATGGTGGAATAGTAAAATAGACATCAGTCGTTATCGCGCTATTTTACGCTGAACAATTTATTAGCAGGGATCGTTGGCTCCTAGGTTTTCAAATGAAACCAGGAAGCTGCAATCGAGAACAGACTTTCCCCCGCGTAAACAAATAAAATTGTGATTATAGGTGGTTAAAGATCGGATGGGATTAAACATTTGGCAGGGGGAGACTGGTAAACAGTTTAGACCTTCCCGATCACTTTGTTACGGCGACGTCGCTGGCCTCGTCTAGTCTGTTCCAGACGTGGCGTTACTTTACAGCTCGGTAATTAACTTGGCCGTGCAAACAAATACAGCGGAGCCTGCGCGAGCAATAGCGCGCGGCTGCTTCTATAAACACGTGAACGAAGTCGATTGACCTAATCGTAATTTCAGCGGGACGAACGACCCCGCCAGGACCAATAATCGTTTCACGGTCACTGTAATCGTGGTAATTGCATACGGGGTTAACCGTAATTACGATACCCCGTTGCGCGCGAATTTCGCCAGTCGTTAACGATCTTCAGGTAAGAAAAACGGGAAGATTTACGCTGCATTCTCCTTCTCGTTCCGTGTCAACGCTATTATCGAACAATTTCAAATATAATTGACTTTCGATGAGGTACGAAGCGGTGTATAACTTTGATGATGTTTGGAGACGACGTTCTTGCGGAGGATCATTCAGTTTTCACTATTTCAGAGTTTTCCTTTTTATTCCTTTGAGATTAATAATAGGATTAGTGAAAAATATTGCCCTCGAGGGAGTGAAGGAATTTAATATTTCGAGTTCGAAATTGAAAAAATTACAAATGTCAAAGGCACGAACACGCAAGTTTTTTGCATCGAAATTTCTCGCAGAGGACGTGACGAACGTAATATAAAATTTCGTTATTTTATACCGTTGCAAATCCTGAAATTAATCTTCGCGTCTCAAAATCCGGCACGAAACAGTATGTAAGCCGTCTTTTCCCGACAATATTACAAACGTCAAAGTAGCTCCGAGGAGCGAGGTGAATTTTGCACACGTGCACAATTAATACCAGTACTGCGAAACAATTTTCATCTAAACTGGAAGTGTATTTTTTTCTCTGGCAACTCTTATTTTCTCATTACAATATAAATTCGAATAAAAGCAAAATTCCTGCGATCAAAAAATATTATTCGCTGTAATCTCTCGCGTGGTATAAGCGATACCGTTTTGCGCTGGGAGGAACGTAATTTTGTAATGAGGAAATAAAACGAGACGCGATGCAAAGTTTCGACATGCGATGTGTAATATTCGCGAAAATGAAGTGCAAATAATGTTAAAAAAAAATCCAATCACCTCTCCCATCATTACATCCAATGCTATCTCAAACATTGCTGTACAGGCACCCATACATAAATTCAGAATAACATCTAACGTATGGTTTGGTACGGAAAAAAATCTGTAAAATACAGTGAAAAACAATTTGAACACCCTAATAATCTTATCGACACTGATCGATATTCTCTTTTTAATCGAATCACAGAGAAAAACACTACCAATCAAGAATCTACAATCGAACCTACCCCCTCGTTGCGTCCATATCAGAAATCCTTGCTACGAAATGTCCTAGCGATAACTTTACACGAGATTATGCGAAGCAGCGATACCAAATATTTACGTCGAAAACGTGGGTGTACATTTTTCTAACCAGTGTCCGGCTCTACCGCCGCGAAGTGAAATTACAAGGGTAGGGGGTGGCTAGGCATTAATTACCGCGAGTTCGACGTAGGTCGCGCGAGGGACGTTCGTAGCTCGCCTAATCAGGACGAAATTTATCGGGAAGCCAGCGTCCGCTCGCCGAATTAATTATAACGCGATCCGTGGAGAACGCGGAGGAAGAGGAAAAAGAGAAAAAAAGGTCTTCCCCGGTAATTTACAATCCGGCGTGGATGCGCGGTCGCGATACGCGCGCGTCCGCGAAATAATTGCTCGCGTAAAAATTTCCCGCGTTTCCCCTCGCGGATGGGGCGTAGAACGGCGGTGAGACGAGGAAGGAGTGGCGGGGAGTGGAAAAAAAGGACAAAGAAAAATGCGGCGGAGGCGAGGCTGGGGAAGAATGGGAAAAAAAGGAACGGGAAAGGGGAGGGAAACAAAAGGAGAATCGGCCGCGTTCTGACCGCGCTTTTTCCACGGCCATTGCGTAGGAAACGCCGTCCGCGGGTAACGGGAACGTATCTCGAGGTAAGTGGGTCACGATGCAAATAGTCGGGCGCAATTTGTGCAGCGTCGTGGCACACGTCGTGACTAGTAGCGATGGGGTCGAGTGTATCGTGAGAGAACTCAAGGAAATTCGAAACAAATTTATATAGGAATATCTGACGATTTTTAATCATTAAAAATGCGATAATTGAAGGGCTTGTCGATCAGTCGATGAAAAAGATTAAGATCCTTTCATTTCAGGCATTATATTTTCAGACAATTCAAATTTCGAACTCTGACAAGTGCATTTGATTAATTGGCAATGAAATGTAATAGGGATGCTAGTGCAATCAATGGGAGATTATTCTATTCTATGGTGAAAATGAAATCGAAAATGTAAAATGGTATTTTATTATACGAAACTTTCATTTCCCGATAAATCGACGTTGAATACCGTCGTTCCTTTTTTAATAGATCCGATGGACCCTTTTTCTCGGAAATTAAACTTCGTCGAAATAAATGCCATTCTACATTTTCGATTTCTTTTTGAATGTAGAATAATCTCCTTTATTGATTACACCAGCCCCGTTATACTTCGTTATCAGCTAATGAAATTCACGTCCAATTTCCAAAGGCAATTTTTTCTAAAACGAAGCCTCGATCGAACACATTTCATCCTTTCCGTCTGACTCGTTTTTCCATAAATAATCATCTTCTTTTGAAGAAGATACCATCATTTTCAGATTCACTCCGCGTTGAACTTAATTCCATCGCTAGTGGTGACGCCGCGGCGCGTCGGTTCTCGTCTATGGAAGAACACGCGGGGAGGGCGGCCGCGCCGAAAATACGCGCGAATTCGCGATGAAACAATGAGCGTTTGCTCGCGAGGTGGAGCGTCGCGACTTCAGCCGGCAAACAGAGAGACTGCGAAATAAAATTTCAATTTTCGCCCCGTTTTCACCCTCGACGTCGCGTCGCGGTCTAACGCAGAGAGAAGACCGCGGGAAAATGGTGGAGGGCGAGAGAGGCGCGTAAGCGGTTCGCGAAACGCGGGAGGACGAGTACAAAGGTGAATTTTTTTCGCGGCGCTCGCCGGAACGGGGGGGTGAGAAAAAAGAAAATTGTTCGCACAAACGTTTGTCTTGTCTGACCTGGTTTCCGAGTTACAGCGGTTTTCGCGTTGCATCAGCCGCTGACTGACCCTTTTCGACGCGAGTGTTGTTTAAAAATTTCCCTGCGCGAGCTCTGTTCCTGACAAGAGCACGGAAATTATCCGCCGAGCTTCGCTCGTGCGTTTGCGAATTGTCAGTGAGATGGAAGAACTGTTTTCGATGCGGTTACTCGGAGCTGGTTGAAGTCCACTCAGTTTTGGCGCGAGTTTCCGAGATTGTTGTTGGTCTTCTATAACGGGCGTTGAACACACCAAAATCGATCTTATATTTCTTCTTTTCGAGATGCCTAACCGGACGCACAGTGAATACTTAACAAATTTATCTATCGTTTGCGAGACATATGATAACCATGACAAGATCGTGACAAAATTTCTGCAACCGACAAATCTAAATAGACTAAATTCATGTTACATCATTTGCATAGCCAGACTTAATAATTTCAGGGTAAAACAGACTAAAAAAATTTCGTACAGTGGAATTGTACGGCTGGCGGAAGTAGAAAATTGTATATACATAGTGGAAGTAGGGCAATTACGAATTAGACCACGACATAATTTTCAAGCTAGTCACGTAATTCTTATCACCACGCAAATGGACATTTTTTGGGGTGGAATTTAAATTCTAGTGCTCGTACCTGGCAGAAAGATTCCTCGGATAAATCGCAAACCATTTATGACGGCGAAATCCTGTTATCCTATTATTTTTACGCGACATTAAATAATTGTTCGTACGCTGTACATTAAACTACACGATTTATTAAATTAAAAATCTTTCTGTCGCCGCTACGTACCAACTTCTTTCATACTTCCATACTACTCGTCACGTCTTATGAAAAAGCGCGATAATCTATCGAAACTCTTGCAGGCGATATTTTATTCGAAACGTAGAGGCTGACCAACGCACGCGACGTCCTCGATCGGTCGCGTTATTGGTCCCAAGGTATTAACGATCGGAATTTACGTTCGAACAGCGTCACCTGCGCACCCTGGCCGAAGAAACTTGCCGCCCAGCACCCCAGCCACTGCACCATTTCGGACACCTTGGTGCCGGTCCATATTATAGATGTACGTGCGCGTGCACTGGCCACCGTCGAAAAGCCGTGCGCGTCTCTCCGCCATTTATCCTGGCCTGCACGGGGCTCGTGCATAATAGAAGAGGGTGGCGGCGAACGGGACAGAGCGGCCGGAAGAGGCTAAGGGCGAAGCGGAGACGATAGGACACGGCCAAGGCACGGGCACGCGACAGTAATGGCCAAGTTACGCCATTGTACGAAGTTTGCTTGCTCCGTGCGTCCTGCGGCCTCGTTGCACCGCGTGCAAATGCAGCAGGAGCGTCGCGGTAATGAGGATTCATGGCCGTGCACGGGCTCGAGGCGCGCGACGGTGGACGAGCGGCTTTAAAGGATTCGACTGTCCTGACCAGTACTTTTTTCCCCATCCCAGGCCAGTAATTGCCGCTTCGTTGTTTTCCAAGTAGAGTGCGATTTTCGTCGGTGCAGAAATTCCAACTGAAAATTAACCGAACCGAAGGAACGTTCGAATCTAAGTCGTGGGGTGTTTTAAAATATATTTAATTAAAGAGAAGTGTTTCCACGTAATTCGACTATTCGTGGATAATCTTATTCTAATTCAAGCAGCACGCGGAAAATATTTAAAGCGAACTGTTCATTGTATTTAGAGGATGGATGAAATGTATACGTGAGAGGCTGCGCACAATGGTCGGGTTTATTTAATCTATGAATTGGCATAAATACCCGTGGTCCAGTGGTGATGGACATATTTAGAATCATTTGCGCGAAGCAAAATTAATTCGCGGAACCCCTTTATCACTAATAACACACATCTCTTGACGCATCTTTAGCATTGAAGTTTCTAATTGAAATAGATTCGAAGGAACACCGTTCTCTTTCGAGACGAGGGCTTTCGTTACTTTGAAATAAATTCTCAAAGAAACGGTACTTTCCAGAGAGAGAGACTAGGATAGTTTAAACCTTTAAGGGACAAGCCATTAGAAACGAACATACATACAGGGTTGGAAGGGACCGGAGAGATAAAGGGGCAGACAGAGTGCGGGGTTGGAGAATCGTGGAGCAAGAGAATGAAAAAGGGGTTATAAAAGGGTGGGGCGAGGGGCGCAGGGGGCGCGGAAGGCACGTGAGTAGGGAGGGACAGCGCAGCGCGACCGGAAACGGAAGCTCGTGCAGGCGCCACCGGAAGTGACCTCGTAATTCTCCCTTCCAACCCCTCTTCACCTAGTGTGCGCCACCGTTCCCTCCGTCCACCGCGTTCTACGTCCACCCTACCCCGTTCGACCATCCAGCCATCAACCCTGAATTATAGGCCGCCTCTAAACCCTTTTGTCTGCGCTTTTCCTGTCGAGGATTTGAGACCCCCCCGACCCATCTCTCCCTCCGCCGCTTGTGATTTTCGGTTCGCTTTTGTTTTGCTTACTGCTGGGACGCCTGTCTCTTTACTCTCCCGCCCGCAAACCCTCCTACCGCTACCCAGTCATCCCTCCTTCTCTCCTTTTCACGAAGAAAGCGCGGCTTTATTGTTGCGAAAACGACGCTTGCTCATTCCCCTCGTTTACTACGGCTTCCACGGAGGTCTCTCGCTTAAATCGTCGGATCTAAAGCGTGGAAACTGTTGTTGCTCCGCTATGATTATCGAGTTGCGACAGGGGTAGCGGCCAAGGGACGACAAATGGACGCCGGGCGCCGGCGATCGATGCCACGCAGATCGATCGAAAACCTTCGAGAACCCTCTCGGTTGGAAAACAGAGGTTGGACCAAAAGTTGGACCAACGTTTCTACCGCTACCGCGTCGCGTTGAGTTCGTTACGTATGATGGAAAACGCGAATGAATTCAGAAGAGTAGACGGAACGTTATTTCGTTCGGGGTCGTGATAAATTCGTTTGCTTCGATTTAAATCGATTAAAAGTGCTGGCACTCGTGCGGTAATTAAGTATTAGTTCGTCCCAGAGGTGTTCGAAACAACTTCGTGCGAATTGAGACGAACGCAGGAGAGTTGATGTATGCGGTGAGGCGTCAAGCGAGTTCGAGTGAATTTACGGGATTTCGATCGTATCGAGGGCGAGGACTGCGCCAGGTTAGGACTGTCCACTTTTAACTTATAGCAATTAATTTTTTTGCAGTCGATGTTCTTGCTTGTTTTAATCGAATGGAAAGTTATGTCGTTGGTATTTTTTTATCATTTTCAAGCTTATATTAACAGGATTTTTCTTCTCTTATTTTTAGCTGTAGAATATACTAGCATCGTTTTGTAGAAAAAGTGGAGATATGGCGTCGAGACTTGCGCGAGCACGTACAGATTTCGTTTCCCCTCAATTTTCTTTTCCCAGTATTTTCACCATTTCTATTTCCACCTATCTTCAGCCTCGTCTCTCGTTTTCTAGCTTTACTTGAAGCTCGCGACTTTTAAAAGTAAGTGATACAGTTTACTCTCAGCATTCCTTTAAGGTCGAAGGTTAACCGAAGGCTACTCTATCACAGATCGTTTCGACGACTGGAAATTTTCTAATTTAAGATATTTATTCTCCAAATTGTGCAGCAGTTTCGCGTGGCATTAATTCGACATTTTTCCGCTCACGAGTTCGAGCACACTGCGACGCTGTGAAACGCGCTGCAAACGAATCGTTAAGGGAAGTTTACGAAATATCCGGGGAAAGGAGACACGCTTACGTGGACGACAAATAAAACTGCAATTACCGAAGTTTGAAGGATCGCGATCGCGCTCCGTTGCGCTGACGTATCAATTACGAGGAGCAACAGTGGGCTGGCATTTAAAGTAGCTCTTTAACGCAAGAATGCCAATGCAGCGGCGCTCCTCCTTCACAGGGCGAGGGCGCCTTCATCGAAAAACTCCCGTTCAGCTCGCGAACTTAATCCTTTGCGACCAAGTTCCCTTTTTGCGCAATTGAAAATGTCTTTCCGGGCTCGTTTACCGCGACCCGGATAAAAAAAAGAGCGCGACGGATCGGAGGGAAGTAACTTCGAGGAAAGGAATAGCAGAGGCGAACAAACCTTTTCCGCTTTATCACTCGATAAACGTTGCTTTTAATAGTAGACGCAGTTTTAACGGTTACAACGAAAAAGATACAGCTCCACTTTATCAGAGTTTACCCAATTCGATCCTTCGCCACTCACCGCGAAGATTAAATCTGTGCTTGTCCTGCAAATTGTACGATTCGATGAAAGCAGTTCGAGCAAGAAGGAAAAACAAATCGGGGGTGTTGAAGAAAATGTTAGTAATTAAAGCGGAGGAGAGCTGGAAAGAGAATTCTTGCTGAAAACATTCAGCTAAATACGATACGACGTTGCGTATCTCAGAAAATTATTCTCTTACACGACAAAATGACTACGTACTCTTCTAAAGAACGACGTTTCTCTTTGCAAAAGTGTTGAAAAATGAAGCTGTTAATACGACAACAAAAAACTAGCGACCATTAATAGTCTAATCGACAGAGCGCAATATTTGACTAACATTGACACAAAATTCTCAGCCTTATCCCACCCGTCGCGCGCAATAGCAATAATAGTCACCTCAGTTTAAAAGCAGCGCGCTGCGGCGACGCGGACGAGCCATTCCAGAGGGGCGCTTCCGGCGACCCCCTTTCATTTCCCCGTTCCGCGTAAATTATTAATTACTCGCGATGGTTCACGGGCGAGCGAGCGGCCCATTGAACGTGCTCAATCGACTCGAAATCCCGGCGAATTCCACGAATTTACAGCGTCCACGGCACGGGCACGCGGAGGAACCCGTTTCCACGCTCGATTCGTCGTCGCCGCCGGACGCTTGGGGTGTCCCGGATCGCGAGGATTCCTCGGGGCAGGGAGTAAATCGCGCGAAGAAAATCCGAACGATCGAGCCAGACGATGGGAACGAGCACGGAGAGGCAACGGGGCGCGAGCGTGGCAGGGCGCTGCGGGGGTTGTAAAAAGGATGAGCGAGCGGTGCCAGGGGGTAGGTGGCTGCCGAGGGCGGTCGAAGATGCAGAAGAACCCACCCGACCGGCGGTGGGAAAAGAAACGAGAATTAATTTCCGTTAATTGCTCCGGACTGAAGTTTGCTGAAAGCGTTTTATCGAATTGAAAGCCTTTCAACTTCGCTCTTTCCAGAGCTTAACCGGCGCGGTGGATGAAATGCCGAATGGGGGTGGCGCACGCGCTGCCCGCCGCTGTCTGTATGCGCGGCGAACGTGACAGGGAAAGAGGGGTTGCGCAGAGAGTAAGAGCTAAACGCCGGCAATTCGGACCACTCTGTTCCCTGATTGCATTTAATTACACGTGCCCGGAGCCCACGGGCCGCTGCAATTGCTGCATTGTACGCCGGGACAGCTAAGCTTCTTAGAGGCACCCACTCGTCGAGCAACGTTACCCGGGTTATCCCGATGGATAGCCGCTGGACGCACGATCGCCCATCGTCTGTAAGTGCGGCGAACATCGACGTACGGCTGTCCGACGTTCCTGGACCCGCGGTCCAGGGAACGTGTCTCTACGTGGATGTTTCTCGACGTTGCTCGATTAACTGCTTCAAGGCCTCTTCGCATAACGTCACTGGCGTATCCGTTTGGGCGCTCGTAACTCGTGAAGTTAGGCTAGAGCGTCGACGATGATGAATTTCTTAGATACGAGATAACGGTAGAATGGAATTTTGTGTATATTCTAATGAATTTTGGTTATTCTCTTTGAGATAGGGAGATTGAAGTATATTTTCTTTTTCTTTGTATAGTAGATTTTTGAATACGCGTCGTTTCTATGGTTCTGACTGATTCGTTCACCGAGTCGCCATCAAAGGTGACGGAAAAAATGTCCAACGAATGCGATAGCTTGGTACAGCTGACAGGAACGTCGAATTACCGGTGAACGAGTGGCAACTTCCTGGAGATATGGGAGACAGAAAGTTTTCGAGGATCAAACGAGGACCGTCGCTCCAACAATCGGAACGTATTCTATGGCGATCTAATTAAGCCTGCGGCGAAGTTTCCCTCGGGTCTTAATGCGCTGGCGTTCAGGAAGTAGTCGCGTTCCGTGCATTCAGCTCGTCCCGTCTGTGTATTAATGTTATCGAGAGCACGGTAGTTTCGCTGAAATTCTGGCTATTTTTGGCCTCGAGTAATCTTCTTACTCGAGCGAACTCGATACGTCTCGCTGTTAATTATCGCGGGCTTTAACGTAATTATTGCGATACAACACTCGATGGAAAAGGAGCAGATGCTCCTTCGGGTAGTCGCGATTTTAAAACTCAGCTTTCGATCTCTCTTGCTTTCCAACATTTTTTACTCGATAAACTAATTCAATTTCTAACTGGTTATCATTCCTTTAATTACTATTATGTACTATTTAATTGTTATCTACAAATCGAGTGTCCCAAAATTCAAATTACGGACTTCGTTCCACTTAAAAAGAAAGAAAACTGTAACATGGTACAAAAATCTGTCTGGTAAGAGGACAATCTGGTTGTACGCGTACAACCCGATAACGAGCCAGCCAGAAAAATGGCGATACGCCTCTGACAGTCGTTGATCTCGTTGAATTACGAACCGATCGGTCCGCGTGTACCTGCGTGCCTGATGGTCGATCGGCCGAATTCCCTCGAGCGTCTACTCAAGGGTCGATGGATAAACGAGCAATGGCAGTGGCGATATAAATGGATGGAACTCGTTTATGGAAAGCTACACGTCCTTATCCGGTTGCGCATAACCAACCGTCTTGCAGCATTGCTTCAGGCATCCTGTAACTGTTCACGTGACAGTGTGCATCGCTAGTAGAATTAACTGCGAGGCGGACGATTCGATTCGATATAATATCCAACATAATGTTAATTCAACGTTCGTTCTCGCTGAAAAGTGAAGCTTTCGGATCGAGTCCGCGACCGCGCGTCCCTACGAGTGCACACCGGATGCATGCAGTTATGTAAAATAGTTGCACCGACATATATTTAGAATGTCGTCCGTCGAAACGCCGAAACGTCGTTCACGGACGGTAGGAGGATCAAAGCTGATGCAAATTTGAATGTCGCGGATATTTGTGCATCCGTTTAATCTAATTTGCGCGTAAAAATAGCGGTGAATGAGTTCTGGTTACGCACTTTGCGGCGAAACACTCGCAAGAGGCGATTGAAAAATCGTGCATACAGATAGAGATAGGAAGAGAGGAAGAGAGAGAAAGAGGAACTATGCGCAAAGTGACTGGCATGTTCCTCAATTATTTATGCTCGCGTTCGAAAATCTGGTCAAGGTCTGCTTCAGAAATGTTCCCGCGTTGATTAACGAAAATCCATTTTAATTAAACGCGAGCGAGAAACTTGAAACTTTTAGGAGAACGGCTCGTCGAGCTGATCGAGAAATCGGTTCATCGAGAATACGAGTGTGCAAAGCGATATTTTCTGAATTTCGATCGTGGCATTTACGGTTCGACTTGGGAGAGTAATTCTGTTTGCAGCGCATAATTCCGTATATTTTTGTAATACGTGGTAAAAACGAGAGTACGGCCGACCTGAGAGTTATGAAAATACAGGAAATTATAACTGAAATGAAACTGGGTCATGCGGAATACGCGTGTTCGCGTTTTTTTCCGTTCACAGTCGCTCGTGCGAGCCACGAGCACGAAATTGAAGGAATTAAAACATGTAATTCGAAGAAAAGCCCATTTAAGCAGTCTACACGGGTGGATATATCGTTCTACATTTCTATTAATGAAACTTCTGCATCTGTACGACCCTATTTATTAATTCAGGTAGAATCAAATATTTCAAAAATCTCTGAACACGGCATTTTCAATAAAACAAACTAAAAACAAAATCTAAAACAGATAAAATCTACGAAACAAGTTTCTCGCTTAAAGGGGGAAAAGAAAGCGGGTTTATTTTAAAAAGGAACTGTGCTATTAATAAGAATAAAGTTACTAATTAAGTCTCGCAATTAGTGTAGCGCTGTTAACAAATCTAGTAATTAAATCTCGCAATTAGCATTGAAGGCGTTTAATACCTCGACTAAATATTCCTCATTCTTTTCGTAGCGGGCCCTCATTATCAACAGGTACACGCTCGGCCAGCGAAGCCTTCCGAATTAATGAAGAAATCGGTAAAATAGACGTAGCTGGCCAGTGAACGTTCCGGGCGTTGAAGTCGCGGATGTCGCGCGGATCCCGAATAGTTCCTAATTAATTCCCGCGGCTAATTGGACGGAAATGAAGATTAAAAAGTTGGCTGGTTCGCTAACAAGAGACAAAGCGGAAAAGAAACAGGCGGGGATAGAGAGGGAGGTCGCGGGAGGTGGCTGCGGGGCGTTGGATAGGGTCGCAGGAACGGAAGGGTGGCGGCGAGGGTGAAGGGTGGCCGCTAGTTTCGAAGGTAAATTGGCAATTTAACAAATTTGCAAAGTTCCAGCGCGCAACTTCCCCGTTTCTGAGCTCGCTCGAAGAGCGCGGAAGCGTTCCGGGGAACGTAAATAAGTATGGACGTATTTATACGCGCGTCCCGCCTTGAAAACGAGCCCCCGTGACTTTCTAGTGAATCGGTTAGAGCGCCCCCGTCGGGTAATCCACTTGTTCGATGCCTCTTTCTTCGAAACTTCAACAAGATCTGTTAACAGGATAATGGCTGATTAATCCACGTGGTGTTCGTTGATTGGAATTGTTCGATGTAACCGAAGGGGTGTAACAGACATTGCGTACAGACTATTTTGTTTCGAAACATTGGTATTTTCATTGACTCGTGCATTCATCCCCGCGTCTGAGGCGCGACTCCGCCATTTTGGTACTTCCGATGCGTTCGCTAGCAGGCCCAGGACGGGACAATTCTTCACACAGCTTTACACGAAGCAACACATGTTTCGTTACTTAAATTTAGCGGAAAAGTCAAATATTTAAAACGATCGATAATTTGACGACACTCGAAACGGAAAAGAAGAAAACGTTCGACGCAAAGTTAAAGAAGAAATGTTTCGAGCACGAAGCACGAAACATCCGCGACAAGTTTATAGAAAATTCCACGGCCAAAGGGCGAACGGCACGATTTGTCGCGGAATTATGCAAACTCCGTAACACGAGGTGGTTGGATTTCGGTAAGACGCGTCTGCTCGACGGAGAGGCGCGAGATTAACGCGAGCCTGGATATCCGGTTGCACAAAGAGAATGCGGCCACCGTCGAAATTCACCGTTGGCTCTCTGTCCGCGTTTGCGAGTAATCGCGTTGACGTTTAATTTGCTGCCCTCCGGGTTAATTCGCCGTCTTGCCTTAACCCTTTGTCACCTGACCATTCCTTCCTCGAGTCAGCCTTCGACCGGCATCCACTAATCGCAGATAACCTTCTTTTCTCAGCCGCAATCCTCGAGACAATCGTACAATTGCTTAATAATTCTTAATAATGTGACATATTATTGTACGACTGGTTTCTAATACCTTTACGAATCATACCAGAACTATACATAATATGACTCAACGATATATTTGAAAATATTTTCTTAGAAAGTTACAGATGCGTTTAAAAATTCTCTGGTACCATTTTCCGACGAGAAACAGCAGCAGCAGCAGCTGCTTTTTAGCACGAGATCAGGAAAGAGATGTACCCTGTATGGATTCCCGTTTTTCTTTCGACCAATCGTTAGATGTTTTCGCTCTTTGCCGGTGCAATAAAGGGATCGTAGTCGAGAATCTTTAGTCCTCGTTTGGGTAAAGCAGCGTGGAGGATCGCGGGGGGATTCGCAAGCGGAGCACGAAACTTGGTACCCGCGCTACTTTAACCACCGAGTGCTCTTATCTTTCTCTTGAACGCAACGAAACAAAGCTCTGCCATTTTTCCCAGCTCCTTTTGTACGTGCCACTATGCAAAACGTCAATCGTTCGGAGGCTCTTATCGACCAGACGTTCCAGTCTTTCGCTTTGTTTCTCGCACTCGAACGATTTACCTGTTGCTCCTCCTACGCGAAATTAGCCGAACGTCTCGCCGTCCGTTCATCCGAATTCATTATCGTCTCCCATACAGCATATAAATAATTTAAACAACTACTGCGATCCGTGGCGGATAAAGATCAATCTGCGTATCGCTGACACGCGCACGGTTTTCCTCGATGAATTTTCTACCTCTCGCGCGAGAGCGTTCCATTGCGCGTCATTTCATTAGCATTTCATTACGATCGAACAGTCACGAACACTCTAAAGAATCTCGATAACCGATAGAATGGATGGTACAAATCCAATTCTTCGTCTTTAGAAAGTTATACAGTAGCAGAGCGATAATAATTTTCATTACAAACGATGTTATTAAAAGGAAGCATGAAGCGAGGAACAGTTCGCGTGAGTTGGTAAAGCAAAGAAGCCACAGGAGGTCGCAGTCCGAGCAGAAACGAAATCGAGGGCCTAGAGGCGAATTAGAAGGCGCGTCGGGAACGTAGGATCAACGAAGACATTTACGAGGGCTTCGAAGAT
The DNA here is from genome assembly GCF_050948175.1 of Xylocopa sonorina. NCBI lineage: Eukaryota > Metazoa > Arthropoda > Insecta > Hymenoptera > Apidae > Xylocopa > Xylocopa sonorina. Next base: position 7,590,335 of record NC_135196.1, on the reverse strand, counting down.
GGCCGAATTTAATCGAAACCTGCAGGGGTTTCTTTGTTCGACGCCGGTGATTTATCCGCCATGCCGTTACCCGGCCCGCAATAAACCACGTTAACGATCAAATAATCGTTATATATAGTTAGCCGAGGAAAGTGGCCGCTTTTTCATCGGCAATGAACCGACGCTTCGTCCGAGATCGACCGTACGTAATTGTAGTTTCGTCCGCGATGGAGTGGCCGAGGAACAGCGGGCCGGGTAAGAACCCGGTGCCGCAGCTGTTTCGCATAAGTCTTTCAGGAAGAATAATATCCTGGCTCGCGCGAACGTTCGGTCCCAGCCACCGCGGAAAGATGCGCGCGGAGCTACCTTAATAGCTCGTGCATCAGCCTGAATGCGCGCAGAATTTCCGCCCGACAATGGACGCGTTATTCCGCGTGACTCCGCTCGAAAAACGACGCGCCATTACGTCACAATGTGGCCCGCGTTACGGCACACTGTCTCGACGAGGTCGCGAACAGTTATTAAGATGAGATCGGTTGAACGGAGTATCTGAGTTATGAAAAAATGTCAACTGGTTCGAATGGAGAGGACCTTGCTTGGGATATGTATCTCGATGGCGCGTATCAATCTCAGGATCCTTAAGTGGATGTTGCAGCAGCTGTTCTTCAGTCACTAATTTGTACTCTATCTCGACAATTTCTCGTTGCTCGTGTTACTCTAGTCGTTCTTGCACTGTTGACAAAGCACAACGGAAGTTGGAATAAATCTGTAGCAACGATAAAGACACCAGGGACTCGCAAAACTGTTGGCGATTTTCATTCAAGATCCAAGGTAACTCAAAGTAAAAAAAATCTCTCACGATTCTATCGAAAGCCAACAACAGCTCGCGTTAATTAAGATGGCACAAAGTGGGGCCATTTAGCGAACATTAACGTGAGGAGTGACCAGTCTCGGACAGCCAATAAAATTCGATGTTTACGAGCGGTGTGAAAGTCACGCGTCCCCGATTCGTGACTGCGAGGGAAGAATAGAAACGAGTCGACGTCGTTTCAGAACGCGAATTGGAGCGAGTCGGTTCGAACGCGCGGCTTCGAACCGGCTGGAGTTAGGCGCGAACAAGTTCGAGCGAGTTGGACCGAGTTCAGGCGAGTTGGCGCACGTTCGTAAAGGTTCCGAGCGAGTTCGAGTAAGTTTGCCTGAGGGCGAGCCTAGCGTGCGTGAAATACGTCTGACTAGAAGCGTCCGCTTCCACTTCCACTGGCAGACCTCGCTTCTTCGCCGTTCTTCCTTGCTGCAATTGGTTAATGACAAATATGGTTAATCATGCGTGAAGGATGTGAGTCTAATGAATTTATTGGCGACTAACAATACGTAAAATTGATTAGAAAAATTTAAGAGGGTAAAATGAAACTGATAGTACAGTTGTGCACGGTAATGTTCGAATAGAATACAGATTTAAGTGCACAGCCCAAAATCAAGAAGAGAGCATTGCGTTCCTTGCATTTCAAAATGAGCTACAACTATAAAAAAAAAAGAAAGAATCACACTTCAGCGCTAAGGTTTCTCAAAGGAGAAAGATCGGCGATCGATCTCCGTGAAATTAATTAGAAAAATCCTCGCATGTCGTTACAGCGTCGTTTGCCTTTCCCGCGGGATACAGCGAAGAAGGACCAGCGCGAAGACGAGTGGTGAAAAAGGAGAAAAACAAAAGGAAGAGCCGGTCCTCGAGCGTATCGTGCACCCTTTCTCCCTTCCCCTTTCATCCACCACTGCGAACGAGACCGATCGTCCCGGGAGGAACGGAAATCCTTAATTGAAAGCGTCCTCGAGCGGGAGCAACTTTTATAATTCCCCGGTCGATGATTAAAATTAAAAGTCCAGCCGTGTCAGAGCCTGGAAATCGTTGCGCTGGAAAAAAGCGAAACGGGAAGAAAATCAGACCGAGAACCAATCGGGCTGCTCCCTTCCGCGTCCATCGGACGAGTTACAAAACCACGAGGGTGGAGCCCACTTCGCTTTTTTTTTTTTTGTCGTGTACACCTTCTTACCCTTTTCGAATGCTACTCTGACAATTTCTACGCTCGAAAAAGGTTTTAATTGTTACTTTGTTTCGTAATTAGCAAAGGTACCAAGTGGAAAACGGTGGTATCGCGATTCGAGTTAATATTATATCACGGAAGTTTGCTTTGGAACATATGTTTCGGGGTATAAATAATTCTCGAATAATTTCGTAGCAAGATTCACGTGGAAGCTTCGCTATTTGCTTTTTGTGGTGGTTGGCAGTTGCATGGGTTGCAGGGTGTAACAGTTGATACAAACATTTGCAATTTTTGTTATAACATGAACATATGGATTATAAAATTACTATAAAATTGTTGCCTAAACAGCGACGTACGATTAAATATTTTTAGTCAAAGTACAAACCATTGGTTAGGTTTATTTTCAATTAATAAAGATCATACTCGAATGGTCGCTTCTTCAGGAAAGTTTTAAATTCTTCCTGACCTTTTACTTGCACGGGGTGAGTCACTTGAAATTACCACCTTGATTTACGTCAATATTATCTCTGGACGAAAATGGGTCAAACGAAGTTGCATAATTTTGAAGGGAATATAAAGTTCTAATGAAATCTTTCCCAGGGAAGATGCTCCAGGGGTTCAAAAATAATATTTTTTCCAACGTAATATAATTGCATTCGAGATTTTTAGACCGTGCTTTTATATTTTTATATTTTTCCACACCTCCACTGAAACATATACAGAATACGACAGAGTATGCGTGCTATAATTGCGTGAAAGGTAACTACAGACGTAAGATCAAATTTCGTAAAAAACTTGAGCTTCCATTTTCAAATATACGTATTAGACAAATTTCTAAGTTCAATTTTCTTTAACCTTAAGATTCTAGTATGCAAATTTTCTCGATTTACAGGAAAAGTACAATTATCCAAATAAATTGAAGGAAACGCAGCAGATAGCTTAGATCTGTAACCTATTACAGTAGTCGTCGCAAAATGAAGTGTCAATGTAACGACGCAAGATACGCCAAACATCGGTGTAATTGTAATAAAAAAAAAGTGAAAAGCAAGGACTAGAAATCTGAAAGCTCTCGTATAGAATAACGTGGAGCCACCTTCGAGGCTGGTGCCAGAAGCTGACATAGTTTGGCACGTAGGCGCTCGCAAATCGCTTCTGGTAGCGACAATAGCGCGACTTAACAAATCGAAAGGAGAAACGATTGTTTGCGCTCCCCGCGCCGGTGCATTCGCAGATTTATCTGTTGGAACGGCACTCGGAATAAATCACGATGGGCCAGCTACGTTTTGATTCGCCCCCAGCGAGAACGCCGGCCCCGTCTAGTCATGTTTCATGTTAATCTCGCAATATTTCTCGGCAAATCAAGCCAAACAAGGCATTAGCCGGGAACGAGACGCTAGATAAGCCTTTGACAGCGTAATGGACGAATGGTTGCGAGGCGGACGCGGAATAAATACGGGGATACTTTCCGATTCGCTCGTGAAAGGGACCGGAGAGTGGTTCGACAAACATCTCCCGACGATTTCGTCGACGTCGAACGTAGGAATCGACTGTTTGAATTTCGAGCCGTTCGTGAATCGTCCCGCTCGCATTTATTTTCCCGAGGCAAATGTGAAATGAGTAAGAGATAGGAGTTCGAGATCGCAGTTCGTATTAGACTTGCAATCCGTAGATTCGAATGGAAATCGGGAACGTTCGCGTTTTGCAACAGTAGTCAGCGTTTAAGGAACGGAGACGGTTTATTTACGAACGGGCGGAGCACAGTTCTCCTCCTCCCTTTTATCTTTGCCAAGTACACGCTCTCGGTACCACGACGATCGTTGATTAGTTCTAAATTATTATCAGATACAAATTCTCTTTAACTCTAAACTAAACGATGTCCTGTCGTTCGAACTCTCGCGTAAATAATTCCAAGCTTCGAACGCGTACGCCACGTGCAACTACAAAAAACAGATTTTATTGTTTCCGCTCGAGGCTGAACAAATAAAACCATCAAACGTCTCTAGAAATTTATGAGAGAACAACCGAGGGTATTATCATTACAAACATAAATTCATAAACAAATACAGCTCGCGGTGCGTCGATCGAAGTCGCGCGCGTGCACCCTCGCCGAAAAGATTTACGAGCTCCTGCAGCCCGGACAATCGATCCCGAAACTTTCAGCCAATCACTCGCACAAAGGGACCAATTGGAGCCAATAAATCACGGAATTCCAAAGGAAAAAAGGAAGACAAACCAGCCGAGGCGAGCAGGAATTCCCTATAAAACCACGCTCACCCTCTCTCGTCAGCGTCGCGTCGATGACTTCGAGGATCTCACCCTCCCCTCCAAGGCTGGCTCGCGGACAGCGGAGTCATCGTATCGTTAACAACCCTTGCGGATTGTCCGTTCGGACGCGCGAGGGAACTTTCTGAATGGTCCAAGTTCGTCGCGGGTGCAACGCGATCGTTCCACGTCGAAAGGACATCCATCTCCCCCGTGACAATCTCTTTTTGCGCCTCTGCTCTCGACGATTCGTCGCGTTTCGCATTTATCATCGGTCGATTAATTTATGCCAAGATTCCTGGCCTCGGCCCCGGGTACGGCAGTCAACTTCAGGCCAGCTGTCTGCTCCAGCGGGACGTTCCCGACGGTGGCAGCCATTCCACTTGGCCGAGCAGAGGCTAATGGCGGGAAGAGAGGATCCCAGAGGGGGATGATTGGTGATATTTGGCAAAAGAGGCCGCGCATTCGCGTGCACCCGCGGCATCGTGCACGAGCGAGTCTGCGAGTGGCGCGCCGCGCGCGCTAATGTTCGCGCGAACACCCGCCGCTCGCACTCGCGGTTACCGCTCGCTGGCTTTTCGTAGCCATTGTGCGCCGATGGTAAGTAGTTTCGGATGCATTCGCACGACAATGGCGCGAATGGTACCGACATTCAACCCGGAGGAATTGACTTTGGGACTATTTGAGCGCGCTGGCAACTTGGCGAGCGAGGGTGAGAGGTGCTGGGCGAAAGGGGTGTTTAAGCATTTCCGCTGATGCTCCAGCGTTATGCTGCCAGGTGTGATTACGCGTCAGGTAATCTGTGAAATTAACAGCGAAAGAGAGGAAGTGGCCGTTTAAATGTTAGTGGCGCTTTACTGATTTCGAATGGATTCTGAAAATGCGAGGGGTTCGAATTCTGAGAATTTTTCTTACTTTGCGTACTGCAAAAATAAAGCAAATGGAGCATCGATCGTGGAGGAGCGAAGGGTAGCGGAGGTAATAATCGATGTTGAATGTTATCGCGTTAAAATGAACATTGTTGGGGAACGTTTCGAAGCATAAGAGGGAGTGAAACGATACAGAAAGTTTTACGATCGCTGAAACTAATTGCGTCTGCGTCTAATTCGTTTCGTCCAAGTTCTTTAATAAGTTGAACAAACCTAAGGCGACCGGGTGAGATAAAGTTTCCACCGAACCAGAAGTATTTCATCGGGAATTCAAAGTGGATCTACTTTTTCTCATGCAAATTGAACATCATCCACTTAATCTAACTGGAAACTTTTTTCCCCCGCGAAATTGCGTAGAACGAATATAATTGGGTCCGCCGTTGATTCAAATAAAGCGCGATAATGAAAGAAAATTTGAAAAAGCTCCGAGATGCGAACATTTTAATGCGCTTTCTTTTAAAAGGAATCCTCGCGAACGTTGAACTTCGATCATGACTGTATCGAAATAAACTAAATTCCTTAACGCTTCGTCTAACGCACTATTATTCTATGTACTACGTATTTGAAATATCAACGCACGAAGAGAAATGACTTAATATATCTTTGAATAACAAAAAATTCATACAACCTTTACCTCGTGTTCCCACCATTATTCTCAACCTCCTCACTGCAAAGAAAAAAATAACCTCAAAATAATCATCATACATTTAATGCGAAATTTAAAAGAAAATTAATCTTCGATAAAAGAACAACTTGTGCTTCGTTTGATTTAAAAACTGACACAGTGGGATTGTAACACGATTAACGTCGATGCTCATAAGCAGTACCACGCGTTCATAACGACGCAAGTCAAACAATCTTAAAGTACTTACATCGTGCTGGTGATGCGTGTACTCCTCCACTGGTTTACAATTTCAGTTTCTCTTGTTATTGATCTAATAGTCTGTATTCACTGTGACTTATACCATTTCAACCCTTCGTTCGTCCCCTTTTCCCTAAAACTCTTTGCTGGCGAAATATCGGCCAACTTTTTACACCCGTATCAGTTCCGTTTAAGGGCCAATCGTCTAGCAAACTCGAAACACCGTGGAGTGGAAACAATCTAGAAATTCGCGTCTTGTGTCAGGCGATTCCGTTGGATTTTACGGGGGTAGTTGCCAAGAGGGGCGGGCGTGCAATTCGAGACGCAATCGGGTAAAGTCAGCACTTATATTACACGAGAGTCCTCTCTGTTTGTCGATCCCAGCCACGCGAAACGGTACCCCGGCTATTGGCCTGTTTGCGTTCTGGAGGAGTTCAATATAATAGTTGCACGGGGGTAAACGACGCGTCGCAATAGCCGGGCGCGTACCTTCTTCCACGGCTACGGGCGAAGAGCAACTGCGGATTGATAAAGTCGAGCGACGAGCGGAAACAACCGAGCTGGACGTTTATCGGAATCGCGAGCTTGTTTTGATACACCACCGTTCTCGTCCCCAGCAGCGACGCGTGTTTACGGTCAAGCCTTCGACGTGGCGCGCATCGAGCGAGCTTTGCGAGTTCCGTTGCTTCGTTGTGTTTGTGGTTTGATTTTCATACCGCCAGGGAGCGGTGAAAGTGAACGAGAAAAAAAAAAAAATGTCAAACAGCGATGTCTCGGTGAAATTATCTCTGGAGATAGAATCGAGCGTGGCGAACAAATTGCAGATGCTATCTCAAAAGGAGAGCCACGAGTGCGAGGGTGAATTGATATGGATTAAAAGAAACGATTCTTTGAAACAATTAGGCATCCAGAACGGTCGATATGTAATGAGACAATATTGATTTGCACGCGCATAAAGTAATAATCGTAATTACCGAAAATTCTCACATAATGTGCACCACGCGAACTAATTACTCATCCCACCCTCCCCTCGCCGGGCTGACATTTAATTTCTCAACAAACCATCAGAACACAAACGTGATCCACAGAACCCACCGAATTACCACAATAAATTAGAATATAATTGTGAATTAATCCGCGTAATTACAATCGACCCGCGCGACATTATCCCGCAGCGTTAATTAAGGTTTCCGCGTGGCTCGATGATCGCGCGTACATTTTATACACCCCGCGTCTGGAGCCCCGAAATTTCCCGGACCGATTATTTAAAAACGTCCCGCGGAGACGACGACACGCGGCCAGGCCGTAACAAAGAGGCGGAACGAGCGCAACGAAGTTTAGCAGCGGGGCGAGTTTCCACAAAGGGGATGCTGCGTGGACGCGAGGGGCGAGGGGCGGCCCAGCGGCGGCGGTTCTTTGAAATTTATTCGTAAAATTAATACGTCGACGCGCGCATCAAATTGATACATTGTAATTTCGCGCCTTTTCAAGCAACAAGTCGTAGCGGTGATTGGGCAAAAGGCTCGCGTGCGCGCGGCCCGATACAATTGCTTTTGAAGTATAATCAAAGCGGCGAAATTGCGCGGCCCCACCCCCGTCGACGATGAAATTCGCATGACGAGGCGTGAACGGGCGAGCGAACGGCCGCTGCCACGAATTTTCGAACCACTTCAATCCCGTTAGGCTGCAAACACACTGTAAAAGGATAATGGCGAGTGTAGCGACGCGCGCGGCCAAATAAATGGCCGCCAACCCCCCAGCCCAACGGTGTTCGCAATACGTGTGATTATCACCGGCGAATAAGGGAAAAAAGTTAAATGAGTTTCCAGAAAAATATGCACGAATTTCCCCGTCAACCGTGCTACTTTTTTCTCTTTCCTCATTCTCTTTTTCCACAGAGCCACGCTCTGTACTCTTGCTATCCTCATTTACAACGGTCTACGCATTAATCTTCATTTTCAGACTTATGTTCCACTTCTCTAGTTTCTAGTTCGTTCTGGCAGGAATATTTCGTATCCCAGTTCGAATTTATCGATTTAAGAAGAATCAGATTCTAATCCACCCCTATCACGTTTAAAAGTAAATTAAATTCTTCGCGATAAAGTAAACTGTAGAGAAAAACGTCGCTCTAATTACCGTTCCGTTAGAATGATTCACGGAATCGTATTAAAGGTACACGAGGAACACGAACGAGCATCTCCTGGAAACGAAGTCAACCCCGATGTCTCTATTAATACGTCCTCCGCGAGGGACGATGTAGAACGGCCCGCTAACTGTATTCCAATCGTAAATTAGATAGTTGGCTCGGGGAACAATGGCCACGATTTAACCGGGCGTACGACGCCGTCACCTCTTGCAACACTCGGCCACCGGCTCTATGTTAGGCATGTACGGTACCAAATATTTTCGCGCTGAATCAAGTTCCTGGCAGCGGCCCTCAAAACACGCGGCTCGAAAATACATCGGATCCCGGTTGATTTATGCCGAAACAAATCGCGTTGCTCAAAATTACAGCGGGGCCACTTGGAACTCGCCGAGGCAAGATAAATGATGCGAAGCCGGGGCCGGGTTGCTTAAATAATCCTCTTAATTAATTCGAGCCGCATTCTACATCCCTGTTTTTCTGTTGAATTTAACTGTCTTAACGGTGAATAATGGTCCGCGTTTCGGACCTCGAGTGCCCTTTACCTACGCGTTTCCAACTCCCCCTTTCTTTCCCGCCGGTTTAACAATGCCCCATAAATAGCGTATGGAATGGGTACCTTCTAATTTTCTGCTCGAATTTAAACGAGAGAACGTTAAGAAACGGTTGCTCGTCGTAAACCTCGTATCGCTGATATTCACGCTGGTATTTAAATACCTGCGGGGATTTAAATGCCAGCGTCAATTCGGTTATTAATAACAGCATGTTTTTTTTTTTGAAGAGCGATCATTTCGCTGGACAGAGTACTCGTATATCGATTCGTTTTTCAAACTTTCAACTCGAAAACGCATGCGTCCGTCACGATCGATAACCGGTGACGTATGACATATTTAAATACCAGAAAATAATGATCGAGTAATCGTTACTGATACGTGATTACGATCGTTAGAGTATGACACAGACAATTGTATATATCAATCACGTTCTTCGAAATATTTCCACCCTAATTCCTCGCTTGCACCCCCTTCATCTTGTTCACCCTACAAGAAGTTCGCGTTCCTTTATATTTCTATCTCAATACGAAAAATATTGTTATTCGCACTGAAGAGAAAGGAGTGGGGTAAAAATCGAAGGGAAAGCAGCTAATCAAACTATCGAAATGGCCGTATCAGTGCCATACGAGCAAATCCGCGAGTCACTGTCGAACTTGATCCCATCGACGCAGAGAGAGGGGTATCGGGTCGGGGCTGCGGCTCTCGATTGGCGAAACGGTCGAAACGAGAGCGGCAGATACAATTACTGCTGGCACATAATTCAAATCGAAGCTGCGATAAAATGGTCTCGCGTTCGGATTTTCGAATCGCTCGAAATCCCGTTACTCGTTCGAACGGTGCACGCATTAATGCGTCCATGTTCATGCATGCGCGTACATATCCCTCTTCGCAAACGCGCGTCCACATAGGACGCTCCGTAATACGTAAAACCTGCCTCGAACGTTGAACTGGCAGAGGGAGGCGAGAGAAACGGTCCAATGTTAATTAAAGTAATTAATTATACATTCCGCATCTACTATCTACGACGGGTTTGCGTTTTGTCACTTTATTCGATCGGAATTTATAATATTCCTAAACGTTCGCGTGTACGATTGTTCGCTCAGAAACGAAGCGTCAAACATAATTACATCCCTTTAATCTCAGCTCGCCCGCGACACCCTACGTAACGTCCAACACACACGCACGGCGAGATGCGTGCACGCGCACAGAAATTCGAACTTCGAAAGTCGAATCGATACGCGAAGAGCCTGCGTTACCGTCGCGAAAGGCACCACTTGACTACGACCCAATGGGACCGCGTGTATTTTCCTCAACCCTTCCTATACTTCCGCTGAACCTTCCCAAGCTACCTCCATCCCGCTCTCTACCTACCCCCTCGCTGTCCCCGTATCGTTTCGGTGCCTCGCTACGTCCGCCTCACCCCGTGAGTTCGCCGTGAACCGCCGCGTCAATCCACCCCCGCCCGTTCTCCAGCCCCCGTCTATTTTTCTCTGTCGCTGCCTGACAAAGCCGCATGCTCGACGTAGCATAGAAAACAGTCTCGCTGCTCTCGACAACGTCCAATTAACGTAATTCCGAACGATAGGTGCATCGATCAGCGTGAAACGAGTTCCGCCGGTTCGCGCACCGCGTCCGCGAGGGCCCGCGACGCGACGCGGCGCCGCGCGCGATGGTAACGAGCGGAAACGTTTTCCGCGAATTAATTAATCGCCGAACGAGACGGGAGAGCGGACGCTCGTTGCGGTTAATTAAGTTCCAGGGGGGTACGGTTTTGTCGAGCGCATTTCGTCCGCGCCGTTGGGCCCGTCGCGCTGCAGTCGTCGCCAAGTTCGCTCGATACGCTCGAGGACTCGTCATTTTCGAGACAGTCCTCTCTGAAACGCACGACAGTTGATTCTCGTCTCGCTTCCCTTCGCGATTTTCTGCTCTCGATACCATTAACCGTCGATGGAAACGACGTTTAGCACGCGCCATGGCTGCAAGTTCGATGAGTTACAGGTAACCCCGTGTGTTACAGGGTAGAAACGATGGCGTTGACGGAAAGTTCATTTCGAAGCGGTATCTTTGATGTCGCTGGTAGGAACTCACATTTTATTCGCGTCAGTGAACCATTCTACGCTCAACGTACAAGGTGCTCGTTTATTAAACGAAGTTACGGTACAGTTATTAGCGAATGTAAGGAGTTCGACGAACCAGTGTACATAGTTTAACCAACGTGCATCGTATCCATGTTTTCCACGGATTTTATCATTGCACTCGCACACAGGAACGTACTCAAACATCCAAGAAAATCGAGAGCACGAAACGGTTGCAATGGAAGGTTGCAGCGAAGATCCGCGGAACGTGGACACGTGTGCGCGTCTAAAACTCGGTTCGCAATTAACGTCTCGAGGTTAATTAATAGGCACGACACGGAGAAAGGAGCCACGTAGCCATATCCAAAGGCAGCGGCGGCAGACATTAGGCAAACGAACGTAAACTGGCAGGTTTCGGGGCTGTTCGGTGCCGCGCGACGCGTACGCGTCTGACGGAGCACACAGGGGTGCTCGGATGGACGAGTGTCGGCTGCTGAGGGGGACGAGAAGAGAGCAGCACCCCCTCCTGGTAATCACCGGTGCGTCGCGGCCCCGACGGCGTACGATGTTAAATGTAAAATTGGCCTCGTTAATTTCGCTCTATGACGAATACAATCCAGGCCCGGGGCTCGTTAGGAGGAAACTAATTAGAGCCGGGCGAGGAGAGCAGGGTGCAGGGCGTCGCGTCTTCGCCGCGCGGAACGCTTATCTTTGAGCTGCCGCTCCAGGCGCGCGCTCGGGTATCTTGGAGTCGCGTGTACAAATAATATTATTCAACGGGAGTCTCTGTCGCGCGGCTTACGTAACACGCGCTTCCGGGTTAAACATTTCGCTTCGAGCGGCCTCGACCTCGCCTTCGCGAATGAGGGATGAAGAGGAGACGAGGGATGAGAGAGAGAGAGTACATTGTGCTTTTTTTCACATGTTTGTCACGATGGAGCAAGCGAGAAAGAGGGAGAGAGAGGGAGAGGGTGCTCGTCGAAACGCGAGGTTTAATTTCAAAGGGTGGATTTTCATAGGTGGTGCGTCGACGTGCTGCTGGTGGTCGTGGTTTCTTTTTTGGCGAGGGGACGAGATTTAAATTTGAAACTCGGGGGATTGCGAGTAGGGTACAGCTCTGAATACGTTCCAAATAACAAAACAGAAATGTTCGGAGACGTTAGAAATTTTTAGGGATTATTAATAGAATAGTTATTTTTTCGTCATGATGAATCTCAATTGTTCGAGTGGAAGTCCTATCGATTCACCAACAGAGAAGTAATTGTGTCTGATCGGATTCGAGTGCGATCGGATAGTAAAGCACACATTCTATGTAAGCAGTACATATTTGCAACGGGAGAAGGCTATTGCTAGGATTACTGTGTTCGGATAACAGAATTGTTGGAAATTAGTACATTCAGCTAGTGATAGGTATGATTCTACTATAATTGAAGAAAAAGATGAACTTATTTAGATGCAAAAATATCATAAACGTAGGTTTCCGTTTTTTTTTTCTCTAAAGTGCAAGAATTACAACTGTAGTATTTCAAATTACATACCAAAATGTCTTACAATCATTCAAACTTTCACCAATACCCACGTAAAGTGTATACATAACCAACTATAGAGCTCCAAAAAGAAAACGAAAAATTTGCTCACCAAAACTCCTCGAATAAATAGAGAAAATTACGCCATTGAAAACAGTTTTTGTTTCATCTCGATATCTCAATCGGTTGCTGAGATATAAGGGTTTAAAGTTTTTACCGCGCGCAAGGCCGTCGCGCTAGTTATGAATGAACTTGACCCAGACTTTTTTCCAGGAAATGCGTACGCACTAATAGTAATAGTAAAAATCCGTCTGGCAGCTGTCTAGACAGACCACGTGACTATTCATTGAGATAGGTCAGTGACCAGGAGCGAGCGAGAGGTCCGAGTCCTTCCGACGAGGACAGACATAATAACCGATTAAAAATTATCCTTCTCTTTATAAAACGATATCTCGGGAACCGGAAGTCGCATCGAGATGATTCGACAACCATTTTCAAGGGGAAGATCTCCAGCTTCGAACAAGCATTGTTTCACTAAACAAAAATTTTTAACTTCGGAGATATAGCGTTTCAAATTTTTGATAATTTTAATACGGGTTAATCGGGGGTTTCAAGAAACTTATTGACCAAAATTTTCAATTTTTTGAAATGTTTTTGCGAACTTTATTTATAGGAATGAGTTCTTGAACTATATGTATAAAATTATACGAAAAAAATTTTCAAGATATAGTCCTACTTATGGTTAAATGAAAGTTTTCAAGCAGAATAATCGTCCGTTCTTCTTTACCTTTTTAAAAACTGTAGATATATCTTTGTGGAATACATATAGACAACTGTTATACAAAATTATTGCATAATTAATACTATAGCTTGTGTTATAAATCCTCTATTACAATATTAGTATAACGTTAGTATCGCAATAATAAGGAACTTTAAGCGTAACGCATGTCTGACCATAGACGGTTCAGTACTACTTGCGTAGTACTCCTTACGCTTTACACATTGTTTCTCTTGTCATCTTGCAATGATTCAAAGAATATAAAATGCAATGAAGCAGCAGGAATCAAGAATGAGAACGAAAATCGCAATTTTTAAACAACAAAGCGAAGAAACTTTTACGAGAGATAACAAATTCGCGTGATTCAATCTCCAAGTATTTTCAAACTCTCAAACTAATCTCCTAAAATTTTGAGACTCATTCAGATTTCGAGACGACGTCGTAAGTTTCTCTGTACATGTTCTGATGCGTGCGTTCGCAAATGCGCGTACGAATTTCATAAACGATTGCTGGGTAAACGAGACGACGAATCGTTAGAAAATACCTCGAATGCTTTTATGTAAACGTCTGAATGGCACTCGTGAGTGTATAAAGTTAAATACAAAATTAGCTTCATTAATTCTTCCAAGAAATAAGGGATTCTTTCAGCCTTCTTCCTCGTTAGTGTGAAACTAATTAGACGACTTCTATGGATGAGCGCCGACAAACGTCTTTGCAGACTGGACGTTGTGTTCCGCGAAATACCAGTCTCCCAGATATATCTTCAGTATAAAAAAAATATAGAAAAAAATGTGTAGCAATACAGAATATATATACTATTTATAAGAAAATCTATTCTCATAAGATACTAAAAATAAACAAAATTTCTTGTCGTTCTCTATAGAATGTAATTCAAGTACCATTTCAATCTCATTTTAAACAAAACTGGACGAAAATATTCCCAAATACTTCCTCTAAAGCGAAAAATTCCGCAACATTCCCAAAACGTATCCAGAAAACCTTGAAAACGACGGAGATCCCACTAGTTTCGTTCCCGGCTCTAATCCCAGCATCGAAAAGCAAACAACGCCTCTGAAGCGGTTCGCAGCTACCCATCGTCCACTAAAAAATTCCATCATCCACAAAACCTATCCAGAATCCAATAAACAAACTCGCTCGTCCACCGCGACTCGAGGAACGCTCGACTCGCGATCGAATCCAACTCCTCCCTCGCTAACTTTCACGTCCTCTGTTCACGAGAACCGAAGTCGAAGGTCCACAGTGCCGAGTGAGCCAGGGCAGTGGCAGTGTCGTCATTTTGAAAAATCGCGTAATTGGCGTCAAAGAGATCCGATAACACGGGGCTGGATCTCTGCCAGGAGATAAGGGGGCCACTCGAGGAGGACTCGTAAGGGAAAGGGTTCCAGAGAATAGACCGTGGCCGGTGGGGTGTTCGAGGTGGGACGGTTGAGATGGGGACGACAGCGGCGTCGGGTATCAAGAGCGTCGAATCGTTATTCCCGATTTTCTCGAACCAGACCCGTACAACTGCAGGCGGCGATAAAAACCGTTCCATCTGACGACGGTTGAATCGTTATTGTCACGCCGTTCTACGCGCGGCTATTTATATAAGGAGGGGTGCTCTTCACCGAACGGAACGGCTGTGTGCCAGCCTAGAAAATGGGGTCGAATGGACGCAACGACGGCCAGGCACAAAAGGGGAAGCCCGATAACGGGTGGAAAATATAAATCTCGCCGCGTCGGAATCGCGGCATGAAAATTCGATGAGAGCGTTCGTGTTCGCAGACAAGTGCCGCGAAGATACGCCCTTGGGCCTGTGTGGGTGTGCATGTACGATGTACTGGTAGTCTGCTGGAAAATCTCATCTCGTTTTTCGATGGAACATTCTAGGATTTAGGAACAGAATACTATCGACTCGATAAGTACGCGTAGAATTTAAGTAACCGTAGATTTATAATTTCGATGGCTGAATGTTGCACAGTTGACGCTGTTGAGCCTTTTAAGGTGCACGTTGCGAAACACTCGGCTAACCTTCGTCAAGTGTTAAATGGCATACTTATAATGGCGTGTTTTGTAGCTCATGGTTGCCCATTTATAAGGTGAGACCAAGTCGTGTTTCGCTTCATTGCTGATATTCTAGTTGATTGCTATAATTCGTTATACGAACGATTAAAAATCCTTGACGATGGTGGCCGCGACGGATGCTTGCCGCGCGGCTTGCGAAATGCTGGAATAATTCTTGCAGAGGAGCACGGCGTTCGCTTGAAAGCCTTAACAGTAACGACCGTGCAATTAAGTAATTTCTCGCTAAAAGTGGACACGCGACGTTTATTGTAGCACGAAATCATTTTTATTTTTTAGTCGCACTCTTTTTTTACCAGCCATTCGTTGTTTTAACAAAAATGCATCGCCTTGGATAGTAAGATTGCAGTTTTAAAAGCACCGTGCCGGAAGGATTAAAGGGAAACGAATTATCGAGGACGTTGAATGGTTCGGTATTTAAAAACAATGGCGCCAGGAATGAAATTTTGTTTCCTTCGAAAATGCATCAACCGGATAAATAGAACGAGTATTAACAATTCGCCCACCCACGAGAACAGGAATCACTAAGAAAGCAGTAACATCACCATTTCCTCGCCGCGCTCCCCGCATCCACCCCTTTCTGGTCGCTTAAAAATAATTTTCCTCGCCGGGACCTGCCCCACCGTGCAATTTGCATACTCGCTCGAGCAATCACCGCGGACTTCGTTCTCTCTCTCTCCCTCCCTCTCTTCTTTCCACCCTGACTCGTCCTTACCGCCCTCGTACACGGCGAACAAAATCACCCTCTACCCCCTGCCACCCTCTCTATCTCCTGTCTGGCCTCTGCAAACGCGCCAAGATAAACTGCGAACTTCCGAAATTCGGTACACTAGCGACCACCCCTTTGTACTTTCACCCACGGTTGTTTTCGCGTCTGTACACGCGAAGACAGATGAAACGCTGAAAGAAGCGACGGAGAATGAATAAGAAGGGTGAACACACGTGTGTCGAGCAGGTAGAATACAGTGGATACAGAGGGTACGGTAATTAAGATAGTTATTTGGCTTGTTTATAGCTGGCTAAAGGATCGATAATTGCATACGAAACGATAAATAAAATATCTCCGTATATTTGTCGGAGGAGTACGCGGCTTTTATGTGCTGGAAAGATTTTATGCATCGATTATACTCTTCATGTAATTTTATAAAAGCACAGAGGCGCGAAGGTGTTCAGTCGGTATTGAAATATTTACATTGGCAAGTTTTCATTTGTCGAATATCCCACAGTAGTACTTCCGACATCAAAACACTTTCAAACTAAAAGCTTGCTCAGAGAAGTATCATATTTGTAATGGACAGTATGGATCGATGGAAAATTTTTAACAATATTTGTTCATCTTCAGTCGGAACATTGCATACATAACTACACTGCAGTTTGTTCATTAACAGGACAAGTGTCATCTATATTTTATACATAATCGAAACATTTCGACTAGATAAGAGGACCTGGATTTACTCGAATACAAAAATTATTTTTTTGGGAACATTACGTATCAGGAATAAACGAGAAAACATCTCCACGCATGCAATTTTACGATAGCACACGGAAAAAGATGCAGTATGCACCCTTCTCACCGCGTTCCCACTTTCACGGACGTTTTCAGCCACGAGTCAGAACCATCGCGCGGTTTAAGCCGAAGTTTATAACTTCTTTCCCCTCTTCTTCTTCTTCTGGCTGGAATTTAAATTGCAGACGCCATTATCTGCTTCATAAAAATCTGCTTCACTTCGTCCCACCCCCCTGCCGTGCCTCTGTGTACCTACCTCCCTGATGATCCAAATTCGTTCAGCCTGAGATAAATACGCGCGAGGAACGAATCCTCGCGGAATGATCGCGTGCATTTTTACGTCTGAGAGAATGCGAGGCGTAAACGAGATTTATGGAGGATTGAAAAATTCATTGTTCTTTTTCTCTGTCTTTTACACCGATCGTTCAGCTGTCGCTGATTATTATTGTTACCAGTGTCATTTTTCGTGCCATTTTTAAAATGAAATTTTTTATTTGTAATACTTTCGAATCTACCTTCAGTTCTACGTTGTTCTCTTTCATGGATTTACTAAAATATCAGCGTTAAAAAATAGAAAGCTTAATAATAATTATTGTGTAGCACATAATGCAAAATATTAATTGAAATTTTGCAATTTCAATTGCCTCTGGATTTAGTCACAAATATTTGCTAATTAGTACGTAACGATTTCAAGAAACTCGTATTACGGCTATCAAATAATTTGGCAACCCTTAATTTCCCAACCGATTTCTCATCGATCGCAAAAACAAAAGCTACACGATTAACCGTCCAATTTCCTAGAACCGCGTATTAATTCCTTCGCTCGCGGCGTCCGCACGATCTCGACCGCGGAGTTCCAGCAACAAAATTATAAAGCTGGAATCAACGAGGAGTTCCGCAGGTTGCGGTACAGAGGGATGGAAGATTACAGGTAAGCGCGCGGCGGACGAACTCGCTCGGAGCGGGGCGCGGCGACGACGCTGCGAGCGAAAAAGTTTCCCCGTTATACGTCCGTCTTTTTCATTGTCTCCCCTCGAAGCGACGGCCATCGTTTCCCTTCTACCTAGGCCGTGGACGCAGTTGTTACCGGACGAGGACCGGAAATACGTCCGCGCTGCTGCGCCGCCCTCCAAACTTTTTATCGCTCGGCTTAAGCCCCGGTTTACAACTTCTTCCTCTTCATCCCCCGACCTGGCTGGTCCGCTTCCGCTAACTCGAAGCACGGGATCGTAAACTCGCGAATCAGATTCCAGGGAATACCGATAGACGACCGTGGTCGTCTTCGAACAATCGAAAGACTTGTTAGAGGGACGCTCGACCATCGAGGGTAACTTCTGTACCCGACGAATCAGTGGTTGTAAATTGTCGAAGTCCCTCTGTCCGCGAGCTAAGGGGACATTTTTTTTGTCGTATTGGCGATTGATACGCCTATCGTTAATTTTTTTTCTGGAAAAATGAGGATTTCAAATAGGTTAACCCTCTTTGTCGAAAGGTTAAATTCTGCCAGCGCTTTTTTAAGAAGGCTAGAAACATCCAGGTTTCTTGCAAAAAGATTAGATCCCCTCGGTCTTTTTGTAAAGCGGTCGAGGTCCCACATACAGGGTTTTCGTAAAAAAGTTAAATCCTTTATCCTTCCTATAAAAAGGTTAAAACCCCTAGCTTTTTTCGGGAAAAAAAGCGGTTGGATTCCTTTAGAACGTTCGTGAAAGGGTTGGATTAATCCAACGTTATAGAAATGAAACATTTATTCGCGCGGCAATTGTATTCTTTGTGAATATTTTACAACCGACGATCTGATTAATCAACTAGATCGACCATGACCGAATTCGAGAATTCTAGATTCAAATTTCAGTGTTAACTATGTTCATTTAATCCTCACGTGTCATTGATCATAACACGTAACGTATTAAAATTAAACAAAGAAATTTTTCCCATCGTAAACTCAATTTTATCACATTCGAACTGCATTACCTCGAAAACATTCGAACTTGCTTCATTTCCTCGCATCCCGTACGAGAAAATGATTAAACGACATAAAACCCAGCGCCTGTGCAAGTATCCAACGAACGAGACGCTATCCTTTTCGCGACTGGGTAACCGGTCCAATTCCATCGTTCCTTCCAACGAGATTAGCCGTTCGATGGTCCTCGCGTGGAGTCCTGACGGTGGTCGAATTAACGAGCTATTTAGCCAGGAACGCGGCCCTCGAAAAGTTTTTAATCGAAACGCGGGACCAGCCCGGAAGCCGCGCGTCCGTTGTTTCAGCCAGCCTCCCTGGCCGTCTCGATTCAGATTTTTTTTCCGTTTCACAACCGATCCTTTGTGCGGCGGTTACAGCGTCGTCGGTGCAGTTTCGCTCGATGCTCCCTAACGAAGGCTCAATAAAAGGATGTTTATGGGTAAGCCCGGATCAAAGGCGAGTGGGCTGACGCGATTAACGGAAAGCCCGCGCAAACCCTCGGTTTCGGAGGATCTCTGGCCGGCGCACAAAGCCACTGGTGAACGTACGAGGGCGTTATCTCCGCGCGAACCCGCGCACACACGTGCAACGACCGCTCGTGGAAGCTGGATGTAGTCTTAGGGTAGGCAGAGAAATTCATCCCCCGGTGCGCGCCCCGGCTCCCTGCAGCTTTAATGTCCGCTGGCTGATTATAATCTCGTCAACGAGTTATGCCATTAGAACCAGGCTACGCCGTAATGCCTCCGCGTTTCTGCAGCGCCATCACCGCGCCGTTACTCCTTATCCGTGCAGCGTGCTTTATTTCCAGCGGCGCGCGTCGGACAGCACCGCGTTGCTTGTTCTTCGCTGGCTTCCTTCGTTCCTGTCGCTGGAAAGACGGAGCGCCGCGAGAACCAGCCAATCACGTGATTAAAGCGCCGATCCCTTTTGCGGACGACGAATGTTTGACGCGTCGCCGACGTCTTTGAACCGCGGGGGCTGATTACGCGGCGTGGAACGCTATCGTGCGGACGCGCAGGCTATTTCGTCCTTTGACGCGCTCCTTCGCGATCACTCGCTTGTTAAATAGTTCCTGCGCTTCCCTGGACGGCTGCTGCCACTTTCTCGCTGCGCTTTACAGCTACGTCTCTACCATTGCGTGGCTACGCGTGCAGTTTTACGCATATTATACAGATTTATAAATATATCTCAATGAAGAGACAGGCATGGCTCGTAATCAAAATTATAACAGCGGAACAAACAGCTTGAACTTTATGCGAGCGATTTTTAGCCTCGACAATTAATACGTAAATTATTAGAGCGCACGGCGTGCTAATACCGCGTCAATAACACCTTCGCATTCGTAAATTGGAGCGTACAGCGCGGCAATCCCGGCGTTCGTAATAACCCCGCCGCGCGGGTGCCATTAGCGGCGTTTAAAATGCAGCTACGAACAAACCGGCTGGGGAGGCGATAAAAAATTTCGGTTACCATCTACGGTAACCCAGATAGATTCTCGAGCATGTAATTACGCGTTAAGGAGCTTACTCGATTCGCGTTTCTGCCTGGCGAAACGGCGAACGGGGTAACGATCGTCCCGACGATCGTCGTCCAGGAACGCGTCACAAAAGAAGATTAATGACGAGGGATGAGAACGGGCCGCAAGACGCTCTCAATTTAATCGCAGAGGGTGGAGGAGGAGGGGGAGGGGGGTGGGGAATTTTAAACGGCCGCTCTCGCGCCAACCGCCCTCCCCGTCCCTGAACTTCTCGACGATAACACCGGAAGTCGAGAGACGCGGCCGACCGCTTTTCGTGGCGGAGAGCCTGGCGGATCCTCAAAGGAGAGCTTCAACGGCCGGAAGGGTGAACGGAGGAACGCTCATTTCGGTTAATCACGCCACTTTCGAGATGTCCCGCGGGGACAGAGGCCGAGGTTTATGTAATTTTTTCGCAACTTTGATAATTAGAATCGGCCCGAGGGCTGCCCGCGCGAACCACTTTGACGGCCGTACAAAGGAACCCTTTTCAACGAACGGCCAGTTTTCGAGTTTCAACCGCTGGAGGTATTCCTATCGGGGACTTGACATGGACGTTACGCTCCTCGCGTCGATATTTCCAGTGCCCCCTTGTGGGAGGAGTATTATTAGTAGTTCTAGTATTTACGTTCGAAATTAATTAATCGAAAATAAAATGATACGATGATAATTGATATTTGAAACTTGAGCGTTTGGTAAGAGAAATGGTTATTCAGATTATTCGTAAATGAAATCTCTTTAAGGAACGTTAGAGAATAATATATTTGATAAGCGATGTACAAATTCAAGGACATCTTGAAGATACTCAAGATGAACGATCGACTACTACGAATGACTCGTAACACATCTCGTTCCACGAGAAGCGAAGAAACACAAGAATTTCCCAAGAAAACTTCGGATCTTGACCTGAACTGGGAAACTTCTTCCGTTTCCTCGTTTCCACTCCGTCACGAGCATTATCACCGCCATCGTATCGCTCTCGATCGGCGTTATCGTCACTGCGATCAACGACGCCCCGTTCCAACCCTTAGTTCGTCGGCCATTAAGCTGACGAGCGGCGTTGAACAAATCGGATCGCAGCGATCGCGTGACGCGCGACATTTTTCAACGTCGCGGACGATACGTTCGAAATGCGTCGGGACGCTTCCACGTTCCAGAGGCCCGAAAATAAGATTCTAATCGGCGCCGTGCGGGACCACCTAAACATAGTACACCGCGAGCGTATTTGCGTAGCGGAACTTCTCGATTAAACGAGCGCTCGTTCGACCTGGAGAACAGCTGCGCGACCGAGTGCAACGCGACGAGAGAAGATAGGAAACGCTACGTCCGATCGGTATCTCGACGATCGACGCCCTCGAGCCGGAAGTGCGACGGATTTCGACTGAAATCCACCGCGAGGAGACTGGGATTTTGAAAATCCAGCGTATCAAGGATAATATCGGTCGAAACGTATTTTATATCGATTAGACCTTTAACTGCGAATACTTTTAGCACAGCTGATCGAAAAATAAGATGAAAAAAGACTTAACAAGTGCGTGCAAACTTTTACAGCCAAGGGGATAGTAAAGGAATATTATGCCTACGATATTAAACTTCTACAAGAGAAGCGAAAGTGGATATAATTAAGAGCCTTCAGATCGCGATTACCTAGTCAAATTTCGCCTTGAAGCATGGACGGAAAAGGATTCGAAGCTAAGATATAAAACTATAATGAAACGTTCCATAACTCGAACGAAGAAAGCAGAATTGACAGGGGTACTATGTCGAGGTCTACACGTTTTATAGCTGATACTTTATATCTTCCTTAACAAGTATGTCACATTTTATGGATCTTTTTGCTTTCTTTCTTATAACCGCGCCAAAATTGAATGTAGAAGATACGAATCGCCATTCTCGTTTCGCTGAGTTGCAGCTGCAGTATACCGCACCCGTATTTTTGCCTCAATATTTCTGATAATATCGACGCTTCAATCAAGAAGATACATACTGTGCACGGTGTGTAGTTTTTCAGTGGGTGTCACGTCGTGTTTGCATGGAAAATACTTTCTGATAGTGTAATTCAATTAATTTTCTTTATTTAAATTCCATCTATATGAGAGACGACGTGGAAACGGGGAAACGTAGAAAAAAATCATTCGTATCGTTAAGCAAATAAAATATAGATACGTATATAAAATGTATTACAAAAGTTAAAATGAAATTCTAATGGAAATAGAAATTAACGAAAAATAAAAGAAATCTGTTCCATAGTCAGTTCCATACATGAAACTAAGAATAATTACGTATAAATCACGTTAAGATAGAAATTTTACTTATTCTAACCGCTGAGTCGGTTGGATCGCACAAGATATTTCCAGCAGTATCCTTAAGAGACGAAAGCGTCGATCCCACGAAGAAGCCACCCCTATCCGTTTCGAAGTTCCGCGGAAGTTTCCGAAAATGAAGCGAACAGGAATTGCTAGACAGCTGTCAGACGCGTCCAGCGGCAAAAACCCGTGGAAAAGAGTATAACGCATGCCGATGACAGTTTCGACGTTTTCCGCAACGCGTCCGAGGGCAACGTTAAAACTTTCGAGTTCCGCAACGTCGAACGAAAGATACCTGAATATCGGCCAGCGTGTAATCGATCGTTGCTCGCGGGTTCACGGTTGCGCGAATCGTTTTTCCGAACAGAACAATACCCCCTACGCACGGAATCCCCGATTTTATCGAACCCTGAAATCGTGCAAATCGTGTAAAACGAACGTTTCGTACCGTAAACAAAACGCTTTCGAAGTTTCTCTACGAATTCACTTCTCCCTATTCTTCGCGAAAGCGTTCAATTCTATAACGATCGGTAACGCTTTGTAGTCGACGAAAAATTTAAAGGGCGACACTGAAACTCGAACTGACAGGAAATCAAGCTTACATAAGTAACAACGTTTTACGTCGCCAGATCGAGGAACAATTCGAATAGTCATTTGGAACGAGAAGCTACAAATTAGAAAAAAAAGCTAACAACAAATGGTAAAACTCGAGAACAATTCCCAGGTACCATTAACAGGGGGGAAAATGTTGGTTAAAAGGAAAGAAAGGAAAAAGCTGGGTTTGAAATTTCAAGCCTCTTGTTGTTTCCGCATAAGGATAACCCGTACACGTTCGCGGTGGCTGCCGGGGGCCAAATGGTTCGTGAGCTAAATTAAAAGCACGAATCGCTGGGAGCCAGCTACCTCCTTTGATCCATCAGGCGACGTGGCCCACGGTTGTGTACGTGACGTTATTACGAAAATCTGACCGCGTTGCGTGCAGAACGCGAAATCGAATGGCACCGATGGCTCGCGCGACACGGTACCATCTCGCGGTGCACGGAACGGCTTGAGCGCACGCGTGCGAATTCGCATGCCCGCCGTTCCGCGATGACGTTCCGATTTTGATTGATTTTCAACCGGGCACAGCTAAGAGCGTGAAACGTCCGTGGCGTCTGACGCGACGCCGGCTGATCGGTGCTGGTTCCTCTGTTTAGTCGCCATTTCTCGAGAACGAGCAGAGAATCGACCTTAGATCTTCCCTAAAATGAAATATCTCGCGACACACGTCATTTGTATTTTAATGTTTCTAGAGAATGTTTTCGAACATTTAGAAATTCTGCTGTAACAAGGTAGCTATAAGATAATTAATTATAATTAGTTACATAAACATTCTTTTGTACTGAAAATGTTATGGTAAAACAACGCACTCGAATTGCCACGGTCGTAATATTCGCGGACGTTACACCAGAAATATCCCAAGTCACAATCCCCTTTTACTTCTTCAACCGGTTCCACGAAGAAGCTTTTTAGGCCAGTCGAAAATGAACGCTAGAGTCGAAGAAACATCGTCGTTTGCACATTGTAGACGTTGTACCTGTCCCTTTGATCGCGTCTGTTTAAAGTAACCAAAGCGTCGCTTGACATTAGGCGTTGCATGCGCATCCGGTTACGAAGTGGCTACTGCCGTTGGTGGTTACCATTATTTTCAGTTTTCGAGCTGCTCTTCAAGATCAACGAATATCAAATCCTTGTTTTCGCATCGTTTGCGTCTTCTATTTAAACCTCTTTTAACGAGAGGTTTTTTTAAAAATTCAACAAATTGAAGAGACCAGAACGATCAACCAAGAAAAATAATATCGAAGTTGAGCTCGATACCATTTGCACCACAATCGAGCGTTACAAATTCCCTTCGATTTCTTGGTTCGCCCCTGCGTGCACTCTGCGTGATGTTCGAATGAAAATGTAGGTCGTAAAGCAGAGCCGAGTAAATGGGACGATTTATGGCTTCTTCTTCGTTTGGGTTAAAAAAGCACGGCGATAAAACTTGGATCGTTTAACGAAATCCGAACTAGAAACTTTCTCGGCCATCTTTTTTTCTGTAACCTGGCGTGAATATAGTGAATACAGTTGTAGTATTTTTTCTTCTTTCAAAATCGCCACAGAAGGTAATTCTTCCTTTTTTATTATTATTAAATTTGAATAAACTCGAAAAGCTGCACTGTACAAATCCTTCAGAATAAATAAGCTAAATTATGGCATCAACAGTTGCAGCGCGTTCGATTTAAAACAGAAAAGCTTCAGCACACCCTCTACGAATCTAACTATTTTCAAAAATTTCTCCACTTAACGATAACTCGCAGATTTTTATGTCTTCCCTTGATCCGTCGCGCAATCTGATTCACCCGTGAAAAATCCGCGCGGGACGAAAAAAAAACGCGAGTATGCGAGTTTCTTAAAACCCGATAACTCGGTCACATTTCTGCGCGGTTAACAACGGACAAAGCGTTTCTATGATTCCGCGCTGTTGGAACTCCGTCTCGATTGTTCCCGTCGCGCCAGCTAATTAAAAGGACGAGAAGAAATTCCAGTTCGACTCGCGCGGACATTAAATTTCGCGGTGTCCGCATTCCACGGGTTGCGTAAGAGATAGAACCGGCCGAAACGAAGCGTCGCGGGGCATTAATCACATCGCCCACCAACCGAGTCGACGTTCAGCTTCTTTGATGGACGGGGTTCGCGGCTCGAAAAGAATCGCGCGTTCCTCGCGGATGACACGTGGCTGCCAAGATGAATTTCGCTGCTGTTGCGTTCGGTCGTGTGAATCGATTTTCCGTGTCGGAGACACGAATTTTACATTTGTTTTCTGAGAGAGAGCGGGGACAGGTATCGCTTTTTATAGTCTAAGAGAAGAATATGAGGATCGAAGAAATTCGGGGTGAACAAAATAAAAAGTGTCCTGATTTCATATTAGTAATCGAGATTAATAATTGAATCTAAAAAAATATACAACGAGTACGTAATCTCACACTTCACAAGACGTACGCGTTTTAAAATTGACGGAAACGCTGAGCCACCGGCTTGTCGTTACCGCGACAATTTGTCTGAACTAAACAGACGCTTAGAACCGCGAAACTGACGTCTTCCCTCGCGATTACATATCCACGCAGCCTTCCAAGAGGCAACGATTCTTTCTGCCTCGTGTCCAACAGTGACGCATTGGACCGGCGCCATAACACGAGCAGGGGTGTCATTAAAATTCACGCGGGAGTCTACGTACGTGGCGGATAGCTCGGCGCCCAAAGGGAGAAATTTATCATTCGTGGCCATCCTGGTGTAAAACGAACCCACGAAGGTGGCAAGCAAGGAGGAACGAAAGAAGAACGAGGATAGAGGGAGGGAAGAAAGTTTTCGTTTCGCGGCGATGGACGACGACGTGGGAGGGGTGGGCGAAGGAAAGTAGACGCGGGGAATGGCCGCGCGCGGGCCCGTAAAGTAGAATATGGTCCTACCTTGAGATGAAGGACGAACAGGATCTCCTCATTTTCCCGTGGGGCACTAATGTTTCGCGGGTTGGTGATTTAACTGCGCCACAAACTACGGACGACAATGATCGCGCGATCAGCCGGCTTGCAAATAGCACTCGTTATCGTTAACGGAGGAGCGGCGGGTCCACGGCGCTCGCACGACCCGCACGGTTTAACAACACACTCGTGGCCACGGGATCTTCGAGCGGTGGTAACATCTGTCGGAGGTGCAAGGGCGCGCACAGCTGACGGACGCGGCGGCGTCTTTAATTGCCGCGCGACCACGGGCATTAACGTTCCCGAGCACTCGTAAAACCGACCCTCGATCATGGACCGTGAGCGCGCCTCGGAACAGGCTTCGTTTCGAGCACCAATCGCGAAATCGAGGAGGGACCCGTCGAGATTCGATGCCACTACGGATTATCGCGGCGCTGTTTCGCTGGACGACGATCGCCGCTGCACGAGACACCCTACTCCTCCTCGCGAGGCTCCTCATGCGTTGACTCGCGAACGAAACGGGTCGAGATCAGTTTCGAGTCGATGTCCCTAACCAGAATCGAGCACCGTACCATCGTGGAAAACGCGCCTCTGAATATATCGACTGGTCACCACCACTGATACATCGCGAAGCACTTGCGAGCATGAAATCTTCTCAGTACGCTGCTACGCTTCGTAGGTTTATCCCGCTCGAACGGATCGCACGTGACGACGGATCAGAAGGGGGGCAGGTCGATTCGAGGGTTGAAGCGGAGTTTCTCACTGGCATCGCGTCGATCGGTTACCAATCACTTTCACACGGTGCTGTTCTGCTGGTCCACGTCCCACTAGCACGGTAACCCTCTCGCAGATCTCTCATCTCCTCGCATCCGTTCGTCAGCATCAACGGTTCGAGACGTTTCGATTCGCGTCAACACAAAAGCTCGCAGACACCCGCGGGATCACTGCTATCGACTCACAATCACGATCCTCTGTCTTCCCCTGTTTCTACCCTCTCGAGGAACTATTTGCACCGATCCCAAGAGATCGCTACCAAAGTGCGCACGAGATCATACTCCTCGATATACCGGTTTCTCGCGCACTCCGTCGATCAACGAAACGCATGAGGACACCAATTCGTGCGAACTTCTACTCACAGCGAAGCACAGAATCGTGCGCCATAAAGAATTTCCACGAGTAACGCGAACGGAGCTAAACGCAGCCGTCAGAAGGTAACCAAGCTCGTTCGAGGAGCGACGCGGGACAACAAAGGCTCTGCGACAACAACCTGTTAATCACCTGGCGGCGTCTCGCGTGCACGGGACACGCGTCGCTCGTAAGAAAGCCGCGACGATTAACCGCGCGACGATCGACGAACACCCGTGTCTCACCAGCACCGTGTACCATCCGCTATCCTACTGCGCGCTGTTCCCTTCCCTCGAACGTCACTGTCGGGCCAGGGAAACGAGAGGAAACGAGGAGGAACGAGCCCTTTCGCGGCCCGTTTGTATTTTAAACACTGAACAAGATCACTAGAACTGGCGGCAGCGTCCGAGAGCCACCTTTTTGGCACCGTCGTCGCGGCGGTTCGACGACGCTTGGCCAGAGAGGGAGAGCGTGACGCGGGTCGACGAGAGGTGACAGCCAGCGTTGGTGGTGTCCGCGTTGACGCTGGCCGTGCCGGTGGCAGGCCTCCTAGTATCACGCGGTGGCGGTGACGATAATAGGCGAGGGTAATAGCGGTGGTCGGAGGCGGGTATGGCGGCGGCGGCGGCGGTCGGTCGGTGCAGGTGGCGGCGAGGCGGCGGATGGATTGTGCCAGAGTGCGGGCTTACGACGGAATGAGAGGAAAGCTCGGCTTAGGAGCGCTACAGCGTGGCACATCGGCGACTCACCGATGAGCGAGAGAGTTGCGCGTTATCGACCCATCCACCACGCTATATTCAACCGGCGGCACACGGGGAGCCGCTTTGCTCTCCGTTCTGGACCGTACTACGCGCGCGGCGACGCGTACTACTCTCGCGGAGGAGAGAGGCGGCGCGTACGCGCTGACACCGGCTGCGCTGCTCTGGGACCGCCGACGGATCCTACGGGATCGCGGCGATCGAAATTTTTCCGCGACGCTACGCGCGCTCCGAAAGTAGACCGTGTTTTCGTGAATGAAGGAGGCGAGCGGAAGTGGGTGACGCTTGTTTCGAACGGCTCGAACGGTTGCTGCCGGGTGGTGGAGCGATCGTTCGAGTATCGCGATCTTGCGTACCGATGTTTCTTTGCGCAGAGAAAACACGTACGTTAGAAATGTAAACGAGGAAGTAGATTTTTCAAATTGTTTGTCTTTGATTATTTTAAAATATCACAGGTCATTATTCAATATAGAGCTCGTTAAGGACGACCATACCAAGCGGCCATATTGGCGCTACCGCGATCAGAACGAAGCAGTCGCCCTTTCCTACCCCTAATTCCTCGGTCCTCTACTTTTCCTCGTTACTTCCCTGGCGAAGCTGTAACTTTAAACTGTTCGCTACGACTCGCGTTCGCAACTTCTACCCTTTCCTACCGTTCTCGCTCGCAAACCTCATCGTCGAAACCTCTCGACCCCCTGAGAGCCGCGCGATACCGGCGCGAACATATTTTTGTCGTTTGGTATTTTCTCTTCCTCTACTCGCATCGATTTACGCGTCGATGTATGCGTACGCCCCCGTACACGAACGTGAATAAAATAGCGCGGAGAGGCGAATATTCGGGACGTAATTCGTTACCAGTTACGCGGCTTTGTGCGGGTGTAACCGCGGGGTAGAATTGAAAAACGGCGGAGGGTTTCTTCTCCGCTCGATTCGTTAAACGGATGAATTTATTCCTGCCCGTTAATCGACTGCAGCTAGAGGCGTTGCGTTTCTCTCGCTGGATAATGAATGGAAACGTTTCTCGAGGAGGAAATGTTCGATCTTTCGCTCGATTTCGTGCTAGCGAGATTTTCAGAACGCGTGGAATGTATCAGAACTGATCGCGATCAGGGAATTTGATTCACATAAATCAGCGTTGGGTATTATTCGAGTCAAATTTTGTTTAGGCAAAAGGGAGAATCGAGAAAAACAAGTTTATTCAAAATGCACCGCGCGTCCACGTTATTGCAGCACGATGTATGCACGCACGTAGCTAAGTCGCGTTTCAGATCGTTTCACGGCTTTGAAAAGTCTATGGTTTTACGGCTCGATGCAGTGGCATTATGGCCGCCATTGTGCTCCGATCGTCCGGCGCGCACAAAGGTGGTGGGTCACCGATAATCGGAAAAGCCCCGATGGAAATGGACGGAAAGAAACGAAGACGGGGCACGGTGAGTTCGGTAGAAAGGTCCTCTGCCTCCGGATCAAAACGAAATCGTCAATTGAAACGTGAATGCACACGCATAGAAATGTCCTCTTCAATGCTCTAACAGCCGCGAGATGGACGCGGTCGCGTTTGATCCTCTTGCATTTTTATGGTTCCATTAAGCGTGCCTAGTTTTTATTTCCCCTGCGTGCTTCTCCGCGCCACGTTCAAGACGAGCAAAGTGATCGATGCTACGAGATGCTAACTAAATAGAGTTAAATTTATATTTAAAAAAAATCAGTGTGGCGGTAATAGAAAATTAAAAATCCGACTGGAAAAGTGGAAACGGAACGGGGGAATAATATTTCCGTGGCGGCGTGTAAAAAGGTGGCACAGGTGCGAACGGGCCGGAAACAGCGGCGAAAGCCGACAACGATATTGACACAAGCTTCAGTTTAATTTCTCCGGCTGGTAAACATTGGTTTTCCAGCCACGCGGAGTTACGCGCCACCCGTCACCCCCGTGTCTTGTCCGATCGATGCCGTTGTTGGAAGAATCGAACCACCCCATCAACGAAACGCGTTCGTTGCCGCGCGACAAATTTCCCTGTCGCCACGCCAATCGTTACGATCGTCTCGGACGATCTCGAGTTTAAACGATAAAACGTTTAAAATCGTGAAATGTCCAATCGCGTGCGCGATAAACATCAGACTCCAGAATTTGTTTCTTCCAATCCCGCGTTGTTGATTCTAACTTTGAGGCTTGTAACACGACGAACGGCTTGTAATTCCATTGCGAAATTCGTTGCCAGAGAAGAGTCTAAAGGTATGGCGTCGGTGTTGGAAGTTTGAAAATTTAATTCTGTTGGAAATACATACCGAGGAGTTCGTATGTTTCCTAAAAGCAAATTTATATTTGTTCTCTGTTAATTATTCGCACGTACGAGGCTCGCTGCCGATGTACTTCGTCGCGATGGCAGCGTAGTTCGCGAAGAAAGCGTGCGTTCGACTCGAACGCGGCTCGTCGAACGGCTGTTGGACTTTCGTTGGAATGAAATTCGGTAACGAGCGTTCGCTGAAAATGCACCCTCGCTGAAATACACGGGGAATTTATTTATTAGCCGGCGTTACGGTGTTTTAAAACAGGACGACGCGTGGCCCGCCGCCGCTACGTACAATTGCACCCCCGGTTAAAGTGTTCGCTGCGTCCGCGTCGATAACGATCGCCCCTCTGCATCGCGTATTATTAATTAATGCACCACGCGGCTGGTCCGACGAACGTAATCGGTGAGTTTGCCTGCGAATTGTCGCGTCCGCTTGGTCCGTGTATGCGTTTGTTCCGGACGAGTCCAAAGTTAAAAGGGTAGTTCTTCCTCGAAGGGGTTGCGTACGAGGAGGACAGTGAAACGATTGAATAATCAGGCTTGTGCATCTATGATGATCGTATGACGATGCATGGCAATATTTTTGACGAGACTTCTGCGATCGGAGTGGACAAATTTCTTCAGGAGAAAAAAATCGCGATCATAGTCGTGAGTGAAGTTAAATCACGATACGTACAAATTTCTGTTTATATAAGAAAAATGGGAAGTGAAAAGCGTATTTTTGTGTCACGAATTAACAGCCAATATCTCAGAGCGATATGACTGACGAAAATTACAGATGATTAATAATACTTGGAATCCAGCGGTATCGCTGGAAATTACAAAATGCACGTCGACCATCCGACGATTTACTAATCAAATTTTTAAAAACGATAATTTGACGTATTTGATAACATTCATTACTGGTCAACGTGATTTTAAGCTTCAATATAATTAACGCTGCGTATCGATGCATCGGTAATTACTCAAAATTACCCTTCCCGCGACGAAACGAAGCTGCATTCACGCAAATTTATTACGAAACCCCGAAACTTGGTTATTTAAACGTACGCAACTCTGTTTCGTTTATTACTTTTACACTTAAAAACCATAAAAGTGAACAACGATCGATATTATTAGCAGATGCCGTGAATTCTCGATTATACAGATACAATCTTGGCATACTCAATTAACAAACACAATTTTATACTAAATTATGAAACGGAGATTAAAGAATAGCGAAACATTTTCTGTTTTTGCGTGTCTAACACAATTTAAAATAACTCTTGAAAGGGAGTGTTTCACAATGAAAAAAGTTTGGGAAACACTACAATACAATTAAAAAATGTTGGGTTTCTATATAAAAATGATTTTCCATGATAAAAAAGAAACTTGAAAATCGTTAACAATCGTATTCATAGCATCGTGTAACGAGAATAACA
The DNA here is from genome assembly GCF_050948175.1 of Xylocopa sonorina. Taxonomy (NCBI): domain Eukaryota; kingdom Metazoa; phylum Arthropoda; class Insecta; order Hymenoptera; family Apidae; genus Xylocopa; species Xylocopa sonorina. The sequence goes on along the minus strand of NC_135196.1, from coordinate 7,558,722 downwards.
AGCTGAGCCAATTAGAATAGCTAATCAATCGCTCCGATCGCGCTCTGTTAAACCAATGGACACGCGAGCAGTCGAAACGATTTTCCGCGGACCGTTAAAAAGTCTAGCGCCGGACAATTTTCTATTGTGATTTTCTATTGTACCGGCGTACACGTTCATTGGCAGGCATTGTACAAGTTTATTAACAGTTTGAGCAACTGCCAATCACGCGACTGTCCTACGAACAAAGCATCGTAGCGGCAATTTGTAGAGAAATAATGCAACGAGGTGCATATAATGTTATCTCGGGCGAAAACAATGCGTCCCAGGAAAAGATATAATTAATGGAGCATCCGATTTAATGCTCCGCGCTTTAGAGCAACATCCGTGAACGATCGACGAATAATTTCACCGTTAATGCTCGAGGCGGACGTCTACGTGTCTTGTTCGCATTAATACGCTATTCTTGTCTTCGTTGTTGCCATTAAAATATAATTGAAATCAAATACTTTGAAGCACAGTGAATGCGTTTATGGGTTAGAATCGTCCAGTGAGAAAATATTTCGAGTTTGACCTAATTATCGCAAGCGATTTGTATAAGATCTGAGGAAAGTGGACGATATTCTGAAAATACGAAATGTTCTATATTTTAGCGTATTTCATTTTTTTGCTGCTATTCGTTTAGATAGGATAATAGCTAGATATTTTGTAAATCAATTTTAATACATTGAAGTGTGATTGAATATCCTAACCAAATTGTTTCTATGTTTGTTTAAAAAATTGAAGTAAGTTCCCTATGTCACCACTCGATTCAAATAATGATCATTTTCTCGTTCGAGTTCCTCTCTTCTTTCCCGTTTCATCGAGCATTCTTATTCTCTTATTCCCCCGCGAAAACTTGTTTCGACAAAGGAGGGACACCGAGCACGTATTAAGACGACTCGTCTCGTTTCCCTTTGCAATTCCGAGAAGCTGTATCCACGGATCCCGTTCCGTTGTGTCGTCGACGATGACGGCACCTTCTTCTATTTTCGATCGACGAGTTGCATAACCAGACCCACCGTAGAGAAATAGAAACAGGGTGGGAATAGAGCACTCGAGAGGTACCCGTGTACGTTCTGCGACGAGTACGTTTGCCTTTCGACCAGCTCCACTTTTCGCCATCGCTTGCAGAATATTTTCAATTCACCGGCTATTTTTCTTTTCAATTAACTGGCCGAATAAATAAGTTTACAAAGATGCACGCGTTAACCCCTTTGATTAGACATACGAAGCAACTTAAGTCTCTTAAAAAAATCTCACTTCAACAACTTCTCTCCGTAATAATTTAAATAGCAAAATGAATCCATAAATTAGAGCAGCATTGCTTGCTCAGGCGTAGCCACATAGAACTTGCATCACGCATCGCGTTTACAAGAAATTCTCGCCATTTTCTCACAATCTGAATTTGCATTATTCAATCATTCCATACGTGTGCCACTAACGTTCTTCGAATCACGCGAGACAGTTTAAAAACGATGCGACTTTCAACACTAGATAATAAAAACGTCCAGTTTCGGTTTCGAGTTCGAACGCGTTCCATATTCACCCCAATTAGGACAGGTAGCGCCTTGGCTGCCGCCATCTCGGTTTCTGTTCGAGTGGTCGATGACACGGAACCCCTATCAACGATTCCTGCGACGAGCTTCGATCGCTGCGACGTAGCCGGTGCCTCGAGCGATTCCGCCTGCATTTTGCATAATGCAACACGGCAGTGAATCTCGAGCGAGACGCGATTCTTACCGGGGAACGTGGCCTCGCGGACGTCTCCTTTCCTGTCCAGGAGGAACAACACCCGCGATCGTTCCGTTCTGACGAGTCGAGGACGGATGAAGCGCGGATGGCGTAATCGAATTTCACGCGATGCCACGGGGTCCCCTTTTCCCTCGCGACAACACGACCAGGCTTGGGAACCGACGGGCCGAATAACCAATTCCTTCGTCGACAGCCCCGCTGATCGTCGGAACGACGCGAAGATTTATCGTGACGGGGATCGAACGGGAATCGAGTGATGTACGAGGACGTTCGAGAGAAAAGGGGCCGCGGTGGCAGCTTTTCGAACTCCGATCGACGGTGTTCCTTTCGAATCGTTCCTTTCTAAGGACCCGATATACGCGTTGCTCTCAAAATATTGGCTGGGAAACACGTGTGAAGCTTGAACGGGCGACAGTGCGTTTTCACTTTGCTTTATTTCACGTTCGACGAATTTTAAGCGTACTTTCTTAGTTACGAATGCACGAGGCTGAAATGTATTGCGAAGCTTTGGACTTTTGTTAATTGGGACATTCGTTGATTCGAAACTGTGCTTGTACAAGTGTAGATTGTTGAATAGTAAATCGCTTTGGTCGAAATAAGAATATAATTGGGGGATTGAATAGGTGAAAAGCTTGCAAGCGTTATACTGGGCAAGAGCGCGCGAGCTGCGCCATTATTGTCCGACAAATAACCGAAGACGATAATTTATACGGAAATGGATGACGTCAACCTTTCACGCCGATCGAATAATGCGAATGAAGCAATTTAGAAGCACGAAAAGTAGCAGAAATCGATAGCAATTTCTGCGGAATTATTGGATGATGGGTTTGAGTTCAGCGAAGGTGTCAGTGGAATCGATGCGATCGCTTTTCGGATGAAATGATCAAATAGAATTCGTGTCGATTCTATTATCATTATAGCGTTAAAACGTATAAGGTGCAACTAAAATAGATTGCCACACTCTAACGTATCCTCTGTTCTCTTTAGGTGATAAAGAGAAATACTGAATAAATTTTCAATAGTCTGATAATGTAACAAGAATTTCAAACAGTGTTATTACCTCTGTTTCGTTAGAAATAATCGAGGAATCGTTTAGACGACTTACTTATGCGAACGATCTAGACTTCTGTGGCGACCATCGTAAAAAGATAGGATTTAAAACAAAAATTATGCAGTTACTTGTTTGATACGAATAAGGAACAACAGATTTGCTCGATACGTAGATTGATAAGCGTAAAAAATATTCGTACCAGCACAAATAATATTCCAAGTTGGAAGGAAGATTATACCGTATCAGTACAACTGGCACGTCGAATACAAAGGGTTAATAGTCTGTGAAACGCTGATACCTAGAAGGCATTGCTGTATAAGGAAATCATTTGCAGCAACATCTTAAGCCCCTTAGTTACTATAGATCCGTATATACGTACGCTACAGTATACCCGATCCTTGTACCACGACGAATTTAAATAATATTCAAAGTTAGAAACAAATATTGAAACAGTTGGTAACTATTGAAACAAAATTTTCATTCTGGATCGTATACGGGCGAGGAAGTAAATATGTTTCAAGTTTTACTGGAATACTCGATTGAAACAACTACACTCGTTTTGTTAAGTCAATGTTAGCTTCTAGTAAGTTAATCAAATAACATTCACGCTGAATAAATATTGGAGAGTCTAATATTTAGTCTTTTCGCTGCGGTTAGAGAATGAAGAGTCAGACTATTAGTTACCTTCTACCATAAAACCTTACGTCTACAACAATACTTTCCCCGCTTCGTTCTTCAAACACGAAAACAAGAAAGTTCTGACGAATCTTCAACTGTCCTCGCGTCTAAGCCACCGCTCCGCCATTTTGGTACCCTTACCAACGACTCCAGTACAGCCCCACTACCAAACTGTCCCTCCTTTCTATTCCTTCGCTCCCTTCTCTCGCATACCCTCCTCCATACCAAGTTCGCTACGATCTTTCAAAGATACAATTCTATCGTCGAAACAGCGGAAAAGTGGAACAACGCAAGCATCCACGTGCTCGTCGAACGTAATATTCCCAGATCGTGCCGCGAGTCAGCCAGGCCAGGCATTCGTCAAGCTTATCACTGGCGCCTATCTTTAAATCCAATTACACGAACGAGCCACGTGCCTGACGAGCATCGATAGTCCGCCAGCGTCCGAGTTCGTTGCCGTCGATCACCACAGATCGATCGTTCGCCGATCAATCGTCTCTGAACGATCCAGGGGCCAAACGCGCGCGCGACCTGTAACACCCGCCGAGGGAGAACCGGACGCACGCACTCGTACGAATTATATATGCAGGATATAATAAGCTGCCCGTCCTCGAGATATCGACGAGTTATGGCCGTCCTAATGGGTTCATAGTGGTTGATTTATAACGCGGGGGTCGACTGCGGCTTCCTTCCCCATGAAGGCCGCTTGGAACGACTCGAGGACTCCGCGGCGACGTCCTTCGACCAGTGATGATCCGTGTCAGCTCGCGATTTATTACCAGAGCCCTCAAAAATGTAACGCGACCCGTGACGGATGCTCCGTCGAGAGTCGACCGTGACGGATCCTTGTTTCCGGGTTGCTGGCACAGTTTTGCGCGAATCTGTCCCCCAAGCTCTGTTGTGGCTACTGGTTTCGCGGATCGAAGGGTTTGTTTCGTTTTTTTTCTTTTTTTTTTTGTGATTTTGCGGTTGTTGTTGGGAGGTTCCCATTGAATTCGTTTCGAAGGGCGATGTGATTAATTAGCGTTAGTTTTGCGTGGAGATTGTGGGTTACACGCGCAATGCACAATGTGAAATGATTTTATCTGAAAACTAGCCGAGTGAAGGAAGAAGTGTTTTCTATGTTGATAAAAGTAGAGTTTAGTATTGAAAAGAAAAAGATTAGGGGTCGATGAGATTTACTTGAAGCATCAAGTATGTATAGGAAAGTCGGTCCATTGTTTTTGGAATCGACTTGTGTAGTTGATTGTAGAACATAGGGTTCTTCATTAGTCAGCGATGTTATTCAGTGTTCCCTCGCAAGCTGCAACAACGGTAGTTCCTTCCAGACGAACAACATAGTTGCTGAAACTATTTAGACACTACCGGCATTACCCGCAACTTACGCATTCCGTGCAAATGCAATTTATTATAAAACTAAATGAAGGAGCGTCCTAAGTACAGATTTCATGGCTACCCGTGTTCCTTGACTGAGTGCATTAATATTAACGAAGTACTAATTTGTCACAGCTCGAGTACACGTGGATTGCATATTTATCAGAGTTGGATAATTTGGTGGATGCGTGCTTCGAACAATTTTATTACAGAAGAGCTTGAAGTGGCCTCTACGAACACGAGTATCGTGGAAATAAAAATAGATTCGATTATCCATGAACAAGATGGAGGACAATCAAAAAATGTACAATGTACGTACCTCTGGCTAACCCCGTTATTTTTTAATCTCAAAAGAATATCCTTGCCACAATCATACTTTTTACGATTAAATATAAAAAGACACTAATGGTTCCAGACCATCAATTCTTCATTACAAAAACCTTCGATTTTAAAAGCTACATCGTACACCGCAGTTTTCACTGTAATCCCCACACCACTCTCGTATTCCATATAAAAAGTTCAATATTAACAAAAAAAACATTAGCTTCTCATATTTAATTTCAAACTTCTAAAAAGCCTAGCCACATAGCAACGCTTTAAATCTATAATATACAACTTCTACATCATTTCTGATTTAATATACACGATGACAATCCACATGAAAATTCATTAAAAATCTATCTGTCGTGACGCGAACACCAAAACTGCGATCCAGAGAAAGCACATTTTGCGATTTGCGAAGCGAACCGCAATCGCTTGCCAGAAGTGGAAGTGCCTCCGATTTTCTGAAATTTTCCATGGACGATGAAGTCGTCCCTCAAGTAGACAAACTCATAGGAGACACCATTCGATTCTCGCAAGCCCTCGCAAAAAGCAATACCCACAATCAGGTGGCACATTACGGACATATAAATACTTTCTCTAAGCCTTCGACTATTCTAACACGCGTAAAGACGTCGCAATCGCGTGGGAGCATTGCGCAATCCGACACCATCATGAAATCCTCTTTATACCCAAAATCGAGATTTCCCACGGCTTTAATCGCGAGCCTCGCGGTCCCGAATCACCCCTCGAGCCGTACGAGTGTACACGGGTAATGCGTCATAACGTGTTTCCTGGCGCCGTTTACGAAGCAGCGACAAATTGCGCGCGCGTTGCACAGAGCGCAGCGCGACATCGAGCGTAGCCGGTGGGACGCGCGTATTCATTCCGCGCCACGGGCGATAATCGATAATCGGATGTAGGAACGGATAGACTGTCAGATATCGACGATGAACATCAAAAGGTAAAACGATCAAAGTCGTATTTGCGACGCCGCGTCGCGTCGCCTCGCCTCGCGTCGCTTTCGCTGCGCGCGCGCCCCTTTGCCATGGCGGATGACGGAAGCTCGTTGTTCAAACGTTGCTTATCACGGCCGGACTTTCGATCGTACTTCCGGTCACCGTGAAACGCGTAAACAATTTAAAACTCCCTCGATATCGGGGTTTACGTAAACGTTTCGCGTTAATGACCCTCGGCGCTATTTAAGCGAAAATTCGCATCCGTTTCCGGGCGGGGGTTGGTTTTTCGCGTCGTGCGCAACAAGTAAAATGCGCGTTTCGGGGCGGTCATCGCTGCGCTGTGTTGGTGGCTGATAATATGAAACTCGATTGTCGACTGTTTGCGATATTCAGCCGATCGTTCGTGTGAAATGGGAAATTTCAGTGTTTTTTTTTTCTTTTTTCATCTTCTGAACTGGAACCATATGTATATTAACTCGATGTGCGTATTTTTTGTATTAAACAAAAATTATAAAAAACGTACAACGAATTATCTCGTCCACTTTGGTTCGCTGAAAGAATATGGAAAGCTTTGATGACCTGGAAAGTTATAAAAAATTGCTATTACTCTGATTCTGGTCACAAATCTTCGTTCGCGTGACGCGACGAAATATTCCACGTTGAAGAGGTTACGATTTACGCAAACACCGTTGGCAGCGTTCAAGTCAACGGTTTCCGACCTAGTTTTTCTCGATTTAGCGAACGGTTGAAAGACGACGTCGCGTTAACATATTCGAATCGAAGCAGTCTGGGCTCTCCAGAGGCGACTAATAATCGTTGTCGATGCACGCAGTGTGCGCGTGAATCGTTTCATTTGCAATCTGTAAAACGACGGAGACGCGCGGAGGGCGTGTATTTTGAGCGGATCGAGCAAAAAGGTTGGACAGGAACGCAAACACTGCTCCGGGGGAAAATGGTCGGTTGAGTTGAATAAAAATCCGCGCGCACGGAATCTCCTTCGACGGGTGCTTTTTTTGAGGGAAGTCAATGTGAATTCGCGAGGAAAGAAAATCAAATGCAAACGCGAGGGAATCAGGAATTTACACTTTCGTTCCAAGTGGAATTTGGAATTCCGTGGGAGCCAGAATCTTGATCGCATAATTTTTCAAACTGCCTTCTCCCACGTTAGACACTTTCCTGCTACAAAGACAGATCTCAAGGCGTCACAAAATTTCCATACCAAATCGAACTTTCAATTAAATTCAATCGAAATAAGAAAGCATACAATTTAAAAGGTACACGTACCCAATAGAAACGCGATAACAGCGTATCTTTGCTACCATCGCATCGAGAGCGTTAACCCTGGACGTCTCCCGAAAATTGACTTTCATAACAACGAGAGACAGGTTCGCTTCCATCGTTGGCAAATAGAAGTCCTCGAGCGAAATCACTGATCTACGGTGGATCGAAGCGCAGCGGCCCCGTGTCGAGATCGCGCGGGGTGGTGTGCAAGCGTGGGTAGGCAGGCAAGAAACCGGAGCTCCGAGCGGAAGGAAACGTCCATCCCCCGGTTCCAGTAGCCAGCGGCGATAGAAGCGCTATTCACGTCGTACTCCCATTCGAACGGACTCTTCAGAGTTTAATATAATGGCTAATATCATCGGGAGATCCGCACAATGCAAACAATTTGAACCTGCGGGTTCCGGTCCGCTCCCCGCGCCGTGCACCGTCAACGAGCGACAGGGGAGGCGACCAGCGGGGGTTGGCACGCGATAAGGCGGCCAATGAACAGAAAATAGCGTGGCTCGTGGAGGAAGCTGCGGGCCTTGCCGGCTAAATACGACGGACATCGGTAATCGATAGCGCACAATGGCCCGCGGAAAACACAGACTGACGATGTCGCGTCCCTGCTACGCGTCCAGCTACCACCGCATTGCTCCCGCGTGGGTGTCGTCCAACGGTTATGGGACCGTTCGCCGCGGTCCCCTCTTCCCAGCTGGATTTCGAGCGAGTGATTCGAGAGTGCCGCGAAAAAATTGAATCTTTATTGGGCCACTATTTCGTTCCCGGACGAGCGTGCGTCTGGCGTTCGTTAATCGAATGTCGAAAGGCGAAATCTACGAAGGTACGATTGAATTACGAAAAGGGTGAGTGCAGAGTGCGAGGATGGAACACTGGTGAACACCGTGGCGATTCGATGCGCAAACATTCGCGGTCGAACGAAGTCAAATAGTCGAGTGTAACAGTCGATACTAAAAAGGCACGGGCCAGCGACTATCTCTGATAGAGTAAACCTAGCCTACTCAGCTCCAAGAAGGCTTTACCCTTTAATCTCAGTTGGTACCAGGCTTGCTGCACAGATTAAGCTTGCAGTACACATAGTTCGCGTAAGACCAATAATACTCTGCGGACACCAAGTTCAGGCCGCAGCCGCTAAACACGCGAGAAAAGCTTAAGCAACTCGGATAAATGCCTAAGAGATATCTAAACATCCATCGAATCCACAAAAATCCGTCGATTCTCTCGAACAAGTGTTAGTTTAATTAATATCCTACAATATATGTGACAGTAAATCAGATTTACCCAGTCGAAGTGCATAGATCACACGTGGAAGAAACCGGAAGAGCAAGAGGAGATCAAAGCCAGTTCTCTTAAATAATGTCGATCGCTGAACATTTCTGCTGGCACGTAATCAACATCCTACCTGAATTCAGGTGTTCAAGTAAAATATCAATCAAGTTAAATGTCAAGGTTCTAATATCCGGTGGCGCAACCCCTCCTGAACGCGTTCATCACTCCATGTTATTAACTTAACCCAGAGGACGTAGCTAATACAGGTGGGCACTGGGAACCGGCTACGCGTGTAAAGACTTCATTTTTCCGCGCTAGAACACGTGTTAGCTAACACACCGTGGCTTCCCTCTGGATTTTTCGTGTCTGTCGGTCAAACGGGCCTTGCATCTATCCGAATCTATTTACACTTTAACCGATTCACCGCAGCTTTTGTCGGCCTGCCACGCCGCAGTTTATTCGACAGTGTCCGTAAATTAAAAAACGGGATATCGAGAGAAAAAATCGCCCAAAATAAACACATTTTTTATCCGGATTTTTTTTTTTAATCTTTGATCAGCTCTTTGTAAAAAAAGGAACGATTTTTCTACCGTTTCGAGGGGTTGTTTAACGAGCTCTCGTATCGATCGACGAATGGTTATATTTTTAATGTTCTAGTTCGATCGCAAGTTCGTGAATTCGTATTTGGCAAGAACTGTCAGAAGCTTATATAGTTTGATTTATTGTCCGATCTGAGAGTTCGTCCGGTTCTAACTGGATCTGTCGAAGGTTTAATTTGATCAGAATTCTGAATCGAATTTCGGAACGGTGTCCCAATTTGCGCGACGCCCACTAACTTTCATTTCTGAATTTGGTCACATCGATCATGGCAGAAATATCTTTCCAAAAGTATCAAGTTATATAAATTTATCGCTTTTGAGCTACTGGCTTGCCTATGATATGTCAATTATTATTAAACGTCGCCTATTATTTTCTTCTTCGTGCGGTGTTTAAAAAATAAATGCACGCGTAGGTGGATTGATATCTCGAGATTAAAATCGCATGGTTAACAGGATTCTAACCATTTGTCAGCTTACGCTTAACATGGCTACATTTCGAACAATCAGCATTTATAATTAGACACGTTTGTCCTGCATTATTCATAGAAACCTGATGGATCGAGCCATCATCGTGTCGTTCGCAAATTCAATGATCAATTCCAATGTACTCTTGCTCACAGACGGATGATTTTTTATTGACCAACACCGAATGAAGAAATATACATTCGTTACAAACAATGGATAACGAATGCTAAAAGAAATTCTTCAACTATCGTTGAATGAATAGTTTATAGAGATATAATAAAAAAAACTTCTGTGTAACTCCACAGAAATCACTATATCAAAGTTTAAACAAATGAATGTCAAGTAAATGTCGCTAATAACTAGCTAGTAACACTAGTAACACCATGATACTCAAAGATGAAATTTCTTCAAGCTAACAAACCGTAAAAGGGCAAACTAATATTTCCACGGTGTCAGAAATGAATTTTCCGAGGGGAGTATCGATTATTAGCGGCCAACGGGAACGCAGGGATCGTCGGCTCTATTATTCCTCGTAACTGGGTTAATTTTTCTCGAAGCTCGTTTTCTCTTCGTCCGATCGTAACGAGCGAAAGAGGCAGACAGCATCGCACAGGTGTACCACCCGTTCCTCTCGAGAGCCAGGGAATATATTATCCGCACTTTAATTGTACTTTTATCGTTCGGGCGTCTGACTTCGATAAATCTCGCCCGCTAACCCACCGACCCGGATTAAACCGGCACTCGGACAGATCGTGTTGAATAACACTTGACAAGAACTTCTTTAATCAAACCGCTGACGAAATGAATTTCCAGAACAATGAGTGGTTATTTATACCTTTATGTATCTGCCTAACTTAATGTCAATTTATTCATCAAAAAATCTAAAAGATCTACAGAAATTCTCTGAACGTTCCACTTTTCACTTTTCTCTGATAATAATAACGAAGCATAAAATATATATTAAAAATATAAATTGTACCCACATTAATCGACAATAAAATAAGCATACGATTAATCCCTCTGTGACACGGCAAAGGAACGAGAGGAAAATGGAACGGGGACGATTTTTTACGCGAGGGCGCAAAGAGTTCGCGATGTGTATTAAACAAGTTCTAGCAAACGCCGGTTAAACGTTATCGGCAATAAAGCATGCTTTGCATCGAGCGAACGGTTGCCTTTAGTCTCCATTTGGATTAACGGAGGATTAAAAGTGAAAATAACGCTCTGAATCTCTTTAACGCTAAACGTCACAGCGGAACGGCCTAGGGAAAAGCTGCGAGCGTATTACGCGAATTAGCGTCGTTACCGCCCCCTCGCGTCGCCCCTCGCCACCGTGAATCGCATTAAATTTTAATGCTTAATATATTAATCGGGCTGCTGAATGGGAAACCGGCCGGTTCACCCGGGCTATCCTTTATCCTGGGATTTCGCAACACCGTTTAACGATTCGACGCGATTCAATTCGATTCCGCGTAGCCTCGACGGCGCAACGAGGGAAGACTAAACTCGTTTCTTCCGTTAGCGGCGAAATTATTGACAAATTCGAATTCATTCCGAGGGTGATACTTAAACGCGGTTTCATTCAATTGTTCCGAAAAAATTATTCCGCTCAACTTACTATTCTCACTTCTGAAAGTTACCTCCAACTGTTTCTATGTGTAAACGAAATTTAACGCCGCGTAACATTCTCTTCGTTGTAATTAACTAATTATTTAATAAAAAAAAAGATAATTAGCACGAATTTGCAACAGTTGTAATATAAAAATCTCGACTGAACATATCACTTGTTAAGAGTACTTTGCAAGCAGAGTTTAGCTCCAAAAACATTTAAATACTTCAGAATCGTTTCGTAATCAGTGCAAGAGGTACACTTGAATCTCTCTCTCTCTCTCTCTCTCTCTCTCTCTCTCTCTCTCTCTCTCTCTATAAACTCAAAATGTCGCCTCGCGTCGTTACTGTATCGACTTTCTGATACCAAGAGAAAGAGGTGCCACGTAGGGGGTGAACATTACCATCGAGAAAGGACACTCCGCGTCGCGCGCATCTGGCCAGCGATCGCCACCTCGTTTCAGATTAAGTGGCCCCTGAAATGGGAGCGTACATTTCGGTCGTTCGGGACAGGAACGGGGCGAACTTTCACGGCGATATTGCACGGCACATACGTTATCTAAAGTTCCGCGGGATTATGCCGAGTTCTCCCAGCGCGGGCCGCGTAAAAAATGTATCGCCGTCTGAGGGCGTGTGGCCGCGCGCCTATGTCAGTGTCTGGATTTTATCGTGGATAATATCGTTACGTCGCTGTTAATAATCCGCGTTACTTCTTAAGAACGCGCGGCTGGCCATACGTTATTCAGGCGGCGCACGGTCCCGCGGCAGGAGCCGGAGGGCCGTTCCTTTAAAAAATCATCCCCTGCGAACGAGCGCGAGAGGTTATCGCGCTCAGCCGCGCGATATTTCCCGCGGTTCGCCAGGGATTCTTTTTTTCTCTCCTTTTTATCAGAAAATATGGTATTCCCTTGTGTTTTTGTTGGCTGCCGGAGCGAGAATAAAATATCACGGTGAGCGATGAATGGTCACTGAATACGATATAAGGGTTGTTGAGTTTTAAATTGTAACTCTGCCGTTTAACATATTTCACAGTGGCCAATGCTGTCGTGTGACAAAAGGTTTATTTCTTTTGTTGCGAAATTCTGCTATGAATACCGCTCCAGTAAAGTTTCTCGTTTCTTTCTAATAGAGGAAGAGAAGAGTGCGAAGCGATTTCTAACCAAGTTCCTTTATCACTATCTCATCATCCTGTGAACAGTCACGTTGCAATTTTTTCGCGCAAACACGAACGCCCGTTCATTTTTAATTTCTCCGCCGGTTCACCTTTCTTACTCGCCCCTTCTTCCACGATTTAACGAAGGTGAGAAATTCGACGGGATAATTTTCGTATGCAAATACGCCGTACCGAGCCAGGACCTCTCGTAATCACTTCTGCGCCCATCTAACGAGACTGCATTGAATTTTTATTTGGCCAAGACTCGTTATCCCTCACAGTGCACCCTCCTTTCCCGGTGTCCGATCAATAATGCATATTAGGTTTATTTTTGAAAATTTTATTCAAGTATTTTGTAATTAGGACAGAAACGTGGCAAACTAATTGCAATTTTGAGCAATGAATCACGTCTTCTAATAACACTCGACTTATAAGAATGTATGCTCGCACTGATGTACGAATTAGAGGAATTCGCCATGCGATCGTTTCCATGAGTTTTGCAGGAGGCACACGCAAACGTTGAGGACGAGACTCGGAGAAATGGCGAGAAGAATCCGGAAAGACTGACCTCTTTTCGTGCTCGTGGTCGAATTAAATGTTTGGACTCGGTGGCGTTTGGTGGCGGGCAGCCAACTAGTTTGTCACCGGGGTGGTCTGGGCGAATAGGGAAACCGGCTGACAGGAAAAGGACGAGATAGATTATTTATTTGATTACTGTTCCGCGGAGATTCATTGTTGCCAACGGAAGACAATGGGGATGTAAAGAAGAAACAATGACGGGGAAGAAAAGATTAATCGCTAGGAAATTTACTTTTTGCTTTTTGCTACCACCCTACTTTCTCTTTATTGTGTGAACAACACGGGTAGTCTGGCTGAATGGAATTGTCAACCGAATCTGGCTGAATTTTTTCTCGATATGTACGTTTGCAAAGACAATTGTACAGATAGAATTTACAGAGAAGCAATAAAAATATTTTATACCGCACGATCTGTTTAACTAAAAATACCAGAAACTAAAAATTCCATCAATAATCCAAATTTCATTTACCACTTCTACGATCAGATATAAAATACTACAAATCCATTAAATCCAACCGACGAAACAAAAATATTCAGAGGCTAACACCGAAATTTACCATTCTAAACCTGGTGGAAATGTATTCAAACCGGAGCGACGAAACAACAAAACCGCGGACATCCGCGGTTCCAGCGTTGTCCGACGATCGAAACAGGCCGTTTTTCCAAATTTAGGCAGCCGCGGGACGCGAAATAAATTTATTGAAAAACTAGGCGGTGCACGCGTGTACAGGCGGACAGCGATCCCAGAGCGGACACGGGTACATAAGGCAGAGAATTCTGTTCGAATTGTGCTCCCGAGCGGCATTGTTACTGGGTTGAACGGTTGGACAATGAAATTCGGAAAAATCCGGAAGAAAACGCCGCGGCCAATACGAGTTCCACCGTTCTCCCCCCACCGTCCAGCCGTTTGCTTTTATGGCAATTATATCTATATCCACGGATGTACGAGCATTCCGGTTACAGGCATTCCGGTTCTCCTCCGTCGTCCCTTTTTCTCGTCCGTTCGTGCCGTGACGTAAACCTGGGGGGTTGCTTTAGAAGTTTTCAAGATGCTCCGCGATTGTAATGGCAATTGGGATTCTAGAGGATCAATTAATGTGAATGAGACGACGGTTCGAGGAGGAATGGCTTGTTCCCCTTTCTCGAACCCCAAATGTGGAATGGTATAAGAAAAGGAAAAGAAATAAGGGGAGCGGATGGTGTCTAGTTTTTATAGTTTATGTGGTTGTTAACTACGTATAGTAATGTGAGGTAGGTCAGATTATGTGGCTAATAACGTCTCTAATTATTTGCAGGCATTATTCGCTACAGAATTATGAAATCACACTTTTCGATTCACATTGGCATCGCATGATTAAGGGTGCTACTCTGAGAATTAGTAATTCACGTTCTTTCAACCAGTAACTGAAATTTGTGAAAAACTTCAACGACCATCGGTTCTCGATAGAGGAAGACGGCAAACACGATGAACGGAAGGGACGCAGCAGAGCGAAATTCAATCTTCCGGTTAAAGAAAAGTTGAAGCGGCTATCGGGTTATCGGGGAGGACGCCGCGCGCGCGCGTGAAAAAGGATCTCGGTTCCACGGACATATTTAAATACCCGCCGAGGGTGGCCTAAAATTACAAGGGTTGAGGCAGCACGCGCTGCTAAACTTCGACGCGGAGGGACGAAAGCGTTCGTTGCGACGACTAAACGAGCCCCGATCGGTCGTTGATCATCAGCCGTGACGATTAAGGGTTGCGCGGTAATGAAAACCGCCTCCGTCGATCCTGTACGCGATGCACGCGCAGGGGTGAACGGTGGCTCGCTCTTAATGGTGTCGCTGAGCGTTTTTGGGGATGGTTCACTTGCGTTTCGAAGCGATTCTTTTTTGCATCGATTATTAAGAGCTTCTAATAAGTATTGACGAGTAAAAAAGGTATTCCATATCAAGGTGAAACATCCTATGCAATAGCGTACGATAATAAATCCCGTTTTTAAAAATCGGAAGCATTTGAGCCAACAATTCGGTTCATAAATATTATTTTCCACTCGCGAGAAAATTGCACGGTACAGGAAAAATAGGCGTTCGAACTGTTAGGTTTCGAGGAGGGTCGGTTCATTCGACGGGGTAACTAAAAGTGCAACGTCAGGTGCGTGAACGCGCGACTTCGCGCGTACCCGAGGCGAGTAACCGGCGACGACGTATGAATGATACATGAACGAGTCTCCGGATCCTCTCGCGTCCCATTACCGCCAGTAAATCGTCCCTCGGAAAACCTTCGAACAGGAGTGCGCCCGGCCCGAGTTTGCATAACGCTCGCCCAAGAGCGCGGTCGAAAAACGCTGGGGAAAGATTTCGCGACGCTCCACGAGATCCAACGTCCGTTGTTGAAATCATGATCGAACATCGAACAGCCGAATAAATGTATTTTACCAGTGAGTTCCATTAAACATCGAACCAGTTGTTCGTCAGACCTCTTTCAACGAACATCCTGGTCACAAACAAGTTTCATATCAATTAACATCCTACATATCTAAATTTCCAAACTCCATTAATAGGTGTGTTTTGATCTTAAGCAAATTATCAATTACCAACATGTTGGGTAGTACGCGGAAAAAAGCCAGCAATTACTCGTTCAGATTAATTAATCGAAAAGGGAATTTGTTTTCTTCGAACGAACGAACGGCAAGCACAATTGGCGAACGGGAATGTACAAATTATTGAAATTAATCATTATATAGTTATCCTTCGAACGCAACAGTTACGTGTAACGGCAACAAATAATGAAGAATAATGGCCCTCGTAATCGGTTCCATTGAATTCACTCGTTCCAGCGGCGGCATGACTCCACGAATAGTGGAAAGCTTGCAAACGGTGCGTTTCATGGTAACAAAGGGCCTACGATAAGTATGCCCGGCCAACAACAATTCACCATCCGATAGACGATATAAATCTTTTGCGTAAATTCGTCGATAATTCTTAAACAGTCTATTGACCAGCAAAGAGGCATTACTTCCGCCTTTAAATAAAGGTGTATTTAGGAACTGCATCGAATGGTCCCGCGAAATTCTTAACAAATCACACTTGTACGACCAAAGAGAAACAATTAGAAAAATGAAAAAAATGTGTGAATTTGCCAATTAAAGGCTTACCATCGCGCGAAATAAAGACATTACGCGACGAGAGACAGACTAAACTCAAAGAGATTCGATTAATGGCCGATCGAGATGGGCCATTTAAAAAAGATCGAGTCAACTCCACGTGCTGAGCCGATTGTCGCGGCGTAATCGAAAGAGTTTATGCAAATCGCTTATTATACGACCGCGGCGTGTATCGTGGAGATTTTATTACGGCTAGAGCGACGGTCGAGAAAAGTGGACGAAGGGATGAGACGGCGAGGCGGCGAGGGTGGTCGGGGCGCGGATGCCGGGGGACGGACTTTAATTGGTATGTAAATCGCGTCTCCCTCGCGTTCGCGGCTCGTACACGAGAGCACGCATACGAGAGACGAGCAGGCCGCTTATCGTTTATGCGTGCTCGTACTCGTTGGCTTTACCATACATTATCCCCTCGCTGATATCGGCCTAAATCAAACGGCTTTCGCGTTATCGATTTTCGAACCGAGAGCGCAACGCGAATGCGCCCACGTAGACGCGGCCATCGAAAGTGATTTTAACCAGTTTCGATCGATACACCGCGCGCATCCCCTTTGACTCGTGCTCGTTTTCGTCTCGATCACCGTTGCGATCAAACACCGTCGCGTGTATACATAATTTTTTACGACTCTTCCACGGGGGTGACTTTATCGGGGAAATTGTTCGTTCGCTGGGTTGCGCTGTGTTTCAGCTGGGAACACGCGAGCACGCGCAGCTTTTGTTTTCGGTTCGTTCGGAACTGTGTGACAGGATTTTTATTCGGTTATGAGAGAAAAGCGGCCGGTTCGAAAGTAGTCCGTTGTTCGAACGAGAGACGCGAGGGTTGAAAATTACTACCGTCGATTAGACCATCAGATTTTGAAACCAAATTAAGGAGCTACTTTTTCCAGCCCTTCTATCATTCTACAAGATATCGAACGCTAAAAGAAAAACGTCCAACTGACATTTATCTAATACGACAGACACGACTGACATCCGTTTAATACCAGCGAACAGCTCAAAGACACGAGACAGCTAAATTACAACACCGCGGGGGTTGCGTTTCCCTCCCTCTTATGAAATTCCTTCCCGTAGAAATTCGCTTAATTTCTCCAAAGAAAAGGCTCGCTGCAAGAACGCGGGATCGACCGAAGCCGAGGAGACAGACGGCGGTACATACGCGGGCAATTTCACTGTCAATTGTCGCGCGAAGTTCACTCGCTCGCGAGGAGCGCGCCCCGTTCTCCGCGGCTGGTTCGACGTCGTCAACTGCGACGAAGGTGAGAGAGACACCTCTCCGCACATTTCCGCGTGACAGCCGCGCGAACGCCGAAAAGGGGCAGGAGCGAACAGGCTCGCCAGGAGTCTGCGTTCCAAGGAAGCGACGCGAGACATAATCAAAAGTTGCCATGGCTACACACTGGATCCCGTGTCACGGCGCGGTCCTTGGGTCGCGGCTTGAACGTAGCGGCGAGGGCGAGCGCAAACAACCCCTTCCGTGCTCCTCGATCACTCGCGAAAACGTCTTTCAATTCCGAGACAGACGGAATGCATTCGGAAAAATATTCGTGGGACGAGCGGTTGCACGATTCGTATTCGTGTAACGCGTACGGTAGAAGTAAATAAAGCTGGTAATTACAGAAAGACTGGGGTGATGAGGGATGATAGTGTGCGAGTCGCATTTCTGGCGATTTTTTTAGGGAATTGAATTTTTGCACAACGATCCTGAAATGAGACAATTGCATAATTGACAGAAATAAATGTTATAATACAATGATTATAAAACAGTCGGAAAGGGGAGATGTTATAAATAAGTAATGCATCTGCTAATTAACTCCGGACAAAAAATTCGCTTTCAATGACACCGGGGTTCCATAGCTTTTTAATTAACTCCTCTACGCCTTTGAAATCTTTTCGACCCAATTATACTCTCATTTCTCCAACATAAAGTTAGAACAAAAAATTATACACGTTAATAGGAACATTCTCGGAAATCTCAGATATCAAGAAATATTTAAAGAAAGAAAATGATCATTGCACAAATTAAACAGAGTAACTTAATAAACTGCAGTCTTGCAAAATACTCAAGAAAAATCTAAAACGAATACTCGAATATTCTGATCCAATTCCTAATGTCTAGGATTTCAGCTTGCAACGAGTGATTCAACTGCACGCGTAGACACTCGAATAGCAGGAACCCCAATGAAAATTAAAATATATTTTACTTACATCACCCGTCTACCACGCCGTCGTGGCATAACCACGAAGTTTGGAAGACCCGCTAACGACGCAATCAGCAAAATCCGAGGATCAAACCAGCGAAAAAGGGAGCAAACGTGCCACTTGTTATTCGTAGTATAACGAAAAGCCGTGGAATCGGGAAGAGCTTGTATTAGCACGGCCGTGGGCAAACGAAATTTGTTTGCCAGTAGCTGGAATTTCGTCTCGTTGTTCTAGCGGATGGATCCAATGAAATCCCGGGAAGATTAAAAAGTTGTCAACTGCTACGTCTCCCACCTCGCCGCCTCCTTTCGCAACCCTCTGCCACCCGCCCGACTGCCTCATTTTCCCCTTGCTATCGCGTCCTCGTCGCAGCCGCCGGGAAACTTTGCTAGTTAGAATTTCGCGCGGTACGTTCCGAAAGGAAATCAACCCTCTGTCGCTGGCGAGGCAAAGAAAAGCCCGGCTAGGGTACACGGTTTATCAAGTAACAAAGCTGTTCGCCACGTGGAACTTTGCCTCTTTTTCGCTTGCGAACTCTCGCGTCGACGAGGGGAAACGGGGTTCCTCTGAAATTAAAGGTATTTTGGAAAATTGGAGCCACACGAGGGTGCGCGTCGGGGTGGCGAGTGTATACCTCATTTCTAAAGATTGTAACTCCGTTATTGCGTTAAATAGTGTTTCGTGTCGTATGATTTGCAGCTCGAGTCGACTGGACTTTGCTGATATATTGTTACAAGTATACATCGTTTGATTTATGTAACGGAGAATGTCTCGTGCTCATTAATAACTCGTTATTCCATCAAGACGTACGTATATATTCAAGTTTTCACAGATAAAGGACTATTAATGATGTTTCACTGGTTAAGAAAACCGCGATCTTGCTGCACCATTAAATTTCCTATTTTAAAACAGAATATCCTTCTCCAAACGAGAATTAGCAATTTAAATAAAGTCCTAACAGTCCTTAAAACGAATAAAAAAAAATAAGCTTCCTCATCCACTGTTAATAAAAAGAAAACCTCAATCCTTTATATCCTACAACAAGGTTACGGAAACAAAACCCCTATATTTCCTTAGCCACCGTCGTAACCCAATTCCAACCGTCCCGTAACTTTCATTCGCTAATTATCAGCCTGAAAGTTCGAACAATGGATCATCGAGGTGTTCGTAATCGCGCGAGCCAGAAACAATGTGTCAATTAAGCGGAAGACAGAGCGTTCGGCGAACGGGACGCTGGAATCCGCGTCGACGGGTCGCGGCCGTTCGAAATAGAATATGACTGCATTTCACGTGACGCGAACTAGAATTGCAAAGGACTTGGAAGACTCTTTGAAGACGCGTGTCGCTCGGTGCCGTCCTACTCGAGACGTGCAGCTTCCGACGGTCGTCGTCGTCGTCGTCGTCGTCGACGAAAAGGACGCGGCAGCGTCAAAGACGTCACGCGAGCCCGTCACCTCCTTCGTCCGCCACCCTTTCCGTTCTCCACCCTTCGACGCTCGATCGATATGTGACGCTTTAAGTTCGCTTAAATCGCGTAATCTCGCGCGTAACCTCGAATCGAGTTTCGAGCAGTTCGTCCAAGTTCCCGCGAGCTAAGAAATTTTTGAAAAAACCAGATTAGACGGTGGATGGGGAACGTGCGCGGGGAAAGGATGCGGGGGGTGGCGGTAGTCGGTTTATTAGCCGGTGATTGATGACGGAGTCATAATTTTCTGTTGAAGTTCGCGGTAGATTAACGACTTTGCTTTTCGAAGGCAACTTTAGATTTTAAAAGCTGGCATTAGTTTGGAAGAATCGTGGCGAGATTTTGGTGGCGTGAGAAAATAGCGGGGGATGGGTTCTAGGAACATTTGGATGGTGAAAAATTCTTCGTAATCGGATTAACGTTTCAATTAGCTACTAGCGAAGAATAATAAATATTTCATTTATAAAATCGTACACGTTACCCTTTTTAATTTTCTTGAATAATTGCTGCACGCGTTAGAAAAATCTAAACTGGTAGAGAAATTTCCAAAAGTATTAGAATGGAAAATACTGGCGATAACATGATTTCGGCCGATACTGGCGATAATGTTTGTAAACGCAATAATTTAGCCTGGTTGTAATTATTTCGTGAATTAATTACGCGGGACAATGCGCTGTGACTAATGCGACAGTGTGTACGCGCAGAAAATTGTACATAATTCATTTGATTAACAGTAGCTGCTAACTTTTCTGTTATCTATCCACCGCTGAGTAATGGATCTCCAAACGTGACAAACGTTTTTACCGTGTAATTTATTACTGTTATTTCAATGAAAACTCCATAATACCGGGGGTGTAAAAATGTATAAAAATAGGAGATTCTGGTGCGAAAGCGTCTCTCGAATTTGTAGATTCAATAAAAAGAAGTGAAAACAGCGAGACGAATAAAAGAAGGAGAAATTATTATTTGTTCATTACGAAAGATAATACGTAATTAATTCAATTCAAGTATGTATATCAAACCTGCTATTATTTAGATTAGAAATATGATACTTACAAATGATACATAAAATCTGAACAAAAACAATCCGCTTTATTGGGAAATGTAGGTGTGCATAAATATCTTTCAGAGCAACCGTATATACTTTTTGTAATATACATATCTTGCATAAACTTGAATACATATGCATATTTTTAACATTCATTCCGTATTTCCCTTATTGCCGGAATGCATTTTTGACACCGTTACGTACATTTTCCATTGCTGGAATTCCTCTCTTTATTTTGAGTAATGCATCTATCTTGCATAAATTTGAGTATATTCGTATTCTAAATATTCTATTTCATATATCCCCTGTTATTAGATTCCTCTTTTGGTGCTAGATCACCATCTCTCTCCGCTATTGCGATCATTCTTTCTCTTATCATTAGTACTTTATTCCAAAGTCATCGAATAAAGCCTCTCGCGAAAGCTCAACAAGTTCACGTGCGCGCGCGATCAAATTTTCAAGACTAAAGCGCGTTCACCGTTGCTGCGAACCTCCCATTTTTTATCCGAGCAAAAGCCGTCGAAGAATCTCTGCATGCCTAACAGCCGTCGCGATTCCCTATACGCCGTGTACGTACTCAAGAAGCTCGTCGCGCAGCATACCATCCACCTACACTCGCGCGCGTGTACACATTAGAAGAAGAAGGAGAGGAGGGTAGGAAAAAATGTATTTGCCGTCCCAGTTTGGCCTGGTTGGCATGGCAGGGCGAAAGCTCTTCAGTAAATCCAGCTTAAAGCAGCTGTGTAAACGTTGACCTATATTACAATCACGCCAGCTCGAGTGCCTCCACGACGCCATCGGCCTCTCCTCGAAGCCGCTACAAAGTAACTACGGGGCTGCCTGGCGCACGTGGCTGGCATGTCGTGTGGTGTGCGTGTCGTTCACTCGAACGCCCACCGGAAACCACCCCACCCCAGCCTCGACCTTTGCCATTCAACCCAATGTATCTTGCCCCAAAATTTCTACTCCCAACCACCCTCTCTGCCTCTTCCTCTCCTCGCCTCGTTGATCATCTCGCGAAACGACGACCGTCGACGCAACCACCCTTCCGCGTGGAATTCGCTTAATTAGTGTTCGCCCGGAAACCTCGTCACGCTCAGCCGGTCTCGTGTGTTTCGCTGAGGAATCGATGAACGTGAGGGTTGACGCTTTAAACGGGAGGTTCTCCTTGCTTTTTTTCTTTTTTGCTATTTTTACTCTCTTTTTCTACATTTGGACTCCTTGAAAGGAGAATCCAGGGAACCCGGTCGAAACGGTTCGCTAGTTTTCGAGGGTTCTCTCCTGTCGCTACGGATTTTTAGGTTCGCGTGACCGAGGTCGCTGTCCTGGTTGCGTGTCGCGAGCGGTGACTTTGTTTCCACGCTTTTTCGGTGGTGGCCGGTGAACTGAATTGGTGTTTGGATTAGTTTTTCATTTTTTACTTGTTTGCTTTTTGGACCGCCAGGAATATTCTGGGTTAGGATTCGTTAGTTTTTCACTCGCGGGAGGCAGGATTTCTAGGAACGGTTTGGTGGGTTGCAATTCCGAAATTTCAATGGTCAATCAGTTTACTCGATTAAAACGCACGTGTATTACAAAAAGGTAGTACGTGTAATTGTATTTATATTAGTGTCTGATCATGTTTTTCCAAATGTTGGAAGCTTTTTCGATACTGTTGGGCGGATTTAGACATAACTATTTAAAATTAATACTGTCATAGTTATAAATATCATGTAATGTACATATGGTTGCTGTTTTAAATCTGTTTTAAATCAGATATTAAACTTAGTATAGATCGTAACGTGGCTCAAGTCTGAAAGGGTTACGACTCCGCCATTTTGGTAGCCTTACAGCGAATCCGCTAACAAGCTCGGGTGCAAAACGTTCCTCCTTCCTTTTCTTCCTCCCCCTTCTCTCACACTTGGAACCGCACGGCGCACGCATACTCGCCTCATTTTCGTTGTTACCAAATAAAACGGTAAGACCAAAAGTGCACGGGAACAACTATCGAGCATTCCTAACAGGGTGTAACGGGAAACCGGGAAGAACGCGAATCGGGCAGCATCGCGCGGGCTTCCTGCTCCAAATTGCCGCGTGTTCTTTGTGTCCGACGCGCAATTACGAGCGAAGGAAACAGTGGTTTCGCCGTGGAACGCGATAACGCGGACGTGGCGCGTGCACCGCGAACAACGCGGCCACAAAACGAGAAAAATTTCATTTCACGCGTTGTAAATAGAGGGTACATGTCGGCGACCACGGTGGTTGGTTGGTTGGTGCTCGTGTCACGTGTCAAAGAATATTCATTTCAACGTTGCCTGCGAAATTACTTCCGAGAGGTGCGCATAAAAAAGAGAGAGAGAGAGAGAGAGGGAGGGGGAGAGAGAAAAAAAGAAAAGTGGCGCGCAACGGCGTGCAGACGCGCGCAAAGAAAAATGGCACAACCGCAGCAAGTACTCCGCTTTACTCCTCCTCACTCTGTTATCTACACTCCAAGGGTTAAGTGGTAAAAGCGGAGGGGTTGGAGGGGAGACACTTAAAGGATTTACGGGTCTGAGAACTCTAGACCGCTCTTGGATTGGCTCGAAAGTACGAACTTGAGACCGAGTGCATGCTCGCCCGGGGTGGAGGGTGCGGGAAACGGAACGAAAGCGGAGGGAGAAAAAAAATAGAGTCATGCTGCTGACACGATCGAGTTAATTCTAATTACGCGAAGTGCTCTGTGTCTTCGTTTTGCAAACGGTTTTTGGAGCAAGAGAAACGATCGTGTATTCTTTAAATCGTCTGCTAATATAAGATTAAGGGTTGGAAACGACATCGTACATCGTGCGTTATAAATTACAGCGGAGCCTGTCGTATCCGCACATCCATTATCTGAATATCTTCTAATATTGGACTGTTCCGTTATGCAGGGTGGTTCGTAAGTTATGGTGCAAATGGCGTCAGATAAATTCTATGGCTCAAAATAAAACGGGACTCGAGAATATAGAACGCTGTTAAAAGTTTCGTGTCGTAACGTCCATAAAAATGGATTCAAGGTACCATTAGATGGTGCACTTCTAATTGAAACTTTATAACAATCAAAAATCAAGTGTTTGCATCGTCATCGATGATGTGTCATTTAAGTGCTGTTGCCTCGAAAGTGAAATTGTAAAAAACCGATCAACAGCGACCCATTGTCAGAGCAGCTTGACTACCGTCCAAGAGAGCAACAGCCCCTACATCGTTGGCATTGTTGTGGGCTCGAACACAACACTGTTCCCCTTCCATCTTTCTTGCTGCCCCTATATTTCCCTTTCGTTCTTGTCCACCCTGTTGTCAGACCTTCCGCGATGGGGATGAATCGTTTTTACGCGAGGAAAAAAGCGGCTCGCGATCGAAAACGAAGAAATAACCGAGCTACCAAGACGAGGGCAAGAAGAGGACAAGAGAGATTTAATAAATTTTTCATTGATCAGAATTCGAGAAAGGGAGAGGGATGGAAATTTGTGAGATTTTTATTCCAAACATTTTACTTTGGGAATGACTGAATTTTCGAGATGGAAATCATTAGGAGCCGCTGGCGAAAGAAACGTACACGTCGGTGCTTAATTAATCGATGCAGTTTGAAGGGACGCGCGCAGCGTTCAGACGCGGAAGTGAAGTTAAGCAGGGAAAAAGGGTCAACTTCTTTGGTCGATCTCGGTAGCGGGAGAAAAAAAATTACTTCGTACCCCGTGTTAGGTAGATGGGAGAAAAAAGAAGTGAAATTAATGACTCGGTTTAAAGCGCAAATATGTGTTTGACGTTGGCATCGCTTAGCTGGTATACGTGCGCGATACGTAATTCGTGAGGGTAAAGGAAAGGGAAATGTTTCAATGAAAAGTGGAACAATGAGACTGGAGAAATATTATGGCAGCTTAATGGGACAGAATGAAATGTAACCGAATGAAATGGTATGAAGTATAAAAAAAAGGGTTCGCACAACAGCTTTTGGTTCTCAATTGGAATTTGAAGAGATATTTTCGATGCGACATAATCGATCGCGAAACCGACAAATCACCGTTCCACGTAGCCGCGCGGCAATTACGCGTTCTAACCGACGCGCGTGATATTTTATTATGGATGGGGCGGGCGTTGGCAGAAGGTCGATGGAAGTATGAAAAGCTGGGCGCTTAGAGGGGTAGCCGGCGAACAGCGGCGGAGGTGAATGCTAAACACGGCTAGTCAGTTACGTGTGGTTGCAGTTTGGTTTCTAAATGAAAACCAGCGGCATGGAAACGTCAGGTTTGGTTTACCTTGAAATTGGAGGCACGTCTCCGGCAAGACAGCCGTTACCGCCGCGAAGAGGAACGACGATGAAAGATATGGATTCGGCTTCCCTAATTTCCGCCACTTTAACCCACCGCTTAACGCGACCTAGCCTTCCGTACGTCGCTCTTAGCCTCGAAAGTTGTTTAACAAATAGAAGATCGTTCCAAAAAAGCCATTGATTGATTCCTAGACGCGTGTATAGCAACGATAAATCGACGGAAGTAACAGATGTCGTAGAAATTTTGAGACTAACTTTCGATTGGTATCGTGGAATTATTAATAGCTCATTGTTTTTTTATATAACGGAAAGATTTAAATAAAAAACACTGTAAACGTCATATTTTTGTGATAATAAACATGTCATATGTTAAGACAGGAATGTCTGATTTATATTGGCATATACTACTGCGCGCAACGTCTAACATCGTACACTGATTTGCATTGCTATTACAAATAAGCTACATCGTACTATATGTTCAGACGAAGTACAATAATAAAATAGCTGCTTTCTCGCACTTATCGAACGCCATTGGAACGTGTTCCTCAATCAGCTTTAAACATTTTCTCAAATGGAAGAAGCACTCGAACTTCGAAAATAGGTTAAATCGATCAGATATGTGTACGGCGGAAGAGATTTCCCCTAAATCCCGGCCAAATCTGGACTTCAGATTTGAACCTAAGTCGATTTGGAGCAGACTTTGATACCTCCTCGCAAAGCTACCCCTTTTAGATTTAACTCACGGCCAACACGAAACAAATGTCCTAAAGAGATTCTCAATCGAAGTAAAGTGTACATCGACTTACTACACACTAATTACAACGATACAATTCTCGTTCTGTTCTCGTTGTCTAAAATACTCTACTATCTACAGAAAAAGAACCCTCTCCTAATCCAGAAAAATAAGACAGTTCGAAAAACTCAAATATCTTGCTCGAAAGGGGACGACCACTCATATCCTTCGGCTAATCCACCCCAAATACCTAACAAACCAGCCTAACCACCCTCGTAATCTCTTCTTCCGCAGTTCTTACATCCGAAGCGTCACATCCAATACTCGAGCGACTAGCAGTCGTCACACAGCCAGCCCTCACGAGTCCTCGACATCCAGAGAACGAAACGTGAACCGGCAGCGACCTCGACAACGCAACCCCACGTAGGATCCTGGCGCAGGTGCGTGTCGCGTGTTATCGACCAGCGATAAACGGTCGGCCAATACATCGATGGGACGTGCGCTCTAGCCAGCATAAGGGGTAAGTCGGTGGTGGCGCGGCTGCGGCCGTCAACGATCGAAATGTATGTTCGCGTCGATAGCGCAACCCTCCGCGCTCTAGCCGGCCAATTAGCTACCTCGCCGGCCAGCATCCATCCCCTTGCCACAGCTACCAATGGGATCAAGTGCATTGCGAGAGGGTTCGCATGTGACCGGATTGTTTCGAACGGTTCATAAATAGTTCGACCGGGAGTAGCAATACTTTGGACGTGGACAAGATGGACTTTTCGTTTGAAGCTGCGTTTCTACGGGATTTTATCTCGTTGCTGTTTTTGTTGGAAAATTTTTCTGTGTCAGGTTTTATATATCAGGAGCGTACGCAATGCTCACTGGGTTAAAGTTAAGAATTTCGCGCACGAGTAATCAGAACCCGGCCACTACGTCCACGGCCACTAAAGTTGCGAGGGGCTGAAAGAAACGGACTCCAACGTTTGGCAGACACTCAAGGATAACGTGCTTGCATTTCTCTGCGCACGTAGCTCCACGGTAGTTTCTCCTTTTTGATCCAGCGAGCCACGTTCGTGGCTGGTCGGGCTGGAGATATACGAGGAACGAATATCCGGAAGGGGCGGTCTGGAACTCTGGACTCTGTCCGTCCAGAAGGGAGAACGACACCGTTCTCTCCCTCTCTTCCCCCCTTTGTAACGCGCGCCTGCACATGCACGCTGACAAACAGGCCTTCCTCTAGGGCCTACTGACCGATGGGGCTCGAGGTATAAACTACGAGATCGAGGAAGGACTACTCTCCAGAGGGATAAGTGACAATGGCCTAAATCGTAACGTTTTATAGCGAAGATCGATAAAAGCGTATTTCCCGTTATATTCGTGAACATTTCTAGGATTTCCAGAGTTAGAATTTATGGCACGGTCCAGAGAAAGTTACCTGCAAACCGCAGATACACGAAAGTACGTTTCAGCCAAACTATACTAATTTTTTCAAACATATCCAAATGTGCGATAAATCAAGAGTGTCGTAGCGTCGATTCGCAACATTAGAAACCCACCCAGAAGAACTGTACGTTATTATTGTAAATTGTTAGTTACCAAATTGAAAGACGACGCAGGATTTTCATCGACGACGCGATAACTATGATATTCGAATCCACAGCGGAAGAAGCGTTGACGAGGGTTAACGCGGGGGTAGCACAAAGGCGTTGGATAAAGGAACGGCTGTTACCCGAAAACGGAAGAGATTCGAGGGAAACGTGAGATTTCCACGCTAACGAAACTAATTTCAATGCCGTCCACTCATTAAGATTAAGACGGGGTACCCGTGCTCGACGGACAGGCCGTTGGCATAGAGTTGCATAAGGAGCAACGAACGCGTCTCCGGCATAACTGACAATGTTTTAGCGTTGGTTTACTCACCGTGGCTGCCATGGAGAGACGAGAGGCGGTTGGGGCGGTGGGATCAGAAGCCTCACTAAGCGAGCCATTGCCAACCGGAATCCGTACTGCCTCTTGACATTCTGAAACAGAAATTGCTACGATTGTACGACTCTTCCGTTCAATATCGCGATCGATATCACATCCACAAGGAGACTCGTGCGTAGGGGTTACTTTTCGACTTGCAGTCTTTTTCTATTCTTGACTACTGACTCTAGAATGTAGCCATCAATCTACAAATGCAACCACACAGTCGTACATAGTACTCAAGTTGTAGGCAATTTGTTATTCCCTAAATGATTTCAAAATTTAGAAAAAGTATTCGAAGATTTAAAGTGATTTAGAGAACTGAAACTAAAAAGTAGCGAGAATAAAGAAAGTAAAAACCACCCCTAATGGCGTTGTACGCACGTCCCGCGAACAGAGGTGGAAAACAATTTCGAAAATTTGGCTAGCGAGCAAAGCGGGACAGAACGGGGGCGAGTTGAAAGGTAATCGTAAACTAATTGGAACTAAATTCGCCCAGGGTAACTACACGTTTTAATTTGAAGCTTCACGGAAGTGCTCCTTCTTCATCCCCCTTTCTTCGTCTCTCGTCGCGATCCTAGCGTAACCAGTTCCCTTTTCGTTCCACGCGCGCTTTAAAAGAGGCTGTATTTTAAGGTAGCTAGTAATTAAAAGAATTACGTCTTCGTTTAACAAGGTGACAAAGTGGCGCGTCTCGACAACGAGCGAGACGAGACGCCACCGAATTATAGCCCCTATTTTGTTGGCTTTAATTGTCTCGTGATCCGCGCGTAAAAATTGTGATTAATGAATTTCAAATTTGAATAATAGAGAGAGGTCTTCCTTATTTCTCGTAAAAGGAAAGTAATACTTTTATTGGAAATTTTATTTAGCAAAAGAATTCTTGCCGCGTCGCGCTTGGTACGAGCTGGTCGAGAAAACGTTTCAGCCATCAGCCAATAACATACAAGCGGATTATTTAGCTCGAGGATTACCAGAGCTCAAAGTTTGATTGGCCGTGAACGGCGTATCAAGTTTTGACGAGGCAGACAGAACTTCATCTTGTACGAGAACATCCACAGGAAGCCGCAACTTCGGGAAGTCACAGACAAATTGGATTTAAGGCCGCATCTTTTCGGCAAATACGCGCGTCGATATTTACCCTTGTCAGTGACTAGACCAAACAGTAATTAATTGCCTCTGACAACTTTCCGGCTGACATCGAATCCAGCAAGCAGATATAAATTTATTACAGCGTGTGCGTTATAATTTAAAAAAAAGGAGGCTGTTAAAATGAAATCGCAAATAAATTAATAAACGAGCTTTGTATCGCATTTAGGAAACCATACGGAACATACATGTTCGATTAATTTTGAATTAATTACAACGTGTTTAGTACAGTTGCCAAGCCTGACTCTAAAATAATAGAATTTTATGGGCCAGACGGTGAATGTAATCCCTTTATGGCCGCCATTGTAATTTGGTTCCACCCGTGTGGAAGTTCCAAAATTAAAAGGCTGCGTTCAGTAGGATCACTGATGTAGATGAAATAATAGCTCACTGAAAAAGTGATTAAAACACAGGATTACATAGAAAATATAGAAACGAAGTATCAAAATCCACCGTGTAGATACAGCAATTTCTACACCCTCTACACCATCCCTATCTCTCGTTGCATCAAAAAATTTGAAATTCCAAGTTTAAGTTTCCTTAGCAAAGCTGCTCTATAATGTTTCTCGCAATAAAACGCAATGAAAGAAAAAATATCACACAGAGGATACCACCATAAAATTGCCCTTCCTCCGGCACTGTGCAGCTAACTTCGTGCACCCGCAGCACCCAAAGCTTGATCACCGTCTAGCGTCCACCGAATCACCTGGTCATTCCACATTCGACAGCCCTCTGTATCGGCCACAACCGGTCGGAACGACACGGCATTATCCTGGCAGTGGGATTCGCGCGACACCGCGATCGTGCTCACCCCCAAAACGCTCGAGAACGCTGGTCACAGCGGTGAGTTCGATTTCGAGGGAAAGCATCGGTGTTCCAGTCTGCTTCTTCCCCGCAGGAACCCTCCCTTTGTCCCTCTTTGCCCGGCTGCAGCAACGCGGCGTAACATGCATATGCAAATTTATTCTGCTCGCGCGTCTGTGTGCGAACTGTTCGCCAACGGCGAAGAGTACGCGCGCGCGCGCGCGCGCTCGTCTACACGCACGAGGCCTCCTCGCGCTCGTTGTCCGCGCAGCGGAGAGGGTCATAAATTAAATGATGTAAATGCTCTGTCCACCCTCTGTCGGGGCGAGAAGAGACGACACACCGAGTTCTCTTCCTCCCTCTCTCTCTCTCTCTCTCTCTCTCTCTCTCTTTCTCTCTCTGTTCTGCTTGCTCTCGCTCTCCCTCCTCGTTCCTCTTCCTCCTGGTTACATCAGCCCCCGAGTGACCCCGACGATCCGCACCAACCCCTGACCAGACCCCTTCTGACTGATTATAATTATCGGGGCGTACCCTGCGGCTCGCCTCGCATGGATGAAGAGGAAAGATAATGCCGGAGTGCCATTGATTCGGATGCGCCTAACTGCCGTCGAATTGCCGTAAGTGTTCGCAACGTGGGTGAATCCTCCTCGCGATTCTGATTGAATGCTAGTTTTGTGAGAGGGGAGGAGAATAACGGAGCACTGAACATTGCGAGTTCGAGTAGTTTGGCGTTTCTTTTTTTTTTCTCGTTACGTTGAATGAAAAATAGCTACTGTTCAAGGAGTCTTCTTCAAATGTCCGACTTTTCCAGAGGAATTGCACTGCGCGTTCTTCACAATTTTATAGCTGAACATTCTGGATACGTATCGGGAAAGAGTCGTCGATGCTGTCTCGTTTCTATCTCATCGCGATGCGCCTCTTATTTTCCTGCCCGCGCGATCCTTGCCAGCATCCCTCGCAACCCTTTCGTCGGGCTCGCTCGCTCTCGCGGGACTTTAATCGCGCGATTAAATTACATCTCGCGAGGAAGACGTACCGCCGCGTGGCGGTTCATGGCAGAACGAATTTACTCTGTCTTTTACATTCGTTAAGCTTGTTCCGCCGTGAAGACTTAATTAAACGACTCGACGAGTTGCCCCGTGGCCGTGGACCGTGTGTATTTATCCTTTGAAAGGAGGGACAATTTTATGAATTAACTTCAACAATTTCCACCGGCGCCTGTGGAAAGTGCGCGGACATCGTCTCTTCGTGATGGACGTCCCTCGAATGGAATACGATCGATTTCTCGACGCTCATTCATAATTCGTGAAAATTTGCCAGTTTTATTAATCCGCGTAGGCAAAATACAAACGTAAGCCTCTTTGACGAACATTTAAAATCATTCCGTCGAACTCGAAACCACTATCTCACCTCGTAATAGCCCCCCAACCAAACCGCGTTCCATCACGCAACACCGTCCCTCCCAAACAAACCGCCCCTATTAACGCATCACCCTCCACGATCCGCCATCAGCGGCATGCATCGTTATTAGCGTCACGCGTGCTCCGAGAAGAAGCTCCTCAGAAATCCAATCGAGAAGGAAACGACAGCGTGAAGAGGAAGCCGAGTGGCGGTAGCAGGAGGCGGGCTGGATCGAGACGTAACTCCCACCCTCTCGTCTCTCGACGGAACTAAAATATCCCCGCGAATAACTCGAATTCTACCTGGATTTCCATCGAGCGGATCGAACTGCACGCGATGGCGGCGCGAGGTGGGCGCGCGCGGAGCCGTGGAATTCGCTGGTAAAAGAACGGGGAAAGCCGGCTGCTTGCGTATTCGATCACGTACGTACACACGGGAGAGGGAAAAGAGAAGCAAGCAAACGATAATCGTGCACGTCCGTAGGAGACGTGGTGGCACCCTCTTCGGAGGATATCGTTGGGCGCGGCCGTTCGCGCGCGCAACAGCGTATTGGTTCCCGCTAAGCGGCGTCGAACGGCGAGAATCAAAATCCTGGATCGCGGCGGGCAGGCTCGCGGCCGGAATTTTAAACGGCCACGGAGACAGGGATACGCGACTGGAGCCGGAAGCGGGGACAATTTGTACAGACCTCTCGAAATATACGAATAATCGCGAGCGGCATGCCAATGCTCGGGGATACAGGGTGTAACGAATGCGATCGGACTCTCAGTTTAAATCGTTTACCCCACCTGTTCAGGGTGGGAGGCATTAATTTCGATATTATTCAGAAACAGCTCT
This sequence comes from Xylocopa sonorina, assembly GCF_050948175.1. Taxonomy (NCBI): domain Eukaryota; kingdom Metazoa; phylum Arthropoda; class Insecta; order Hymenoptera; family Apidae; genus Xylocopa; species Xylocopa sonorina. The sequence goes on along the minus strand of NC_135196.1, from coordinate 7,526,613 downwards.
CTGAATCTACGATTCCATTTTCCACGCTCATCTCGTTCTTATTACTTTCCAAAGCTCTAACTGTGGCTGCGAGCGTCTCTTGCACAATTTCTTTTTCTAAATATTTCGTCGTAAACATTACTTTACGTTCTACTTCCGGACTCAGACAATCAGATGATGCTGCGTCATCATTTAGCAGGTTTACCAGCTTTAAGAAGGCAGCATGCTTTCCTTTTTAGCGTCCTCCACTTCGCCACAATAAATTATTAAAGTTTGACTAGAGGAACTTTCGTTACACCCTGTATTTCCGGCGAAATCCCCGAGCTCTCACCCGCTTACCGCCCCTGTTGGTCCCCTTGATCCTGTTTCCCTTCCGCCTTCCTTTCCTCTTTTTTTCGGATTCCTCTTCCTTCCTTCCTTCCTTCTTCCTTCCTCTTCTTTTCGTCTCCACCCCACGCGACTGTCGACGATTTTTGCGCGGCGCTCCCGGCAAACGGCACCGGGGAATTGAATTTTAAAATTCGACACCTCCGAGAATTTTATTGTTCCACGGGAAATCGCGCGAATTGATTTAACCCTTGCGTCCTCTTTCACGGGTGCGCTTTTCTGGCTGCGCGGCCGGAATGCTAATTGCCCGTGATGGAACTGGGGATTTGGTAAGTGATAATTAGAGCAAGGCGGAATTTGCGACCGCTGGTGTCTTAATGGGATTTCAGCTGTAATTTCTTACGGGATAATGGTCAAGAATTTTTGCATAATTATTCGAGGGCGTAGAGCGGATGGATCGAGCGAATGGTCACTTTACAATCAACGCCACTTAACGTTTCAACTTTCTTGCTGATTTCAATTTCGGTGACTGTTCAATTAAAATTAAAAGATATCACTCGGAAAAGAAAAACAATATGTAGCGAAACTCCAAGAAGAGAAAAAGTTGAAAGGGATGGAAATATAAACTATATCGTAGCTACAAGTCTTGAAATGGAACAAGCCACATATCTCAGTGCTTCTTCTGAGCGCAGTGGACAGCCAGCAATTACCGAATACGCGGTTGGAAATGCCTTGAGCGATCCAAAACTCCATTATCATCCGTGACGTGGCGTCATAAGACGGGAAGTCAGCGAGAGAGAGAGAGATAGAGAGTGGGAGAGGGAGGAATAGAGGGGTTGTTGGGAGAGGATAATGCCGAAGGGAGTAAGTCGTAGTTTACACGTGAAATCCAACCGGTATGCCGACGTAATCGAAATGAGACGGGGACCCCCATGTACCCCATGGATAGGATTGATGGACAGCCGGTGGTCCGTGACGTGACCACCTGACATTCTTGTCCGATCGGGCTGACATGCCCCTGGGATCATGCATGCGAGTTTCGTGCTCACGTAGCAAAACGTCTACTCCGATTTTCCACCATCCGACTGGTCTACAGTCGAATCCCGCGAGCTGCTGTTCTCTATCCAATGTCCGTCCACCTCGCTGATCTAAGGTCTCTGGGCAATATCTCGAATAAGTATTCTATTCATTCAAATTCAATTCTGATATTATTTAGAAGAAACACTTGAAAAGTCAAAGCAGAAATTTGGAACATCGCACTGAATAGGATTTATTTCAGAAATCAAGCTTCGATCATTTAATTCGTATATGTAAACTAGTAAAATGTAATCAATTTAAGTGTATCAATAAAACACTGATCGTTCATAGCAATTTAATATTTTCTCAAATTTGATACTACACGATGAAACATTTTCTTCCTTTTTTCATCCCCTGCGCGGGACTAAGAATCTACGAAAACACAGATCACTCGAAGCGGCAATCAAAAAACGCATTACCATCGCCGAGCAGGTCCTTCTTCCACCTTTTACCCCGGCAAATTGCTATTTCCCAGCGGCGTGTTCCACACTTTTTACCCGCAGCGAAGCATGCACGGACCGTCATCCACCCCCGCGAGCGCACGGCCGTACGCGGGCGCATTTAGTCACGCAGAATCTCAGCACGGCTCGCACGTGCCCCGCGCGCACGTTCACACGTGCCAGGCAATTTTGCCATAACGCGAGCGAGAAGTATGCGCCGGATACGACGCGGAGCCAAGCGTAAATCCAGCCGAGGGACCGCTGCGAGGCTTGATTTCACCTGCGCGCCTCGAACAACTCGGAACTCTGTCGAGAGGAAGGGAGAGAACGGGTGATACGATACTTTCGTGTGGAACGTCAACGAAATTGCACCCTTCCTGTCTGCAGCGATCGAAACGCCTTGCGAAGGGGCCACTTTGACTATGAATTCGAGGATTGTTCGTTATTCAGAAGCGTTATTCTACAATTGCAAAGTGTCTACAATCAAATGTTATTAAAGATTTTCTTCCTACAAACGAACATACTAATTTGTCCAGAAATTGTACGCGTTGCGAGTACCGTAATCTCGATGCAATAAACTTTTTCCCTATAAATTGTTCCCAGCGTAAGGATCGCACGCGTGGGATAAACGCTCGTGTCTAGTTACACGAATACACGCTGGTTCACGAGGTTGCGACCCGGGGTACGTACGTATATTACGATCACACTGACCAGCCACGGAATTCCGCAGGGACGGAGGTCGCATCTGCGAATACGCACGTACAAGCACTTACGCGTGTTTGTACGTAAATGGAGCTATAAGCGACGATAACACTAAATTCGCCGCCGCTTCTGCAACATCTGAAACGGGGGGATACCGTCTTGATTAATGGCGCGTTCGTAAATACTTCAAACGCGCGCGTCCCGAGCATTGAATCTAAAAGCGGCGGGCAAAAATTGCCGCCGCTATTTACGCGCGAATAAACGTAACAGATATTTTGGAAACGTTCTAATTCATCGGAAAACCGTTTCCACGTGAAATGGAGGACGGATAATTTTGATATTTGTAACTGGGAATTTTCGTCAATAATTTCTAAATAATTAACGACAACATGAACGTAGAATATAACTCCAACTAAAAACCTCACTTGAGCGCGACAAGTAAGTCAACTATTCGAAATCTGACACTTAAAACAGCCAATCGAAACGCTATTAAAGCCAATTAAAGGGGACAATGGTCAAAGTTATGTTCGAAGGCACGTTGAACAGGTCCAATTCCGAATTGCAATTTCTCGCGGAAAGTCCTTAAACGGGACGCGCGTGTGGATCGAAAAGGGCAGAGGATCCAGTGCAGCAATGTATCATCGAGCGAGCAAACAAGGCATCGCATCGGTCTGAGCGAACGTTCCCATCCATGGGCCAACGCCGACACCGCTCCGCGTCCGTACAATTCGTCCGTGCCCGTCGGCTGTCAACGTAATTACACGTACGGGAACCATTAGACACGCGCGACGCTTACAAACGACTCAAACCACCTGCGAAATCGTCACTTTGTTTCGCAGCTAAATCATGTCGAACTCGAACAGGCGCGCGCGCGTACAGATGCGTTCCACCCCATTGCGAGCGACGCGTCCTTCGCGACCACGATGACCCTCATGGAACGGTCCTTGAGGAAGGTAAGGGACACATCGTAACAACTGTTTCTCGCTGTCACAGCTGACGAAAAAATGCTAGACGTGTGCAAAAGAATGTGAGCTTCGTCTACGTTTGAAAACGACTTCCGCGTGGCACAGAATCAGCTGAATTAGAGTTTTTCTAAAAAGAGACTATTCGTTCGTGTAAACTGAATGTTCAAACACTAGTTTAGAAAAAGATTAAATCACGCTTATTAGAGAAGTGAATTTAATTTAGGACTTTCTTTAATTAAAAGTCTTCTCGGTTCTAGAACAGGACGAAGCTTTTAATATCCACCAGTGCACCTGATGAAATTTTCACCCTCTCTCTTTTAGTCTACCTCGACCGCAAATATAATTATTATTGTACCTAAATTGCGTTCGTTTCACCGCAAAAAGGTTATATTAAAACTTTTTATTTAGAGGTAGGTTAACGATTTTCCTCGAAAACGGAAATTTCGAGGAAACGTACATCTCGAGAATTTGATATTTCTCGGCTGGCGCGAGAATCAGTCGCCTACAGTCCCCTTCGAGATCAAAATAAAAGTCTGTAAAACGTTCCGTTTCCCATGGCGACACACGGCCGTACAAGAAATCCATTTCCCTCGTGTGGAACACTCTCTGTGTTTCAATGAAAGGAACTGGAGATTAATTTACCGATCAACGGCTGAAAGTTTATACGGCGGCTTGCGCCTGACAGGAACATTTTCTAAGAGCGATTCTCACGAATCGCTTGAAAGCGGCTACCTCGTATGTAGAATTGAAATTCTACAGGAAAACCGTACCGCCTCGTGACATGGCAGAAAAAGAAGAAGAGTTTCGAAGAGCAACAATCCGTGTAGCTGTCTGCAATTTACAGTCTGCAGTCAAATATTTCTCTTAATTCCCAACTAAAATCTATCTACGCAATCGTATAACATCCTAATTCGATGTAAACTCGTAACAATCCCCAAATTCTCTATCCTTTTTTCTCTCACCCCCTACACGATTCGTTCCACGAATCGCTGTTTACTTTCTCGCCACGAGAGTTAAGTTAATATTCGTTCGCAGGCAGCAATTCCAAGTAGCAAAGTTTTCCGAATTTTCACGCTGGCCAAAAGTGTCTCGGTGGGCTGGTACAGATGTAGCTAACTGCGCTACGAGGCGTATTCATTATCGGGCCGCCGGAACCCAGGTTGCTGAGACGATTAAACAGGGAATGGGAGGATCCTCCAATGATTGGCTACACGAGACCGATTCAATGTCTACGGCTCTATCACTCTCCGGCTGTGTTTCCCATCTCCGACGCTTTATTTTATCGCGTTGCAAAGTTGTACACCACCAGCGTTCCCAGCGAAAAGTTTCCACGTCTGTTGGAAGCTAGCGAAAAATAATATCGGGGACCAGGATTTCCGATTAGTCTCGTTCCACGGCCGCTTTTCCTATTTCCAACGGCTGTTCTCGTGCTCGACTGTGTACTTGGTTCGGTAGATGTAAAGGTAGAATTTAGGTATACTTGAATATATTGCCAAGAAATATCTAGTTCTTTCATAGTCTTGCAGACACAGAGTTTGGTTACTCTTTCTTATATTGAATATTGTATTTTATTGAGTTTCATTTGCATTTTCTTCGTGTAGACGTTTGTTACAACGATAATAAAAAACATCGAAATATTGGTCGTTGTAATTGAAAGGCGACAGCTAATTAAGGACAAAGCTGCTGGAATGGGTTGTCTGATATCGCGAGCTAGTGCGCTGGCTGAAACGCGAAAGCTATCGCGCATTGAGAACGGATAATCCAACACAATTCGCCCAAAGTGTATCCACACGTCACTAGGAATGCAATTACAAGCTGACGTCAGTCGGGTACCTCTGAAGCGTGTTCATCGTGCCTCAGTTTATAACCAACAGCTTACAGACTGACGGATCGTACGGCTGCGGCTAGAAATTTCATTTCGGCCGGCTAAGGTGCGCGTTCGTGTAAAAATTCAAATCACCTAATAAAGATCGCGCAGATTTCGCGAAATATCGACGTTGTATCAAATGAAAACGATGAAATAAGCGCAAAAACAGATGAAATCGTACCTCCTTGAAACAGATTTCTCTATTAATCTATCTCCAAGTATCTCGAATCGCGATTACCATTTCGAACAGAGGAATGTTCGGAAAGGGGCAACGTAACGGAGCACGAAACGTGTCGGTTCACGTTCGTTAAAAAACTTACGGAACACGTATACTTCCGCGTCGACACGTCAACAACACGTAGAGTATTGTTCGCACGCGCGCATTCAGTGAAAACCGTTCGTGACTTATAGTTCCACACGTGGCCCGTTGCCTTCGCTTAAGCCAACAGACCCGTACCTACACGCAAGTTTCTGCATTGCATAAATCCTGTCCCGATGATATACGAGCGCAAGGCTTCCAACTATTTGCCGGACGAGTCTGGCTTGGCACTCGCGTGCGCCTAATGCGCGCACACGCGTGCCCGCGCCTCGCGTCGGTCCTCCATTTTCGATTTCCAACCTGCGACTCGCTCTAAAAACGGTCATGAACTTTAGACCCTATTTCTGACGATGGCGACTGCAATTGAACGGAGATTCGGATAAAAGAACGAACTTGGAACCGAATATAGCGAAGATGGATACGTTCTAGCGATGTTTTAATCAACAAAATCTAATTTCTTTCTTTCCTAAGTTAACGCAACTAAATTAGTTGGTGGAAGTTGAAAGTAAGAGAGTTTCAAGTGAAATAATGTGCATGCGTAATGAAAAGGTAAACACGTTAATTGCAATTCGAAGAACATTTGATATTGTACGATGTAATTACTTTTAGAATAGTGATTCGCTGTCGCAACACGTTAAACGCAAAGCTAATTCTGTCTTACATTGCACTTAAGCGGAAAATGCATCCGCGTACAAACAAAAGTAACCTACAGCCGGTCCACGGAGACCAACATCGTCTAAACGGAAAGTTTAATATCGTCGGCCCTTTGGGATCGATTTAACGTTTAACGTGTTAATCATTTCTCGCGCGAAGTACATCCACTAAAATTCCAACCGGTCACACTTATCTCGTTCGTGAAGCGCGTAAAAGAACTCACGAAATTCCTTCCCTCGACCATTCCGCTTATCTAAAAGCAACCAACCTCGTCTACAAACGAACAACCGTACAATTCACCAACGTGACATTCGTTTCTCGCATTTTATGATAATAATAAAAAGTACAGAAATAGTTCACAGTGAGTTGGACTCGCAATTTCAGTGCGACGAGTTAGTCGAGTTAGAACGAGCCATCTCTCGTACAATATGACGACGTAACGACGAAAGGATGAACAGCACCAGAGCGAGTATCTCGCCAGTATTGGCCAAGGGCGCGGGTGTAGAAGGAATCAGGGTTGTTCCAGGCGCGAAGCGCGCAAGAACAACGGAAGCGGAGGAAGACTCGAGCAATGTTAACGACAGACGAAAGTCCGAACCGAAACGGAACGGAACGGAACGGAACGGAAGATATCCCCTCTCGGCCGCTCGATGGCGCAGCCGTTTTTTCCGTCTGGCAGCCGTTTTCTTTCTCCCAGCTCGCGATCGAGCCTCGTTAACTTCGCTCTCCTCGTCCCACTCGACGAGACTTTCGTAACCATGGGGCCATTTACATGTAAATGCCTCTTGCCATCGGACATTTCCTCGAGCCTTTTCCACCATTGGTATCAACGCGGTGTCTCCCGTCTCTTTTCTCCACCGTCCCTCCATTTTTCTCTCTCCTTTTTATATATACATAGATATACATATATATATACGTATACATATTCGCCTCTCTGTCTTCGATGCTCTTTCTCGAGCACTTACTTCGTTTCGCTTACAAAAGCTTCGGTAATTAAGTAGATATCGCGCTTGGACCGTTCTCCGGGAGAAAAGGGAACCTGCAGAGAGAAATCGTACTTGAATGGTAAAAGAAGAAAAAAGAGAGGAAAAAGAGAGAAAAAAGTAGGAGGACGGAGACGGAGGAAAGGAGCAGCGCCTACAAAAGTGCTCTCCGTTGAAACAATCGCTTTAATCAAGATGTAGACCGGCGGCCCGTTCGATTCCGAAAGAAATCTTTTGCAGGATCCCCTCGAGAGGCCCGGCAGCTGCCGGTAAAAGTCAAGGGTTCGCGTCGATTCGATGAAATATGCATTCGACGGAACGGACGTAACGCGGCTTTTTTCACCTCCGCGCGCCTCCGCTTTTATTTATCTTCCCTTTGGTTCGCCGTGTGATGCGATTAAGGTGTCCGTGGATACCGTGCAAGCGTCCTTTGATGGGGACCGTGAACGTTTACTGCGAGGTCGAACGGCACACTCCACCGAAAGGTTAGATAAGCTTTCGAAGATAAATCTTTGCTAAGGTGCTACTCGAAAGAGTGAAGTCCGTCGTTTTCGAAAATTCAAACAAATCCGCGAAACTCGCGCAGATTATCAACTCGAAGATTTACACTGGCGCGTTCACCCGAAATCGTTGAGAATGAAACGTGAAATCAGCAGAGATCGCGTCTCGCGCGCGGACCTTTCCAGTGGCCCTTTCATCGCCGCCCGCGCAAGATCCGAGCCGGTGGATAAGGAGCGTGCACGCGGTGTTCGTTCGATAGATTCTATTAATCGCGGGAGAGGGGGGCCGGGGCGACGATCGCAATAAATTTGCCGCGCGGAACCGTGGCGTGCGCGGAAAACGTGAGAGAAAAGGGCGACGCCAGGCTGAGCACGCGTTCCCCTCTCGATATTGATGCCCGATTTATGAAGTCTCGCTGGGGTCACGTAGCGTACGCTCGACTCGCGTGGCCAGCCCGTGTGCAACCCGCCCCGAGAGAAGCCGGTTCATTTTTCACCGAATCGCCCTGATCGTAGATCGTCCGCGCCACGAAATCGGCCCGGGCATGATCACGCGGACCGTTCTATCGATAACACGTAGAGCCCGCCACGTTCTCCATCAGTGCCGCGAGATACGAACGGCCGATACGGAACCGAAGAAACCACGGGGAAAGGGAGAAGGTATTGCGAATGCCTTCCGCGAACTAGTTCACCGGGTATGAGAACTGAGCCGGGTATACGGTATTATACGGGCTATTCGGCAACTGTTCGTGGAGAATACGCGGTGAGAGAAATCTACAGGTTGAAATAAGACGATGATCTATTTCAGACGAAGAAATTCTATTTGAAGCTTCGTTTTTTGAGCAACGTGAGTTTCTGGAAATAATTAACTGGCTCACTGGCCTGGATATCTGTCGCGCGATAATCTGAACGTATTGTACTTGTATAAATTGCGAATAAATATTTTCTCGCTTCTATGCCATGGAAACGTCGATATTCGATGGATCCGATCCCCCTGTTTCTCTATCTTCCGCGTTTTATTTTATTCCGTTTGCATACGGAGGAGGTTGGTACGTCCTCCATCAATGCCGCGAGATACGAACGGCAGATACTGAATGGAGAAACCATGGGGAAAGGGTGAACGTATTGGCGAACGCCTCCCGCGAAGTGGTCGGCGAGGTATGATTCGTGAAACGGGTATACAGCGTTATAGATTCGATGGCCGATTTTCGGCTAAGGAACGGCCCGCCATCGCGGTGAACCGATGCGAAACGGAACTGAGAGGTCTCTGATCGACGTACGGGATACGTGACTGGGCAAGGGGAATTGTAAGTAACCGAGGTATGCTCGTTTCAAATTGGCGTGCGTGTGGCGAACGATGTGGGTATCGATCTTCGCGTTTAGGGGTGAGATTTCGATTAAGGACGAAGAAAGTTATCGCGTTCTACGTACAAGCGAACTGTTAGTCTCTGACACTATTCCTGTGCACTTTTTAGTGTCAGTGAATATCGAAATTCTTATCATTTCATAATCTTCAGTCTCCTCAAATTTACGTAATTATGTGGAATACTTTTGTTAATATACAAAAACATAAAACTAAATAAAGCTACTCGTTCAGTGGAAATAAAAATTTAAAACATTATTCGGTTAAAGCGCAACGATACGTATTATATAATTTCTCGTATTCTTCGTCGACTTGAGAACGAATAACATCCATCTCCCGAGTGAACAGAAATGTTCCGGTCGGTGGTTCCGAAGCGCGAAGACGCGAGAAAATATCGAAGGTGGGGTGAATTGGAATGTCAATTCGACTTATACGAAAACGAATAGAACAGAGGCACGTTCGGCTATCTCCACATAAAACCTTATGAATGACAAGTAACGAGCAAAGGTATTTGTTACCGCGTTCGAGCCCGCGAAGCCGAATCCTGAAAAGGGACTGACGGCATTTGCGATTGACGTGAACGTTTCGAGGCATTATCCTTCTGATTTATTTCCTACGCGCGCCCTCTCAACTCGCCCTGAATCGTCTTTTATCAAACAACACGTGGAACAAAGAACGATATTTATCGACGTTATTCCCACCATTTATTATTATCGTTATTGCATCGTGTTAGAGGCAGAGAAATTACAGCAGAATACGGAAAAATCGAAGCTTCTTTTACAATTTTAACAACCCTCCCCAGTACTTCTATCACGAAAGCCTATCCAAAGAATAAAAATAAATCTCTATCGTTACTTGCTCGCCCACGCCAGCGAAAGCATGAATTTACATCCCCAATTTGATAACCAGAGAATTGAAGAAATAGATACTAACACAATAAAGGATCAACGCAATTTGCAACCATCCGAAGTAAAGAGTTCTCCTTTCCGCAACAAAGAGATGACAAACCAGCCTCGTTAAGCGGTCTTACGTAGCCAGTTTCCCAGAGATTTCGAGGCGATCCTCCCCGAGAACGAGTCTAACTTTTCACGAGCGAGATACGAAGAAAAGAAAACGCCTCGTGACGCGTGTAAGTCGCCCGGACGTAACGTCGAAAGCAAATAGCGATGTGGAACTAATTAAACTAATTACGGCTTTCGAATGGCAATTTCCAACGAGAGAGACACGTCAACCAACCGTGCGTGTAACGCGCCGCGCGTGGGTGTGCGCCACCGTGTACGTGTTAGGGTGGTACGCGTCCCCTGAACTAAAGTTGTTCGCTCCTCGAGTTATCGTGCTCACGTGCTGAACAAACTCGGGGGATGCGCCAGAAGATTTCAGGTCGTTGCGATTACCTCGATAAATTCAAAAGCATTTAACTACGAGCACTTTGTGCATCCGTGCCTCCGCGATTACGGGGGACGAAGCGATGGATTAAACGGCGGATAAATTATTCGTAATATTTTTCTCAACGATTTTCTCCTGGCGTAGGAAAAATTAGAGGAAACGAGGAGTAGAAATTATTTTAATGCAGGTACGTAGAGTATGTTTTTACTTCGAACGGTGGAAGATTTTTTCCTTACTTTAAAGTGGAACAGACTTAGGAAGCTTATTCGATAATTATCGTTAAAAAGTGAAGCGCGTTGCTTCGTGTAGAACTGTGAATGTGCGAAAGAATAGAGAGAACGTTCGAGTTCCTGAGACTCCTCAGAATTATTTAATTCTCCGCTGTTCTGCGTAGCATCGAGAAGCTAAACCCTCCATTTCCTCTAAAGAGGAACCATCATAAGGCAATGTCTTCTATTTCAGAATACTCCGTCCGAGAATGTACGCGTTGCTTTTCGCCGGGGCCCTCCTTTTTCCAGTTTGCTCGCCATTTCGGCGCGCGCTTTTAAAAGCGCGGAGGGTAAACGGTTCCGAAAGCACCGGAAAACTGATTTCGGTATTACTGTCGAGGAAGAAAGACTTCAGAGACACGGAGTATCCGAAAAATATCTCATATCTTTGAGACTAGTTCCGTGCAACTTACATATAAATTTTTCAACATGAAACCTGTGCTTCTCACGTATATTGTTAATTTAAAAAATCAGAAAATTGCTAAGAAAAATAATGTTGTCTAATAATGTCGATATTCTCATCGACCAATCATTGAAAAGAAAGCAATGAAAATTGAATATTCACTTTTCCTAAAAGGAACACTCGTACTATATTATTTTTCATTATCTTTTTAGTACTATTTTATTCCTTTCGATTCGATATTAAACGAAAAGTTGCATAAACTCGGCTTCACAGAAATATCGTACTACTAAAAATCAAATGGAAGAAAAGAAAAGAATTCTCTTTGATAGACCAGCACTATATTCTCTACATGAACCCATCCCTCAAAGAGAGAGAGAAAGAGTAAACTTTCTATAAACGAAAAATTAAAAGCAAGAATAAAGTATTCAAGTTTGCTAAAGAAACGTCTTATTCATAAATATATTATATCATTTTCTATTCCTTTTAACACTTACCAGAACTTCGTTCGCTTATGACGGAACAAATCGTACAGGCATTATCACGGGCTTTCACTTTCATCTGAGATCTAATGTTAAATAACTTTATAAATATTTTTATACAACTTTTATAAAATCTCTGTAACATCGTTTTCTCGCTAGAAGAGAAAATGAGAAACGTAATAAACTAAAGTAGCCCAGCACTTTCGAAGCACGAGTGTACACAAGTTCCAAGTCGCGTTACAGAGGGCTAACATCGTCCTCTCTCTCCTACGCGCCATATTTCAGCCGTTACAAATCATTCCTTGACGGCCAACGAAAGAGAAATCGCGCATCAACAGAAACAACGCGTCGCGGAACGGCGCCGACACAGACCGGGGCGTTCATCAAATAGCCGTGACACCCTCGTAGGTGATAACCGTGAACAGGTTCTCTCGCCCACCTTTCCCATCCATCGCGTTTCCCGATTCAAACTTAAGACGCGACACGCGTTCGAGCTCCTTTTCAGGATGATTAAAAAACACGGACGCGGATCGTCGTTCACCTCCTTTCACCGTTAACTCTCGCGAAAGAGGAAAATGGAAAAAAGAAAGGACAGGAGAAAGGAGAAAAGGGGGAGAGAAAAGAAAACGGGGCCCCTCGCAGCGGACGCGACGGATTCAAGGGTGTCTGTGCCGCTCGCTACGCCGCGGCGCGCCGTGGAGGCGCGCGATCAGCCAGAAATCCGATACTCGATGAGAAAGCTCGAGGGAGATGACTTCGCCCGCTAGAAAAGTTTCTCCCATTAAAGAGATGAGATTTCATCGAAGGACCAAGCGCGCTCGCTCTCTGTATACCTTTCTCCTTCGCTGTCTGTCCCACCGCCCCTTTTCACTGCGCCCACGTCCGCACCCCCGTCGCGCGCACCCTCTGCCCGGTCTTACTTTTTAATATGCCTTTTTAGCTGTCCCGCGTTTCATTCTAACGGCGAGAAACCGCGGACGAGATTAAATACCAACGTTAATCCGGTTCCCTGTAAATGTTTTCGGGCCACTCTCGCTCGGCGCAGCCACCGCCACCCTTGCGTCCGCGTCGCTCGCGTAGATTAGTCCCGCTCCGCAATTTACCAGTTTTACGCAGATGGACGCGATGATGTTTACGGTGAACGTTGATTACGTTATCGTTAAATAATTCTTTCGACTGCAATTTCACTCGACATCGACCAAAACTAATCGTTCGATAAATTTGGAAGCCTCGATGGCGCGTGCACCCTTTAAACTTTCCCCTGTAAACGCACGCAAGTGCACGGAAAAATGTTTCAAACGACGAAGAATATTTTTCGCCCCTGTACACACGCATTCCAGGCTCATTTCACGCGATGGAGGTTGCTTTGCTCGATAACGTCTATGGGTTGGCGGGGGTGTAAGGGTTGCGCCTCTTCTCGCGCACATTATTACTTGACCGGCCTCGTAATCTCGGTCGCCGTGCTAAATTTATTCATGGCTCCGCTAACTACGTTAAGGTGTGTTTTACCTACCGCCGCGGGGGTGTTCTTGGTCCGTACGAAGATTATTTTTTTTGTTTTTTTTACGCCTCGTACTCGAGCCGCTTCGCTTTGAAGCCGGGGAAGGGTTTACGTATGGTTAGTAAAGTATTACGAAGCAGAGCGAGTAGAAGTGATTTGTGAAGAACGAGAGTGTAGAATCCCGCGAATGAAGCGGGTAGAGAATTAATTTCATACGGAGGGAAGTATTGCTCGGAATGGTAGAGTTTTTTTGTAACGTACGAACGAGGGTAGTAACTTACAATCACTCTGATGAAACCATAACTCTGTTTAAAGGGATTTCTCTAGCGTACTTTAATATTACATACCGTGTAAGCAGTCAGTACCAAGATAAATCTAACTTCGAACAGCTACACGTAATTTTCAATGTAATCGAAATATGTAACGATGCACTAAAGAAGCAGATACGTGAAATAATCGATAGAGTTGAAGAAGTGTCGAGAAACGCAGCACGCGCTTTGTGAAAGCGTCGTTCGGAAGCGAGGAAACGCGAACGGGACGAGGCAAACACTCGAATCGGTTCGGTTCGAGAAAATTTAAAACGCCTCGCGCAGCCTACACCGTCGAGCTATCCGTCGACAACCGTACGCGTTCAGCTCGCGTCGTTGCGCAAGTGTACTCACCGTGTAGCGAACTCCAGGTGACGTCACTGCATCCAATTCACGTCGAAGGCAATCCCTGGAACACACAGACGTACAGGGTTACAAGGGATGAAACATTAACCGAGTTGTTGACGATCGGGACGACACGGGAAATCCGTGCCAAGGTTTGCCTTAGTCTTCCATCGCTACGTGTTCAGCGAACTCGCTCACGATAAATTATGTACGCGTGAACATTGTCGACTCTGCGTCGACGGACACTTGCGGGCTTTCGAAGAAATATTTCGACAACAAGTGACGTATTCATCGTTACTTAGAGATAAATTAGAAACGAACGATTAAAAGGAGAAATGTAAAATCCAATCGTGAAAATAAACATCCTGCTCTGATAAAAACTTGTCGATCCTCGCGCGAGCTCCGTCATAAAGATCGAGACGAGAGCAGAGCAGCGACCGCGCGGACTCGAGCAGCTTTTCGCAGGACAAATAACGTCAAGCTGAACGTTCCGCGGCCGCGTACATGTATTATTCAAGCTGACAGTAGCGCAAAGCTTAGCGAGGGGTGAATTCTCTTCGGGCAAGAATGCTTGACGAGAAACAAAAATACGGAGGGACAAGGATCCCTGCGCTCGCCACGATGTCCTGCAGCTCGAGGGTGAAACTGTCCAACGGAGACGAGACGGACAACGAACGCCACGACGACGACGACGCGGACGACGACAATGTCTCGCGCTGATGCTGAAGAACGAAATGTTATTTCTTTCGCGACGCTAAGTGACAGCCCGACGGACATTCGCAGATACTCACGCCAGAACGTCGCGAACACGGGCGGACGTATCTGGTGAACGAACGAAGAATCGCTACAGAAGTTAGAACGCACTTTTGTCGAACAGAGAGGAGACAACGATGAAAGTG